>NC_057852.1:43939424-45189424 GCF_015237465.2 Chelonia mydas
ATCAGGTTTATGGCATTTTGAAGTAGTATTGAAGGTACATGGCCAAATCTGATCAACACCCCATAAATCTAATGATGATTAAGCAACATTTTATTTGGCAAAGCACAAATAACCATTGTGACGGAGTCAGACCAGAAGGATATAAGAGAGTGGTCCTATTGGGATCCAGGAAGTGGCAGGCTTCCCCTGCCCACCCACTGCTAAAGCCCGCCCACTGCTAAAGGATCCCGCCTCAGCCTAAGAGGGGGATCCACAGGACCTGGAAACCAAACGATTACGGGGGACAACTAATGAAATAACAGGGACAGGAGTGGGGTCAAAGGGTCAAACGAAGGGAACCAGATGGGGACACCGAGCAGAGAACCCCAGACAGCGCCCACTGCTCCTCAAAGGTGTCAAAGGAGTCAGTGGATGCCACCCAGAGGAACTCTGCCCTGATACGTGAATGGACGGAGGATCGGAAATAGGCCCCACAGTCACAGGAGACTCCATCGGCTAACCTCCTCACCCTGGTTTTATAGATGGCCATTTTAGCCAGGGCCAGGAGGAGGTTGACCAGGAGGTCCTGTGACTTTGTGGGGCCACGGATAGGGAGTGCATAAAGAAAAAGGGGAGGGGAAAAGTGCAACCGAAATCTTAACAAAATGTCTAATAGGAGCCTGAATAGGGGCTACAGGCTGGCGCACTCTAAGTACATGTGCGCCAGGGTTTCCCTCACACCGCAAAAGGGGAAGGTGTCTGGGATAGGGGTAAACCGTGCCAAGTATATGCCTGTGGTCACGGGCCCGTGAAGGAGCCGCCAACTTATATCACCGGCAGGCCTCGGGATTAAGGTGGAATATAGGCTGGTCCACCGGGGTTCCTCACCCTCTACAGATGGCAGGAGCTCCTGCCATTTTGTATCGGGACGGGACGCGAGGGTGAGGATGTGAAGGGTGTGAAGCTGAGCGTGTTTAGATGTTTTCTTGGCGCGGTCTGGAAGCAGACTGGCTGCAACTCGTACAGCTGACTCATGGTGAAAGGACGGGGGGGGCGGGTCGGTCGGGTCCATGGGGCAGGGGCCCGATGAAAAGGTGCGGAGGGCCTGGGGTGGAGGGTGGGTGGGGCGCG
This sequence comes from Chelonia mydas, assembly GCF_015237465.2. NCBI lineage: Eukaryota > Metazoa > Chordata > Testudines > Cheloniidae > Chelonia > Chelonia mydas. Next base: position 43,940,535 of record NC_057852.1, read on the forward strand.
CCCTCTCTTAGGACCCGGTCGAGGTAAACCCGAGCAGCGGGCGGCAAAGCGGCCCTCACCTCCTGAAGTATGCGCAGGGCAGTACGAGGTCTGGAGAGCCCCATGCTCTGAGTGAGCGTCAGGGGATTCAGCCAATCTCCCCAGTCATAGTCCAGGAGGTCTCCAACACTTCTGCCAGGACCAACCTCTGGCGCACTGAGGGGGACTCCGCCACCTGCACACAGAGCTGGGGGTTGTGTAGCAGGGGCTCCACGAGAGAGTGGTGGAAGGCGGGTATATCAGCCTCAGGATGAGCAGGTTCCTGTTCCCTGGATAGCCAAACAAAGGCTACTCCAAGCCAATCAAGACACCTGATGCCAATTAACCAATTAAGGTCATTAGGCTAATGGAGACAGGTGGAAGCAATCAAGGTATCACTCAGACTGCTTAAAAGCTCTCCTTTCCAGTTCCCTTGAGAGAGCTAGGTGAAAGAAGCTGGAGAAGGAAGCATTGCTGTATCCTGAGGTAAGGGTGAAGCTAGGAAGAGGGAACCACGGGGGAAGCGGCCCAGAGAATCAAAGCAGCATTTAGCAGTGGCAGGAAAGCCACAAACAGCTGTTATCCTTAGGGCCTCTGGGCAGGAACCCAGAGTAGAGGGTGGGCCTGGGTTCCCCCCCCCCCCAAAACTCTACAGAGATCCCCTTGAGAGGGGAAACAAGTCTCAGTCCATTCAGGAGGGTGAACTGTGCCTACTGAGCTCTACGGCGCAACAAAGACTGAGGGGTATTTCCCCTTTCCATGTCCCCATCACTGGCCTGTGATGAAAGTAACTCAATAGGCTGTGACCCTGGCCACTACACTGTGAAAGGAAGGTCACATTGGGGCTTTAGTGAATCTCTGAGGCCCCTGGATCTGCCAGGAAGTGTGGGACGCACAATTACAGGCTCGGAACTTTGTCAGACCATGTAATAACTCTGTAATTCTATGGTAATTTCTTACACATGGGTACTGATGCCCTGTAAAATAACGTGTTACTAATGATTCCATATTACATCTCTGGTCTTAAATATAAGACCTCTGACAGACCATTCATTTTAAATTTTCTTTTAGTTTGGAACAGAAATCATGGATAATATCTATATATCTTGATGGGTAACTTGCTTGCTTTTCATTAGTATTTCCTTGCCCTGGTGGTACATATCAGTTATGTATTAATATGGTCCTAGACTGTTTGTAGGATATTATGAATAATAAAAGAACTTCTAGCTCTGCAGGTTTGCACAGAGACCTATGTGTGTTGCCCAAGCTCTCACAGCAAATCAGTGACAGCACCTGTAATAAAATTCAGATTGCCTGAGTTCCAGTCAAGTACTCTAGTGACTATTAGGTTGCATCAAGTTATCTTGATAGTCTATTGTAGTTGAATTAATAATAAAAATTGATGGATTAGATTATTTGCCCCATGGCAAGGAGCTCAGGAAAGGTACTAGCTTGAGACCACTGGAAACCTGAAATCCCCTGCTTATCCAGATTTGGTACAGGCAGTGGTAGTGACCAACATACCTTATGCATCTCTAGGATACAAGGATAGTTTTATTTCTGTATGTATTTAGTCCTTTGCCTCTCTATTGAGATTGCCAATAAAAGGAGCTACTTGTGGAGATTTTGTAGGCAGTGGTCCCTTTTAAAATATTATTTCTACAATTGATGGACTTTTTGAGAGTTTTTTAAATTTATTTTTGTGTTACAGTCATGCCTTGAGACCCCAACCCAGATCAGGGTCTCATTTTGCTAGACATTGTACAAACACATAGTGAGAGACAGTCTATACCCTGAAGAGTTTAAATAGACAAAACAGCTGAGAAGAGAAACAGAAGCAGAGAGAGATTAAGTGACTTTCCCAAAATCACAAAGCAGGTAAGAGCCAGGAGTGGTACCAGCCTCTTCCCAGTGGAAGGACTGAGGTGGGCTAGATAGAAAATTTGGGGGAGGGGTGTCTCTCTGTGGGGGGCATGAGCTGCCCAGCTCTGAAGGCAATGCTCCCCCAGCAGCAGCAGAGAAGTAAGGGTGGTATGGTAGGAGATTGCTGCTGCTGCTTGCCTTCAAACTAGAGCTGGGTGCCTGGCCAGCAGTCACGGCTCTCCAGCCACCCAGCTCTGAAAGCAGCAGTGCAGAAGTAAGAGTGGCAATCCCATAGCATGCTACCCTTACTTCTGTGTAATGTTTGACCTTTACACTGGGACGGGTGGCTACAGGGGGAGCTAAGGCAAATTTTGGGGAGGCAATAGATCCAGCAAGTCCCCCCTAGTGCCGCCCCTGTGCAGATATAGGAGTACATGGGTTTCCTGACTCATAGGACTCATAGAATCTCAGGGTTGGAAGGGACCTCAGGAATCATCTAGTCCAACCCGCTGCTCAAAGCAGGACCAATCCCCAATTTTTGCCCCAGATCCCTAAAGGGACTCCCATTCCAGAACCCCAGCCAGTGGACTATGCTGGTCTTCAAGGATGGTACTGCACAATACTATAGACCTTTCTTAACCATATATGTTCACAGGAACCTCTTCCTTTCAAAACTATTTATTTTTGTTCTGTGGGAGAATTTTTGGGAACTTCTGTGAAATGGATCCCAATCAAACTGCATAACTTTTTCTGTCCTAATGACTTGAATAAAATAAGATAGAGAACAAAACCTAATCACTCAAAACATCTTTAAACTTTGGCAACATTTGAATCTAGATCCATATTTAATGGCTGACAATTTCTCTGTAATTGACCAATCAGACCCCAAGTTTGGAAAAATGCAGATATGGCTCCAGATTTGAACTTGGCCACTCAGAATTATCTCTAATTAAAAAGAACAGGTATCATCACAACAGCTCAATCCTGCATCATTAAGGTCAGTGGGAGTTTTGTCACTGACTTTAATGGGAGTAGTCTGAAAGTAACACTCAATTTGCATGTTTAGGGGACAACCCTGTAGTCTGCTGAGCCCTTCAAGTGACATTGACATTGCTCAGTACTTCACAGGACTGGACTCTAAGGAGCCCAAGACTTGAGGCAATTTAGAAATGTATGTAGTCCTGTCAATAAAGCAAATATCTTGTTTCATTCTTTATTTTATTTGTATGGTTTTCAGATTTCCAAAGTCCCTCTTCTATTTATAACTAATCAACTCTGGTATATTTTGTACAGCCAGTGCAGTGGAAACCTGATTGTAGTAACAGTCTTTCCTTGAAATAACAATAAATCATTCCTGAAGTTATTGAAAGGCAAACTGTAGCTATATAGCAGACAGTATTGCTTAATAAGAGAGATTTAATATGAGGATGGGGTTCTCTAATGACCTCCCAGATTTGATGGGTGCAGATTTCTGGATTGGGCCAAAAGCTTTAGGAAAGAAAGAATTTTAAACTTCAGTGAAATGAAAAAAGATTTTTAATTCACAAAAGAAGCTTTTTTGTTTCAGGAAAAATAAAAAACCAAAACATGCTCAACAAACAAACAAAAACAAATATGCTAAACAAATTCTGATTTGCAGATGGAGTGTAACGAACAGCAACAAACCAGAAAGCCAATATATAATACCATAGTCTTTCCTTCCATTGAGAATTTTCTTTTCAGGGCACAGGGTATTCGAAATAATAAATTAAAACATACCTTATTTATTTATAAATTACATTTTCAGAGATTTATAAACATTTTTATCTTATCATTATTATCAGTTTCTAAATACATAATGATAATACAATTCCATTGGACCTGATTCTGCATCCTAATTCACATGAGGAGTCCCTTTGACTTCAGTGGGATTAGTTAGATGACTAAGAGATGCAGGATCAAGCCCAAGGATAGCAACTTTCATCATCTCACAAATGAACAATAATCAATGGCCTAATTTTGCAAACACTCATGTCAGTAACATGATTTCATCTCTGTAGCGAAGTGCAATGAGACTGCTGACATAAATGAAGACTGTCTTGCATGTAAGTATTTGCAGAATTGGGCCCTAAGTGATTATATATTCTCTTTGGACGCAGCTAGAATTAGCGTATCATTAGAGTTCATTTTATCAACTCTGACCGTCAGATAAACAGACTGGGAAGAGAACGGAACCATCTGTGCCTAGAAATAAAAGTGAATTCCAGTTGACTAAACCCACTGGTAATCACAGATATTGGACGGTGGTAGATCTTCATGAATAAGAGCAATATTTGACCCATGGATACAATAGTCCTCAAAATTCACTTTTGAATTTAAAGTAATTTTTAAAAATCTGTGTTGGTTTAGTATACAGCTGTGGAAGCACAGAAACTAATGGATTTTTTGTTTGTTCTGACATTTACTTATTTTTTTGCACTCTGTTCTCTGCCCTCCCTTAAAGGATGCATGGATGCAAACAATACCTCCTACGGGTCCGATCATATCTGCTGTGTAAATAAGAAATTTTCAAAACACTTTGTAATGTGTCTCATTACTAGGGTTTTTACATATTTCTTAAAAGATGAAATTTAAATATTGGCACTGGATTCTGTGCTTTGTGCCCTACAATTAGCATAGCTAACCATAGGATGATCACTGCAGTGTATAGGAACCTCCAGTAATGTAGATCTGAGAGCAACCCTCTGCAAACCCCTTCCCAATCTGCTGGCCAGGACTTCTCTGTGGCCCAGCAATCCCTGTTTGCCATATTGATCCTTAGAGCTGCTGGCAATTGGCACAAGTTATAGCCATGTTTGGATGACTCTAATTTATACGAGGGGCCATACTGGCTCCGAGCTGGCCTAGCACCAGAAGATAGTAAAGGTGGTATAAAGCCACATTTGTACTCCTGCTTCTAAATTGCATTATGCAATTGAATGCAACTGAGGATTTGGGTGCTGGTATCCAACAAATCCAAAAACTCCACATCCACATATATTAGAGACATATTCTGAGGTTTGATCCAAAGAAACATAAGTGAAGATTACTTGGAAGTTCCATATAGTACTGCGTATGGCAACAAATCAACTTCTCACATTATTTACAATAGTGTTGGCAAATAATGCATAATGATTTTTCACAGAACTTTGCTTGAACTGAGAAGTCGTTTTGCTTTGGTTATATTTTCACTGTTCCAGTGATCACTGTGAGATAGTTATCCTGAGATGGCCAGTACAACAAGTGTGCTGATGTAGGAGCAGTCCAGTGACTCTGAGTCATGCTTTGGTTCCTTCTTTCTTCTTGTTCCAGTCCTCTGCTCCCCACCTACCTGTGCAGGAGGGGAAGGCTGGTCACATGGGTACTCCTCTGCATGGGTGAGTTAGGCAGGTCACAAGTAAGTCCTTTTTGAGTCTTGTTCACACAGTCATGAAAACTAAATCTAAACTCAGTCTTGAATATTTGCACCAGAAGGGGTATATATATGTGTTTTGTGACAGCATTGGGGACCCTAAACTTTTTGTACAGCAGATAACTAATAAAACCAGGGGAACATATTACAGCCTGTATCAAATGGAGATACAAAGGTATTTCAGATTAAACAGTTTTTTTAAAAAAAGGAATTTATAATTGACACAGGCAGACCAGGCCTCAGCTCATGCCAGAGCCCCAGGCCAATTCACTTGTGTATTAGTATAGATCAAAGTGATTGCTGAATGTATAAGAGCATATTTGATGTTTAAACTTCATGAAAACAAGTGGGATGTTACTGGCATTGTTTTTGCTTATCTGTATCCTGTTATGATGTAGTAGCAAACATTTACATTGCACATACCCCTGTAACTAGATAACCATCAAACCTTGTGGAATGCAAATGAAGAACTTTAATAGAAAAGTGCTACTTTCAAAACAAGTGGCCATTGTGTATGATAATCGGAGGACAAATACTGAAAATGCATTCCTCACACTCCATCAAAGGAAAAGCCCAAGTATGGAGTCAAGGAAAAACCCTTCATCTCTGGACTGTTTGGACTCTTACAGGAAAGTGTACCAGATGCAAAGCTGAGACTCCCCAGAGATAATCTGGTACCTCAAAGACTTTTGGGAAACTGGCAGTTTCTTGCGTCACTGTCATCATTTGGAATTACAAACTGTGAGTCACCTGTGCTTATCTTTTACTTGCTTTAACCTCTCAATAACTCTTTCTTTTCTTAGCTAATAACCTTTACTTAGTTTACTATAGAATTAGCTACCAGCATTGTCTTTGGTGTAAGATCTAGTGTACCAACTGATCTGGGGCAAGTAACTGGTCTCTTGGGACCGGGAGCAACCTCATGTGGTGGGAATTTTGGTTTAAATGACCTTTAATCACAAAAAGAAAAGGAGTACTTGTGGCACCTTAGAGACTTAATGCATCCAATGAAGTGAGCTGTAGCTCACGAAAGCTTATGCTCAAATAAATTTGTTAGTCTCTAAGGTGCCACAAGTACTCCTTTTCTTTTTGCGAATACAGACGAACACGGCTGCTACTCTGAAACCTTTAATCACAAAGTCTAGTTTGTTTGGGTGGCAAGATAAACTGAAGAGTTTAAGGGGACTGTCTGTGACTCCATGGTAAGACTGGTATAGAGATCCAGGAGTTCACATTTGTTACTGGGTTGGTGAAATCTAATTATAGAACACACCACCAGCCTCAGGTGTTTGCCCTGTTTTCTGACAGTCTGCCCTGGGATAGGCACTCACAGTTGTGAGCCACCCCAGACAGCATGACAGTAATGTCAGTATTGAATAGTATTTTATGAAACAGGGTCATAATAATTTTATTTATTTTAATGTCTTTTTTTTTTAGTTATGACACTTTTTACCATGGTATCTAAGTGTCTGCGAGTACAGGGCTCCCAAACCCCTTTCTTAAGCCTTGTGAAAGGGGCAGTCAAATGACCAACATAAGGATTTGATCACACCCTTCACGAGCTGGGACTGAGCATGTCATTACTTTCTGTCAGTGACTGCAGTGATGACAGAAAAATACAGAACAGTAAAAGCAATGCACTTGGTATATTTTATATGGGATGATGCACTGCTCATCATATTAAAATGGGACAGGGATCACAGAACCCTGCACTAGAGCCCCAGCATGGAGACACGTACATTAGCTAGAGAAGGATCTGACTAAACCCTTTGCAACTAGGACTACGGAATGCACGTGCGGATAAAAGAAAATTAAATGTAAGCTTCAGAACCCTAGTGCATCCTTCAAGCCTTCTCCTTGATTTTAAGGGTTTTTCTCATCAAAATAGAAACTGTATCATAAGATTTATGCCACCCATCACAGGTTATGTTTTGAATATTGATTATCAAATTCTTATAGAACTTTTTTCAAGGAATCTTCAGGTTTAAAAAGAAAATCATATCATTTGGAGTAAATTGGAACAATGACTAAATTAGGGGAAATTTTGATCCATTTTTGGATACGCCACAAGTAAATATAGCGGCCAAATGTACTGAGGGAATTATTCATCAAGGGTCGTCTCCAATGGCCACTGAAGCCAGTGGGAGTCTTTCCATTGGCTTTAACAGATGTTGGATCAGGCCCTAATTAACTTAATTTTCTGTGCATGCACTGCTGCTGGAAGCAGCATTAAGAACTCATCATTGTCGTCATCATATCTCCATGGTAACCAACATGCCAAAAAGTCCTAGTGCAACTGACTTACTGAAATATGATGACTGAATTACAGAGCAGTATTGATTAAAGCTTTGAAGGAAGTCTCTCAAGTGGCTCTTCAAGTTAGGAGGCTAAATACTGCATATGTAACTGACAAGTGCTGGGAGTAATGGGTCAGAGGCAACAAAGCAGCAGATATCCCGAGCTACAGAGTAGGTAAAATTCCTCTGTTACCATGAAATGCTGCTTTTAGTACCGTTTCCTGTATCAAGTTGATAGTTGCCAGCAAACACATAATAGTTCTTTCTGATCCTGAGAAGAGAAAATATTGTTGGTAACAGTTTTCAGGCTTCAGCCATAAAACCATCACCAGATGAGGAGGTAAATAAGAAATAGAAGTTTCCCCTCATTTGACCAACGGTACCTCAGAAAAAACCCTCTTTAAGTAAAAAGCCTATAAGAAAGAGAACAAGCACTAAACCAGACTCTCTTGTGCTTCCATTTCTTGGATTTATTTATTTATTCATCCATGCCAGATTATAAGCATCCATCCTTTTTGCTACTTAGCTAATTCGATCCCAGGTCATGGCTGCCCTGCAGTTCCTGATCTGCTAGCTCCACCAGTAGAAAAGGTGCCCCAAGGATTTTCCCCAGTATAGGCATAAATTGATGAAGCCAGCTCTGTACCAGACCTGCGGGGGACCCTGATGCAAGGGACATTCCAGGGGCATGTTAGGATTGCGGTGGGGGGGGGTTTATGCCCTCGTTATTCCCTTTTGCCTCTACCCCCTCCAAGGACAACTGGGAGCTGGGTGCAAGTCAGGGAAAATCTCAGGACTATTCCAACATGGATATGAGGCCAAATTGGCTCTGCAACCCCCCACTGTGGGGGAGATGTAAGAGTGACATAAAAACTTCATTAAATTCAGTTCTGGTGCAAGGATGGCTTCCGCCCATTACTTTGTTATTGATAAAGTTTTCACTATGCTCCATTATGTCTTTCCGTGTGATTGTGGTTTCTTTTTAGTTTGCTCATCACTTCTAAATGAGGTAGATTTTAAAATTCAAAAAATGTTGAAAAAGCTTCTTGAGAGCTCGTAGTTATTTCCCGTTGGTAAACTTTATTTCAGGTGTTGTTCCAAGAGAAATTATACTCTGAACTTTAAAGGCATTGCCACTGTGAATAATCCACCTTTTAATCCACTAAGCAAGAGCAGAAGGGGTGGGTTTTTGAAATCTATCATTGTTGGTACTTATCTGATCCCCTCTTGGAAACTGAATAAGAAAAGCACAGCTTCCATCACCTTCGTAATGTGTACTGTGTACAGTGCTGAGATTTGTTCTAAAATTTAACAAATTGGATTTAAAGAAGAAAAAAGAGAAGAATAAACCTCCAAATTATTTAAAGGCCATTTTATGCTTTTAGGAAGCTGCACAGAAGAATATAGATAAGTTTACTAGCTCCAGAGGGATCTAAAATTAGCTTGTAGACGCTAAAAAGCAGCAAAGTACTAATTTAAAGCTTTTCGATGTGGTTCATATAACTCACTTCAATATGCTGAACGTAGTGCACAGAGAGAGAGTGCCAATGTCCTTGGAACTGAAAACATTTCAGTACCAACAAATACTTTATTGTCCTCCTTCCTAGAGAAACTGGAAGCAATGGTGACCCTAAAGCATTCTCTTTGGAAAAGGAAAACAACTTTGCAATAATAATTATTCCTTGAGTTCAAAAGATTAAGCCTTATCCAGAAAGAAATAAAATGATTATAACAGCTGTTTGAAATTGAATGAAGATGTCAATTATGCAGATAAGGAAAAAGGAATGGTGGTCTAAAAGCTTCAAAGGAAAATCTATGTATAGATGTGTTTGGGTTTTTGTAAAAATAGATCTACACTGCTAGATGATCTGCCCAATTAATGTTTCACCTTTTATGTTTTCCCTTCTTAAATGCTTTCAGTTCCATGCATAACCACAGACTTTTCTGAAAGAATAAAAAGTTTGCCTGAAATAGCCCCCCACTACCTTTTCAAAGTGTCCCAAAGCCTGATCTAAGAACATTACTGATCCTTTCTCTCTTTCACAGCGAAATTGTTTGCACACTGTTCAGTCCCCGGTGCTTACTTTACCAGTGACAAGAATAGTCTCATGCACCATCCTTCTCTGTGGTAAAGGAAAAGCTTATTTACTTAAAACAACTGCTTGCAATGCTGCAGTTAAAGAGAAAGTCAGTGTTTGCATTTAATGGGTATAAACTTGGTTTTAAACCCTGGACGCTACTGAAATTTGTAGTATAAGAGAACAATACTGCGCAGAACTAAATTTAAAAATAGATTCTTCAAAGACAGAATTAACATCTGATAACTGGCTACCATGCATATGCAATGAATATTTTTTCAATTACATTTCAAATTAGCATTGTGTTTATTACAAGTCTGGTTCACGCTACTATTGCAAAAAGTGCTAATGTCATGCATATTATGAATCATTAATGTGCATACATTCAAGATGAAACTCTCTATAGCAGGGGTGGGCAAACTTTTTGGGCAGAGGGCCACATCTGGGTGGGGAAATTGTATGTAGGGCAGGGGGTTAGGGTGCAGGAGGGAGTGCGGGGTGTGGGAGGGATGCAGTGTGCAGGATCGGGTTCAGGGCAAGGGATTGGGGCAGAGGAGGGTACGGGGTGTATGAGGGGGCTCAGGGCAGGGGTGCAGGAGGGGTGCAGACTGCAGGAGGGAGCTCAGGACAGGGGGCTGGGGTTTGGGGTGTGGCGGGGGCTCAGGGCAGGGGGTTGGGGTTCCCCATTCCTGGCCAATGGGAGCTGCGGGGGGCGGTGCCTGGAGGGAAGGGCAGCACACGGAGCCCTTTGCCCCCCCGCCCCCAGGGACATGGTGTCGGCCTCTTCTGAGAGTGGCACAGGGCCTGCAGCACCACTGGGAGCAATCCCACATGCCGGATACGAAGCCCTGAGGGGCTGGATCCGGCCCGCGGGCTGTAGTTTGCCCACCTGCTCTATAGGAAGAGAGAACACTACTCTGTGCACCTAGACAGTTAGGTGGATTGTGTAGAACTTTCCTTTGTCTGGATGGGCTGTCAAACCTTTCTGAGGTTGGTTTGTGGAGTGGAACAGCTGCACAAAAGGAGGGTTAATATCCAGGCCACCTTTTAAGACCATGTGGTCCTGGGTGAGCAGTTTTACATTAGGAGATTTCTAGGGGTAAGTAGGGAAAGTGAAGATTTTTTTATGCAGGAGTGTCCAAGAGAGAGACACAGGCCTAAAAGAGATGCTTCTTAGCCTATACTGAGGTTTCTGCAAGGAGGGAATTGGCTATGTGTAGTTTTAGCTACGCAGTTCCAGGTAAATAGGATTGGTGTACAACTAATAAATACACAACTGCACGCACAAATTACGGTAGAAAATATTTAACTCTGCTTCACTGACTTGTCAAAAAGGAAGTTGACCTGCATAATCTCAATTTGCTACCGCTCAGCACTAGGGTTTAACATGATGGAGCTGTTGTTCTGTATCATGTCAAAGAATGGTTTTTAGTTTCATCTCAATATTAGAGTTTAAACAATACTCTGTTCCATTTCCAAGAGCAAAGGACATATTTAAAGACACTTTGTTTAACAAGTAAAACTGCCTTTCTAGAAGGAGCTATTACCATCTATTGAATAAATATGTATTTCACTGAGTCAGACATTTCTTTTTCAATTTTTTTTGTGCATTACAGGAAAATGTATAAGTGCCATTTGGAATCTTTGTTAACTAATTTTCTAAAAATAAAGGAAATTCCCCAAAATAACAACAATATGTAGTTAAAAGGTCGGACTTAAATAGAACAGAGAAAATCCTGGAAATTCAGAGTGAAGGGTAAAACTGCATCATTCTTAACGGTGTCGTGGTGTAACAGATGATGTATCACATGGAGCTGCCATTGCTCAGAAGCCCCCTGACAGAGGGCCGTATTTACAGTGTGAAAACATGATGGGACCAGCTTATTTTATTTTCACAGGGGCAAAAGGAATAGATTATTTTTTCTCCTCCTGGTCACACAAGACCCTCCTGTTCTCTAGAACACTCCTCAACATTTTCTTTATAAAATTTGCAAGACAGAAATATTGAACTATATTCCTGTCCCAACCTCAATACAGAAAGGAAAGATGGTTTAGCAACCAGAAGAGCCTGTCTTCTTAATCTAAAATCTATGTGAGGGATAGACTTTTAAGGTCTCACAGGCTTAAGCCCCTACCCTTACTCTCAAAACTCCCAAATTGTTTGTGTGATTTCACCCACTTTTGCCTGGTATCCAGGAGTTCCCCATCTTCCTCATCGGTTACTGGTAGGCAGGTTCACAGATCTGGGGCTTCAAAAACCAACTTGGAGCATCTCCTAGTTTCTGCCTTTGTTTAAATTCAGTCTTCTGGTACACATTGTTGTAGCAAGCCCTAGTACTTGTGGGCTCCATTGGGCTCCAGCCACACCCGGTTTCTTTAAACACTAGGAATAGCTGATGCCTTGCATGTGGCTGATCTTCAAACCATTAGTATGTGAATTGTCTTTCAAAATCTGATACAAATATTAACTGTCATGGCTGCTCTTATGACTACTACAGCTGTTGTTCTGGAGTGGCAGTTGACAGCTTCATCCTGCCTTGTCTCTAGGGCTTTTACTCTCCCTCACTCAGCAAACTACAGCTGGTCTGTTTTTTCTCTGAGATTAACTTTCTGGATTTATTTATGCTATGGCTGCCAATTCTGGAGAAGCCCATTCCTAGAATTGGAAGAAACATTTAGGATAAGGAACTAGTGAAGCGGAGTAAGCACTCAAGCCCAAGTATGTATAAGGTATGTAAAATAGGTACTTGTTTACTAACACTTCAATCTGCCCCCGCTAATTCTTCCTTTTTGTTTCCTTTCTTCTCCTGTGGTCTCCATTCATTTAAGTGACGTGGACAATGGCTGCCATAATATGGGCCTGAATATGAGAAGTCCGGAATACCTAAGTCAGGTAACTTTTACCCAGGGAAGCACCACTGTAGCTATCCTTCAGGCAGACAAGATTATGAGGCCTATTGGTCTTCATCAGGCTAAATGTACTTAAAAATGCATGCTACCAGTATGGGGAATAGCAGAGCTGGGCATGAGGAAAACACCTCATCAGGGAGAGAGAGGGAAGAGTTTCCTCCCTGCCAGTTATATTCTGGATCTTTCATATGTTGGAAGAATTCTGTCACCACTGTCATTGTTCCACTCAATATAGTCAATATAGCAAAAGTAAAATGTTGACTCAGGGTCATTTGAAATGAGTAACAGTATGTCTACATTTTGTTGATGCTACTATCTGTATAAACACTGTATTATTTTTCTTTCTCTCTCTCTGCACTGTACATTCCTGATTCCATATTGTAATCACTAGACTTTCCAAGTTTCCCCATCAGCCAACATCCCCCACTGTGTAGCTGAGCAATGTTTTGTATTAACTCTACCAAATAGTAAATATGATACAGAAAATAAACACCGGTAAATGTCACAGAGAAATTAGCCTGCTAATGCATCTAAACCACTAACCCCACTGAAGTTATTTTGGACCAGGGGTTGGGATTTCAGAGCTGTGTAAATTGCTAGACATCAATCCATATTTTGTTGTTGTAACTTTTACTCTTAGTCACCAGATAATACGTTGATAGCTTTTGTACCTTACTATACTCTATTTACAGTATTTCCACTCTGAAAAGTTAATCTCTGCTATTTGTATAGCATATGGAATATTGAAAATTCATTTATGATACTTAAACCTTTGAGCTGCAGTATAAAAAAGAAAATATTTCCTGTTAGATAAGAAAGTCAGCACTGAAAGTACATACATCATAAAAGGAAGTTCAACTAAATGAATGGGCATAGGCACTGTTAGCTTCCCAGACCTTAAAACTAAATTCCAAGTTAATTTTCTTTGGAGGGAAAAGAACTGTTGCTACATAATATCATTCATGCATCCTGGGACACTTAGTTTCTCATAAGCCTTTGAATTTTTTTAAAATCCTGTTTTAAGAATTCATATTTTTGAGGTGGTGGTTTTTATTCCACAAAAGTCTGTTTCCATTATTATAAGTATAGACAGGGATGAATTGAAAACATTGCGTAAAATACGATGACTTGAACCTTCATCCAAAACTTGAACCACTTTGAATTAAAATAATCTCAGATGCAAAGAAAGATGGAAAAGCACTGATGAGCCAAATGCTGTCTAAGAATATGAAATGCAGGCTTTCTGCAGAGCTCCTGTCAGAGTGCAGCGAACTATGACCCAGAGAAGCTGAAGGGAATAAGATTTTAATATGGCAGACGTTCAGAGAAAGTGGCAAATATAAAACTTCTAAGTGACAGAGTTATTAAAGGCAGGGGTATATAGTGGGTGATAGTAATGGTTGGAAAAGGTCATGAAGTTTGAGGGGGTTAAAATAGTGGGGTTTAGGGGTTGGTACCAGAATGCTTTATCTATCTAATCTGTAAATAGTTAATAGCTAAATTACCTGTGTTTTGTGGAACCTATAAAACTCATTGTGCACTGGAAATGGCTTCCTCTGCGTGCTGCTCTTTACATTAGTTCTTAACAGGTCTCAGGAAGCCTCCTGGGAATATAAAAAGGGAGCTCAGAAAATGTATTTAGGATTAGAAAGATTGATTTGGGTATGGTTAAGCCTATTGTACATCAGGGAGCTGTTTGTAGTTTATGCAGAAGGAACTGGGCCTAGAAAGGGAAGCAGGATCAGGAAGAGGTACACTGGAAGGCAGGAAGAAGGTTGGGACATGGTGAAGAGGGAAGAGAGGTACTGGAACTGGTTAAATACTCTGAATAATCATCCAGGAAGGTGCTCCTCTGAATTTATTTAACACACTTTTCACCAGTAAACAATATGCTATAAAAATAGCTCTTGAGGTGTAACTTGCTGTCAGAAATCTCAGGTTGGGAAGGATTTGTTGTTCCCAAATTTGAAAAAAGAAAAATCAGTTTTAAAAAGTTAATATCTGGCAAGCCTGGGATAGGAGGGAGCTGTCACCCGCCTTTTAACAAGTAAATAACAATTACTATTTTCGCCATCTTTTATTTAATCATTTAAATGACGTCTCTGTTTCTAAATAGCTTTCTATGGGATGCAACTGTAAATCTTGGCAAAAGAAGGTTTCTGCAACTTTTCCCAACTCCTTCTATTGAACATGTGGAATCCAGATCCAGAACCTTTCATAAGCTTTCACAATGCAGAATGGTGCAAGGGTTGTTTATTTGTTGAACTGAACTCTAAACTCTAGAGTTCTAGTGAACAGGAGCATGTGTAAATGACAGAGGGTGTGTGTGTGTTATATGTTTGTTTTCTTCAAGTATGAATTCATTTCTATTCATTATACGTTTATTTTCTTCAAGTATGAATTCAATAGCTGATTCACGCTGTGGGTATTATAGGAAATGGAGTGAACTTCATATTATGAAGTGTGAAATGGCTTGTCAACTGAGCCAAAAATTAACTTCAATGAAATATTCTCTTTTTAAATTGGCAAAGTTGAGGACAGCTATGTTCTATCACCTCCACTCTTCAGACCAGCTAGCACTAAATATGTTCGACAATGCAAGTTATTTAAATGATGTGTTAGTGTGCTGGTGAAGGCTGAAAATGCTTTAGAAGTTAGATTCAAGAAAAGAACATGGAAATAATTAGTTTCATCCAAATACAGTAGTAAATGACATCAATGACTGTCTCTCCTTTCCGTTTTATCTTGGGCTGTGTATCAAGCAAGTATTTATTGAAATATTAATGAAATATTGTGCTGCTTACGTAAACAGCATGCCGATTGCTTGTGAGTGATGTGATAGTGATGGTAAGAAAGCTGTACCTTCAGCTCAAACTCTCTATGATTTAAAACACACATCTTTAATTTACTTATTGCCACTTTTATGGACTCTGGGCCAGATCCTTTGATGTGCTGAGTGCCAATTTCTAGTTGCTGAGTGCCCTCAATTTCTACTGACCCAGGAAGTATTGACTTGTTTCTTTTTGAAGGCGAGCATAGTGGTCATAAGGCTAATAATGCAGCCCTTATAAAGCAGTTCTTTGTTGTCAGCAGAGCAGATGCAAGAAGTGGCAGTGCAAGCTTCCACACACCTCTGTCTACGTGCCTTTCTACAACATAAGAGGACCCATGTGCCACACCTTCTGGGGGTGGAAGAGCAGGTCAGCCTTCAGGCCTCCCTAATCCTTCGATTCTCTGATGAGCTTGCCAACAAGTTTGCCCATTAGTGACAATTCTGATGGGTTTTTTTTTCATCTGTCTATGGAACCTCTCCACACAGGAGCTAGATTCAAACAGTCAACTCATTTTACCTAGGCTGGCAAAGAGCTGTGTAATGACTGACAAAGACTTTTTGGTAACTGCAAGCGAGAGTAGAGCCCATTACTTCCATATTGTAGAGCAACATCTTACATTCCAATATCTGGTTATATTTATAAGATATTTTAAAAGGAGTTGTAAAAAAACCCTTTAAGGTTAAATTTAAAGTACATAACAGAGTCTGACTCAAGAAATAAGCTCCCAAAGCAAATTACAAATACTTGTGGTTTGCAAAGTTGCAAGAAAATGACAGAGCTGCCATTTAAGAACACATTTATAATGCAGCTGGATGATTCCATGGCACATTGGACTTTTTCTTCCTGAAATAAAACTTCTCTAGCTAGCCAGGAGAGAGGTTATATCAGGAAATCATTTCCATAGGTTGAAGTACTAGACTTTGTATAGAGTTCAAGTGTTAACTCTGATATGATTTAAAGTGGTTCTTGTTTCATGCAAATATCACAAGGAAAACAACAGAGGAATTTGAAAACCTGTTAAGTTAAAATTATAGGTCTAATTTCCTTTTGAAAATGATACTTCAATTTTTTTTTTGCAGCACAATACAAAATAACTTTGTTTTGATAAAGAGAAATGCAATTCCCTGCCAGCTCTAGTATATTTGGAAAGATTTAAAATTTTGATCACTTGGCTCAGATGCTGAAGGTAATTTGACTGCATAAATTTCATTCTGATACCAAGGTGATGAGCTTTTCACAACTTGGAGCTGTAGATCAAAATAATGAGTGCAGCTAAATTACATTATGCTATTAACTAAGTAAGTCTGCCTGTTATTATTATCCTCTGATGGGCACCAGTGTGAGTGCATGCACAGACACAAAGAAAGTCAGGATGTATAACTGGAGGGAGTTGTGATAATCTAATTTGTGTAGGAATATATCAGAAATGGCACTCTACAGTACATGCATATGTTGCATATGTTACATGGGTTTTTTCTACTTTTGGTTTGATGTTCTAGGCTATGATCTAAAACAATAATAATTATAGAATTGTAATTGTATCATGTTGTGAATCCTTATTTACATGGCTATAGTAAATATCACATAAATTAGATGAGTTAATACTTCCTTTCTCATATTCTAAGAAATTATTTAATCAGGAATTTAGAGAAACGTAATTGTGGATGACCTCCTATTCATACTATTACAATCACCTGCTTCCCCATACAAAGAATCTATTTTCTGCACACTGTGTCCTAGATCTTCCCTTTTTTCCTTTTCCATGCACTATCAAACAGTTTAAGATTTGAGTCTGAGCTCGTGCCTGTGGCTCAGCAGTAAACTTGGCCCCTGGGAAGAGAGAGAGTGCCTTGACTAGCCCTGTAGTGACAAGGCCAAGACAGTTCAGACCAGGCTCAGGTAGGAGTACGCCACAATCAAAAGCACAGTCACCCAGCCTCCATAATTTACAAATTTCTAAAAATAAATGCATTCATGTAAAGCCAAGTCTGCTCTTGCTGATGTCAATAGGAAACTCCTACTCAGCTCAAATGTTAAATATTGGAGATAGAAAATAAATGGGAAGATGAAGCACATATCTCATTTTCAGAAGAAGATTGTAAAGAAATTGGCAGAACGTCAGGAATACTTTGAACTTTTTCTCTTTATGATTTTTCCAGAACAAAGTCTTCAACAGGTTTTACAGGAAACCAGGGCATCTACATAAATTTGCTTTAGCTATTGCTGCACTCTAAATGGAAGGGAGGGTCAGGCAGAATATACAAGCACAGAAACACTCAGATGAGAGAAGCTGAAGAGAACTTTATCGCAATAAGACTGAAACGGACATTTACAGTAACTTTCTCCTTCTTTCATATGCGCCACAAGTTAATATCTGCATTGTTCAGACATCTTACTGCTGTATCACTGAGTGTAGCAAGATGCTGCAGTCCAGCCTCCTATCCTCCACCCCATGTCTGACCATCAGCATCGCTGACCCGTAGTCATGCTATGAAGATTGGGCTAAGCCAAATTTCTGCATTGTGACAGCCACTCTGGCTGGTCCAGTCAACAGCCTGGTAAACCCAGTCCAGAGTCTTCATCCCAGGTTGAAAACAGGTGGGTGTAAGTAAGGGGTTCTGAAGTTCATCAACATTCCTGTCTCTCTATCCCAGGACTGCTGCCACTCTGCAAGGACATAGTTATTAAACCTGATATACCATTGTTCGTCTGAGCTTAACACTACACTGGGAGCGCTGGACATGAACTTATGAACAGCAACTGCAAAAGGATGTGACAAAGGCAGTCATAGCAAGTCAGCAGGAACTGCAGGTGTAACTTCTCTAGACGTGCCTTAAGTCTTGTCCATGGCTATGTAATGCCATGGGGTCTTTACAAAGTCATGGCCTGTTCAAGGCTGTGAACACCAGTGGATCTTAGCACTGGTATTTTCAAAAACACTACAGAGGTCCCTAATTCTGCTCCTATTGAACTCTATAATTACTATTCAAAGGGAACAAAGCCAACGCTCAGAGCAAAACTCCCACACTCAATGATGAGGAGCTTCCTCTGATAGAAAAATGTGCAATCCGGTGATTTAAAATGTGTCGGGTGAATTTAGTGAATATTTAGTGAAAATTTAGTGAATATTGCTACCCCCTAATGGAATTACTCGTGCAGCTGAAGTGGCAGAAGCCATGCTTTGGAGATGAATGTCTAGGTTCCTAATCCACTGAAGACTCAGAAATTCAATAAGCTAATAATTATAAAAGCTACAAAACAGCAACTAAGCTATCTGGGTTTTTTGGGTTTTTTTTGTGGCAAACAACAAAAATATTGGCACAATATATGCAAAAAGTCTCTCCAAAGCAATAATACCTATATCTTATATAGCACTTTTCATCACTAGGTCTCAAAGCACTTTACAAAAAGGGCAAGTATCAATATCCCCATTTTACAGATGGGGAAACTGAGGCACAGAGCAATTAAGTGATTTACCCAAGGTTATCTAGCAGGCAAAATGCAAAGCCAGGAACAGATCCCAAGTGTCTTGAATCTCAATCCAGAGCCCTATCCACTCGGGAACATTACCTAAATGTATTCTGTTCTTGATCTCATTAAGTTAATAACAAGACTCTTATTGACCCAAAGAGGAGAAAGATTTTTATACCCAGATATTCTGTGGATATGACAGGAGGCTAGTTTTCAGTCTGCAGTTAAACATTAGTCAGGAAGTCTGGAAGAATAATCTAAACAAATTCACACTCTTATTCAAACTGGAAGCTTTTTTATTACTTTTCTTTTTCATGTCTCATTGGGCTTAATTAAGCTAAACCTAATACCTAAAAGCAACTATTAATGAGTCTGATATGTGTTGGACATAAACAAATAAGAAGGGAGATATGACAGGAATGTGTGAGTATTTCAGCAATCTGATTATAATGTAAATTATTTCTAGTTTTATTGGATTTACTTTTCCCATCATATTCTATTGATGGATTTCAGATCTGTAGTGGAACTTTATGCAGAGAGGACTGAAAAATTAATTTACTAATTGATTAATACACTCATTTTCTATAGTTGTAAAACATACAAACAACTGGAAATACACTTAATTAGTCTCATATTATCCTACAGCTATTTTGTGTACACGTGAAACCAAAGTTGATAAACTTAGACACAGACTACAGCTTGTAAGAAACAAATTCTAGCTATTCTAATAGGGCCTGAGTTTCCATTGACTTCAGTGGGCTTTGGATACAGATCATACAGTTGGATAACTCTAAAGTAAAGTTAAGCTGATAATAGGTAACATTTCTGTCAAATAAGATAGAGGATGAGATTTTGTGCTGAGCCTCAGAAAGGTAAAATAGGTTTGATGTTTGAGCAAAGATTCAGGTCAGTCCTTATTTTATTCAAAGTTGGCTCTTCTCTACATATGTGTAAAGCAAAGTCAAGGTTATGGAACTTGTCTCCACTAGTCCATTCTACACTCTCAGGAATGCCTTTTGTTGTCCTTTTCAACATCCAGTCTCTTGTTAGTACAAAGAGGATTGGTGATAATACACACCTTTGTTTAACTCCACACAATATCAAACCACTCACCCAGAAGTTTATCCCATCTTACTGAGTATCTACTTCCATTATATAAACCCCTTATTATATTGATCAGCTTTTTTGGTATCCCAGGCTGCTAGCAATATTCAAGAAAATTGATTAAAATGGGTTTTTCCCAAGCAGTAGCTATTTCAATAATCTGGCAAAGAATGAAGTATGATGTGAAATGGAATGATTGCCCTTACAACAGAGGTAGAACAGGAAGTAGCAAAAACAGGATTGAAAGTAAATGCAGAGAAAACTAAGATTATGATGGTAGGAAACTGGGTAACAGATGTAAAGATCTACATGGATGGTAGAGTTTTGCTATATGGAGAATGTGATGACATTTGAAGATGGGTGTGATAAAGATATTCATATGGGATTAGTAAAAGCAAGCACCACCTTTGGAAGGTTGAACAACATCTGGTCAAACAGAAGTCTCCACACCAGTGGTGGGCAACCTGCGGCCTGTGGGCCATACACGGCCAGTCAGGGTAATCTGCTGGCGGGCCGTGAGACAGTTTGTTTACATTGATTGTCTGCAGTTTACATTGTCTGCAGTGGCCGCGGTTAGTCGTTTCCAGCCAATGGGAGCTGCGGGAAGCAGTGCAGGCCGCAGGGACATGCTGGCCACTGCTTC
The DNA here is from genome assembly GCF_015237465.2 of Chelonia mydas. Classification (NCBI taxonomy): domain Eukaryota; kingdom Metazoa; phylum Chordata; order Testudines; family Cheloniidae; genus Chelonia; species Chelonia mydas. Next base: position 43,961,183 of record NC_057852.1, read on the forward strand.
CCACACCTCCCATTGTCTGGGAACAGTGAACTGCGGCCACTGGGAGCTGCGGGCAGTCATGCCTGTAGGCGGTCAACGTAAAAAAACTGTCTTGCGGGCTGCCAGCAGATTACCCTGACAGGCCGCGTGCAGCCCACGATCCGCAGGTTGCTCACTGCTGCTCCACCCTGAAGATCCGATTATACCATGCGATTGTACTTAGCACAAATGTACAAAGCAGAGACTTGACAGATGACGGGGACTAAAAAAGGAAGAGATTGGAAACTGCCCATCACAGATGACTGAGGCACATTTCATGGAAAGACAAAATTTAACAAATGTGAGAGTAAGAAAGGTGGCAGAGCAGCTCATGTTAGAAAATATCACGGGAGGACATTACACCATATGGAAGATGTCAGACACACTAAGCAAGAGTTGAACTGTGTACCTGAGGAAGGAAAGAGAGAGCCAGGAAAGCCAAGGAAGAATTGGCAGAAGACAGTGACAGAGGATACTGAATACACTAATATCACCTTGGAGGAAGTACCACATTTAGCCAGTGACCATAACCACTGGAAGAACTGGACTGCTCGATGTGTCACTTGCACTGGAGGAACAAATGTCTAATGTAAGGTAAACCTCAGAAGAACACATCACTCATAGCATGTGACTGTGGTAATTTGCTTAGATTTATTCAGTCATACATCAGAAAGTCAGTGTTTCTACCATGTCCAGCAATTATTTTCTACTTAAGAAAGAAGGCACAGAAGCAAAGTGTTTGCTCTGACTCATTTACTGACTCACACTTCTAAAGTTCTGAGCTGTCTCTTCTCCAAAAAAGTGATGCCGTTACAGGTCTCTCCTGTCCAAGAATTTTAAAAGCCAAATTTACTACTGGTTTTGAATAATAACATAGAGGTGCCAACTCATTAATAGTTGTAATTTTACTGAGAACAAATATTGGCTTCTTACATTTCACTAGGGCATGATTTTTGCTGCCACTAATTCTCTCACTTATCATTCCCAGATAAGATCATTTTGTATGTGTTTTTAATGTTTGCAAATGCTCCCATAGCTCTAAAACACATCTATCACCCACTGTGAAATGTAGTACGTAAACCTGTTTTCCCATATTTTTACATTTTCACACATGTTGAAACCCTTTTCCTGCATGCAGTATTTTATATTTAGACGTGGTGCTCTTTTTCAAATGTTTTTAGAGACAATGACCTCTTGAGACCACATAGTGTTTTAGTTCAAACTACTAATAAGAGGCACTTTGGCCTGGCTAATTACTTGCTTAGAGTTTTTGTTCTGTGCTGCTAGTCCACAATGGTTGTCACTGCCTTGTGTTTGCACCCCTCTGCCCCCACACATTCTCTTTCAACTAGTATCTATATTTTAAATACTTTTCCTTCCATACCTGAAATTCACATGAATCATGAGAAGCAAAATCAGTAAGCTAGTTCATACAAGAAGCCCCACCGTGTTGGATATGCTTGGTAAACTATACTCATAATTAAACTCAGTTTAAGATTTATGGATCCAGAGCTTCTTATCATTTCAGGGGCACCTCATTATTTCAATTTTCAATCAAAACCTTTTTCAGAACAAAGACAACTCAGCAGGATCCTTTACTGAAATACATGGTCTCCTTAATAACGGGTGGCTACTTGTTAATTATCAGGATGGGGGAGCAGTGCTCATTTTCAGGATGAATAGTCATGTCACAGCAATAGTTTTCACATCAGTTCTTTCCAGAAGTAAAACAAGACATGAACAATACTTTTCAAACTTTAAAACAGCTCTAAACTTTAAAGTGAAATATACCAACAAAGGATAGACAACAGAACACTCTATATTTTCTCCTAGTCTTTACATAGTCACCTATATTTCTTAAGACCATAATTGTTTTTTGTTTAAAGCTGATGGAGTGGTAGGTAGCTGGTTTATGTTTGGAACCACTCTATAAAAAAAAACTTAAATACATATTTCAGATCTTCTAGAACATTTTATATTTCCCCACTGCAATAAAAGGTAAATTGGTTGTAGAGTCATTGCCAACATAAAGAGAACAGTCAGATTTTAATGCAGAGTGGAAAATATATTAAACCATTACAGAAGTGATGTGCAAGAGGGGTATCCCAGGAGCTTACTGGGAATCTTGTGTAAAAATTCTACAGCCAAATTGAAGGCAAAATTTCGATGATTTCCAGCCTGAGGTGAAGTTGAAACTACTTTGTAAATATTGCTAAATCCATTGATCTATCTAACCTATCTATTTGAATGAGCTCAGAAGTGTAGTATTTAGAGTAGACACCAAATACAAAATGAAAAGTAGCATACTTTCTGCCTGAGAAATGGCAGGGAAACAGAAGGACCAGCTTTCCTCATTTTTAGTACCTTACTCTATCCCACTGGGAAAATGGGACTACTCATGGAGTAAGGCATTACTCAGAGTAAGGGTAATACAGTATGACCCAGAATCTCTTGCCTTTGACATAGAAATTTCTATTCCTGGTACTCATGAGCTTTTAAAGAGCTGTATTCCACATTGTGTACTGAGAATGGACAAGTCTGCATCAAGTGGAAGATACTTTCAAAACAGTTTCTCAGTAAAGGGTACCAAGGTGCCCGCACTCCTACCAATTTTAAACAAACATAACTGCACATGGAGCTATACCCCTGCATCTATTTTTTAAGGACTGAAGTATAAACATTTCCTGCAAAGCACACATAACAGACATTTGTTTGCCAAATGGTGGTGTTTTTTTTCCTTGGCTGTGATTCTTAGAAAATGTTCATATTTTAATTTAAAAAGAAATGAATAGAATTTCACTTCCTTGCAAGAACATGTGCCACTGGAACATGGGAGCATATCACAAATTAAGGGAGAGATTTTAGTGGGAGTCCCTTGTTAAAACATTGGCAGTCCATCCTTGTATTGAAGAAAAACGAAAGTTAGTGCCCATGGAGTTTTTCCTGATAACTGATTGTAAGACGCCTTCATGGCTGCAATTTATCTTCAAGAAATGCAATAATTAGATCTGTGTAAGCTCGGGCCTGTCTCTGTCCACTGAAGAGGCAGATATCATTCTACTGTTCAATTCCTATGAGGTCATTAGTAAACCTGGAAATCTAAACAGGCTGTCTGGGTCTGCTGGGCTTCCAACTATGAGAAAGAATAGTAAATGTATTTCTAATAGCTTAAAAGAACCACTGAAATCCTTCACTTTATTTAAACGTATTTTTAAAAGTTCTTTTAATACACCATCGAAATGCAGCGTGCCTAGGACTATCTCTACACTAGTACTTTTGTCAGTAAAACTTTTGTGGGCTAGGGGTGTGAAAAAACACATCCCAGCCCACATAAGTTTTCACTTTTTTGTGAAAAGGGGCACCCCATTTTTTTAAAAAATATTGAAATTAAAAATTTTGATTAAGAAAAAAGGGGATACATTTTTTATGAAAAAATGTTCCCACTTTTGACAAGCTCTACCTACTAGCTCATGCTACCATAGAGATAAAAGTGCTACAATGATACACAATCACTTCAGATTTCAGAGTAGCAGCCGTGTTAGTCTGTATTCACAAAAAGAAAAGGAGTACTTGTGGCACCTTAGAGACTAACAAATTTATTTGAGCATAAGCTTTTGTGAGCTACAGCTCACTTCATCTGATGCATTCAGTGGAAAATACAGTGGGGAGATTGTAAGACGCCTTCACGGCTGCAATTTATCTTCTCCCCACTGTATTTTCCACTGAATGCATCCGATGAAGTGAGCTGTAGCTCACGAAAGCTTATGCTCAAATAAATTTGTTAGTCTCTAAGGTACCACAAGTACTCCTTTTCTTTTTACAATCACTTCAGTGGCTAGTAATAGGGGGAATAAATAAGTGTATGTACAGTTTGTCCAAATTATATTTCTCAATCCAATGATATAAGGTATTGGTTAAATATGACACCTTCCCCAACTGTATTGCTACCAAGAAACCCTATGCATAAATTAATTTCTTTATTCAACAAGTTATATTGCCCTATTGTAATATATATCAAACATATACCAAGGCCTAATAATAGAGGTTGGGGCATATTTGTCATGTGAGATAACATTACAAGATTTCTGGGAATTAATTAATCATAAGGTGATACAGGGTGTCTGCATGTCAGGGAATCTTATCCTGGTTCTTCCAATAACACTTTTAAAATGTGGGCAGAGAAAGACTCTGTTTTCCTTGTACTAAAAGAATCTCCTATAGAGAGATAACAGGAGCGTGACAGAACAAGATACAAATGAAGTTAAGATGGACAAAGTAAAAAGGAGAATGAAATGTTTGGGGTTATTGTAGTGCAGTGGTTTTCAACCTTTTTTTCATTTGTGGACCCCTAAAATATTTTGAATGGAGGTGTAGACCCCTTTGGAAATTCAACATGTGGTCCGTGGACCACTAACATGGAAGTCTTAGACAGAAAACTGACTGAACAGAATTCAACTATAAATGTTGCACCTGCTTGGCCTGGCATTTGATGCAGCATGAGAAAGGGAGCTAAACTGTGGGCTTCTAGGGTAATGACAACAATTCCAGGTTTTGATCTGTAGATGGGGGTATTCACATACTTTTGATTGATCAGAAAAATGGAATGCTTTCTCTGGGACCTGAGACTTTATTTTCCTAGTCATCTTTTGTGGATCCCTTAGACATAGACTGCATACCCCCAGGGGTTTGTGGACCACAGATTGAAAACCGCTGTTGTAGTGAAATCTGTAATTCTTCAACTGCTCTTGGCTGGTTTCTGCTGGAGACCCCAAGAGGATTGAGCAACCAGTTAGACTCATCATTCTGTTCCAAAACCTGTTTACCAGTTTCGACCCAGAGGAACTAATTGCAATTTTCAACTGGAATTTCCACAACAGTTCACATTTCTTTTTTGCATTAAAATGCTTACAAAACCCATCTGTTTTCCCCCTCCTGCCCACTCTCACATGTCTTGTATTTGTGAGTCCTAACATTCAGCTAGTTCCACTCCTCACTATGTCATCTTTGGCCTGGTCTACACTGGGGGGGGATCGAGCTAAGATATGCAACTTCAGCTACGAGAATAGCGTAGCTGAAGTCGACGTATCTTAGATCGACTTAGAATCACTTACTTCACGTCCTCGTGGCGTGGGATCAACAGCCGCTGCTCCCCTGTCGACTCTGCTTCTGCCTCTCGCCGTGGTGGAGTTCCAGAGTCAACGGCAGAGTGATCGGGGATCGATTTATCGTGTTTATACTAGACATGATAAATCGATCCCCAGTAGATTGATCACTACCCACTGATCCGGTAGGTAGTGTAGACCTGGCCTTTGTGTTAACAGAGAAGGCAGAGGACTTATCAGCTGATATAAATAAAAGCTATTGATAAAAATGAGCATCATTCAGAGTTAATTACATTGCTAACTGTTGTCATTATGGGTGTTTTTCAGTACTTTAGTACACCAAACCCTTCGGATGACAGTAGCTTGCCAAGTGTAATGCGACTCAGAGGGAAGCACTGAAGGTTCTTCAGCAGATGGGCCTTGTTGGTGCCATCCCTGGTAGGTCCTGATAACCACTCAGACATATAAGTAAAAGGGTATTTTATAAGGGCTGATACGAAAGGGAAAGTTTGCAAATACCCTAGGTACAGAGGCTTAAACAGTTACAATAGCGGTAAATGTTTGGGTCTCTAAGGCAGTCCAGTCAAGAGTCAGGGCTCTTCATGTCTAGTTCCTGGAATGCCCTGTCCAATCTAGTCTCTATTCAAGTAAATAGGAGCTTGTGAGTTTGAAGCAGCTGCTGCCCCATAGGTCCCACACAGACCTGCACCCAGCTGTAATGTCTGGCAGTCTCAGCCTGTTCCACAGATGGCTCTGCATACAGGTCTTCAGGGTTCCATCCCGCATCTGGCTTCTCTGCAGCTTCTGGCTGGCCATGTGGCTGCTGCCGCTCAGCAGAGCTCGGCCACTTCCTGGTTCAGGACTTTCCCCCTTGCCTGTTCAGGAGAAAGGGGGATGTGCACTGAGGAAAGGGCTGATGGAATTTGTAGTCCTCCGCTTAGTAGATCCCTCACACTATGAATGTTTCCTTTCATCATCTTTTTCTCACTGTAAGGGCTGTGCATACTGCTGTCACTGACTGGGTGGCAAATAGAGGAACCACTACTGCCACTGTTGGGTAAACAAATAAGTCTGCCAGGCTGTTTAGCCTCTGGACAACTTACAATCCTACTGCTTTGTGTAACATTAATAGTCCCTACTAGAGAGGGACAAGTAATTTTTGGCATTTTGCTCCAAACTGAGCCAAAATCTGTTTGTGGTTAAGAATATTATATAAATAATAATAATTGTTGTGTCTCTGTATTGCTTCATTTTGGCAAGGTCAGCAAGCTGAAATTCCACAAGCTGAAACGAGGACGCACTGGAAATCTTTTACCCAAGGGCCTGTTTTTGTCAGATTTTCAGTCTGATCTCCAGGCAGCACATACTTTTGCACACTTTTCTAAATCAGACCCCTAGACCATAGGGCCAGCGGTTGAGTTCTATAACAACAACAACAACAACAACAAAAATCCAAGAAAAGGGTTCAGGGAGGGAGCTGGAGATGGCTGGGTCAATGGATTGGGATGCAGGAGCACACTGAAGGAAGCCCAGATGTGTGCGTGTTTCTGGAAGCCTGGGGCTTAGAGAGACTCTATGCACAGGGGAGGAGTTGGATGCACTAGGATATTATGACGATGGGTAAATGTGGGAGTGAGCGGTGGCTGGGATGTTTCTGTTGGCACTAAGTTTCATTGGTGGTTGCTGGTACTTACACTTGGATTTTTTTTTTACATTTTTGTAACAAGCATCTCTAGTCATAGATTTTTATGTATATTTTGTTAGAAATTTAAACAAATAGGTAAACAATATTTTCAGATATTACTGACCAAAATAACTATTGATTACTTTTGACTCCAGTTAGCAATTGAGAGCTTTGGGAAAGAACTGTTTTATTTTATTTAGAATTTATTTATTTGAGCTGTTTTATTTTATTTAGAATTTTATATTGTGGCAATTACCATGGTATCTCCATACTTCATAGCATGTGATATGGATTTTGTTCTGGTTCAGGCATCGTCATCAGAATTGTTAACTAAATTCCAGTTGCAAAATCTTTATTCGGGGAAATCAGCCATCTAGAAAGAACCCAGCTTCATTTTCAAAATCCAGGCTAAGTTTGCAGGGCTGTACATTAGAAAAATATATTTTACTAATATTTGATCTGACAGTTGTTGAGGACAACCATGGAATCCCACATTGCTATTTTTCCGGTGTCACTTTTCAGAGTAGAATTACACCGCTAATAAGCTACATATTAATCATACTGAATAACTGGAGAATCACTCCATCTCATGGGATACATGTTTGTAGAACACATTGCTTTGTAAAAATGTCTAGAGAATCTTAGAATCGGAGCTTCATATTTATCACAGTTATACTTGTTTTTATTCCATCATCATTTATTGGCTATTTTATCGAGGTACTTGTATGTATTTCAGTAGGTTGATTCACAGTCAAAAAAATTCAAACTGTCATTAGTAGCTTACAATTCAGAAGCAGTAAATAACTAGGGCTGTCAAGTGATTAAAAAAATTAATCGAGATTAATCACACAATGAAAAAATTACTCGTGATTAATCATGCTGTTAATAATAGAATACCATTTATTTAAATATTTATGGATGTTTTCTACATTTTCAAATGTATTTGATTTCAATTACAACACAGAATACAAAGTGTATAGTGATCACTTTATATTTATTTTTTATTACAAATATTTGCACTGTAAAAACCAAAAGAAATAGTATTTTTCACTTCACCTAATACAAGTACTGTAGTGCAATCTCTTTATCATGAAAGTTGAACTTTCAAATGTAGAATTAAGAACAAAAAATAACTGCATTCAAAAATAAAACAATGTCAAACCTACGAGTCAACGCAGTCCTACTTCAGCCAATCACTCAGACGAACAAGTTTGGTTACAATTTGCAGGAGATAATGCTGCCCGCTTCTTGTTTACAATGTCACCTGAAAGTGGAAACAGGTGTTTGCATGGCACTGTTGTAGCTAGCGTCGCAAGATATTTATGTGCCAGATGCACTAAAGATTCATAAGTCCCTTCATGCTTCAACCACCATTCCAGAGGACAAACTGATGATGGGCTCTGCTCAATAACAATCCAAAGCATGTTCATTTTCATCATCTGAGTCAGATGCCACCAGCAGAATGTTCATTTTCTTTTTTGGTGGTTCGGGTTCTGCAGTTTCCGCATCGGAATGTTGCTCTTTTAAGACTTCTGAAAGTATATTCCACACCTCATCCCTCTCAGATTTTGGACAGCACTTCAAATTCTTAAACCTTGGGTCGAGTGCTGTAGCTATCTTTAGAAGTCTCACATTGGTACCTTCTTTGCATTTTGTCAAATCTGCTGTGAAAGTGTTCTTGAAACGAACATGTGCTGGGTCATCATCTGAGACTGCTATAACATAAAATATATGGCAGAATGCAGGTAAAACGGAACAATTCTCCCACAAGGAGTTCAGTCACAAATGTAATTAACACATTATTTTTTAAATAGCATCATCAGCATGGAAGCATGTCCTCTGGAATGGTGGCTGAAGCATGAAGGACATATAGATGTTTAGCATATGTGGCATATAAATACTCTGCAATCCTGGCTACAAAAGTGCCACGTGAATGCCTGTTTTCACTTTCAGGTGACATTGCAAATAAGAAGCAGGCAGCAGTAGCTCCCGTAAATGCAAACAAACTTGTTTGTCTGAGTGATTGGCTGAAGTAGGACTGAGCGGACTTGTAGGCTCTAAAGTTTTACGTTGTTTTGTTTGTGTGTGCAGTTATGCAACAAAAAAAATCTATATTTTTAAGTTACACATTCATGATAAAGAGTACTTGTATAAGAGGAATTGAAAAATACTATTTCTTTTGTTTATCATTTTTAAAGTGCAAATATTTGTAATAAAAATAATACAAAGTGAGTGCTGTACACTTTGCATTCTGCATTGTAATAGAAATCAATATATTTTAAAATGTAGAAAAACATCCAAAAATATTAATTGCGTGAGTTAACTGCGATTAATTGACAGCCCTAGTAAATACAATTTTTTTCAAAGGGGTAGACCAAGAACGGTAAAAAAGTATTTTCATTCCCAGATATTTCAGTATCTCCACATCTTTAATTTTGACCTATGGAGGGCATTATAGTGACCAAACAATGGAAAATCATATGAAGCTTATTGCTATACTCTGTGTTTTCCTTAAGTAAATAAACATCAGTGACCTCCCATATAGAGAAACACATTACAGTAAAAGATCATGATAATTATGGTAGTATGAGTGTAGTTGATGGAAGAATTAACAAAGGCATTAAATAACACTGAAGGGTCATGTCAGAGATCTTACTTTATCAATCTAAATATCAGAGCACGCCGTAACCACACATATTCTGAAATAGTATAGTTTTGCCTTAACTAGCAGATTTGATGTTCTGACTGGCTACTGAACAACAAAGTAATCCAAATCTCAATCTTCTCAAATCATAGAATCATAGAATATCAGGGTTGGAAGTGACCTCAGGAGGTCATGTAGTCCAACCCCCTGCTCAAAGCAGGACCAATCCCCAATCAAATCATCCCAGCCAAGGCTTTGTCAAGCCTGACCTTAAAAACTTCCAAGGAAGGAAGTGCTTACTTTATACTAAAATGAAATGCGTTCAGGGCTAGATCAACATGAAAAAATGATAAATCTTGTCAGAATTTCTGCTTGACCTGGGGATAGGAGGGTTCTGTGGTTTTGGCTATAATGCATCCAGGCTCTTCACTACTTAGGCCTGGTCTACACTATGAGTTTAGGTCGAATTTAGCAGTGTTATCTCGATTTAATCCTGCACCCGTCCACACGACGAAGCCCTTTTTTTTTACTTAAAGGGCTCTTAAAATCGATTTCTTTACTCCACCCCCAATGAGGGGATTAGTGCTGAAATCAGCCTTGCCAGGTCGAATTTGGGGTACTGTGGAAACAATTAGACGGTCTTGGCTTCTGGGAGCTTTCCCAGAGTGCTCTGTTGTGATCGCTCTGGACAGCACTCTCAACTCAGATGCACTGGCCAGGTATACAGGAAAAGGCCCGCAAACTTTTGAATCTCATTTCCTGTTGGCCAGTGTGGTGAGCTCACCTGCACAGGTCACCCGTGCAGAGCTCATCATCACAGGAAACCATGCAGTCCCAGAATCGCCAAAGAGCTCCAGCATGGACTGAACGGAAGGTACAGGATCTGATCGCTGTATGGGGAGACAAATCTGTGCTGGCAGAACTCCATTCAAAATGTTTGAAAAAATCTCCAATGGCATGAAGGACAGAGGCTATAACAGGGACCCACAGCAGTGCCGCGTGAAAATTAAGGAGCTCAGGCAAGCCTATCAAAAAAACAGAGAGGCAAACGGCCGCTCCAGTTCAGAGCCCCAGACATACCGCTTCTATGATGAGCTGCATGCCATTCTAGGGGGTGCAGCCACCACTACCCAACCCTGCGGTTTGACTCAGTCCAAGGAGTGGGAGGCAACACAGAAGTGGGTTTTGGGGGCGAGGAAGATGATGATGTTGATGAGGTTGTAGATAGCTCACAGCAAGGAAGCGGAGAAACCGGTTTCCCCAACAGCCAGGATCTGTTTATCACCCTGGTATCACAACCCAGTACCCCCCGAACCCACCCAAGGTGGGCTCCCGAATCCTGAAGGGAGAGAAGGGACCTCTGGTGAGTGTACCTTTGTAAATATTATACATGGTTTAAAAGCAAGCGTGATTAATTTGCCCTGGCATTTGAGGCCAGTACAGCTACTGGAAAAATCTGTAAACCTGTCTGGGGATGGAGCAAAAATCCTCCAGGGACATCTCCATAAATCTCTCCTGGATGTACTCCCAAAGCCTTTGCAAAAGGTTTCTGGGGAGGGCAGCCTTATTCTGTCCTCCGTGGTAGGACACTTTACCACGCCAGGCCAGTAGCACGTAGTCAGAAATCATTGCAGAACAAAGCATTGCAGCGTATGGTCCTGGTGTTTGCTGGCATTCAAACAACATCCGTTCTTTATCTCTGTGTTACCCTCAGGAGAGTGATATCATTCATGGTCTCCTGGTTGAAAGAGGGTGGTTTAGTAAGCAGACATTCAGAGGTGCCCGTTCCTGCTGGGCTGTTTGCCTGTGGCTGAACAGAAATCTTCCCCGCTGTTAGCCACGTGGTGGGGGGAGGGGTGAAGCCATCATCCCAGAGAATTCGGTGTGTGTGTGAGGGGGGTTAGTTGGGTTTCTGCTGCACATGAACCCGGAAACCACAGCCTCTTCTTTTAAATTGCCAACCCATTTTTAATGGCCAACCCAACGGCTACTTTGTATGGGAAATAAGGCCGCTGCTGTTTGAAACCATTCCCACATGTTATGAAGGTTAAAGAAGCCAAAAGACTGTGGCTTACCATGGCTGCCTGCAAGCTGAATTCTGTTGCCTGGCCTTGCATGAGTGATCTCTCACACCAAAGTGAGCGTCATGTACCTTTCCCAGCCATCCCACGTTGATGTTTGTGAAACGTCCCTTGTGATCCACCAGTGCTTGCAGCACCATTGAAAAGTACCCCTTTTGGTTTATGTACTTGCTGCCTTGGTGCTCCGGTGCCAAGATAGGGATATGGGTTCCGTCTATCGCCCCACCACAGTTAGGGAATCCCATTGCAGCAAAGCCATCCACTATGACTGCACATTTCCCAGAGTCACTACCCTTGATAGCAGCAGCTCAGTGATCGCGTTGGCTACTTGCATCACAGCAGCCCCCACAGTAGATTTTTCCACTGCAAATTGATTCCTGACTGACCGGTAGCTGTCTGGCATTGCAAGCTTCCACAGGGCTATCACCATTCAACTGTGAGGGCTGCTCTCATCTTGGTATTCTTGCGCTTCAGGGCAGGGGAAAGCAAGTCACAAAGTTCCATGAAAGTGCCCTTACGCATGCAAAAACTTTCGCAGCCACTGGGAATCGTCCCAGACCTGCAACACTATGCAGTCCCACCACTCTGTGCTTGTTTCCCGGGCCCAGAATCAGCGTTCCACGCCATGAACCTGCCCAATTGACACCATGATGTGCACATTGCAGGGGCCCATATTTTGTGAGACGTCTATGTCCATGTCCTCATGACTCTCGGCACCGTGCTGCAGTTGCCTCCTTCTCGCCTGGTTTTGCTTTTCTTGCAGGTTATGGTTCTGCATATCCTGCTGGATAATGCACACGGTGTTTATAGTGCTCATAATGCTGTGGTGATCTGAGCGGGCTCCATGTTCCCAGTGCTATGGTGTCTGTGCTGAAAAAAGGTGCGAAACGATTGTCTGCCATTGCTCTGATGGAGGGAGGGGCGACTGACAACATGGCTTACAGGGTTGGCTTATAGGGAATTAAAATCAACAAAGGGGGTGGCTTTGCATCAAGGAGAAACAGAATGGTCCCCTCAAGGATAGAACTCAAAATCCTGGGTTTAGCAGGCCTTGGATTTCACAGAGAGAGGGAGGAGAAAATGAATACAAAACAAATCTGGTCTATTTCTTGTTTTGATCCACTTCATCTATCTTTATACATCTTGCTGGCAGCAGACGGTGCAGTATGACTGCTGGCCATCATCATCTCCTGGCTGCTCATTAGAAGATGGTGCAGTAGGACTGCCGGCAGGACTGAATCACCATGAGACGAAACTTAAAAGGGAAATGACCTGACTGAGTTACTCCCGCGTTTGTCCAGGTGCCCCGACTGACCTCACCGAGGTCGGCTAAAAGAATACCCTGGAGTACGGCGACGCTGGCTACCAGTCATACTGCACTGTCTGCTGCCAAAAGGCAATGAGCTGTTGCTGTGTAGCAATGCAGTACTGTGTCTGCCAGCACCCAGGAGACCTATAGTGACGGTGAGCTGAGTGGGCTCCATGCTTTCCATGGTATGGCATCTGCACAGGTAACCCAGGAAAAAAGGTTGCTTTCACGGAGGGAGGGAGGGAAGGAGGGCCTGATGATATGTACCCAGAACCACCCGCGACAATGTTTTTGCCCCATCAGGCATTGGGATTTCTACCCAGAATTCAAATGGGTGGCGGAGACTGCGGGAACTGTGGGATAGCTACCCACAGTGAAATGCTCCAGAAGTTGACGGTTGCCTCGGTACTGTGGACGCACTCCGCCGACTAAATGCACTTAGAGCATTTATGTGGGGACACACACAATTGACTGTATAAAAACGCTTTCTACAAAACCAACTTCTATAAATTCGACCTAATTTCTTAGTGTAGACATAGCCTCAGAGGGTATCATGTATACACATTTAAGGTTCTCTTTTGGCTGCTTCTCAGCATCTTGGAACACGTTAAACTTTCTGTTTAGACTGTGTAAGTGTGGCCTGCTTGTTACTGAGATTATTTCCCAGTGCCAGTGTTGGTCTTAGAGGGGAGGGGCTTTGGTTGTGAGGGTTTAGCCGTCCATCATTCTCACCTGTACATCTCATTTTTAGACTTGAAGTAAAAATTTCAAATCATTCAGATGAAAGTCAGTCAGACTCAGGATCCTAACAAAGTCTCTTTTTGAACTGGGTCTTAGACTCCTAAGTCACTTAGGAGCTTTTGAAAATGTTACTCATGCTCAAAAAATGATAATTATTTTTAAAGAAAATTTCAAAACTCCCTCTTCCTCCCAGATTTCCATGACATGTTTTGATTTTCTGATTAAAAAGAATGGAACCCAAATCAGTTCTTTTCTTTTCTTGTTCCCTCACCCCCCACACCTTACCCCTTCTCTTCTTCTCTCTCTCGTTCTCTCCTCTCTTTCCCTTTCTTACCAAAGAGGAAAGATGACAGCAAAGACTCCATAAAATCCACCAGGAACATTGCCATGCATATTCAGTTTATCTAGGAATCCTATGGTGATGGGAGCTCTCAAATAGATTACAGCAGACAGATAGATCATCATATGTTAGTTTGACAGAGTTAGTATTATGGTCATAAATTTAAATCTCACACCAAAACCCAGGATTATGTTAATTATGAACATTGTCTTTTGGGGACAAATTTTAAGAATTCTGGAAAATTCCTATTTTCAGTTTTTGAATGATCTTTCTGGCTGATGTAAATACTGGGATTTTGTATATGATCCCCACTCCACAAACCTGGTGTAAAGTCTCCAGGTGACACCTAAGGCCAAAGAAAATCCCTTCACCATTAAACATGTACTTAGTCATGAAAACTTTATCCCAGTCTTGGGACCTGCATGTCTAGCCTTTTGCAGGACTTCACATTTGAGTTGGGTGATTCATAGTGTCCTTCAGGCCATTGGTTTGCTTATATATTCATGTTTTTCCTTATCCTTCAATTTTGGAAAACAGTTTAATTTTACATGATATAGCACACTGTATTGCAAAGTGTTGGACTGAGTTGCTTTATGCAGAAGAAATTATTCTGGGAAAACAATTCAGTTTGAGATTCATTTTTACGTGTACCTACACTGGACACTTGGATGGATTATGTGAGTAGTTCTGTAAATACATTTTCCATTGCATGATTTGAATCACATTTTATGAAGTGCTGTGAAGGCCAGCATGGCTTTGTATGTTTATTTGTTTACATGATGTATTAATAATGACTAGAATAATTAGTTTATGATCCTATATAAATATAATGGACAATGCAATATATGCTTTATTTAAAATGTTAAAATTTGCTCCAAATATACCTGCATGTTTCACAGGCCAGAACTAGGACTGTTCAGTGTATAGAAACTGTCAGTCTGTATAGGCACTCCATGAAGTTGGATATGTTTTACCTTCTGCTAAAAGAGAATGATATTTGTATCACCAGAGGGTCAGAGAATGGAACTCTTGAGGGAATTTGAGCAACTCTCGAAATGATCTGGAAAACACATTTTTCAGAGGGACAGCCAATCAAGCACCACACAGGGTTTGTGAAGTCAATGAGTGGTCTTTGGAAATGCTACTGGAGAAGGTCAGGTTGAATAAACAACAGTATATCACAAAATCAAAAGGATTAGATCACTGTGCCTCATTTCTTCTCCAAGCTTTAATTAGAACAATGATTTATGATCACAGAAATTATAAAAAGGTGTATAACCAACTACTTTACCTTTATGTCTTCTGCAGTTTCCACAGTATGCATCTGATGAAGTGAGCTGTAGCTCACAAAAGCTCATGCTCAAATAAACTGGTTAGTCTTTAAGGTGCCACAAGTACTCCTTTACTTTACCACAGTTATTGGGCCAGATCATCAGCTCCACCATGGTTAAAGGACATCCTGTAGATTTTTCCTTTCTCCATGTGAATCCTTGAGTAGCCTAAAGCCCCCCACAGCAGCTCGTATGCCAACCTTCCTCCCAGCACTAGTACAGAGGATGTGACCAGGGGAAACATGACATGACACGGCTAGAGCATCTCTACCCCTAGGCAGTCCTGATTGCTGGAATGACCCACTAGATAGCAGCACTAATATTATGTCAGAGGACTGGAGTGTTGGCCCCAGATTTAAAGTGGCTTAAAGCTATTTTCACACCCCATTATGGACTGCACAGGAAGCTCAAAGACCAAACCAGACAATCTGGCCCATTTTATTTCAAAAGAAAAACCTCTCAGCAGGGAAGTCCCCAGTTAGTCATTTTGTGGTTTGATAACAATTTTCTCCACTAATCCTTCCTCCTTAAATAAACTGAGCAGCTTTGTTGTTTGGACTGAGATAGCTCAGATGTGCTGTGAGTCATTTATTTTTCCAGTTAAGATATTCTTATAATTTTTGGGTTCATTGACTGGGGAATGAAGGCAGTTTCCCAAAGGGCCTTTCCACTCACAAGGCAGAGCGATAGAGAGTGCTTTGCCTTTAGCACAATGTTTTGGGGTTTTTTTTAGATGGGACATCATCCATAAGATATGCTACAGGGATTCTCTTTGGCATCAAAGATCCTTTTCATCTTTAACCAGTAAGCAGACATGGTATCCGAGGAATGATATACCTTATTGTGTGTAACATTGCACATGCTGCTTTAACTGGCTTCCTTGAATAGCTGAAGGACTATGTGACATAGGGCATTCCTCTACTATAAATGATGTTGAAATCTTCTTCCTATAACTTTATCCATGTGGTATATAATGCAATACTTTCATAAAAATAAAGGGAAGGGTAACCATCTTTCTGTATACAGTGCTATAAAATCCCTCCTGTCCAGAGGCAAAACCCTTTCACCTGTAAAGGGTTAAGAAGCTAAGACAACCTCGCGGGCACCTGACCGAAATGACCTTCAAAGCTGGAGGGTGGGGGGGAACAAAGGGTCTGTCTGTGTGATGCTTTTGCCGGGAACAGATCAGGAATGCATTCTCAGAACTTCTGTTAGTTCTGTTAAATTTTTGTTAAATGGCGGGTAAAAAAAGCTGTGCTGAATGGAATGTAGATTCCTGTTTTTGTGTCTTTTTGTAACTTAAGGTTTTGCCTAGAGGGATTCTCTATGTTTTGAATCTGATTACCCTGTAAGGTATTTACCATCCTGATTTTACAGAGGTGCTTCTTTTACCTTTTCTTTAATTAAAATTCTTCTTTTAAGAACCTGATTGATTTTTTCATTGTTCTTAAGATCCAAGGGTTTGGGTCTGTGTTCACCTGTACAAATTGGTGAGGATTATTATCAAGCCTTCCCCCGGAAAGGGGGTGTAGGGTTTGGGGGGATATTTTGGGGGGAAGACGTCTCCAAGTGGGCTCTTTCTCTGTTCTTTGTTTAACACGTTTGGTGGTGGCAGCATAGGGTTCAAGGACAAGGAAAAGTTTGTACTTTGGGGAAGTTTTTAACCTAAGCTGGTAAGAATAAGCTTAAGGGGTCTTTCATGCAGGTCCCCACATCTGTACCGTAGAGTTCAGAGTGGGGAAGGAACCTTGACAAATACCAATCACAGTTTCCTGTTACTCCTACAGCTTTAACATTTGAGGTTGTTGCATTTGTTTTGACATAATGAACAGGCCCATTGTGATTTATCCATAATTAAAATTATTGATGAGGGTAACATCAGTTAAAGTTATTGGTAAAGCAGAAGAGCTACAAGCCAGGGTTAAGGCCCCAAGCTGAGACTCAGCAGCTCTAGGTTCAGTTTCTACCTCCCGCTCATGCTTCTTGTT
Source organism: Chelonia mydas (assembly GCF_015237465.2). Taxonomy (NCBI): domain Eukaryota; kingdom Metazoa; phylum Chordata; order Testudines; family Cheloniidae; genus Chelonia; species Chelonia mydas. Next base: position 43,978,421 of record NC_057852.1, read on the forward strand.
TGATCTCCAGCAAGTTGCTAAATCTCTGCGCTACAGTCTGTAAAATAGTAGCTAATTACACTTTCTCACCTCACAGGAGAGTCGTGAGGATAAAATTAATGGTTGAGGTGTTGCGATACTGCAGAGATGGATAGAGCTTGCTGTGTGACTTTGCAAACGTGATTTCATCCCCAAATTCTTCAGTATCCCCATCTGTAACATGGGGATAGTATCAGAAGCCTGTTGTGAGGCTTATTTCATTAATATTTGAAAAAACAAACGTATTTAAATACCACCTTCCATCAAGGGAGCCCAAAGTGTTTTATTTGCAGTTTGAGCCTGTAAACATTCTGAATTCTACCCAGGCCTCACTGTTATCTTCTTTTATGCCAGCTGGGCTGTTGGTCAAATATCTGAAATTGCTAAGATTTTCCAAGCTACTCTGTCTTAAATTGTCAACATAATGGTCTCTTGCAAGAATACATGGAAATTAGAATGACAGGTTATATTCAGGGATAAAATCCCATGTTTAAATTGCCATATTTTGCTTCTGTCAGAAATAATAAGTGGTAGTATTTCTTAAAGCCACACATTTGCTAATGGTGTTTAACAGTCCAGGGGGAATAAATGTGCTGTCTGATCATGTGATAAACACTTATGAAAATTCAGGAAGCTGAATGTGACACCACTGCATTGGGGCAGTATGTGGTCTGATTGCAACCCCACACAGGAACACTAACCATGCCAGATTGGTTCATTTACTGATTATCACACCAGTGTGGCTCTGTCTCTTGTTTTTCTTCATTGTGCTACTATGTAGTCCTGGCTTAAAGCTACTTTGACAATTTTCTCCTGTTAAATTTCTTGCTCCAAGACCATAATTGGTATATATATAAAACTTGTATATGACATGAACAGGATGAAAAATGGTTAGTGATTTAGTGCTCTGGGTCATTTTAACTGCTGATAGTCTTCATGACTATGATTATAATCAGCAATAAGTTTTTCTCTCAGTTGTTGTAACTGGGGCAGACATTTGGGCATCAGGAAGCTCACAGCCTTGTGCCTTTCTGATTTGGGGGAACTGTAAAAGAGAATCTCAACCCCCATTTTAAAAAGTTTCTATCCCTTTTCCTTTGGAAGAGAGCCTCAAAATGTAAGCCAGAAGGTAGAGTTGAATGGAGCAAACAGCTGGGTTCCACTCGTGATGCAACAGGAGAGATTCCTGCCCCCAACATGCACACACACACTTAATACGAGTCAATCAAGCCTGCGTGTCTCACTCAGAGTCGTCTCACTACAGTTCCCCAAAATCCTTAGGCCAGCGCTGTGTACCGTGGTGTGGTAATCCTCGGAGGCAAAATCTTGGTTTTGCAGGTCCTCCCCAAATTCTGAAGCCAGATGGAGTCCTAGTAATTGGAAATGTGGAGTATTTGGCTTTTACATTCGACTATCAGTATATAGAAAAGATGGACTGTTTTATTCCATACAGGAAAACTAAAAATGTGAAGAGACACCAGAAGGACAGTAATTTTCTATCTTTGTTTCTGTAACTGGAATGTGTTCATTAGGTCATTGGGAGAAAGACAAAAATAAATTATGTAACAACATATCTATGAACTGTCTGGAGAGAGACGTATATGCACACTATGGTTTTTTGGGTTTATTACCTTTCAAGCATTGACTATGTTAGATTTGCTTATGTGATTTGTGTAGCTATGAAACTATATGCATTTTATCTTCTGGGTGCTACACCTTCACGTTTCTAAGCACTGTCCATGGGTGCTAGAGCGCAACTGCCATTTTGTTCTCAGAGCTCAGCACAGCTGAGGAAAATGTATGTGGGACTGCCAGAAAAAAAAGGATCTAGGCAGGTTTCTTAGGAGCAACTCAGGAATACAGGAAGATATGTACAAGCACTGCTGTGTGTCTTTACTCAAGCGAACTTCCTGTGGGTTGCCAGAGAGGTTCATCTACTGCAGAAGTGCTAATGTTTCCTTCTGTCTTCTCCTACAATGCTCAACCGCGCCAACTATCCCTGTCTGTGCCTTGAAACCTCTCCACCAAAAGCCCATAAAGCCCCCTTATCTATAGACTTCCTCATTGTGGGGAAACGCACAAGCATAAGGTTTGCCTGATTGGGGGAGAACTAACAAGTCTCCCAAACTTTTCGGAATTGTGGGTTTCCTGACAAACCTCAGAAAGCTTAATGGGAGGCAGTTTATGACCTACCGAGGAAGAGCTCTACTTGATGCAAATCGTAAGGTCTACTAGATGTGGGCTCCCTTTCTAAAGATCTCAGGAATTGTGTATCAATGAGAAGCCACTAGTGCCTGGCAACATCAGGAAAACAGAAAGAAGAGGTTTGGAAGGCACCATCAACTTTCTCTGCTCCTCAATCCCAAGTCATAGCTAAAAATATGAGAGACTTTCTCCCACAAAACTGTAAGGTGTTGCAGGCAAATGGCAGTGGTTCATATGCACATGACCTTTCAAGAATACTAAAAGTAAAAAAACCCAACAAATCTTCAACTGCTAGTATAAGAATATACCCTCTCTTCAAGAACAAGAAAAGAAAAAATATACCAAGAGTTACAAAGTCTAAATATAAGTTGAATAGGTGAGAATGCAGCTCTACCTAACCAGTTCAGACAGGATGCGAAGAATAACTTATCCATTGAAATTGCGGAGGGATTTTATGTAAGCAAAATGTAATTAAGGGAGTTGTAATCTTTGTTGTTCTATCAGTTAGAATCCTCAGAGAATTAGTATGTGCAAATTGTGGATACTTCTAATATTAGTTTCCTTTTCAGCTATAGTTCATGACAACTTGTTTAAATAAAGAAGGACAAGGTGGGTGAGGTAATATCTTTTATTAGACCAACTTCTGTTGATGAGAGAGACAAGCAACAGAAATTGGTCCAATAAAAGATTTACCTCACTCACCTTGTCTCTCTAATACCCTGGGACCAACACAGCTACAATTATATTAAATACAGAAATCAATTCAAGTGAACAAATGAATAATATTAAGCTCCTCTGAGACTGATTAGTAGAGCTGTATGAAATTGGTTGGGCTTGCTTGTAAGACTCTCAGCAAAAAGCAGGAGATAATTAGTGGAATTTTACTCCATTGCTGAGAAGCAAAAATTCAACACTGAAAAAGGCATGTTTTCCACCGTCTAAAATGCCAGGTAGCCTATTAAAACCCTAGTCTATTGAAGTTTAAAATAATGCTGAAACTTGGAAGCTTCCCCTCACCCTCTTGCAGTTTCGTCACTGTCAAAGAGGCAAAAACTACAGGCCAGATTGCTAGCTGGTGTAAATCACCCCAGCTCCATTACTGTCAACGGAGCTTCACTGATTTACATCAGATGAGAATAAGGCCCTGTCTCCTGAAAACCCCATACAAAATATACAAAACCCCAGACAAATCAGGAACATATGGAAAACGTTTGAAATTCTGAAATCCTCTGAGGCTTCCATCTTTGTTTGAATACCCTTATCTGTTTGCTACACAGTATGAAGTATTCATGCATACAGTGGTCAAATTTTATCCCTCCTCCCCTTTGTATTTCTAACCTCACTGCCCTCAAGAGCCAGAAACCAGTTTCTTTTCTCACCACAGCACATAGCAGTGCTTCTGCTCTGAAACAGAAAATGATCAGTAAGAGCCAATACGTATCTGGTCTTCAGAGCATGTATTTGATTACCAGTTATATCTGAATGAGCAGAATCCTATTTATCTGATCAAATTATACATCTTGAATTGTACTTTAATGCCATAAATACTGTGGACTACGTTCAATGAAACCATCAGAAAACCCTAGCTCTGGGGCCAGAGTGGCTGCAAAAGTAGTTGGCAATATATGGAGAGGAAGAATGTGTAGGTTGGCAAATAAACTGATTCAACAAATCTCTGCTACAGCCCCACTAGCAGAACTCCCCAGGGTAGAATTCAAAGCTGCCCTTCCTATATTTGAATGCAAAAGGAGAGAACTATGCAAGTACCATTGATCTGCTACTATGGGGTAATCCCCCTACTTGGGGGATCAGCAGTCAGGTAGTCTAATAGATATGGCTTCATATTCCAGAGTCGGTAAAATTCTTCTGAAACAGCGACTGTAGCTTAAAGGTCATTTGCTCTCATTCACATTTGTTGGGCTTGAAATATCCCTGGTAATGACAACTGGAGAACAGCACTGAAGGATGTTGCATTCTGAGCTGTTTAAAAATCACCCATTCTTTTCTTATTTTGCGTAAAGATTTGTCCGTTCCTCAGCAATTGCTGTCTGTGAGTATGCGCATTTATACTAACACAAAACTATTTCTCCTCAAGGTACTGTTTGACTGTACGTAAACCTTTAAAACAAATTGTAATAAGCACAAGCCTGGTCCTCAGAGACACACATGCTCTTATATAGATGTGACCGAAAATTTGTCATCAAAATTTATTTTCACCTAAAAATGACTTTTTGACCAAACCAAAAAAGTTTGTGCAAAATTTTCGATTTGATCAAAATTTGTCAGTTTCACAAAAAATGAAACCCATTATTTTTTGACAACTGAAAATGTTCAGTTTTTTATCTTCAGCAACTGAAATATTTCAGCCTTTAGTGGGGAAAAAAAAGAACTTAAAGAGAGAAACGAATCCCAGCCCCGCAAGAGTGGAAACTGAAATTATTTTTTTTGTTTAATTGAAAAACTGAAAATTTCTGTGAAAATTTAAGCACTTTTTTGGTGTGTGAAAAACACCATTTTTTGATCATTCTAATCCCATTGACTTCATAGGAGCTGTGTGAGCATATATGAGGCAGAATTTTGTCACATAGCCTAAAATCTTATAGGCAAATCTCTCTCTCTCTCTCTCTCTCTCTCTCATTCCTGATTTTGTTTCATTTGTTTGAAAATCTCCTGAAACTACCAAATATCCAACACTATACTTAATAAAACTTACATGTTTAAAAAAAACCCTCATATCAACATATCTGTTAACGAAATCATTGTACAATTAATACCCCCCATGGACTCACATAAGGTTGTATAACAATAACAGCAATAATGATTTGTCAATGATTCCAAGGTATATTTGTGAGTAATTTATCCAATTCATTTTCAGATTAATTTTTTTCTTTATAAGTGTTCACCCAGTTTTAATCCTAGTGCACTAGAATTTGTAACTGTGTATGCCCAAGTGTCCTCACTTTAAAGCACTTTCTTTGCCTCTCATAGCTCTAACCCTAACCCTAACCCTAACCCTAACCCTAACCCTAAGCTTTCCATTCACTTGTCTGTTCTGAGGACACTCATTTTTCTTCCAGTTTTCTTCAAAATCCCTTCCTGTGCTGACTGTCTGGCTCAATTGCACTCAGATTCTCCTAGTCACTTGATCGCTACCCTAGTGAAAAACTGTCAGGTTATAATTTAGCTTATTACCTAGTAGTAGTGTACTGCTGATTTTCACTTTATGTCCTTTGGGTGCTCCAGGCTTCAGTTTATTTCAGCAAATATGTTTCCTTTCCCCATGTGCCACAAATGACTCTGTCCATTTGTTTTTGGATCATCTTCTTTCCTTTGATACGCATTTTACCTGCAAGGCTTTTGAAAATCTATACAGAGGAGCTTTCCTTCTGTCTATTTTAATTCATTTTGGTTTGATGTAAGCATAGAAGAGCAGCTCCAAAGAATACCACTCAGGCATAAAAGATTTTGTGTTGCAAAGAACTCAGGAAAATGCCATACTAAGAAAAAAATAACAATTTCCCTAGCTACTGGAAACTCAAATAAGGAGGATGCTAGGCAGTACCTGTCCATGGCTAGATACAAAGCTGAGTGCTTCCACTTGTTTAAATAAGACAGGAGCAGAGGGTTTTCTGTGAAATATAAAGTCTAATACTTTGCATAGATTCATGAGTATGGTTCAAAGTCAAACTCAGTTTCTTATAGAATGATGAAAGTTGTAAACTCCTCTGGGCTGGATCCTTTTTATTTCTGCCTGATTATCTATGGTATATTAATAAGAAGACCAGCTATTATATATACCCAGAAGTGTTTTTTTCTTTAAAGTGATCTCTCTTCCCTTTTACATGAAGAAACTAGATCGGATAAAATCATTTATCTTGTGGATAGATTAAAAGATAAAAAGAAACCAGGCCAAGTTATTTACTGGTATAACTCCACTATACAGTGAGAAGAAAATGTAGAAGAAAATGTAACCGTACATCTCCTGAGTACTACTACTACTACTGCACATCTAAATTTCTGCTTTAATTTCATATGTACTGGGTTTTATATATTACTAAAAATGCCTTGTGACAGTCTTGGTACCTTTCATTTTCAGTATGAACAAAGCCTTACCTGCCCTCTACCATTCACTTTCTAGGGTTCTGAATTCCTGTACTCTCTTTGTACAACAGATGTTAGGCAAATCGTTTTCTTTCCAAATACCCTATGATTACAAGCTTCAATTCCATTCTCTATCTCCTCGTTCATCTCCACAGATTATGTCTGGCAGACATACCCAAGTAAAATGAGTCTGATTACCTGATCAGTTCTTTAACTCTGTTTCATTTTAAGAAAAAAGGATACAGTAATTATGAGGTGCAGAGGCATGTTCAATTGATCTTTCATGTGTAAGTCACGGTCAGGATTTATGTGCAATTCAAACATAAAACGTGAAGACTTGTAAGAACATGTATTGGCACATGGGCTGTGGATTGTTTAAGTAACAGTAGATTTGCACATAAAAAGACAGAACACATGGTTGGCAGCTGGAATTTATGAGGATCTTTATTTAATAAAATAGTAGTAGCTACCTTGTGCTGCTAAATTCCTTTAGTAGTGACAAAATGGTGGCAGGAGAGTAAAATGCTCTCTTTTAAAATAAAATAAAAAAACATTACTTTTGGAAAATAATAATTTCTTATAACCCTTTTCAGATGAAGCATGGCAATAAAATTGCAGCTTGAAGATAAGGTCCCCACTTGTCACTGTGGCTGCCACGGTAAGTTTGCAATTTTGTGTAAAATAATAGGCAGCCACTCAGTGTGGAAATTACGGTCAATCCTGAGAACGGCTGCAGTTCCTATAAAATGTATTCCTTGTTTCTGCTGGGATTAGCTGATCAGTGTGTATTTTCCAGCTACCACTCATGGAGATTGGCTTTGCAATCGCAGCCTTTTGCGGCTGATTTTTTGTGGGAAACTATTTGGGTCTGATTGTGCTCTGATTTACACCAGTATAACTCAGCTGTCTTGTGGGGGAGATTCAATGTCCCATCGGCCCTTTCCTTCATTTCTCTTCTAATAGGCCCCAGTTTCTTCCTTGAAAAGATAAGGAGGGAAAGAGCTTGATCATAAAAAAGGAACAAAGGGATAGAGGGACAGTATTTTGCGCAAGTTTCATTGGGTTTATAGCAAAACTGAAAAAGTTGCCAAGTTCTTGTGGTCTTGTCTAAATTCTGGCTTGAGTTTTGTCCTGAGCCGTAAAATCATATGATCTCTACCTGCTGATAAAACTGGCTGAAATGAATGCACACCCCCATCAATAGGTTTTAAACAGCCCCATTCACAAGCCAGCGCTTTATTTTTCTTTCTCTCCAGGGTCATCTTAATGATATAATGAGGCTTGTGAGTCCACTGGAACCTTGTTTTTCCTAGGCATCACTCAGTGCGGGGAGTTGACAGCTGGGGACATGACTGCAAGTATGTTAAAAATGAAGAACCGAGAGTTTTTTCTCCTTCATTTTCTTATGTCAGTGGTGGGCTGTTTTTTCAAGCCAAGGCACATATTTTGATGATGACTGTGTGATCATGAAAAACTTGTAACTATTTTACAGGCAACTGCATAGCTTCGGAACAACACACTTTGTTTCTTGTCTGGTATTTTATTTTTTAAAGTCAGCAACATTCAGTGCTGTGTTTGTATTTCAACCAAAGTTTAGTTCTCCCCAGAGATTCCATCTTGTTTTCAGGAGACACTTGTTACAACTTTGCTTTTTTATTTAGCTCCCAGCCTATTCTCATTGTTTAGTTGGAAAGACCTTCATCCTTTACCATATTAAGGGATTCCATTGAGCATGAGATCATAAAAAGGACCTGAATGCCACATGTGTGAGGTGGTGATTTGACTGGGCCACCAACCCAGTGAAGCTGGCAAATATGAACCAGGAAATCCTCATAAAAAAATCCTTTCATTACATTGCTGAATTTTACATTTTGAATGAATTGACCTTGAGAGCATGTGCTACGTGTTAATTACTGGTATTTCCTTTACAATTGTTATTAACCAATATTTAATATTTGTATTTGAAATCTGCCCCTACCCTTCCATTCTTCATTTGTTTAAACAGTCTAAAACAGTGCAATTCTGTGCACATTTTTAACACACAAAATCATCCAATGATGGAGCATCTTGGTCCATCTCTAATAATAAGGCATATAAAATACTTGTAGCTTGTCCACATGCTTGTGAACACTACTACTGTGCTGCTTTTTTAAAAACTACTTCACTTTTTTCCTTACTGGTTGAAGTGTGGTTAAGCACTAAAACTCCCACAAATTCACTAGCTTTATTTTTCATTGGTTCATGAAAAGGTCTTCTTCAGCAATGATTTGTGTATGGTCAAGCTTTGCTTTCAGTTTCAAATTCAAGTGAACCTCACCCAATATTTCAAAGAATGCTCAGTTGCACAGCTGAGAGAAACCACATATTTTGCAGCATTTTTATGCAAAAACATAAACTTCACTTAGAAGTCTCATGAAATTTAGTAATCTTTCAAAGAAACTGGTTCAAACTTCCAGTTTACAATGATATTTGAAATAGCGAGTTTTGCCTGACTTTGTATTGCTTTGCAAACTTTTATCACGGCTCTAACTGATCTGCAACAGATCTGTTACTTTTCCTGTGTGGAGGCTTCTTTTAAAAAAATCTATTTCTAAATAGTTTTCACCTCAGATATCTTGAGTTTATGTATTTAATTTGGGAATGCCAGATGGGGACTGACCTAGAATCCTGAATCTCAGCACACTACACTTTTGGGAGGGTTCAAAATCCAGAACTGAACAGAGATCTGAATTTTACATAGATAGCTTCTCTCTCCAACAGACTGTGAATCAGAACCTCAATTCTCAACTGCTCCAAATTGTAAGAGGTGGGAGCAGGGATGGAATTTGAAATCTGAATGTAATATTGGTCAAAATTGGACCCTTTGGCCCCATCTCTAAAGAGTCTCCTTTTTTCAAACAACCCTTTCACAGTCCCCCTCTCCCTGGCCTCTGCACACTGCTACCCTGCATTTGGAATTCTACATGTATGACATAGTATAATTGAGAGGTGTCTTTAGAGGAAATGGACTGAATGAACTGTGGAATGTGTTCTTTAAACACAGAAAAATTGTGGAAAGATGCATGCTGTAGTTTCTGAAAGCTGTAGTTGAAATTTGTGTACCGTACCATATATGTTTTGTAATTAAAATGGCCCTCTGATACCAATATAATTACCTAGTGAAGAGACATTCCTCACAGTCTAGGCTTCGGGATTTTTATTGTTAAGTGTGGAGAAACCTTTCAAAGTCTCCTTGCTTTAATGCCAATGACATTTATTACTGTACAGTGGTGATCTTTATGACTGACTACATGTTTTTGTTGAAGAATAATGGGACTTTGAAATGTTACAATTGGTTATGTTAACTGCAAGTTACTAAGTTGTGTAAACATGTCAGGTTCATCAATTTAACATAATTATGCATTGTAGATTTCTATTTTTGTTAAAAATATGTGGATAAATGTTAAAAGTTTTGAAAATGAGAGACTAGGCCAGGGACAGGCATCCGTGCACCTTCCATACACCACTCTGCTGAGTTCTGACATGTCACACCTTTCCTGTTCCAGACCACAGGCCTGTGACCCAACTGATGTCATGAATAATCCTTATTTACCCCGAGTAGTAGTGCTGGTTTCAGTGGGACTAGTAAAATGAATAAGAGTTGCAGGATTGGGTCCCAGGGCTCTTTTAAGCAATGTCTACTAATTATAATGAATAGTGTAAAATTCTGTCATAAGAACGGCCCTACTGGGTAAGACCAAAGGTCCATCTAACCCAGTAGCCTGTCTTCCGACAGTGGCCAGTGCCAGCTAATGATTTTACATTGTAGAAAAATATCCATTGGTTTAAGATGAGATCTTTCATTTTCACTTTGGGATCTTGGGGATAATGGTGGATGAATAGTCACCTATCCTTATCAATTTTGTAATTTGACTCATTTTCTGTTTTTTGGGGTCAAACAAAGAAGCCAACTGTCCTCCCTCAACCCAATAAACAATCTTCTGTCCACTTTTCCATGGGGCAGGGAAAATATTTCTCCCAGTGCTACAGCATGACCCACATTGCATCAGTCTTAAGGCATCATTAATCTGTGGAACCCACTGCCACAAAGTATCACTGGGCCAAGAATTTAGTTGGCTTCAAAAAAGGATTTAACTTAGACATGGGTAATAAGAATACTCTTCATGCTTCTAGGGGGGTAAATCTGAAATTAGACATGGAGCAGATACCTGAACTTAGAATGTAGAAGTGAGGGAGGACAAAATAGATGGTTTGCCATTTGTCTCATTCATGCCACTATTTACTTACAGAGTAATGCCATGTGCCAGTACATCCCACTTCCTGAAAAGAGAGACAACTCCTGGGGTAAAATCTTGGCTCCATTAACATCAATAGCAAAACTTCTATTAACTTCCCTGGGGCCAAGATTTCGCTCCTGAAAATATTATATATCACCAAAGGCTGTTACAACCTTTTCCCATCCCCCAATGTATGATCACTAATCTATTGTGAGTGGATGAAATTTCTGGGTCCCAAAAGCTTACCGGTGAACTAGATCTGGGTAGCATCCAGTTACAGTACACTTTCTAGCTCTGGGTCTAAAGGGCACACTGCCAGTCTCAGACCTATAGTCTGACACTCTTCTTTGGAAGGTGGGGCATGACTGCCCCACTGCCCTTGAACCCAAAATCAGTGTCTAAGACCTCCCAACACCCCCACCAGTTGACTACGCATGCTCTCCCAGAACTCCATCTAGAACTCCAGGCTTCTAGTTTAACACCTTCATAGACAATGGGGCAGGAAAGCAAGGAACTTAGATTTAGCAAAGGAATTTGTTAACTGTTCATAAAGCATTGGAGAGTTACAGTTCTTTGAAAACTATAGTCCTGAGACACACCTGCCCAATAACTGATTAATCCCCATCTGTGAGCCGGAGTATAATCAGCGTTTCATAGTCCCTCTTGTGCTTACCCTCCTGCAAGTCCTTTGGGTGTGTGAGGTGATGGTTGGTCCTGTACAGAGCAGAACCCTTCTTAAGTAGGGTGCTATGTGGTCAACTTGGGGAGCTCCATTTGGTCTCTCCCATTCATGTTTGTCACCCCTTCCCATCCCAACACCCCACATGTGAAAAGTCCATTGTTCCATGGGGATGGATTGGAAGCTGAGCATCATTCCAAGTCAATGTTATGAGGCTATGGTTTTGTCGGCTCTTAGTGTTAGTCCTTCAATGACGTGTTAAACCCCATTCCTGCACAGGCAGCTGTCTGAACGCAGCACAGTAGGTTGACTTCGGGTATGTCCAGATTTGTGTTCAACCCAATATACAAAATGGAGTTCATAATTTGATGCTGATTTCTATCCATCTATCCATCTATCTATCTAGATAGATGGATATCGTCACAGAGGCAATGCCAAATCATTGTCCTTGACCATCGGAAGCATACTTAGCATAGGAGGATGAAAGGGACAATCCGTGAATAAAAGCAGGTAGTAGATGTTGTAGTAGCTACACATGCAAAGTTATAATAAAAATAAATCACAGTGCTTTAGTACTCTCTGTTCATGCTGTATTTTAAATCACTACGCTGCTTTAAAGCCAGAAATCCTGGCAGGTATGTGTAAAATCCATTCCCATTTTACTCAGCTATCTGTTATTTCTCATTGAATAACTCCCAGCAGTTATTTCTCTTCTCCTATTGTAGTTCATAGATATAGTTTGAAACAGGCAGATATATAGTTATTTAATGCTGTTTTGATCACGGATGAAAAACCATGTAATTTTAAAAAAATAAAATAAAAAGGATATCCCTTTTTTCTATCCCTAGAGGATAAAATACCATCTTAGCCTTTTGCTAGTTGTTATAACATAGTCCAGTCTGACACCTAATAATGTCTTTGGTTTTTAATCTCTTGGGCAGAATATATGAGAAATAATTTTCTTACAAAGCTTTTCTGTTTTGCCATGTTTTTGGACCATGAATTGATATTTGTAAATTGTTTACTGTATCTTATGGAAGTTTACAATACACAGAAGTCGTTGGCTAAGATAGTCTCATTTGATGAATGGTAGGGGTTCTTTGATTCCTCCCCCTTTTTCTATTCTTTTCTTCACTCTTGTTTTAGGATAAAAGAATGCAGAGATTAACTGGTGGAGCTTTGCTGCAGAGATTAAATAGGAAGAATTTAAACCTAATAAGATATAGTTAAGAAGGTTGAAGTGATATGAATAGTCTCAGAATTTGAGACTTTTAATTTCATTGGAACAGGGAGATTTGTATCCCTCTTTCTTTTTTGAATAAGCTGCATTAGAAAGGAACTGAACCAATTCAAACAAAGCCAAGTATCCAGGAACAGGGGATCTGCCAAAGGAATGTGGTTATTTTACTACTCAGTACAGAAGAGCAAAATCCTAAACAATTTATTCTACCTGCAACCCCTGAAACGGGTTCAAATAAAATGGGATCCAGACAGAACTACTCCTGGATCTGGATTTGGAAAACCAACACCTGATCAGCCAGTCTTAGTAAAATTCATATTACCTCTTGTTACCAAGCTACTGCACTTCAACATGCCTTTCTCTGAAAGATTGCATATGGATATACCAGGAACATGTGAACTGGTTCAAATATGAGGGTGGGTGAAAAGAGAGTTAAAGAGGGCACTATTGCACTTCATCTGTTTAAAAAGAGTGGACAGCCATAAACCTTCCATTCTTTCCTTATTACTCAGGTCTGGTTCACACTACAAAGTTAGGTCAACCTAAGTTGACCTACTACCATTGATGCAGTGGTAGTGTAGACACTGTGTTACATGTGTCAACCCTAACAGTCCTCCAGCAGATATCTCCCAATGCCCCTGTTCCCATGACAGTGGCTCCTCTAGTCACAATTCTGAACTCTCCTGCCCAGGAATCGCAGAGAGAGGGAGCCCACCCATTTAAAAAAACTCAGCATGTTGCTTAAATATGCTGGCTTAGTGCAGACGGAGAGTTACACGTAGACACACTCCTTGGAATTAGGTTAGAAGTCCTGAATCTCCTCGGCCTGTGGGAAAAGCAGCAAGCAGGACTGTGGGAATTTTAAAAATGGTGTGAAAATTATGGGATGGAATAAGCATTGTAGGATGGAGAAAGTGGGATTGTGAGAACTTGACTCCTGTTTTGTGGAAATCCCTGGGAAAATTGCTGGTATCCCAGAAAGCACTGCAAAAACATCCCACAGGGCAGTGTGCTGGATGGCAGCATGGGGCACACTGGATACCTGCCCAGATTTTCTATCAGCACAACCACTCATGGTGAGGACATATAGCACCAACATAGGCAGCCATGTGTGCACACTCCTGAGCAAAGTTTGTAATGTAGATACCACCTCAGTGTCTTGCCCACTCTCCAGATCAGATCCCTGCCCTTGCCCTGAGAAGGGGCAGGGGAGAGAGAAAACAATCCTCTGAAATTTTGCTCTCCAGCTGCTAGGGGTTGCTCTTATGGGTGCTGAGCAGTGGCCAACAGCTCTTATTATCGTTCTTCCTTCTCACTTCCTCTCTGCCATCTACTACCCTGCTCAGGACTACACAGAAGGAAGCCATAGAGAGGAGCCAGAGAAGAGGAGGAAGAGAAAAAACAGATCTGATAAGAGCCCTATGGAATTCCCTCTGAGATTGGGACAGAAGTGTACGTACTAGAAATGAAGCTTGAAGGTGTGAAATTGAGATTTGACTGATTTGGGGGGAAATAGTAATTGACAAGTCCCTTCCTACAGATTTCAAGTCAACTCTGCCTTTGAATCATACTTCCCTAACTTCAGGCTTTTGGACTGAAACCAAGATTTTGGTGGGAATTTTCACCTCTGCCTCCAAAATCTCATGACTTTTAGTGCTACAATTATGACAGGGGAAAAATCAAGATTTGACTGATTTGGGGGGAATTAGTGGTTGAAGAGCCCCACCCACGGCAGAATAGAGGGATGGCTCTCATTAAAGCAAACTGCAAAAAGGACAGTGCTTATCTCTTGAGACCCCACTTTTGTCTACTGTAAATTGAAGGCAGGGAATATATTATTCCCCCATTTAATCCTCGAGTTAAAAAACCACCCTTAAGAAGAGAAAATTCACATAGTTTTGGTCTAGTAGCAAAAGCAAAACTCTAGAGGCCAGGTGTGTAGAGAGCAGCAGCCAACAAGCAAATATGAGGCTCTTTGATTTCTCACTATAAGACGGTTTGTCTTTATTAGCACTCTTATGAGTGAGCCTGATCTCTCAAGGTTTCCTGAACAAATGTTTGGAGAAATATCTGAGTCTGAGATATTTATCTGAAGCAAAGTGAGCCTCTGAGGTTTGCCCATTGCTGTGGTTTAGATTTGAATCAGCTCTGTTTTCAAGGTAGTATAGGCTCAAGTAGGGGTCCCTTTCACGGCAGAAGTCTGCATTCCCACTGTTGCATGGTCTCTCTATGAAATTCTGAAAGCCATTTTTCAGTTTGTCTGCGCCTGTGAAAGAGCTGGAAACTGCATTCAAAGCACTGGGAAAATCAAACATACGGCAAATAGCAGTGCCACAGTGAGGTAAGTCTATCTCTACTGTGAACTTACCACATTCAGAAAGGCTTCAGAGTAACAGCCGTGTTAGTCTGTATTCGCAAAAAGAAAAGGAGTACTTGTGGCACCTTAGAGACTAACCAATTTATTTGAGCATAAGCTTTCGTGAGCTACAGCTCACTTCATTGGATGCAAGATGTGCCAGAATCATGCTGGGGGAGGAGCAGTAAAGGGGGGAGAGGTCAGTTTGTTGGCAAAAAAAATTATTTATTTATAACAAGAACTATGGGTGCCAGGTTTTGTTACATGGATGTGAGGCACAGGGCTAAGACTAGCTATGATGATGCCTTTCAGCTAGTGAGCACACAGTGCAGTCCCCACCCAGTGGCTTAACTCACTGTGTGTGTGTGTCCTTCCCATTACTAGCCCCCGAGGCTCATACTGGGACACTTGTGGCCTGCAAGGCAGAAGCCCTGACAAGTGAGGCAAAAGGAAGCCTCCCTTAACTAAGGCCAGTAGTAGCTATGCTAAGCTTTTCTCTGCAGGAAGTTGCTCTTTGCATAGTTACACGCTTGGCAGGGGATTTGTTGTTTCATGCAGATATCCACAATTTGCTGTGGTGATTCCCCAAAGTCACTATTAACACACAGAAACCAGAGCACTTTCTTTTGTTCTTATTTTGAAAATTAGGCACAGTGGGAATTGTTTCACTTTATCTGAACTGGAACATCAAAGGCTGCAGGATAAGAGAAACATACATTGCGCCTCTAACACCAAGGCAACATTAGAAAGAGAAAGAGAATAAGCTACCTCAATTAAAACAACTAAAATTCATGCACTATACCATGGGCAGAATTTAATCTAGGCCATAGTCAAAGACACACTGATAAAGAGGCACTAATAAATAGATACAGTTGATAGAAGGCATAGGAGAACAAACAGAATCAAATGAACTAGCTAGCCAGAATAAATGGTTTATTCTGCATGTTAAACATTGTAATCCCTAGCAGTTTCAACCCCTCTCTCAGTACGGTTGTAGTCAGGAATACTTGAGAACCTGTAGGGAAATTAGCTACTCCCATCTCTTGCAGATATTTTATTTGAGGGAACTTAGATTGTCAAGGGCTTAATCCAGAGGCCATTCAAATCAGCAGTGTTTCGATGGATTTAAATGGGCTTCAGATGACACCCATAATAGATAGCATATTTGGGTGATGGGATAAGAAAATGTATTACTTTTTATGAAAAATGGGAAGAAACTTTGGAAATAATACAGGATTTAAAATCTGCTAAAATATTCATAATTCATAATATTCATAATTCACTGTTACTGTTGCTTAAAAAGTATCACAGGCATGACTTTGACTCCAGTTAAATGGATGCGTGCTGGAGAAGGCAAGCCAGGAGAAAAATCATCTAATTTCTGCTGGCAAGCATGCAGTTTGCCAAGTTATATTAATACTAGAGTGCACTGGAAATTTTCAGAAATTATGTGAAAAACAAGGCGAAAATATTCATGTTTCCATTTTCTGACCCACTCTTAATTAATATACATTATCTTCTTTTGGCTATAGAATTTTATATATTGAGATGATGTACCTCAAATAACTAACATTATATAGAGTGAAAAGATAAATGCAAAGGAACAGATTGCCCTCTCCACTGTAAACACCCAGAGGGGAGAATTCAAAGAGGAAGAAAATTCTGCTTGCCGAGTCGGCTGAAGGGGTTCAGCTCCATGGATTCCTTGAGATTTGCTAAAAGATTCCAGCTCTTGATTTGCTCCGGCTCCCTATTAGGTAGGGCCCCACCAAATTCACGGTCCATGTTGGTCAATTTCATGATTATAAGATTTTTAAAGTAGTAAATTTCGTGATTTAAGCTATTTAAATCTGAAATTTCATGGTGTTGTAATTGTAGGGGTCCTGACCCAAAAAGGAGATGTGGGGTGGTCAAAAAAGTATTATAGTGGGGGTTGTATTACTGCTACCCTTACTCCTGCACCGCTGCTGGCGGCAGCTTTGCCTTCAGAGCTGGGCAGCTGGAGAAAGATGGCTGCTGGCTGGGACCCCAGCAGAGTAAGGCAGAGCCGCTGCTAGTAGCAGTGCAGAGTTAGGGAGGGCATGGTATGGTACTGACACCCTTACTTCTGCACTGCTGCCTGCAGAGGTGGGCTCTCGGTCAGCAGCCACCACTCTCCAGCTGCCCAGATCTGAAGGCAGCAGTGCCAAAGTAAGGGTGGCCTGGTAAGGTATTGCCACCTTTACTTCTGTGCTGCTGTTGACAGGGTGCTGCTTTTAGAGCTAGGCACCTGGACAACAGCCACCGCTCTCCAGCCACCCAGCTCTGAAGGCAGCACAGAAGTAAGGGTGGCAATACTGTGACTGCCCCTAAAATAACCTTGCGACCCCCCCTCCCTTCCCCCCCGCAACTCCCTTTTGGGTCAGGATCCCCAATTTGAGAAACGTTGGTCTCCCTCGTGAAATCTGTATAGTATAAGCTAAAAGCACACAAAAGACCAAATGTCATGGGGGGAGACCAGATTTCATGGTCTATGACATGTTTGTTTTTCATGGCCATGAATCTGGTAAGGCCCTCTAATAGGGCTACTCTGTGGCGCCACCTTGCCACGGAATCCTCTGCTTGCTGTTGGCCCTTGACTCATCCTCACGCATTTCCCATGGAAAAGTTTACTCATGGAGTTAGTAGAGAGAAGATACGATCTTTTAGCCCTCTGATCCAAGTGTTTGATCCAAAGCCCATTAAGTCAATTAAAGGCCCTGGATCTCGTCAAAGGGCTTGATCCAAAGAATCTCATTGATTGAAGTGGGTTTAGGATCAGATGCTATTGGGCTATAGGTCACAATGTAGCCAATGGTTATTTTTAACTCTAAGCTGTACCACAGCCCATTCATATTTTCAAATAATTTTAATTGGTGTTTGAAAGTAATCAGCAGAAACATTACTGTACCTCCATTATTACCAGGTACCCAGTGTAGTTATCAGCCTATTTTTACCTTTTTAAAATAAAAGTATCCCATATTTAATAAACATTCTAAAGAGCTTGCAGTCCAGAACACTATATATATTACTGCCATTTAGGCCATGAGCTCTCTTTTAAAATTTTTAACCAGCACACTGAGACATCCCACCTGGGGAGAGAGCTTAGTTTTTAATGTTCTCCCTGCTTTTGAGCTTAGGTAAAGTTTAAGAAAGGTTACAACACTTGCTGTTATTTAAAAAAACCCTGTTCATACTGCTCTTCTGAAGAACTCCCATACCCACATGGTGCTGAAGCAACATGGGAATATTATAAAATGGCATGTTTTAAAAAAATCTTATTCACCATCCTCTCCTAGATTCAGACTCCTAAATTCAATCCATACCTGGGGTATGAATATGACAAAATATATATGGGAACAAAATAACCCTGCTCCATTGATATGTTGAAAAAAAGTTTCATCATACAAACTTTAAAAATTGCCATAAGGGAAAAGCCAAAAGGCCTGTCATGGATTGCTATTATGACCCAGATTTTCAACTGTTGTTAATAGGACCATGGCAGTTTACTCCAGTGTGGACATGGTCCTCCGTCTCCAGCTGCTCCAGTAAAAGATGACCTCCTCTCTCTTTCCCCTCACAATCTACTTCATTTAGCAGTGCTGAATCAGAGCGATTTGCATGAGTAAGTCCCCACCATGAGTCAGTGTTAGAAAATCAGGCCTTTGGTGATCATCTTATTCCAGTGGTTCTCAAACTAGGGGTGCTGCTTGTTCAGGGAAAGCCCCTGGTGGACTGGGCCAGTTTGTTTGCCTGCCGCGTCCACAGGTTCGGCCGATCGCGGCTCCCACGGGTCGTGGTTTGCCGCTCCAGACCAATGGGGGCTGCAGGAAGGGCGGCCGGTACATCCCTCGGCCCGCGCTGCTTCCCGCAGCCCCCATTGGCTTGGAATGGCAAACCGCGGCCAGTGGGAGCCGCGGTCGGCTGAACCTATGGACGCGATAGGTAAACAAACTGGCCCGGCCTGCCAGGGGCTTTCCCTGAACAAGCGGCGCCCCTAGTTTGAGAACCACTGTCTTATTCCATGTCGCATAAGGAATAATAGCCTTGTTTATTGTTTTTCTAGCAAGTGTCACATCAGGTGCAATTCTTATTGAAATAATAGTGCCATCACATTTCGAGATGTATCATTTTCCACTCCATTCATTTGAGGTTGAAATAATCTTCCTCACATGCCACTCAGACCATTTCACTTCTTTCCTCATAGCTCTCCTCTGGCCTTCTTAACAAGGTCAAGCTTGTTCTCGCTTTCAAAACTCTGTATAATTGTATACTTGCCTGTGTCTCTTCCCCTATTTCTTACTTTGCTCCAGCTCTGCCAGTGAATTCTACATGTCCTCTCTTTCCATCTACTCTCATCTTCTTGCCTTTTGCCATGCTGTTGCTGTCTCCTACTCCAGTAACTCTCTCCCTATATAGCCCAACTCCTTCTTTCCAATCCCTTCCTAAAAGTCACATCTTCCCCTAGCTCCACAAATACCAACTCACCAACCTGTTCTATTACAACCTTGTTCTGAGTATGCCAGTGCAATTTCTATTGTTCAGCTGCTTAGATGAGAAACTCATGGGCATGGAATGTGTCTTCTTCTACGTCTTGTGCAGTACTGCCTTTAACATAAGCTCTTAATGTTAAATAATATTCCGGCCTTGAAAAATTCTGCTTTCCCACTGTGAGTAATTCTTTTATACAGGCAAATAAAATACCATCAGGTTTGTAATTACCATCAGTCATGATGGCAAAGGATGGGTAACTGGAAATTTTCCTGAGCCGTATAACAATTTTCATGACAATTTTGCACAGCTGTAATAATTATAACAATACCTTTTCTTTCCTCCCCAACACTGTGTGGTAATTTGGAAAAAGCTAAACAGGGAGAGGAACTATAAGAAATATAGTCATATAATCTTCTCTTATCCCAGCCCCCTCTCACTCTTCCATGCCAACGCATGGAATTTTCCCAAGGAAGGACAGTGAAAGAAAACTAAAATAATTTTTCTATTTTTATTTCAAATGAGAATTTGGAGTTACAAGAAAGAGAGAATGAATCTGATTGGCTTGGAAATATCTTTCTCCCCATCCAGCTCAATCCTCCCCGTATAGAGCATGCATATGTGTGGGATGAGAGAGTGAAGCACTTTATAGGAACTCCAGTTCTCAGCAGAACAAGAGAGAGCAGTTTATTTATCTTCATCTACAAATCTCAGACACAAACTGCCTATCAAATAAACAAAAAAAAAGTGAATTTAAAACAAAACTACATTTAACTACAACAAAATTAAATGTAAGTTGAAGATTGCTTGAAAACACTGTTCAAACTTGAATGCTTTATACGCTGATATAAATGGGAAAGAGATTTTTTTTCTACCATACAATTAATCTGCTCAAAAGGAAGTTGGTAAACTCAGTGGAATATGTTCAAAACAGTCAACAGATAGAGGAATGTTGAAACTTGCACAGGAATTTTTTGTATTAGTTGGTTGTTGGTTTTATATATTTAGGATCAGATTTTTCAAAAGAGATCATCACCCAACAGCTCTGATTTAGGCACTTAAATGAAGTGCCACATTTTCAAAAGGGGTCAGGATTCAACATTTACCTTTGAGCATCTCTGAAAATCTGGCTACCAGTTATTGGTTCTGAGCACTGTTGAAAATCTCGTATTCAGCAACTATGCACTATTAACAGCTTTTAATAGAAGATGTGCTGGAAATTTCATTTGAAGTTGCAAGATGACTTTGATTATAACACTTGATTAGTTTTATACGATAACTTTTATTTACTTGATCATTTTTATGAAGAAGCTATTGTTTTTATAAAAAAAGAATACCTAAACTTGGAAACTTCAAACCTCACATATGGCTAGACCACCATGAGAAACAGCTGTTACGTGAATTTGAGTGAGAACTTTGTAATATTTTTTAACTTATAATTCATTACTAACATGGATTTCATGCATGCACAGAAAAAATATAAGTTAGAAGAGGCGAAATTATCTGAGGCTTTATAGAATTCTGCAAAAACTTTGTACTTTTATGTAAGTCCCAGTCCTGCTCCCACTGAAGTCAATATCACCATTCCTATTGACTTCAGAGGGAAAAAGGTCAGGCTGAAGTGGTGTACGTAGGTCATCTGTGTCTGTAAATTGTCTGAGATTAAAATACATAGAATTATTATTAACTTCTACTTGTGCTTTGAAAATCTCCTCCACATACATAGCTTAATAAATATAACCTACAAGTGAAAAGGGAATGAGTCAGTTTTTCCATGAGAATCATAACCTCTTTATTTTCTAAATATTTGTAGGTTTAAAGTTAAAGCCATATTAATTCACAATCTGGATTTTTGTACCTTTTATTGAAGGCTCGCCATGCAAATTATCCATTCCATTAGCAATTTTAGCTGTTTTCCAGTATTGCTATCTGAATTTGTTAAAAGTAAGTGAACACTACAAGAATTAGATACTTTTGGGAGCATATTTTTGCTCCCTAGACAAAAGGTTGTAATTAGATATTTCTTTTCAAAGGTTTAACTAACACATTTGAATCTCTAAAATACTCTTGTTCCCAATAATGTGTTCTTAATTATTCTTAATATTTAATTTTTCCTTTGTATTCCAGTCAGGTGTTGCTTTCTTTTTCCTTTGCAATCTAAAATACACATAGCCAAAAGCTTATATGTTGCTAGTTCCACTATGAAATGGAACAATACTTTTGAAATATAAATTTAAAAAAAGACATAAGTTAAACATATTTTTGTTTGGAAAGACTGGAATGGGTTCAAGGTTTAAGTGGCTATTTTGAATGGCACTATGCACATAAGACTGGTTATCACATTGACACCCTTGATCCATGATTAGTAACTCATGTATGACCGTATACTCTAACAAATATATAGAGTGTATCATGGACTCAACTGATTTAATTCCCAGAAAAATAAACTATTAGATCTTTGTTTTCATTTCTATGTTTTTCCCCCTTGTTCTTTTTTGTCCTGTATGATTGCCAAAAAGCCCATGCATATGGGAGGTAGACTCCCCTACTGCTTTACAGCAGGCTCCCTACTGCTATGGAAAGCAGTAATTAGCCAGAGAAACAATGGCCACATTATAACACAATTTTTTTTTCCAGTATAAAAGCTTAGTTAGAGTTGTTTGTTATATTCATTTCTTTCCCAAGATGCTTATTCACTCTTTGCAGAATATTTTAATTTTAAACAATTATTTAAAACACCTCAGAGACAATGTTTATTTGATAAATAGTAACTCTTTTTCTGCATTTTGGAATATGATTTAAAAATTCCACCTTGGAAAATAAACATGAAATTTAAAAGAACTCTATAGATTATAACCCAATTCAGTGTGATGTTTTGTTATGGGATGAATTTGCCCTTCCATCTAATGAACAAACTGAACCATTCAAACCATAAAACCCCTCAGCCTACCAACACTCTCTAAAATTCTTCTAACGTAAAGGATTGTAGTTTGCACTTAAATTCTAAATTCATGATGTTTAGTACCATGTTCTCATTCTTTTTCATCATTGTGCTCCCCAGAAGGAATTAGCACTAATACCACCTAATTTTATTTTACATCTGCTAATCCAGGTTTGATCAGCATGTTCAAAACATTAATGTTAAATTTAGACTTTCTTAAATTGATCAAAGCACTCATGAGGCCAGAGAGGCCTCAGAATTTTCTTCCCAGTCCTCAAACTTCAGGTGGAGCAAACTCAGTTGATTGTGATTACAATAAACTACTGACTTTATACGCATATCAGAGCTGTTTGAATTTTGGCAGTTTAACTTACCTCAGGTTTGTGCCAACATTTTCTTTAGTTTTAATCCACAAGAGTTAATACCCATAAATTTGGCTTTGAATTTCAGGACAAAGGGAACTCGGAATCTCAAAGTGAAACTTAAAGAAAACACCCTTTGCCAAAACTATGCAAAACTATTTCAATTCAAAGCATAAGTTAGCCCAGGTTTGCATAAAATGTATCAGACTTTTTGACAAACATGACCAAGTTTCAACTAAATCCCAACTCAGTTGTGTGTTTACATGGTTTCAGGTTTCATTGCAAACATTGTACATAGCTGTAATACTTAACTACATTGGAACCCAGTTGCATTCTTAATAGTGCTGGATGGAAAATACCAGTTGTTTTTTGTTGAAAATTTTGGGGAAAAAGTTTTTTTTTTCCTTCAGAATTTCCCATGGAATTTTTTCATTTTTTTTTAAAGCTTCCTCGCTCTGCATAAGTCTTTGCAGGATCAGGGCCCTAATCATGTTAATGCAATGCTGTGTAGCTTCATAGATCTTTTTCAATTTGAGAATGGCTCACACTCATTAGCAAATAAGTTTTCATTGCTTTGCTAATATTGTTCAAGTCTTTCTGCCCAGTCTTCTAAAGAGAATAAAAAATGTACTGAAGGGAAAGAAGTGCGTGTACCTACTGATGGCACTGATATTGCATGTGTCCAAGTACATCTTGCAATGAATGAATTCTACTAATTGAAGTACAAACCAGGGCTGAATACTTGGAAGAACAAGGTTTTTGCTGATGAATACTTGGATAAGAATACAAGAGTCAGTGCCATATAGTTGAGAACATGTGTCAGACTTTGCATGGCCGGGGTATAAGGTACTAGGAAGACTTTTACTTGCGTATTCCCACTTTACACAGTGCTAGAGATTTTCAGGCTAACTATGGAATTTCCTAGGTCTGATTGAAGAGAGATGCATGAAAAGGCAGGCAGACAGTAAGAGTTAGTATTTTATTTTTATTAGCTGCCATCCAGCAGTAGCTGTAAAACTGACTCTCATGTGTTGGAGGAGTTTATTTAAATTTATGTCCATGCCACACAAATAAAGTAACAAGTAGATCATTGGGCTTTCACAAATACAGGGCGAAATCTATCTTGTGTTGCAGTTTGTAATAAAAAGCAGTGCTGATGAACAGGCACACTCAGCCTGTGTTGACAATGGTAGCAAATAAAAACAGCACTTAAAGAGAAAAACATTTACATTCAGCAGTAACTCATTCTGCAAAGCTATTTTTGTGAAGCTATATCAACTTCATGATCCGTACACAAAAGTTGGGAAAATCAGGTTTTACTGGCACAAATTCATATATGGTTTGCAGTGTTGCTGTAGCCATGTCGGTCCCCAGATATTAGAGAGACAAGGTGGGTGAGGTAATATATTTTATTGGATCACCTTCTGTTGGTGAGAGAGACAAGCTTTTGAGCTACACAGAGCTTTTCTTCAGGTCTACAAGTTTATACAAACAACTCTGAGACAGAGAAGCATGCATTATTGTCTGATATCTAATACAAGAGGAGAGGTTAAAGAAATAGGCTGAAGGCAATGCTGTCTAAATCCATCTCTGGCAGTGGAACTTTAGTAGGAATGGGGGATTGGAATATCCTCTGTTCCGAAAGCACAGATTAAGAAGATGAACTGGAAGCAATAATATGCCTGGAGACCAGAATGTAGATGTATCAACCCTTTGAAATGCCAATTCTTACCTAAGAATTAAAATTAGAATAATACATGACATGCACATAGAATATGAGAGAATGAGTTATAGTATTTACAAAGGCCATTCAGCTTTTATCAGGAAGTGCAATACAATTAATTCTGCAAATCCATACTCATGTGAGTAGTCTGTAACAACAACTGTACCATTGAAGTCCATAGGACTAGTCTGAGTAGAGATTGTTCAAATAACTTTTGGCGCATGCCCTATTAGAAAGCAGCAGGCAAAAAAAAAAGCAAACAGGCAATTTTCCATCAAATGGTACAAACCACTCTTGAGGAAGTGTCACCCCACATCGCAGTATTTAGTGGTGTAAATAAGGGAAGAGAGAGCGGGGAGGATACATAGTTCTGGTTATTGGTTTGGGATACTCTGTGCTTGCAGACTTGCTGGGGCTGGGTGGGGTGACTCTGTTCTGGGCCAGAATTATCTACCAAAAAAAAGGCTTCAAGCACTAGGTATGCTAGTTAGTAGTTTGAAGTTACTTAGGTTGCTTCCATTATGGGCAAGCAATCTGTAAGGATACCCAGAGTCCCTCTCTGAGAGTGGAACCAATGGGAATGTACGGAGAGGGGGAGTTTATAAATAGGAGCAGGAACTTAGTGACTGGGGAATAAAAACCAGCAGGATCTGCTGTAAGGATTGTGTTACAGGGACTTTGCCAGTTTTGTTGGATTAGACTGTAGGCTCCCTCATCCCACTAGAAAAGAAGACAAATAGAATTGCTGCAGGCTGTACAAATTGAAGACTGTCATAGCGAGGGCTCAAGGGGAGTATAAAGAAGACCGTTTCCCAACTTTAAGGAGCTAGAAAGCCTGACAGAGGGTTTGGACATCATTCCATGCAGTGAGAAAGGTAAATCTTTCCAGACAGGAGCCCTAGGGGAGTGTATGTATGTGCACAAACATAATTATATTTTGCTTTTGAACTTGTGATAGTAACAAGTACTAAACCTTGAGCAAAATTCACTGAAAATATTGTCTTTAAAAAAGAGTTGTTACTAAAAATATTCACAGTTGTTTCAAGGATTAAATAAGGAGTAAACTTTGTGTTCTTATACACACCCACACCCTGAAAAGACTAAACTCTGGTCTGTGCCATAGTAGAGCAGTAAACTGAGGTCCAGGGAAGGGGAAAGAAACATTATACCTAACATTATCACAGTGCTTTTCCCATGCCCATTCCAGAATCATTTGAAAAGATTATCGAATATGGTAGAAGTTACTCCAAATCTTCTACAGCACTCAACATATGCATAAATTGGTTTGTAAAGATGAATTTGATCTGCAATTTTTTGTGTTGTGGAGTTTGGGAAAAAGCCTAAACATTTTTCTGTGATTTTTCAAAAGCAAACTTGGAATGTCAACATCTGCATAGTAGCGGGGGTAGCCATGTTAGTCTGTATCCACAAAAACAACAAGGAGTCCGGTGGCACCTTAAAGACTAACAGTTTTATTTGAGCATAAGCTTTCATGGGTAAAAACCTCACATCTGCATATTCCACTGCACTTGGAAAAATCTTACATAATTCCATTTCTCTGTTTACTCCATAAAACATGATTTTGTCCTGGAAAAACTGCTTTTAACTTAGTGACATTTCTAAAACTACACTAGGCAAAATACAATTACAATTTATAATGTCCACAAAATGGTGAAAAGAGACAAATCTTGGCCCTGCACTTGAAATGTGTTGGACACACATGAGGCTGGATACCTATGCCCACACAGAGACCCACTGAAGTTGAGTGAGGTCTCTTGGTGAACATGGTGTTGTCAGATTGGAGTTCAAGACCACTTCTTTTCTGCTGTGCTGTTTGTAGTTTCACTCAGGTGAAAAGTCAAGTTATCTATATGCACTTCTAAATTGGCAGATAGTCAGAAGGATCTATTCCTGCTGACTCTAACTACTTACTTCTGAGTAGTCAGAATGAAGGCAATTGAAAGAAGCATTGAACTCATTGGAAAATGTTTTACAGGTGAGGGGTGAAATCCTGCCTTCATTGAAATCAATGGCAAAACTCCCAGGGACTTTATTGGGGCCATGCATTTCCATCCCAGACCTTTAGTTTTCCATAAAATACCTCAGAGCTGCTCCTTTCAGAGAGTGTTTAAGAAGAAAAAAAAGATCTGTTTGACATTTTTAATATACATGCCACCATAGTATTTAGTTGCCTAGTTCTGGCTATTACATAACAGGCTGTGGAATCATTAGATTCCATGTACATTTTCAGTTTTGTACACATTGGGATATGCACCCTACTAAGCATGTGAAACTGGTAGCTCTGAGGCCTAGAAAAAAAGCCACACTATACCTTCATGCACTGTTCCCAAATTAGCAGAAAATTGTTTGTAATCTTCATTGTCAAGCCTGAAATTTTGAAGAGAAGCTGATTTGGAGTAATTGGGATGCAAACTTTTTTTTTAAATAGCGTCTGAAATAGTGAAAAACGCTTTTTGTTTTGTTTTTTTGTTATCTGAAAAGTGGCCAAGTAGAGTTTTTTGACATTTTCAAGAATAATTTGGTCTCTGGTCTCAAAACAACCAGGGGAAATTTCAGCTCAAAAATTATGTATTTTTTTCCTGAATGTTTGAAAACAGATTTAGCAGTGTTACACACAGAACAGTAATGTCTATGATTGTCAAAGGGAACTGGACCCACAACTCTTACTGATTTTCAATAGGATTTAAGCGTATAATAGAGCTGGGTAAAATTTTTGGATGATTTTTTTCACCAAAAATTGCACGTTGTGGCATCCAAAACAATTAGTGTCAACTTTTGCCAAATTGTTTTGGTTGGAATTTTTAAAAGAAATAATCAAATTAAAATATTTTATTATATTTATTTTTATTATTATTATAAAATATTCATTTTTTTTATTCAAAATGACTTTTCATTTTCGAATTTTACTTCAGTTTTATTACAAAAAGGTAAAAATTCTCAAATGAAACAAAACATTTTGTTTTGGCTCAAACAAAAAAATTCATTTGACCCTGTGATGGGGCCTGAAGAGATTAAAAGGCAGTACTAGGCCCAGACCTTCCAAGCATGCTCTGACTAGAGGAATGAGCTAAAAGGAGCTCAGAAGCCTAGGCAAAGGGTGATGGACAGGCTGCAGGAGAAAGAAATCCTTCTCTAGGAAGCTAGACATATGAGTGAGCCTGAGAAGTAACTATAGAGCTGGTAAGGCCTTCAGGGAGAGCTTTCTCCAACCACCATCCTCTTTGAAAACTCACAGGTTGGGGAGGACCCAGCTCCTTTGAATTCTTTTGGTTGTTTGGGGCTATAGGGGCCATGCCCCAAACTGAAAGGGCCTATAGGTGGGAAGTAGCCCAGGGAAGCAATTTAGATTTGCTGCAGGGCACACCCTGCCATTGTTGCTTCCCACAGGGCCTTGGGCTGGGACCTGATGGAGAGGAAGATGTGAGTGGAAAGCTGAAGATCCCTGACTTAAGATCAGGGACAGACACCTCTACTGCCCTGACATAGAGGTAAGGGGCTAGAAGTTGGGTGCTCTAACCATTAGGATGCCTGGCCCTCTGAGCTCTCTCTCATAGACCCAAAATGATTTTTTGAAAAACGTTTCACCCTAAAATTAAAAACAAAATAGTTTTGCATCAACCTGAAATAATTTTTTTAATTATTTTTTCTTGTTTGGCTGAATAATTGAAAAATCAGTTATTCACACAGCTCTAGTGTCTAACTCTCTTAAGGGGCCCTTTGAAAATCCCATCCATAGCGATTACTGTCAGGCAGACATAATTATCAATGTTGATCTATCTGCCTATCTTAAGTATTTATAGGGCCCTCATTGACATAGTATCTGAGCACCTCACAATCTTTAATATGTTTGTCCTCACATCACCCCTGTGAGGTCAGGATAAGAGCACTTCCCTTGTTACAGATGGAGAGCTAAGGCACAAAGAGACTAAATGGAAGCAGTGCTGGGTTTACAATGGCACCAGTAGTGCCATGGAGGTGGGCCCATGCTCAGAAGGGGCCCCAGCCTGCTCCTCTTGCGCTGCACCCGAAGACCCCGCCAGCTCCTCCCTGCCCATCACTTGCTCCTCTCTGCCCCATGGCTCCAACCGGCAGATCCTTTCTGCCCCCTGGCCAAACCCCAGTGCACCTCCAGCTCTGGGCAATCTCTGCTTCCCCCCACCTGTGGGGCCCCACCTCTCTTCCCGGAGCTGAGCTGCCTGGGACAGGTATAGAAGCCTGGCCAGTCGGGCGGGACGGATAGTGGGGGCAGGCTTGGCAAGTGGGTCCTGACCTAGCTGATTGCGCCACTCCCAAGGGGCTGGAGTGATTCCCTGCCCTGGGACCAGCCCTGGCTGCGCTGCCAGCTCAGCCCATCAGACATAGTCGCCTCCCAGCAGGGCCGGTAAGTACGACCAGGAGGCAGGGTGTGGGGGAACGAGTCTCTCAAGGGTCTGGGCAGGGGGTGCTGGGCTGTGAGGGGGCGGGTAAGATGTGTGTGTTGGGGCACTAGGAAGTGGGAATTCTGTGTGGGGTGCTGGGCAGCTGTGGGCAGGGGGACGCTGGGCAGGGGTGGTGTTGTGCAGGGCACTGTGCATTTGTGGGGGGGTCTAAAGCGGTGCTGGCCATAGGGAGTCGGGGGGGGGGGGGGTCATTCTAGTGGTGCCAACATTCTGATTTCCGCAGGGGTGCTCTGCTCCACTCTGCTCCAGGCCCCCTCTCTACTCCACTCCTTCCTCTAAGGCCCCACCCATGCTCTGCCTCTTCCTAACTGTGCTCCTCCCCTTCATGACCCTGCTCCTCCCCCTCTCCTCAGCACCTTCTGCCCACCGCTGAACAGCTGATCAGCGGCAGGAGGGAGGCGGTGGGGAGGAGTTGATTGGCGGGGCCACTGGTGGGTGCTCAGCACCCACAATTTTTTTCTGTGGGTGCTCCAGCCCCAGAGACCCACAGAGTTGGTGTCTGTGGGGTGGGGTGGGGGCCACTGTGTGGCGTGACAGAGTTGGTGTCTGTGTGGCGTGGTATGGGCCCACCCCTGAGGGGAAGAGGCACACTGGCAGCACAGGGCTGGGTGGGCCAGTGTGCCTCTGGCAACTGACGGTTTCATGGAGCGGGACTGTCCCCGCCATGCCATGCCCCATTGCCTCTGGCCAGCCCCTTGATCTGGGGAACAACCTCCCTGTGCCATGCTCCACTGCTCCCGTGGGGGCCCACAAATATGTTTGGCACCAGACCCACAAAAGGTTAATCTGGCCCTGAATGTAAGAGCAAGGAATTGAACCCGCATCTCCTGAGTGCTAGGCTAGTGCCAAAGCACACAAATTTGCCTTTTGTGAGTTCTGAGTTTTTATGTTGTGACATCATTTAGTTTTATTATTTGAATAAAAAAGGGGCCTGTGAAAAACAAAGTACTTTTAACCATCTAGCTCATATTTTTAAATGACCAGGTATTCAACAACCAATGCTGCTTATGATTTTATGGCAAAACTGGAACAAAATAATTTCACAAGTCTATAAAACACTGAGAAACTGGTAGATAGGTTATATTAGTATCAAAAGAGCCTGTTATTACTGTGTCTGTTTAACATCTGAGGCAATGTGTGGGTTGAGGTCACTTTACTTATACCAGTGTTTTGTCACTAATTCTTTAATCAGATGCTCCCTAATGCAGCATACAACTGCTGAGGAGCAAATACATCTCTTTAACAGCACCCTGTAATGGTGATATGTAATTTTTGTTACTCAATAAATATACTTTTGGAGAGATGGAACTGGAGATGTGAGATGACCTTCACTTCTCTGAAAGGAAGGCCCTAATTGTTACCCCTTTAATATACACAAAAGGGAACTCAAAAGGATGAAATCCAATATAAATAAATGACAACATTTTGGTAATGTGGTACGTGGTCGAATTTCAGATCTGGGTTTATTTTCGATACGCAGTTGCCAGAAATAAATGACTAGATGAAATTTAAAGATTTGTAGCTCAGTGGAAATCTAGAAATTGATTATCAGTGAGTATGTTACCTGTTATGAGCATCTGTATTATATTAGATTTTTGGGAGGATACATTGTGTTCAAATTCTGCAATCTCCATGATGTCCTCTAGTGCTGAAACTTCTAAACCTGGGATATGAATATCTGATAACCTAGAACTGGAATAGATTATGGTGAATTAAATCCACACTGTGGCTAGAGATACTGTACTTTTATATTCAGCTTCTGGAAGGTGCTGAGTGCTGTTAACTCCCTGTCCTGTTCCCATTGACATCACTGGAAGATTTGCTGTTGACTTCAATGGGAGGGGAACTGGACCCTAGATGTCCTTAACTCCCACTTAAGAAAATCCAGCCTGCTAAATGTAGAAACCTCACCCACCTACAGACACATGTAATGTACAAATCAGTGGAACTTTAATGGCATGACAATCTGTACAAGTGTTGCCAAAGTGTAAAAAAGACAAACCCCTCAAGTATGTGGGAGGTTAATAAAAGGCAGTCATAATAGGGCCTCATGCTGACTGGGGTTTGATCTGTCTTCATTTGACAGTAGTCACACATATTTCTCACGCACATATAAATCCTTACCTGCATATATCATATTAGACTACTAAAATGGAGAAAATTTAAAAAAATCTAATTTATTGTACATTATTTAAGCTATGCTTACTCTGTGCATAAGCAAGGGCACACACTCTATGGTAAAGTTCCGTTTGCTCTGTAGTAAATTTCACTTTCTGAGTCTCATGTCTGACAACAATGGTGCTAGGTTTCTGTTTTCAAAACTTTGCTGAAGTATGTATAGAAAACAAAAAAAAGTTTCCACTGGGATTTTAAATGTGTATTAGGTTTATATTTTGTTTTGTTTTTAAATCCCCCTTTTAAAAATGTCCATCCCTGTATTTGGGTCCTAAAATATTTCGCAATATTTTTTAAGCCATCTGGGACACCATTTCTGTGTAAAGTGAATATTAAACGGTTGAAAGCCCTCAGGATGTTGTACCTACTTAGAGATAATTACAGTCTCCTCCCTCAGCATCTTAAGTTAACCTGCACTATGTTTTCTAATAATAACAATAAAAAATGTCTTATTTACAACCCTTCCCTTCTCCCAACTGGATATAGAGAGTTACAGTGTTTGGACATCTGTGACTTGTCATGTTTCTGTTGACAAATGAATGAGCAAATGAAATGCATTTCAATTTACTATACATGGCAATAGTCCAGAAACCTAATGGTTTAAATAAAGGGGGAGAAAAAGGGCTTGTAGAAACATAGTAGGTTGACATGTGGACTAGTTTAAGAGGTAGGAGGGATCAAGAAGTGGTAAAAGAGGATAAGGGTGGTCTTGAAGGGAGAAGAAGAATGTAAAAGTATTCAAAACATTTGCATTTCTTGTGCGGTCCCCGTGTTTCTTCATCCTGCTCACAAACCTGTACAGTCTGTGTAGTCCTGTAGACCTGTTTAAATTGAATCTGCATGCATGTAACTTAATTCAGAGAACAGGTTGTAAAGTTAGTTGGAGGTTATCATTCTTCTGACACAAACATACTATGGGAAAATAAAACTCTAAGGGTTTAATTTATCCTGAGTGGTTGCGGTCTGCCATATGGTTCACAATCTATTAACAGCTGTGAGGCCTTTTGTATGAGAAGCATGAGCAATGCATTGACTTATGCATTATTATTAACTTGGAAAATGTAATCTACATTACTTATGATTAAAATAATAGGGATGATAAGTTGTGCAATCTTTTATATTTTCATGTACTACGTATGGCATAAAATCGTCCATATATTGTCAGGCTTTTCAAGTAGAAAGTGGGAGTTTTTGCTTAACTGAAAAGACCTATCTTATATCAATACATCTAAAATACAAAGAAAGGACTTCATCCTGCTGGGGTGAAGGTGAAGGCTGAGAGAGAGCAGCATTCGGGATGGGATTTTCATAAGCACTTCAGTGAATTAGGCACCTAACTCCCATTGACTGACAGGATGAAGTATTATGCTTCTCTTTTTCTCCTAGTGTTTTTCCAAATGTAAAGCCCATATCCTTCTAACAAAACCATGTGACCGCTCCCTGCATCTATGTGTGGCCCCACTGAAGCAAAAGTTTGGGTGAGTAGTGCAAATCATATAGGATGATACTGAATA
The DNA here is from genome assembly GCF_015237465.2 of Chelonia mydas. NCBI lineage: Eukaryota > Metazoa > Chordata > Testudines > Cheloniidae > Chelonia > Chelonia mydas. The sequence goes on from NC_057852.1 coordinate 44,010,981, forward strand.
ATGAAGGGTTGTGGTATGTAGAAGTTGAGGACTGGTCAGTCAAACAATTTCTTTGTCCTAGTGTGTGAGCAGGTGTTTAGTGTTCGAGGAAATGCAATATTATTGTTTGCTTGGTTATGCAAGGTTCTTATGAGAGTAACTGTGGCAGATAGCCGAAAGTTTAATCTCTGCCTTAATCTCTCCTATCTAGAGTCAATTGTTGGGGCAGAATAGCTTCCTGGGAACCAGGAAGTGGTGTGTGAGCTGAGATTTCTGGACTGTTTATGGTGTTTATGACTGCCTCTGTTCCATGACTTGTGAATATGTATATATAAAGCAAGTCACACGGAATACACTTAGTATATGCTCCATGTCACTGATTTCTCCTTCACTGGGAAGTTGACCTGTAAAGCTGAGGAATTCTGCTGCCATGTGTCAGAGGGGTCATATAGATGTTAGAAACAAAACACTGGTATTGGAAGAACAATATTATAGGTGGCGCAGTTATTAATTCGTAGAGTTAACTTTCCATTAGAAGATCCTGTTTTCAATCGCATATACCTTTGGCAGACTTGAACTGTTTGGGCTGAAATTCTCCATGCTGGGTGAATTAAAAAAAATCAGCAAGAGCAGTTTGGGTTAGGAAAAAAATATGTTTTTGCTGTGTCTTGAGACACTGAGGTCTGGTTTACAGACGTGCTGAGCATTCACAATTGTAACTGAAGTCAATGGGAGCTGTGCTTTGAATTTATATAGTGCTATATAATAATTAGTATTCTGAAAAATCAGGCTAGGCCTCCCATATTGGACACCCAAAATGAGTGGATACTTTAGACCTAAATCTCTCTGTGCTCAGTACTGTTGGAGGGCTTTCCCTTCACCCTCTGCCCTGGTTCTTGTCACATAGACAGAAAGCAGAAGACCAGAAGTCCGACGTGCAGACAATGCAATGTTTATTGGGGTTAGTTTCCAAGCGAGCATATTCTGAAGCCCTTCACACTAGTCAGGCTTATCTCTCTATTGTTCCCCAGTGTTCCCTTCCCAGCTCTGACACTGCAGAGCCTTGCCTGTGTCCCTGTTCCCCGTTCCCTATTCCCTGTTCCTGTTCCCTGCCCCCCAGTAAACATGATTCCAATTTCCCTTCCACTTCCTGTTTGACCCCAGTTTATACAGTAATGTTCTCAGCTATACCTTAACCAATCATTTTACTGAAATTTAACTTACCAATTCTAACATATTGTAACATAATTCTCTAACCAATTATATCCCACTACCCAAATTAACTTACACCTAGCAAAATTAATTATACAGCAGACAGAAACAATTAAAGAACCAGACAGATTAACAATAGAAAAGTGGAGGCTATGAAGATAAAACAATACAGAAATGAGGGTTTCACAACGATTGATAAGTGATTTCTTGCCAGACAGGATGCTATCAGATTAAGTTTTCGTCTTTTCTTTAAGATCTGTTTCTTTATCTGGTGGTGATGGGCACTATCAGGACAGGATCGTCTTCCTAAAAAGCCCAATACAACCTTATTTCACTATGACTGGTTTGGGATGTGAGGATGTGACCGTATGCCTCCCAGCTTATGGCTGCCCCTGCTGCTTAGCCAAAGGCCTTAGCCTAAGAATAAGGCCTCAGACTATCGTAGTGAGAGAAGGCCCATACACAGATGGACTGTGATTTTGCTTCTTTGTTTTATACCTCTATAACTAGCTAAGTGATAAAAATACACCTACGTTCTTAAAGTATAGGCCTTTACAGGCAGGTCTGAATATCCATATTCTAACAAGTTCCCCATCTGTAATATGGGGTTCTGAAGACAAATTAATTAATATTTCCGAAGGACTTGGATACTATAGCTATGAGTGGCATAGAAAAGTCTATGACGAAATAAATAATTCTGCCTTCCAACCAGGATTTGTATAATGTGTAAGGCACAGATGGAACAATGAGGATAAAATGAAATATTGAATAGCTATTCATTAATTGAGCACTGTCCCCCCTGTGCACTGAGTCAGGAAACGGTCTTGTGGAAAAAAATTGTATGAGATAATTTGATTTAAAATAATGTATCTTAATGCATATGAATAAGGAGAGCGAATAAAAGTTGCACAGGTAACTTAATTCTTGCATTTACCAACTTCTGAGTGTTTGACTTTGCAACCTTAATGTTTTTAATGTTTTTTTTTTTTTTGTTATATACACATGTGCGCAAACACATATTCTTGCCAGCAAGTTAAAGAAGTATGGGCTGGATGAATGGACTATAAGGTGGATAGAAAGCTGGCTAGATTGTCGGGCTCAACGGGTAGTGATCAATGGCTCCATGTCTAGTTGGCAGCTGGTATCAAGTGGAGTGCCCCAAGGGTCGGTCCTGGGGCCGGTTTTGTTCAATATCTTCATAAATGATCTGGAGGATGGTGTGGATTGCACCCTCAGCAAGTTCCTAAACTGGGCGGAGAGGTAGATACGCTGGAGGGTAGGGATAGGATACAGAGGGACCTAGACAAATTGGAGGATTGGGCCAAAAGAAATCTGATGAGGTTCAACAAGGATAAGTGCAGAGTCCTGCACTTAGGACGGAAGAATCCAATGCACCGCTACAGACTAGAGACCGAATGGCTCGGCAGCAGTTCTGCAGAAAAGGACCTAGGGGTTACAGTGGACAAGAAGCTGGATATGAGTCAACAGTGTGCCCTTGTTGCCAAGAAGGCCAATGGCATTTTGGGATGTATAAGTAGGGGCATTGCCAGCAGATCGAGGGACGTGATCATTCCCCTCTATTCGACACTGGTGAGGCCTCATCTGGAGTACTCTGTCCAGTTTTGGGCCCCACACTAAAAGAAGGATGTGGAAAAATTGGAAAGAGTCCAGCGGAGGGCAACAAAAATGATTAGGGGACTGGAACACATGAGTTATGAGGAGAGGCTGAGGGAACTGGGGATGTTTAGTCTGCGGAAGAGAAGAATGAGGGAGGATTTGATAGCTGCTTTCAACTAACTGAAAGGGGGTTCCAAAGAGGATGGATCTAGAGTGTTCTCAGTGGTAGCTGATGACAGAACAAGGAGTAATGGTTTCAAGTGGCAGTGGGGGAGATTTAGGTTGGATATTAGGAAAAACTTTTTCACTAGGAGGGTGGTGAAACACTGGAATGCGTTACCTAGGGAGGTGGTGGAATCTCCTTCCTTAGAAGTTTTTAAGGTCAGGCTTGACAAAGCCCTGGCCTGGGATGATTTAATTGGGGATCAGTCCTGCTTTGAGCAGGGGGTTAGACTAGATGACCTCCTGAGGTCCCTTCCAACCCTGATATTCTATGATTCTATGATATTTGTGTGTGTGCATATGTGTATATAATTTGCTGTGTGTATATATAATGTATCTATAACATGCTGATTTTTATATTATATCTAAACTATAAAACCAGTATGTACTGGAGAATGACTGCCCTGCACCTTTAAGCAGGGGGGTATTTGGCTGGATTGCCGAATGAAGGGAACAGTGCTTTATGGCTGGGGGGTTGGGGGGAGGGAGATGAACACTGCTGGAAAAGGGGTCAGCGTGGTTGCTGACTCACTCCCTTAAAAGGAGGGTTTAAAAGATGCAGCCCTGGGCTGGGAGCCTCCCTTTTACCCACCCTCCCTCCCTTTTATGTGGTACAATACCAGGTTTGGTCAAGACCTGATGTGGGCATTACACTGGCCACCCCTTTTTAGGGGGGCTGGGAAGGAATTTTTGCCTTACCACCATATTGACTTGGGTGCGGTTGGGGTTTTTTCGCCTTCCCTCCAGCGGGTTCAGGAAGGGCTCCATGGCATGAGGGGCAGTAGGCTATATGTCGTAACTCATTATTGAAGTGTAGGGTGGATGTCCAGTGCAGGTACTCCATAGGAAAGGTATACAGTGACCGGATAAATGGCTTAGAAAAGGAATTAAAAAGAAGTGTTCATTAAAGGAACTAATGGGGGGTGGTTGGGGATTCCTATGATTGGTACAGGAGGGAGCCAACCCCCCATTCTTATAGCCCACCTTAGCCCTCCTATGAGGGAGGTGGATGATAAGGCCCTGGCAATGGATTTGCTGGAGGGACCTGGATGGAAAAGAGGGGGAGCTGGTGGGAATCCCCCTAGGTATGGAACGGTCTCAGCAATAAATTTGCTGGAGGGACTTGGATGAAAAAAAGTGGGGGTTGGGGGGAGGAGGCTGGTAAAAGCCCCTGGGTAATTACAGAAAAACATGAGTTTACCTGCACTGTACACTTTTATCTTCTGGGTAGTCCCAGACATCTAATAATAAAGTTGTGGACTGATTAAACCCATGTCAAATGGCTCCTGTCCTTCTTTCAGTATAGCCAGACAATGTTCTAGTAAAGCCTACACATCAGAACCTAAATGCTGAAGTGCAGTCCTGGCTTCCTTGAAGTCAATAGAAGTTTTGCCATTAACTTCGATGCAGTGAGGTTTTCACCTCTGGTGTTCTTAAGTGTCAAAATACAACCAAGGGAAGTGAAAGCAAACACTAGTAAAGCATCAGTAATAAACCTGTCACACAAATTTCTTGTGGTTTTACAAGCATGTAGTTAGTGCATTAAGTTGTTGTTACCTAATTATGTGACTTTTATTGTGTCATCAAACAGAAAACTGATACCAAACAGTATAAGCAAATTAATGGAGAATCTGGAGCTACAATGTTAATAAGAGTGAAATTCAAATCACCGGATAGCTTCAATATGGGAGTAGGGAAAGCTACCACGCTGTCTATTGTTTTTGAGAGGGGAAAAAAGACACCCCTTTTGATAGAAAACTGAAGGCTGAATAATAGTTACTAGTAAGTTAATGGTAATAAAGTACTGCAAGTAAACTTTTATTTGACAAATTCCCTTCCAAACACCTATCTAGGGCTGAAATGTGGTGTGTAGGCACAGCCCTTGTATCAAATGCTTCGCCCCAAGGAGCATACCAAGAGGCATTCTTTTTCAGGCAGCACATATGCTACTACATCCCTTTGTGCAGCTCCCATCTTGCTTGTGGTGGGATCAGAGACATGGCCCCACCTCCTCTCTTCCCTCCCACCTCCCCTTTTGGGTACCATGCACTCTTGGGAGAAATAGGGACATAGTAGGACCTGTGCATTCCTGAATGCAGGGAATATAATTCTTCCCAGCCCTTACATGGACCGTGCAAAGAGGAGGAGGAAGCAGCCCTACCTTCCATCATACACCTGCATAGAGCTTAAGCATGATCTGACCCTAAAGTATTAAGGGCCTCTTCCTGATCCTATTGAAGTCAGTAACTTGCACTGATTTCAATGGGAGAAGGACTGGGCCCAGGATTGGGATCTGTTATTTGTGAACACAAAGAAGCTCCACACCTCCTCCCTAACGGACTTCTCACTTAATGTAAGAATTTTGCATGACACAAACAAGTATATTCAAAACCAGAGTAGCCTTTGGTAGAGTAGGGGAACCTTAATTAGCATACTAGATTGGGGTGCCCATGACATGAGGAGCCTTGAAGTAAGGGAGTTATACAACAGAGTAAATGTGACTGAATCCTTGGTTTTCACACAGTAGCTCTGACTCTGAAAAAGCTTTTACACATGAGTTTTCCTGTGTTAACACATCCTAGAAATTAATTCTGTGATTTTAGGTGACAGACTGTATGTTACAGCTTATTGTAGTAGGTGAGTCTGTTTATACCAAAGGGGTGTCATAGGAGATTGTTAGCGGATAGTTTATCAATGCGCTGAGTTTTATGCAGCAGCTGATTAACTTTTATTTCTAGATCATTACAACAAATCATGAAAAAGGCTTTTAATCTCATAACATCTGAGGAATTAGAAATAATTTTTTCCCCTGGAAATGAAAGATTCTCTTTGGTGTAGTTTCATGGGGCTGGAGAGTGGTGTTGACTGAGCGGTCACCATAGAACAGCAATTTAAAACTGTATTTTGAACGCATTCCTGAGACTTAGGGAAATATGTTTGATATTTCATCTGTTTTGAGGGATGATTTTGCAATATCATTTTATGAACGTTGCTGGTCCTAAATATTCTAGTGATAGTACTGGCCTTGTAGTGGTTATTTTGCACACCTCACTTAACCAGGCCTTTGTATTCATACTCTGAATTCCTCTGTTGGAGCTGAGCTGCTTCTTGAATGGAGAAAAATCTCAGCAGTAGATTGTTTGTATCTGTTGGCTAAGCGTGGGTGCGGGTTGGTGTATATCCTGGCAACAGAAATGTACAAGAGCTGTTTAAGAATGTCTTGAACTTAATAAAGCAAGTAGAAAGGGAAATGGTTCAATCATTCAATGTAATACTGTTTAAAGTTTGGACCACCGTACTAGATCCAGCATTGTAGGATCAGAAGAGTCAGATGTAAACTACTTCTTATTCTGCAATGACTTTTCCAGGAGACATTTACTAGAAGAAATAATGCATATAACCCAAATAAAAGTTTAGTATTTAAGTGTATTTAATGCCACTTTAATAACAGTCCCAACTATACTGTTATTTAATATTGTGTCCTGGTAGACACACCAAGGCTTTGGGCGAAATCATTTGTTAAACAACGGCTTCTGCAACTTTCAAACAATAGTCAGGGCTCAGACTGTGTGTTAGTACTTCATTTTCCAAGGAGTATTTCCCTTTGTTTTCATAACTAAGCACCACTGCACCAGTACCTTGCTTTTTATTTGTGAAACATTTTATTATTTTCCCGCTTGGGGAGCAACTATATAATGTGTAAAAAAAAAAAAAAAAAAAAAAAAAAATGGTAGCATAAGGACCAGCTATGTCTTGAGTTTACACCTCTTTTAGAACAGCTCTAGTCTGGGAAGGAAGACAAGTGTTTTGATTGTTTTTTGCATGTTGTTGAGCTTTATAAGCCCTCTGAGGCAGGGACTGCCTTTTTCATTTTATATATATATATATAATATATATATATATATATATATATATATATATATATAGCTAATGCAGTTGAGCCCCAGTCTCTGAGTGGGGCCTGAATGCAATACCACATAGAAATACCAATAATAGTCATTCAAAGATTTTGGAGCAATTTCATTATAAATCCCCATTTCTATTTTAAAACCTAGAAAGATAGAAATATGTTTTTATAAAGAAGATAATGATTGATTGACTACATTGCATTCAAACATGCTTTTATCACCATTGTCTTAGGGAGCATGTAGAGAAGTCTTAAGCAATGCAAGTAACGTTGTACATAGAACACACCTTTACCCCTTCAGGCAAAAGCATGATTGAAAAACTTGGGTGTTAAAACTGTGTCCTACAGCTCAACTTGTGGGGTTCTGTCAACCCAATTAGGGAAGTGAAATCAAGATTTGTGAGCCCACTATTGAAAATGCCTTCAGCCCCCCAGACTTACAGATCTAAGGACTGTTAGTGAGACCACATCAGCTGATCTCTGGACAGAGTAGGTTTCTTGGGTAGTTGGACTCCAAAACATTCAAAAAGCTTCAATGGATGTGGGAGCAAGGAAGATTAAAGTCTATATACGTTTTAATAGGGGAGCAGTGAACTAAATGAAGAAAGAAGTGCTTTAAATTGTTTTAAAAAAACAAAGCAAAACTCTGCCAGTCCTACTGCACATAATTACTTCTATACTTCTTTGGTCATGAATCAAAAATGTATCACTCAACAAAACAATTTATAATTCCTGTTGGCCACGGGATTTATGTTGGGGGCTACACAAAGGGCAAGTGATGGTGCACACTAGTTTGTAAATGTCATAGCACAGCAGCCTAGAAAAAGAGAAAATTAAACTCTAAGAATCTACTTTCCCTAATGCCGCATGACACCATGCTCAACAAAGAGTAATTGACAGGTAGGGGGTGGAGGAGGAAAAATCCCACTGCCTGTCTGCCTCAGCAGGAGCAGATAAGTAACACTGAATGGGGCTTATGGGAAAATTCAGACATATTTAAAAATAAACACCACACAGGCCATTATATTTTATAAAATGCTTTGTTTGTAATAACTCTTTTGCTCTTTTATTAAAAATACATGGTGCTTTGGAAAACGCTCTCTGTTTTACAATATTTTCTGGAGTATATGCTGCTAGAGGTGCCAGACTATGTGAAGATAATTCAATCCGTCAGGAAATCCCATTGTCTCTCAGTTTGTAAATACCAGTGATAATCGCACATTGAACTAATGTCAGTCTGTGGCAACAGACCCATAATCAGGATTATGGAAAGGGGGGGGGGGCTCTTTATATGGAACTGAGGTTCTTCTTGCATAGATTCCTTCTTGACTTCTGATTTGTTGATTAAAATTGTCCTCTTTTTCAGAATGCTTTAAAAACCCTTCCTTTATAGACTTGAAGAATAACTTTAAAGTAGACTTTTAGTCTAGTTTTCCTTTACAAAAGCTTTTCCTTGTACTTGCTCATATAATGCCTCTGATGCCGGATGATGTAGGGAAGCCAATTCTGAGGCCTGATATAAACATGAAGTTGCACTGATATAACTAAAGGTATAGTTTCATACCAGTTTACTTAATCAGTGCAACAGTTGGTGTGGACTCTCTTTTATATTGGTTTAAACCTGACACATTGGTTTAACTAAGGTGATACAGCTAGTTCTAAATGATCATAGAAGAGTTAACACAGAAAAGTTGCATCCATTTAACTAAACCCGTTTAAGTTCAATAAGTGCTACTTCTGTTTATAGACAAATCCTAAGAGGTTAGCCTTTTGTATAGCTGTAAATGCTAAAGGAATCCTTCTGTTGTCCATAAATGCTGACAGGAGACCATGGATGTGGTTTAATTAGGTCACAACTTTATTCATTTATTTTACTTGGGAGTACCCAGCAACAAATTGTACAGTGCCAGGAGGCGATCAAAATTGTCTTGTTTAGGAGACTAGATGGAAAAGCTATTCTAATTCTTGTAAGCATGGACTGTAATGAATCTGGGCAAGAGGAACAAGAATGTTGTTCACAAATTATTCCATTTATCTGGATAAATCACTGAAAAATATATGCTAAGTAACATGCTATTTGTAGGGGGTTGGACTAGATAAACCACCAGCACATATCCTCTCGCTCTCATCCTCTCTCACTCTCTCTATGCGGCACCATAAAGAACAAGTTAAACCTCACACTCTATAAAAACCAAGTGGATAATATTTGTTTTGGACAGCAAGCAGGGTGAAACAAAAGTGAGGTTGTTGTAAAGGTGTTTTTCTGTGTTGAAACCGTATGTCTGGGAAGGGATTTCAGAGCTCTCTCTCCACTGTTGCTATTGTATTGTACAGTGTACTTGCCAAGAAACCCCAGGGGGTGGAGATCACCCCCCACTATATAAATTTGTACAATTACAATTTCATCTTCCCCATGAAGTCTCAAACTGTTAGTTGACATCTTTACACGTTACCAACCTTCAAAGAATCAAACAAAAACTGTTGAAAAGCCAAAAGTTATACTGATGAATATGTTACAGAGAAATCCCATTCATTTTAGCTAGAAAAAGAGGAAACACCACCATTCTCAAGGCTACAGAAAAAGGCAAGAAAACAGAATGTGCTGTTCTAAAGAAAAAGGAGCCAGAGCTCTTTTCTTTGCACCAAAGGCTCTTCGTTGTGCATTAGGATCCACAGTTTTTTCTTTTTTAATACGGCTATTCTTTCCTGACTAATTTTCTCTCAGATTCCTGTAGCTGTCCCTTGTCCTGTACCTCACTGTATTTTGCCTTTCCTATTCCTTCCACCAGTACATCCTTCCTTCTTGCTGAATTGCCAGATCCAGCATTGGACCTGATAGTGCATTAGTTAGATTATGACAACATAGGAAAAACTGTCAGGGTGGTTAAGCACTGGAATATATTGCCTAGGGAGGTTGTGGAATCTCCATCATTGGAGATTTTTAAGAGCAGGTTAGACAAACACCTGCCAGGAATGGTCTAGATAATACTTAGTCCTGCCATGAGTGCAAGAGACTGGACTAGATGACTTCTGAAGGTCCCTTCCAGTCCTATGACTCTATGACTATAGCCCTTTAAAATATGGCCAAAATTTTCATGTTAGTATTTCACATGGGTAAATTCTGTTCCTTTTTCTGTTTTGTTCTTTTTATTTTTTTTAATTCAATATGATTGATTTAGGGGATAATTCCCAATATACTGTACCCTGGTACTGATTTGTATGGTATACAAATGTTATTGCACGTCAGCATCATAAATCTATTAAGAAGTTTTAAAAAATACCCAAACAATCCAATGTTTGCATTTTCCTACAAAAGGTATGAAATGGGACCAGTGCACATTGCAAATTAATTGTCAACAAACATGCCATTTTAAAAATTAAACTTCTTTTGAATAGCTGTAAAAATATGGGAGAGGGGTAGAGGAAATGTAACTCTTTTAATAATTAAAAAAAAGACCAAAAAAATAGAGCCAGACTCTGATACCCTTGCTCATGTTGCATAGTGCTTTACTGAAGTATCCCCCTTTACTTCAGTAGGACCATTCATGATATAAGATAAGGCCACAGGAGTAAGGTATTACTGTCTGGCCCAAAATAAGATGTACTCAATATGAGTAAGGGTGGCAAATTGGGCCACACATAATTAATGACCAGATTCTGCTAATCTTGTTTATACTGAGTAGTTCTTTACTTTGGAATTAATTCCATTGAAATCAGTAGGATGATCCACAGAGTAAAGTACTATTGAGCATGAATATAGATCTCAGAATCCAGCCCTATAAAAAGTACGTGATCCAAGGCAAAGAGTTTATGTACCAAACTTCACCCCTCAAATGTCAGCTTTTATGACCAAGGTAGACAAAATAGAAACCCTGAACTAAATGCAATGAATGGCGCCGCTATAATTATTCCTAGCTGCCCTTGTTGGATTAAAACCATAAAATGTGAAATGGTAAAATTCACTTATTAAAAAACACAGTTAGAGATTTTAAGAGCTCTATTAAACGTAATTAGGGAAAATATTGTCCTGGTGTCTTTAAGTTAACTCAAAACCTAGCCTGTTGCTCTGACTTGAATAACAGTTTTGTTATAAGCTTTTTTTTTAATGACCTTCAAAGAATTATGTTCTCCATAATATACCTTTTCAAAAATGCGCAGTACTTAAAGGTAAATAAATTGTCTGTGGAAAATTATTATTTTATAACTCTTATCCAAAGTTTTCTTAATGCCAAGGCTAATTGGGCTATCAGAGGCTTATATAATCTATCATTTGACATAGTCCTGCACTGTAAAGTCAATAAGCTATAGAAAAGCTTTGATAGACTACAAATACTTCTAATCTGTAGCTTTTAGATGATCATAGATGAGCATCTAAAATAGAAAAATTCTATCCATTTCTATATTCTGTAAATTAACCAAGGCCATAGTAAAGCCCCTAAAACCTATAACAGTGAAAGCGGGTCATTTAGGGAGTAATCAAGTCAGTTAAGTGCTAATGGCTTTCCTTACCTAACCCCATAAAGTATGTCTACACTGCAAATAAAAATGTGCAGCGCATGTCGTCATACCCACTCTAGCTTTAATCTAGCCAACACCGGTAACAATAGCAGTATAGGCATGGTGGCATGGGCTTCAGCATGAGCCAGCCACCAGAGTACATTCTTAGGATCCCCGGAAGGCTTGTACTCAGGTTGCTTGCCTTTGCTGAAGCCCATGCCACAATGTCTGCACTGCTATTGTTACATATGCTAGCTAGGTTAAAGCTAGCACTTGTCTGCCTACCTGTGCTACAATCACAACTTCACTTGCAGAACAGACATATAATCTGTTGAGGGTTATTTAGAGTAAAGGAAAAAACAACTCAAGAAAGAACAAAAGGAAAGATACCACAATGGTGCACATAATGTACATGTATCCTCTGTTACAGTCTGTATTGAATCAAACATAAAATGGCTACTGTCTCCGCACATAAAAAGAATTCTTAAAAATGGAAAGGTGCAATATGCAGAAACAAAAACATTCAAAGCTATTCGTTAGCTAAATACACCAACCAGTCTACTGTTCTCAGTCTGATTGTTAAACTGCTCTTAGTATAAGTGGAGAGATTGAGGACATTATATAACTCACTGATGAACTCTCCAACTCGTGGAAATCTTCAGTTTCATACTTCTGAATATAACATTACAGAGACAGCCAAACATAATTGTTCTACATCATGATATAATTTTTGTTTGTTACTGATAAGCGAAGAGCAAATTCCACTCAGTGTAGTGAAATATATTGAACAAATGTTCTGTAGTTTAAAGGGGAAAAAAACTGACTGATGAAATGGAAAACTAAGACATTTCAGGTGTCTTGAGTGAAGTTCCCTGGAACAGTGTATGAAGATGTGATTCTGTTCCAGCTGAACCAGGCAATGGTCACTTTAACTAGGAGATGAAATCCATTTTACACAGGCAATTGAAATATTAGAAAAAATATTGCGCTACTCTGGCTTTTTTTGTCCACATTCAGATTTGTGGCCAGTCAGTGAAGGAGCCACATTTCATTAGCTATTCCTTTTACCACCTGATCCCTTTTGTCATATATGATAGTGTGTATTTAAGCAGTCAGACCAAAAAAACCCTCTCTCTGCTAAGACGTTTTGGGGATTACCCAGGCCGATAAGGGATTCTGTTACCATCTGGCTTGAACTTTGGGTGCCTAAATGCTGTTCTGCTATGGCTCAGGCTATGTCTACACTCGCACTTACGTTAGCAAACCTTTTGTCACTCAGGGGTGTGAAAAAACCACACCCCTGAGCGACATAACTTTTTCTGGCATAAGCGCTGGTGAGAACAGCAATATCTCGGCAGGAGACGTTGAGCTGGTTTTACTATGTTGACAAGAGAACTCATCTCCATCAGCATATCGCAGCTACATAAGCAATCTTACATAAGCGATCTTCACTGTAAGCTTGGTAGTGTACACATGGCCACAGAGCTCTGACACCAGTAATCTGCCTACAAGCATCAAAGTCTCAAGCATGGCATCCAGCCACCCAGTTTCTCCTTGCACAGTGACCCCCAATAGCCCTTCTGGTCCTGAGTCTCCCCAAATCCATCCCCAAGTTCTTAACTACCGGACATTCAGACTTTTCACCTATGGTTCGTCACCCACTGAAGAGTGACTACTGAGCCCAATTATCAGTTCACTTCAGTGCACATATGCCACACAGTTTGAACAACAGAACTCTGCTTGCGGTAAAAATAAATAAAAGTCTTATTTAATGGAAAACTTATAGAGTCAAGGATGAAACAGTAATGAAAAGGAAACACATACAAGTTACACAGACTAAACATAAAGATGCAATCTCAGGCTGTATACTTCCATATTAGCTAAATCATGTTGTCTAATGCAAGTTACCTATTACTTCTGAACAGTTTCCCAGCATGTCCTCAGTTTCTGGATAGCCTTCCCTTCAAACCCTTCACTTTTAAACAGGTTTGCAGGTTTGTTTGTTTAATTTTCTTTCAGACTATGATAATTCATGGATAGGTAGAGCAGGGGAAGCTCCCTCCTTTCTCAGTTTTCCAAGGCTGGGAATTTCTTTTCCATTTCAATGTCTTTCTGTTAACTTTAATGGTCTACCATTGTCTTTCCCTGGGTTGTACAATGCTAAGTGCTTGGAGTTAGTTTTGTGTAAACAACTAGCCTGGGAGGTGACCCTATCTGCCCAATTGCTTCCCTACACTGCTGTGAGGTGATGCTGTAGTAGCTCCCTGGTAACAATTAGTATGTTCTACACATGTATACATTGATAACCATAACTTGTATACAAATTTCCTAATTACCATCAAGTTCAGAACATTACAAGCTTTCATAAAAGACCTTCTGTGACACATATTTATACACAATAATATTGTATACAACCAGTTGATTCAATTGCTTATTCTTTGGGGTTCAGACCCCCTGTTCTCCCCTTGCGGTGGCTGGACCCTGTTTGCCAGATATACAACACTTGTTCGGTTAGTAAAGTAAAGTTTTCTCTACTGTGTACACTTACTATATTACACCTCCCTGTTTTTTTCTGGGTAGCAGTTGTAGGACACAGCTGGCAAGCTGGTGCATGATAAGGCTTTCATGCATCTGCATGAGTATTTTCTCTAATCACTTAAAATCCATTTACAAATATGGTCCAGTATAAATCCTCATGAATGACCATAAGGTATAAAGCAGTACATATATAAATCAGCTATCCCTTATCAAAAAAGTCCTATAGAATTTAATAGGGATGAAACCTCTAGAATGCTGTAGAAATTAGTCTAAAATCTGTAGAATGTAATAGACCATGGTTGTCTTTCTATGGGATGAACCATTCTATAGAATTTCATACTGGAATATGGTACACTATTGAATTCTACAGGATGGTTTTAAAACCCAATAGAAAGATAATTCTCTTCTATTAATTTATGTGGGATTTTCCAGAAGGGATACCATTGTTTTATGCAGTTGGAACTAAAATATGCTATTGTTATGATACAATGCCTACCTCTTGAATTTGACATTTTATAATTTGTCTTAGAAATAAAATTTAAACACAGTCTAAAGCATTATTAAATCTTATGTTTTACAGTGTAAGATATTGGATTAGCCATGATTAGACTAGGCAAATAAAGGGAAAAATGATTCACAAACATTGTGTGAATTCTGAATCAAATTTTAGTCTGCTGTTTTCATACCCCGACTAATTTTAGGTTGCTGTTTTGGGACTATTCATGTAAACTAATTTTGTGTGCACAGATGTTGGGAAATGGCTCCTCTGTATGCAGATACTCACATTCATATATATTCAGTAAAAGTGTATTCACATATAAATATGGGAGCCTGTGGTTCACACTGAAAGTGCTTGTTCCCTGTTTAAAAAGTTTCAGATACCCAATCAGGGAGCACAGATGATACCATGTGACTTAGGTGACTAATTATGCACCATGAGAAATGAGTAGTTGAAAGCCTAATAAAAGTGAATACTTTGCAAATAACCCATAGATTGAAACGTTTTCATGAAAAGTGTCTGAATTTTTGTCAATAAAGAATATATTAATTAAAAATTAGTCTGATTGATGTTAATCTGCAATCAGGAAAAGAGTTGGAACATATTTTAAAAGTACTTAGTCACCAAAAGATGCAGATAGATGCCTAATATGATTTTCCTAGGTGCCTAACTCCCATGTCCTAAAAAGTCTTTAAAAATCTGGCCCGAAATTCATTAGATAAACTGTTTGCTTTGAATAGACATGGCTTATGCTGTGCTCTGAAAGTGCGCATTTTAATTAAAATACTTCTTTAGGAGACTTTTAATGGAAAAAATTTGTTTACCAAGTTTAACACTGCAATTCAACTATCAATGATCTATTATATCGGCGATGAGGAGCCAGATCCTCAGCTGGTTTAAATTGGCATAACTCCACTGAAGCAAAGAGCTCTGGTTCTAGGATGAATGGCCCTACATGATCTCGTTATTGCAATTCTTTAAATATCATATACAGGTTTAACATCAACAAGTTTATCTTGCTTTTCAAGAATATAATACATTAAACATTTGTTTTTTCTTCAGAGTAATTGCAATTGCTTGCCCTTAGAAGGCATTCTTATGCTTTAGTAATAATTTCTGAATTAAAAGCAAAAGTAACCAAAATTTGGACATGTGTTTCTAGTCTTAGTTTTTAATGCTAATCTTTTGTAGAAAATGTTAAGCCAAAACTTTTTAAGACCTAAAACATCTCCCATTTTTATATTGAAAACTTCATATCACTCTTATTAAACAATAGTTATTGTATTAGATCCCATCCCACACATGGAAATAATTTTAAAAAAAAGTTGTGTGTACCTTTTTGAGTCATGAGCTACTAACGTATTCCATTTAAACAATGCATGATAGAAGTTACAGATTCTCATGTACCCTATTGATCTATATTAAGACTGTAGCCACATTGAAACATTGTTCCTGTTCACTGGCATTGCAGAAATAGCTGTCATTTATAAATTTTAACTTCCATGAAGATGATTATTTTGGATTTTATTAAAGACACTACAGTTAAAGATTACCTTATAAGACTATACATTCAGGGAGCTATAAACTAGCATTAAAATCATTATTCGTGCTGTAACTTGATATACATTAAATGGTCTCAACCCTATCAGTAGTTTTTTAAGTCCTTTTTTTTTTTTTTTTGTATTTGCAAGCAAAAGAAATACAATAGGCATTTTTTGTTTATGGGATTCTACTAGAATTATATTCCCAGGGCATAAAGTGACCAGGGAGCTGTACTGTACTGTAGGGAGCCATCCTGCATTATCAGGGAGCTGGATTGGATGATTTACTAGGTTTTCCTAACTCCAGCTTCTTTCTTTATCATCTTCCTTTTCATTCCTTCTTGAATGGAAAGGTTTCTTGTCAGATGGCAGATTAAGGAATTCCTTAAATTTACCCCAAAGATTCAAAACTCTTTTATCTTGTGTTTAGAATCAAATCCACAAAAGACAATTCTGGTCAACTGGGTTTTTCAAAAATGCTAGGATCTGCCCTGCTTTGGCAAACCATTAGGGCTGGTTAGAAAACAAAAATAATGATGTTTGTTTTCATTCCAGTGGTGGGGGAGGGAGATTTACCCCAGATTAGCTAAGCTTGTCAGTACAAAATGTGGTCTGGTTAACAGTAAATAGTATTCACAGCCATGAGGCTGCTCTAATTGGAGCTGGGGACTGGCTAGGTGTCATCCTGGCCCCAAATGCAGGTGAGCGTAAAGACTGCTACAGTCACAGTTCACTCCCACAAGTCTTGTACTGAGCACAGATAAACAGGATGTGATATTCTAGCCTTATTTAGCTGGAAAATCCTTTCTGGATACTTTCAGACCATTGATAGTGGGAGTGTACTTCCTCTACAACTCCTTATCTGTAGTAAGCTTTTATGGGAGCTCTCAGGAGCTTTGGGATCATGGAAGGTGGTTCATACTGATCTCCGCATTACACTCCTCTCAAAAGCCCATGGATATCAAGGAAAATATTCCACTTGGAGAAGATATTGCTTAAAACAATTCCAAACTCCTCCTGGGGCCACTACTGAACAGCTGTTGGTGACCGACTGTGAAGATACTGTGCTGCTGGGATCAAATGAGTGAAAGCAGACCCATTCAGAGGTGCAGCTCTTCAGGCAGATAACACCAGTCAGCATCCATTTGGGGTGACTGGAAGCCTCATTTTCTTCAAATTGCTATCTCTTGATGGGACAGGAAACCCTGAAGTCCTTTCCTGAGGTTTCATAATGGAGTGTTGTGGATAATCTAGCTCATTTAAATTAATAACCTAATTTCCATTGACTTCAATGGCTACATGATTAAGTACCTAAGTAACCTATTATGTATTATATACTCAGAATTGGATGAATATACAGCAATTCATTGTATGGCCAGATGAAAAGGTCAGAAATATAAACATTAATCCACCTAGATATTTGTTGCTATGTACGGGTAGATAAGGTACCAATGAAACCTAAATTTTAATTTGTTTGTTTTCAAGATTTAGACAGTTTAAGATCTAATAAACTGCTTTAGGGTTAAGTGAAAACTCTGTCAATAATCTTTTGCCTCTTTATGCAATTCCAAAATATATTAATTTCAGATTAGAAATTAGCTGACAGTGTTAGTGTTCAGCAATTTGTGACTTCTTCATTATTCTTCCTCTCGGGACAAAATTCATCTTTATTTGACTCAGTGGAATTCTCGATAATTGGATTGCTTCAAGGTTACTCACGTTGTATTAGGGATTTAAATGGAAATTAAATAATTTTATGAAGACTAAAGCCATTATTAAATATATAACTGTTAAAATTCATTGAAATAAATTGTAATATGTCACTGCTATTTCATTATTGTTTTATATATATTTTCCTGAGGCCATAATTCAGATAAACCTAATTAAAAAAACTATATTAGAAAAAATATATAATTTCAAAGAGTTAGTTCAGGATAGACGATACATTAATATTTTTCAAGGCACTCACTGTTTTTCTTCACACCTTTTTTTCTTACATTTATTGCCTTTTGAAGTTTCATAAAATACACAACTCACCTCCAGCTTCAAAAGAATTATTTTTGGCTGGTTTCAAGTTTTCATATATGCATTCTCCTTTTTTATAAAGAAAAAGAGATTCTTTGTGAAAGGCACATTTTACCCTTACATTCTCCCCACCTCCTGCTTTTACAGATATTATGAGAACCATTATGAATATCTGATTACCTTTGGAGTATAGAAATTGATGATGATAATAACATCAGCAATAAGAGAAATATTTGCCACTGAGAGTGCTTTGCATTTTCAAAGTATTGTACATAAGCTAAGGGCTGGATTTACATCTTACGCAGCCCCAGGCACAGCATCTTCAGCACCCACCCGCGTACAGCTGACTTTTGTGTTTTCCCTAAAAAAGGAAATTTTTAACCCACTTTTAGGTGCCCCTAGGCAAGTGCCTACTGTGCCTAATTAGAAATCAGGCTATGCATATACTGATCCCAATTCAGACCTAGTGTAACTTCACTGATTTTATCAGGGATAAAAATGACATGTTAGATAATAAAGCCTCACAAATAGAAGTGGGTGGCTTTTTGGCTGAAAGTTTTTTGGTGAAAAATGCAGATTTGGCAACACTGAAATGTTTCATGAACTTATTAGAGAGATCAGGGGGGTGAGAAGCAACTTGGACCAGCTTCTGTTGGTGAGAGAGGCAAGCTTTAGAGCTTCCACAGAGCTCTTCTTCAGGTCTGGGAGACTTACTCAGAGTGTCCCTGCTAAATACAAGGTGGAAAAAATTATTTAGTATAAGTGGTTACAAATTTGAAAGGACCATTAGAGGTGAAATGGTTTATGCTCCAATATGTCTGTTAGTCTATAAAGTGCCACAGGACACTCTGCCGCTTTTACAGATCCAGACTAACACAGCTACCCTTCTGATACGTTAAATTATGTCACCTATTGCTATATTTAGCTGCAAATCCTAAATTAATTGGAATAATTCCATAATATTCTGCTATGTGCTGCTTAGCAGTGATGCTAGACTAATTCAAAAGCTCTTTTAAAAGAATTGTAGCCTGTATAACAAAATCAACAAAAGAAAAGCAGACCGTTAGATGTAGGATTTGAAGAGTTGAAACACAGTTAGAGAGAATTAGAATCATGGGCTCCATTTACACACGTTTCACTTTAAGGATGCCAGTAGTTCCATAGAAGTCAATGAGACTCCTCACGTTACTACATGTGCTTAAATGTTTGCAGTATTAAGGCTATAGACAGTAGCCAGAGATCGGGCTAACCATCTGACAGACACTTTCTTCAGTAAGTGCACCAGAACAGGCCTTCTTGTATGTGTTGACATATGTGCAACGAAATGTGGCCAGATAAGTTGGAATTCAGTGATGAAATTCATTGTTCCAAAACCTGCCAACTGAAAGCCGTGGACACTAGCTGAAAACCTTCATTTGGGATTCCCTTAGAACAGATGGGACCATCATCTTGTTCCTCCTTTTAGGTAAGGATTGGCTTTCAATGTGTTACTTTTCAAAGATGCTGAAGAGAGTTAGGCACCGAGCTAAATCAATGGGAATTGGGCAACTTAGTCTGCTTTGAAAATCCCAACCCCTAAAGATATTTTGTGGTCCTAATTCACCACCATATTACTCTCATTTTATGCCATTAATGTTATTGATTGCTGTACGTGTAATACATACATATATATTAATACAGGACTTTATATATAAAATGTGAGTGACTGGAGACTTGTATATATTAATAGCCAAGTGGCACCCAATCCTCTTTTTTTTTTTTTTTTTACAAAGTAACGTATGAAAAAATTGGACAGTTTAACTGACTGAAACAATTTAAAAGTCAAGTCCGATTGAACGACTGCCCACTTCTTCATGTGGAGAAAAAGCCTATGTTAAAGTACAGATGAATTACTTCACTTAAACCCTCACAAAAATTGATGTTGGCTGTGCATTTGTTCATCTGATCCAGATGTTACACTATTAACTGTCTGTAATTTTTTTTACTAATAACCCACGATTCAAGGTTTTCGCTTAGCAACATGGCAGGCAAAGATGTTTTTCATCATTGCTTATTTTTATTTTTTTACTTTATTTTATTGTACTGTTGGTTTGTTTTGTTTCCTCTTTAGGCCTCACTGGCAAAAGTCATGAGGCTGCTGTTTGTTATGCAGCTTCCCGAGCAGAAATGTCACATGGAGAGTCATAATTACAGCTGCTAGACTGGGGTCCTTCTTGGGTACTAAACATAAAAATGAACAAATCTTCCCATTCTAAATGGATCAAATAGATCACTTTGTTAGCACTTACTGGATAACAAAGTAGGAAGATGTATCTGAAGAAAGAAATGTATATTTAGTTTCTCTCTTGCTCACATACACCTGTGGAGAGCAGTGGCCCAGTGCAGGGCTGGTGGAGCTGGGAGGCAGTGGGCGTTAGTGCCCCCGCAATAGAAATGTTGTGTGCTGATCTGTATTTCCATGCCAAGTGTTGTTCTCCTATGCATCCTGGGAACTAATGTTCCCTGTAAACTGCCTGCACATACTGGCAGGTAGAGATGAATGGAACCTGGGGGGCTGGATCTGCAGCACCCAACATCAGTCCAGGAGCAAGTAGGCACCGGCACGGTCAGGCTGGTTTTGGGAGCATCTACCTCTGGTGGCCAGTGAGAGAGATGTAAATTGCCAGCCCCCTCTCCCTATTCCCAGCCTTGAGCCAACAACCTCCACTCCCCCAGCTGAATCTCAATAGCTCCCCTTGCTCCCAATGCAGAGCACCTATCTTGCTCCCACTCCCATCCTTCTGCCACCCATGCTCTTCGACTGCCTCTAACCCAGGGTCTCCAGCTGCTACAGGTCATGTAGTAGTAACATCAACTGGTATCCTGTTTCCCTTTCTTTTCTGCATCCCATGCTGCACAAGATAGGGGGAGCATTCTCAAAACTTTGCTGCTTCTCTAGACTCAGTGACATCACCTTTCTTCCCATTCCATGTATACCCCAAACAGTGGCAACTATGCTCTCTGAGCCATCCAATTATCGGAGACATTTGTTATCAGTTCTTCCTGCAGGCCAAGCTCCCGTCCTCTAAAATCTCCAGAGCTCCAGGGACACGAGTTACCACTGCTGTCGTCTTCACACAGCCTAAATCAGCCACTTCAAGCAATCTACAGTCCTATCACAGAGACCCTAGTGACAGAAGTAGGAGTTAAGTGCAATAGCCACCTTGCAACATTGGGCCCTATATTGGTCTCTGGACCTGAAGTGCAGTCCCTTGCCTTGTCTGTGGTAAACTGTAAGACTGTTAGGGCAACGACTGGCCCTAGTCTACAGTTTGCTATATAAAATATCTGTATACGTATGGCATTGTATATATGTATATAGTAATAATATATGCACATTATATGGTTATAAATGTATTTATTTCCTATGTTCATGATAAAAATCCTGTTAATTAGGTTGTTTAGAAGATACTGGGTAGAGCTATTGCTATTTTGTAACAGATAACAGTGTCATTTATGTCAATTTATACTATTCTGTTTTATGCCACCCATCTTTGTCCTGTACACAACTTCTTTCCAAATCTAAACTAATAATTTTTGATTAAACCTGCTGTTACCATGGAAACATTTCTTGGGGCCTTTTGTTATTCCTGCACAACCTTGGTAGTGTTTATTTTTCCTCCATTTTTGTTGAGTTTTTAACTACTGACTTTCTTTACTTTCCTACCAGCTTATTATTTTTGGAACTTTGGCCCCCCTTTACCCTAGCCAGCTTGGCACCAGTAATTAATAGAGTACTTAATACACTCCTTGTGTGTATATGGAAGATATTGACTGTGACAACTGCTTTTTTCCCCCTATGTCAAGCCTCCTAGCCACCCCATTGCATACATTTTATCTGAAGACTATAGCGCTATTAAAGTGAACTTCACGAAGCCATAGCACACAGATGATGCAAGAGTTTCTATTTTCAGTGGATGAAGGCCATTGCATTTTGACACACCATACTTTACATTGTTAAAACAATATTTACCAGTAAGATCTGGTGGATGATGTTAAACACATCATAGCAGGTAAAAGAGTTTCATGTTGTAATGTAATATAAAGTGGTGGGGGACTGTGGTTTTGGAGCAGAAATTCTACCTTCGCTATCATGTATAAAGTCTATGCAGCCTTTGAGATCCATATACTTGATCATCAGAACATCCTGTGCAGCCACAGAATGTCACTGCCTGAATGAATTGGCCTATTCATTCCTCTAGCCACTCAGACTGTTCTTTTCTGCTACCATTTTTAAAGAACGGGACAATCTTGAACTGCAGAAAGCAGCTATCACATGACAGCGTTTCGTGCTTAGAAGGAAATATTAGACCACTTCAGCAGCAAGACCAGTTACTTTTGGTCACAACAGGATATGTGTCAGGCATTTTTATGAGAATTCATGTCCACAAGGATAGAAATTGCCATACTGAATCAGACTAGAGGTCCATCTATATACGTTGTTTTTCCCCCTTCCTGATCCTCAGCTGGTGTAATTTAGACAGTCTCAAGGTCCTATATAAGTTAAGGCAGCCTAACCAAGGTGCACTATGGGCTGCAGCACTGCCCAGAATCTCCACAGTATTGTATCCTGTGGCTCCACTCCTGACATGCCGCTACCTCTGGCACATCCCATACTCCAGGGCTTGCAAGGAGGTTCTCAGAAGGCAGACTTTTTTACTCTGTTCCTTCAGCCCTTGGCCATATGCAGTCTTTTACATGGGGTTGACATGTCTTCTGTCTATCACTTATGTGGGCTATTAGTATGTGATCAGACATTTCTGTCTGAACAAATGGAAAATGAGCTGAAGCCCCTTTGAAGAACTGGTCCCCACATTAAAGTGCTTCCATGAACTAGTTAGGATGTAGGTGTACTGTAGATGTGATATCCTTGATCTTAGAGGATGGGCAATAGGAATACTGCTTGCATTGTCAACAAAAACTTGACACATCTACTATGTTCATCTCATGTACCTTGGCTGTGCTTGAAAAGAAAAATTAAGGATGAATATATAAATGGAAAATTAAATATTTTTTTAAGAGGCAGACAAGAATAGAAGTACATAAGTGCCTTGCTCATATCTTGGCTACAGCTTGCCTAGGGTGGCCATTGTATAATAAAAATATTTTCCTCAGAAGGACACTTCTTTGGTTAAAACAAATTCCTAATAAATATAGGTATTTTAGGGACAAATAACACTGTGACACCATTCTACATTAAATGACTATTCTTTACTCCTATAACCTATGTGAAATACACAATATGTCTCAACCATTAACAGCTTCTTAGTTTCTCTCTATTCCAGAAGCCCACTTGAAATGTAAAATAAGGAGGCTTATTTTACTGTTATCAAGCAATCCTGTCAGGTACAGAACAAGGTAGTAATGGTGAAGAAACAGTTATCATTTATCCTGTGTTTCATAATTTCTGGTTTTAGCTCTTCATGCTTTTTAGTGTCCATTCAATGGGCAGCTGTGTTTATCTATCCCACATACCTACTTCATTTAGTGTCAGACTGAAGTTTGGCTTCAAAACTAATTTCCAAGAATGTGGATATGTCATTGTTTATCACTCTAATTTATGTGGCAAGGAAACATATTTACAGTCTACTGACCCTTTTCATTATGCCTCTAAGTAGAACATATAAATTATATGAGTACCAGGAATTCCCATGCATCTATTTGAAATCCACATATAACTTTCTGTACCCATATTCCATCATACACATGCTCATGAACACATGGATTTTATAACAAATCTTGCTTATAATTTGCGGCCCTGCTTATTCTCAGATCTAACCACGGAATAGATTTTTTTCATTAATAGGGCCCCAAACAGTTTATGTTTGTGGTGTTATTGCTCAATCTATTGATCTGTCATTCAGGCTTTCCCACACCAATTTGCCACACCTCTTAACTCTGGCCTGGAGGGACTCTAGAAGTGAGAGGTTTGGTATCTCCTCTGAGACCAAAAACAAGGGTGCTTTTTAGGGCTAATTACTGTAATAGTGTATTTGATGTGATCAACTGTATCTGTCGATCTGAAACAAGACTGAGACCATCAGTTACTTAAACATGACCGTGACTGTCTATCAATCATTACATGCATATATAAGGTGCCCATCATTGTAGCATCTGGGCATACTTTACACAGATTAAAAGTTGATCAACTGATATTATATTGTTATATTATAAATAATGCAGTGCTCAGAAGCTGCTAGGCATTATCCCTGGAAAGACACAGGCCTGCCCCAGAGAGCTTACAGTGTAAGCATACTAACTGTTCAAATAATGTAACAACTATACAGAGGTGCTGTGTGAATTTGATTTATCTTAGTTGCGGGGCATTTTACACAAATGAGCCCAACAACTCAAAACAAAATTCACTGAAACTATTCGGTTTTGCTTGTTTTCGGATCAAAAATACTCCAGGTGGGCATAAGGATGAGATTGGGACAATCCTTTTGAAGCATGTGGGCCTTACCAAATGGGGTTTGAATGTCAGAACAGTAGAAATTTCTGTGATAATATCTCCCTGTAGAGGCTAACCTATATGAGGACATTGGCCCTGATATATACAACTAATAGAGATTTCATTTTGCCTCATGTTGTAACAGCTTGTGTTTCTGAAAGAAAAGGTTCTGAGTTCAGTCCTTGCTGATTACCAGGAATTTGGTATGTGGCCACAGAATTATTACACTACAGATAATGCTTCTGTTTTGAAGATTTAGCATCAATACATTGCCATGTAATTCAAATATACTTTGTTCATAGATAACCAACTTTTCATTTCATTGGAAACCTAAATAAGGAATGTTAACGTGTTCTTGATACAGTTTTACTTTTTAATTTTTTTAAAAAACTGAGAAATGGCCATGCTGTTTGTGAAGTGCTTTAGAGACTGATGTCTATGGCCATGCGTGCTGTGGGGGGAAAAGTAGGAGGAGCAGCTTTTTGGTAAAATGAAATGCTTTTCAGCAGAGTAATGGGTGAAATATAAAAATGCAGAGGAAGTAGGAGCTCTAGACAATAGGATAGAAACTAAAGTGCGAAGTGAAGATGACAAAAGTAGTGAAGGGGGGAGAGGGTTTTTTAACATATATTACACTTTTTGTTAAAGTGAGCAAATCATTTCATAGTATTTTATTGTCTCATGGTGTATGGCGTTGCTAGAAACCTAGGATGGGATTACAACATTATTTTTTACTGTTTGAAGATAATTTTTTCCTTCTGCATTAGCCATTTTTAAACTTATCCCATATTGCATTACCCGTTTTGATATAAAATAGATTTTACATCTACATATATGTGGAAGAGTAACGTAAAGTGACACTTTACAACATCACATACAGTAGGATTTTACACAATTAAGAGCCGTTTGATACCCTTATATATATATCAAATATAAATAGACCTATAATAAATCAGATTTTTAGATAAAAACCAAAAATCAGGCACAGCATAGTTTGTATTAGTGTAACAGAATTTTAAACAGCACAACACCCAGAAATGTATTTTTCTCTTGGTTTTGTGAAATTATCACTTAGGATTCGTACTGGGTAAATGGGAATTTGACACTTCATACCAGTAATCATTTTAAATTATATCTTTCAACATCATCCACTAAGCAAAGTTGCAGAGGGCTAGTTCCAAAAACAACCAAATCCTCTCTCTCTCCCCCCCCACCCACCCAAACAACAGCTGCCACACCAATCCAACCGAAGGAAAATATAGTGTCCCAAAAGAAAGGTACACAGGTAAAAACATTTTAAATGACTAAGTGACCTAGGAACCTAAGTGCCACTGAAAGTTAATACAACCAAGGCTCCTAAGTCGCTTAAGTGCTTTTTGAAAATTTCACCTAACACTAAAGAATTTACAATGTTAGAGTGACAACAGCATGGCTAATTTAGTTACAATTGTGATTAAATAAACTGAAAAGGTGATTTTTGTAATTGCCAGCATTGCTCACTCAAATCTGAAAATGAAACTATCCTTGCTGTCTCTTACAGGTGGAGCCCTCTACAGGGAGTATGGCCCTGTTGTCCTTAGTGTTCTGCTAGTACCCATGGCATGCTAGGTGTTCTCCACACCTACATCAAAACACAGGATCTGTGTCCCCAAAGAGTATAACAATGTGTCCTACTCAGCAGGTGAATGATTTAAAAGTAGCTCAGGAGTAAAGTCAGATGAAAACAAGAGACCTGACCATAGAGGGGGAATAAGACCTTGGACAGAACTATTAGGACATCATTGTCTATCTCTCCTGAGCCAACTGGCCTCAGCTCCAGCCTCTTCCACTTATCTGCTGTCCTTTTAGCCAGCCTAGCCAGTGCGCTCTCCCTAGGAAGCAGAGAAAAGAAATAAAAAGGATCCCACAGGCTGCTATGCTGAACTAGTGGTCTAGTCCAATCTTCCAAACAATGAAACTTTGGCTGACTTGCCTTAAGAAAAAAGGATACCCTCTTCAAGTCACGTGCTGTTTGTATGTACTCCAAGGATTGCCCCAGCAGTGGCACTGGTAGGTTCAAAGAGAAGCCCTGAGGTTTGGACTTTGCACAGATACAGGTGAATAACAAGGGAACAGACCTGTGTTCATGAGAAGATCTCCTATTCTATTGTATTGCTATGCTGAAGGGTGTTGGTAGCTCCCAGGAAACATGTCTTTGAACTGTGGGCAGTCACATGCTCCACTGAAGCTGATGGGTGTTAGCCAGGCTAAATGAGGGAGCAGTTAAATGCTTTGTTTAGTGATAGCTGAAAAAATAGAGAGCACCACCCTACCTACTGATAATAAATACTAACACCCAAAGACTAAACTGTATGCAATAAAAGATATTACCTCATTCACCTTGTCTCTCATAAGTAATATCTGTCATGTATGGTTCATTCTCTCTCGGTGGCGGGGGGTAGGTATGTGGATAGTAGTGTAGTGTAATATTTTCTTTTGCTGAGGGGACTGTTTTTAAATGTACACACTGCTCTGGGTTTATTGTAGAGAAGTCAAGGTTGCAGAAGTTTGTGATAGTCCTTAGTTTCTGTGGGAGTTCATTCCACAGTCTTGGACTCAGAAAGTTCTGTTTCCTGCATAGATGAGATTTACCCTTCTGGGAGAAGGTTCCATTATGCTTGAAGAATGGAGTTGTCATCCATGAGCTTCATCCCTGAGCTTTAGATGATCTTTTAGATATGCTGTGCCCAGGCCATAGAGCACCTTGTGATTTACACCACTGCATAGATCTCTGCTATTGTTTTTAGACCCTCACTAGCATATTGACTATGCGCCTGGCAGCCAGACAAAGTTCTCGTACACTGATATCTAGTTAATGATCATCTGATTGATATTTTGTTGATAATTCACTTCTGTTCCCTTCCACTAAAAGTCACTCCTTAGTGCTTAACGCTAGAAATTCATACTGTGTATGTTCATTAGCGCCTTAGAGCACTGTGTAAGTTGTACAGTGAAAGTGTTTGCATGAACAAGATGGCAACCTTTTGTGTACATTCTCATTAGACTTGGAGACACAGCACAAAAAAGCTGATGTCATCAATATCCTGTTGCTACTGAAAATATGATGTCAAAAGCTAAGGGCTTGTCTTTACTGCAAAGTTAACTTGTGTTACACTTTGAATATTGCCCATAACTTAAGGCTTCATTTGTGCGTGGACAGGACTTAACTCAAGGGTGGTGGTGCTTTTAACTCCAGTCAGCTGGGCAGTGAGGAGATGTAAGCTATAATTGAAGTTAGCACAGCTGGTTAGTTCAGGATCTCAGGAATTCTCTACGCAAACAATAATTTAAAGTTCAGCTCCGTATTTCCCACAGAACACCCCTTCATTCATCGCAGTATAATTTGTAATTATGATTCTTCAGTCAAGACTTAGCTGTTAATTTAACTCATGCCTGAGGTAGAATGGAATCTAGGTCACTCTTCGATAGCTGTACTTGTTCTGCAGTGTTCACAGACATAACAATAAATGTCAGAAGCAGTATGATTTGAATCAACATAGGACAGCTTATGTGGGTGAGAAAAATGTCATTTGTTATAGTTTATTTTCAGATGATAAGCATACAGAACTTTCCTCCCCTCTGCTGTAATTATGGAACTTGAATATATATATATATATAGTTGACTCTTTTATTGGTGACTGAGACCTACAACAGAAAAGCTGCCCATAACAATATTGATATTTAGAATAGAATTTTTAATATTTAATTGAGGCTAGCAGAGAAATAAAATCAAAAACTGATATGAAATTCCACAGTTTTTGTATAATAAACATGAATATATATGTTAATTTTTGTACATTTGAGACTTTCAAAGCATCAGTCAAGCAGTATAATGATGCATAACCTTGTGATACTTTAGACATCTTCTGCTTTCCAGAAGTCCAGCTGACTCTGTTATTTTGGTAGTGGGATGTTACTGTGAGTACAGGATTTGGATAAATATTTATTTATGTGCAGTTATGTCATATACAGAATACCCCTTCATTTTTCTGGCAAAAGGACCGATTAAAGGGCAAGAGTCTAAATGGCTGTAATATCACAGTTTTGCTTTTCTTACTGTTAAATAAGATGGCAGTGGCACAAAAAAACACTGCCAAATCATGCAAACAACCCAACCAGCCTTCCACTTGCCCTGAAGTCCTTGACTTTGCCAGCTGTGAGGCCTCACCTTTGCTTTTGTTCTCAAAAATGGATTAACTTTTGAGAAAACATTAAAGAAAGAATAAGAAGTTGAAAAAGCTGATTCATTTGTAATTGCAACCTTATTTTTATTAAATGCACTCTAAAAATGGGGAAAATATGCTGTTTATTAAAGCCATATTTTGCTATTAACATTTTGTAAGAGTTCAGATTACATAGTGCACTATTCTCTGCTCCTTTTTAAGGAGGTGCTGTAACTCTACAAAGCAGTTGAGTTGCTATGGAAAATTCACATTTTGATTCAGTTATGTAGTAAATAATAACATAAAATGGTGTGCAAAATGGCTAAAGTGAATGTTAAATAGCCTCCCAAGGTACCTTTAACTGGTGTAGGGTACCTTCTGGTGAACCTTACAGTTCTTTAAAATGCTTTTTTGTACAGACTGTATATGTATCTATCATATGTATTTTTAACTGCACTTTTATATGGTGTTTGGCTTACGTACTCCTTTTGGACACGGTGTATAGAGGGAGGGTTCCATGCCATGAGAATAAGGTGACTAGACATCCCAATATTATTGGGAAAATCCAGATATTAGGGGCTTTGTCTTATATAAGCAACTATTCCCCCTCTCCCCTGAGAAAAGAAGTATCCCAATTTTTCACACTTGCTATCTGGTCACCCTACATTAGTAAGATGGACTTAATGAAGAGGTGAACTCTATACTTTGTCCAAACCAGCTGCATGCTTTCAGGTATCTCCAAAATATCTGTGTGTAATCAAATAATCACACTCACCTCATGAAGGAAATATGTGGATTTTGTACTGCAGGAGACTGCAAACTCAGCAATTGAAATAGACACAGAGCTGCTAACCTTTGGAGGTGTTCATAACCCATTCTGCCTCTTAAAATGCTCACTATTTGTGATAAGCATGTTTCACTGGCTTTACAACTAATCTACGGTGACAACAGATCTTACCCTTATTTCATAATTGGTAATGGCTCATTTACACTTCTTGTAAGATAATATATACCTGTCTCTTAGTTTCACAGTGTTGTTTCACAGACTTTGTTTTCCTGTTTATATGTAGTGCATTGGAGAGGTGACAAATAGGGTTTAGAAATGCTGCTCATACTCATATAACACTAAGAAAACAATGACACCATGTAAAAAATGGAAAGAGACTCTTGAGGGGAAAGTCTGATTCTGGGAATCTGTCACACTGCAGGCACGCCATCAGTGTACAAAACATGAGCAGAGGGAAATATGACTGCAAGAGGAGTAGATAATGGTTCTGTATCCATAGTACATTCATCCCTGTGTGCACTTGTACACCTCTTACATGTTTAGTTATTTCATCTGGAAGACTTAAAAGATCTATAATTGAAAAAATAAAATAATCTGTAAAAACAGTAGTGAAGTTAACAAGGTTTTTGGGCATTGTGAGATAAATAAAGTAGCAATCAGTGCACGAGAAAGACATTAGAGGAATAATCCTGTATCAGCAGGGGAATGGACTAGGTGACTTAACTTTCTTTATTGCTGCTAATTCCTAGTGCTGCAATCATTCCATCCACATCTATGAGGTAAGGGATTGAAATACAATGGATCTCTTCTAAGGCACAGAAAGCAGGAAACTGTAGCTCGGTGGAAGAGGAGTTGGAAGTAAGAATGGGTGAAGAATGAAATCCAGAAACATTCTGTGGCATCTTTCTCTGTTAACAAGAAGGATTTCTGTTCAGAAGCTGCATTAATTCCTTTGGAATGTCTTTTGTGCCAACTGCTGTGCAGCCATGTGGAGGACACAGTAGGCAGGCCAGAAGAGATGGTCTTACCCTGGACCTATCAGCATCCATGTGTTTTGAGCTTCCATTCCCAACAGGCTCATTGAGTTGAGAAGACTTGCACACATGAAAATCTCTCCCACATTAGGAGTAATCCAGTGAAAACTAAACAGAGTGAACCTCAGAGTGTGTCTGCCCCCCTCTTCTCAGAGTGACTACATGTTTTGTAGCTGTTAATCTAATTATTTTATTGTATTTTCCATCCAATTTCTCATCTGATCTTTGTGCAGAGGCTATTTTTGCCCTTTTCTGTGCCAGCCTTTGAAAAGATTAAATCATTTTAAATTATAAACTTCCCACCACCAGTTGCATTGGAGTTTTTACGATCAAAAGTTACTGCCTAGTGTTGTTTTTCTCAGTCTTTTGTCAGATTTGATTTATGTGCAGAGTCAGAACTGTATCTGATCCAAGCATCGCCTTGAGAAATGAAAATAAAGCATTGGGCTCAAGCCAGTGGAGCTACTCTACTGTCTTGGAACGATTTCTTTTTATCAAAGCTCATAATGTTATTATTATTGTTTTTTCCCCTGCTAATATGTAGCACTATTTTCAATGACTTTTTCTGATAGTTCATGTATAAATAAAGGGGGAGATTTTCAAAGACAGAAAGGGTGAATAGGCAGTCAACTCCCAAAGTCAATGGGAATTTGGTGCCTAACTTCCATTTGTGCATTTGAATGTTTCCACCATAGTCTCTAAAATGTGACCCAAGCGTATCTCCCCTTTCTAATATGCTAGCATAACGCATTGTACCTTGTTTTCTAGCATTGTCCATCACTGTCATAAATTATATGTGCTTAATTTAAGGTATGCGTGGCGTTGCACTGAAATTAGTGGAACTATGCTCATGGGTAAAGTTAAGCACACGTGTAAAAGCATTGTCGTATAGGGGTCCCAAATTAAGACAAGTCTCCACAAGTGAATGTTACAAATTTAGAAAAGTAGAGGATAGGAAGGAGAAGGGTAACAGTAATAAAATTACAGAGTTATCCTAGCCTACCTACATTCACACCGTGATGTTTTTTAAAGTTTACATGATTTGTAAAGTATCAGCAATCTCTATTGGCCCTCTATTAGCCATTATCAGTGGACAATTTCATGTAGGCAGCAGAAGTAGGTCTTGAGAAGGGGCTTGAAGGAGGACATCATGGTCAGGGTTTACAGGCCAGTTTGGAGAAAGCGTCCCAGCCATTGAAGCAAAAGGTTTGGCATTAAAGAAAACACAGAAGTTTGTGGAAGTGGAGGTTGCAGTGGTCAAAATTAGAGGTGATAAGGGCCTGGCTAAGAGCTTCAGCTCTCTGAACAGAAACAAAAGGTGGTATATATTCTCTAGAATATTGTTATGTTTTTTTACAAGGGATAGGAGGCAGTTTTGGTTACAATAAGAAATTATCCAACCTTTCCTTAAACCTTAAATCAAGCCTATTCTGTTGCTTGAAAATATCTTCAAATTCCAGCTCTGGTCAGTAATGGATGCATTAATGCCAAAAATGAGTAAGAAAAAAATAAGAAAACAGAAATACTGGAAATCTCATCAAAAAGTATTTTCCTTAGATTTATACTTCCATTTTGGAAATGAAAAATGTTAGGATGTTTGAGATAAACATTCAGGGTGACATCCTGGTCCATTGAAATCAATGGCAAACCTCCCAATTATTTCAATAGGGGCCCAATTTCATCCCCCAGTATTTGAGTGTTTATCTGACTCTCCATGTCTTTTGAGATTTGTCATGCTGTATGCAGTGGTTCAAGACTGTAAGTGCCAACCTCTGTACAGACTGTCAAAAAAACAAAGCATACACCTCAAACTGTGGTGTATTCTATAATTAGATTTCACCAACCCAGTAACAAATGTGAATTCCTAAAGCACTATAACAGTCTTACAATGGAATCGCAGAGTTCCTTGGAACACTCCAGTCTATCTGGTCACGCAGGCAAGCTGGACTTATTGATAAATGGTCACTTACACTGAAGACCACAAAATTTTCAGGTTGCTCCCAGTCCTCAGAGACCAGTCATTTATCCCAGGTCAATTTCTACCTTAGATCTCACACCAAAGACAACTCTTGTAGCCAATCCTATAGTAAACTAACAAAGGATTTATTAACTAGGAAAAAGAAATGAGAGAGTTATTTACACGTTAAAGAAGGTGTCATGTATACACAAATGTGTTAGTTTATGATTCCAAAAGGTGACAGACATGTAGTAATCTGTCTGTACTGAATGACCCTGGGGATCTTTGCTTTAGTTTCCTAGTTCAGCCCTCTGAGAGTCCAAACAGCAAAGAGGTGAATAATTTTCATGTTAGCTATCTTTATTCCCTTCTTCCAGAATTCAAGCTGATGGGAGGAGCTTTCTCACTCGTAGCACCTTCATGGGTGTAAGAGGACCATCAACACAGTCTTTGGTGATGTTTCACAATGGCCCACTTCGTTTTGATAGCCCTTCTTGATTGGGAGGGGAACTACTCCTACCTGGGTTCACAAGTTCAGAGAAGTCATTTTTACAGTTATAAAGCAAAAACTTCATATTACCTTATATAGCATGGGATACAGACATTACAAGGAAGATTAATGCAATCAGCAACTTACAAGCATTTTATAGAGTCTAAACACTAAACACACCCTTACAAGTCTAACACCTATCTTTAAAAAACTAACATACATGTGAGCAGATCTGTTTTTCAGTTATGAATTTGCCAGTGCTTAGATGATACCTACAGCCTTGGCAAAAGCTGGCACCTGATCTATCAGTGTCACAAGATTCACACATCATTAATTACTCTAGCCCTGATGCAACGAAGTATGTTAAGCATATGCTCAATGTTAAGTATGTGAACAGTACTACATTGATTACTACATTGAAACAGTGTTACATTGATTTCCATGGTAGTAGTTAGGTGCTTAAAATTAAGCACGTTTAAGTGCTTTGCTGGATTGAAACCTATGACATTTTGTAGAATGATACTGAATATAACTATTGACTTCATAAGCTCATTGGTTGTTTTGAAAATTGTGGTAGGAAATAAGGGGATTGGAGCTCAGTACAAAACACTTAGGGCTAGATTCTAAACTCAGATGTACGATAGTGCATTTTTCAAGATTCAGGATAATGCCCGCTTGCAAGGCCAACAATGTTTTTGTTTCCATCTGATGAATCTTCAGTGCTCACTGTGAAACTTAAAGTAGAATCCATATCCTTAACATTCATTTTTTGGTTTTTGCCACTTTTATAGAGATGGGCCTGAGCCACAACATTTGGATTCATATCCAGATTGGAAAATCTCCAAAGTGTGAGGCCATTTGGATTCATGGTTTTCGCTCAAATCGTCTCATTTATTGTACGCAATTTGGCACTCTTCATATTTGTTCATACTTAGTGAATGATGAGAACCAGAAAAGATAAGTATGCTAAAATAATCCTCCCCCCTCCCTCTCCAGTTGTGCATGTGCATGGATTTGAGTTTGTTTGAAAGGATGTTTGCCAGTATCAATGGGGAAGTATTATTTTTGCATATGTTGTTTGCTAAGGAAATCCATGTTAAGAATTATGGTGGTGCACAGATAGTAAAAGAGGAGAAGGATGCATTTGCTTCAGACAAATTTTCTGCTGTCTAACTTTCCAATTCCTTGGGTTTCTAAAACCATTTTACATAGTGTGTAATCTTAAATTTAAAGAGATTAATTTGAACTACACTCAGAATTATCACAACAGACTAGTATTCTAATGGCAATACTGAAAAAAACTGAAAAAGGGGTATTGTGTAGGAACGGTTATCAAAATATACAAAATCTGGATTTGTTACATCATCTAAAAAAGCCAAGGTAAATAAAGAAGGTTCATCATTGCTCATATATTAAACTCCTTTATTTCTGAGGTTTCTCAAACTGCATTAAAACAATCTGTCAGTAAAGAGCATGTAGGTATGTCTACACTGTATAGTAAACCTGGATCTGTGTGACGTGCTCCTGCAGGAGTCACACAGACGTTGATGTTTGCAAGTCTGTGCTTGACTGTCCTCACTGCATTGGAAATCCAGGCCTGGCAATCATGCTGGCATATCCATGCTGCACTATGTAGACTCAAATCAGAGCTTCAGCTTTTGTAGGCATATCCCAGAGTTATTAGCACCCTTGGCCTCTGTCATAGCTCTAGGGTTTGATTCATAATGGGTTGTGGGAGAACTTGTCTGTTCATTCCACAAGAGTTGACCAGAAGTGTTTTGAGAGGTTTTAGCTCACCAAGACATCCAACTAAGCCATTTTGTATCTGCATGCTTCCAGCAGTCCAAGTCATCGACATGGATCCCGACCTAGTAAAAGAACCTTGTCCACCTCACACTTTCAGTCCTAGTTCAAGAATCAGACAGAGCATCCATGAGACACTTGACAGCAGTTTTTGACCTGTCTAAACAGCACCTGTCTCCCACAACTCTTAGAGGGGTTACTGGCATGTCAACTGTGACCCAGCTGATGCTGCTCATGCTTGTTGTCTTAGCTGCAGATTTTCCCTATATCAGTGCTTCTGGAGCAGGGCCATGAACACAGACTGGTGGGATCATGTCACCAGCAGTGGGCCCAAAACTTTCACATGAAGAAGCAGATGTTTCTGGAAGTGTGTGATCAGCTTGCCCCAACCTTCCAGTGCCATGACACCCATATGAAGGAGGCCATGCCAATCCAGAAGCAGGTTGCTATAGCCATCTGGAAGCTGGCTACAACAGACTGCTACACGTCCAGTTTGGAGTTGGTGAATCCAACCAGTTTGGAGTTGGTGAATCCACTATGAGGGGTTACTGTGGCAGAGGTCTGTGAGGCAATCAGGACTTTGTACCCCAAAGTGGAAGGTATTATAAATGTTTCTGAAATAATTGTTGGCTTTGAGAGAAAGGGCTTTCCAAACTGTGCTCTGCTATTGATGGGAGTCATGTGCCTATAGTTTGTCCTCTGCAAAGAGCACGAGTATACAAACCTCAAAGGATAGCACTCCATTGTTATGTAGGCCCTGGTCAATTACAGGGGCAAATTCATGGACACTAATGTGGGATGCACTAATGTGGGATGCAGGGTTCATGATGCTAGCACGTTCCAGAGATCAGGACTTTATCTTCGTGGACAAGCTGTGACATTATTCCCACTGAATTATGTTGTTATAGTGAGTCACTGTTCCCAGTGTTGTTCCAGGGGACCCCACTTATGTCCAGTTGCTATGGCTTATGAAACAGTACCCTGATTTCAGAGGACCTGGCAAAAGAAGGTTCAACTATACACTCCATACCTATAGGATGGTGGTAGAATGTGAATTTGGCAGATTGAAATCCCATTGTCACTGTCTTCAAAGCTGCTTAGATGCTAGTGTCATCAATCTAGTCTGCATTATTGTGGCCTACTGTGTTCTTCACAATATCTGCGAGGAGAAGAGGGAAACTTTTCACCAGGAATGGACTCAAGACAGTGCAAGATTTCTGAATCAGTACACAAAGCCAGACAATACTGGTACTGGATCCACATGCACAATGGAAATCAAGGATGCTTTGTAAGCTCAGGTAATGGGTTTTTCATGGACTCATGCATCAGCGGGAATGAAATGATATTTGAAGTTATGCTGTTTATGGGTGCCGGGTTAGCACTGGGATTTTTTTTAAATGTGTTGGTATTATGGATTACAAATTTTGTAAACACTTTCCTGAAATGTGTTATGCTTTTTTAAAAATACTGATCATGTATTTCAACTCAGTTTTAATGACTGTCATCATAGTAATCAAATATTTTTATTGTTAAATTTATTGAGAATGGACATGTGATGACATTTATTAAAGTTTGTGCCACTTTTAACATTGCATATAATAAAATTTGATTGTGTGCAAATTCAACAATTTATTTTACACACATATTTACATACCAGTGTAAGTACCAGAAAGGCAAGCCATCTGCAATCCTAATATACAACACAATACAAAACTCAATGCCAAAACCGTAAAAGGTGCATCTTACCAAATGAAATGGACAACTATTTCACTAGCCATGGTTTTTCAGTCCTTTCTGCCAGGACAAGTTATGGAGAACATTGATATTCTGGAGGTTCCCCAAGTGGATGCATGGACTTCTGTTCCAAGACAGTGGAGGATAGCCATCCACGTATGATAAGGAGATATTTAGACATCTAGTGACTGACCATTACTTCTGAAAATGGAGGGTCTCATGAGTTTCAGAAGGGGGGCCATAATAAGTATTCCCCCCAACATAACAGACCATCTGGTGTGCCTGCCCTGTAAGAAGTTAGCTTTCATCACCAGCCAGAAATGGCTGAAAATTCATGGTAAAATCAACAAGATGTTGATTTAACATGGAGAAGCAATACAGCCTCTTTACAAACACCCTCTGTCCATGCACAGATCCATCTGACTGCCAGCCATAGGGTCTGCTAACACAGACTCCACTGTAGTTTAAGACAGCTATGAACCAACAGCATACTTTGGTTTTATTTGTCTATTTGGGGGACTCAGGAGGTCTGAGACAGTACAGGTGTGGCTGAATATAAGGAGGGGTATGTGAGGCTGTTAATTGTGGAGTCCCAACCCATGCTTGTAACAATCAGAGGCTGGTTCTCCTCTGGCGGTGCCTGTGACCGCAGGGCTATAAGGTTGCCATCCTTGCTCAGCATAGTATCGTCCAACACCGTGGGCTCATTGCTCACTACAGTGCCAAATACCCAGTCAAATGCCTCCTAAAAGCAGCAGGCAGACAGGGAGTTCCCAGAGGTGCCATTAGAACTGTTGCCTTTGTGGTAGGCTGTCTTCAGTTGTTTGATTTGTTTTCTGCATTGTTCTTCTGTCTGGTTGATCCCCAGCCACTCGAATACAGCTTTGTAGATACAATCATTTCTTGTGTTCTTGCTGAAGTCAAACATCTTGCTTGCCTTGCCCCAGATGGTACCTAGTCTTCTCTGAGCAGCCAGCACGGAGCATTTCTTGGTGCTGGTTATAGCTAATCCACATGAAGGTTAACTGTGTTTCTAGTTGAACAGACGACATGGAAATGAAAGGTTAATGCTGAGCAGCTACATTTGAACCAGGTGACTTCCAGTTCCTGAAAAGTGAGTAACAAGTTTTGGGACGGAAGGGCTGGGAAACACAGCCCCAGGGAATTGTGGGATAGCATTGGCAGACTCTCCGGACCAGAGTCTGGCACCCTGAAGTTGAGCTGCATCCACACTACAAAATGTCTGGGCTTCGATCCACATTAAAACAGGTCTCAAGTTCTGACACTCTGCCCCCAAAGCAGGGGCTGTGGGCTTGAGTCCAGAGTGGTTCCTGGCCTGAATCAGACCGATTTCTGTGTGGATGTGGGAGGAGTGCTTGGGCTTAAACCTGTGTCAGAGCCCAGATTTAATGTGCTACATAGACATAGTGTGTGTGTGTGTGTGTGTGTGCGCGCGCGCGCATGCACTTGTTTTTGTCTGCTTGCATATAGCCTGATTTTGATTTCAGTGTCAGGTCAGGAGCAATTCTGTTGACGTCAATGGAGTTATACCAGTATAACACTGGTATAGGTAAAATTAGTTCTCAATAAGGGGTGAGACATAAAAATTATCATGAATTCTCAAGAAACAATTTGCTAAGGGGCAAAAAGTCAACCCTGAAAGCAAATTCTTAGAAGAAAGAGTAAAGTAACAAAATTAAAAGAACACCAACTGGTGCTGTGCTTAAGCTGTCATTGGTTGAATCTGGCATTCTGTATGTCATTCAACAGATAAATCTTACCAGAACCCTCTGGAAAAAAGGTACAATAGACATATTTAAAACAGACTGCTGGGGCTGAGGGGAAACTTTGTTGGTGGTCACAAGACACCAAAGAATCAGGTATAGGAAATTCGGAATAAGGCAGGCTCACTTTAAAAAAAAAATATTTTATTTGTTCACATCCAAGACTGTTGCAATCGAAGCTGATTGCACTATAACATAGCCACTCATAAATTTAAAGAATAAACACAGATTACATCTGTGCGGCTAAATTGGATGTGGTCTTACCTTTCAGCCATATGGCCACAGATTCATATAATTTGCTTTTTGGGAAATCTGGACATATTTTATCTGCTCGCATCCTAGTCAGTGTAAAGAACCACATACAGCAGGAGGTTCTGCCTACTCTGCAAGCCATTAAACACCCCGTGGCTCTTGTTAAAGCAAAGTGTTTTCAACTGTGTGCCATGTGGTGAGTCTCTGCAAAGCAAGAAATGGTGTTGGGTTTTTTTTGTTTGTTTTTTTGTAAATTAATACACAGGCTGAGAAATCTTGAGCAGGAGCAAACATTGAAAAAATACTAAAAATATTTGAACAGGAAAACACACTCATTTGCTGAAATTCCTGTGAATCTCTTTATAGAAAACACAGGATCTTCTTTTCTCATCATCCCCTCAAATGTCAAGTAGGGTAATGAAGAAAAGTTCTAAACAATTTGTGAAGCATGTTTTCATAGGCTATTTACAGCCGTTTCCATTTACGGATATTTTTTACTCTGTTTGCAAGCAAAATTAAATTCTTCCTAGGGGCAACTTCATCCAAATTTCATCTTCTGCTCCACAGTTCATACATGTCATACACCATGAACATAGTCATGTAACTAGAATCTGATCTGTGCACATGAGAACTGTTATGAAGGTTTGAGGGCCAAAAACATCAAAGATGAACCTGTAGCTTTTGGAAAGGTAATTCTGCAGCATTTCAGATCCATATGCTACAGAAGGGGATGCTAGGTTTTTGAAAGAATTAGCTTTTGCAGCAACTTCTGTTTGAATCAGCCCAGCCTGACTAATTCCCTTGTTGTCCGTTCATTACTGTTGTTATTGCATGATGTAAGCAGTGTCAGGATGAGCTCCACCCTGACATCTGCTGGTGAGGTGTGGCAAGTTGTGGAAAAGAACTTCAGGGGCCGATCTCATTTGCATAGGCACACCCACCCCGCCTAGAATGAGGCCATAGCTGCCCCACTTTGGCTGCTGTGGGATCCCCCGTGTCTCTGTTATTGGGGCAGGAAGAATAAATTGTTATTAATTTAGGGGATTAGGGGAACTGTGCTTGGAACTGTACTCGGCCTTTTGTTATGATGGAGGGACTCACCATCAACTAAGTAGCACTTGCTAGGCAAGGGTCATGGATTCCAAAACTCTGTGAATTGAGAGAGGTTGGGGACAAGTATTAATACTTGGTGGCATGGGCCCCTTGGTGAGGGCCTTACATGCCAATTGCACTTCTTCCTCTCTCCACTGTGGAATATCAGAGCTAATTTTGATTTCATTAGGAGTCTAGTTACAGGCTGCTGAGCTCGCTTTGGTGCACCACCACTGAGGCTCTCCTACTATAAGCTGAAATCACTGAGTGTTGTGTTAAGTAGTGGGGGAGCCTGAAGATATATCGTGGAGCAGTTTGCGGGACGGCTGGAGTGCCTTGTGGACAGGCTGGTGGAGCAGTTCATAGGACAGTGGGAGCTGCTGGTGGGACGTGGAGCAGTTCGTGGACCGGCTGGTGGAGCAGTTCATGGGACGGCAGGAGCAGCTTGTGGGCCGCAGAGCAGAGTGCAGCTGAGCGAAGCAGTTCGTGGGGTGGCTGGTGGAGCGGAGCAGAGCAGAGTGAAGGCCTATGGAGCTATGGGGCGGTCAGCTTCAGATCATGTAAAGTGCCTCTTACCCCCGCCCCCATCTCCACCCAGGTTGGGAGGTAAAGCTCTGCAGATAAACTCTCGAACTCTGGGGCTGCCCTGACCAGGGACAGAGACTTTTGGGTCATTGGACTTTTGGGACTTTGGGTGATTTTGGGGTTGCTGGACTCAAGAACCAAAGGGAAAGGGCATGCCCCAATTTGCTTGGGGTGGGTTTTTTGCTCATGGGTTGTGTTATGAATCCTGTTGGTGGTGTTTCCCCAACATAATGCCACATTGGTTCTCTCTGTTATTAAAAGGCTTTTTGCTACACTCAGACTATGTGCTTGCGAGAGGGGAAGTATTGCCTCTTGGAGGCGCCCAGCGGGGGTGGTATGTATTTGTCCCAGGTCACTGGGTGGGGGCTTGAGCCGGTTTGCATTGTGTTATTGGAATGGATCCCCTAGATATTGAAATCGCCCCTTGTTGCTGCCAACTCTGATGGGCAGAAGGGTTACACATGTATCACTTTTGTCCATCCCTTTATTTCTCTGAACAAGCTATGATTATGATGAGTGTTTTCTATGTTGTTTTCAACACATGGCTAAATGAAAAGAAAAGCTAACTTGGGTACAGTAAGGTGTACAATAAGGGGGTGAGCGATCTTACATAGATCTTTTGATTTTTCAAAATATTTTAAAGCAAATAATACCAAAATAAACTTATTACAATTAAGTATTATGTATTTATTATATCTTTCTCATCATTTGCTGCTGCTTCCATCTGTTCTATGCTGTTGAGATAAACTTTTACGCCTTTCCTGCTAAGGAATCTTCTTCAGGTTTCTCTTGAGCTCCTTCTTTTCCTCGCACCAATTGCTTTCATTTGGCTGCTTCATGTCAGAGTCTGTGTGTCAGCAACTGGAGTACATGCCCCAGATATGTCCTGTTGATTCAGATCACCAACCAGCAGCTTGTCTTTAATTTCATGGATCTCTTTGTTGGTAATGAAGTCTTTTCGACCAACTCCCAGAATCTTTCGTAGGCACTTATTCTGGAAGGCATCTAGTTTTCCTCCTACTGTTCTGGTAGATCTCGAGCTCTCACAGCCATATATTAGCAAAGAGATTATGTTTGAATGACAAATTCTGAATTTTGTTCTGATGCTATATATCTTTGATTTCTATATGTTTTTAAGTTTGGTAAATGGATTGTCTTTCCTATCCTTGCCTTCCTTCTTGAGGTCTCTGTTGACCAATATAGTGCTGCCCACGTAGATGAACTGTTCTAGTTTGTTGTTGTTGTTTTTTATATAGAAAATATTGTTTCCTAAATGATTTTCAATATTTTTGTTTATTTCTGTTTAATTTCTGGTGGTCCTCCTGCTCTTTTGGGTGAGCAATGTCTTTTCGGTCCAATGCATGAATTCTCTTGACATCCAAGGAAAGCTTTGGAATTGGCCAATCTATTTCAAAATTGGACAATCCACAATAAGTGTATGTCTGGCAGTAGAAATTAGTATTAAATATTCAAAAAAAGAGCCTTGCTACTAAGGATAGGCAAACAGTTTGCATCCATTAGAACCCACATGAATTTTTGCTCAAGACTGGTACTATATCAGGAACCATTCTGAGACTGAAATGTGTTTTTAATTTTCCTCCCCCTTGCCATCTCACATACCTCTGAACTTCCTAATTTAACCCCAAATGGAAGCAACAAATGGCTAGTCAAAAACTATTTTTACACTTTCCGTTGGATTGGACAAAGCCAGGACAATACTTGAAATATGAATCAGACTTGGTCCCAATGACTTTTTCAGATCTATTTCCAGACCGAAGAAATTTGAATAATTTTTTAGATAGATTTTAATAAACATCTCAATTTTTGATAATTATTTCCATTGACTTCAGACAGCGCAAGATAGGTTCCCGAATCTGTTAACCTTATAAGGGTTGTCCTTATTTGCATACTAAATAAATAAAATAATAATAATTAATAATACACCATGGCCAAATTGGCTCAGACACAAGGACTCTCTCCAGGGCTGGATTAAGGTAACCTGGGTCTCTAGGCATGCCAGAGCCTCTCTGCAGCCCAGCCTTCCGCACCAGGGTCCTACCCCCACTTAGAATGACAGGTGGTGCTTTCCTCATCTCCCAGAGAAGTAGCGCTATGGGAGCAGAAGTGATGGGATTTACTCCAGCAGCTGGAATGTATTTAATTGGATGATTGGGCCAGACAGGCTACATTCCTGTCTTCCTGCTACAAACATAGTCCTCTATCTGGTTGATGCTGATAGGGCCCCTGAAAACAGGGGGCCTTGGAGTTAAGACCCTATTGAGATACGCTGGGACAGTTCAGAACTGCACTGGTTATATTCAGGGCACGTTTTCAAGCTTTCCTGTGCAACCATGAAGGCTAGAGACTTACTTTTAAAAAAAATAATTGAAAACAGATTCTCCCTTCATTAAGTGACTCTAGAAGCTTGGACCCTGGGTACAGACCTATTATGCTCTGACCCTTCCACACCAGAATCTTAGCTCCTAAAGGCAGTGACCAGGGAATAAATCCTCCTGTCTGTTACACCAGTGTACAAGGATTAAAGCCAAAAGAGTTACTCAGGATGCACAGCTTTCACTTATAAAAAAAAGTAAGTTTCTAGCCTTCATGTTTGCAGAGAAAAATTTGAAAGCAAGAACCATAACAGGTCAAAAACTAGAAGGGGAAATTTTAAATAACTCAATACATATATATTTTTAAAAATCTCTTTATTTTCAAACCAGTATAATTATTTTTAGGTGCCTGGCTTCTGATTTTTGAATGCTTGGTAATGGCATTGCTTCGTCTGGATTCCTCCAGATACTGATTGCACCCTTATCACTCTCAGTTTTGCTGGAGACATTGGAGAGGGGTCGTGCTGCAGTCAGAAACTGCAGCAGGAACTCTGGCTGACTGAGTCAGAATACCATTTTGAGTTTCCCAAGCAGTTCCCAAGCCAGGTAGCAGATACATCACGCTTGGAGACGATGCACTGGGCATTCGCCTCCACAGCATGCTATCTCCACTTGCTAGTTCAAAGGCAGTGATGGAGTCAGAGTCCTGCCAACACCCCACTCTGTTTCAAGCACCATACTGCATGTGGGCTCAAGAGGAAGCAGGGATACAGAAGGTGGCTGTAAATTCTATGATAGTACCATATGTCTGTGTGATGGGGCAGCTGCCCCTCACTGGCTGGCAAAGGGTTAATAGCAGCCCTTGGAGCGGCTGTGCAGAACCCAGCCAACCAGAGGAAGGCTTAGAAGCAGCCAGCCAGGGCCAGGCTGGGTCCTATAAGAAGGGCTGCAGGGCAGAAAGGAGGAGAGTCTCTCCCTGGAGCTTGAGGGAGAAGGACTGGTTGACTGTAGAGAGAAGTGGACAGGACAGGACAGGACAGGACAGTGCTGGTCAGGGTCGGGTGAGGGTCAGGGTGAGGGGTGCAGGCAGAGCTCCAGCCTGGCTGGCTCCCAGCCTGTGGCCTTGATACAGGGACCAAGTAGGTGCTGGGGCTACAGGGAAGTGGCCCAAGGAAAGCAGGTAGCTGCATAGGGGAAGGAGAGGTAGTGAGTGGCTGCCAGCTCTAGGGTTCCTGGGGTGAGGCTCAGAGTAGTGGGTGGGCCTTCCCCCGCATTTGCCCCACTGGCCACCAAGGGAAGTGACCAGCCAAAGGACTGCAGTTTGCACCTGAGTGAGGGGCTGGACTAGGGGCTGCAGTTCGCCACTGTGGCGAGAGGCCAAGCGAAGGACTGCCGGTTCCCCCACAACGGGGGAGACAATGGAGTTGGGGCACAGCTGAAGGGTGGTGCCCTGAAGAGGACGCCGTAGTCTGGGGGAGACGTGGGTCCCCACAGACAGCAGAGACGGTGGAGAAGCAGGGACGGAGAATGAGACACCACAAGAGGAGGGTGCCCTCCCGATGGACAGAGCTAATTCCCGGAACAACCAGCAGAAGGCGCCACGGTGGTGAGCACTACCCGTTACAGTCTGGATAAGAAATTGAGATCTATGGCAGATGCTGAAGCTGCCTGGTTCAAATAAGTAACTTTAAAAAACAAAAACAAATCAGCATGCCAAACAGAGTGAGTTTACCTTAATTGTCCTTCAACCAGCTGGGAATTTACTTAAATATAATAATTTTCTGATGTTGGTAGCCTACAGTGGAACAACAATACTTGAGAGATTTTATGAGTTTCAAGAAGTCTGCTCTACTGGAAAAATTAGAACTAACAAAAAACTCTAAAGCCTTATTTGAAATTCTGTTAAACCAGTTTTACCAGTGAAACTGCATAGTGTTTAATGGAATCATTCTGGCATAAAGTTGGTGTCAGAGCCTCATGAATCAGGGCCCTAGATAGTTGTGAATTATGTGCTTTCTACATGATACTTGAGTATTAAAGTGAAAAAAAGATAATGGAGTTGGGAATGAATCCCAAATGCAGTCAACCTGAAATGTCTGATAGAGAGTGATGTGAATTTAGTGCTAGTTTAATGTGTTCAAAAGCACTGTATATAATTCTTTTTAATAGATGG
Organism: Chelonia mydas; assembly: GCF_015237465.2. Taxonomy (NCBI): domain Eukaryota; kingdom Metazoa; phylum Chordata; order Testudines; family Cheloniidae; genus Chelonia; species Chelonia mydas. The sequence continues at coordinate 44,055,734 of NC_057852.1, forward strand.
TATCACCTGTACAATTCTGCTTCCATGACTCCCAATACATTACAGTTTCTGCATTTATTAATGTTATGCGAAAGTATTACTTAGTAGGTTATTGCAATGGACAAACCCAAATATTTGGATAAGATTTGCTGACTTTTTTGGTATGAACACAGTGCTAAAATATTTACCCTCTGGTATTAAGAATACCTTTTGTAAACCATAATGTAAGCCTAGAACTCCACTTTACTTTTTGTCTTATGCATCCTACAAGAAAATACTCGCATTAAAATAATCATGGTAAAATAAGGAATGCTACGTTAATTAAAAACATTAGCAAAAGAAGGAATAGACTCCACAGTGCAGCATCTTTTTAATCCAGCAGAGCCAATTCATCCTATCACCATTTGAAACGTCACAGTCAATGTTTGTTTTATGTAATATTTGCAGAATTACATAAAATCACTAAAAATCTGCAAAATAAATAAAATAAAACATCTGTAAGTAATCTAGCATCTGAACTTCCAAATTAACTAGGAGACTAATGTACACAAAAATTACCTATGTTTATTAGAGCCACGTCTGAGGAATTTTAGTTAAACATGCAAATACATGTGATGCTTTATTCTTCTCTCACTCCAGTTTTACATCAGTGTAACCTTATTAACTTCTGTGGTGTTACTCCAGATTTAGTCTTCTGTTTGTCAGAGGAGAGTCTGGCTCTTGGTTTGTAATTCACCAAGAGAGACATAACCACTTACGATTTCTGAGTCTTAAATGGAATGATTGCAAAAACCCCAAAGTGCAATTTCTACTGCCAGGAATTGAACAACTCAAGCATGCAAAATGAAGCAATATGGTATTTTAGTGCCAAAATAAGTCCACTTAAAACTTCTGAAACTACAACTTGCCAAATCAATGTCTGCTGCATACAACTAGGTAGTAATGGGGGATAAACTTAGGAAGGTAAATGGCCAGCTTCCTGTACAAATACTTGACTTCATCTTAAATATTTATCCCAAATTCACTCACCGCCTTAACTCAAAACTGATTCTATTCTTCCTTTGACCCATAGTTACATAGTGCTTTAGCATCTGTGCAGTAGATGGCACATGTAGGGTGAGTTAAATTCAAAGGTGAGTCTAAATAAATCTAGAAGAATTCTTAATTAGTGGAACTAACACCTTTTCTGCCTCCCCAAACATTACATTAGTTTAAACTCTGTTTATACTCCTTTATTACGTTTGCTACTTTTACATTATTAAATTAGATTTACTTATTTAGAGCCACTTAGACTCTCACCCACTTATCAATGCATTACTTAAACTCCCACCCTACATTCCCTCTGAATTTGGCCTGGTCAGTTCACATTTTAGATATGTGCAGTCCAAATAGTTAGATGGTCATCAATCAATGAAATCCCACCAATTACATGTCTTGTATCTTATACTTTGTTCTATAGATCTCATTGAGGAGAGAGATTAGCAGAATAGAATATAAAAAATATTGAAATCTTAGATGTTTGTATCCCATCCAATGCTCTTCTTTCCTCACCCCACTCAAACACCAGCAACCTACTGCCCACACTCCCAGGTCTCCCCAGACTAGAGGAGCCCAGAGGTGCCCTGTTCACCTCAGGGACCATTCACCAACCAACCACCCATCACATCTCCAAGAGGAAACCACACCCACCCAACCAAAACACCTCAGGGTCATAGGCTGCAACATGTCTTGCCTGTTGCCACAGCTGCTAGGAGAGGCTTCTGCACAATCCACCTGTTGCTGCTGTCTGCAATGAGAAAAAACTGCTAGGTAGGAAAATGACCTGGAAGAACCTCTGTGAGGTATTGTGCAGAAAGAAACATAGTGGGGGGGGGGGGAAATCAAGGAAAGGTATATGGAATGATGATTTGTGTGTTAATGTGGTGGAGTGTGGAACTGATGGATATTTAGGGGATATCTGGGGAGGAGTGAAGAATATTTACCAGAGGAATGTCACATTAATTGCAAAGTCAGAAAAGTTTTGAGGGAGCCACTTGTTAAACTTTGAACAGTACACCATTGACACAATACATGCTACACTCACTCACTCACATGCTACACTACACTCACATGCTACACTCACTTTGCTGAGAGATAAATAGAAGCAACAAATTACCGGTAAAGGAAGAAGTGAGGAACTAGAGTAGCCTATGTACATTTTAAAATTCTAACAGACTAATGTCTTCAAAAACATAGCTGAAAGGATTTGAGTCTCTAGAGCAGATTTTACATATATTTACAACGAACCTTTAGAGCTAGGCAGTGAATTTAGATGGAGAACTGGAACACAGCAGATCAAATAGTTAGATTTCTAAATGACATAGCTTGGCATGACAATTTATTTTCAGGCACCAAAAGGGAGGCCAGGAAGATCCCTTTACATATCAGGTCCACAGTCTTCAGGGCGTGATGGTAAAGTCATGATGATGATGCTAGTCGCCTCCATTTCAAGGACAATGTTGACAATCATTGTGTCATTGTGCCTAGTTGTGTTGATTGAGCTGAACATTTGCTTTGCCTGGTGCTGTGCTTCCAGCTGCTCAAAGCAATTCTTCTCAAAGTCATGGACACCCACCCTTACGGTGTGGCACTGTGCAATACAATCAATCACCAGTTGCTCAAGGTTGAGTCAGAAAAGTTCATATTGTGCAGATTTTGTTTTGGGATGTTTTTGAGGCGTTTCATCTGCCATGCTTATGGTTGCTGGAGGTTAATTTGGAACATAAGACTTGTTTTGATTAACCGGTCTCAGGCATACGGATTTCTTGGTCAGTCCATCTCAGCTGGGTAGAGATTAAATGAACCTTGATGCCGACTGACCAGCTTTTGCGAGGACTTCCATGTTGGAAATCCAGTCCTGCTATTTGATGCCTAGAAATTATTGTAGATGTTGCAAGTGGAAACTGTCAAGCTTTTTAATGTGCTGATGATAACAGGTCCATGTTTTGCATGCATAAACCAATGTCACGAGATAACAGCATTAAAGACTTTGATTTTTATATCCAGACAGATTCCCTGTTGCTTCCAAATTTGGTAATGGTAGCAACCACATGTGGTGCTTGCTTTCTTAATTTGCAAAAAGAAAAGGAGGACTTGTGGCACCTTAGAGACTAACCAATTTATTTGAGCATAAGCTTTCGTGAGCTACAGCTCACTTCATCGGACGCATCATTGCTTATGCTCAAATAAATTGGTTAGTCTCTAAGGTGCCACAAGTACTCCTTTTCTTTTTGCGAATACAGACTAACATGGCTGTTACTCTGAAACCTTTCTTAATTTGCACATCCACTTTGTGGTTAATTTTCGCTTCTTTGTTCAACATGCTGCCAAGATAAGTAAATTGTTTGATAGCTTGGAGCATGCTTATTGACTGCTTCCAAGCTTATTGATGCCTTAGTAAAGTTGTTGAGCTGGCTGGTACATTACCAGTCTTCAGGATGTGATGCTAAAGTCATATATCCTCAGTAAAGGATTGGACTGAACTGGAATATTACAAATTACATAGATTATGTGTCTTCAGAAAGTGAATGAGGAGAAGAAGCAGACCGCTTCTTAAAAAAAGAAAAATAAATTTAAAAAAAAATTCCAAGCAAATCTTCTCAATAGAAGGGGGGAAAAAAAGGAAGGGAAGGTGAAGAAAAAAATCTCAATGTACATAATATATAGGCAGAGATGTCACCAAATGTAGTAGAATATTTTTCAATTTTTTTCCATGAGTCATCAGCAGGTCTTCAACCAAGCACCTCAAATGCTCTTCTCCAATGATATATTTAGCAAACTTTCCTTCTCCCTTTCTTTTTACCATGTATTTTTGAAGAGTTTGGAAAAATCAGCAATGCTCATGCATGAGGAAGTCACACACTGTACACTGGAAGCATATTTATTGTATCCAAATTTTTATTCTAACAAAAAGCCTAAAGATTGTTACAATATGGCTCTGAGCTCCAATAATTCCCTTACAAGAATTCTGAACTAGAAGTAGAGCCAGAAATGACTTAATGAGGAGATACATGTACTTAGGGCAGATAGTATTGGGGAATAATTCTTTTAATGTGGGCCATATGACTGTTTAATGCTCTTAACACTATCACACTTCCCCCTCCCCTGCTGTTAGGTACTGAGCATCCTCAAGGCCAGTGAAAGGTGTTTAGCTTCTCACAGGGGTTACTTAGTACCAAGCAGGATCAGTATTTTCTAGATCTGTACTTTCCAACAGGAATATTCTGTGTAAGGCAAACTATCTTATAAGGTTAATTATAAGTTGGTTTTAAGAATCTGTAAAATGGGTATAATATGTACATTCATCATTTGGGAGCAGTAAGAAATAGTTTGTGCTGTGCTACTGCATACAGCATTGCATTTTAATTGCTTTTCACTTACAGACTTCACAGCCGCTAGCTAACTCCATATATACAGAACTGAGGACAAAAATTATAGGGGTAGACCCATGCTAGTGAGCCAGGGATGGAAACTTCCCTAACTTGTACATCTGAGCAAAGAACAGCCATAGTCTTAGCCTGGTACAAATGGATTTAGATTTCTGGTGCTGACAGCACCTCTAGCCACCACAAAGGGGATCAGATCAGGGTGTTGGAGGTGGAGTCATGGCCTGATAACTGTCCTTTCCACGTTATCTCTGGACTGGAACATGGAAGATATTAATGATGCAGACTTTCAAAAGGTGTTGCAGCTCTTACTATGACATGCACTCCCCAGGTTGTAGTCAGTTTGGCTAAATTAGCACTGGGGGAGTGCATGCTTACTTTAGGGGAGACAGCAACATCAAACCATCCAGAAATCACCACTAGTGCACAATGCGGCTGCCTGTTTATTAAGGGGTATTCGTTTTATGGCAAAAACCACACCTGTGCATCAGTACTCATTACTAATGGGTTTCTGCATGATGTGTGAGTTGTTGTTTTCACCCATAAAGTCTCAAATAGTTCGAGCTCTGGGTATAGCAGCTATGACCATCTGAGATGGTCCAGGTGACAGCCTGAAGATGATTTCTGAGTTTTAGGGAAGGTTTGACTAACCTTTGCATCCCTCCATGACCCAGGAAGGGAAGGATTCTAGATGGAAGCTCCCAAAATCACTTCTGCGATCTAGATCAGTGCTTCTCAAGCTATCTGATGTGGGGGACCGGCAATTTTTTTTTCCAATGTGCGCGCAGACCATCAGCTGATGGATCACGCACCAGCACCGGTCCGCGGACCACCACTTTGAGTAGCACTGATCTAGATGACCTCTCCGCCAGCCAGACAACTTCAAAAATAAATAAATAAATGATGTTTTGAGGGATTGCACTCCTGAAAGCCGAGTTCATATTTTCAGGATTAAATCAGTTGAAAGTCAGTGATTCTGGCTGCATTTCACTTTGAGTTTTAGTGTTCTTTAAAATCTAAAACTTAAAGCAAATGTCAAGGAATTTAAACCCATGCAGCTCACATCTGAACATGAAATACATGAACGTCTGTGAAGGAAAAAACCCCAAGTTTTGTATGTCTCTAGAAAGTGCAGTATAACCTTTTGAACAGGATATTCCTTGCAGCAGAAGGCAGTAGTATGTATAAGCCAGACATTACAGTATACATTTAAATATGTTTGCAATTGTCAAATGTAAATCCTGTGAGTAAATGATGCAAAGGGAAAACAATACTTCCAGTGAAACAAATAATAGAAAATGTTTGAAAAAAATCTAGATCCAAAAATTGGGATGAACTCATGTACCACCTTTAACAGATAAGGAATCAAACTCTGTAATCTCAGCGATAAAACAAACATGTATATATTAAAATTTGTAACCTCTGAGGAAATCTCTCCATGTTTTGCTCAACAAAGGCTGCAACCATGTTTCCTGCATGCAATTTAAAAAATTGTAATATTGAACATGGGAGCATCCCTACCCTATTAGAAATAAATGTCTCCTCCAAGGCAGTGGAAACTGGCAATCTTTGCTGAATAGCAACAGCCTATAGAGAGATCTCTTCCCTTGTAATCATTTCAGTGTATGGATGATGACATTTAGAAACATCTGGATCTGATAATATCCAGAGGAGATTCCAAAATGGTAGTATCTAAATGTGGTGATCTCTACAAGGCATTTTATTTTAGATTTAGGCAGCAGAATGAAGATGAAAGTAGTTTTAGATAATGCAGACCAAAGATGGTACTACAGGTAGCAGAGTTTAAGCCTCTTACCTCATGAAAATATCTTAAGCAGAAACCATCATCCATGGTCTCAAACCTGCAGCTGCTCTTCAGCCAAAACACATAAGAGGCTTGTGCTTACTAAAATATGTAGAAGTAATTCAAACCATTCTTTACTCAAAGTAATTAAGAATCGCGCTGAGTCCAGAACAATAGTCTGCTCATGCACTAGCATATGGAAGCAAAATGAGACTTTTTGTCTTGGCTCATGTTTGCTTTTGTCTTTGTTTTTTCTTCCCCTTCCCCCTCAATCTCAGCTGCTACCCTAGCCCCGTAACACATAAGTGATCAGTTTTCAAATTATCATAAACCACTTCAGACTTTCTTAACTTCACAAAACAAAATGGACCGTTGCTGTGTGTATACTGTATAAATCTGCTGGAATCCATTGACCTTTCTGGTTCTTGATCTATGAACAAATTTCCAGACACTCAAAATGTAAAAATATAGAATTAGAGGATCATTGCTTCTGGTCCACCTGAGCTATCCTTGGCGCAGGACCAAGGGAAGTGTCTAAGATGGTTTTACAGTCTTTACACAGTCTGCCTAATCCTGGGGCTAGCCAAGGATCACTTCAAATCTCAGTCCAACTTGGAGCAGCCTTACAGGTGCTCTAAACTATTTCTGGCCTCCCAAGGGACATTTCTGACAGATTAGCCAAAATGCAGCAGTCACCTGGCCATGCTCTTTCCCCCCATCCACACCATACCAGGGGCCAGAAGACTTATGGGATAAAGACATTGATTCGGTTCTATGCAGGGATGTGCACAGGAATTTAAATTTGACCCCTTTTGGAGGGGCACATTCTGTATTCCCTCACAGGAGCTCACTCTACCCTTCCCGCCTGCCCTGGCCCTGGGAGGAGCTTGCTCTTTGTTCCCCCCCACCACCTCCCCCCGGCAGGAGCTCACTCTTACCTGCCTTCATGGCGCTGGGGCCGGCAAAGTTCTTAGCCCCCAATGTTTGTGGGGGCGATGTGTGCCCCTGTTTTTCCTCCCTGCACACCCCTGTTCTGTCTCTCTCAGGGATTCCTCTTACACTATAGAAACCCCAGGTGGCATTCCAGCTGTCTTGTGTGCACATGCCAACACTAGAGCTTTTCCCATAGGCCCACAGTAGGTATGTGTTCCATCATAAAATATATTTCCTTCTCTTTGAGAGATCTTGGTACACCTTTAACTTTATTTTAAATATAGGTCATATCCAAATGTACACTCAGTGATTATTCAGGAACTATATAAAATGTGGTAAAGTCATAAATAATGAAACAGGGCAGCCATGTGTTTAGAAAATAATGATCACAATGAAAGGTGTAAAGACGTTTGGCCATAAATAAAAAAGCTTCACTTTAAAATAAGGAAGCAAACAAGAACAGGATTATCTCTCTGCATATATTAGATCTTTATAAACACAGATACCACTAAAGAGTTGAACCCAGCAAATATTACATTTTGTGTTTTTGCAAAATAAAATTCTGACATTAACTGTAAACAATGCTAGGGAAATAATGCAAAAAAAGTTTCATGTTGAAGATGTGAAATTAAAAGCACCCTTTAAAATATTTCCATGTTATGCTCTTTCTTGGGTGGGTCAGCGCATTAGAAATAGTATATAGAACTTTTTACTTCCAGGTTGCCAATTCATTTCAAATTCTATTGGAAAACTGGTGCTCAACTTCCTTCAGGTCCACATTATAATTTTATTGGATTTTGTTTAAATCCTTGTTTCGTTATTACTAACACATTTTTTGTAGAGTTACTTCAGCTATTCTATAACTATCTTATTTTACAAAGAAAGGAACATTCAATTTTTTAGGGTCAAATTCTGTCCTTGGATACATGTGTCAAGCTCCTCTTGACTGCAAGGGATGCTGAGGTTAACACAATGTTGACAATGGGATGGTGAATAGATTAAAAAATATGATGAGATTAAATTAAATATGGGTTGTATGCAGACATCCAATGGCAGATTTTGGCCCATACTTGGTTTATCAATAGACAATAAGGGTGCCTACTGGTCTTGTTTCTGCTCTCAGGTTTAACAGAAAAATTGCAGTGTCCAGCCAGAACCCTCTGTGTCTTGAAGTAGTTTGTTTTGTTTCTGATCCTCAAACAAGCCCAACCTGTTTAAATTGACACACATGCCATTATCTAAATTCTATCAGTGAATATGCTGCATTTTATATATTTAAATGCTTTTCCTCTTCTGTTATTTACCAGCTTAGGCCTCCGTCCTGCAAAGACTTTCACATGTGCTTACCTTTATTCGTCATCGAGTTCAATGTCCTTGAACAATGCAGTGTAATTAATCACAATGCATAAATGTAAGTATGTGCATGGATCTTTGCAGTATTAGGCCCTTATGTAAACCAGTCCAGTGCAGTGTTAAATGGCCTCCTTGCCAAATAATATTCAGGGTTGGCCATCTTCAGTCCAACTCCTGGAAGTCAGCCCTCTTATTTTCCCCTTGTGCGGGGGATGAGGGTACATATGAAGGGTACGTCATGTGGAAACACTTAAAGACTCCCCTTCTTTCAGTACACTAATAAGGACCACCAGTTATCTCCCAGGCTGCATCTTTACCTTTGGGATATCTCTGAAGGCTTCATATAAAAGAAGGAGATGGGTGTGAGAGTCAAATCAACTCTGCTCCCTCACGTTCCCTCACCATCCCCCACACATCCTTGCCAATGGGGAGAGACAGAGAATTCTGTCCTCTTCTCCTCCTGGCCCCCATTCACTCTCCACAAACATTCTGGAGAGGGGGAGTAAATGCCTCAAAGCAACAAAACCTGCCCTTCCCTTCCCTCTTCTCCCAAAACCCCAAAGACTCAATTTCCATTGCTGGTCTGATCAAATACCCTTCCGCCCACTATCCTGCTGAGATGGGCATTTTTTTATAATGCTTTTTGTCTAAAACGTTTTAATTGACAGACTTGGCTTGCAGACACACGTGACTCTCAGACCATGGCTTCCCACTGTCCTTACATCTGGGTTTCACTAGCAATATTTTTTTATTAGTTCCTTGTTAAACGATAGATAAGATACTCTTTGTGCAGAATTCTAACTATTTTATTGTATATATTTTGCTTGACTCTAATACTGATCAGTTCTGTTTAATATGTACTGGTGTGTCACTTCTTCAGAAAAAGCAAGAACATCCTCTTCCTCCCTCCCCCCCACTTGCATTACTTAAAAAAAACCCACCAGAATAACTAACTAAAAATATATTAAAAGGAAAACTCTGTAGATATCTGTAAAGTTGTTACTATAGAACTCTCGTACTAAATTATTTATTAGCAAATTAATCCCATTAATGAAATAATAAATGAAAACTTAAAGAAAGCAATAATTTGGAAGAGGCAAAACCGAGAATCTTTTTCTATGTTTTAGGTATTCATTCTGTATTTTACTTTACTGTTGGCTATGGGTTTCCTTCAAAGGTACAAGTTGTTTTATTCCCATTTTCATGTACTTTTACCCATATCCTCAAAGGTATTAGGTACCTAACTCCCATTGATTTCAATGAGTCAGGTACCCAAATACCTTTGAGCACTTGGACCTTAGTCAAACATTAATTCAAAAGATACTGTCAATTTTATTTTTCAAATATGGTGACTAATTTAAAAAAAATTCTGATTAAGTATTCTGTTAAAAGTATATTCTAAATTATAATTAAAAAGTTCATGTAAAAATTAAAAGCTGTTTTGTGCTCCCTTGATTATAAGGGTGGGTTTTCTCAACAAGGAAGAATCTGGCTATAGAGGAAACAGTGAAACAAATATTGTCAAATTCACAAAGAAAACACCAGACAAAGAAGTTGGTTTTTCACTAACTTATTTCAGCTATAGTTATCCTACATATTACAAAATGTTCAAGCAAATGTAATTTTTCAAGTTGATAGTGTCCCTTTAAGAACAGAGAAAAAGAAACATGTTTCACTCCTTCCAAGTTGTAAGTCAGCTGTTACCTTTCCAGAAACTATGGTACTGATTGATTCAGTAATGACTTCATATGCAGAGAATCCTTCACAAGTTTTGAGAGGGATGATGCTGCAGACAGCGGCTGTCTGCCTGGTCTTTCTGAACCATGGATCCCAATCCCACCATTCGTGGGCTTTTGTGTGGCTGTGGAAAGTGCAAGGGGAATGATGTTGCAGCATTGACATGCCCACATTCTGTACTCTGCAGCTCAGAAGGGTTATGACTTTTTTCTGCAAGTGGATGGGATAATCTAACCCTTAATATTTCAGATCATACAGTTGATTACCTGCCAACATTTGGAAGCCAAGAAACTCTGAAAGCTATGAGGATATTTTTAAATTTTTGTACACCTGCAATATAATATGAACTGTTATTGGATATGGAATGTATCCATATTTTTGCAAATAGATTAGCATATTATAAAAATGACTCTTGGGCTTTTCCCAATACAATCTGAAAAGTGGATTTGTAACCATTTTAAAATTCAGTACCAGCTGTTGGGGGGCTGGAGGGGAAAGATTAGTTTAGATTATGAGAACCGATAATTCTGTTTATTTGAAGGCAATTAAGGCTGATTTCCCACTCTGGCACTTTGAGTGCAGAAGGTAGCGGCCTGCAAGGATTTTAAAAATTAATACTGGCCACTCCAGGCTGGTATTAAACTCCCAAGGTCACAGCTTCTCTCTGACCTTGAATGGGTAGATGCTGCTACCACCCAAGTGCAACCCTCCCCCCTTTTTTAGAGAACCCAGAAAGGCACACGGGAATTCCTTCCTGTGGGGTACTCTCAAGCCCTTTCACCCCTCCCCCCGGGGAAGAGCTGAGAAAGAAAAACAAAGGAAATTAGCTGAAATTAATTAGCTGAAATAACCAGCTAATTAAACAACATATGCACAAACCTCTTAGAACAACAAAAATTCAATCCTGTTCTTAAAATAGGTAAATTTTATTAAAAACAAAAATGAGAAAATATAACATAGACTTTTGCTAGATTAAAAAAAACCCAATTACAAAAATTAAGCCTCAAGATGGCTCTCGAGGTTCATCTTAAAGGTTACAAGCAAAACAAAAGTACCTTGGGTTAGCATAGAGGAGTCCACAAGCCAATAAAAAAGTAAAAGAAATAACCCTAATCGCATCTTCCTAGACATTCCCTAATTTACTTGCATAATTTATGGATCTAAAGGTAGAGGAGGCCTGGGATTATTTTAAATCAAAGCTGCAGAAGCTATCAGAAGCCTGCATCCCAAGAAAGGAGAAAAAATTCATAGGCAGGAGTTGTAGACCAAGCTGGATGAGCAAGCATCTCAGAGACGTGATTAAGAAAAAGCAGAAAGCATACAGGGAGTGGAAGAAGGGAGGGATCAGCAAGGAAAGCTACCTTATTGAGGTCAGAACATGTGGGGATAAAGTGAGACAAGCTAAAAGTCAAGTAGAGCTGGACCTTGCAAAGGGAATTAAAACCAACAGTAAAAAGTTATATAGCCATATAAACAAGAAGAAAACAGAGAGAGAAGAAGTGGGACCGCTAAACACTGAGGATGGAGTGGAGGTCAAGGGTAATGTAGGCATGGCCCAATATCTAAACAAATACTTTGCCTCAGTCTTTAATAAGACTAAAGAGGATCATAGGAATAATGGTAGCATGACAAATGGGAATGAGGATATGGAGGTAGATATGACCATATCTGAGGTAGAAGAGAAACTCGAACAGCTTAATGGGACTAAATTGGGGGGCCCAGATAATCTTCATCCAAGAATATTAAAGGAATTGGCACCTGAAATTGCAAGCCCATTAGCAAGAATTTTTAATGAATCTGTAAACTCAGGGGTTGTACCATATGATTGGAGAATTGCTAACATAGTTCCTATTTTTAAGAAAGGGAAAAAGTGATCCAGGTAACTGTAGGCCTGTTAGTTTGACATCTGTAGTATGCAAGGTCTTGGAAAAAATTTTGAAGGAGAAGGTAGTTAAGGACATTGAAGTAAATGGGACAAAATACAACATGGTTTTACAAAAGGTAGATCGTGCCAAACCAACCTGATCTCCTTCTTTGAGAAAGTAATAGATTTTTTAGACAAAGGAAACGCAGTGGATCTAATTTACCTAGATTTCAGTACGGCGTTTGATACCGTGCCACATGGGGAATTATTAGTTAAATTGGATAAAATGGGGATCAATATGAAAATTGAAAGGTGGATAAGGAATTGGTTAAAGGGGAGACTACAACGGGTCCTACTGAAAGGTGAACTGTCAGGCTGGAGGGAGGTTACCAGTGGAGTTCCTCAAGGATCGGTTTTGGGACCAATCTTTATTACTGACCTCGGCACAAAAAGTGGGAGTGTGCTAATAAAGTTTGCGGATGATACAAAGCTGGGAGGTATTGCCAATTTAGAGAAGGACAGGGATATCCTACAGGAGGATCTGGATGACCTTGTAAACTGGAGTAATAGTAATAGGATGAAATTTAATAGTGAAAAGTGTAAGGTCATGCATTTAGGGATTAATAACAAGAATTTTAGTTATAAGCTGGGGACGCATCAATTAGAAGTAACGGAGGAGGAGAAGGATCTCAGAGTATTGGTTGATCATAGGATGACTATGAGCCGCCAATGTGATATGGCCGTGAAAAAAGCTAATGTAGTCTTGGGATGCATCAGGAGAGGTATTTCCAGTAGGGATAAGGAGGTTTTAGTACCGTTATATAAGGCACTGATGAGATCTCACCTGGAATACTGTGTGCAGTTCTGGTCTCCCATTTTTAAGAAGGATGAATTCAAACTGGAAGAGGTACAGAGAAGGGCTACTAGGATGATCCGAGGAATGGAAAACTTGTCTCCTTTCATAAGACTCAAGGAGCTTGGCTTGTTTAGCCGAACTAAAAGAAGGTTGAGGGGAGATATGATTGATCTCTATAAATATATCAGAGGGATAAATGCCAGAGAGGGAGAGGAATTATTTAAGCTCAGTACCAATGTGGACACAAGAACAAATGGTTATAAACTGGCCACCAGGAAATTTAGACTAGAAATTAGACAAAGGTTTCTAACCATTAGAGGAGTGAAATTTTGGAATAGGCTTCCAAGGGAAGCAGTGGGGGCAAAAGATCTATCTGGCTTTAAGATTAAACTCCATAAGTTTATGGAGGAGATGTATGATGGGATAACATGGTGTTGGTAATTAAATATTCATGGTAAATAGGCCCAATGGCCTGTGATGGGATATTAGATGGGGTGGGATCTGAGTTACCTAGGAAAGAATTTTCTGTAGTATCTGGCTGATGACTCTTGCCCATATGCTCAGGGTTTAGCTGATTGCCATATTTGGGGTCGGGAAGGAATTTTCCTCCAGGGCAGATTGGAAAAGGCCCTGGAGGTTTTTCGCCTTCCTCTGTAGCATGGGGCACGGGTCACTTGCTGGAGGATTCTCTGCTCCTTGAAGTCTTTAAACCATGATTTGAGGACTTCAATAGCACAGACATAGGTGAGAGGTTTTTTGCAGGAATCGTGGGTGAAATTCTATGGCCTGCATTGTGCAGCAGGTCAGACTAGATGATCATAATGGTAGTGTTGTGGTATGATTTGATGTGTTTTCATACCAGGTTTTAAAGCTTTTTACAGCATAGCTCCAGCCCTGTCCTGCTCTGTCCCCCCTTTCTGGAGAACAACAACAGACAAAGGGAAGTTGTTTTCCCCCCAACTTAAAAAGTTCTAGCCCTCCCATTGGCTCTTTTGATAAGATGCTTACTCCCTTTCTTTTACCTATGGGCTTTTTTAACCCTTTACAGGTAAAGCAAGCAGAGAATAGTTATTAACAGGGATTTTGTAGCTAACTGGCTGGTTGGGTGCTCATAGAAGGGAGCTACCTCCACACAGCAATGAAGACACATTATTTTAAAGATGACATCAAGTGAAGCAGCGAAAATCCTGCACCCCAACATCTTATCAGAATCTGCTATGAGCAAACCTCAGTGCCCACTCATAATTTATTTTTAACCAGAAGTCATGAAAAAAGACTAGGACTCCTGGAGATTTTAAAAATCTCTACAGGGAATAACATCAGTAAGAATAAATACAGTAGCATGTAAACATCTTGATAGTCAAAGCATGAAATTAAGACTTGAGTCTGACATTTCCCAAGAGCATGGGATGTAGCATAATATATAATGTCAGCAATCCTTCAAGTTGATCTGTCTCTTTCCCTAGTCTCAGTTGGTCTTCTCCATTTACATGTGAGTCACTTTATCCAGTTTCCCCCAGGTTCTGAGGCTATCAAGTAAAACCACAGTCTGGATGGCCAGCACAGATGGATCAGCAAGCTGACTTGCCTTTCATCATTGTGGACAGCAGCTTTTGAAGTACTGGGAAAGTGGAACACAGAAAGATACAGTGAATGATTCCAGAAGATTGAGATTGGATTTTTCTCACAAGCTTTCCTTCATGAGAACCTGAAGAAAAATTGAGGAGTCATGTGATTATGTGAGCTGGTGAATAGATCCAGCTCTGCAGTTCACTACTGCTAACACAGGTGAAGAAAAATCACCTATGTCTAATAGGACCTGATCAAGAAAAGCTTACTGAAGACAATGGAAGATTCCCATCAACTTCAGTGGCTTTGGATCAGGCCTATTGGTGTCCCTGGACAAGTCAGGTAGAGCAGAATCACTGCTTGAGGACAGACATGCAATATCTGGGCATTTCACAAGGGAGGGAACTCTCCAGTTCACTTGTTGTTTTGTTAATGAGTCTAAATCTAGACTGAGATCATACTGGTAAGAAGAGAGTAATCTACCAAAGTCAATGGAAGCTACATATGCTCAGCAGCTGTGATAATTAGGCCACTTTTATTTAGGTGCTTAGATGTAGACTTAGACTACTTTTAGGCATACCGTTTTTGTTAAAGGTCTCTTTTTGTGTATGCTAGCACATCTGTGCATGTTTGACATAGACACAAAATCGATGGCCTTCATAAATTTGGCTCTCGGCTTCTAAAACTGTGAAGCTGGCATCCTTTGGAAAAGAATCCAAAGTCCAGAGTTACATGGAAGGAGATAAATATTTTACTTTTCATTATCATTTAGAACACAGTAAAATATGTTGAATTGGGGTAAAGACTTGGTATCATACATGAATACTGAATATTCCTAATATTATTGGGTCATTTAAACTTCTAACATGAATAAAATACAGCATTATCTGGCTTTCTCCAAGGGGCAAACTATGTGAAGTTGAAGATGTGTGAATCTTTTTTTAAAAAAAATTGGTTTTGCAGGGTTTGTGAACAATTTTTCCTTTACTTTAAACCTATGTTTTTTCTGCAATGTCTCATCTAAAAATGCCTTTTTTGCTAATAGGGAGCAAAACTTTATGTTTGTAGTCTGAGAGCAGCAGGCACAAATTCCATGCTCCATCTAACAAATTATCCATCAGATAATGGTAACCACCTGTTTAAACCCCAACTTCTCCTTCCACCACCCTTGCTGCAGCATATGGAAAAACCTTCTGTTGCAGTCCCATTCCCCCTTCAAAAAAGAATCGTAGTCTATCTTGTTCTGTCTTTCTTTGAGTGAATCTGACAGTCCCCGCAGGGGACTAAAATATCCCTGAGGCTTCTGTCTTGTGGGTAAGAAGGAAGATAAATAACCTATGAGGAGCCAAGAGGAATAATCAGGAAGAATTGGATGAGTCTTTGAGTTCTCCAGAAATGGCTACAGAAGTATGTGAAGCAAGCAGACCTACCTCCTGTTCTCTCTCTCCTACCTCTGCTTTACTGCTGAGGTAAATATAGAAACCACTGAACTAGCTGGTGAGTGAATACAAATAAATGGAATTAGTTTGGGGAGGGGTGGAGAGGATTAGGAGGTGAGGATGAAGAAATGATGTATTAAAGAACACAGGGTACATGTGAGTAGCAGGGAGTAAGTGGACTGAAGGGGACACTGAGCAGGAGATAGAAGAGGAGGGAGAGATGAAGAGGGTAAGTCAAGAAAAAAAAGCAGTGAGACAGTGTGCATGTCATTACCGTAATTGCAGATATTTCATCTGAGCCAATTTTCAAAGATCGTAATATTTCAAATCACAATTAATTATATCCCCTAAGTACAGTTAATTACCTAAACTTCTCTCTTTACCTATTGGTATACTCCATATCACACATTTTGTGGGTAAGGGAGGCTTTGCAGGCATTTTTCAAGGAAGTTAGCAAATTATTTTATCTCTTCTTCTGAAGATGTTAGTTTAGTCATTGGTTATATAGGTGGAACTATATACAGTCCTTCCCTCAAAACCCTAAGTGGAGAGGGGCGGGACAGGCACCACCTTCCACAGTTCTGTATGCTTCCACCTCCCAATTTGAGGATGGAGTGGAGACAAAAGATTTGCTAACAGACAGCCTGACTTTCATGGGGGTAGAAGGGGAGTGTCACTTTGGAATAAAGACATGCTGTTGATTGCAGGTGAACTGAGTTGCATTGACTGGGAGTGCTATCACTCCAAAACAAAGAGGGAATTGGCTATAGGACACCTGGTTGCCTCTTGACCAATCAGCTGGCCTGGGGGGGGGGGTTGTTTGAGGGGGGCAGTATAAGTGACTACAACTGCCTAGACTTTCACTTTGAGCCTGGACTTGAAGAGAAGAGGAACAGGAGATCAGCACTGCTAAGTGATGTGACTCAGAACAGCAAGATGCAGTTAGAAAGTAGAGACTGACTCAGGAGTAAGGGAACTAGAATCAGCTTATGTAATAAGAACAAGGACTCATCCTGGTGAGCTCACATTGCACTCCAGAGAGAACCCCAAAGAAAAGGGTTAGAAGGTACCTTGTCCAGGGCTGAGAAACTGGGATTTAGGCTCTTTGGACTTTTGATTGATTAATGTGCATATTTAGGTGTTGGGAACTGAGGACATTGCCCTTTTTCAGGGAAGGCATACATGTAACACCCTTAGGATCTCCTTCTGGGATCACTCCTGGGTGCTTGCTGCTAGGCTGATAAACGTATTATTCCAAGGTTAAGGGTAGTGTTTGTTCCTAGGGATTTACCCTGTGTAGCTCCCATCCAAAAAAGGAGGCTGGTGCTTAATTTGATGCATGTGATCTGTGATTTGGGAACCAGTCCACCAACCCTGGGTGGCTGCCTCCTAACATATATTTTGTTCAAAGAAGAAAATGATCAAAATACCCTTTGATGTGAATTAACTGTCTTCTTAATAAAACCGGACAATGATAGGGAAAATCGTAATTGTTTTAATTTACCGATGTGCCTTTGGATTAAAAAGGATTCATGGTTTCTAAACAGGGGCTCCAGCTAAACTTTTCCAAGACCTGGAGTAACAGAAGAGGTAGTCCTTCAACCTCTGTTGTAAACAATAGGGTCAAGAGTATTCTCTTCATGGGAACTATTCCTGATGGTGAGACTCTTTATAGAAAGGACTTATTAGTTATAATGTCCATCTTTATTATTAGCAAACCATATTTTAATATGGTAAGATTTACTGAGAAATATACTCACATGGTGGGATTTTCAAAGTGGATTATAGGAGATTGCAAGGCCAGAACGGGTCATTGTGATAATCTAATCTGACCTCCTGTATAATACAGTCCATAGAATTTCCCCCAAATTTTTTTGGAACTAGAGCAGCAGGTCTCAAACTGTGGGTTGGGACCCCAAAGTGGGTCATGACCCTGTTTGAATGTGGTCACCAGGGTTATCATTAAACTTGCTGGAGCCTGGGGCTGAAGCCAAAGTCCAAGCCCCACAAGCTTCAGCACGCCCCAGAGCGGGAGGGGACACGGGTTCAGGCTCAGGCTTCAGTCCCCCGTCTGGGGTCTTGTAGTAATTTTTGTTGTCAGAAGGGGGGTTGTGATGCAATGAAATTTAAAAAAAAAAAAAAAACTAATTCAGGGTTTCTCAAAGAAATGCTATATCAATTTAAAAACTATTTGTGATGGAGAATCCACACGGCTCTTGGTAAAATTGTTCCAAGGGTTAATTGCATTCACTGATTTCCAGCCATTAGATCTTTATTATGCCCTTGTTTGCTAGACTGAAGAGCCCATTAAGCATTTGTTCCCATGTAGTTTCTTGGGTGCCTATCACCTAGGGTCTCTTTGCAAATTCCATCCACAAATGCCAGTGTTGTGATGAAAGGGCCATGCCTGCCATGCCAAAAATATGTTCAGAAAAGAAAGACAAGATGTTCGGGAAAGGCCTTTGTTGTTTTTAATAAAATTAGTTTTAGTTCTTTTACGAGGTCCATGTATTGAAATCCAGACAATGTATTCATTGTGTGACCCTGAGGACTATTGTTTACTACCTCCCTGTACCAAAAACAGTTTGTAATGTTCCTTAAGTACTTCTGTTTTTTCCTGGTTTGGCTTTCCCTGAGACTCACTGTCAAATTTTCCTCTGGAGAAATAAATCTTGTGCCCTAGAGACTTGACACAATCCTTGCGGCCATGATCTTGAAACATTTTGCCAGGTGTCCATATGCAATTTAAACTGAATGCCTGTGCTTCAACTAATGGTCCTGTAATGTGTTTTGAACTGAAGGAATTTTACAATCTTTAAGAAATGCCTGGCATTGTGGATGAGGAAAGAAAAGATGTCAGTGAGCCTGAAAAGTTAACAGGACATGGGTGGCTTGTCAATACTTGAGGAGTCTCTTAGCTGGTAATTAGTCCTAACAAATGGGAGTGCTTGGTGAAAGCCCAGTTGTGGAATTCTTACTCCCACTGGTGGGGACTAGCTGCCTGATGAGTACCAACATAAGTAAGGGTTTTACAGTTGGGTCCTGAGGCTGGTACTAGGAAGTGTAAGGGAGTTGGGCAGAATCAGACCCTGACTAATGTATTGTCGTGCTCTCGGTTGGAATCTTCTTTCTGAATAAAGAGATGAGCTTCCTTGGGTATTCATCTGATGGAATTATTTTACAATCTGCAATTGTTTTTTTTATTATTTCTGTGGTATTGTTCTGATTGGTAACTTCAAAGGTTAGTGTAAAGAAACAAGAATTATAAAGCTAAAATTAAAATCTAATTTCTTTGGTATGTTTGCTTTGATGTGAGATTCAGTTCAGCCATGGTATATAAGTGCAGCAACGAGCAGGGGGATGGCTTACGTCTGTCAATTCTTCTATTGTAGTTTAAGAGTGATTTGAACAGTCTGCTAAAATGTCTGAGGCAGATGTTACTTTTACCACCAAAGTGAAAGCAAAGGTCCTGTGTGTTTGACTTTCCAAATCCCCTCTAAGTTTCTCAGAGATCTAAAATGGTTTGTTTGTTAAATCTGTATCTTTGCAAAACTTGTGAGGTCCAAAAAAAAAAAAAAAAGCCTGATTCTATACATCCCACTGGAGAATGTATACTTCCTTAATCTCCTAATGAAACTCCTTCTCCCAGTCCAACACCACACCAGTATGTTTAGAGTTCTAAGATTACTCTCTTCATTATCACTTCTTTCTATACACATTATCAATAATTATGGAGGTTGACTTTAATTCATCTGAACTTCCACAATCATTAGTGAATTTCAGCCCCCCCCCCCCCCCACAGGCATTTCATTTTGAACGCCTAAATGGCAAGCCAACCACTCTGCCCCATTCTGCTTTTTGTAGGAAATGAATACTTAAATTGGTCCTTGTACAAATTACTTGTTTGTTCTACATTTATTGTGTCCCGACATGCATATTGGTTTTGATTCTAATTTTGCATTTTAAAGATCCTATTGTGACAGACTAAGATTATTACAACAGTGTGGACATGGGTGTAAAGTATCATTTTAAAACACATAATTTGCTGGTCCATTATTGTCCTGATAAAATGTGTTGCAACATTGTATGTGAAGTTATATGATTCTACTGTATGGTGTTCTTAACCCATGTTCCAAATGGATGTTGGCAAATAGGTCTGTCTCAAAGGAATGTGCCCTCTGCTTGGTTTGCATTTAAGTAGTAAACAGAGTCAGTCATAAGGCAGGAAGGGTAGACAAAGAAACCTCATACATGTAAGGAAAAACATCAGGGAACATCCTTTCCTATAAACTGTCTCCTGAATCTCAGCTGGAAATGTTTTCCAAGAGGCAGGCTGACACCACAAAAATGAGGAACAAACACCCCAATGCCCATCAATTCATGGCACCAGAAAGGACAAAGGAAGCAGTCATTGAACTCAAGAAGGGATCCTGACCTATTAAGTTTCTTCAGTGAGACTACTGAAGGCATGTGGTGAGAGAACCTTGTTTTGAATTTAACATAGGTTAAGTTAGGCACCAGCTGTATTTAAATCAACATCTCTGAAAAACTCCATTTGGTCTAACAAGGTGGGTGTGTGCGTGCGTGTATATTTAACTTCTATTAATGTAATGATGGACTTTATATAAGCTTGTATTGTCTGGGAGAGGCCTGCACAGTGCAGGACATACATTTACGATGGGAAATCCAGGACTGGCGGTGTGTTGAGTTCACCCTGCAATATAACCAAGGCTGGTAAGAGTTAAGGTGTGGCTGGCAGTACACAGACAGCTGACAGTGACTTGAATGCTGGAAGCTATTTGTGAGCAGTCCTGAATGAAGGCTACACCAGCAAAGCTGTGCAAAGGGCACTCCAGGTTAGAGGGTAGGGTTGATACAGCAACTCATTAGTTTAAATTGTACCGTGGGTATCACACCTATATAATATTGACAAATCAGGAATGTTAAACAAACACAAGCATGAAAATAGTGCAAGGCTTCAGCAATCACACATCAGCTGAAAACTATCCTAGGTTATGTACTTAGTGCTATGGTGACATTAGTACAATGATTACCAAGTACATGATTTTACAAAAATGGAGTAGATTTCTATGCCCAGAATAGAGCAGTGGTATCAGGGTTGGTAGCAAAAGCATATTTTATGGATGTAGAAGGCAATTGTATGAACTCTGAGAAATCTGGGCCTTGTTTCTTGATGCACTTGAATAAATCACCTTGTGAGCTCAAATAATGAACTTTCATTCCACTTCAGCTTTCCACTTTTCCCTCTCCCCCCACATTTCTCAGTCCTCACCTTCCCTTTTTTGTCTTTATTCCCTTCCTAACATATCTCTCTGTAATGTTTGTTTCTGTATTGTCTGGTCTTGCACTTTTGACAAGTTGTGTAATTGTACGATTTTATTGGATGCCCTATAAAAGGTGTGGTATTTGGTAACATACAAGCTGTAAATCACTCATTTTTTTGTACTGTTTATGACAAACAATTATTTAGAAAAAACAGCTATTGACTTTAATGAGTGTTTGAGTAAGAACCTCTGGATTTTGTCTAAAAAAATAACAAGGGCAATAGTAACTTTACATACACAGGAATCACTTTACCAGCTACCAAAATGCAGTCAACTCTAGGGATAAATTAAAACAAGGCAGGAAGTGGAAGATCTTTGCTTTCCCTCCAGTCCAGCTAGCCAATCAGATTGCAGTGTATGGGCTCAGTATTGGTGATAGAATATTGGAGTAAGTAGCTGAATAGTGGTCACATCACAATTAAATGGTTGTGATTTCTCTGTAGTTGGCTGTGTACTGGGAGATGGTATTAAGTAAGTATCAAAGGCAAGGGTACGAGACAGTCTTGGAAAAGGGCAGGTTGTGCATCAAATGCAGGGTAGAGAAAGGATATGTACCAGTGAGTACTCAATAATACTTGGTCAGTGACTTTAAAAAGTAAAGGTAATTTGTCCAAAGGAAACAGCATGACCATCTGTGGTGAAATTCCAATTCTACTGAAGTCATTGGAAGTTTTGCCATTGACATCAATGAGACCGGGATTTTATCCCAAATATTATAAGATCAGTTTACTATAACAAATTAAAATGTGGTTTATTTAAATGGCCATGCTTCTGCTTACATCAGGTCTGACTTTGGCCCAGTGAGCTCAGGCTATAATACTGAAATTTTGAGTTTTAATTTAATTTTTGGCTCTTTGCTCTGGAAAAATAATGCAGAGGCTTTTTTTTTTTTTAAAACCAGTTTTTGACTCCTCTTCTCCCCTGTGCTATGCATTCTAATGTCAAATACAAGTTTAAATGTGTGATTATCAGTCTCATAAGGTCCAGGCTTTCACAAATGCTTTCAACCATCTTAAAGTGTCACAGAAATTGGAAGTCAGCACTGACTATTCAGAATTATCACAGTTGCTCAGGATGTGTACTAAAGCTTTGAAAATAGATTGAAAGATAAGCAGATGAAACATGATTAAAATGCGAGTATAAATTGACTATTGAAAGTCAACACACATCTCTTAACATCACCTGGCTTATTTTACCTAAAACTGACACCCAGGCAGCATAAACCAAATTGAGTCTGTCAGGTACAGAACAGAATCAGATCTTCATTATTTAAGGCAAATTAAGAACAGCAAGACCGAGAAATGGGTGACAGTGCTGTTACAAATTGTTTTGTCATGGCAGGTCTCATGTTTTCCTTGGATAGCGGGGGTGGGGAATGTATGCCTAGGAAATGTATAATTTGGGGACCAATTCAATAAAATGGTTCATGGATCAGTAAACTGACAAGTGATTTATAAATTACATTGGTTTTATTAGTCAGCAAATGAGTAACAGATGATCAGTAATACAGCAAATCTTCTGTTCCTGCATCAGACTGAACACTGGTCCAGCCAGTACAGTACCCTCTCCTAAACCCTATCGTACATTAGGCCAGTTGTGCAATGCGCATCAGAGGTGAAATGTGTCAGTGTGTGCCTTCTGTTGAGGAGGTCTCTAAATTATTTACAAAGATGGATAAGAATTTGCTTCATCTTTAAAATAGGGATACAGGGTCACAGACAGGTTAAGTGACCTGCCCAGGGTCACATAGTGAATTAGTGGCAGAGCCAGGTCTCCTAACATGCAATTTCCTGATCTAATCATTAGATTATACTTCTCTTCACATGTATAGCTCCAAGTGGTGTTAGTGCTGATAAAATTACCCATTCACTTTCTGAACCCTGCCCCGTTGGCTGACAGACTCCCTCTGGTGCAGCAACCCAGAAACAAACACAGGCAGCTGCTGTTCATTTGTAGCTTCCTAGCACAGACCTTGGTGGGCAGGGCTCAGTGGAGCCCATACCTCCTTTGGTGTGTTGAAATGTTGGCCCTGGGCTTTGATATCAACGGGAAAAAAGAAACCAAACGCTCAGCCCTAAGTTAGGAGAGAAGCAAATGATTGCTCTTTGTGCACAGGCTGAGTGAGGTGGCCAGGCCCAGTTTGGGCACTATGGAGTAATCCATTAGCTAGAAAAATTTCATTGTTACTTGGATGGATTGTCATGCCCCGGGTGTAGTCTGGGAGCCAGGGGAACTGCTGTGCCCCTCTACTCACCCAGTCGGGCTGGCCCTTTTCTCATACTGCTTGGCTGGTGACACAGAGCCAGCCTCTCCAGGCCCTGTTATCACCCAACATGACAGCAGGTGGCACCACACACCCAACTAAGCTACCTTGAGTGCTTTACCTAAGCCACTCAAAGACAGACTGCCAATTACCAGCCCCCTCAGGCTTGCACCCCTTGCTCAAGTACAAACCCAAAATTATAACATCTTGCACTGCATAGGGATCTGTACAAGGTAAGCTCATTAATAAAGTCCACCTTCCCCTCCACGTTGGAAAGATATGCAACAGCCTTTGCTCACAGAGCTGAGATTTTTCCCCAGCTACTTCACTTAAAGGCACACTGGTTTAGATAAAAAGTTTAACTACAAAGGATAGATTTGACGTGATTGCAAACAGATCAAAGCATCTTACCTAGCAAATAAACAAAAATGCAAACTAATCTAGTTTAAAAATCTTTCATAGTAAAGGGATAGGATTTGAATTAGCAAGTTTGTTACAAGCAGTCCATCAAGTTTCCATACACAGGCTGGAAATCCCTTTAACCTGGGACCCGCCCTTCCCCTAGTTCATTCTTTATTCCTCAGGTGTTTCCAAGAGTTCTCCTGGGTGCGGGGCATGAGGCCAGAAGGTGATGTCACTCCCTTCCTTATATCACTTTTCCATATAGCGGGAATCCTTTGTTCCAAATTCAGTTCCTTGACCAGTTTGTGGAAAAATACATGTACCAGAAATGGAGTTGTCATGTGGTCTGGTCACATGCCCCTTGCTGAGTCATAGCAGCCATTGTCCATAGGCTGTCTGGAGTGTTCTCAGGAAGGCTCACCAGCTGTGGGATAAGCTTCTCTTAAGGCCTATTGTTTTCCCTAATGGCCTATTACCTGGAATAGGCTCTTCACAACCATCTGGCTAGACTGGAAATCTTTTGCCTAGTGGGTGTCACTGAGGTGTAACTACATTACAAATACAGCTAAATGGTCACTATTCTAATTTCAGATACAAAAATGAGAAATGCACACAAATATGATTGATTATCCTAACTTTTCCAGTGACACCTCACAAGCCATATCTTGTACCAGATGCATCACCATTATTTCTAATACAATTAGGAAGAATATGGGATGCAGTGTCACAGTTACCACACCTGGCACATAGCTGGTGCTTATTGTGATGCTGGCACTAGGTAGTGGGTGGGGCTTGGGGGACAGGGTCCCTGGGAGGTGGGTGATCACTGTTCCAATTGCTTCGTGGGGGGTGGGGGGCAGGGATGGGAACTGGGGTGTCCCACAGCCTGGGTGAATAGCCTAACCATAGGGGACAAAAGAGTGACTTGCATTTTAATATTTAATTAAAAGGGAACCTGAGGTGACAGATTCTTGTTCAAAACCCTTCCCCTCTTGGGGTGGGGGAAATCAAACCCAGGTGTTTAACATCAAAGGTGCATACCCTAACCACTGCACTATATAGGATTTCCCATGCTTAAAGCTTGCTTTGGCCCAATCAATAGTTAAAATGGAACAGCTTCAACAGGAAGTATGAGGTATTCTGAGGGATAGCCACCTCAGAATACCTCATAGTCCAGCAATTAGGACATTCACTTGAGCTGTAGGAGGACACTGCTTAAAGCCCATCTCATCAAACATAAGGGTGAGTGAGCCAGACTCTCCCATAGTCTAGGTGAGTACCCCAAATACTGAACTGTAGAGTGATTCTTATACTCTTTGGGGCCCCATTAACATTTAATTACAATGAAACTGCATCGATAATAGATGAACAACAATCCACATGGAAGTATCCCTTAGGTTAGTGGTTAGGGTGCTCACGTGAAAAAGGTTAGACGGCTGTTCACATCCCTTTTTATCAAGCGTAGGGGGAATTGAACCAGGGTACCCCAATGGAAAATCCTAACCACTGAGCTAAGGATTAGACAGAAGCCAATTGGTGCCTTCCCTGTTTTCTGCTGTATGGGGCAGCTACTTGATGTTCTCCCGAGAAATGGTTTAGGCACCTAATTCACCCGACTCTAGCAGTGGGGTTCCTGGTTGTGGATCAAAATCAGAGATGGGTAGCAAACACTTGAAATGCAAGGCTTAGCATGTGCCTCACACCCTTGGCAGCAGCTCCCAGTAGCTAGCTTAAGTGGCTCCCCGCCAAGCATACTGGCTTTTATGTATCCCATTCTTAGGTGCCTATCTCTCCCTATTCATTGAAGAGGGAGCCTAAGCACTGACCTCAGGTTTAGGGGATCCCATCATTCTTCCAGGCAACTACAAGTCAGGGATGGTATCACTAAATATTGCTGAGTCAAAGGGGAGCTGAGATTGGTTCTACTAAGTCTAAATATTACAGAAAAACAGCACTATGTGTGTGTAACCCTTCTGCCAGGCCAAGTTGATAGCATCAAGGGCTGGGTTCAGTACACAGGGGTTCCCTCTCATCAAAGCAAATGCAAAACCAGCTTGAGCCCCCACCCAGTGACCTGGGAAAATCTTACACACATCCCTGGGCACCTCAAAGAGGCAATACTTCCCCTCTCACAAGCACAGATTCTCGGTGTAGCAAAGAATCTTTAATAACATGAGGTAAACGACATCAGCATTAAGTTGGGAAAACACCACAACTAGGGTTCATCAACTAAACCATGAGCAAAGACCCACCCCAGCAAATTGGGCCATGTCCTTTCCCTTGGGTTCTTGAGTCCAACAACCCAAACGTCTCTTGAGTCCAGCAACTCAAAAATCACCCAAAGTCCCAGAAGTCCAACAACCCAAAAGCCCAGCTCCAGAGTTCAAAAGTTCATTTGCAGAGTGTTACTCCCCAGTCTGGGTGAAAATGTGTGTGTGTGGGGGGGAAGAGGTAAGGAGCACCTTACATGATCCAAAGCTGACTGCCCTGCAGCTCCATAGGGCTTCACTCCAATCAGCTCCGCTCCACCAGCCATCCTGCGAGCCACTCCGCTCCACAAGCAGTTCCCACCATCCCACGAACTGCTCCACCAGCCGGTCCACAAGCCACTCCAGCCATCCCGTGAACTGCTCCGCAATAGATCTTCAGGCTCCCCACTACTTAACACAGTGCTCAGTGATTTCAGCTCTTAGTAATTTTAGCTCATTAGTGATTGCAGCTTGTAGTAGTGGGAGCCTCAATGCTGGTGTACCATAAGCCCAAAGTGAATTCAGCTCAGCACCTGTAGCTAGACTCCTAATAGACCCAAAATTAGCTCTGATGTTCCACAGTGGAGAGAGACAGAGGTGCAATTGATGTTTCAGGCCCTCATAAAGAGGGTCTATACCACCAGGTACTAATATCTGTCCCCAGCCTCTCTCAATTCACAGAGTTTTGGAACCCATGTCCCTTGCCAAGCGAGTGCTACTTAGTTGATGGCGAGTCCCTCCATCATAACAAAAGGCCAAGTACAGTTCTACTGTCCTTGATTCCCATAATCAGGATAACAACAATTTATTCTTCCTGCCCCCAATAACAGAGACACTGGGGATCCCACAGCAGCCAAAGTGACCATTTGGGCAGCTATGGGCTCATTCTAGGCGGGGTGGGTGTGCCTATGCAAATGAGATCAGCCCCTGAAGTTCTTTTCCACAACTTGCCACACCTCACCACCAGATGTCAGGGTGGAGCTCATCCTGAGTCTGCTTACATGTATAAGGCAGCTGAGAATGGTCACGACACCGGGGAATAGCCCTGAGACCAAAGAATAGGAGTTGCTGGTGTAAGCCCAGTGATGTCAATGGTGTATACACCAGCTTAAAACTAGAACAACACAGTAGCAAAATCAGTCCATGACATTTAAAACAGCCTGTCATACCCCAATACTTGTCAATATTACTATAATGCTGTATTAAGATTACCATAGTTTCACCCTATATTTGGCACAGGAGATAGCTGTGGTCATAGAAATGCTTAGCAACTGTCTTTTTACTGACTTCCATGTAGTAAAGCTGAGCAAAAGCACAGCTCCTGCAGGAAATGCCATGTTAAGAGATTCCAATATTAATTATCTAAACATTAGAAAAAATTTTTCACAGATCTGAATATCCTCAGTCCAATATTCTTTCACTAGGGGATCAAAATGTTTTCCATAAACTATTTGCTTATGAAATTGGAACAGTGTTTGAGGCCTCTTACCCACGTTCTTTCTTGGAAAAGCTTATTATGGAGCCCATTGTATTTTCCTTAGTCCTTAGAAACAAATTCAGAATTATGATTTCTTTGTAAGCTCAAGGAGGGAGCGAAGCTAGAGTGTAGGGTAGAGTGCTTTTGTTCAAGCAATAGGTACCTTTGCTTGGGAGTGGGGGGTGAAGTTATTTTATCTAATTATTTTTTTCATTAAATTTCTCCTATCTTAAGTCAGAAGCACCCATAACCTTGTGCTATATGAAAGGTTGTGTGCAGTTTGGGCAAAATTGAGTGTAATTAGAAGAAAACGTGTTTTCCTCAGGGTGGATCTGGCATCAAATTATTAAACATAAATTAGTCCAACCTGAGCTGGAACAACATACACTTAAACATCATCAAGATTGTGATTCAACTTAATAGGAAGTCTGCATTGGGCTTTGGATCAAGTTCTGTATATGTCTGTAACGGGGAGGGGGACCTGTAGGCAAAGTCAGAATCAAATGCAAATTCTAAAAATCTGAAATCTCATGTGGATTGTTATTTATCCTTTAGGTGATTTGGGGTCTATGGACAAGGTCATTCAATGCAGAATTGATTGCATTGGAATTAAATTTCCTCAACTCTTTTTTTTTTTTTTTTAAATGGAGCTTTTTTTCTGCAGCCACTGTAGTAATGATCTTCATTCCACTTAAATATTCCTGAACACCCCCTGAAAGAGAGAAAACTAAAGAAAATAACAGTTGGGTGCTACAACAGGAGCTGCTACAGTTAACGTTGCAAAACAATAGAATTCGGAGTTGAGTTTTTGACTATTACAGGACTATTGTGTAACTTTCCAAAAATGCTCTTTCAGGCTGAATTCTTCCATGCCTGATCTCTCTCTAGTGGTGCTGGTACTCTTAATGTGTGTTTGTAAGGTTTCCCCCCTCCCACCCCCGCTGTTGGTGTGCATGGGGTTGGTGTTGGAGTGCTTTTTGGAGCAAAATGGATTAGCTCTATTGCATCTGCCCCATACCTTGTTCTGACTTAGATATCCAGAGCAAGGTATGTGATAGTTATGAATCTGTGCCTAAATGGTTTTGAGGATCTGGGCCTATATGTGTTTTTCACATATTCCGTTGTCAGAATTAAGAAGTCAGCATGGGATTTTCAAGAGCACTTAGTGTTAGTCTAACTTCTCTTATGACTTCAATGGGAGTAGAATTAGGCCATAGCGGAGCAGTTCCAAAAAAAATCCTCCTCACTGTTTACTGCCAGTTAACGCTCAGCAAGCAGACATAAATATTAACCCTGCCTTCTCAGACAGAACTAAAATACAGATGTGAAAAAATAAAGGGAAGAACGTATCATACAGTTTGTTACCCTTGTTATGTGTGGGGAGCAACCTACATTTTCAGTTTAAAGCACTCTTAATAAGTTGCTCTCCTCTTACTACAAACATGCAATTCTTATTGACAGTAGAATAGGTAAAGGATTTAACCAAAAAACATTGTTTTCACCTCAGAAAACTAGATAATGTTGCCACAGGATTTGCTATATTTTCTAGGTATTCTTTATACTAAGTACAAATTGTTTTCATTACCTAAAGCAATAAAACATTTTTAAGGGTGACCAGTAAACATTCAGATAGAGAAGGAAGATTGCACCCAATAAAATTCATTCTTTGAAACACGCATACATGTTTAGACATAACCTTGTACAACCACTATACTGGTCAAGGTTTCATTTGTTCAAAATGTGGGTCCAAACTGTCCTGACTCTTGGGATGTTTGAAATCCAAATCTAAATCTTTGCTTCTTTCTGCAAGACATATTTACTTATAAACAAGACACTTTATTTAAAAATAATCTTTACATTTGTGGCTAACTGTGGCAACTTTCAGCCCTATTGGTAATTTATTTCAATCTTCTGATCTGAAAAAGCTTATTTCCACTGACTATGTACAGTAAATAACAGAGCACAGAATGTATCACTAGAGGACCTACTGTTGATGGAATCACAGCAATTTTTATAGTCTAGCTTACATTTACAAGCGTGAGTATCACGGGGGTCACAGTCCTGTTTCATGTCAGATGGCAACTGAACAAAGTCGAACACACACAGTGAGACATTTAGGTGGCCAGCTGGCATGGTGGTAACTCTGTAATATCATTTTGCCCACCCACATAGAGAGTGGTTTAAGACCAGTAAATAGGGATACAACAGTAGTTTTATAAACAGACTGGACCATATATAATTAACCTATTAGATAATTGTGTTTACATTAGGCAGACAGAAATCACAAGCAAAGCTTTACCCCAGAACAATTTAAACTAGGTATCGATATTCTTCAAATGCAACAGGAAAGATATAAACGTCCTTAAAGTACCACTGCATTCTGCTTCTTTATGTTTTAAGCTCCAGGATTGGACACTGAACACTAAACATAATTATTAGCTTTAGCAACCATACTACATTTTAATATACTTTATTTGGAGGTCTATTTCTTGAATCATGATTGCCTACACTTCAGGAGGCACAGAGTGAGTTGTAATCTTTAAATTGTTAGATCAACAAGGAGCTTGATTTTGTATACCTTTGTACAGTGCTTAGCAAAATAGATTCCCAATCGTCATGGGTGCTGTGATAATAATGATAATCTCATGTCATCAAAATGCAAAGGTTGTCTCTGGCAACCAGGCTACTTCAGTAATTATACATAACTTTTTCTGCTACTTTCATTTCCCCTGTACAAGAAAATTGCAGTGATTATAGTGTTTTCTTATTAATGCAATGGAGTTGCAAGCATAATTCCCACTCATATTAATTTAACTAAAACATATAAATCCTCCTTTAATTAAATAAAGATCCATTTTTAGCTATTGATACATATTTATCACTCCCTTTAACATCAGCGAGAATTGGAATAGATACCATTAAAAATATCAGCTATAAACAAAGATCAATTTATAAAGTCATGCACAAAAATGAATTTTTGCCACTACCTTCCCTGTCATTTTTCAACTAATATTGTAACTTACTATTATCTATGGTATAATGTGCCGAGTATGCCCTTCCTTAAAACAAATGGCTAAATCCATCAATAATCAATCACAAAGGAAAAAATTACAAATATTCTCTTCTATAAGTTGGGCAATATGGATCTTCAGTAGGAGTTAGCTACCTAAATTCCTTTGAGGTTCTGGGCCTATACTGTTATGCCATTTTGTGTGCATAAAATGACTTTTTTTAAACACCTGAAACAACTTCTCTGATACATGGCTATACCTCAGTTGTGGGGAGGGATGAACTGATCCCTGTCTCATAGAGAAGTAGAGGGGAGATCAAAATAGCAGAAATTTAAACTCAAATGTTTCCCAAAACCTGAAAGGAGGGAAGCAAAGCGAATGCAATTTTGTTTTTTTTCCTCTGTACCTATGGAAGTTACTGCACAAACACCGAAGAGGTGGGATCCCATGGGTTTAGGGAGGAAGTGGCCAACTATGGAAAAGGGAATCAGAGGGTCAATTGTCTTATAATGTTCACTGACAAACCCATGGCATTTCTTTGTCCGTGTGGTCTGAAGGCCATCCTCTCTCGAGACAAAAAAAAAAAAGAGCAGTTGATATGTTATAAAACTAAGCTTGTTTCACTGTGTGGAATTTCCTGACTATTCCTCCATCCATTTACAGGTTTTTCCTTTAGAGAGGATGATTTGGCCCATAATTTGAAAAGAACACTGAAAATTTGGGGGATGAGAAAAAAAAGTGTCACAAATAAATAAAAGGAAACACTTTTTATGCAATTCACAACTAACCTGTGGAACTCCTTGCCACAAGATACCATTGAAGCCTAGAGCTTAGCAGGATTCAAAAAAGGGGTTAGACATTTATAAAATAGGGGAAAATAAACCTTCAAATATCAGCGCATAAGCCAATATTCAATCAATGCTGGGAAAGAATAAACTTCCCCAATGAGCAGGTTATTCCATAATTATCAACTGTAGTTTCTTCAGATTTCCTGTAGAATGTTTATTGCTGTTGTTACCAAAAAAAAAAAAAGAAAAAAAATACTGGACTGGATAATGAGCTTGATTTTATTTTGGTCCATCATCACCACCAGAATTTTTAAACAAGTTCAATCTCCAGAATCTTTGTGTCTTGCATATTATACTTAGCAATAAAGAATCCAGCTTGACTCTCTCAATTCCCAGTTTGAGTTTAGGAGGCTGTCAGTTACTTGTGAATTTGATCATAAAATCACCGAGACACAATAAGAATGGGATCACATAGACATTTTGCTCAGTCCCCTTTTTAGAGAATAAACTCATTTTCAGGTTCAGTTTGAATTTTAGATGAGATTTCATATTGGTTCTTATTTCTTTCATCCTTAGTATTCACCTCGTTTTGTTAGAATTCCTAAGGATTTACTTCATACATTCAGTTACCTGCTTTTTATCACTCTTTTAAATCTCA
Organism: Chelonia mydas; assembly: GCF_015237465.2. NCBI lineage: Eukaryota > Metazoa > Chordata > Testudines > Cheloniidae > Chelonia > Chelonia mydas. The sequence goes on from NC_057852.1 coordinate 44,087,885, forward strand.
GGTATAGTTTAATTCTTGGTGAGCTATATACAGCTACTGAAGCTTGTTAACAATTAGGGAAAATCACTACTTGGCTGCAACAAATAAAATGTCCAGATCTTCACATCAAATGAAAATGGACAACTATTCTAGCTGACAGTTAGCTCCCCCAAAACATTTTCTCCCATTGGTTATTTTGTCATAGCGTATTGCTAGGGGAGAAAATCTGCAGAAACAGAAGGCAATCACTGATCGCAGTCATCAGTACTTTTTGAAAGATTATTGCCAACTTCAAAGAGGTACTTGAAATAAAAGGACAATGAGAATAATAATAATCAGATCATAGCTTTCACGTTTCATTCCTGATCTGTCTCCTAGGATCCCTCACTCCCCTCCTCCGCCTTTCCTCTTCTCACTTCATTCTTCTTTGAGGCCCAATTTTGTTCACTGTTCCTCTTTGGATTGTAAGTCAAATGTGTAGAAAGCAGGGCTTCACCTGCTTTACAGACCATGTTTATGTTTCTTTTTGTTAACACGCATCAGGTACAATTAGTTTTGTACACCACTGAAAACTCTAATGTGACTGGGATCCATATGTTTTAAATAAAACTAAAGGTCTTGTTTACATTTTTCATGAATTAAACACCTTTTTTTTTGTAGCTGTTGGTAGGCTATCCAGATAATCATCATGAGTGAGGCCTGTTATTTGTCATTATATAAAATTAAATCAATTACCAGATGTGTAATCAAGTCAGTATTTTCTAAAGGAGAGTCTCTTAATAAAACAAAACTGTATATACATTACATAGTGGTATTTGTTGCACAGATAGAATCATACCACCTGTTAATAATTCTATCTATATCTTTAATGTAACCAACCTGACTCGAGTAATAAAAAACGTATATGGTATGTACAAGTGATATCACTTTCAAATCTCATCTCTTCAGAAACCACTCAGGGTGAGTAGCAGGAGCAATCTACTAGCAGAAAATACTTTAGGAACAAAGCATTGAGAGATTTTAACCATTTATATTTGAATGTGAGGAGATCTCATTGAATAGTATCTTAATTGTGTAAGTGGGTAAATATTATCCAGTTTTGATCTTCATATTTATGCGATGCTTGGAACAAATGTCCATATAATCATATTTATTATCATAAACAGGAGAAATTAAGAAAACCCAAAAAGTAAATCATGTAGTTAATTCCCTTGCTCTATCTGTTGGATTATTTCTTATACTGTTTTTGTAGTGCTGTATAGCACCTAAGCAGTGAATGGTGTAATTCAGTGTGAACTATATTTCTAACATCAAATAAAAGCTCTTAGATTATGCATGTACAGTGGAAAAGATATTAATGAAACTGAAGCTATATTTCCAATAATACCATATTGTTCTGTAATTCTAGTAGGGGCCATAGGAACACTTATATCTGGGTAGCCTAACTTTCTATTATACAAGATTCTCGCAACCATTTGTGAGGAGCTCTAACACCCCTATTGTTTGCAACAGTCCTTATAATAGTCATCAGAGAGAAAGCCCAAGGGCCAGAGAAGTGCACTTTCTTTATGCCTTGAAATTCCATTCAGATTTAGGTTAGTTATAAATTGTTGAAAATCACCATGTACTTTCCCTCACTTGTGTTGCCAGTAAAATATTGGCACTGTGCCAATAATAACTGAACATCAACATTTTTAGCTAACTTTAGGCCCGCACCACCACCGTAGCAGCAGCTGCACTCAAAACCCAAGAAGCAGCCAGCCAGAGAAGGGAGGAAGGGATAAGCGCTCATCTCAACAACTCCACATGGAACCAGCAAATAGCCTCAGTGGCCTATTCCTCTTTCCCCAAGGCACCCGTAGCAAATGTTGTTAGTTTTGTAGCTCAAGTAGTAGCAGCCTGCACTGCAATGGTGAAGCTTCATGGCTTAAACCTTGATGATGGTGCACAGTGGGGATGTGACATTTACACATTTTTTCCTTAAAAACCCTGCAAGTTTATTTGTATGCAATTTTCTATGTTAAAAGAACATTATTTAGGCTGTAAGGAAAAACACTTAAACTAGGAAATCCTAGAATTTAGGCTGTGGTGTCTTCATTTGGCTCCTTTGTATGTGTTTTATTATAATAGATTCTTTAATTGCATGATCATATGCTATTTTTTCCCACAGGATCCTGCTCTTTCAATTCATAGGAGCAACAGTGATCTTAGAATGAGTTAAGATTGGGTAGTGAATGAGGCTGTCTGTAGGATCCCTGCCTCTTTTGCTACAGAGTTGGCACACTTGTAAAGAATGAGGACGTGAACCAAAGGAAAAGAAGAATGCTCTTCTGGTGGTTAAGGCTGATGAATGCCACCCACGAAAACTCAGGTCTATCCCTGCCTCCACCACAGTCTTCCTACATGATGCTAAGCAAGTCACTTCAGTCAATTTTGGCAGGTGGCGAACAGCTGCATGTTCCTCATTTTCTGAGTGCCCAACTCGATACACCTGGTCCTGATTTTTACAAGTTTGGTGCATTTTCAACTGCCACTAAAAATCAATGGTAGGGAAATGTGGTCTCAAGGAGTGAACACAGAGCTGGAGTCAGGCTGTCCTGAGTTCTAATCCTGACTTGCTGCTGGTTCACCATCTTTGCTTCAAGCAAATCTGTCTGTTTCCCCCACTTTAAAATGGGACAAATAATAATTTCTTATCACACAGGGACGTACTGAGATAAATACTAATCAGGGTTATTTATTAAAAGCAGGGTTTGAATGATTTGCAGTAAATAAAGCAGGTGCTATGATAATGTGCTTTTTTCACAAGAAAACTGCCTCATTCAGTACAAAGTTTGGATGGTGCTCAAGGAAACAGGTAGCTGTTTAATATTTCTTTGTATTCTCATCATTCAGTGTTAAAATTTGCTATCTATTAGAAAAGCTAGACCAAATTCTGCACTGACTTACATCCTGTGAAATCACATTCTTGTATTACTGCTCCCGCCTCCTTTCATTCAGATCGTTATTCATATTACTTCCTATGCCTAAAACAATCTCCCTTATGATGTGCACTGAGTACCTCATTCTTCTTCAAATTCTTCAACAACTACTCATTCAACCTTGCTTTCCATCACTCATGTTCACACCTGTGCAATCCATTCCTCCTCCATTGCCCCATTTTAGTCTATAATTGTACAGGCTTCATTGGAGCTACTCACTACGACCAGCTGGAGATTTGGTTCTTTATTTCCTACCCCCTCATTTATTTATGTTCATGTTTTATGTTGGCCTACTTTAGGTGTATCATACCTTAGCATGGCACTTTACAGAAAATAAGAGAGGCATGGTCCCTCAGTGACTTTACAAAAGTGTAAACTGAATATTTTTGGCAATTGTACTAAACAGGAATGCAGAGAATGTAAGGAGATCACACACACACACACACACAAATGGGTAATATAGAGTCCAAATACATTATTCTCTGAACAGGTTCCTATTTCATTTACAAGTTCATTTGCTCTGAAAGGTGTTTTGCTTTGGTGCTTATTAAATATGGTTATCTTTTCACAGATCACTCTTTCATTGGATCCCCGTTCTGTTATATTTTACCTTTCCTGAATTAAAAGCTCATTCTTTGGTCAGGTGTCTGTATAAAAAGGCCTCGCTGTGTTTTCTGGGCAAACTTGCTTCAGCTTATTGTAAAGCTGGTTATTTAATAGGTCTGTTTCTTTAATGGGTATTGATTTAAATAGATTCATCTGTACTAAAACTGCTGCCAAGCTATCTGAATAAGATTTAAGTGGGCAACAGGAGACGTGCCTTATTAAAAATATCACTGGAATCTTTGTGGCTTAGCTTTTGCTTTTGGTAAGTGGGCATACACAAAACTTCCACTAATTTGGCAGTTACTTCCAATTCCAGAGACATTTCTCACTTTTCAAACAGTGAATTCAGATAGAACTGACTCCCCCTCCCCCAAACAAATGGATTTTTGGCCAAAAAAAATGTAGATTCAGGTGGACCAAAGAAATTTGGGTCAATTTTGGTGCATTATTTTGGTTAAAAGAAGTGTTTTTCTTGGTATTGTTTTCTTTGGGGGGAAGAAAAGGATAAAAATTTGCAGCATTTCCAGAAAGCTTAATTTTGCTTCAGAAAGACATTTAATTTTAGACTTTCCTTTCTATTATTTAAAAAACATTTTTAAAACCTTGAAATAAAAATGAAACATTACATTTCAGCTCAAATGAATAAATTTCTCTTTTAACCTGCAGATTTATTTATTTATTTTTTACTATTTCATTTGGCCAACGAACAAACAAACAAACAAAAATCCCAAACTAAATTAATTTTGATTTTTAGTTCAGTGGCCAAAGTGAGAAATCAGTTACTTTCACAACCCTAATATTGAGTCCCACAGCTGAAGACTCTCTACCGAGAATACACAAATCCCAGCTCCCAAAAGTTTCACGTTGGGCTCCGTCAAACTCCAGTAAAACCTTAACAGATAAAGAGGAGAGGCTTGTAGCAGATGTGGTGCTGAATGGAGATTTTGTAGTATGTGAGCCGCTGATAATATCCTTCTTGCTTAAAAGGCTCGTTAGGATAGTTAGAAGGAGCTTCCTTATAGTCTTCAGTTATTCACAGGTGAAACCCTTAGGGCTGTGGATTATTTTGGTAATCAGGTGCTTTTTAATCCCTATGTTTGTTTCCCTCAGGCATAGGAACATTTTAGTGATGGCACAACTTGGTATCATAATTGCATCACTGTTGGAGCCAAAGCCATGTCACAACTTCTTTTAGTGCCTTCACGTATATATTTGAGGATCAAGTTTTGCAGGACTTCACATATGTGAGTTCTCAAGGAAGAGAAGCTCTTACCCATCATGAATCCTTGGGATTTGCCTGAGAAGAAAGAAAAAATGTAGCTTAATGTGACCCATCTTTTCCTGCTAGCACTTGTGTATGGATCAGCAGCAATTTGTGATAGTGCCAACGGTTGCAGCCTGTCTACCAACAATCGGCATAATTAATTCATCTGCAACAGCCACTAGAGCCAGCTCTGTGTGTATTCTAATCTGAGCCTGATTTTGAAGGATCTATATTAGCAGCAAAGATGAGGTTTCTCGGTGCTTTTGTCAGGAACAGGACATTGGAGAGAGGGCAGCAGTTGCCAAGATCATTGGCATCGAGTGATGGTTTCTTGAGAACCTCCAAACTATTACAAGCTTCAGTGTGGCCAACAAATCGCCAATAATTTTTCTAAAGAAAACACTGGTCATCTCATTCAGAAGAGGAGTCAGAAGGTCTTTACTAGAACGAGGAACATTGAACCATTTTGTATACATCTCTTAATGCCCCTCCTCCTTAATGGCCCCTGGCACGGAACGGATACAGCATGTGCAGCAAACAGCTCCAGGAGAGATTGTGCCTTGTGATGCAAGACAGAGGGATCTATAACTTGCACGATAACATAACGGAGAGGGATCTTAAAACCATATAAATTGTAATAGACACATTCTGGTATTATCATAATTACTTACAGGAGTATGTATGGTAGTCTGTATTCAGAAAATTGAGCAAGGGTTGGTGGATTATTTCTATCATAATTTTTGTGAAGAACCTAGAAAGACCATTATGATTTAAGACCATGTGAATAATCTTTTTTTAAAGTATATCTATTTGCTGCTGACTGGCCTATGAAAAATAAAACCAGTTATACTAATCAATTTATATACATTGTCTTCTATGAACAGAGGTTCATCTTGATTTCAAAGATGTACATCCTTTACATCCTGTAAATTAGTTTGTTCAATTGACAAAAGAATCCCAAAATATCACATCTGAGAGCTATGCCACTCCCCATAAATACAGTATGCTTTCAATATTGTAAATGTTTGAGTAGAACCAAGTACTTATTGTAAAATGACGTGAAGTGATAAATGTAAAAAGGCACATGCCTTTTCTTTTTGCATGAATACTGTAAAAATCCCTTAAAAGCATATTTCACAGTATGAATGAAGCAGCATTCATGGAAATATTCCACAGCAATATTGTATGATTCAGTGGTTCCTAAACAGTACTCTGTGGATTAACAGTGGTCCACAGAACATTTAGTCATGGTGCTCTATGGACAGTTCACTTGTTCTCCTGTTTCTAGTTGCTAAATTACATTAAAATAAAATATTCATGAAACTTTTCTCAATATTACTTGTCCATATTAACAATTGCTCTAATTGTCATGGAGTTGCTGTTTGATCACCAGTCGGAAGGGAGGAAACCCCAAAAATTATGGATGGGAGGGAAGATGGCCTTTGATATAATCTTTCTATTAAGACTGTGAAAATATTTGAGAACTCCTGTACTAACTGAAATGTGGGAATTGAGTGTCAAGGAGTCAGAAACTGGTATTCCTTTTGAGATACCACATATACCAGAATCACCAGCTTCTTTAAAAGACTGGCAGCAGGAATTACTTGTATTTTTTTTTGTGCAAGAAAACACACAGCCTGAGCAATAATATTTCATATTCAGAGAGTTCTCTCAGTTCCTGGCATTCTAAATGCTTAAGACTGGGATTCAGAGGACATAAAACCTGCAGTCTTATAATGAAAAAATGATTACACTTATATTCTTCCCATGGGGAAGAAAGACTCTTCTAATTTAAAATAAGATTGCAGCAAGCTGGCCAACAAATAGACAGTAATTGTATGATTTCAGCACGGGGCTTGAATCCAATATACACTGTAGCTTCACAGCCATATTAGTGAACATATCCCCCTCCCACCCCCCCATGCCGCCCTCAAAATCCTTTTATTTATTTAGATAAAAACAGATTATGGAGAGTGAATCTTGCTTCTCTTATCCTCATTCTCTGCAGCCAATTTTCAAATTAAAATGTCAGAGATTTACCAGTAATAATATCCTAACATAAAACAAATGAAGATTTTTTTTTATCTTCCTTACAATTTTGTGTCTGCTGTCATACTTGTGACTTCCAACAGGTAAGACAGAAAAAAAGGAAGGTTAGTTATGGGCAAATATGAAGAGATCAGCATCTGGAAATATTATTACTTATGCAAACTTTATCCCTATGTATCTGAACCTCTTGGGCCTGATTCTGTCCTTCAAGTCTGCAAAACTGAACTGGAAATCTCCTGAGAAAATTTCCTTTCAAGTTTTGGGGACTCCAACCTGTGAAGGAACCTAGAGGCATAAAAGACTGAAATAATGGGGAAGACAGTTCTCAAGCATTTTTTGAACCAGTCATTTTGGATCAAGTCTTGAACAAAGATTTAGGTCTACTGTTATTTTATCTGAGTTCATGATGGGGTAAGGAGGATCACCGATGCAGCCAAACTAGTGAAATATCCTCTCATTTGCCATTCTCTTCTAAGGACACGTGTTCTTTTCTACTGGATAAAATAGGCATTGTATTTTTTTCCCCCCTTCTGGTTCCTATTAAGATTATCCCTGTGTGTCTGATCTGAAATTGTAGCAGTTACCGTATCTGCTAAAACTGATTCTTAACTAAATACTCAGCTGTTAATCCATCAGAATCTGAGTGGGACTTCAGTCATGTAGAGTGCCTTGTGTTGGCCCTCTAGATTGGAGTGAATGTCTCACAGCATTCCCACTGTTTTGAATGCAAAATGTTGCAGTGAATGTAACTTGTGTCTGGTGAAAAAAAATTTTAAGAAAACATTCTCCTGTCAGACAATGGAGTTTAGTTGAAAGCAAGTTTTTTTCCACTGGAAAAGATGAATTTCGGTCAAATTTTCCCTCCAGAAAAAAAAATAAATAAAACAACACTGTTTTGGGTCAACATTACCATCTCTAGCTGCCTGAGCCCTTGAGGTGCTCTAAGGTGTTGCTTTCTGGGCCCCTTATGCTCCTATTCTCCTCAGAGCCCAGCTTTCTAGCCAGACTACATGTCTCATTATGCATCATGATTTCTACCTGTGGGTAACCCTAGATAGACACAGAGCATAATACTGACTCAGAACAAAAGGTTTACATTTGGGACTGTCGGAATGATTAGTTTTGAATTAAAATGTCAATCAAAACATTTCTGAATAATTTTGTTTAACTACTTGTTTTGTGAAAAGTTTCAATATTTAGACTTCTTGTCCTGATTCAGGATGAAAACAAATGTTCAAATATCAGAATTATTGTGGGATTGAAAAACGACAACATTCCATCAGCTCTAGTGGTAAATGTCCAGTTTTTAAATGGCACCCACTTTATGTTTATATTTTGTGTTTGTTTGTGAGAGGTGGGGAGTTCAGCCATTGTAGTGGAACTCCAAACCCAAAAGAAAATCGTTCATCTTTATTTGGATTTTATGATAGTTAGAGACCTTTCATGTCCTCCTTGAAATAAAATGGGCACTTGATATTGCTATGGTAGCAGGATCAAGCTCCTGTTTATTCATAGCTTATTAATCACACTGTCATCAATACTCTTCTCATTAAATGATATTTTTACTGTTGCTGAAAAAAATACATTTGTGAAGAAAAAAACCAAACACTTAAATTTGCTTTTGATAATTTGTTATACTTGGTTCATATTGCACATATAAGCATTAATGGACAGTTTGTAATGTCTACTTCATAATTTTTAACGATAATTAGTTTTGTTCTGTCACTTATGAATTAAAGTAAAATATTAACATTCCATAAGAAACATATCCCACTTGACTCAATCTGGCCACATATTAAGCACTCCATTTATAGACTCCCGCGTGTATGGTGACACTCCATTTATAGACTATTACAGTGAAGGGAAATTAGAGTTCCTAATTGTTTGAATGCTTTATAAAGTGAAAATTGCAATTCCAGACAACGTTCCCTCAATTTTTTCCATCCATGTGCAGAATGAATTCTGTTATGTGCACCGAATTATTGAGGTAATGTGTGGATGTGCACCACCACTAGAAACAAAAAACCTAGATATTATATTTAAAAAGTTACCATAGGGATAATTACGTAAGCCAGGACAGGTTACACATTTTAGAACTCACGACTCAAATAATTAAATTTAAGCATAAGAGAAATAAATTATACAATGCATAGACCAGTCAAAAAAATCAAATAATAGCACATTGAAAGAATAAAATTACAGAGAATATTTTTGCATTGCAGGAAATATCAAGAAGTAACAACTACAACAACACAACTATGTGTTGGGAGGTGAGTGTGAAAGGTGTGTGTGTGTGTGTGTGTGAGAGACATTGCCCCTTTAAGTATATTGCCCTTTTAAGTAGATCGGCACTCAAAGGAGATGCCGCAGCGACCAGCAACCTCCCCTGTCATGTCCCCCCTACTGTGCAGAGATGAGGTACAGGGGCAGGGGGAGGGGGAGAGGGACACCCTGACATCAGCACCCCCCGCACCCTCATTCTGCATAGCAAGCAGCAGCTCCAAAGCAGAGGGCAGGAGCAGCAAGGCAGTGGGGGTAGGGGCACCTGAAGTGCGTGGCACTTGATAGTCTGCTGGGTGGCGGCATGGCTTAGAGAGAACTTAGATTCCAGGTATAGTGAAACTTCATTTACAGTGAAGTTTTATGGGGAACACTGAGTATATAACAACTGTACCATATAGTTTTAACTCAAGCCCTTAACAGCTGTTGGAATGTGCATATGCATGTGTATATTTTTCTCAGAAGTTCAGTAGTTTTTACTGGAACATCAAGATGCACCAAAAACATTAGGTTATAAAAAACAAAGGTATTCTTCTGGACATTGAAGAAATATTCATGTGTCAGGGTACACGATTATTTCCTTCTCTTCCGATGGTATAATTGTGTGAGCCTGAGCATTAAAGTACATTCGAACCATGGCAGGATGTTTCTAAGGTGCCCCTGAAGACAACTTTCTTTGTATCAAAGAATCAAATTATAGAATCGGCATTGCCGAAGACTAGATGCACAGATCTATTCCTGTAAGACAATCACTGTATTATTAGGGTATCCGGCATATTGTTTGGCTTGTATATGGTTAAAAGTAAATTTGTCACAAGTAGACTCTTTCATAACCGTATGCATATTCTTTTATTTTTACTTTGATATTGAGTAAAAAATTTAAAAATACTTAAAGTTGCTCCACTCCTGGCCCATCCCCCCCACCCCCAAGATATGGAGACCTTTTCCGGGGCATGTAAGGATTACACAGGCAACCCTGAATGATGATTCAACCAGATGGTATTTAAAAAGGGATGGATGGCCTTTAGTGGCCTGCACCAACCCTCTGCCTTTGGGTAAATTTTACCCAGAGTTCATTATTGCAACAATGTTTAATGGTTGAAATTCACCCATGTGCATGCAGAGGGGCAGCACTAGACTTATGCACCACTGAAGTCCCACTTAAGCTTTTTTCTGAGGAGCATAGACCTTGTGCTGGTCCCCAGGGATGAACTGTCATATGTGAGTTGCAGAGAAGGGAATAAACAACAATATTAGCAGCCTTTGCTCATGGGAGCCTCTAAATGTCTGGAACTTTCAAATCATGGTGCAGGTTGTATTTGGTGAAGTCATTTGGAAACATCTCAAAACTGTATTTTTCCCCCCCTCAAAGGATACGTGAAAAGCCATTCAACAAATTAATGTCTAGAATTTGCACAACAGTTTTGAATTATAAACTGCATTCTCTAATAGTTACAATAAACTATCATATTTGAAAGCATTTATTGGTGGAATTAAGTTCAGTTTTTTATTGGCGTAAGAGCTGTAGTCGTCAAAGTAAAGCCAAAGTCAACCACACGTGGAGGACTGAGAACCCATGATTAATACAGGCTAGAGGCATATATTAATCATGGGTGAGCAGTATGTATAGATGAAGAAATGATCATTAGCCCAAAGCTTAAACTAAGGGATTTTTTTCCCACTCCTGTGGCAAAAAAAAAAAAATACAAAAAAGTTAACTGCTTCTAGTCTTAACATCCCCCTGTTCAGGTTGTAATACTGTACACAAGCATCAGAAAGACTAGAAAAGAAATATATCCTTGAACGCCAAGGTAATCGGATTTAAAGCAATAACATAGATATCTTTCCCTGATAAAGGCCACCTTTCAATTGTACTCACCACTAATTTAAACCCATTGCACTTAGTGCATTCTATGAAGACCTGCTGGAGACAGGAATAATGGTTGACTTTATTGGTGGGGTTTTCAAAAGCATTCATTGTTGGCTTCACTTTGTTCTCCCTGCTGTAGATGGAGTTCACATTATTATTATATAATCATTCACATTAATAGATGTAGAGTTTTGCTAATGCTGAGTACTTGGGGAAAAAATCCACCTCTAATATCAGTATCAAACCATGATATGCAGAGGTTCATTTGCACCTTGGGTACCCATTTACACCTGTGCAAAGTGATCATAAAATGAATTTACAGTGTTCTTACTTGTAGACTTTAATACAAATTGGCACTTATTGGGCCACACTCTGGGAACTTAAAGGGCTACCTGAACATAGATTGTTTGGGAGAGGAATCTTTGGATGTTGAGCTGGCAGAATGGTTCTAGTCTCCCCCTTTGCCCATGTTGGGACTGGTGTTTTCCTGTGTGGAGAGGCATGACCATGGCACCTCTGCACTCCAGCTAACCCCTACTCTTAGAATGGCCCTTTGGGATATAAAGCCACCTGTGCCCTCAATCGCTAGTCCTGTGCTTAGCACAGCTAGGCTATGACTAGGCCCATTTTATACATATTTAAATGACTATATAAGATGTAAGGCAGAGGAAAATCAGGCCCCAAGTCTATAGTAAATAGCACTGGTATTTTACCATCAGTGTACTTTGTTAGTTTTGAAAATGAGGAGAAAAGGGAAGACAAAAGCATAGCAAGACAAGTAAATAAGATCTATTCTTACTTTTTAGTCAGCTTAATAAAGAAGCCAAGGATGGGATGGACATAAAGACTGTAGACCTGAAGAATGAAAACTTCTGTTGATTGAAAAAGCTGGTAGAGCAAGGGTAGCACAAGGCAAGCCTCCTCCTGGTAGCGAGCCTCAACCTTGTACTAGGGACATCATCTTTATTTAGTTCTCCTCCAAAGAATTTTTTTAGCATTCCCCATTTATGGTTTTGTCTTAAAACTGTTGTAAATTGTTTGCCTGCCTCTTCTCAGCTGTAAAGTTTTCAAATATAAAGATTGCATTCATGTGATAAAGTTGTGTACACAACAAGACTGTGGAAACAGGACTAGAAGGGGCCAACATCCTAGTTACTCATGCATATTTTAAATAAAATACAGAATGTAGGGAATCAGTGTCCTATAAACTCTGAATCTGGAAGAGCAATAAAATAATCTGAAGTGAGGGAGAAGGGGACTACTGGACTCAGTGTAATGCTATGTCATCATCTGACAGCAATTAAATTATGTATATTTAATACATCTTTAAGGATGTGGAGATGCATGGCCATCCTTTAATTTGTTAATCTTAAATACAGTCCCTTATCTTTATTTCTCACTTGAATATTCAATAAATCCTAGGTAGGTCAGATTCAAAGAGAAAAGCAAGTTCTTTGCAATCCTGAAAGCTAGACTCTAGATGTGCTACTTTGCAATACTTATAACAAACCCATTTTATTTAAAATTAAACATAAAAACATTATTTCAGTTTCTGCGCTGCCTTTGAAATTGTCCAAATAAAACCCAGGAATGTACTATCCACTTTTTGCAGCATTTCCTGGTCTTTGTTCTTTTTCCCATTAATATTCTAGCTGAATAATTAATTAAATTAGTAACAGGCGTTCACCCCGAAAAAAGTAAACATTTTGCTGTGTCAGTCTTCTGAAATCTGCTGATTATCTACTCTATTTGTATATCATGTGTAGACCCCTATTTCAATATAGGGGTATAGTACTGAACTACTTGCCATTAGCAGTTAGGTAATGAAGATTTTCCCCTTTGGATACCCCTTTAAACAAATTAGTTTTTACAGACAAAACACACAAATCTTGTATGAATCAAAAGAAAATGTTAAACTGTAAAATATTGCTATCCTTCTCCTTTAGGATTAGATGTAATCCTTCTTCCTCAGACAAAAGTTGGATCATGGACTTATAAAAAAAATTATTCCACCACCTTCTCCTATTAAATGCCACCCAAGCAGACTTCTTAGCAGCTTGTGTGAGAGAGAGAGGAGGAGGGGGAAAAAAAAGGAATCCCTCTACTTTTAATTTTCACAGTTTGGAGATGCTACCAAAGGTCACTGAAATTAAAATTCCAGGAGGAAAAGAACAAAAACCTTTTTGCTCTTGAAATTCCTGTTATTACTAGTCAAGGTTGTTGGTTGTCTTCATAGAGTTTAAAATCATCTCAGGCTCATTCCTGTTCCAGTAAGTCAATGGAGGTTTTGCCATTGATTGCAGGAGTGAGTACTGGGCTGTAGAGAAGAATTTCCAAAGTGTTCTGTTCTAGTTCTTGGAGTTTCATATTGTTAAATGCCAATGTTCAGTAATTTGAGCGAAACCCTCTTGCACCTCTCAGGTCACCCAAAAAAAAAGGGGGCAAGGGGAAGTTTAAGAGAATTCAAAATTGATAGAATTTTATTTAGGATTTTACCTTTTTCCATTTGATCCTCACTTCAGGATTTTCTTCTCCTCCAGAAGCCTCTAACATGGCTTTACTGTAAGCTTGGAAAGCGTGTGTGACTTCTTTTGAAGCCAATACAAATGCGATTGCTGTTAGAACTAGCCAACAATAATGTGCTCTGTGTCTGACTAGGCTAGCCACCCACTTACCTTCCCCTACAGTGATCAGATTTCTTTCTTTCTTTCCTTCAACTTTCAAGGTCTTCCAGCCTGATAAGAGTTTGCTAAAAGTGCCTCTAAGCCCAAGTCTCCCACATAGAAAAGCAAAGTTACCTGACTGATGGTGACTTCAAGAGAGTTACACCTGATTAATATAATCTAAATAATACCCATATTATAATTTGAGGGTTAGTTCCTTGAGCCCGATCTTTCAACACTTAGTGCAGTTCAGAAAGGATGAAGCATGAAGGTCCTTTACTCATCATCATCATGCCTCACCAGTCCAGAGATAATCCTGAGAGGGCAACAGTAGCTGGGAACTGGCCAGATTTAGTGGCTCCCCAGCCATGGACCTTTTTTCTGACTAGTCATCTTACACTGGGGGCCTAGAACAGAGAACATGCAGCAGCTTCTATGCCAGCCCTATAGTACTTGACGATTCTGTCATACTGGGCAAATCTGCAGGCAGCCAATTAAATTAACCTAGGCGCTAGTTTTATGGCTCTGAATATTTAGATATTTTCTGGCTACAAATATATGAAAAGAGCACTCTCAAGAACAACAAACTTTCAGCTTTGATGAGGATCCTGTTTCATCACAGAGTTGGATGTCATCTACCCCCAAAGTGCCTCCCCGTTTAATTGAAAGCTGTTGTATTTAAACGCCAACGTTATGGAATTTGTTTTATAGACTGACATGCCAATTTCTGCAGTGACCCTCTGACAGACATCAGAACTAGACTATAGTAGCACCAAGATTACCAGTGAGGATAAAGGAATCTGGCCCTCTGTTTTTAGTGATGATAGATAAGTTAGATTATTCTGACAACAAAAATACTGGTTCACATAGACTTTACTTGAAAGATTAAAATTTGAGTCCAGTTGAAGCCTTTGCAGGCTCACATTATACTGTTGATTTTCATTACCATTGCAGACAAGCTTATACATGACCTGCTATTTAATGTACCATTTCTTGTTGATAGATAGTACACAGTAGCTTTTTGCACCACTGAAGGAAATGCACCTGGAAGCAGAGTCTAATAACTCCCATGTCAATGCAGGAAAGGGTTTGTTTTCTTATGATGCTGGGAAAGAAGATATTTCACAACCTTACCTTGTGATTGGTGGGGAAGGTTCCCCACTGGGTTTTTGAAACCCTTTTACAACTTTCTGAAAAGGATCTCAGTGTTTGGTAAAATATTTAGGACTTTTTGGAAAATCTGTTTTGCTTCCTGGGAAGTTACTCAGAACATAGTTCAAAATGTGTTTTTCCAACTCAGGAGAAATGTGTGGTGCATATGAAAAAATAAAGAAAACCATGAACGATAGCTTTGTTAAATGTAAGTGATATGTGTCTGTTATTCTTCTGTCTTGCAAGCTAATAAACTTAAGACCAGTTGCTTTAGAGAGAGCATAGTTATTAGCTCTCAGTAGAAATTAATGTGCCACAGGGAATTTACAGAACAAGAAAAATGCTCTTAAGTGTTCGGGGCCATCTGAGCCACCCAGTGTAAGTGTTTTCTGGCAGCGGAGATATTATTGTTGCCATAGCCCTGCCACATGATGTTATTTTGCTAAGTAAACTCAGTTTTCTTACTAAAAAGTTCTTCCCGAGCCTGTCAGCAGGAAACCAGGATTTAGTTCTCATGTCTGGGATGGAAGAGATGGTTCTGAGGTTTGTGTGGCAGTAGTAGGGGTTGGGTTTAAATATTTTGAATGATTAAAAGGCTCAAACAGTTTTCCCCCAAAATGTGCATTTAAAATTTTGATAGTAGAGACTTCTGAACATAGAGAAGTTGCTTTAGTTTGCAAAAAGGAACATAACCTACCTGACAGCAAAAATAATTCCCAGCTTGAAACCCTGGTTTTAATAATGTAGATATGATGATACCATATTAAAAGGCAAACAAATATTTCCCTTGCTTATACCTGTGCAAGCACACTGAGTATGAATAGATTAGGCCTGCAGTGTTATTTTTAGTTGTGTACTTGTTCATGAGCAGAAGTCTCTGGCCACAAACAAGGTGCACTGGCACACTCCAATTGTTTTGTGTGCTGGTGATTGTTTCCAAACTGTATTAGAAAACAGGCCGCTTAACTTCAAACAACAACATTTATCATCATTTACTAGTAGTTTGGATTTCACATTTATAATATTTTTCCCCTGAACTAGATATTTGATGAATATTTTTGGTAGTCTCGTTACATAATCTAAGGTTAAGGCACTGTTAACAGACCAGTTTGACCTCTTTGTTCACTAGCTTTCAAATACAGTTCTTGCAGGTAGGGGTACAGCTGTGTAGCAGGGTATCACTATCCGAACAAGCTGTTTATAATAACTCACAGAACAGACTAAACGTAATAGAGAGGTTTTGAGTGACTGTGCTAGGCGATTACACAGACTGTACAATACAGAGAGGGGGGAGGTTCTTTGTGCCATTCCCCCTACTGTGCACCAATATAAAAGCCAGGCACAAATTGCCCTTAAACATATCATAATTGACAGAACCATAAAGCATAGTTGCATAGATTTAAAAACAATAGTCACAAACAAAACCATTTGCTCTTTGAAACAAGAGTACAAAATTAGGCAGATTCAGAGTCCTAATTTAGGCAAAACTCTGACTCTAAACTAATTATACTAATAAATGTCAATATTTCAAGCTGAACATGGAGTTTTTGCAGTTGATCCATTTAGTTAACTTTTGAGTGAACCATAAAAACAAAGGCCCTGATAATGATAAAGATCTCATGGCCCTTTTCTAACAAAAGGGTTGTTTAATCCAGTCCGTCAGCCAAATTCTACTTCTATTTAATTAAAATTCCCCTTGCATAAGAGATTTAGTGCTTCTGTTTTCTGTATTAAGTGTTGTGGAGTGTTGCTGTGCTATTAAACATAGGTTAACTTTCACCCCCCATGTGGCTGTTTTCTATGGCTGATTAATTTAGCCCTATCTGTTATCCCCATATAGGATAGCTTAAAGGGATACCATAAGGCTCAATATTAGATCCAACCTGGTTTCATTAGTGATTTGCAAGTGGAAGTATCTTAATGAAGTTTGGTGGAGATATTGAATTAGAATTTGTTACTAAATTTGTAAGCAAGAAATACAAACAGACCCAGACAATGTCAAAATGAGGGTAGAAAAGAATAAAGTGATAGAACACTGAAAACTTGTGCATCTGGGGAAAAGTAATCCAAAACACATTCACTGAGAGGAAAATATGTTGAAACAAAAAGTGCCATGACACCATGCAGTGACAGTAGAAAACAAATTAGTTAAGTATATGATGTGATGTGGCAACAAGCAAGGATCATATGATTTTGGGCGCTTACAAAGAGGCATTGCACCAGGAAACAGTGAAGTAATATAGTCCCTGCATTATTTCTCCCCATTCAGCTCCAGTGAGATTATACCTGAAATAGTAAATGAAGTTCTGGATACCTCTATGCTATGAAGTTCAGAGAAGAGCAAAACTGTACATTTAATTAATATAATCAGAGGAATACTATGACAGAATTCCCACACTTATGCACTCAATGATCAGTGATACTAGCAACCCTAGCTGGTATCACTATTAGTCAGTTCTCTCAGCCCTTGCCTATGCAAGCAAAAGGCTCCTCCCCCAGCACAAAGCAATGGATCCTACCATCTGAGATAAACTAGAAAGGTTCTTAACTTCAGTAGGAACAGGGTCTAGGATACATTCTTCAGCAGGTCTGTGTAGTAGACGGCATATACGCATCTAATTATTTATAAATACATTCCCATCCTTCAGTTTTTGTGAGGGCCTGCCTGATCACCATAAAACTGGATAAGCAGTGCATACTACCACACTAGAAAGTAATATAAAGGCATTTTTATCATGGCTCTAAACTTTTGGGGCTGGATGCAAAAAGTGTTTTGTTACTACTGAAAGTAGAAGATTGTTCACTGATCTTCCATAGCTGTCACTGCTGTATCTTTGGTGTGTGGATAGTAACCACAATGGGAGCAGGCATGATATTTTGTGCCTCAAATACTTTTTAACTATTTGGCCCTATTGTCTCCCCTCTAGTTGTATGCTGTGCACCTCCAAATTTGCACTGGTATGAGAGAAAAGAATCAGGTGCTTTGATTTATGAAACTGTTCAGGTAATCATTGTCAAAGCTGATGTAAACAATATCCTTTGTTTTGCTGGGCCAAAACAGATTCTGACACAGCGGGTCCAATCCTGCAAGTATTTACACACATGCTTAATTTTAAGCCTGTGAGTAGTCCCACTGAAGTTAATGGCAAGTCTCTGGCAAACCAAGTGACTGTTTGGGAGAATGGAAGACAAAGGTGCACACCAGTGGGTGGAGTAGTTTAGAAGGAAGAATCAGGAAGTGGACATTTTTGTACATCCCAATTGTTGGTAGAACTGAGCCTCATTTAGTCTTAATCTATCCCCAAAAGAGTTCTGGGTAGAAATTAGCTGTTATAGTGTATAGTATTTCAAGCTAGTTGAATAGAGCTGGGCTGAGTACATTCACTGTTCATTCTTTCTTACATTTACTTCAGTTCAACTGTAATAATTCTGCCAGTAAGTCTCTGTCAGGAGTCTAGATGAAAATAAATGAGCATAGAGAGATACTGTATAAAAAGTTTGTGTTCTGGACTATTGTATAATAACTTCCACTTTAAAGACCAGAAACCATATATTAAGTATGTTCCTTATAGCTCAGTCAGATTTAAGAAACAACCCCTTGCCCCCCACAAATGTAGGAAAGGTATCACCGTAACAGCACTGGTTACTGAAGCTCTACATTTTCACAGAACAGATGCAGCTTCCATTCAAGCTTCCCCAACACTTTCCCACCTTTTCTTGAGGAAACACATTTAGGGGTGAATCCATAACTTAGTCTCCATGACCTGTACAGTCCTTGGTGCCTTAGACTGCCAACAAGTACGTGAATTAGTTTAAATAGTGATGTGAACCCTAAACTAGAGCAAGACTATCAATTAATCCTTCAGTTAATATGACAGTCATCTATTATTAATCTGTTTTAATGGGTGATTTAGAGCTGACAGCTTCTGAAGGCCACTGCCAGATTCCAGCCAAGCTATTACTAAGGCAGCTGGGTGTAAAATGCATAAAAAGGTTACCAAAATTTAAGTGAAATTAATGTCATTGGAATTTTGAAATTCAAAAAAGTTGACCAGATCTATTTACTCATTCCAACATCCTCCATGTTCTCAGGTCATTCCATTGCTAGAATCATAAAATATCAGGGTTAAAAGGGACCTCAGGAGGTCATCTAGTCCAACCCCCTGCTCAAAGCAGGACCAATCCCCAATTAAATCAGAATGTTCATCATAAGCACCAAGGGGTCATTCATGGTTTCCATTTACAAATCCTTCAGCTTGCTGTCTGTCCTCTGTTTTGAGCAGCAGCTGGAGAAGTAATTGTTGGTAGAAATTGTATAGACATGGTGAAAATTGGCTTCATTAGGACTGTGTTAGACCATGTGGTTAACTTCAATCTCCTATGTTTTGATTCCTTGTCTAAAATTTTGACCCCACAACATAAGAGGAGAATATTCTTTCCCTCCTCCCCATCATCAATTGTAATCACCATTATCTAAATAAACTGCCTCATTGTTCAAATTACATTTTTTGGGAGTTGAGGAAAAACAATAGATCAGTGAACAACAGATTGGCTGATCATTTAGGAAAGCTAATTTAAAAAAAACCCACTTAAACCATTTCTATTTCTGGCTTGCTAAGGATTTGGACTGAAGAAAATAACAAATCCAAAAGCCATTTATTATTTTTTACTCCACTGCATACTGACACTGAGATATGTAGATACTTAGATTCTCACTTTTGGCAATGGGTCAGTTCAGCCAAGCAGTAAGGCCTCACAACTGGCTTCAGTAACTCTAACATGCCCTTACCTCTGACTGATAACAAAGGCTTACAGAATGTTGTAAATATCCCGAGCACAAGCATATGCATGAGCCATACAAGAGAAAAATTCCACTGGGTTTTAACAATAAAAATGTTGTTACCTTCTGCCTTACACAGATTTCCTGTGTGACAAATGTCAGAATTGAACAGTTGCAACATTCAGCAAATTTTTAGCCAGATAAATATTGAAAACATATCTAATGCAATATTGAAGAGATTATAGAATTCAGAAAAGGGAAAGTCTTACAAATGCTGCAGCTGTGTAGCATTCCAGTGAATTAAAGCTATTGCCAGCATTTATTAGCCACTCAGACCTTTGACAACAAACAAACAAACAAACAAACAATCTACTGCTCGTGATCATATATCCAGATATATAGCTATTGGATATTGTTTGCATAACCACATTAACACTGCCCCATCTACGTATAGTGCATATTGTTAGCTGTTAACTTATTAAAAGAGGCTTTTGCTTAACACGTAGCCCACTTTTGGTTTCAGTTTAACAAATGTCAATATTCACGTTACAAAACAATTTACATTAAAACAGTAACTTGCATTTTGTGAAAATGTTAATGGGAAAAAAAATCAAAAACAAACTACAGCTGTACCATGACTCCAGAAATGGAGGGTCAGTGTTCCTGATGTTGAGATCATCGTAGAAATAGAGGGCTGGAAGAGACCTCAAAATGTCATTTAAACCATTCCCGCTCAACCACCCTCCATGCTGAGGCACCATTAAATATACCTAGACCATCTCTAACAGGTATTTCTCTTACTTGTTCCTGAAAACTACAACTTCCCCAGGTAACCAGCTCTAGTGCTTAACTAACCTACACTTGGAGCTGGGGAATGCGATACCTAGCTCATGTAGATACTAAAAAAAGAGTAATTTAGTTGGTAGTACAGGCATTGAAGTGGGGTAGGGCATGGACTAGCCTTCTGAAATTCTTCTGAACTGGTACTTGGCATGACTAGATTTTGCTGCCCCCACTATACTTCTATTTAGTGCACTAATTCAAATGAGAACTAGCGTGAATATATCTATGTGAACTGGGAATCTCACCCATGAGGTGTAAACTTGGAGCTAAGTTAGCAAATTTGTCCTATTAGCTAACCTTGACCTCCCTTGCCACAAACTAAGCAGATGACTTCTTGTCCTAGCCTCAGTGGACATGGGGAACAACTGCTCACTGTCCGCTTTATAAACTGCCTTTCATATATTTGAAGACTTATGTCTCCCCCCAGCCTTCTCTTCTCTAGATTAAACATGAACAATTCTTTCAACCTTTCCACAGAGGATGTTTTCGTTTTGTTGCTCTTCTCTGGAATCTTTCCAATTTGTTCACATCTTTGTTAAAATGTGGTGACCAAAACTCTGCACAACATTGCAGTAGAGGCTTCACCAGTGATAGCAGAGTGTCTTATATATGACGCTCCTGTTAATACATCCCAGAATGATTTGCCTTTTTTGCAGCAGCATCACTGTTGACTCATTAAATTTGTGATCTACTAGAACCTTTCTGTAAAATGGATAGAACCTTCATAAAAGCTGGATAGGGTAGCAAAAGTGTCAGATCCATAATGACTGGGATACACACAAGAGAGTCACGTGGATAAACCCTTTTCACAGCTACTGCAGCGTAACTCCATTCATTTCCATAGAGAGCAGAATTTGGCATACGCTGTAGAATTTGTTCTTGCTTATGCATAGAAAGACTGCAATGGAAATTCAAGTGTTCTGTTTATCCAGGAAAACAGTACAATGTGAGGGTTGGCAATGAAAGCTCCACCACGCTGCCCTATCAGTTTGTCTCACATCTGACCAAGAGGATCCATCTCTAAGTTTAAGAAAGTAGGAAGTTCAGGCTGCAGTTACCAGCAAAATTGCTGAATAATACCAGTTGTATTGATATTGTGAGGAGGCCAGTTGGAGCAGATTCTGATCTCCGTTACTCCAGATTTATTCCTGTGAATTGAGATTTAAGTCTGGCCCTTTGAACTAAGATATGGACTAAGACAACTAATTTATGTCAAACTATTGAAGAGCACTGATTTGCAGTTTCCAACAACCTAAACAAATTTTCTGGCTATTGACTTTTAGGTGACAGAAAACTCTGTAGATCATTTTCAATTATTCCTTGAAATAGCTAGTGTACCACTTGTGAGAACTCTTCTGCTCAAGTACTCCATACAGAATTCAGATAAGTATTCCCTGGGACACTGAAAAGATGGACTCTTAAAACGGACACTCTTACCTCAGTAATACTGTACACTCCAACTAAAAGCCTCAATTGCCACACTTTTCTGTGGCTAACACGTGCATTATATTATTATATTATATTATATTAGCATTCAGGAGTCAGAGTTTCCAGGAGAGAATGCACAGGAAGCATTTTTATTAACCGCACAAATACCCCACTCAGTATGAATCTGCTTTGGCTTCTGGAAACATATAGTTTGCACAGGGTATGCTCAAAGCCTTATAAAATGCATTAATATAAGCTGCTTCCATTGATATGTATCCTTACAATTAGAATAATACCTCACAACATGAATATCAGGTCATCAGCAATTCTTGGAATGGTCCAAACAACAAAACACAAGAAAAAGACAAGAAAGGGAAATCTTTACAAATCTAGTTCATAAGGCATTAAACCATAAATGACTATTTTAAAGTAAGATTTAGTTTTTTCATTACAGAAGACAAAATTGTTCTTTTAGACCTCCCTTCTGTTCCCTGCAGTGACTGCTGAATGAAATGCCACCAATATTATCAGATTCTATTTTTGTTGCGGTTCAACAGCACAAGGTAAAAAGTGCTTTCTCATAAAAGAAACAGACAAGCAGGAGAGCCCTCATAATATGCATATACAAATAACTGACAGGTTTAAGGCAAGTTTAGCATGTAATTTTACTTTATGCTCAGAATAGTTAAACTGATTACATATAATGACTGAAAAGGTTTTAAAAATCATGTTTTAATGACAAAATAGAAAATCCCATAAAGTACAATGTTTATAGCAAAGTAACATGACTAAAAGTGATTATGGGTACAATTTTCAAAAGGAATTTAGTCACCTAAATCTTTTTGAAAGTTACTAAAGGAGGTACCTAATGGGATTCTCAGAAGGCACCTAATCTTCTTAGGACACTAATTCTTATTAATTTTCAACACACCTGGTGTGGGGGGAGAGGGGAAAGGCCCCAGAGTAGCCAGATCTTTCTTCTGCTGGTCTGATCAAGCATTCCCCCACCCACCACTCCCCTCTGTAAGACCGAGAAGGGGGCAACATTTTGACCAAAACCCACAAGTCTTATATGCTTGGTGAAACTATCTTTAAATGAATACACGGGTCCAGGGATTGCAGATGGGCCTGAATCATATGGCCCTTGATTCTGCAAACACTTACACATGAGTAACTTTACATTAATGGAGCTTATTGAAGCCATGTTTGTAAAATTATTCATGTGTAAGTGCTTACAGGATTTCAAACTTCCATTTGTATCTGTATTCCAGTTGGATAGAATCAGTAATGAAACTTGGATCTTGTTCTGGAGCTAGGTCTGAGCTTCCTCAACATTTGTGGATTCAGCTCTGCTATTGCATTTTAGACCAAAGAATGCTTGTAAGGACTCATTTTTAGCACTGTTCAGGTTGAGTCCCCCAAGAAACTTTATTTTGAACTTCAGCAATGACTAAAAATGATTAAAACTGCCTGCATTTGAATGCAAGATAATTAAGAACGCTTCTGTGATTATATTGCTTCCAGGTAATTCTAGTAGAAGCAGATTTCAGAGTAGCAGCCGTGTTAGTCTGTATTCGCAAAAAGAAAAGGAGTACTTGTGGCACCTTAGAGCTGTAGCTCACGAAAACTTATGCTCAAATAAATTTGTTGGTCTCTAAGGTGCCACAAGTAGAAGCAGAGTCTTTGAACTACAGATCAATGGCAGAGAGATGGTAGGTAGTGCAGCCCAAAACACTCAGTGGTATAGTGCCACAATAAATCAGATTTTAATACGAAAAATGCTTTTTCATTAAGAACTGAAGAGAAGAGAAAAGCGTTAGAAATGGGAACTTAGTCCTTAAAGTCCTAGAATGGTTAATAATTCCAGTTTACTAGAATTTTACTGGTTCAAACAGAATTCATCATGAAAAGCAGGATATCACCTCTGAGTTCACGTTGAGTTCAGGTTAAAAAAAATACAAAGGCACGGTATGTGCAGTTGGATATAGCAAAATAAAGAATAAAGCTAAAGTGAGATTATCAAACTCTGAAGAGCTATTGGAGTCAATGAGCTCCAACTGAAAACCTATCATGGTAGTCTGATCCAAAGGTCCTTTTTACTGTATAAGAAGCATAGACAAGGGAGAAGAACCAAAAACTTAAATACAATCATAATTGAAAAATGTAGTGATACACTGGACATTCAGCTGTGATCTTCTGTCTCCCCCTCCCCCCAGTCTTCTCTTCGCCCTTTTGATTCTTTACAGAAGTTTAGAAAGAGTTATCAGGAAGGGTTCAGGAGCTCAGATTAAGTTGCCTGCAGATGATAACTCAGATAAAAGAGAACTAGACCTAATACTGCATGGCATTCGTAATCAAAATGAACATTGGCGGAGAAATAAGGGAAATGAGAAGAGCAGAGTCTGAGGTATACTATTCATGTCATATACTTTATTAGCATAGTTATAAATTCCACCTGGGTACCATTTTTTTAATCTACTCCCTTTGACTTAGATTAGCAGAACAAGAAGTTAGAGTTGAGATAATGCCTTAAGGCCAGGCACAGTAGCAGTTTCCAGCCTGTCTTATTGAAGAGAAGCTAAAAATAACAAATTAAGGTTTTCAGAAATGGTTGCCTAAAATTGGGTTGCTAAATCCACGCTTATGTACCTAAATAAGTGGCCTCATTTTAAAAAGTGTTCAGCAATGGAAGCTGTTGAGTTCTTTCTACTTAGGATCCTAAAACCATACTACACATCTAAATAAGTGGTTTGGTTTGATTTTCAAACTTTGAGCATCCATTAAAAAAAAAAAATCCAGGCCTTTAGTTCTCTTTTTTTCCATGAAGAGCAGACTGGAAGTTGTTGTGACGTTGTTTCAAATACAGGCCCGCTACTTTTAGTTATTTTGTTTATGACCAGAGTTCATTTTAATTTTTTCAAATCATTACTACTTTAAATGAAGAACTCTGTCAGTTTTTCCTCATAATAATCCTTTCAGTCAGAATGACTGCAACCTAGGAGAGCTAATGGAATAGGGCCATATGAAATTGCTGGAACTTTCTCAGAATTTCTGCCATTTTGTCTGAGCCATTTTTGCATCCCGGAGTTTCTTTTGTGGGGGGGGGAGGGCTAAGGGGGGGAAGTTACATGCAAAATTAGGCAAGTCATTTTTCTGGTTTCAAGATGTACAGTCCTCTTTTTCTATGGGTTGGTCCCCTGTTGGGTACCAAGACAAAACCAGATGTGGCTTTGTCTGGTATCATGGATGGGGGAGGCCATTTTGGAGAGCATGATGCTCCGCCCTGGCTGGCATGACCTTACACACCTGGTGCATGCAAGGTCATGGCTGCAGGGGAGTGGTAGTGTGCTTTTCAAAATGGCATCCTCTGTTTGGCATGACCTCACATGAACAGTGCATGCAAGGTTACAGCAGGGGCACAGTTCCTGGAAGTACCAGCATGACCGGTATTCTAAGGATGCTGCAGTGGCTACCCTGGAAAAAGATAATTTAGTTTCAGAAGAAAGAGAACTAGAAAGCTGCATTCAATTCCTGTGTAATGCTGGATAAGTAAATCACTGAGGGGCCCAATCCTGCAACACTGACATCAAATGGAGTTTTGTTATTTATTTCAAAGAAAGCATGAGCAGGCCCTTAACTTTTCTGTGCCTCACTTCCTCATCTGTGGAATGGGGATTATAATATATCTCCACCTGGCAGAAGTTTTTATGAAGATAAATTCATGGGTGTTTGAAGTCATATTTTAAACTCAATAGACAGTGATATTTTGTATGTTTTGCTGTGAAACTAATGTGATTTGGAAAAAACATTCCTATTTAAGTTTGAAAACGTCACAAAAGAGAACAATTTTCAATTTGAAAATGTAAACATTTCCAAATGATGAGCAAAATATTTTCAATTTAATCCTCATCTACAGTTCAGCATATACCCTAAAACCTTATATCAAGGTAAAGAACAGATGAGTGAAGAGCAAAAGGTTAGATCTGAGATGTAAATTAGAGGAACTTTTGGATGAACTAGTAGAACCACTTAGATCTGAAAAGTAGGGCCTGATCCTGTAGAACTTGCTCCAGCAAAATTCCTCTGGAAATTTCATACTGAAGTCACAGAGAGTTTTGCTAAAATAAAAGATGGCAGGATTGGGTCCTCATCACTACTGCTACCTGGTTTCCATGCCAGAAAGAGTGCAAAAAACTTGTGTCAGAATTTTCTCCTAGCCAGGACCAAGAAATATAGCAGCAAGCCAAATTGAAAAATAAGGTTATGTATAAACGTTGAGTCTGTAAAATGGATGAAGGGTTGGAGGGATTTTTATTCTATCTTAACTTGATTCATTGATCGCTACATCAAAGGAGGTGGATTCTCAAGCACTTCCATCTTAGAAAAATTGCCTCCTGGATCACACTTCCTTCCATTTGCAATGGTGCAGAATGTTGTGGTGTCTGTGCAGGTTCCCTATCTACTCTCACAACACAGACAGCGTCCCCTTCCATTTGCAATTGCATAGTATTCCTACAGCAGGGGGAAGTAAAATTAAGTAATAAAATATTTCATGTATTTTAGCTGTTTTCAATGTGATTTAGCAGCTCGAAAGAAGACAAAGCAACACTCTATGAACAAAGGTTCTTTGTCCATCACCATCAAGTACTCCCACCACCACAAATAGTCACTGCATCACAGTATGAAAAGCTCTACATTAAAGGGTCTCTTGTAAAATCATATATTGGAAAGAAAAGTTGCTTAGTCTGCAAGGGAAGGCCACCAAATTCCCCTAAAAAATTCATTAAAGATTGTGACAAAGATGAGATTTTCAAAGCTATGTGCCAAAGGGATTAGATTTGGCTATTAATGGCAATTGGGCATCTGAATCCACTAGCTGGCTTTGAAAGTCTCAGGACAGTGTCAATTCTAATTTCTACTGTGATACTAGGGTCTACTCCTGCCTCTGTTGATGTCAAAATGAGTTTTGTATTGACTTCAATAGGAGAATTAGGACCTCTCTCTTGAGACTTGATTAAGCAGCTTTCATTTCTTCCCCCTGTTATGTGCACAAGCTTTGTCAGGAAAATGAAAGATCAGAATATTGACACCTGATGTACGATAGGATACACAGTAAAATACTGCATTACTTTGACCTTGTCATATCCTGCAGTAATCTATTGATGTGGACACAGTGGCAAAATGATGGCACACATGCATGGAATTAAGCAGCAGGCATGACTTTTATTAAAGTTCAACACAGGGGAGGCTGCTGGAGGGGCGCTACCCACCATATTCTCCTATACCAGGCATTTAATTGGTTCCAGAGCAGGGATTACAGGGATATCCTTACCAGGTGGTTCTCCCCACAGGACTCAGTTGTCTGAGTCCTAGCAGAGTGGGAACTGCAGCCAGCAAGGGCCTCAGCCTATGAAAGCCACAAAGTCTCACCATATCATGTGACCCCAAGACCCATCACCAAAATCCAAGGTCTCTTACCTCTGGGAACCATACATTTTGTTCTCTTAACTGCACTAGAAACCAGCTGCCAGTTGCAATGAGTAAACACTACCACCCTAGGACCTCAGTTAGGTACTAAACACATTCCTACTTGCCCCACTATGGCTTGAAAGTACTTTAGGAAGGCAAAATCTTTCTGGCCCTCTACCAAATGTCTCATGGGAGAAAAAATTCCTTCCTGACTGCTAAATGGCTGATTGGCTAGTCTAATCTACAGGGTGGGGTGCTATAATGGAGTAAAAAGAGGTTCCACATGGCCCCTTCCCTGGACTAATTCTTGGGATTTGGGAATGCTGGCCACTCAGCACCCTTCTCTCTCCCAGCTAGAGAATGAGTGCCAGAAGCTACCAATTGTTCCTTGGCACATGTCTACCTTCCTTACCCCTTTTACCACCAGACCCATTAGTTTCTCCCACCTGTTGATGTGGGTGGGTGGCATTTGGATGTCCATTCATCCTTTACCCCAGGTAAATGAGATTCTAATGTTGAACAAAATAAGCTACTTTAAAGGGGATGGAAATATATGTCCAGAAGCATTACAGTATTTAGAAATAAAGAAGGTGCTTGTGACATTCCAGCCTTCTGCTTTAGCATCTAATTACTTTTCAAGGGATTTCACTCTTTCATGCTGCTAGCTTGCTTTGTGCTCTAACAACTTGCATCACCCTCTTTCCTTTTTTAAACAGTCCCCACCCCGCATTTTGATACAGTTAAAAAGCTGAGTGAACTGTATATATGTTTTACTCTATATAACCTTTACTTTCAGTTTCCTATCAGCTATATAATTCATTAAAATAGATTATATGTGTGTGTGTGGGGGGGAATTATTAATGAAAGATATAAATTTTTCCCCGAAATTCAGTTTCAGTGAAAGATTTCTGACCAGCTCTAAAAAGGCAAAATCAGACAAAGCAAGGAGCAAAGGCAAACAATATATGAGCATGATTAGGGTGATTATGGGCATGTAGCTTTCCTTCTGATAGGGGAAGATGGGAAATTGGATTAAAAAGGGAGATGAGAAGGGTGGGGAAGGTCAAGAGGGTTTGGTATTGTGTCTGGAACAGGAAGTCCAAAAGACTCCCACTGTGGCTGTCTACTGTAAAGACAGGATGCTGAAGCCACTGCATCCAGTTCTACTGGCTGACTTTGAAGGTCTACACTAGTCCTGGTTATGTAGTTAGCTCAGATGGGAACCCCTGAAGCATGGCGAGTCCCAGAGTATCTGCTGTTGGGTCCAGTCCTGAAGGGCTGGCAGGCCTTGCCCTTACTCCTGCTTGCACATGTGTAGAAATACTTGTATGCCAGTCAGAGTTATGTTTCTTACCGAGGTGACTTAGGGTGTGTAAATCTAAGCCTCAACATATTACATTAAATGTTCAAAAATTAAAAAAAAAATAAGGCTCATACATGCAGTTTTCAACCTCCCATGCGTCATATATGCAAATCCCTAAAGCACAATAGGAATTTCACAAATGCTTCAGTTATTTGACCTTCTCTGTGCTTGCAAACAGTCATTACACACACACACACACACACACTCTACCTCTCCCATTTTTGGTGTAACTGAATCTTTATGGCCATATCCATGGAAGCTATTATTTGAAATCAAGTGGGAAAGCATTTTTTTTTTTAAAAGTGTTTCTTTAGGAACACATATGACAGATGCATCACCTGTGCTGTTGAGAATGCCCATGAAACATATCCGAGTAGTTACAAAAAGAAATGACCCCTCAGCCAAATTGGCTAATTACCACAGATTAAGAATGGCAAATGGCAAATCTCTTCCTTCAAGCAAAGAAAAATAGCATATAATAGGGAAAATAAACATTTTTAAATGGAGAGATATATTTGCTAGATTATTAAAAGGTAATTTGGAAAAAGATAATATAATTTAAATGTACCTTAAATATTTTTTAAACCTGTATCCTATTAGTTCTCCTTTCTACATGCCACAATTAAATTATTGAAATCAGAGTAGTTCCAGGAGATTCCTTGAGCTGCAAAATTAGCAATAGGGGAATTAAAATCAGGAAGAGTGAAAATGGTATGTAGCTTTATTTGTAACCTAATTTATTTTGCCATATTAAGTTTTATGGCTTCAAATGGAAGAACATGAACCAATAAAGCTTGCATGCTAACACCACAATAGAGACTCATATAAAAAGTCCCTTCTCAATCCTAATCTGTCTATTCCTTATAGATTTACCAAGACTGTTGGATTACAGGATCCACCTATACCATGAAATATATAGCCAGAATTAGTGATGGCTTTATTTTTAATTATATTGTAGCTGGGCTATTGTTCAACTTTGATGAACAATCTGGCATGTTTTGTTTAGCATTACACAAAACTTGATCTTGTCACATTTACTACAAAAAACATTCACCCTTCTAGGTATTCCTGATTTGTCCTTTTTCATGCCTGAAAACTCTGGCAAATATGGATTAAGTTTAGGCAAAGCCATGGAAGGATTTATGTTTTCACCCTGAAGTCAGACCAAAGTTAGCCAAATTCAGCTGAAATTGCCTTTTTCCTTTACTAATTTTCTATCTGGGAGGAGTTGTTAAAAATATAAAACATTGTACTAATTAGATTGTGCTAAATGTTGTTACTCCATTCTAGATATCAGGGCACAGTGTATTTAACTTCATCTACCACAGTGTGCTTACATTAAAGCCCAAATTTTCAAAGCACAGTGGTGCATTCACACTCCTAGAAATACCTCACTCTTGCATTACACCCCATTTGTGAATGCAGTTACGGTAAGTGTATGTATAAAAAGTGAGTTTAGCACCTCCGATAAGTGAGTGAGGCATGTAGACCAGTTTACATCTTAATTCATTGTAACCGAGTATGCAAATATGGGGCACTCATTGGTAAACATACCTCAGCTCCATTAAAAATGTAACCCCATATAGTTATAGACATCAGAACCAAAAAAGCAGACGATTCTTGACTTCTTGAAACTGAACACATGCATTTTCTCTGAGAAAACTGCTCTCAGGAAGAAGAGCACAGTTAACTCATCGGAGTAGTAAATTTAAAAAAAAAAAAAAGTTGGAAGAAATCTGTGGATTAGGATTGATCAGAAAGGAACATAAAAGTGGAGGAAAACCCCAAATATTGTGTACAGAGCACTGAGCATAGCAACAAAATAGATCAGTGATAATGTTCACATGTTGAAGGCATTTAAAAATCATTATCTCAATCAACATAGTGGAGGGGTAGAAACGATCCTTTCCTATCTTGTTTTTGAAGATTCTGCCTTGTAGAGGGGGTGGAGTAGAACTGCTTGAATTAAATCAAATATTTTCTGGGGGGGAAAAAAACTGAGAAACAAACGTGGAAATTTTCTGGTTTCTGATTATTGGGAAAAAAATTAAAGTTTTCTAAACTGGAAAATTCAAGTGAAATCAACTGTTTCTGAAAATTTTTGTTTTGAAAAAAGGCCATTTTTCAAAATCAAAAAAGTTTCAATGGAAAATTTGTGAACAGTTTCAGAGTGGTTTGTAGGCTAAGTAAGGAGTAGCAAGGTAACAGAACCTACTAAGGAGGTCCAATCTGGTAAAACCACAGGACCAGAGGGACAGCCAGTTGAAAGTTACAAGGACAATTCTGTTACATGAGCCCCAGTTCTGCCAAAGGTCTTCAATTCCTTCAGGAAAAGCTCCTTAGGCTCCTCTGTCTTTTCTACAATTGTGTTTGCAAGATGCATGATTTTCAAGGTTTGTATGAAGCACTAATTCATCTCATGTGTCCACAAGTGGAGACTGAAAATTTATTCTTATCTGCATCAGCATTAAAAAATAAAAGAAAAAGGAATGTTAACAAATGTTCCCTCTCAATAATGGGAGTTCAAAGAACTAGCATGCCACTTCCTGTTATACTAATTAACCTGTGTAGACTTTCCATTTATTCTAGTGATAGGTAAATATCTGATGGCTCAAAGGCTGAATGCAGATGAGCTTCCAAAAGTTTGGATGTTTAAGCAAACATATCTAAACCAATTTA
The DNA here is from genome assembly GCF_015237465.2 of Chelonia mydas. NCBI lineage: Eukaryota > Metazoa > Chordata > Testudines > Cheloniidae > Chelonia > Chelonia mydas. The sequence continues at coordinate 44,119,291 of NC_057852.1, forward strand.
GTCTAGGAATCAGAGCTGAAGTCTCTCTAGAACCTATACAACTCATGATATTTTCAGTATTTCCTGGTTCCAACTTTGGCCAGATATCTACAAGTGATAAAGCCTATGACAACAGAGGGAGAAAAACAAAAAACAATACTCCAACATCCTTGAGTCAATACAAATATATATGATTTCAGTTTAAGTTTTGGACAAAGGTTTAGGTTGGTTGTACTTGCATTGGAATTGGTTAATGCATCTTAATTTAAATTTGAAAGTTCAGTCCAATTACCTACTGTTCCAAATGAGACAAAAAATCCTCGTCAGAATAAAATCATCCCTGCATGTTTTAATATAGTTCAGTAAAGGGGTGGTTACCACTGCTAGTTAGAATTCTCTGACAATTTGTGGAAAGTGCATAAGCTGTGCAGACCATGTTAGACATGAACTATACAAATTCGCTTTACTAAGTTTTTGCAGGGTTTTTTTTTTTTTTTAAACAATGCTGTGGATTGTTTATTCTTATTGTTCGGAGTTGTCACGTGTAGAACTGGGCAAGAAAGTATTCCCAAATATTTGTTTGAATAAACAAGCATATTCACTTTAGCATCCTTTTTTGTTTTCTGAAAACATGGGCATGTTGCTTTTTGTTGGAAAGAAAGTTCATGGACATTAAATAGTCTCATGAATACTCATATGAAAATGTGTTTGTGTAAAAGTTCAAACTGGAAGTAACCTAGGGCTTGTCCACATGTAAAGATATTCCAGAATAGATACTAACCTTTGCATTCACACCTTACAATAATCCATATTAGCTTTCCATGGTAGACAAGCCCTTATTCAATCCCTTTTTATGTGCACCCTCCACACAGGGCAGGAGGATGTTTGCAGCAGCAAGATTCTCTAGCTCCACCCCTTTTCTGGGCCAATCCCCTGCCACTTCTGTGTTGTCACACAAGGAGCCGAGCTCCACACCATGCAGGTGGTGACTGTCACCCTGGAGTGCAGAATGAATTTCTTTCAGACTTTTTCTCCATCATTTCCTGACAACATAACAGCCTACATATTCTTTAAAAGGTAGGATTTATATTAAAAAGTCATTGTTTGTAAAAAAAAAAAAAAAAAAAAAAACTAAAAAATTATTTTTTGTACTTTTTCTTTGCGAACAGTACTGAACTTCCACTATGTGTACATTAACCTTAGATGTAGTCTGGTGGCTATAAAAATAAATGCAGCATTTATCATTCATAAATGAAATGATAGCATAGTTATTTTGAACCATGTTCTTCAGTGCATTCCAGTTGCTTCTGTGGTAGTCAAATGACAAAACAGCTATGAACCTAGTTCACCAGGCTTATGGTTGCTTTGCATTGCCAGCATGGCACAAAATGGTGAGATTGTACCAAGAAATCTGGCCCTTTATGTTTTCTCATCTTCTTTCTCTTCATTAGTGTTCTACCAAATACTTTGTGCACCAGAAGCAATTATTGAAAAACTGGGATAGAAGTATACAAAATAGTGATTTTGCTTTGTTTCAAAATTATAAAGTTTCACTTAATTTTTAAAAAGCTCCTCCTGATAATCTATAAGTACAAGCTAATTCAGCTGTGAAAACATGCATAGTATTCCCTAATGCAGAACACGTAAGAATATGATATCTTTGCACGGGGCACACTCTTGACAAATGCATAATTTTCATAATCACGTGGGTATTTGAATAAGGAGGGACTAGGAGGAGGCTCTTATTAAAAAAATGTAGCCAAGTAAAGAAAAAGGGGATCCTGTATTGTTCTATACACTGGCCACAAAAGGAAAGAGAAGAAGAATGTATTTCAGCCAAAACCAACAAACATCCAGTTACGGTGCATTCCAAATCCTGTGGCTTAGAGCTTTTCACTGAAAGAACTTTGTAAGCCAAAGATGTGAAAATTGCCAGAGAAACTGCACACTCAACTCCAATCTCAAATCCTGTCCTAGTTATAACCATGTGTAATAGATACGTGTGTGTTTAACTGTGTGTGTAACCTTTCCGAAATTAAAAAAAAAAAATATGCGTGATCTGGTATATGCACTCATCCAGAGGCACAACAAAGAAGGTAAGCTCTGACTCCTAAGAGAACATGGAAGTAACTGTATCCTGAGGATTGTTAAGCCAACACACTATTAAATATACCATCTAACATTGTTCTTTTTTCTTCACTCTTGCAGCTACCACATGTGATGGAAGAAATCCAAGTTAAACACTTTCACCAGAGCATGCTCCAAGACAGATGACTAGGCCTCAGGCTTGGCCAATACAATACATTTCCATTCTCTATTTATTTTTGTAGTTCAAAGATCTGGCAGTAACCGATTTGATGCCTGCCATCAAGACCAGTACACTTCTGATTACTGCCGTGAGATTTTCAAGCCCACAGACAGCATGTACTCCAGCATATGTCAGCTACCAAGATAGACTATGTACAAATAGCAGGAGGATTCTCTGAGAATGGAAGCTGGCTTTTTTCTTTCACTTTGAAACCTCTGATGATAGGTTGCCAACTTGCAGACCTTGCTTAAATCACAGCAACCACATAAAAGGATTTTTTTTTGTTTATCTTAGGTCATTTAGGAAACCAGTGATAAGTTTGCTGTGAAAAATTCCATCTTCTCCCCAAAGTTGGCATGTTCATCCCAAGCTACAGGCTTTGATTTTGTTTTAAGTAGAGTTATGCCATACAGAGCATGGGCTTTCCTTTCCTACTAGCAAATTATCTCTTTCCCCTCAGGAACATAGTATAAGTTAACTAGCATGTCTTGCAAAACAAAGAACAACTACTTCATCCCCATACAAAAGGGATAGTCAAATAGTGCCTGGTTCAAGATTCTAATTGGAAGACTGGACAAATGTATAGGGCACAGAGTGGAAGGAATGGCTGAAGTAGAATTTGTGGCCCCTTGTGTGTGTCCCTGTGGAGGGGAGGAGGACAGTATGGGTTGAGGCAGCAGAAGAAGCTTTAATCCCCACTCTGGCTTCTCATGCCCTGCCACTTCCACATTGTCTACAATACGCTGGACTCAGCTATGCAGGAGGTGATTGACTCCTACCTTTTTGTGTAGTGCAACTGGACTGCTTCTCCTGCCAAAGAGGCCTCTGAAGTGTGGGGCAAATCCAGCCCCAGCCTCCACCAATCTGTTTGCTTCAGTTGCAAAAAAAACACCCATCTGAGGAACGCTTGTGAACCCTTACATTACCTTATGTTCAAACTCATTCACCCTTCTAATAAGAAGGCATCCGACTATTGTACAGAAAGGAATTATTAGAGAATAGACTCTTGATTTTTACAAACACATTCTTAACATTGCTTATTGAATAGTCCCATTGAAACCAATAGGACTGCTCATATGAGTAAAGTTAAGCACCTGCATACGCAACTGCAAGATCAGGACCTACCCGATTAATTCAGGTATTATTTTGCTGATGTTAAAAAAAAAAGTAGTACATGCACAAAAAAACAAACAAACAAACAAACAAACATTCAACTCAATAGATAAACTTCCTGCAAATGTATCTTCTATTCTCTATTTTAGCTAGTTTTTCACTGATTATGTGCATAACTGTAAAATTTACTACTGCCTCATAAATGTGAGTAATTTCTTTCTGACTTACGTCAGCCAAAGACTGTTGGATTCCCATGGTGTAATGATCCCTGTTGTGGTAGTCTGCAAAGATTTCGGTTGGTTTTGTTCTAATTTGTTCACTGATGCTTCATAAAGCTTGAATGCAAGCTACTGCAGTTTCCCACAATTTTTTTTCCTGATAATCTTTCATTGTTAACTTACATGGTGTTATATGAAGGATTGGAAGCCACACAGGGTGAGGGAAAGATGATGAATTGATCTGAGGCTGGTGTATCTAGGGTGATGTCTGTGATACATAATGGAAAATGTGTTGGAGTAGAATGTTGGCCACCGGTCACTACAGGACATTTGGAGAAGGAATTTGTAAGAGTGATATGGGTGAGACACAAACTGTGGACAGGTCTGATGGTGGTGGGTTACACGGAATCAGAATGTAAGGCAAGGGCATGAGTGCAGCCACAGAGGGAAATATTTTTTTTTACTTCTACAGAAAGAAACATAATTTTCAAACTCAAGATTATTATTTTCAACACAACCATTTTTCCTCCTGAGATCTAGTTTACATTACCATGTCCACTTCTGACTGCTCAGTTCTCCCTATAATTCAATGTCCCTGTCTTAAAAATTGCTGAGATCTCATTGCAGAGATCACAGCAAAACATCATTTTTCATCTCTAACTATATCCTGTTTAGTCTGGGCTTGTTCATGTTCATAAGAATACTTGAAATACAGTCTTGCAGAATAATCTAATGAATATGTAAAAGTGACAGGCAATAATTTAAGTTTTCATGGGAGATCACATGATATCTTTCACAAAAACTCACCATGTTGTGTCCTGGTGCCAATTTACCCCTCTAAGTAAGATGGAGTTCTCCTTATTGAGAGAGATAATGATGAGATTCTATTATAAATCTCAATATCTTGCAAATGTGCAATTACTCTTCACAAGTGCCCAGATGGGGTTTATATCTTATTATATCAAGTGCTGTGCAAAAAACGAAAATGTCTGTCTCTAATTTATGAGCTTGGAAGCATCAGAAAGATCACATCCACTGATGAATAAACCACAAAATGATTATGTACCCAAATGATTGCATGCTTATCTTAACCTTGTCCAAAATTTGTAAGCCTCTTGAGTAAGCAAAACTAGGCTAAAGCCACAACAGCTTCCTCATAAGGTTTCCAGTGTATCCTGCTTTCACTTGTGTTGGAAATGTGTCTAAAAGACAGTCCTTCTGGTAGTACATTAGTACTTTCATTTCTGAACCTTTTCCCATCCAGGAAGCACAGACATGTGTGAAAATGGAAAATGTTTTTAAAAATATAATTTCAGAAAAAGTCCATTTCGGATAAGTTTTAAATATTGGGTAAAGGTTTGTAATGTATTTCCTGGTTCACCCAGGAATGCCCAGCCTTCTCTATTCAAGCCTAAACAGAACTCCCTAACTCCTGTTGTCTTTTTCTAACACAAAAAAGCAGACCAATTGCTTCTATTTAGAATTTCAAAACACACGCACTACATAATTGGTTTCCTTCTTTTCCCCACTGCAGCATTTTGTAGATTTACTTTACCATTGGACTGTCTCTCTAGAGAAACCACACTTGTTACCAGTCTGCAAACTTTGCTTATTTCAATTTAATTTGCCTTTGCTATAGAACATTTTGGGAGTTTATCCCAAAGGCAGTGCCCATAGTAGACAATCTCAAATGAAGGCAAAGGAATAAAATACATAGATCTTTGTATTTTACTGCTGTACTCAGAATCATTGTTCAAAGGTTCAGTTTCAATTCTCTCTCTCATCCCCACCCACCCCCCAACCCCCAGTTTTGGGAAAGCCAATATGCTAACATTGGGAAAGAAATACTTTTTTTGTTCCTCAGCTCTTTTCTGATGTGGGACAGACCACAGTTTAGCCTTTTGGGCACTTGGATATAATATTATATGGAGTTAAATCTCTGATAGGAGAGTCACAATATCTGTAAAGAAAAAACGTTTTAGGAAATCTCTCTCTCATTTTACACACACAAGTTTACTTATAACACTTGAAACATTTGAGAGTGTTATCAGTACTAAGTCTTTTAAAGACTACATGTTCAGGATTCCTTCTCCCCCCCCAGTTTTAGTACTTGTTACTATCAAGTTCAAATGCAAAAATAATTATGGGTGCGCACATACATGCACTTCCCTGTCTCTGTAGAATGGTGTCAAAACCTTCTTTCTGGGCACACAAACTCCTTAAAGTTGGGAAGCAAGTGATTCATAGTCCCACAGTATCATTCAAACTCCCTTTGCAGAACTGTTGATTAAGTTCCATTTGATGGATTTTTATCACTCTTAATGATACATAAACCAGAGAGAATGAAGTAAGATATGAATATCAGCTTGAGTTTGTAGGGATGACATTTAGGACACTCCCCCCCCACACACACACACACTCACACCTCTAAATGTGTAAAGTAAGCCCATTTAGGACCCAATCTTGCAATGACATTATGAAGCCAGATGTCATTGCAGCATGGGGGCCTTAATCTGAATGTCAGAGCTCATGACTATGGAACCCCATAATTGCCATTTTTATACTTGTGCCGTGAGGGTAGGAGGACCTGGTTTAAAAATAGACCATTTGGCTGTTCTTTTTTATATGCTATTACATCAGCCAACTTCAACCTCCTCTGCAATGAAAATATGAACCAATGAAGCCCAACATTGTGGCTAAGCTTTCCGTTACGTGGAAAGGAAACATATTGCAGACTGAATAGAGCAGTAGTTGCTGCTTAGCAGAGAAAGGACATTAATTGCTCAGCACTGGGCAATTGCAACTAGCAGAGTGATCCTTTTGAGTTTGCCTTCGCCTTTCATTTATACTTTGTTCCACTCCCTCTGTGGACAGCCACTCTATTTCTGAGCCTATAAAGGGTAATGCTTCTAGAATTCCTGATTACTAAGGACACTCCCTGGAATACAGTATCTATTCTTTGTATGTTACACTATTATACAAGTTGGTAGAGAAATGTGATGGTTGTATTAATTTGACCTAATGATTGCCTTTGGGAGATTACTGCTATTTTAGGTTGGAGAGTATCAACACTGAAAAGAGGTGGCCCCTTATTTTACACTTAGCCATTTTTGTAGGCAATTTGGTCTTGCTCATATTTGCATAATCCAATGAATTTTTTTAAAAGAATGTTATGTGAAACAGAGCTGTGAAATATGCTAAAATACACCTCTATTCCCAAGTGTTTTTCTTTCTCCGTGCATGTGTCAGTCAGAAAGGGCCACCATAGATTATGTTATTTTTGCGTATGCAGTTTGCTCAGGGGCAGGGGGGTGGAAATCTACCATATCTTTTATTTTTGACAGTGCCTGTAGTTGTGGGAACTCAAGAATTGTTCCCCATGAAATATGCAACCCTAAAATACTCATTGGTGCTTTACAGTTAAAGAGTTGACAGTCACTGCTGGTTAGATCATTACTCATAGGTTAGTTCAGAAAGTGCTGCTTGGATCTAATGATATGCTCATTCTTTCAGTGAAACAGTATAATGCAAACCAGAATAAAAATATGACTGGAAGTCCATAAAATATAGGTTTCAGAGTAGCAGCCGTGTTTCTTTCGCAAAAAGAAAAGGAGTACTTGTGGCACCTTAGAGACTAACAAATTTATTTGAGCATAAGCTTTTGTGAGCTACAGCTCACTTCATCGGATGCATTCAGTGGAAAAACTGAAATTCCACTGAATGCATCCGATGAAGTGAGCTGTAGCTCACGAAAGCTTATGTTCAAATAAATTTGTTAGTCTCGAAGGTGCCACAAGTACTCCTTTTCTTTTTATAAAATATAGGGTATTTTTTTGTCCACCAGAAACTGAAGTGTTTTAATTCACTGATTTCTTACATCCTACTTGAATGAAGCAGTGTTCTTTAATAAAATCAGCCTGGAGATTGATGGCTTTTGACCACTACATTTAAAAGAAGTTAGCAGCAAAATTGTAAATCTGACCAGTACTCCCACCCTCTGGGCCAAGAAAAGAAACAAACCAAGAGTATTTTGAATTACTCCTGTAATACTTGAAAAGTTTGCAACATCAAAAAATTAAATATGCGAGAAAACAGTTTTTTTTACTCAGTGTTGAACAAAGGAGGTAAAATGCTTCTAATCCAACAGTCCATTAACTAGAGCCTTTGATCCAGCAAAGCACTTAAGCAGCTGCTTAACTTTAAGTGTGCAAATAGTCCCATGGACTTCAACAGAAATAAAATGTTAAGCACATTGTTTTTCTTGCTTAGGGCCTAACTGAATTTAAAATGCCTAGTATAATAAATTATTGGAATAATTTGTGAGAGTCTTATTTTCCCTAGTTGCTTTGGTGAAATAGCTATTGTTAGAAACAAAAAGTTAACAGCAAATACAGCATGAATTACTATTGCTGATGTTGGAGTGAATGTCAGGGCTTCAGTCAGTCAGGGATCACTGTGCTAAGAACTATACAAATATAATAAAAAGGTTCCCTGTCCCAAAGCGTGAGATGATTATGAACAGCCTGATAAATGGTGGCTAAAGTATACTTGCTGCCTAGCCATTGTCATGTTCTTTATGGGTCATGGCAAAAGAGTTTTCAGAAGAGGTTTGAAAAAGTACAGTGAGGTGGTTTTGCATGTTTACCATGAGCTCTTCCCATGTATATGACATGGGAGAATGCACAAAGATGCTTACTGGAAAAACTGACAAATGGGTGGTCAAGACTGGCATTTTTGGCAGAGAGTCAATAAATGTCAGTTACTATACACTTAGAAATCTGAATATTGGAATCAGTTTAATTGCTCTAAACGATGGAAATAGAAATTATATTTGAATGACTGAATTAAAAATGCTCTAGCTAGAAACAGGTCTGCAATTAAATTACATCACAAAATGTTAGTAGATTTATTAAACAATTATTAGCAGTTAGCTGTGATTTTATCATTAATATGCTGAAAGTAGTTTTATTTCTTAGTTCAGCCTGGTGAATGTATTTTAGGATTGGAGGAAGGATCATCATCATTCCTATGTTTGTGTCCAGAACAAACAGTGGAAAATGGAGATTTCAATTGCAATTTTAAGTTCTGAAGTCAATAAAAGATAAAAACAGAAGGAATGTCAGGGAAAGAGTTTGGCATACTGTAGAGAATTGTGTTCTAATTTTCAGCATAAAAGTCCAATATAAATTAGATGTTTCTACTGGCTTCTCTAGCAGCCTCTCCTCTGGGGCAAAAATTGCCCCGTGTTCTATGGCCAGCTTCACCTTGTAAGATCCCCTTCTCCTGGTACAGCATGCTCTGCAAGGGACATAACTGGCACTGCCTGGGTGCAGGGACATTCATTAGGCTTGCCATCAGTGGGATGGGGCATGTCCCATCATAAACAGAAAATTAAAAACAAGTTTCAGAACCATCAAAATATTTTGTTTTGATAATGTCAATTTTGCTTTGAAAAGGTCAATATATATGTAAAATTTGAAACAATATAAAATGAAACTTTTTGACGTTATTGAAACAAAAAACTGTTTTGACATTATCGTCAGAACCAAATGAGAAAGTCAAAGTTAATTGTTTTTACTTTATTCCATGGAAATTTTGTTGAAAGCAACACATTCATGTGAAACCATTGATTTCAACAAGACTATTTTCCAACAGAAAACAGTTTCTTAAAAAAAAAAAAAAAAAAAGTACCCAGCTCTATTTAGTAATAACATTAGGGAAGGAATTTGAATACTTTGTTGTGGAGTGGAAGCACAAAAGAAAAGTTTAAAATCAGCCTCATAATAAAAATGGGAGTCACAACACATCCACATCAAAAATCACCTACAGGAAGCCCAAAACATCTTACGTATATCAAGTTTCTTTTAATCCAGCTGCCTCTAGAATTACTAAAACTCATATGCTGATATTAGTTTATTGGTTATGTCTGGGAATTTTAGACTGGTAGTTTCAATAGGAAAAGGTGTCTAAGTCCCTTAGGCTCCTGTAAAAATCCAACCCTTTGACTATGTAGACAATATACCTTATATTTGCTTGAACAGATTGGAGAAATTCAGATCTGAGCAAAGAAATTATTACACACTGTAGCACAGAATACATCAAATACATTGAGACTGGGCGACTCTGTGGTTCAGTGAGGTATATTGAATTTTTACCTCTCATCACTGATTCAAATCGGATTTGGAGTGAATAAAGCTGTTACCATCTGAAGGTCATGCTACGCTTACATGAAATTACACAGTTCAGTTCCTAGAAGAAAGATATCTACAGACTCATGCCTTGCAAGAATAAGGTTCTTGATTCACTATTCTTTAATTACTCACAGTGTCTGTTCTGAATGGGTCCCCAATAGAAGTAAGATGACAGTATACTTTCCACTACCATTTAATTCTTAATGGTAGATTTTGTTATTAGGGGAACCTATCCATTTGAAATTAGACTGAGACCATCAACTCATTCATATAAAGCCAACAAGAACAATTAGATGTGAACTACTGACTGGAACTGGGGGGCATTACTTATTCCTAAGGCATCCAGTCCCCTTTGAATTCTGTCTACTCAGGCTGTAGTTGGCTGCTGTGAGATCTCACTGCTTTGGTATGCTGGTTTTAGAAGGAATGAGAATGTCTAGTCTGCCCACAATACAAGCTGCAAAAAGCTCAATGTAAAGAACCATGCATATGCATATGGTTGTTCTCCACATCCTTAGTCATAATGAGTAAATAGCGTCAAAGGATAGTGTAAGTTTCACAGCCCAGGGAAGACCTGTAACCGAGTGCAGCTGCAAAAGCATCTGTAGCGTCATTTGGTTTCCCTGTCCTATATTTCTAGCCAGAAAGATGTGCGTGAGGGCTTCAAGGCTACTGCTTTCCATTCTTCCAGACTTGTAATAATTGAATAAGTGACTTAAGAGGAAAATGTGATGGGTGGGTTTTAAATTTTGTTCTTGTGGTTGTGCCTAAACAACTCCGCATGTCTCGAAAATGACAATCTAGAAGAAAAAAAAAAGATAGGTAAAGAGAGTCCAGAATAGTTGCGATTAGGAAACAAGTTCACTTTGTGTGTGGATGAAAAACTAAGTGAAATTTCAAGATAAAAATTCATTGGAAAGAATCAGTAAAGAAAATAAATAACCAAAAGTCCAAAAAGACAGCTAAAAAGTATGTGGTACTATACTCACAGCTGAGCTTGTCACTGCCCAGCATGAGTTAGAACAGCCTTGGGGAAGCTTGACTTACTATAGTTGGGTATCGTCTCCAAAGGCTGGTGCTGTGTCTCAACTTCTTCCCACCTCCAACATTCCCCCACATGTCAGGCTGGGGTGGTGTGGGGGCAGTTGGCTCAGGAGTCAGTTCTGCCAGTTTTACACCAACTGAGAGATCATTGGAGCTGGCTAGAAAATAAAAATATCTTGCTGTGCAAAATGTTGTGTAACGAGTTTAAAACAAAAAGAGCTATTAAAAAAGTTATAATAAAAAACAGACTGAAAACTCCAGTCTATATATAAAGAAACTATTGTCCTTTGGACTGAAAAACATGACCTCTGGATGGCAATAATATCTTCAGTCTGTGGCTTTGAGAATTAAGTCCCCCTGGTTGTCTACAGGATTGACAAAAGTGACAATATCTTTCCACATAAACTAGAGCGCTAGACTAAATCTGATTTGTTACACCCTTTAAAAATGACATTTTGCTCTATAAATGAGCTAAATTAATTTTCAGTGTGTTCCACCAACAGTAATCAAGAAATGATATTTAGACTTTTAAATTAATTTTATAGTACACCACTTGCATGACATCAGGAAAGAAAAAAGCACCAGAAATTGATAGATGCAAGAGTAGGTGCTCAGCTGGAACTACCTCTGCTTGGTACAACTGAGGAAAGTGAAGGGAAAACATTGCTCAAAGACATCTTTATACCCTTTGTTTCAACAGGCTGACATGGTTTAGAGCCACCTCAGGAGATATTCCACCCATCTTTCGGGTGTCCTGGGGCAGTCACGGGGATAGCTATAAAGGAGCATCATGGCTCTGGATTAGAGGTCTGGTCGAGCCTAATTTTAAAAGCTGACTAGAACCCAGTGTGAGCACAAGTGGAGCCAAACGCTAACCCAATCCCAAGAGGGTCAATTATTTTCAGAATTGACCCAACCTGACCTTTCTGTTTAAATTTGTTTCAGCACCACCACCTCTCCCTTGGGGCTTGACCTGGTGGGGGCTTCCTGCTCCCCCCCCGCCCCGCCTCTTGCCTGCAATCCATCTCTGGCCGCCTCCTGTTCGTGGGGCCAGCTACATGCCCTCTGCTGGTCACTACCTGCTCACTGTGCTGTGTGGAGTGAGGTCCTGCGATTTGTCAACACATTCATTCTACAGCATGCACAGTGTAGCAAGGTGGTGGCTGGCAGGAGTAGGGCACACAGGACTATGGAGATGTTAACTCCCACCTCTGATTGACCCATGATGCCAGCTTCCATCTCCCACTCATTAAACTTTCAAACAAGCACCTTCGTGTTTTCTCCTTTTCTGACCCTCATGCTTTGGAGGAATGTCCTGGTAAGCATCCACAAAGCTACCTCATTATCCACCTGTGATGGGTTTGGTCACAGAGATCCCCTTGGGACCGTCGCCTGATGTGCTGAAATTTCCTCTGAGCCTGTTTTCCCTGCCAGCTTGGGACTCCTGCCTTGATGAGCCAAACATGCTAGCCTACTGCAACACAGACTCAGGGGTCTGGGCCAGGCCCCCAAAGCTGCAGACTTTAACCAAAAACAGCTCAGCAGGTTACCTCTCCAGCACAAAGACACCCAGTTCCCAATGGGATCCAAACCCCAAATAAATCCGTTTTACTTTATATAAAGCTTATACAGGGTAAACTCATAAATTGTCCACCCTTTATAACACCGATAGAGAGATATGCACAGCTGTTTGCTCCCCCAGCTGTTTGCTCCCCCACTTACTCGGGTTTATTAATAAAATCACTTCTGTTTATTAAGTATAACAAGTAGGATTTAAGTGGTTTCAACTAACAACAGACAGAACAAAGTCACCAAGCAAAATAAAGCAAAAACATGCAAGTCTAAGCCTAATACATTAAGAAACTGATTACAGGTAATATCTCACCCTCAGAGATGTTCCAACAAGCTTCTTTCACAAACTAGACTCCTTCCTAGTCTGGGCCGAATCCTTTCCCCTGGTACAGTCCTTATTAGTTCCAGCAGACATCTCAGGTGGTAAGCAGGGGCTCTCTCATGAGTGGCCGCCTCTTTTGTCCTGCTTCACCCCCTTTTATAGCTTTGGCACAAGGCAGGAAACTTATCTCTTTGGGGTCCCCCCCTCCTAAATGGGAAAGTACCAGATCTAAGATGGATTTTATTATCAGGTGACATGGTCACATGTCACTGTAGGACCACCTAGTCTCCATTGTTCCTGGGCTGCCCACATGTACACAGGAAGATCTGCAAGTAGACAGAGCCATTTACAGTTCATTGATTCTGAAGCACCCCTAATGGCTTCCACTTAACATGTTTACATCAGTAATACAAGTTTATACCTTATTCTCCTAACTCCAGATATAGAAATAATACATGCAAACAAATAGGATGAACACACTCTGTAGATTATATTCCAGTTACATCATATTCACATTTATAAGCATATTTTCATAAAACATATAGAGTGCAACATCACACCACCTTTAGTTCCTACCTCATGATTCTGCCATAATGCCTACAAAAAAACCCCGAAAATTTGACAATGGTTAGGCAGTTGGTGTGTTGAAACCACTGCCTATTGTGCTTGCTCTATTTTCTTACACTTCCCCATTAGTCTGGCTACATCTCTCTGTTGTCACCTGTTTTAACACTAGGAGGACTTGTGGCACCTTCGAGACTAACACATTTATTTGAGCATAAGCTTTCGTGAGCTACAGCTCACTTCATCAGATGCAGTCAGTGAAGTGAAGTGAAGTGAAGTGTAGCTCATGAAAGCTTATGCTCAAATAAATTTGTTAGTCTTGAAGGTGCCACAAATACTCCTTTCTTTTTGCGGATACAGACTAACACGGCTGCTACTCTGAAACCTGTCTTAAGACTGTAAGCTTTTGGGGGCTTGGACTGTCTTTTTGCTCTGTGTTTTGAACCTAGCACAATGGGCTCCTGATCTATAACTGGACTTCCTAGGTGCTACTACAATAATAATCAATAAAGTAAAGTGGATAGTTGCTCATACTAATAATACGTTATGTATTGCTTAAGAGAAAAGGGAAACATTTTAGTGTGGCATAGAGATAATAAATTACGGCGTAGTATGGCATTAAGGTGTTATCGGCACAAATTGAACCAGCATAACTGTCTAATGCAGCCATCCCAAATTTACACCAATAAAGCCCATGTCACAGTACACCTTTATGCATAAGATATATTTATGAGCATCCCTTTAATTTTACTGCTTTCCACATGCTATTTTATCACATGACAGCATAAAGAAAACTCTCTTGACTTAAAAGAGTCAATGAAAGTGAAGGTGATAATTCTGTTTAGCAGAAAAATATCAGCACAATAAGCAAAAGGGAATCTCAGCTGACTGATCTTCTCTGGTACCCACTGCCAAGCCTGTTGCTAGTTTAATTTTGGTAAAACATGGGAAACATCTTGTTAGCACGTTTCTTTCCCCTCTCCATTGCAAGAGCTGGCTAACTTGTTTGTTATATTCACTTGATTTCCAGACCTTGTACCCCTTCCCTGTTTTTTTACCACCTTTCCTTTCTCTCTCTCTCTACCCCCACCCATCATAAATGATTTCTATATATCTATAAAACATTGTGGAGTGTTTTTCTTGTTTTGTTTTTTTAAGAAAAAGTAAAACCACATTGTTTTAAAGCAGAACACATGCAGAGTTCTTAAGAAATGTGAAAAACACCCTCTTATTTGGCTACCAGGCAACAGATGAAATTCATAAAGAATATAAGTAATAAACTAGCAGATCATCAACCTCTGTGCAGCTGTACAAGGTAAGAAGGAGCAAACTCTGGAAGAAGTTAGGTAAATAGGATGACATTATAGCATATAAACGGGGGGGGGGGGGGGTCAATTTCCATACTCATGCACACTGGCTACCACCACGGAAGTTACCAGACCAAAATTTCCAGTGACCACTGTTGATTTTGCATGCCTCACTTTTTGGGTGTCCATCTTGAGGCACCTTGGGCCTGCTAATCAGAAGTCCTGAGTACTCCCAACTCCAAATGAAGTTCTAAAGTACTTCTGAAAATCAGCCTCCAGGTTTCTTAAATTGGGCACTAGGAGACATAGGCACCCAAAACTAAAGGAAACTCTTGAAAATTTTTGGCCTAGGCTTGCACAAATGGTAAATGAGAACAAGATTTTGGTATGAAATGTTTACATTTACATCTCTTGGTGTGTATAGATACAACTCTATTAAAAGCTCTTGTTCTCCTACCAGTTAGTTCTTTTAAAAGAATTAGAGATTCTTTTCCTTGAGAAGAAAGTAATGCTTCTTGCTTTCAGTTATATTATTGTTTCAAGATCTGCTAATGCTGCTGTTTGGCAAATGAGGTGATCAACAAATTCAAAGTTAAGATTTATTTTTCATAATGTATAAAATTAGTGCAAATTGACCTGTCAGTGTTCAAGCCAAAAGTGAGTTAAAACGAACCAAAAAAAAAAAAAAAAAAGAGGAAAAACAGCATACTTCTGAAATTTGAGCATGCTGAAAATCCTCATATGCTGGAGGTCTCATGAAGCCAATAGTAAAACATCACTAGAGTTTCTAAAGTTGTAGATGATAATTTTATAACCACACAAAGTATCACCACTCAACACAGAATACATTTCAAGGCCAGAAGGCACCACTATGATTATCTAGTCTTCTATGCTAGCATTTCTGGATCTCTTTATGACTAAGATTAATAAATCAGAAGTTGGTAGTTAGCTAAGGACGAGGGATCATGACCTTACATTCAATATGGGCAAAGAGGACAGTCTCAGCCAGTAATATCTGTACTTGGCAGTTCAAAGGGGCTAATTTTCCAAAGCTGAGGAAAATGAGTGAAATTGATTGGGAGGCAACATTTCAACTGTAAAATGTGAAATAAAATTGAGATATCTTTAAGAAGAGTTTATTAGATGGCCAAAATGCCAGAGTTAAGAAAGAGGACTTGGACAAGGCAAATATCCTATCCTGGTGAAGTGAAGTGACCAATTAGAAATAAAAGCAGCAACATAGAACAAAAATGAGAAAAGCAGGAAATAAATTCCAAAGCAATATAAACCAGAAGTTATAAAAATGTAGAAATTTATAAAGGTAATTAATGATAATGGCTGGCAGGACTAAGGCTAAACATTTTTGAAAGTATATTAGGAATAAAATTAAAATCCTAGCAATGGTATTGCCCCACTGCTAATTGGAGATCATAAAATTGTTAATGCAGAAAAGTTTAGTTATTTTTGTCTGTTCTGTATTTGGAAAGAAGCAAGATGACATAATTGTATAACATAAGGATGATGCAGTACTTTCCAGTCCTTTAATAACTATGGAGGATGTTAAAAAACATCTACCAAAAAATCAATATTTTTAAATCAGCTGACTCATAATGTGTACCAAAGAGCCCTGAAAGGGTTGGCTGAGGAGATCTCTGACCCACTGATGTAAATATTTTTTTAAAATGAAGAAGATGGCATAATAAGCATTCTTCCCAATATTCCAAAAAGGGCAAGCAGGACGACTCAGGTAAATATAACTGCTGATAAAATTTGTGGATGACAAAGATTAGCCAAGTGGTCCATACACATTAATCTGGATTGCTTGGTAAACTGGGACTATTCAAACAAAATGTTTTTGAATATAGCCAAATATAAAGTTATACATCTAGGAACAAGGAATGCAGGCTATACTTACAGAATGGGGGACTGTACCTTGGAAAGCAGAGACTCTGAAAAGGAGTCAGGGATCATAGTCAACAAGCAACAGGAGTGCCCACTGTGACTCTGGGAGAGAAAGGGCTAATACAATCCTTGGATGTATAAAGGGGGATTAGGAAATAGAGCTATGTGAAGGTTCCAAACAATCAGAAAAAGATTCCAAGCAATTCCAAACAATCAGGTTCAAACCAAAAGTGTTCAAAATTTTTGGTGAATCAAGGAGTTGACAAAAATATTCATTTCAGGTCAAATGAAGTGTTTTATTCTGAGACCACTGAAATGTTTTATTTTGATTTGAGGCTTTGTTTTGTTTTGATTTGAGACCCCCTCAGATATTCAGTTTTCTGACCAAGACCATTTGGTGATGCAGACACAAATTTACCAAATGTTTAGGTGTCACCAAATCTGCATTTTTTCTGAAGAAAAGATTGTAAAATAATAATAATAACAACAACAACAACAGTCCAACTCTAATAAAAAAGGCGATTTTACTTCTATATACACAACATTGGTGAAACCAATAGTCCACACAGTTCTGGAGTCCATATTTGAAGAAATATGTTGATAAATTAGAGAAGACAGAAAAGAGCCACAAAAATGACCAAAGGGCTGGAGAAGATTACTTACAATTGAGACACTTAAAGAGCTCAATCTCCATCTTCTTTTAATATGATTGAAAAGTGACTTGATTACAATAAATAAGTACCTTCACAGGGAGAAAATATGAGGTACTGAAGTGCTTTTTAAAAATCTGTCAGAGAATGGCATAACAGGAACCAAAAAGCCAAAACAAATTAGAAGTCAGGCACAGTTTTTGAAACAGTGGAACAAATTCCCAAGGGAAGTGGTTCCCCATCTCTTAATGCATTCAAATCAAGACTAGATGCCTTTCTGGAAGACATATGTTAGCCAAACACACATTAATGTGCTCAAGACAGGTGTAACTGGGTGAAATTTAATGGCCTGTGATATGCAAGAGATAAGACTAAATGATACAATAGTCTCTGACTTCAAACTATATGAATCAGTATTTATGCCATGTATGTAGATCCTTTCATACTTGTGAAAGAAACACTGCATTAGTGATAAGTTTTACTCCTTGCAGAAACTACGTGTTTAAATTGATTTTTTAAAACAAAATTCACTGACAGAGGATTATAGCCAGGATTTAAGGAATTTGTTGGTAAAATAAAATTCATTTCAGTGACGTGCTACTGAATCCTGCAGCCGGAGAATGAAAACTGCACAACTCTGTAAAAAAAAAAAAATAAATAAATAATAATAATAATAAAAAAAAATCCCTGGAGACTAGGATCTTCAAAATAGTCCAGAAGAAGGAGATGCTCAAATCCAAAGGTATTTGGGTGCCTAACTCCCTTAGGGTATTCCATCAGTAATCACTATTTATTACTGTACTGCTTATTATTTCTTTGTTAAGCACCAGTATTGAACATTAGCCAAAACATAGAAGTGTCTTTCCCAGGAAGCTTTAACACCACTCCTTTTTCAACTTCATTCTTTTCCTAAGCCCCAATCCAGCAAAGCACATAAGCACATGCTTAACTTTAAGCACATTCTTTAGTCCATCCCTATTCAGCAAATCACCTATGCCTATAATAAGTATGTCTTATAATAAGTATGCTTTGTTAAATAGTAATGAGATTGCTAGAGACTGTGTTCAGATTAATTGAGACCCTAAGATATACCATATTATTTGTACCCCATTTTTCATCTAAAATTGTACTGCCTGTCTCCAATAACAAAATTCAATGTTTGATCTCTATAGAAAAATACCACAATCACTGAAGGTACATCTACACTATGGAGACTGTGTCCGCATAGCTAGGCCGATTGTAGCTATACTGGAATAATAATAGTGTAGAGGCAACCTATGCTGACGGAAGAGGGTTTTGAATCAGTGTAGGAACACCACATCCTCAAGCAAACTAACACAGCTGCATCTACACTGGGGGTTAGGTCCACATAACTACAGCACTCATCGGTGCATTTTTTTCACAACCCAGACAGATATAATTATGCGACCTAACTTTTAAGCATAGTTAAACTGAGTTCCACTGATTTCCCACCCTGAATATCATTAATCCTGTTGCAGGATCAAGGCCTGAGCCATCACGTACACAGTCATTCTGTGCAGTGGAAGACTATACAAAAGCGTTCAAACATGCAGCATATATCTGACACAAAAGAGCTATTTTTCTGAACAAATTATATATATTAGGAGGGGAAAGAAGTGGTTAACTTACATCGAAGTGTATGCATTGGCTCTGTAGGTATAATGTTGCCCTAGAGAAAGTCATCATGGACAAGTTAAGTTAAATATCCCTGAAAATTGTATAGGTCTACAATGAAAATGCTGACAGTGCTTTAACTGCAGTAGGGCGAAGAGTATTACAATAATGTCTGTGAGATGCAGAGCATCTTCCTAACGGAAACGCAGTAAAATATAATTTGAGATTCCATGTGGACTATTAAGATTTTAATTAGAGCTGTGGGGAGAAAGGCTATTGCATTTCATGGAGGATTTTGATATTTTGAAGTTATCCGTAAAAGGGAAAGGAGCCTGGTCTCTGATTCCAGGACAGACCACTCGTCTGGGGCAGTCCAGCAAGTGCTGACAATCTGGGTGGGCAAGCTGGCAGGAAGCCAGGCAGATTTTGTTGGATCGCTGACTGGGTTCTGTGGGAACTTAAAGTCAAAATGTTTCATAAAGGTGGTTTGATTTTTGACTTTAACAAATTCTGACCCGCTTTAATTTTTATGCAGCACACATTATTTCTGTAGTGTTTTGACAGTCTTATAAAAGAAATGAATGAGTATTCCAACAAATTACTTTTCAGCATGCACAAGTTATGTTTCTACATTTCTCTTCCTATATTCTTACTCCAAAGTAGAACCACCAGCTCTTTGATGCACCTCCTGCCCCTGTGCTGAGCAAAGCAAAGCAAAGGAGGGCATCTGCCCTATTGAAACCAATGGGACATCAGCATGTACATAAAGTAAAGTGCATGCTTAAGTGCTTTCCTGAATATGGATGCTTTCCTGAACTGGGCCCAGTCTTGACACAGGGACAGACCTGCTGTCTTTATTTACACTGAGTACTAGTTTCCTCTGCAGGGTGCCCGCTGATTTCTTCTGGTTTCAATGAATCTGCAGAGAGGGTAAGCTACTACTCAAGTACTCATGGGTGTGACATTTGGGATCATACCATTTTGTACTGGAAAAGATTTTGTATCAGAATTATACTAGTTTATTTCATTAAGAGCCACTGATTGTATTATGAGTCTTGAGCCATATCTTACAACACACTGTGGTGTTTAAATGCTGCTTGTAATTATTAGAACTGGGAGCACTGGCTGTTGGGAGTCTGAAAGGACAGGAAACAGGAAGGGGCAGGGGAGTTGAGGAGGCGGAGTGAGAGCTACTGAGGGTGCAGCAGCAGCTTGGTAAAGAGGTTTCCACTTTTAAAATAAAGTCCTGTTGAAGTTTGTTAGTACCTTGCCTGGTTGCTACAACATTTTGGTGACAAGAAGGGATCTTCTGCCTCTGAACCCACCTGCAACCTTTCTGCAAAGCCAAGGTGAGCCTCCATTTGCTTTTACTGCCTGGATCCATATTTTGAGACTTATCTGCTTGCAATCACTGTTACAGAGATTTCTGAAGTAAGAAAGTGTGCTCTGCTAATCCACTGCCTTGGAGCAGAAGGGCAAGGGCAGCATATATTTTACACTTTTCCCCTTGCAGATGATAAATATGAGACTACACTCACTGCATTAAAGAACTTTTTTGTGCCAAAAGTGAATGTAGTAGCTAATTGCTACAGATTTCGCCAGCGTGAGCAGAAAACGGGGGAGTCTATAATGCAGTATATTGCTTCCCTGCGGAGTCTGATTGTAACTTGTGACTTTGGGAATATGGCAGATGAGATGATGAGAGACCAGCTCATTGAGAAAACAACCATGCTTCATGTAAGAGATTGCTTACTTCTAGAACCACAACTTACACTAGAAAAAGCAATAACCATTGCTACTCAGACTGAGTCAGCTACAGCCGAAGCCAAAATAATGACCATGGATACAGGAGGCACAGTCCAGGCTGTGACTCCTTTGAAGAAATGTTCACTATCGCTGCAGACAAAATGATTACAAGAAGAAAACTAATGGAAAACCACCAAATCAGCAAATTCAAAATACAGTAAAAGCATGCTTTTGCTGTGGATCCCCACAACACCTTGCAAGCTACACAGGATATCCAGCAAAGTAGTTCAGTGCAATCATTGCAAAAAGATTGGGCATTTTGCTAAAGTATGTCACAGCAGCCAGTTCAATCAACAGGTGCATGCAGTTACAATACCAGATGTTACTGTGCTGAGCGTGGACAAATCACTACTGCACATATTCCAGAACAAATCAAGTGCACTGTAAACGTTCCCGCCATACCCTCAGGCAAATCACACTCTATTCAGCTAATGTTGGACACTGGCTCAGCAGTATCTATACTACCTGATTCCACCTATTTACATTACTTTAAGGATGTGCCTCTTACTGAACCCAAACTTCACTTGGTATGCTATTTGACAAACCATATTCTAGTACATGGCTGCCTGCCAGCAATAGTTACTTTTGGTGATTACTGTGTAACTGCAGAGTTCTACATTGTCCACAAAGGCACTCCTATCCTTGTCAGAGATTTATTGGCTGCTTCAAATCTCAGCGTAGTTAATGGATGAATTGATCTTCCTTAGCAAAGCACTCTTGCAGTACACACACCAGTTTCAGCTGGGACCGAACACCAGATAGCACTGAACTCCATGTTGGTTCTTCAGAATCAATGACATTTTTTGGAAAGCACTTGGGGCAGATGCGAGACTGTATGGAACACGTTTAAAATGAAGTAGTCCCTCGTGTAATAAATGTTGTGAGGTCTCTGCTATCTTCATGCAACATAACCTGATAGTATGCGGTCTGCAAATCAAGAGTAGAAAACATCTTTGCAGAATTCTGCAAATACTTCTTCTATATGAGGAAGAGGATGGCTGTCAATCACAATAGCTTTATTTGCCTCCCTTAAATCCACAAGGTAAATGCCTCCACCCTTCTTCAGCGTCACTACTATAGGTGAAACCCATTCCGAGGAGTTAATCTCTTCAATAATGTTTATGGTGTAGATATATATGTATGTTATCCTTCAAAAAGGAAAATACACTGTTTGAATAGAAAAGTCTTATGTGTGCATATCTATAAAACATTCTTTGGAAGGGCACATTATATAAAGCAGGCAGTTAGGAGACAATATTAACTTAAGTCTTACAGTTGGGCACTGATACCAAGAGTTAAAACCCGAGATAAAATAGATTAATGTGCATGGCCACCGAAGATTAACTTAACTGTCGTTAGACAGTGTTATCTGGCTAAACCTTGACATACAAAGTAATTAGTGTTGGTTTGTTGTTAATAATACTCTTATGAGCATCAAAAAAAAAAAAAACAACAGACTTAGGGTTATAGTCCTGAGAAGCTGACCTAGCATTAATATAATAAGATCCATACATATTCCTCACCTTTGGCTGTGATTCTGTCTTAATTATCTCATAAGCTAAGCACCATCAGGATGGGTTAGTATTTGGGTGACATTTAAGGAACACTCAGAGAAAGTGACAATGTTTACTTGATAAGGCCATCTTTTCCCTTCTCACTCTGTATTGAGCCCCTGCTGCAGAATAGTGCAAGGGGGAAGGGTGCTGTTTGAGATGACATCTTTGGATGAGAAAAGGGGTCTGGACTAGAGCTGGGGAAAGCTTTTTTGGAATATAGCAAAGTCATTGAAAAATTCATTTTCCAATGCACTGAAACTATTTTCAAATTCAGGTTGAATTAGGCAAATTTTTTCTGCAGAAAAAAATTCCATAAAAGTCAAAGGCTCCTTTTGGCCATTTTGAAACATTTTCTTTGATTTTTCATTTCAAAATATTGTTTCAACTATTTTGAAATGAAACTTCTTGATTTTTCTTTTCAAAATACTGTCCCATTTCAAAGTTTGGCTAAATTAAAAAAAAAAAAAAAAACACAAAACAAAAAAGACCTGAAACAAAAAAGAAAAAAAGAGTCAATTTGGGTTGAACAAAACATTGTCATTTCAGTGAGAAAAACAAAATTCAGTTTCAGTTAGAACTAAGCTAGATTTTTTGGGGGATGTGGAGGCATTCATTAGCCCTGGTCTACACTATGAGTTTAGGTCAAATTTAGCAGCGTTAGGTCAATTTAACCCTGCACCCGTCCAAGCCTCTTTTGTTGATTTAAAGGGCTCTTAAAATCAATTTCTGTACTCCTCCCCAGCGAGGGGTTTAGTGCTAAAATCGACCTCGCTGAGTCGAATTTGGGGTAGCGTGGATGCAATTTCAACGGTATTGGCCTCCGGGAGCTATCCCAGAGTGCTCCATTGTGACCGCTCTGAACAGCACTCTCAACTCAGATGCACTGGCCAGGTAGACAGGAAAAGCCCTGGGAACTTTTGAATTTCATTTCCTGTTTGGCCAGCTTGGCAAGGCGACCATGCAGAGCTCATCAGCACAGGTGAGTCGAGGAATCGAAAAAGAGCTCCAGCATGGACAGAACGGGAGATACTGGATCAGATCGCTGTATGGGGAGAAGAATCCATGCAGGCAGATCTCCTTTCCAAAGGATGAAATGCCAATATATTTGCTAAAATCTCCAAGGGCATGATGGACAGAGGCTACAACAGGGACACACAGCAGTGCCGCATGAAAGTTAAGGAGCTGAGGCAAGCCTACAGAAAAACAAAGGATGCAAACGGTTGCTCTGGGTCAGAGCCCCATACATGCTGCTTCTTTGATGAGCTGCATGCAATTTGGGGGTGGGGGGGTACCACTACCCCACCACAGTCCGTGGACACCTGCAAGGGGGGAGTCTCATGCAACAGGGATGAGGAAGATGAGGAGGAGGAGGTGGTTGAGGATCGTGCACAGCGGGCAAGTGGAGAATCCCTTCTCCCTGGCAGCCAGGAACTGTTCATTACCCTGAAGCTAATAGCCTCCCAACCCTCCCAAGGTGGGCTCCTGGACCATGAAGCTGGACAAGGCACCTCTGGTGAGTGTACCTTTGTAAATATAATACAGGGTTTAAAAGCAAGCGTGTTTAATGATTAATTTTCCCTGAAGGCTTGGGATGCATTTGCGGCCAGCTACTGAAAAAGTCTGTTAACGTGTCTGGTAATGGAGTGGAAATCCTCCAGGGACATCTCCATAAAACTCTCCTGGAGGTACTCTAAAAGCCTTTGCCACGTGGTGTGGGGGAGGCCCGTCCATGCTGAACTGTTCGTGTTTGGCTGAGAGGGATCTTCCCTGATACTAGCCATGCGGTGCAGGGGGTGGTGAAGCACATGTGCTATGTAATGTGAATCGTTTGATTCAATGTGAAATAGTCTTCCCTTTGTTCTCTAAAATGCATCTTTTCAAATACTACTCTCCCTTTTTTCCTCCCGCAGCTGCAAATGTTTCTACGCTCCCCCATCATCTCCGTCCCAGAGGCTAGAGCAGATTAGAAGGCAAAAAAAAAAAAAAAAAAAAAACCACACTCGCAATGACATTTTATCAGAGCTCATGCAGTCCTCCCGCACTGAAAGAGCTCAGCAGAATGCGTGGAGGCAAACAATGGCAGAGTCCAGGAAAACGTTAAATGAACATGATGAGAGGAGGGAGGAGCACGCTGAGAGGAGGCAGGATACAATGCTGAGCCTAATGGGGGAGCAAACTGACATGCTCAGGTGTCTGGTGGAGCTGCAGGAAAGGCAGCAGGAGCACAGACCACCGCTGCAGCCCCTGTATAATTGCCTGCCCTCCTCCCCAAGTTCCATATCCTCCTCACCCAGACGCCCAAGAACATGGGGTGGGGAAGGCTAATGGACACACAGCCACTCCACCCCAAAGGATTGCCCAAGCAAAAGAAGGCTGGCATTCAATAAGTTTTGAACTGTAGTTTGGCTTTGTCCTTCCCTCATCCACCACCTCACCTGGTGCTTCCCTCCTCGCCCACCCTTCCTGGGCTAACTTGTGAGTTTTCCCTCTATTTGTATGATGAGTTAATAAAGAATGCATGATTCTGAAACAATAAATGACTTTATTGCCTCTGAAAGTGGTGATCGAAGCAGAGAGGTCAGTTGGCTTGCAGGGAAGTAGAGTCAACCAAGGGGGTGGGTTTTCATCAAGGAGAAACAAACAGAACTGTCACACCACAGCCTGGCCAGTCATGAAACTGGTTTTCAAAGCTTCTCTGTTGTGCAGGGTGCCCAGCTGTGCTCTTCTAATCGCCCTGGTGTCTGGCTGCACGTAATCGACGGCCAGGCGATTTGCCACAAGTTTCCACCCCACCATAAACATCTCCCCCTTACTCTCAGATATTGTGGAGCACACAGCAGGCAGCAATAACAATGGGAATATTGGTTTTGCTGAGGTCTAACCTAGTCATTAAACTATGCCAGTGAGCACATTCTACTACCATTCTGCACTTACTCAGCCTATAGTTGTACTGTCCAGGGTCCTGTGTATGGCTTCATGAGCTATGGCATTTAGGGGTAGGCTGGGTCCCTAAGGGTAACTACAGGCATTTCAACATACACAATGGTAATTTTCTGGTCTGGGAAGTTCCCTCCTGCAGCTGTTCAAACAGACCAGAGTTCCTGAAGATGCAAGTGTCATGCACCTTTCCCAGCCATCACACGCTGATGTCTGTGAAATGTCCCTTCTATCCACCAGTGCTTGCAGCACCATTGAAAAGTACCCCTTGCAGTTTATGTACTGGCTGCCAAGGTGGTCCGGTCCCAAGATAGGGATATGCGTTCTGTCTATCGCCCCACCACAGTTAGGGAACACCATTGCGTCAAAGCCATCCACTATGACCTGCACATTTCCCAGAGTCACTACCCTTGATAGCAGCAGCTCAGTGATTTCATTGGCTACTTGGATCACAGCAGCCCCCACAGTAGATTTACCCACTCCAAATTGATTTCCGACTGACCGGTAGCTGTCTGGCGTTGCAAGCTTCCAGAGGGCTATCGCCACTTGTTTCTCAACTGTGAGGGCTGCTCTCATCTTGGTATTCTTGCGCTTCAGGGCAGGGGAAAGCCAGTTACAAAGTTCCATGAAAGTACCCTTAAGCATGCGAAAGTTTCACAGCACTGGGAATCATCTCAGACCTGCAACACTATGCAGTCCCACCAGTCTGTGCTTGTTTCCCGGGCCCAGAATCTGTGTTCCATGGCAGGAACCTGCCCCATTACCACCATGATGTCCAAATTGCCATGGCCTGTGCTTTGAGAGAAGTCTGTGTCCACGTCATAATCACTATCATGATTGTGCTGTTGTCACCTCCTCGCCTGTTTTTGCAGGTTCTGCACATATTGCAGGATAATGCGCCAGGTGTTTACGATGCTCACAACAGCAGCAGTGAGCTGAGCGGGCTCCATGCTTGCTCTGATGTGTCGTCTGCAGGAGAGCAGAGTTGCAGCAGAACCGGCGGATGACGACGACGTCTGCTGACTGCAGTATGGCGTCTGCATGTAAAAAAAGGCGCGAAACGATTGTCTGCCGTTGCTTTCATGGAGGGAGGAGTGACTGATGACATGTACTGAAAACCAACGGCGAAAATGTTTTTGCCCCATCAGGCTTTGGGAGCTCAACCCAGAATTCCAATGGGCAGCGGAGACTGCGGGAACTGTGGGACAGCTACCCACAGTGCAACGCTCCAAAAGTCGATGCTAGCCATGGTACCGTGGACGCACTCCAACAACTTAGTGGGGACACACACAATCGGCTGTATAAAATCACTTCCTAAAAATCAACTTCTGTAAATTCGACAATTTCGTAGTGTAGACATACCCTTAGATTCTCGTCCTCTCCATTTGTGGTCACTAAAATTATCAACATCCCCTTATCTGACAAAGAGTATGTTAAGCCAAAAGGACTGCAACTACATTCTACCACCTGCACATGCATTCTTCACTTCCAGTTCCATATTACTATATATAGTTACAGCATAAAGTTAAATGGCAGCTCTAGATTATTTTGTTTAAACAGGTAAACGTCCTGTTATCAAAACTGTATGTTTCAAGGGGAAATTTTATTTTTCTCCAATTTGAGGGTTTTTCTCTACATATTTTATTTTGCTGGGGTGGGGGGTTGCCTTCATTTTCCCTTTTCTAGTATGAAAAAAAGAATGAAAAGTTGTGAAAAAAGTAAAAGGAAAAATGAAAATATTGCAAGATTATTCAAAATCAGTTATTTTCAAAAACTTCAAAATGAAAACAATGGATTTATTTTAGTATTTCCACCAGTTCTGTTAAACAGTTTCCTGGTTTCACCTCTATTTCAATGGTTAATGAACTGATACCTAGTGCTGGTTTGTAGTGTTGTGGAAAATTAAGACAGTATTTTTATACCAGTTAATTATGTAGGACTAATTCAAGCATTAGACATAGCCTACAGTAAGGCGTGTCACAGTTGCTCCCCGCTTGCATGGGGTGGGGAGGGGAGAGATGGAGACCCCCTTTGCAGAGTGTTCTCAGTCAGTTATTTTGTCTGGCAAAGTAAGGTAAGTAGAGACAGCAATCTCCTCTCACTCCCAGCCTCTGTTTTCTCAGTCACTAATTCTATAATTCAATGCAAAAAAGAAATCAAAGTTGTCTAGCAAGATCCAGGCTGTTTTTATAAAGTGTTACTTATAGTTCAGAACATGTTTAAAAAAATCATTAATGGAAAATAATGAATTGTTTGCATTTCCTCCCCACACATACACTTTCTGATTTTCTCTGCTGTTTATTATTCATCGTTCCAAAGCCCACTAGTGCAACATGCTTGCAGATACTTGTGTCCATGAATAAGGCCTGGTGTACACTAAAAAGTTAGGTTGACTCAGCTATGTCACTCAGGGGTGCATCAAACCCACAGCCCAAGTTACACAGTTCCACTGACCTAAGCCCCTGTGTAGACAGTGCTAGGCCGATGGAGGAATTCTTCTATTGACCTAGCTAACACCTCTCAGGGAGGTTGATTGGCACCATTGGCATAAGTCATGTCTACACTGAAGAGCCGCCTCGGCACAGCTGGGTTGGTATAGCATTTCAAGGGCAGGCAACCCCTATGTTGATTTACACAAGGAGATCTATTTATTTCAATGGTGCCTACTTCTGCAGGATTGGGCCCTAGAGGTTGAGTGCTTTCCCCCTTCCCCCCTTTAGTTTTTGTTCTATTATTTTACCAGTGATAGGTACTAGATCTATGAAGCAGTAGAAAGGAGCTGATCCGGATACCTTTTTTGTAGATCAGGGCTACGCTGGCTTTTCTCTACGCTTATCAAAGCTCCTTAGTTTTTAGAACTTTCAGAAATAAATTAAAGAGAAAGTAAGCCACTGTTTTCTGGTAACTTTCCATAAATGGTCATCTTTTCACAACCCCAGATGAAATAAGAGTATAAAATATTGGGTATTTTATTTTCAGTGCTGTTTTTCCATAACTCTGATTTCTGGATGGAATTTGTATACCCCTCTAGTCTACAAATTACAGTACAGTAAATGTTCTAGCAACAAAGTATTGAAATTGGCCAGGTCTGTAGCCAATTCGATACTTCATTATCAAAGCAAATATTCTTGTTCAAATAGTTACTATTCAGGAAATTGGTGAACTAAATCCATATCAGCTTTTAATACCAAATCCTATTTATTTTTCATTAACACTTGCCTAACCTAAATATGATTTGTACTTTGATGAAACAAAACATACAGAAATGTGCCAAACATGTTGGAGTTAGTCATCAAAAGCTATGAAATGGTCAAAGACAGTTCATGGGAGGTTTTCTTTTAGGTAATTTAGCTGTGGTTTTAATGTGAATACTGAGATAAATCAAACTTCTAGTAGAAAGCATCATATTGCACAGGAAAAATTCCAGAATGTATAATAGAATGCACGGCAATTAAAATCTACTAAAAAAAAGTTATTTCCTTTTGATCTTTTCTCTACTTTTTAAAGCACAAATTTGTCTTGTCTCCACACATCTATGGTATTAATAGCAAAATGGACATTGTAGTAGGCATTATGTTATTTGCAGAGAATGGAAAGGTTGACATTATTAGTAATTCTGTAACACAGGCTCCTTATAATCATGCTAGTTATAATTTATTCTTAATTTCAGTTGTTTGATTTTTTTTCTAACAGTAAATGTAATACTAGAGCAGTGTGACCCCTGAAGAAGTTTTGAAATAAACCTGAAGTTCAATTAACTCCAGCCTGTGAGGGAATGCCTCACCCTCACAAGAGCTTCCTGGTTAACCCTTTTCCAGGGAGTTGAGTAACTCTGTACTTACCATTTCTGACATCACCACACGTTTTTCCTGCAGCTCATTGGTCAGGACACAAAACCTTTATTACACACTATTGGAGGTCCTCAGATTTGCATGGGTACCATCTGCAAGCTATGTATTTTAGACAGGGAAAAAGAAAAAAAAGGGGAGGGGGGAGAAAAAAAAGAAAACAAAAAACCCAACCAATGCACACTATTACCCAATTAGAAGTACATTGCCTCTTAAAGAGCAATTAGGCCCCAATCCTGCAACTTGTTTGATGAGGATAGACCGCTGTGCCCATGTGGGCCCCTGCTGGCTTCACTGAAGCTCTATATGGGCACCGCCCTTCACCCCTGTTAAGACCCCAATTTCTGTATTCTGTTTAGTTTAAGGCAGTGGTTTTCAGACTTTTTTCATTTGCAGACCCCTAAATTTCAAATGGAAGAAGCGCAGACTCCGACATAGTCTGCGGCCCCTCAGCGGTCCATGGACCACAGGTTGAAAACCACACTCACACTCAATTCCTTTCAAAGAAATATATGTAAGTTTGTGGGCAATTATGAGTTCCCATTCCCACCACTGAGCATACATACCTAATCAACTTAGTTTTGAATTGACAAGCAGGAGAGATGAACTCTCCCTTATAGGAGAAAGGAAGACCTCTACAGACCCATCTTACTGCATTGCATCTAAGTGGTTATTTTCCCGACACACACACATGCCCTTTGCTATTTCCAACAGTGATTTATTTCATTCCTGTATATACTATGAACATCATTGGTGTTCTTGGTTATTAAGATTGGCTTTTAGGCTGCCACTAGTTTGAAAGACCCATTGACATTTACTTTAGAATACTCAAAATGTGTTGCAGTTACCTGACTCTGATATTACTTAAATTCAGGAAACAATTGATTTTAGTACAGTTATCCCTAATTTTCATTGATACAAGTAAGATCACAGTCAAGCCATTTATCTTTCTAAAGATGAAATAGTTACTCTAATAAAAAGACTTTACTCTTTTTATTGTGATGAAAAGCAGAAAGAAACCAATAGTGACGAGAATTCCACTTCCCAGCAGATGGGCACTATTTGCATAACTCCATAAAATTAGAGTCTATTATAGACAACATTTATATCTGATTCTTAATCATTTACACTGGTGTAAATAGATTTATGCCAGTGTAAATAAGATGAGAATCTGACCCTGTGCATGTATGTGGCTGTGTCCCAATTTGGGACAGCCAAAGAGTTTTTTTTTTTTTAATCTCAAAATACTTTACAAGCCAATTTTCTGTCTAAGATTATTGAAGAACAGAAAGAAAGTTTTAAAAAGTTCTCAAGGCCAGATTCTCAGTTAGTATAAATTGATGTGGTTCCATTGAGTTCAATAGAGCTATGAGAATTTAGGTCAGCTGAAGACCTGGCTTTCTGTATTGCTCCACTTCTTTCCTCCAGCGCCATGGTGGAAGCATTTCTGGGCTCATAAAAAGATAACACACTTTCACTTTACATAGTCAACGTTGTATTCAAGCTTTGTGACTCATTTACTGTTTTTCCTTTAGAAAGTCCTGCCAGAAGGACACTTTGGCAGATGGTTAAAAAAAGGATTATATACCAGAAGCCCATGGGTATTTTTTTTTATTTCCTAAATTGGATATTTATTATCTATGAACAGACTGCATCACTAATTTATGCTCTGTTGCTTTCTAGCATTTGTTACTAAAATCTCTTCATTATTCTTCCAGTCTCATTTTTTCATTTGGAGAGATTACTTAATAGTGTAATCTAGATTTATTTTACTTTAATTCTAGATGTAGTTACTCTATATCTGATGACTTCTTAAGACAAAAGGGTTTTGCCACCCTTATGATGCCTGACCTATAGGGCTTATGTTGGTTGGTGATCAGTTCTTCAAACAATAACTCTACCACCAGCCCCCGCACACATCCCACCACAAGTATTAGAAACAAGTTTATCACTTCATAAACTCAGCTAAAGCAGATTTAAAACAAAACTTGTTTCCAAAGTGAATGAAGATTTATATTATGTAGCCTTACATAATGAATTTAAGTTACATCAAATGTGTGGATTTAAAACATCAATAAAGAGAACTCATTTGACTCACCAGGAATCTTGAGAATACATAATGTTCTTATTTTTAAAGCATTCTCAAATAGAAATAATATTCTGTTTCCAAAACTAACTCCTAAAATTTACAGGAAACTATGTCCTGTATGTTCAAAGAACATAAGCTTTAGACTATAGTTACAAGTATTTAGTTTAGCTTCTTCCAGCTAAAATGTCTGCAGTGATGCAAATATTTAGAAATTTCTTAGTCCACAGTGTCAGTTATAAAATAAGAAACAAAATTATTCCACTGCAGATAACAGAACAATTGGTGCCAGTATTTTCAGCTACTGTGCCACAGAAGTGTAATTCTCTTATGCTACATCCTTAGATTGTAGTATTAACTGGCAACTACAGTTCATTATTTTTCTTGACTATATCACTTCAGCAAATTTGACATGCCCATTAAATACACAGGATCTGATTCTGATCTCACTTCACTGATGTTAATGGAGTTAAACTCCAGTGAGATTTACTCCTGGTTTATGACAGTTTTAAATAAGTAGTAGGGCTACCCCTTCACAGCTTCTGGCACTTGTGGGAGAACAGAGGCTGAATCTCAGATGTGTCTCTAAAGAAACAAGTAGTTAAAGAGGCGTAAGAAGTGAGCAGAGCTGTGGCTCTGGATTGTCCCCCCATATGCCAGCCAGCAGAGCTGGGTGGATACTCAGCAGGGAATATGTTGCACCCTATAAAATAAATGTAGCAAATTATGCCCAGAGCAAAGAGAAGCCTTTTGGAGAATTAGTACCTCACAGAGGTAACTATGTGGCACAGTGCTTACAGGGGATGTGCCAAAGGGTATTAACTAGCCCTAAACCTTGACATGTCCTAAGATAATTTCTTCTGCATGGTGAATTGATGAGGATAGTGCTCTCTTGCGCACATACTCCAAGATATTTTAAAATGAGAGCCTGAAATTAAAATGAAATTTTTTGGTACAAATTCTATTGCCTAAGCAGAGGTTATAATGAAAAGGGAAGGGAAGAGGGCAGGAGCATTTATACCGTCTAGTGGAAACTCTGTTAATAGTATTGTCTGCCAAATGGAAAACCCCTCTTTCAAAAGATGTTTACAGCCTTTTCCAAAGCTACTTAGTGGATATTTTTTTTAAAAATCATGTCTACAGTTACATTGGTCTTGGTAAATGGAAAGTCTGATTTTTAAAAACTCCTGCTTTCATTTAGTGGAAAGTCATTTGTATAACCCAACTGCTTCTGTTGCTTGGAAAGTATTTTTGTTATTAGCTTAGTGTCTTTAGGTCTCACCATATCAGAGCTGGGACAACAAACACACAAAAAAAGCCAACTTTATGTAAAAGCTGAACTAAATGAAGTACAGGAATTTTTTTTTGTTCCTGGACTGTACTCAGGACATTTGGATTGTCATGTCATGAGACAAATTTTCACTCTCAGTTCAAAAATAAAGGTCAGACCCTGGCCCTCACTGCAGTTGCTTTGCACATCTCTAATAGTGCAAAACAGAGCAAAAGTTAGCCTCAGAGGTCAAATGAGAATTCTTTTAGTTCAAGAAGTTTCTTTCTGTGATCTAGAACTACCCTTATGTCAATAGTTCTCTTGTGCTCCCCCTCCCCCGCCCATCCCCTGGGGGATGTACATTAGGGGAAGGGGTTTTTGTGCTCAAGCCATAGGCCACAAATACCCCCCTTGAAGGCCATTTCAACTGTCTATAAATCAGAGTACTGCACAATCTACTCTGATTTACACTGAACTAACCCCCCCCCCTCAGTGAATGTGCTGATAGAGGGACATTCAGATCATGTAAAACCACATTTACTTCATTCTGACTCCTCCTCTGCCACACATTGATAATCATTTTATTTATAAACTGGCCTCCACAAGACCTGCAGGAGCAGAGGATTATTGTGGCTGCTATACAACTAGAGTTGTATAGCAGTGGTCCAGCTGCAGTGTACGTTTTTTTCCTCTGGCACAGGTATAGTTCTTCTAGCTAGCTTGGAGTCTGATGTGGCACTAGCCTGTCTTTCTTGCCTGAACCTTCTCAAGTCAACTGGGGAGGCTAGCAACACTGAAGCATAAGATAGTGCTGTTGTGACCATCTCCTATATAGATGCCCAAACTTGCCCTCCCCAACTGCACAGATGCCAGTCAAATATTTGCCAACCTCCCCCCCGCCCCAGCTCTCCAGCTGTGCTCAATTCTTCCTACACTGAAGTTCTATAATGCCATGGCCGAGTGTAGCTCCAAAGTATATAAAGAAAAAGACTTTGCTACAGCTGTAAATGGATATTCTCCCCAAAGCATTTGGCCAAATTCTACACTTAACTGGTGAGATGCTAATACCCACAAAGTCCCGAGTCCCTCCAATTCCTATTAGCTTCCTTGAAAACTGACAACACTCAGCCCCTACAGGAGCAAATATAAGCATAAGCCAAGCCCTCCTAAAACTTCCTGAGAGGTTTTATTAGGAACTCTAAGTGGTGTAAGACTGCCTTGTCATTGCTACAGTAATTGCAAATGTAAATACTTAGCAACTCAGAAAGAGTTCATTCAAGGTTGCCATCAGCTTAAGTGTCTTAACTCTGCCCCCTTGTCTGTGTAATCTCAGTCTACGTATACCTTATGACATATGATTTAATTGCATGATCTCACTTAATGCACAAGATAAAATGCTACTGCCCCTGTAAAGAGTAGAAGTGCATTTTATATTATACTGTAATATTTGCCACACAGTATGTCACATCTCTCAGTATTGCAGGATTATGTAAAGAAAGATCCTATTGTAATTAGTAATGGACTGATCTCAAGTTGTTAGGGGTTTGGATGAGCATCCAAATGTTCTGATGTTTATCTAAACTCTCCGAACCCCCCTGATGGCCCCCTCCTGTGAACCTTCCTCCCTGACATCCTTTGTTGTGGGATGATTTTCCACTCCTTGTTTGGCAGCAGAATATTAGAGTAAGCCAGTTTAAGAATTAGATCCAGACAAAAATATTAGCTCTTTGTCTGAAGTGAAGCTGTCCCCTGTCCCCTCCCCGCTTCATTTTTATTCATGTTTGTAACTGGACCTGGCACTTTTTCACATTAGTTGGCCTCCTTTGAGCCTACAGTTATCCTCCCACTATTTGGAGAGGGAGATCACAACCTCCTCTGTGCCAGAGACCTTACACTAACACCATCACCATCCAGCTCTGCCTTCTCCCAATTCTAAGTTCAGTTTCTCTCTTCAAAGCACTACTCAATCCCTGTCCAAGGAATAATTCTAAAAACTAGAGCTGGCTGAATAATTCACAATGAATATCTTCTCTTTTCTGTTGATTTACAGTGCAGGAACTGTGGGACTCTCAAGTTAGTCATTATTTGACATTTTTCTGCAATTAAGAGTCAGGCTATAGCTCATTCATGTGGCATGTAATTGCAGGCATTAAAATATTTTAAATTCAAGCTACTTGATTGGACATTGGAATAGCTCACATGACCTATTTCTATTTTATGAGTGTCACTCAAATCACTTTTCTGGTTTGAAAATTCATGGATATATATTTGCTCCCCTCAAAGATGATGCAGTATTTGCTTGATATTTGGTTGTTTGGGTCCAATCCAGTAAAAACGTAGGCATAAGTGTTCAGTCGGGCTGCCCATGTAAACAGTCTCATTAAGTTCAATGGGGCTACCTCTGTGCTAATCAGAGCTGAACTTGTATAGTCATAAGTAAGATCATTTACTGGCAATTCCAGAGATTTTTTTTTTAAAGATAGGAAATAAGTTTGGCTAGACAATGCTACAGATATAATTGTAATTAAATTTAATTACAATTATATTTGCCCATTTACCTTGCCCTGTTCTATAATATTAGCAGTAAGTTGTCCTTTCTCTGGTTCTTGTCAGCGAGAAAGGGGAAGCCTCTGAGAAAAAAAAAAAACCACACTCAGTCTTCAGGCCAAGTTGCAACTTGCTACAAATATGTAGCAAGTCCATTAATTATCTTTTATGAGGTAAATTCACACCTGATGAAAGACCATTGGCACTCATGGAGTTACACCTGCTTTTCATAGAATATTAGGGTTGGAAGAGACCTCAGGAGGTCATCTAGTCCAACCCCCTGCTCAAAACAGGACCAACACCAACTAAATCATTCCAGCCAGGGCTTTGTCAAGCCAAGCCTTTAAAACCTCTAAGGATGGAGGTTCCACCACCTCCCTAGGTAA
This sequence comes from Chelonia mydas, assembly GCF_015237465.2. Taxonomy (NCBI): domain Eukaryota; kingdom Metazoa; phylum Chordata; order Testudines; family Cheloniidae; genus Chelonia; species Chelonia mydas. The sequence goes on from NC_057852.1 coordinate 44,154,532, forward strand.
CCCATTCCAGTGCTTCATCACACTCCTAGTGAAATAGTGTTTCCTAATATCCAACCTAGACGTCCCCCACTGCAACCTGAGACCATTGCTCCTTCTTTTGTCATCTTTCACCACTGAGAACCCATCCTCTTTGGAACCCCCCCGCCCTTCAGGTAGTTGAAGGCTGCTATCAAATCCCCCCCCTCACTCTTCTCTTCTGCAGACTAAATAAATCCTGTTCCCTCAGCCTCTCCTTGTAAGTCATGTGCCCCAGTCCCCTGATCATTTTCATTGCCCTCCACTGGACTCTCTCCAAGTTGTCCACATCCCTTCCGTAGTGGGGGGGGGGAACCAACACTGGATGCAATACTCCAGGTGTGGCCTCACCAGTGCTGAATAGACGGGAATAATCACTTCCCTCAATCTTCTGGCAATGCTCCTACCAATACAGCCCAATATGCCATTGGCTTTCTTGGCAACAAAGGTACACAACTTCTTGTCCACTGTAATCCTCCTTTTCTTCAGAACTGCTGCTTAGCCAGTCAGTCACCAGCCTGTAGCGATGCATGGGATTCTTCCATCCTAAGTGCAGGACTCTACACTTGTCCTTGTTGAACCTCAGATTTCTTTTGGCCCAATCCTCCAATTTGTCTAGATCACTCTCGACACTATCCCTAGCCTCCAGTTTATCTACCTCTTCCCCCAGCTTAGTGTCAGCTGCGAACTTGCTGAGGGTGCAATTAATCCCATTATCCAGATCATTAATAAAGATGTGGAACAAAACCGGCCCCAGGGGCACTCCACTTGATACCAGCTGCCAACCAGACATGGAGCATTGATCACTACCCGTTGAGCCCGACAATCTTGCCAGCTTTCTATCCACCTTATCGTCTGTTCATCCAATCCCTACTGCTTTAACTTGCTGGCAAGAATACTGTGGGAGACTGTATCAAAAGCTTTGCTAGAGTCAAGATATATCACATCCACTGCTTTCCCCATATCCACAGAGCCAGTTATCTCATCATAGAAGGCAATCAGGTTAGTCAGGCATGACTTGCCCTGGGTGAATCCATGTTGACTGTTCCTGATCACCTTCCTCTCCTCCAAGTGCTTCAAAATGGATTCCTTGAGGACATGCTCCATGATTTTGCCGGGGACTGAAATGAGGGTGACTGGTCTGTAGTTCCCCAGGTTCTCTTTCTTCTTCCCTTTTTAAAATATGGGCACTATATTTGCCTTTTTCCAATCGTCTGGGATCTCCCCAGATTGCCACAGTTTTTCAAAGATAATGACCAATGGCTCTGCAGTCACATCCGCCAACTCCCTCAGCACCCTTGGATGCATTTTATCTGGACCCATGGACTTGTGCATTTCCAGATTTTCTAAATAGTCCTTAACCTACTGAGGGCTGCTCACCTCTTCCCCATACTGTATTGCCCAGTGCAACCCATTCTTTTCTAAACCATTGTTCAGTTTATGTATCCTCCTGTGGATCAGGCACAGAGAAGATAAGAGTCTTCTTCTTCGACTCCCAAATAGGGGATATAAAGCTCTAGAAGCTAATGCTTTAAGCTCTGGTTTATCTTCTGTGGTCGGCAAAAGACAATTACACCTACACCAGTTTGAGTACCTATAAGAAGAGACCAACTTCTCTTACAGTGCTGTGGGGGCCTCTAGATTCCAGGAGGCCAACTCAAATCTAGAGTAAGGAGGGTTTAAACAAACAAAAAAAAACCCACACACCAAGCAAAGAAAAATAGCCAGAGCTACAAAAGACATTTAAAAAAAAAAACAACAACGAACAACAGCTTTGGCTAAGCAACATTTCATCTGTCTCAAGCATGCTTATTTGGCCATATTTTTTTTTTTTTAAAGTATTCCCTTTCCACTCACAGTGGTCTCCTCAAGCATGTTTAGATAATATCTTTGAGATTGGCCTGTGCTGACATGTTAATAGGGCAATGCCTCCAAGATGCGTTCTCAAGATAACAGAAAATAATATCTTTAGATAAGAGGTATCAAGTAGAAAGGATATAGATATAATAAGAGACATCAGGTCTGTTTGGACCAGCCATTTCAGTGGTTTAATTCAAAACTAAAAATCATACATTCAGATAGAGAAAGTAAAAAATTTCAAAACTGGTAGACTGGCCACCATTTAACATGTTAGAAACATCACAGCCAAACCATAAATGTCTTAATACAGTAGATCAAAACCATATAAGGGTTAAAAACTGTCTAACTCCAAGTAGATAAAATATAAATGAAAGATTCTTAAAAAGCACCCAAATTAGGGCTTAGTCAAGTAGGAGAAAAATCTGGGAAGAGCAGTATTGATTTACAAGCCAATAAAGAATTCCAGGTAGAAATATTCCTACTAACAGTGAGGCAAGATCCAAAATTAGCGAAGAGACACCATCAGTTATCAGTCTTAAGAAGACCCTACCCTCCAAAATTAACTCATTAAGAAAAGATGGGGCTGTTACCCACTGCCCAAGTACAATTCATGCAGCTGCTTCTCTTCTTCCAAAGTTCAGTCTGCCAAGGGTTTTAACCCTGAAGATGGGCTCAAAATATGCATTCAAATAAGCCCTGGAAGGAAGACATTGGCCCAGATTCATTCCTGGGCTAATGCAGGAGGCAAAGGAGGGCAGCACTTGGTAGATGGTAGGATAGCCCAATGGACTACTGCAGGGGCCTTCTCCTGCCCAGCCTGAAATACCCCCTACACCAAGTACTCTTGTAGGGATGCGAGGAACACAGAGAGTAGCTTACACACAGAACCTATTGCACTGGGATATTCCTTAGAGAGTCCTTATGGATCCTTTATAACCATGCGCTTGCTATGCTAGCAAAATGGGACAAAGTGTAAAAGGAAGTTTCCACTGATTGTGAAGTAAATTGTGTAGATAAGGGCAGACTTCCATTCTGAACTAGAGTAAAAAATGATCCCCATGCAGACAGCACAAGGCCTATGTACTACTTAAGCTTTCAAAATTTTGTCTTAAGTGGGATTTTATTTTGAGGGTGTAAATGGACCTAAGTACTGCATTTACCTTGTGCTGGCCCTCTGCACAGGGAGGAGTTTCTCCTCAATATACCTTCATTTATGCCAGTTTTTCCACAATAAAGCTACATAAATAGTTGTTAGACAACATTTGCTGTGTATGCACTAAGATTTATAGAAGTAACTAAGGATATACAGTTACAAAAATAGGGACTAATGTTAAGGAAGAGATCCCTTTACCTCTTGAATATAGGTATAAATGCAAAAGTCCAATAGCAAGGCAGCATTGTCAGTCTGCATCTGATGCAGCAGGACATAATTCTTTTAAGTTCTCTAGTAAAGCTTTTTTATCTTGTCTTCCAAAAATACACTGGTTATGTTCATAGACCAGATAGATAAAGTACTCCCTTCATATTCCAGACACAGTTTAGCAGGGTGCAGGAGAGCAAAACTGTGTCCCATTTGGAGTTAATCTTTGGTGAAAAAGTAGGAAATCCTTCAGTCATCCATCTGGACAAGAGAGCCAGTAACGTCTATTGTACCTTCATTAATTAACTGTAGCTAGACTAGGAGGAAATTCCCCCATACTTTTCTGACTGAGCACTCTGCTGAGCTAGTTGTCTGAAGAAATTTTAAGGACCATATCCCACGTTCATGGAAGTCCCTTCTTCGATGAAGACTTTCAAAAGTAAGCCATGAAAAAAGAATTAGAGGAAAAGTGCATCTTTAGAGACAGAGGAGTAAATAAGGGTCGGTCTCAGAGTGTTTTATGCGAGTGTGGAATTATCCAGCTCTTCTACTAAGCCATCTGTAGTCATTTGGTGCTATGCTAAAAGCATCACACCAAGTGTCTGACCTTATTTTTCAGTTTTAGATTCTTGTATAGGCTCACATTCCAAATCCTCATCCCCTGCACGCCTCTTGCGTAACTGCAAAGGACAGATGTAAGAGAAAGATACAAGAAAGATGAGGAAACAAATCCTCGCTTCTAGTCATGAATTAATGCTCAAACACACTTTAAGCAAACCAACAGTGGTCAGAGAATCCACACCACAGTTGCAGAGAAATGGGCAGGATTTGCCCCCGACTCCATTTTATATCCATTATTGTCTACTTCACTACTTGTAAATTAGCTAGATAAAGTCACTCAATTTTTCATCATTGTCAGATTAAGATCCCAGAGGCTAGTTTCTAGTAGGCCATTTTGAACTATTGAAGTGGTTGTGTAAGAGGGCTCTCTAGCACTCCCAGCAGGAGCATTAAAAATAAAAGGTTTCCAAGCTGAACTAGATTCCAGCTTCCACGTTTAAAAAAGCCAAAAGGTTAGTCACTAAGAATTTTATATCACAATAGACAATAATAAAGGGTTAAGAACTAACAAAATGGGCCTGTGTTCTCTATTTGTGTATGTGTGGCAATGAAGTGAACTTTTTGAATCCTGACTGGTTTCAGTAAGGATATTTCCTCCTCTCAGAGGGACTAGTGCCTCCTGACTGACCCCACAGAGGGAGTACACAACCTGTGCTATACTTTAGGCAGGGGTAGACCGCTTTCTGCTTTCGGCGAGCTCACTCTGCAGGCTAGTGCATAGTAGATGCAGAGCTCGGATACTTCTCTCACACCTCTCCTCCTATGAGGTGCTTGGTGCTCCCAAGAAAAACTGTGACAAACCCCTATACATGCCATGCAAGCACAAAGAAGGCTCCTGGCATATTCACTGTCTCCCCCACCCATTCCCTCCTCCCCCAACATATGCAGATAAACTGGTCCATAAAGGGGAAAATGACTAATCAATGTCTCCTGCCATTCTCCTATACTGAAATAGAGCTTGTAACAAGGATTGTGAAGTACCCACTCAGTTGTCTTTTAGGACTAGTTTTCATTACAAACTGCATTCATGTACACCAGTGCAATTCCATTTTTTACTCTGGTGTACCTGAGCACAGGATTTGTCCTAGAGTTTTGTTTATTAAATTCATTTCACTCCTTTTACAATGCCTTTGATCACTAGATTGCCAATTTTGGTTGGACATATTCCTGGAGGTTTTGTCACATGACAATCTTTAAAGATTAATGATTAAATTCCTGGAGACTCCAGGACAATCCTGGAGAGCTGGCAATTTCCCCCCCCATCACATTCACCAGGTCAGAGCAGCAAGACAAAAAATGAATAAATAAAATTTAAAAAAGTTCATGGTTGGCAGCGATTTACTTCCAAAACCTTAGTGACAGCTCAGTATCCTGTGTTTTCTAGACTTGGACAGAAAACAGGAAAAAAAGGTTCAAACATTTCTCATTTTTCAATGACAGCTCTTTTCAACAGAAAGTTTCCAACAAGCTCAATATTTCACTCCAAACAGTGTAATTTAGATCCTTGAATTGATCTTTAGCTGTCCTTTTCTGGTGTTACAGTTATGACCTTACATTTAGGAAAAGAGGCTCTAAGATTTTAAATGGGAAGATTGCAGCAACAAGCATCAAGTTAATCAATTTATATTCTTTTCTTAGCTTGTAGTAGAAGGAGCGAGAACTAGAGAAGAAGGAGCAACATGGGTAGCAGCAGATAATACAAAGCTCTCCTTGCATATGGTCTAGCAGACTGATCATACCAACTTTGCACAGCTCTAGTCACTTGTACCCACACATCTGAAAAAGAAGAATTTATCAAGCCAATATTGGCTTCCTTGCTCCAAGTGTAGAGGCCCATCAATTTCCATCTCTTGGCTAGCCTCTTTGTAATAAATATAGGCCTGGTGTGTAATGAAAGCCAGCTGAGTAGTTCTCAAGGTATAGATGCCTTCTTTTCTTCTGATTCCAGCTAAGATTATTTTTACTCTTCATAATCTCTCACAGCTGCCAAGAATTCATCTTATCTTTGCATGAGGTGAAGTTTCCATTAACAGCTATTATGGTAGCAGGGGTCAGACATTCAGTGTCAGATGAACTGCTAAAGAGAAACAGTGCAAGAAAACAGTTTACCAGGGAGTAAGCCTCAGCTGAGTTGTATTTTGTTATTAATCCAAATTGCTTAATGCACAGATATACCTTGGCTGTGTTGCTGACAGCACAATTTCTGAGGTCCCAGAAAGAGGGGAAGATTGCAGGGCGGGGGAGGAAATCATGGGAATTTTAATTCATTTGGCTGATTGTAGAGGAATTTTAATAGTTTTGATGAAGCTCAGTTTTCAGTGCATCAGCCTGCGTCTTCAGGCTCCAGAACTCTAATGAAGAAAGCTCTAATGTAAACACTACTTGCAATTTCAACGCTCCTGTCATTTCAGATGAAGTTCCCTGGTCCTAGTCATAACATACTAATAAAAAAGCAACAGTGCACAGTTTTCATTTACTTTTCAGGAAGCCAGCAGTTACCCAGAAGAAAAACAAGCTGAAAATGTCCTCATCTCACTGCAAGCATATAGATAACAATGGCAGATACCAGTAGTTGTAGTACCTTTTTAATATTATGATGGCATAAATATCCACTGGAAATAGCTCTGTAATCTTGTCAGGAGGGGAAGATCTTGTGCATATAACAGTGTAAGATTCAAAATGGGAAAATAAATATTTACATTTTGATAGTACCTAGAGGCCTGGGACACATGCTGCTATTCACCTTATACACACAAAGCTTTATTTACCATTGTAAATAAGTCCTTTTTAAGAGGCTATCATGCAAACAGGTTAACAAACAAACTGAGAAACAACGACACAAAATTAAAGAGCTGTTTTGTAAGAGAATGTTTCACTAGCCTTTTAAAAAGGCTACTAATATACTGTTGGCTACAAAACCATTCATAAATAATTTCTAGTATAATCTATGTTTATAAATAATTTCAGATATTGAAAACTATCAAGGATTTGAATATTCAGAAAACTGGTTTATTTTTAGAGAAAGTTAATGTAGCAGTTCTACATCCGATATACAGCAGCCTGTAAGATCTGACCATTGACTTCAATGTCTATTGGAGTGGGCATAGTGAATTTGTAAATAACTGTAACTTCCTTAGCAAAGTTAGTATTTGGTCCTCAAACAATCCACTCTCTGGAAAAAAAAAAAAGTTATGATAAACTAAGTTTTAACTGCATGAGTTCAAGGTCACTATATGTAGACCTACATCAATACATTTCTCACTGCTAGCAGAAAGCAACAATTCACATCATTTTTGCTGTTTTTCAAATTGTTAAAACCATTTACGCTCCCATCACCACTTCTTTTTCTGTTCAAGGGTCAAATGTTTTTCTATGAAACCAGTGTATTTCCACCTGGGAAAAAATTAGTAAACAATCCACAAATTTTCAACCTTCAAAATGTTTTGTTGTAAAAAAATTGCACTATAAAAAATAATCACTAAATACATAGATCAAATTTTAACAATATATTACTAATTCACTTCACTACTTCAAATTAATGACTAGAAAGTGAATCAATGAATCTTAGCAAATAGTTTGCAAGCAAAGATAATTTTAAAAGAAATATAGATACCAGACCAAAAAAAAAACAAAACCTTGCTACGTATCACAGAACTTTGGAGGTATCAAAATATGAACTTAGATCCAGATTAGAATTTTACAGCTAGAGCCTAGATAAAGAAACCTCAAGTATAACAACAGAAATCCATTTTGTTTATGTCAGGGGTCTCAAACTCAATTTACCTTAGGGCCAGTGCCAGTCCTCAAATCCTCCCAGCGAGCCAATAATGTCACTCATGCCACCCAGAACCTGCTGCCAAAAAACTCTGCCCCCCCACCTGCCTAAGGCTCTGGGAGGGAGTTTGGGTGCAGAAGGCGAGAGAAGCTGGGCTCTGGGAAGAAGTTTGGGTGGAGGAGGGCGTCTGGGGTGCAGGCTCTGGGCTGGGGCAGGAGGTGCAGAAGGAGAGGTGGGAGGGTGTGTATGGGAAGGGGGTGCCAGCTCTGTGAGGGAGTTTGGGGTGGGAGGGGGTGCAGGCTCAGGGAGGGAGTTTGAGTCTGGGGATGTGAGGAGGGGGTGCAGGATCAGGGAGGGGGGCAGCACTTACCTGGGGCTCTAAGGCAGGGTGGGCTGGGGGGCCTCCGCACGCTGCTACCCCCAGGCACAGCCCCCACAGCTTCCCATTGGCCACAGGGGCACTTGGGGGCGGAGCAGCACGTGGAGGCACAGCCCCGCCCTGCCCTGGGGCCATAAGGAGGGGCTGGCAGACATGTGGAGCGAGCAAGCAGACACCACTCAACTATGCTGTGCTACCATTTAAATCACCTGGGAAGTGCCCAGGGGTGGCAGGTGGAGCCAAGGGAGAGACCCGGCCCCACAACTGTTGGAGCACTGAGGGCCATATTGGGGAGGTTTGCGGGCTGCAGATGGGTTTGAGCCCCCTGGTTTAGGTCATTTACAATTAACAAACACAGTTAAGTTTTAATTATTTATAAAAGCCAATTATATACTCTCACCCCCTTGGTTGGGCCCCCAGAATTCAACCAGGCCTCTACTCTGTTTTGTCTATGTGTTCCACCACATCAGTCCAGTCATCAGAGACTCAGTGCTCTGGCTGAGCTCCAGACAGTTCACCCCTTCCGCAACGGTCAATAAACTGAAAAGGGAAATTAAATTATCCCTCAACTGTGGTGAGGCTCTCTCCCATCAGAGAAGAGCTTGTTGAGCTGTGTCCCCAGCTAAAGTCACAGGAAAATATAAAAGAATACTCCCCTCAAAAGGTGAGTCAGCACCAGGCCAGTCAGCCTGCCTGGCCTCTTCCTGCAGGAAGGCGCTACAAGGCAGCCACTAAACAAAGAGTTCCTAGCTTCAGTTTACCTTCCTTCCAAGAGTTGAGAACTACACATCTACCCTTCTCTATAACCTACCACCAAATAGCCTGGGTTTCACCCTTTTAAGATCCTCCCTGAAGGTCTGACATCTCTCACAGGTGTGGTCAGGCAAGGCTTATATTAGCTTATGAACCCAGCGTTGCCCAGTGTAGTGTTTGTATATCCCATCACATATACTAGTATATATTCAGTGGGATTCTTAGTAGTAAGAGATATAACTACAAAGTCCACAATGCAATCTTTGCTGAGAGATGGAAAGAGTGCAAACTATGAGGTGAGCAGATAAATAAAGTTCTCCTGTGTATATAAAGTTACCAGACTTTGTACACAAATACCATAGAGGCACATCCAGCCCCATGCTTGGTGGCTGCAGAGGGTCTCCTGGTGCTGTATCCAACGCACTGCTCTGCAAAAGGCTGAATGTGAAGGGCTTATGCAAGCAATGCACATGTTATGTGCGGAATTGAGCCCTATTACATGTGGAGGTAAGAAAGAGAGTCTGGAGGAGGGTGGGAAAACAGGATCTACAGTTATGTAGCTCCTCCTAGCCTCTCCCCCAGGTAGGGGGTATGTAACAAGCATAAATGAGTATTTCACCAGTGGAGCTGAAGTAGCCCTGTAGTGACTCCTCAGCCCTCCACTAGTTTGGATTGTGGTTCAAAGTAATTTTTGTCTTCACTATTTGGAAAATATGCCAGGAACCTTGGAAGTCTAATCTTTTTCAAAGCATGCTGATAATAGGAAGACAATATTCATGAGCGTTCCAGTTGAATTCATGGTATTGAGACATAAAAGTAGTAATGAAAGTGAGATACATGCACCTAGGTAACACTGCACTTTGCACTGTGAGTGATGATGACAGGCATACAGAGCACTGAGAAAATGTACCCAAGATGTTTTATACATTATAATTGAGATAGAGGCAAATTGATAGTAGGGGGTCAACTTAACCTGACCCTAGCCCCTGAGGCCCTCTTGAATGGGATGCTTTTCTGAAAATAAGATCAGGTGAAGTTGGCTATATTAAAGGTCATAGTGAAACAAGATATTATTGTGAGGCAAACCACAGAAGTTCTTATTACCCTCCAACAATGGTAACAGAAAGATCCACTTATGGAAAACCATGCATTCAAAATGCCTGCATGATAACATAACTTTGTAGGATTTCATTACAGTAATTTATTGTCTCCTAATATACTGGCACTTACAAATGAACATGTGTTACTTCAGTGACTCACTCTGAGTCCAGAAGGGTGGATTCCAGGGTGTTCTTGCTACAGCTGCCTGGGGAGGGCTTCAAGGGCCCTTGCCAGCCAATCAGAGCCCATTTTTGTGTTGGACAATCTGATTTTTTGTTCTTTGGGTCCTGATGGGATTCAGCATTATGTGGCAAGGTTTGACAATCCTTCATCCTCTTCTTATGAGGGGTTTCCAAGGAGGCTGGGTCTCCCTGTTTAAAAGTAGAGGGGGGATTAGAGAATGGTGATGAGAACAATAAAGGAAAAACACTTATTTGAAAAACAATATGAAAGAGTAGGATTGTTTAACTTAGAAAGGATATAAATGAGGGGGTATGTAACATGCATAAATGAGTATTTCACTGATGAAGCTGAAGTAGCACTTTAGTGGCTCTGCAGGCACTCCACTAGCTTGGGTGGTGAATACTAATACCAGCATGAAGATGGTAGATTAGGAACTTGTGTTCTCCCTGTCTCAGAAAACAAGACCAAAGGGAAATTCAATTAAATTGAAAGGGTCAGGGTTTCAAAACGAATAAAAGGAAATACATTTTTACCCAATGAGTAGACTGTGGAACACATTGCCACATGAAATTGTTGAAGCCAACAACTTAGTACGATTCAAAGAGCGATTGGAAATTTACATGGGTATCAAAAATATCCAGTGTTATAATTAATTATAACAAAATTTTTGGAAGGAATATTAAACTTCATGCTTCAGGGTTTATGGTCTCTAACTATTAGAGACCAATAAGGAACCTAATGTGAGGGATAGATTAGCCCAAATCTGCCTATGGTGGAGTTCTTAAATCTTTCTCTGTAGCATCTGGTACAGGACACTCTCAGAGATAGGATACTGGATTAGATGGGCCCTGGGTCCGATCAAGGATGAGAATTCCTGTGTTCCCTTTGTCCCCTTTCCTCCCAGCATGGTTCCCACACACCCTCACATGCACGGCAGGACTATGCATGTTTATTAAGCTCCTCTTTATTGTTGATTGCTAGAGGTGATCAGAAAATGGTTTACATTTCTCATGGGAAATTTTGAACTAAAAATAAATTATTTAATCTAAATTTTTCATCTACAATTTCCACTTTATTATAAATCAAAACCTGAAAATTTTCAGATAAAACTTTGATTCAGAAATACTACTGAGCTACTACATGGGAGTTGCAGTTCAGGTGCTTCATGCCCTCATTGTCCGGCTATACCAAAAGAAGGACAGGAGACATTTGATATGGATTTAATAAGTCTGCAACTTTACTATTAGATGTCTGGGACTACCCGGCAGATAAAAGTGTACAGTGCAGGTAACTCCATGTTTATTCCAAAATTACCCAGGGGGCTTCTGCCAGCTCCCCCTCTTTTTCCATCCAGGTCCCCCTAGCCAATCCATTTCTGGGACCTTAGCATCCCCCACCTCATAGAAAGGTTAAGGTGGGCTATACGAATGGGGGGATTGGCTCTCTGCCATACCAATCAGAGTAGTCCTCCTCCCCTGTTCCGTTCCTTTAATGAACACCTCCTTTTTAAGTCTATTTCCAATCCATTTATCTGGTCACTGTATATCTTTCCTATGGAGTACCTGCACTGGACATCCGCCCTACACTTCAATAATGAGTTGTGACATACTGCCCTTCATGCCATGCATGAACAGAGCCCTCCCGGAACCTGCTGTGGGGAAGGAAAAAACACCCCAGCTTCATCAAGGCCAACCTGGTAGTGTGGGAAAAATTCATTCCCAGCCCCCCTGAAAGGGGTGGCTGGTGCAATACCCACAGCGGGTCTTGACCAAACCTGGTATTTCACCACCTAAAGGGGAGGGAGGGAGGATGGGTGCTGCCTCAGCCTGCTCCATGTAAAAGGAGGCTTCACTCACAGGGCTGCACCTTTTAAACCCTTCCACTCGTCCAATTCCCAGGGGATGAGTCAGCATTGCCAGACTGGACCCTTGTCCCCTTTTGCAGCAGTTTTTCTCTCCCCTCACCCCACGCCCAGCCATTAAGCACTGTTTCCTTCATTCCAAATTCAGCCAAATCCGCCCCCCTCCAACCCCTCCGGTGCTTAAAGGTGCAGTGTGGTCATTCTGCTCCTCTATGGGCCAAGTTACCTGGCTAAACTACATCTCCCATGATGAATCACTGTCTCTCTTCTTGGTGCCAAGCTTCATCATGGAAGATGTAGTGTGGCTTAAAACCTGTTCCATGGAGGAGAATGGGGGCAAGAGAGAACCGAATGACAACTCCCAGGAGGCACTATGGAGACATTTCCAATTTTTTTTTAAAAAAATTGGGGTTTTCTGATGTAAAGTCAAACTTTCCATGGAAAGCAGATAGTTTTCACACACACAAAAAAAGCCCCAGTTTTCCATCAAAAACAGCTTTCAACAAGCCTTAGTGATTATGACTATATTTAGTATTTTTCTGTGTACGGAGGAGTTGATATTGCAGCTGAGTAAGTTCTATTTCTTGAAATCTGCAACTGCAACTATGAGCATCTGCAGAATATTTCTTACAGAGATGCATTTCAAGCCAATTGGCAATTAAACAAATCTTACTAGGTCTCGTCTCTCAATTTGATAACTGGAAATTTAGGGATTTTGATACGTCAGGACAGTGCAAACCAACAGTAGATACTGCCAGGGGTTGCCCCAATTTTACTCTAGTCTTCTCTATAAAGGTAGTGTGTTATGTGTGCTCTTAGCCAGTGAGCCAGATCTTGGTAGGTGGTAAAGCCAACTCTGTTTAGGGGCTGCTGGAGGAGATTATCATTCAGACCACAGGGTGTACTCTAGTCAGGAGATTAGCTACAGCAGTCCCTACCTTTTTTCCCCCTCCATTTTTTCATATTATAGCTACATTCAATGAGGTTGCACGGTATGTGCCATTCTTTCCAATCTGGCAACAGTAATACTAAGCAGATGATAGTTCCAAAATGCACTGTGTGTATCATATTTTGTGACTAACCCTGTATCCCAAATAGGACATTTTGATCTTCCAGTTACTGCTAGGAACTTTTACAGGAAATGAGAATTTTACATGTTCTCATAAACCTAAAAAATGTCTGGTTCTGTTTCATTCTCTCAGCTAAAGAACACCAATAGTTACTTGTTAGTTTTCTCATGTACATTTATTGAGCTGATAAAGATTGAAAGATGTACTGAAAGAAACTCTTGGTTTATTTTACTTTGGCAGTAGTAAAAGAGTGGACCTCATTTTAAAAGTTTAAATAAAACCAGAAGAAAAATAATTGGCATGTCCCAGATATAACCTAGATAGATAGATAGATAGATATACACACAAGTACTTTTCAGAGTTGCAGGCAGCCCTTGGTGCGGCTAGCCAAACCTCTTGTTTAAGTGCATCAGTATTTAAAGCTACACACATTTTCTTTCTTTCTTTCTTTCTTTCTTTCGTTTATGTCTGGGGGAGGAGAGAGGAATGACAGGAAATTTTTCATAGGAAACAGGAGAATGCAGGTACAATACATTGTTAATGGGAGTGTGTGTGTGCGGGGGGAACTTCCAGGGTACCACAGAGATACATTAAATCACACAAGCATCAAGATGATATGTCCAAACATGTCATACCCCCTGCATAATTCATGGAATAAGTGCCTAAGATTATAAATGCCACAGGAAATAGTTAGTGGTGGCTATAGGCCTTGTTTTAGTTCAGCAATTACATTAAAATTTTCCTAAACTAACTAACACACTGTTTTTAGGAAGAGTTAACCAAATGGAAGTTGGATCATGAAACTCAGGAAATCTGCTGAACCTTATGTCTTCTATTTTCCATTTGGTAAGTTCTAGCAAAGAAACAAAGTTATTTGCATAACAAAAACAAGCACTATTGTATCATTACTGTGGTCAATAGTCAGCAGGATACATTAAAAATACTTGATGTCTTTTCAATTGCTGCCTAAAACTTCTGTTAAAAAGAAATAAATAAAACACTGAACATTCTTTATCCAGTATGCTGAGTTGAAGATAAGGTCATTGCTTGCCAACAGGCTATGACTGACTTTAATTAAACATTTTTATACCACTCATATGCTGCTGGGGAACGTGTCATTAAAATACAGGAAACATTAATCTACAGATTAATGTCATCAAAAAAACCCTTTTACACAACTTTTATTTCCAATTAAAAGTAGCTTACAAAATATTAACCCTTAGAATCCCGGCATTTTTCAGACCACTAGCCAAAATGCAGAGTGCTCCAGTATACTTCATATTTTTCTTCACTCCACTATGCCAATTTTGCCTCAGTGTAAATGCATCGGTTGGAGTTACATTTGTGTAAAACTAGTCCACTTATGTGGCTCGAGCCCTGGGCCTATAGATCCACCAATTCCAAAGGGTGAAATTAGAGGTTTGGTAATGTTAATTTACAATGTTTTGTCTTCTTTAATGAAGCAGGTTTCCAATATTTTTCACAGAACTGGCTAATGATTACAACATAATGTTCTAAGGTTCTGGGTTAGTGAGGAACATAATTCATAGTATATATCCAGTACATCTCTTTTATCAACCAATGTGGTCCATCTAAAGTAATTGCTTTTGTCAGTGAAGGCATCTTTATTTTATCTCCATCTGCTTTTAAGACTGAGGATTATTTTGTGGGGAGCAAGAAGGGTAAAGAGGTAGAGATTGTTACTATCTTATCTATTTACCATAGGTGTGTATATTTTCCCTTTGGTTGGATGGTGCTATTCTGTCTTCCCATTGTTTAAGGTTCAAAGCCACTTAGCAAGGATTTTACATCCAGCGATATTAGACATAGATGATGCAGCTATTGGCATATAAGACCACTTTGATTTTTTGTCTCCACATGTATAAACAAGTGGAAATATGTTCAATAATGTTTCTGGATATGCTACTAAAGTAGGGGTGCCCCTAATGTGATTAGCACACTCTGTGTAAATAAATGGAGAAACACCCCCAGAGAATCACTATAAATAATTATCACTATATTCAGTAACTGCAGTACATCGTTTGACAGCATGTTATTCTTTTCTTTGTTTATTCTTATGTATTTTTAACTTCATAAAAAACTTCTGTCATCCAGGCCTCAACATCACACAAATAATTACTTAAAATGATAACACTGTTAACAGAATGAGCGATCATTAGCATTTGTTAGTAAATGTCCCAAAAGCACTTCACCTGGCTTCAAGTTTAAAACTCAATCCAGCCTGGAGAGTTCGCAAAGGTCCATGAGTCCATTTGAACAAAAGCTGGGCCCATTTTCAAGTGGCTCTTGGCTGATATATAGTTCTAGGTAAAGAGCACAGTTTGATATTAATATAATTAAAGGGTCTGAGTACAAAATCTGCATTTATTAATATATGGGGCAGAAATTGCACTTGTGGTTATCCATTCAGTGCACACCGATGCATACTTTGTACAGGGTTATTGGATACATTCACAAACATTGACAGTGCAACGAAGGCAACGAAAATTGGGCCAAGTAGAGAATAGATAGCCGTGCATAGTAAAAATAGTACTGACATTCATAGGCAATATACTTTCCCCTTTTCTAGAGCGAGCAAAAAATATAATGTAGTCTAACAAGAGACAGAAAGAGAAAATAGCATCCTGTAAAACTCTTCAGAATTAAAAATCTATCCCATATCGTTATCATCACTTAACAGATTAAGTGAGTGTCTTTAGTCCTTAACCCTAGTTTTGACTGCAGCTCAGCCCCAAACATCTATCTTTCTAATCATATGGCAGTGGACAGATCTTTAATGAAGTTTAAGGATCCTGTAGAAGTGATCTGTCCTGTGCCAGTTTGCAGGGCACTAATCCACCATGAGTTACAACTAGTTTGTCAGTCAGCTAAGGCTTAAACAAGTGAAGAATGAGAATATTTTATTGCTTCCTTTGGGGCTTTAATTAGTTTTCAGTCTGTAGTGCTGATCCTGGTCACTTTCAAGTTCCAGAGAGAGAAAGGGACAGAGTGAATAAATGGGGGAAATCAGAAAGACAGCTGGAGCTCAGAACAGCATCCACATCTCTTTTCTTGGGTTCAATACTGTTCAATACTTTCATTAATTACTTGGATAATGGAATGGAGAATATGCTTATAAAACATGCAGATGACACCACGCTGGGAGGGGGTGCGAGCACTTTGGAGGACGCGATTAGAATTAAAAATGTTCTTGACAAATGGGAGAACTGATCTGAAATCAATTAGATAAAATTAATTGAAGACAAGTGCAAAGTACAATACTTTACTCAACTACAAAATGGGGAATAACTGGCTAGGTCAGGAATTGGCAACCTTTGGCCCGCGGCCCGCCAGGGTAAGTCCTCTGGCAGGCTGGGCTGGTTTGTTTACCTGCCGCGTCCTCAGGTTCAGCCGATCGCAGCTCCCACTGGCCGTGGTTTGCCGTTCCGGGCCAATGGGGGCTTCCTGTAGCCCCCATAGGCCTGGAGCAGTGAACCGTGGCCAGCGGGAGCTGCGATCGGCCGAACCTGAGGACGCGGCAGGTAAACAAACTGGCCCAGCCCGCCAGGGGACTCACCCTGGCAGGCCATGTGCCAAAGGTTGCCGATCCCTGAGCTAGGCAAAAAAGGAACTGGGGGTTATAGTAAATCACAAATTGAATATGAGTCAGCAATGTGATGCAGTTGTAAAAAAGGCAAATGTCATTCTGGGGTGTATTAACAGGAGTGTTGCAGGACTTCAATAAGATCAGACATAGGTGAGAGCTTTATTGCAGGAGTGAGTGGGTGAGATTCTGTGGCCTGCATTGTGCAGGAGGTCAGACTAGATGATCATAATGGTCCCTTCTGACGTTAATATCTATGTATCTATGTAAGACACAGGAGGTAATTGTCCTGCTCTACTCAGCACTGATGATGACTCACCTGGAGTACTGGGTCCAGTTCTAGGCACCACACTTTAAGAAAGATGGGGACACATTGAAGAAAGTCCAGAGGAGCGTAACAACAATTATGAAAGGTTTTGAAAACCTGACCTTTGAGCAAAGGATAAAAAAAAAGGGGGGGGGGGTAATTTGAGTCTTGAGAAAAGAAGACTGCAGGGGCAGGGGAAGAGACCTGATAAGAGTTTCTAAATATGTTAAGCACTGTTATAAAGAGGATGGTGATCCACTATTCTCCATGTCCACTAAAGGTAGGAGAAGTAACCAGTTTAATCTACAGCAAGGGAGATTTAAGACAGATATTAGGGAAAAGTTTCTAACTATAAAGGATAGCTAAGCACCAGAATAGGCTTCCAGGGGAGACTGTGGAATTCCTGTTAATGGAGGCTTAAGAAGTTAGACAACCACCAGTCAGGGATATTCAAGGTATACTTGGTTCTGCCTCAGGTCATGATGTTGGACTAGATGACCTCTCAGGGTCCCTTCCAGCCCTATATTTCTATGATTTTATTATACTTTTGATCATTTGGGGGTCTCTCCTGTAAGAGAAAACTTCATCCAGATGAAAATGTAACAAAATATTTGTTTTCTATGCATACAGAGCAAAACATATAGTTTCAAGCTAAATTATTTTTAGTTTAAAAGAAAAGAAAGAACCAATGTAATTCTCCATGAGAGAGAAAGCAGAACATTTCTGTTATTCTGTAAAAGGCTTTATCCTGAATTCCTGAACAAACCTGTCTGCTAGCAAATCCAGGTAGGTTAACTTCTTCCATTTAAAAGTTCAGAATCATGACAACATACACCCAAAGAAAGCTAAACTTGTCAACTTCTACCACATAGGAGATGCCAGATTGATGTTTAGACTCAGCACCTTGTTCTCTGGCCACTCAGTGCTGGCAGCATATCAGAAAGAAAGTTTTTTTTCTGTCATGGTGACACACCTTTCTTTGTAGCAGTACTGCTGTCTAATCAGGGAATAGATTTAAGATTTTCAATGTCATAATTGACAGGATGGACTCAAAGGGTCTTTTCCAAATTAGAGGGATTTTTCTCCGAGGCGGGAAAGGCTTTTAGAGAAAGGTTGCTTTCGTGTGTATAATTTGGAAATGTGAAGCATATACTTGATTCAGGTTTGATTTGTCCTCCATCTTAGTATCTTACCAGGACTCACGTTCACACCTATAGGAGCCCCTTAATATGCATATTCAGAACATATAGAAGTAAAAAGAAATAAAATATTCATATGAACCCAACTATGTAAGCATAGAGAGCAAGTATGTATGCTGCATAGGACAAGTGATTTATCTTTTGCTCAAAGTGTAGTTTAATTCTGGAAGTGACTACAAAATGGCACTATAGTGTCTCACATGTTGCATTGTATGCTACCATATTCAACTTCTCAATTTAAAACAACACAAAACTTTTCTTTACCTCAACAGTCCTTCAAACTCAACCTGGAAACTGTCTTCTTTCTTGCTAATGCATCATCTCAATAAACCAGATTCAACTGACACATATAATAAGGGTAATTAAGGTACAGTTGAAGTTTAACTTGGATTATATCTCTGCTTCACCATAACTACACCTATAACAACTCTTAGCTGAGTCAAGTTTATCGATACTGATGCATGGTTAGGAAAGAACAACCGCTTCATCATCAGATCCCAGGGGCACTCTGCGAGGCTGGCAGAAAAAAATATCTTTTTACTTCTAAACATGAGCAAAGATTATATGAGCTGAAAAAGCCCAGAGCCCCCCATGTTTTTACAGCCACTTCTGAGAGTAGAACCAGACTTTAAATCATGACTGTACATACTAAGTAGTGATAGCAGCCTAATTTGTATTTATAATTTAAAGCATTACTGAAGAATCACTGAAAGAAGAAGAAATATAAACTCAGAATGTATACTTAACAATATTTGCTTAGCAGAAAGAGAAAAAACTGAATTGCTACTGTAGCTGGATATGAAATCTGAGCAGCTGGGGTAAAATTCTGAATTATTTATATGCTGTGTTATTAAAAGTAAACCAAATAAACACAAGGGAACACCAGTCATTCCATGTGCTTTTATGAAATCCCCCTCAGGTTATTTCTTTTATATTTTAATAGTTTGTCCAAGCAGATTGCAGGGCTGTTCAAGTGTCATGCTAATATTTTGGCATGTGCAATAAGAAGTGATGGAGTGTAACACTTTTTTGACACTGTTAGCAAGTGCTTATGAAAGTGCTTATACATATAATTGTCAAATTGTGTTAATTAGCACTGAAGGACCCTTCTGATTTGAAGTGTTCAAAAAATACACTAATCAGAGTGTCCACCAGGTGTTCTCTGTCTTAGGCACTTAAGAGGCACATGTTTAGAAGGCTGTAAAACACCATTTCAATTCAATGCACAGAGTTGCTATTGTTCCAATCCCATTAGTTCCCATATTTTCAAGTGTCTTCTTGACTAAGTTCAAAAATGTTAGCAGAATAATTGATCTGAATGTCACAGTATGTGATGATCACAACTCGAAAACAGATTAAGCAAATATAGAATATATTTTAATTAGAGCTGCTTTTACATAGTGTCTCAGGTGCAGAGCCCTATGGGAATTAGGCACCTAAATACCTTTGAGGATTTGAGCTCCAGTCGTTACCTCAATACCTTTTCTACAACTGTAGTCTCATAATTGCAATAAATAAATTTAAATGCAAACTACATATACATTCACCCTATTCGTTAAAGCTGACTCAGGGTATGACTATACTGCAATAAAAGAGTCACAGCCTAGCCTCGGCTTGCCTGGGTCAGCTGACTTGGGCTCGGGGTGGGGGGAAAGATGTGGGGTTATAAAAGTCCAGTATACACTTTCAGGCTTGGGCTGGAGCTAGGCTCTGAGATCCCGTGATAGGGGAACATCTCAGACTCTGGACTCCAGCCCAAGCCCAAAGGTCTACACTGTAATTTTATAGCCCCCTCAGCTGGAGCCCCTCAAGTCTAAGTCAGCTGACTCAGGCTCTGAGATGTAGTGTGGGGTTTTGATTGCAGTATTAGCCTTAGGGTCAGATTCTACCCTGTGTGAGCTTTCCCATGTAGGGAGCAAGGAACTCCATGGATTTTAACTCATGGGCTTTTCTCCCAAATATGATGTCTCAGGCCGTGCAAAAGCTCAGTGCTACTGTCTATCTACCTGACTCTTCTTACCTACCTCATGCCAGCATAGTTTTATAAAGATAGATACTCTTTAGGGCTGCATTTCTCTCAAGATCATTCCATCAAGGATGAGCTACGTACACTGAGCTAAGTAGACATTATTTTTTGAGGGGGATCACAAAGATATTAGCCATACCCTGGGTTCCACACTGAAGTACCATATCCTCCTCCCCACCCCTTGCCCCTCAGATATTGAAAACTCATTTAATGGAAAAGGCTTCATTGCTTTGTATGAATGTGCTTCCTGAATAACAAATGCCCCGTGCCCTCCCAAAGGTAGTGTATAGTGACAGCTCTGAGCCAGTGTGTGCGTATGTCCCCTGGAGTCAACAATGTCTTTTGGATTGAGCGTTGTCCTGTGAAACTGGAACTCCTCCTGTGCTCTCTTCCCACCTCTCTGATTTTATTTTTACATACCACTTTATAAACATTAGTTATGCCTCACAACAATCCTGGAAGACAGATAAATATTATATTCCCATTTCATAGATGAGGAAAATTAAGACTGAAAGTGGCTAAAGTCAAGTTTGTCAAAGGCACAAATGAGAGGTAAGCACACAACTCTCAATAACTTTAACTGTGACCACCTCTCTTCTAGGACTGGAGTATATGAGTAAATAAAACAAGTTGGACTAAGAATGTACTCAGACTCCGTATCACTGATTTCTGTTCTAGCATGAAGCTGACCTGCAAGGCCCTGACTTTGGCTGCTACTCAGCTAAGGGTGATACTTAGGGCTGGATAAAAATGTTTTTGACTGATACTGTTTTTTGACAGAAAATTGAAATTTCAACTACATTAAATTGTTTCCTAAAAGTATCTATTTTATATAGAAAATTTTGATTTTTTCAATGAAAAACTGAACCCCAAGCCTGAAGTGTTTTGATCTGGAACTACTATGGTGCCCCCAGAGAGGTGTAGTTCTGTTGCCTTGTGTCCCCATACTTCTCTATTGGCTGAACTCCTGGACAGATTACATAAATGATTTAAATTAAAAGCTGAATCTGGACTGAATCCTTGCTTTGTCTGAAAATAAATCAGACACTGACCAAAGTTGTCTTTGAAATACTGCTTAGTTTCCTGTATTAAAAAGGTGTATTTGTGTTGTTCGTGGGGAGAGGATTTTTACATTCTAAATGAAATCATCTATAATGCATCTTGTGTGCTCCCCAATGAAACATATGACCTCTGATCTATTTCTGCCAACATCTTTATCATCCTTTATTATCAGAACTTAATACTCAGTAAAATGGCCTTGTATTTCACATCTTATGCCAAATATAAGTTATTTTCTTTCTTAGAATTTCAGGTGTTGTGGGGAAACATCCAAGAATATCTCAGCACTGCTGTTTTGGAACTTTTCCATGATCAGAGGAACATGGCTGAGGTTTCTTCAAAAGTTAAAGCATATGACTGTGCTGTAATGCAAGAGGAAGGGGACATGGGAAACAGAGAAAACAAACTTGTTAAGAAAGGCTAAAAATAGTAAATGACAGCACAGACACTCAGTCACTCCCAGTGGTTATGAACTGCTGTACTGTAGGGATGCCTTAGCCATCCCCTCTTCCTTCCATCCAGACCTGTTGCACCAGTACTGGACTTGGGATAGCATAAGAAGTTCTACAGTAGTTATATGCTACCTGAGGAAGGGGGTGGGAGGAATTTTCATGAGGCCAGTTAAACTGGCTATAGCACTCTGTCTTTTGAGTGCTTGACTTTACAACCCTAATGTTTTTGTAACATAGTTTTTTGCAAACCCATCAGAGCCTCTTGGAGGGGCACCTACAGGATCCAGAAGGATGGAGTGTGCTGCCCTTGCAGAACTCCCTCATCACAAACACACCTTCCCCTATGTGTAGAAATGCAGAGAAGAACCATTAATTATAAAATCATTAACAATCATAAACTGATCCACCTCTTTACAGACAAAGGTGGGGAGGCTTCTTGCAGTGGTTGCTCTAAAAAAAAAAAGATCCCTCCTTAACTTCTTACATCCTGCTTCTGTGAGACAGGCTTCAGTGTAATAATCCTGGCTCCCTACTAATGCAAACCTTAGGGTACTGGTTTACACATCTGCCATTTCCCACTTGATCTCTCTCTTTTCTGTTCTTTTCCCCTCCTTCTTTGTCTTCTTTTTTACATTTTTTTACTTTTACATTTGATTTTGGTTTTATTATTTTTAGTATAGCACATCTACAACCACAACTTTCAAATACCGGCAAAGAAAATAGTCCTGAAGGTCACCTTTGCATAATAAAGAAGCTCCAGACTTTTTTTTTGATGAATGAGATTTTGAGTTAATAATATGGAGCAGCTGCTCTCAGCAGAATTCCAGCCATAAAAATCTGAAAACTCTTTCCCTTGCAACATACCTAAGCCAAGCCATCTAAATCTACATCTGCCTCAAATCACTGGCAGGTAAAATTTGCCTCTCCCAGCAGAGAAATCTACTCCCAATAGGTCATTTTTATGTCTTGGAGGCAAGGCAAACAAACATTTGGGTTCAGTTTGAGTTTGCAGTATTGCCAACCTCAAATGTTCAAAAATCATGAGTCAGACTCCCCAAAAATCATGAGATTATGTAAAAATAATAGATTTGGGGTTCTTTTCATTTACCTTCTGCTTTGTGGGCCTTTAAGGACACATTTTGATTAGAGACACATTTTGAAGTTTTCTCCATAGCCTAGAAACTTAATTTTTCTTGAAGAATGAAGGCTGCAATCATTGCATATCCACTTGACTCCAGGAGCTAGAGCTTTAAGAAAAATAATCATCATCATGACAAAATCATAAGAGTTAGTAACACTGAGGTTTCTCCCAAAAGTTCATCTGAACTTTAGCATTTCTTGTTTAGTTCCCGTGTACCGTTTTTCACACTGTGTGCTGTTTGCTGGCAATGAACAAGAGTCTTAAAATGGATATTGGTTTGTACATGAGTATCTTTCAATTTGTGCAGTTGTAAATTAAGTGTATTGAGGTAAAATTATGTCAAAACCTCCTACATCTGGTGTCTGCACAGCAATTCAGGTAAGGCAACAATATTCAGGTAAGTTCCAGTATGCAAGCTAGAAAATTGTGAGATTTTTCAGGATGAGCACATTTAATGGTCGAGTGTTCCTCACCCATTCCCTGTCGTCATTATTACATCATCAACTTTCAATAGATATAATAATTATTATTTTTTCTAAAAAGTACAAATAGTGCTAGAGAAGTAAGATGACAAGTTATATTCCACTTTTACTTAAATAAATTCTACTTAATAATTTCCATGTAGTTTGTTTCTAGATAGAAGATGTCATTCAAAAATTGTACACTGGCAAAATTATTCTCTGGTGTCACATTTTCTCTATTCTGCACTCTAATGTATGCATGCACACGTGTGCGCATGTGCGCGCGCACACACACACTCCAATTCTATACGTTCTTGATTTGGAAAATATTTTCCAATCACATTATAAGATTCAGAGCAGAAATACCAGCTAATCAGGCTACTGACAATATTTGTTGGCATGTTTTTCTCCTTTTACCTTTTCATAGAATCATAGAAGATTAGGGTTGGAAAAGACCTCAGGAGGTCATCTAGTCCAACCCCCTGCTCAAAGCAAGACCAACACCAACTAAGTCATCCCAACCAGGGCTTTGTCAAGCCGGGCATTAAAAACCTCTAAGGATGGAGATTCCACCACCTCCCTAGGTAACCCATTCCAGTGCTTCACCACCCTCCTAGTGAAATAGTGTTTCCTAATATCCAGCCTAGACCTCCCTCACTACAACCTGAGACCATTGCTCCTTCTTCTGTCATCTTTCACCACTGAGAACAGCCAAGCTCCATCCTCTTTGGAACCCCCCCTTCAGGTAGTTGAAGGCTGCTATCAAATCCCCCCTCACTCTTCTCTTCTGCAGACTAAACAAGCCCAGTTCCCTCAGCCTCTCCTCGTAATTCATGTGCCCCAGCCCCCTGATTATTTTTGCTGCCCTCCGCTGGGCTCTCTCCAATTTTTCCACATCCCTTCTGTAGTGGGGGCCCAAAACTGGATGGAATACTTCAGATGTGGCCTCACCAGTGCTGAATAGAGGGGAATAATCACTTCCCTTGATCTGCTGGACTAGATGACCTCCTGAGGTCCCTTCCAACCCTGATTGGAATGATTCTATGCTGGCAATCCTCCTACTAATACAGCCCAATATGCCGTTGGCCTTCTTGGCAACAAGGGCACACTGCTGACTCATATCCAGCTTCTCATCCACTGTAAGCCCCAGGTCCTTTTCTGCAGAACTCCTGCTTAGCCAGTTTTCACCCTTCCCAGTGAACCGTCCTTTATCCTGCCCCTTTAACCTCCCTGTACTTTACACCATTACCACTTGATCATTTGCTTCTCCTTATAACCCTCAGCCTCAACTTCAAGGCTGGTTCAAAGAAGACTCCATGGTGGTCTCCTCACCTATTTTTGTCTTCTGATTTAAATGTGCTTACTGCAGCTTGGATGTCTTTTAAGGTTTCCAAAATATTGAAAAATGCTTTGCTAAGAGACTCCTGAAAAGCTTCTTCCTTTTTCTCTCTGCTGTTCTCCCCTTCCCCAAGAGACAACTCCCTATGTTCCAAGAAGCCCTTTACCACCATAAATCTTCTTCTCTCATCTTTAAAGCCATTACTTCTCAGAACAATATTATAGATGCACATCTTTTATGCTACTCTTGATATGAGGGTTTCTTGCAAGTCTCCATTCTGTAACACTCCACTCTTCAGAGTTTTTTTCCCCCTTGACAGAGGTGCCATACTGCTTTGTGGGCATCAGGAAGGCAACGTAAAGGAGAGATTCAGAAATGATCGTGCTCAGCAGATGCTGACAAAATAAAGGAGGAAGAGTAGCTGAGTCTTGCTGCAGCAGGAATAAAGTAGCATAAGAAGTCAGGATAGAAAGTGAAGCTGGGAGGGTTAGAGCAGCTGGTTTAGGATGTGGGGGATTTCTCTTTGTAGTCAGGGAAATGGCTAAGCAGGAAATACAAATAAACAAAATAAAATAAAATAGATGTGGAGAATCTAAAACTTTTGGAGCTTAGATAAAATTTTCAGCATATTTTTGGTCTATTCACCTGTAGTCCTGAGGTTGCTTCTAACCTTTGGCCTTCTACATGGCAGCGCAATATCCTACTATCAAGTCACTGAGATGGCCAATGTATTTCAACCATAGTAAAAATTATTATAATATGAGACACCATAAGACATCTAGTAGTAAAAGGTTTCAGAGTAACAGCCGTGTTAGTCTGTATTCGCAAAAAGAAAAGGAGTACTTGTGGCACCTTAGAGACTAACCAATTTATTTGAGCATAAGCTTTTGAGAGCTAAGTGAGCTGTAGCTCACGAAAGCTTATGCTCAAATAAATTGGTTAGTCTCTAAGGTGCCACAAACACTCCTTTTCTAGTAGTAAAATATAGTACTAAACACAATTCTAAGACATCCAAAGCTGCTGATATCAAATAATTGGTGTTCCCCATCCATTTTTGGGGAGCGAGAAGGGGATAAATAGAGATGAAATATAGGAATTGAGGTCCTGATTCTGACTTCACCTACAACAATATAAATAAGAAGTAACTCAGCTGAAACCAACAGAAAGATTCCAGTGTTAAATTAATGCAGGAGGAGAATTGGACCTGAAGTATTCAAATATACCTAAACACTGCTTGTACAAATACAAAAGGCATGTGCAAAACTGTGATAAGAGTATGTGAAAGTAGGCACCTAAATGCACATGCAAAAAATGTGTTTGGACTTTGGGCCTCTATTTCTGAACATCAGAATCTGTGAATTATTCTGATCAGATGCTGTAGCCATCAAGCTCTTAACTTTAAAGATGAGGCCTTGTGCTCTATCAAGAACTGACTACCCACAAGGAATGTATTGAAAACTCAATTTTCTACACATTTTAAAGTGTAATTTCAGTATAATTTCTGTTTTAAAAACTGACCTCCTGCACTTTTATTTGATCTTCATGGTATTACAATTTATGACATTGTGATTAGCAATTTTGCTTGGTTGTTTTTGCTCATACAGTTAAGATATTTCATATGATGATTACCCAAAATAATACTGATTATGACTATGTGCAAGAACCAACACCTGTACTACGAATCAGGCACCGTCAGGTGGATTACAGCTCATTGTATATTTACTGTATGCATTTAACAAGGTAAATAAATATCCATTTGCAAATGACAATTATGTGCACAAAAGTAGATGTGCAAATGCATATCGTTCTTGTCTCTCATTTAACAGATATCTGGCTGCGTGGTGGTTTTGTGATGTGGACAAATACTTATTGGGGACCAGGCTGAGGAACTCTCACATTCATGTTCCATCTTGAATAAATCCATATTTGAAATCACCTTTTCTTCAAGTGCAGCATTTTCCTATTAACCTATTTCTCCATCTGGTGTCATAGCTCCTAAACTTTCTCATAGTGTTGTAACTCATGCCTGTTGACACATAGTATGTTAAATATAAACCAAATGTTGCAGACATTTAAGAGATGATGTCTTACAGATATTACAGGAGAAATTGTAAAGTAAACATTGGCTGACAATTTTTTCTCCACCTAATAGAACAATAGACAAGTGGAATAACTTTATTCTCAGTGTGAATTTGAGAATGGTTGATATATTTTGTTTCTTAACCTTCAGATAAGCTTTACTTCATGTCCTTCAAATTGACTCTACTAATGTCCAAAATATTGATTTTCCTTCATACTCTGAAAAGTACATCTACACAGATGGGCAGTTTCATGTGCTTTTGATTAACTTAAAAAAAACAAAAAACCCACACACCTTCCTCACTTCATCCAGTTTATGCTGGTTTTGTTTTACAATATTATGGTTTATAAAATTCTGTCAAACTGTGTTACTGTTTGATCATTATAAGAACAATCAGAGTAAGTGCTGCCAGTTACATTTTCTCATCCCAGCCAAGCCATAGTGTATATATGCTACATGATATAAGGAAACACAAAGTCTGATTAGTGTGCAAAGTACAGCATAGTGGGCAATACAATTCATCATTAATGTCACCATGGATTTTAAGCAGGTTTGTGCACAACCTCATGGGGGATGCGGGGGGAAGGGGGGGGAATAAAAATCCACCCAAACCCCAAACCAAAAACAAACAAAGCCACTAGAAATCACACAACATATGTATTCTGTACTATAACCTCCTTTGCTAACCCAGAGAGATTGTTGCCATCCCATTTTCCTGCTACCTCCATCGCAGGCTGAGGAAAGGTTTTTTTAAACATCTTTTCTTGAACTGGAACAGTAAGCTTTTCCACTTATTTCCTAGAAGAGCTTAACTTCCTTAGACAGAAACACCAACCCTACCCCATCCCAAAAGTTTGAAAAGCTGAAATTAAATATAAAATGAGCCAAAGATGAAGGTATAAAATCTACCATGTTAGCACTTTTGTACAATAAAGCAGAGCTGAACACGGGGGAGAAGTTCAGGGACTCAAATGAATAAAGCAAACTAACATCCATAAGATAAATTGTATTTCAATTGCCATTAGTTACTCTACCTAACAGAAAATGCCATGACCTATAAACTACCGCATCTCTTCCTGTTTTCAAAATGAACCTTACACCACTGTATGAATTTGGCTCAGATGGAGCTTGGAAAATGTGGTCATTTCTCTTTTCTGTGTTTCTTAGCTGAATGTTTATGGTCTCTTTTCTTTGAAGGCAGGGTGTGCACCTTTGGCATTTAGAAAAGAACACTTTTGTTTTTGAGTTTTCAGAAAAAAAGAGGAAATGAGCTAATATTAATAAAGCATAATCTCAAATGTCTTCTAAATTGAATGATGTATCTGTAAGGAGCTTGATAAATCATAATCAAGTACATAACATGCATTTCGCTGATGGAAACTGAATCCACATAGATGGAGAACAAAAAACTACAGTGGCTGGCAGCTACCTCAAATTATGATCTTGTCAGATCTCACAAGCCAAACAG
Organism: Chelonia mydas; assembly: GCF_015237465.2. Classification (NCBI taxonomy): domain Eukaryota; kingdom Metazoa; phylum Chordata; order Testudines; family Cheloniidae; genus Chelonia; species Chelonia mydas. The sequence goes on from NC_057852.1 coordinate 44,182,646, forward strand.
GGCTGCAACAAGTCTGAATTTAAATAGATGAACCTCCAAAGACAACCTATTGCTAGTGCTACCTAAGCATTTGTCTGGTATACTTTTGAACGAATGCCCCACATTGTCTTTTATCAGCTATAACTACACAGCTACAACTACATTGCACGCATCAAGTGAATATGACATTTTCTTTCAGATTTTTGAAAAAATTCATATATAGTAGTACTGTATGGTCTTTAATTAATTGCACTCAACAAGTGATTTCATTTCCGTTGTAGCCAAAATGATCATTGCATATTGTGTGTGCATGTGTATGTGTATCAGTTTATTGTTTGAAAGACACACCGTGGTTCTTTTTTGACCTGCTATCTCTACTCTTTTCTCACTTTGAGAAGAGTCACCAGAGACAACATGCTAAGTAAATAGATTTGGTTCTTTCCTTGTTCACATGATAGTCTGCGGTCTGGATAATTCTAGTGGTAAATATGAATATTACTATCTGAATTTGATATATAATGTGATGAAAAGTACAGTTTTGGACAAATTACCGTATCTTTTTAGCCTATTTGTAAATAGCGCAGAGTAACTACTATGCGAATAACTGGGTCTTTCAAAGATTGCACTACTTTGTTTATAGTTAATAGAAGTTTATAAACATTTAAAACATTTTTATACTGATGACTTCATTCAGTACAACTGTTTTTGTTGTTTATGCCATATAGCAATGAGACTATCCACTGACATAAGCCTATAAAACATGCACAAATCAAACAAAAAGAAAAAGATTACAAGAAAACATCAAAACCCATTAAAAATCTTGCAATAGGGTCTTAAGGCCAAGAAAAGCAGACAAGCTTTTCACACTGTTCTGAAAACTGCAGGTAATGGATTCCCTTGGTACGGGAGTTAAAAAGGAAAGCACGTTCCATATCCTTGTTGCAAAATGCAAAAGTCTCTTTCCGGCAGTTCTAATTAGATTAGTAAATTCTGTTCCCGAAGACCAGAGGAATCAAACAGTATGCAAGGTGAAAAAGGAGACATATGAACTGCAAATCTAGAGGAAAAGGGGAGAGGGAGAGTGTATTTTGAATGTTTTACACCAAAACATAGGCATTTAGAATGATTTATTATTAGTTTCATATGTTTTATCTTTATTCATTTATTTTATTCTTTCTTAGCTAATTCAAGGGAATTTGGGTTTGAAGTTTAATAATTGTCACATGGGCTTACAATTTGTAGGCTCTATGAAATAAGCAAGCTTTTAGGAGTAATTTGAATGAGGAGAGGGGTGGTATCTTTGAGAACTGATATTCTGATATCAGAGGGGGCAGACTGGGAAGGGAACAGTGATGGGAGTAGAAAGAAGAGACAAATGGGGCATTGAGAATTGCATCACTGAGGAATTAGCCATATACTTCTCATGGCCAGTGAATGAATATGTAGCTGCAGTAGATTTTCAACCAAAATGGCTCAAATTAATATTTTAGGGATTTCTTCTTTGCTTCTCTGAAACTGACCCCTAAATCCTACTTACCAAGTCCCTCAAATTTTATTTTAAATGATCTCAGAGTTTCCATGTGACTCCACTCCACTGCTATGCCTGTCTACAAGTAATAAGCACCAACACTTTCTACTTTTTGCCTTTTACACCATTTGATTCCAATTCCCCCCTTTACTTTCTGTCTCCAACCTAAAAAGGTAGCCTGTAATTCATCACCATTCAGAAAAATGTGTGATCTCATGGATCCTGCATGTTGTAAAATATTGTTGTTGTTTTTTGTAGGAAGACAGATGTCTGTACACCATTAAACTAGTAAATCTTGTAATTTTTCAGACGGTTGCCAAGCAAGTCATGAGTGTTTCAAACCTTCCACAATCTGTTTGATATATCAAGAGGAAGCTATAGTAAACTATCCACCAGGTTAGCTAGCACAGATTATAGAAAACTAGCATCAAATGCATGACATTTATATACTATAACCTCACTTTAAGTTCCATGCTACAACAAGTACAGTAACATTAGAGAGGGCAAAGCTTGAGAACACTGATTGTGACCATATGTGGAATGAAGGTAATTTATTTTTAGCATTGTATGTCTATATTTTAATGTAATTCCACCACCCAGCACACGTGCATGTCCAAAACATTATCTAATATTTAAACAACTGCCATGAATAAAAGCCAGAAAAGGGAAGTATGCTTGTTTTACAGCATGTTAGGGGATAAAAGGTGTGTGATGGGGAGAGGTGGTGTGAGTGAGAATTGGAAAAGGCTATTTACACACCCTCTAGAATCAGTGGTCTAGATTCTACTCTCCACTGCACCAGTGTAAATCTAAAATTTACTCTGGTGGATGGAACAAAAAGCAATCAGTACTTCTATTACAATATTCCACAGACTGGCATCTTTAAGGGGAAAAAAGCAGTGGTCAGTGATATTACCATGAGCAATGGTCCAATCTCTATTCCTCCTGTACTGAATAAACACATCAAAAACTACTATAAAATGAATGACAAACAAGACAAAAAGCCAAATTTCTAATGCTGCCTCAGCCTCCCTGCAGTACCCGCAAGTTCATGAGAGTACATTTATAGCTTGCATGCTCAGATATTACGTTTTTAAATATAGGTGTGCAGGTATTGCAAAGTGCTCATGCAAGTGATGGCCTGTATGAAGTTTAATAAATGCAAAAGGAGGACATTCTTGAGAAACGGCCCTTAAAGTCCTACAGCTGGAATTATCACTCACATCTCTTCAAATTACATTTGAACAAATCTCTTGACTACAAAGAAAAGCGAACAACTTTAAACAAGGTTGTTAGGGACTATTTAGAAAAGCTGGACATGCACAAGTCCATGGGGCCGGACGAGTTGCATCCGAGAGTGCTAAAGGAATTGGCGGATGTGATTGCAGAGGCACTGGCCATTATCTTTGAAAACTCGTGGTGAACAGGGGAGGTCCCAGATGACTGGAAAAAGGCTAATGTAGTGCCAATCTTTAAAAAAGGGAAGAAGGAGGATCCTGGGAACTACAGGCCAGTCAGCCTCACCTCAGTCCCCAGAAAAATCATGGAGCAGGTCCTCAAAGAATCAATCCTGAAGCACTTACATGAGAGGAAAGTGATCAGGAACAGTCAGCATGGATTCACCAAGGGTAGGTCATGCCTAACTAATCTAATCGCCTTCTATGATGAAATTATTGGTTCTGTGGATGAAGGGAAAGCAGTGGATGTATTGTTTCTTGACTTTAGCAAAGCTTTTGACACGGTCTCCCACAGTATTCTTGTCAGCAAGTTAAAGAAGTATGGGCTGGATGAATGCACTATAAGGTGGGTAGAAAGTTGGCTAGATTGTCGGGCTCAACGGGTAGTGATCAATGGCTCCATGTCTAGTTGGCAGCCGGTGTCAAGTGGAGTGCCCCAGGGGTCGGTCCTGGGGCCGGTTTTGTTCAATATCTTCATAAATTATATGGAGGATGGTGTGGATTGCACTCTCATCAAATTTGCGGATGATACTAAACTGGGAGGAGTGGTAGATACGCTGGAGGGCAGGGATAGGATACAGAGGGACCTAGACAAATTGGAGGATTGGGCCAAAAGAAATCTGATGAGGTTCAATAAGGATAAGTGCAGTGTCCTGCACTTAGGACGGAAGAACCCAATGCACAGCTACAGACTAGGGACCGAATCGCTAGGCAGCAGTTCTGCGGAAAAGGACCTAGGGGTGACAGTGGACAAGAAGCTGGATATGAGTCAGCAGTGTGCCCTTGTTGCCAAGAAGGCCAATGGCATTTTGGGATGTATAAGTAGGGGCACAGCCAGCAGATCGAGGGACGTGATCGTTCCCCTCTATTCGACATTGGTGAGGCCTCATCTGGAGTACTGTGTCCAGTTTTGGGCCCCACACTACAAGAAGGATGTGGATAAACTGGAGAGAGTCCAGCGAAAGGCAACAAAAATGATTAGGGGTCTGGAACACATGACTTATGAGGAGAGGCTGAGGGAACTGGGATTGTTTAGTCTGCAGAAGAGAAGAATGAGGGGGGATTTGATAGCTGCTTTCAACTACCTGAGAGGTGGTTCCAGAGAGGATGGTTCTAGACTATTCTCAGTGGTAGAAGAGGACAGGACAAGGAGTAATGGTCTCAAGTTGCAGTGGGGGAGGTTTAGGTTGGATATTAGGAAAAACTTTTTCACTAGGAGGGTGGTGAAAACTGGAATGTGTTACCTAGGGAGGTGGTAGAATCTCCTTCCTTAGAGGTTTTTAACGTCAGGCTTGACAAAGCCCTGGCTGGGATGATTTAATTGCGGATTGGTCCTGCTTTGAGCAGGGGGTTGGACTAGATGACCTCCAGAGGTCCCTTCCAACCCTGATATTCTATGATTCTATGATTCTATGAATCAATTCACTATTGGGGGAGAAGAATCAGCACTCATATTTTGCTTAAGTGTTTGGAGTTATGAGTAGGAGACATAGCTGCTACATAGACTGATAAAACTCCTGACGCTGAATGTGCAAGTAAGACATAATCTCTGATGGAAAACTGACAAAAGCAAAGGCTTCCTTTAGTTTTGCACCACTAAAATGATTTCAGCAAAGAGACTAACTGCAGTAATGTACTAAGGACAGGTTGGAAGAAGAGATAATGGTCCTTTAACTATCTTTCAGAATTACAAACATTAAGCATCAAGGGGGTAGTCAAGCATGGTCTACACACAACCTATAGAGAACTGGGCAATTAAGCTTCTGATACTGTCATATTATTAATTAGAGCTGGCCAAATTTAAAAAAAGAAAAAAGAGCCTTTAATATATATATATATAGAGAGAGAGAGAGATGATGTTGCCAAAACATTCATTTTTCATAAATATGGTGCCTTTTATCCATACTTATTTCAGATAGCTTCTAAAAATTATTGAAAATGTTTTCAAATGATTATGGACACTTTTCATTTACATTGGAAAAGTTTTTAAAAGCCAAATAGGGCCCCCAAATACTTAAAAACATATAATGCTTAGCACACTCATTCATAAATACTATACATTTCTTGTGACTAAGACAAAGACAATATATTCAAAGAGGTAGTGCCTAATGAATGAACATCATAATTGAGAAGACTATATGCAATTCAATAAAGTTTAGACTTTAAATTTAATATTACTAATGAACAGAACGTTGGCAGTAAACCGGATTCTAAAGACTTCAACTCCTATGTAAAGCTAGAAATCTAATGCTACAAGGCATAATTTTATGTATAATTATATTTCTATTTCTATAAAACCTTTCATCCCAGGAGTCCCAATATGCTTCACAAACTATGAACCCAGTCCTGCAAAGTGCAGCCTAAACAAACACACTGCAAAAGGAGAGGAATTTTTGGCCAAAAATAGAATGGCAACTCCTAATCTTAGAAGAATGCGATGGAATATTTAATCTCTAGGAAAAGTAAAGGCAGCCTTTGTTTTTAAGCTTTGTGTGGTACTCAGCCATCATAACTTGGAAGGATGAAGGGCAAAATTAGTGCTGCCAGGAATTGACCCTATGGTTCCATAGAAAGTAAGTATTCCAAGTCTGTTGCTTAGACCTCTAAACTATTCCCTCCAAGCTTAGATTTAAGAAGATCCTCATGTTTTCTGCCAATTTAGGTAAATCTGAACCAACTATATTGCTGGTAGCTGTATTATCTACTAAATACTTTCTCTTAGAGTAGGTTTAGTTTTAGTTAGGGGTTGAGAGTGATTTGATGTGATAATTTAATTTGTTGACAAACAAACATTTGAGGAAAAATGTATAATATAAACTTAGCAAACTGTAATGTGCATTTAACTTTGCTCTAATTTTAAATTTGGCTATTTCTTATACCACTGTCTGCCAGAATTAGGTAGTAAACTGATTTCATATTCAAAAGAATGTTTCCATTGAAAATACATGTTTAAAATTCTAATAAGATGTTGGATCTCATTCTCTTTGTGGAAACTATATTGCATTACATTAGTTACACTGCTAGAGAAATGGTGCATTTCATTTTCAGTATCTGTTTCAATTTAGCTAAAAGCATTACTCCCCTTTTATCGTGGGACAATAATGCTAAAGTTTGTGTAATTCAGAGTGTCAAATTGCAGTTACTACATAGGTAGGTTTCCTATTAATTATTTATATATTTTGTCTTGTGCTTAATCAATTTCTTACCTGCAGTTATAGTGTGTTACAGACAGTTTGGAACAGTAGATTGGAGTTCTATTGCTGTCCTGCGTCATTTTAAAATATAACTTATAGTGGTTATTTAGAGGACTATATTAAGTACATTAAAGCCATATGTGGAAATGCCTTATCAGCTCAGAGACCCATTATGATCAATATGTTTATTACTCATATTTAATAGAGTGAACTAAGCTGTAGATGATTACTGTTCCTGCCAGTTACCCGAAAATATGAGGTGCAGCACTTATTTTCAGACTGTTAGAATGTTTCAGTATTCTCAAGATATAGAAAGTATTTTCTTTGTTTTGTTATCTTCAAAGTTTGGAAAATGCTCTAGCAGCTGAAATCTTTTAGAAGATATTATGTCTAACCAGACTATAATTCAAAAATCTATAAAAGGTAAAACCCTGAATTTTAGTGCTTAAATGCTTTGCTAAATATGGATCCATGGAAAAAAAAATGATGAGAACAGCGTGTGTCATTTGTCTTGGCAGGAGGACATATTATCTACCACAATTATGCATATTTCAAGAATAAAAATAAAAGTGGTCAGCACTCCAATAAGCACTGAAGCCTTGGCACTGTATAAAAACATTGGATTTTATAAGAGATTTGTATAGAGTTGATCCCAAAAATGATGGGAGAAATTCTGCATAATACCATGCATTATCTTAAACTCTAAACTGATAGGAACATTAGAAATTGAAGGAACAGGATGAGGCCATATCATCTCTGTAAGGCCAGAGAAACATAGAAGATAGAGATGAAATCCCTATTAGGTTTATCTAGTCCACTCCCTGCCACAGCAAGTCTGTTCTCAAGAGTTTATTTTCTAGGGGCCCAAATCACCAGTGGTTCTGAACACCTGCAACTCATCAATGGCTGTGCTCTGTATGTCTCATAATAAAATCCCAGTTCTTCATCCAGTCCTGTCTTAAGTGTCTCACACAATGGGGCTGCTACCACTTCCTAAGGAAAACCACACCATAGCATAACTGATCTGAACACAGAGTGAATATCAGAAAAAAATGATCCTAATTGTTTCTTTTCTCAGTTGAGTTAACCCTAGCTAAACCGGATTTGACCAAACTAAATAATAATCATTCTTGCTTGTTATTTATAGTCTGAAAATACTTATATGAAGTAACTATGTTTCCCTATTAATCAGCTAACTTATGCACAGTTATTTCAAACTTTCCTTAGAAGAATCTCGGTCACCAAAGCCATATATACTCTAAATCAACTATCACCTCTCTACTCTCCTTTGTCACTCTATATAGGTCCTTTTCAGGTTTTCTGTTTTTCAGGTTTCTCTTTAAGCCCTCATTGCCTTTAAGTTACCAGGTTTATGTCACACACACTACTATAATCATCTCCCTAAACCCCAATACATGTATCTTCACAGCCATTTCTAAGGTCTCTGATTATACCATGTTGCTTCTTCTGATCCAGAGGTTTATCCTAATGCTTAGCAAACAAATCTTAAAAAATCATGACTAAAATCATTCTTCAGATAAAACAGATTGATACTACTTGTATTGAAGTCAGTGGCAAAAGTCCCATGGCTTCAGTGGTGCAGGATCAGGCTACAATGAATAACTGAAATAGTTATTTTCAGATAAGAAAGAGATCACTCACACTTTGGGCTGGTCATTTTGTGTGTGTGTGTGTGTATATATATACATGCCAAAACATTTTTTTGATGGAAAGTTGGTTTACTAAATGAATTTTTTGTGTGAAAAGTAACTGTTTTCAGCTGACAATTTCAATTTTTTGTCAAAAAATGGAATTCCTGAAAATGGAAATACTGTAATTTCAAAATGCCGGTGTGGTGATGTCTCATGGGAGTTTTAGTTTGGTTGCATCTTATCCCCATTCTCTTTATAAGCCAGGTTCCCCAGCTAGATTTCATCCCCATGATGCCCTGTGGCCAGAAGACTCCCATGACATACTGCTTCCCCTCAACAAGACAGTGTGGTGCCTCATGGGAGATGTAGTCTGATCAGGGGAACCCAACCTATAGAGGAGAATGGAAGAATAAAGCATATCAAAATTGATGGCATATCAAAACTGGGTTTCAGCCTAAATATTTTTGACAGAAAAGTCATTTTGATGGCGGGCGGATAAATAAATAAATAAATGGATGTTTTCTGACCAGTTCTACTTACTTATATTTCAGATATACTAGACCCCTATCAGCCACTGAAAAACCAGTGAATGAAGACTGTCACTGCTGATGGGGACACTAAAGTTCAGCAGTGTTTCTAGGTGCTCGGATCTTCCACAAATAGGAACATAAATACAGTCCAAATTTTACTCTAAAAATTTCTGATAGGGTATTTGTTTTAACTGCCCCCTGATAGGGTGATTGGAAACTCCAAAGAGGGGCTATTCCATTTGTATTGTCTTCAGTTTCCAACAACAGCTGTTCTACCCCACCCATAGGTTTTCCCTAATCTTGTATCCTATTTAGTCCCAAATCTTCCCCTACACTTAAAGTTAGTTCCTCCCATCTGTTCTCCTTGATATATATTATCTTAAATTATTTATCCATAACAGATCTTTGCTTCCTTACTATGTTCCAGTTAAATCAATGATGCCAACATTCTTTGTGCTCATATGGTGCATGTCTAGTCTCCCTGTTTTCTTTGTCATGCATCTTGCATTTGTACACAGGCAAGATACTTAAAACACTTAAAACTTCCCCTGACCTCTCCATTACATTCTGGGTTTTTAATCCTATTTCATGAATGTTTTCTTTTAACATTCTTCCCTTTCCCCCTGCTCCCCCTTTAGACCTATGTTTCTGGTTTTACTGCTGAACATTATTTCCTCCAATCACATCAAATTCTCAGAGCTAAAACAAGCAGATAGGTGCACATTCTTTCTTCCTCTTTTCTGGCTTCTGTGAAGATCACTCTTAAGATCCCTGCCCATTAGCTTAACTTTTGTCCACTAAAGCTCTATCTATTCCCTGAACCAGTTCAGTGCATTGATGTCTCTTCTTTCCACACTGTATCCCATCCAATATATTCTCTTTCTAAACAAAGACTTCATTAATTTATTCCTGAAGGCTGAAACACTCATACATACACTTTCAGATTTTAATCTATCGCAAGCCTATGCAACCTAAGTTTGCTGGTGGCACCAGAAGTATTCCTGAAAACACTGCTTCTGTGGGCTGTTCTTAAACTTATACTCCATTGTTCTTGCCGTATTCTTAACAATTTGTGATTTGGTGGAAGTCCAGTCCACTTTTACAGTGTTGCCACAATTTTTTTCCATAAAGAAATTTGTCACATCATGATTGTATCTATTCTCATTGGTCAAGCATGAGCCAGTGGAATCCCCAGATCCTGGCTGGAACCAGAGGAGAACTAACCAAAACACTCTAGACAGCCTATCTTTAAAAATAAATCAATCAATAAATACACACATACACAACAACTTAGTTACACTTATATAAATAAGTTCAGTGAAGAAATGGGTGGTGCTCCAGATTCATGCCAGTGTAATTAATGTCAGTATCTAACCACCCATGCTTAGGCATTTAGGCATAAAACTTCCATTTAATTTAAAGTGCATGTTTTCAGATTGCAAACGTGGGCCTGATATGTCTTCGGTTTCTGTGTACTAGCACTTTCTCTGTCTTCTATGTAGTTTTCCTTTCTTCATGACATATGGTCCCTGTTGTATGGCAAAGAGCTGGTTAAACCCCTGTTCTGGTTTGTCTATATACACTTGTTAGGTGTCAGGAGAGTGGCCAACAGATCGCTGCATGTTGCTGTGTCGTTCATTAGCTGGTAACATAATCTGAACTACTCCAGGTGTCACATCCAAACAGAGACCACAAAATTGTAGATGTGGGGTTCTGAACATGGAGGTACACTTTATTCTTCTCTCTGTTCTTTTTACAAGTATTATGGCGAGCAGCCAAGCAGAAATCAGCATTTTACGGAGTGTCTCAGAACACAATAACAAATCTAAACAGCGGTCAACCTCATGCACTCTGATGTGGTTGTGTAATTTATATATTATGATAATCTGTTTTTAGTTTATCCTCCTAATTCAATAGTTCTTTCATTTAAATAATTGGCTGATTCCCCATCTATGTTGCGGTATATATACACCATTGTAAAACAAGGATATTATTAACTTGGAAAAAGTTATGGTGTAAATAAATATGCATATAAATTAATCTAAAAAAAATAAACAAGAGAAATAATTGTGTATGAGTGAATGCACGTGAATGTCTTACAGTATAGTTTGAGTATTTTTAGAAAAGAAAATCTCTGGGGGAGGAATTCACTTAAAACTGAAAGGAGCAAAAGCAATTATTTTTTTAGTTTTTCTTGCAAAACAGAGTTTAACTTGTGGTGTACATAGTGTTTATTCGATTTCCTGGAAACTGCACCTTTAAATGGAAGAAGTTTGTGTATGCCTCTGCTGGGGTAGGGCTGTGCAGCAACTCAAGATGGAGCCTCAGATGGAATGAGGAGCATGCTCTGCTTTCCCCTTCATAGAAATGTTATGTCTGTTTTTTCCTTATTTTCTTCTCTGAGTCTAGAAAATGACAACTTTAAAACAATATAGAGCTTACCTTTACACTTCTTCTTCCTGTCGCCTTAGATTTAGGCTAGTGCAATCTCCAATGCAAGCTGGATATCAGCATATGCTCACTCTAGCCAAATTATGTCAGCCTCCTGTGCAGGGATGGAAGAGATGGGGAAAGGCTACTTTTCACTCCCACTCTAGCGTTCTGCACCCAAACACAAGCAGCCACAGTTGTTAATAGCTGTAGCATGCTTTGGGGCCTGATTCTCCACTGCCAGTCACACTGTGCAATCATTTACATCTGTGCAAAGTGAGTGTAAAATGCCACCTTTCTAACTTAGTAGTATTTTGCAGCTACTTTTGTACAGGTAAGTGCATTGTAGCATCATAGATGTAAAACGCAACCCAGTCTCTCTCTCTGCCAGTGTAGGACATCCCCTTGCAATATATCATCTAGTGCTTTGTTTAGTCTAATGTCAAATATTAGAGCTAGGCAGAGAAAAGTATTTCTATTTCACGGAAAATTTAGATATTTCAAAATTTGGTTTTGTTCCAAATTGGAACAAAACCCAACTTTTTAAAATCTCTGCAAAAGGGAATACAGCCCAGGCTCTAGGACAGTCTGCCTGGTGGGCTGCCCTGGAGCTGTGGACCCTGGAAACCCTAGGGTCCTCAAATCCAAGGCAGTTCAGCAGGCAGACAGCCAAGGATCCAGTCAGGTGAACTGGAGGGAAACCAGACAGGGTCCTGACCAGTAAGAACCCTACCTAGGTTCCATAGAAACATTGTCAAAAATCTAACCAGCTCCATGAAATGTTTCAATTTTGATGAATCCGGCTTTTTCCATCAGATTTTTTCCAACCAGCTTCATTAGATATCTAATCAATGGGGTTTCTACCATTTCCATATCTTATTAGATCTCAGCAAGGTTTTCCTTATCTTCAACTTCAGTGCTCCCTTTGTAAATTCCATCCCATTACTCCTGCCAGAAGCTGGCAGTTCTACCCTAAATAAGTTCTTTCACTCTCTCTTTGCTTCTAACATCACTCAGATATTTGTCCCACTTAGTTGTTGCTTAGCCAAGCTATATATATTTTTCTTTTTAGCCATTTCTCATAAACTCGTCTCTTCAGCTTCCTCAGCATTTTCAGGACTTTTCTCTGGCCTCATGGCCAGATTTAAAAACTGTTCCTAGTCTATATGGTTGTAATGCCAAACTTGAAAAAATGTTCTATATCTAGCTGATGCACACGAGTGCTTAAAAGAACAACTCAGAGGGGGGAATTGCCTCTTTATTTCAATGGGGTATTAACTAAACACAGAAGTAATGGCGTTGGGGAGGGCCTGCAAAAATTGTTCCAACAGAGGACCATATATGTGGCAGGAAGAGAAGAGTGCAGACGGCCCAAGCCTCTCACCCTAACAGAAACACATCAGATGCTGCACTAAACCAGGGTCACTCTTTCCTCTTTTTCTCATGAAACAGCTACTTCCATTCCTGGGGACATAAGGGAGCTCCATGCTACTGTCCCTGACTCTATGGTAAGGGAATGGCTGTGGCACAGTGGCAGAGCCATGGGGATCCATGTTGTAGTGTGCCTAGGGCCCTGGCTTGTCTTAACCAGCCCTGCCTGGACTTCCTACAGTATGTCCATGTCTCCCTGCTAATCTATAAATGAACCTCTAAACCTCTTGTAGTTGGTTCATAACTAATTTTTGAACACTTAAACTCCCCCTCTCCCAGCGATATTCACACTCCCAAATGTCATTGTTGGGCCCAGCACATTATAAAGCATATGGAGTGCAACATCACAGTAATCTTCCTAAAGCGCTTTGTTTTAGTTATAGTCAGTAACCTAACAGATTGTTGCCATGGTATTATGTTAAACAAGCAAAAAAAGTCACTACTACGTCTTGCATTCTCTGTCTGGGTCTGTAACAAGGTCTACTGGCCTCCTGTGAGTGCCCCTACGGTCCAGGTGTGTCTGCACTCCTTCTCTAGCTGCGCTGCCTGCGGTGACCCCCTGCTGACAGTTAACTTTCTGAGCAGGTTTTCACTGACTCAGCCCTCTGGCCAAGTCACACACAGTCTGTAGGTGTACCACACAAACCCCTTCCAAGGTACAAGTTCAACAGGGCATATCTCAGAACTCTTAGCTAGGTCTCTTTATCTGTCCCTGGGATTGATTCTCAGCCTGTCCAGCATGGCCTATTCCAGTACCCTCGTTGGCAGTGTGTTCACCTGCAGCCCTCAGTGGGCTCAGGTTCTCAATCAGTCCATCTGGGCCTATCAGAGTACCATACTTCAAACTGTCTTTCAGCACTTTCTGGGCTCTCTTTCAAGTTGTCCCTGCTCTGGTATGGAGCAGTGCCCCCAGACTCTTTGCCTGTAGTCCCAGCTCTCCAGCTGAGTTACTCTTTAATTCAGTCTCCTTCCAGGGATTGTATCATAAATCCCACAAATGCTGACCCTTTATTGGGGTCTTCAGCCCCTTCCCTGGGCTGGTTTAATCTTCTCTTCTTCAGGGCCTTGGCGACTCTGCTTGTGGCTGGTGGGGTATGGGATGTTATCTGATTAAAATATGACCATATAGATCATTGTTGCAACCACTGTTATATATTTGCAACATATCTTGTACAAACTGTGGCATGTAAGATGTCTATGAAAAGGTGACGGTTTGCTGGTTATGATTATGCTATCTGTATGCCTGTATCATTTTTATATTTGAAGTTATGAATATTGGCTCTATACCTGGATTTCAAATGTTTGCTCCTGGGGTGATAACCACAAGGTACTTAGCCAGCACATCTTGGAGGGACTATTCAAATTCACTGGCTCATCAAGAAACACTTAACTGACAACGGACCATGGGAGACACTCATCTACACTGACTGGACTGTCCTGCAAATGTGCTGTTTGAGGTATAGGTAGTGGCTTCTGCTGTGTCCTAACCTTCATGCATGGACATGTGACTTGCCCATGTGACTCCAAACAGTATCTTGTAACCCGTAATTTTCCACTAGCTGTGCTGAGGACTTTGTTTGAAACAATGGGTTTTCCTCCACAGGGTAGAAGACATACAAGGCCCTGGAAACCTGGAAACAAGGCCTTCCAATGATTTGGAAGCAACCAGAGACTTGACTTAAGCCAGCAGTTTATTCCATCACTGCTACAAGCCTGAACCAAGAACTTTGCATTTATTGTATGTATTTGATTCTTTTAGCCAATTTTAACTCTCACCTTTCTTTCTTTCTTTTTATGAATAAACCTTTACATTTTAGATACTAAAGGATTGGCATCAGAGTGGTTTTTGGCTAATATCTAAGTTATATATTGACCTGAGTCTGTGGCTCGTCCTTTGGGATCAGAAGAACCTTTTATTTGAAGAGATTCGTTTTAAAGAACTACTCATCTCTAAGTCTAGTGTTTTCAGTGTAATACAGGGACTGGAATGCCTAAGGAAACTGCCTTTTTGACTTCTTGTTAACTAGTGTTGTGAAACGGAAGTTTTATTGCTAGTTTGGTATATCCTATGGGGAATTAACCACAGGTCTTGTGGTGGATCTGCCCTATTTCTCAGCAGTTTGTCTTGAATTTGTTATCTTCGGTTGTGATCCTCTGAAGCACAGTTACAGGGGGACCTGGGCCTGCCCACTACTCCAGGTCCCAACCCAGGGACCCTGTAAGTAGCTGCAGTTGGCTGCTTCCCTTTAACTCTATGCATCTGTTCCTCGGGCTACTTCCTTTGCTTTACCTTCATCCTTCAAGTCTTTCTTGCATTTCCAGAGCCAGCCAGGAGCACCTTCCTTGCGCCCTCGGTCCCTGCCAGTAACTGCTCTGTGCAGGTACTGGAACCATCCAGCAACTAACTATGCTCTGTCCAGTAGTTCCTTTTATATGAGCCTACTGGAGTCTGATTGGCTGTTTCCCACACAGCCACACTAGTCAGCATGGAGGACTCACCTCCACTGCTCCTGTTCTGGGGCAGAGGTTCAGGGTAAGACCACAAAGCCTCCACCAGGGGGCCTCTGAACCTAGTACATCCAATCACAAGACCTCAATGACCCCATCTTGTTTATTCAGCTTTCACTTTCTTATTTCCTGTGCTTTAAAAGCCCATATTAATTTCATATGCAGTATAGAAAGTGATGAGGCATAAATAGTACCTTCACTACCAAGCTCCACAGGAATGGAAATAATGCAGCTAGTTTACTAGTTGAATTTTCTAAGGCTTGAGAGAATAAATGAAATGACCTATAATTTATTTGACAACTTAAACTGAAGGGCAAAATTCTTCTGTCTGATCTACACTGTGGATCTTTAATCGCATATTCTGTACCCTGGAAGGCCAAATTATTCTGTCAGTTACAAACATGAAATAATTAAAGTTAATGGTGTTGCCCAAGTCTGACAGAACAGTTTATTCCAGCATATGCAATGTTGCAGCGCGTGTCATTGTGAAGGATTTTGCCCATAATCTTTGCTTGTCATTCAGCTTCCAAAAATCTGTGAATTAAAAGACTGAGATAATATGCACAAAAAGGCTGTTATTTATAGCCTGCCAGCCTTGGTTGGCATTGCTCTTTTTGAATTTATTTAGCAGAAAGATATAATGCAGAGAGATTAATGGACAGCAGTTATCCAAGAAAGGAAATATTATAATGTATAATATTTATCCAGTACTATGAAGTAACAGATGATTATGAAATAGAAATTAGTTTCTGTATAGGCGTCTGTGTGTGCTTGTGTCTGAAAGGGATTGAACTTTTCACTCTGCACCTCTTAATTCAATAAGAAAGACAAAAGGCCAGAGGTCTTGAATAGAGCTACACTCATTAACACCACTTGAGGATGTAGCCCAAAGTCATTGTTATTTCTTGCTCTGATAAAAAAAAAACACTTGTCACTAACAATCCTTCAGTTGTGACTAATTGTCACTAACAATCCACTGGTCTTCTTCTTACTGTGGTCAGCTTACCTGAAATGGGAGTAAGAAAGTAAATCTGCATTTTAAAGTTTTCTAGGCAATGGCTGTAATTTGGGGGTATTTTACCATCAGTCTTCTTTGATCTTTTATGGGAGAAAAATTCATGCAAAACCACAAAGCAGTTTGGTTTTTTGCTGGGGAGTTTGAATGACCCAGAATGGAAGGCAGGATGCATTTAGACCTCCTGGATCTGTTTTTTCTCAGTTATACAGTCAGTACTCAGCCAAAGTTCCTTCAAAAGCAGTTTTATTTCCCTTTGTTTATGATTGCCACTGGATCCTCATTTGCACTTTCTGAATGTTTTAACATCTTTATAAATGTATCAGTTTGTTCCTGGGCCCTCTTTAAATCTTTATTTTTCAAGAACGTTGTCAGTCTTTAACTGCTTACCATCATTATTCTGGTTCACTTTACCTTCCAATTTCTTCTTATAGATTCATAGGCCTTTAAGACCATGATCATCTAGTATGACCTCCTGCACATTGCTGGCCACCTTCCCACTCCTATAGTGGACGCATAACCTCTGGCAGAGTTATGGAGGTCCTCAAATCATGATTTAAAGCAGTGGTGGGCAACCTGTGGCCTGCGGGCTGCACACGGCCTGTCAGAGCAATTCGCTGGCGGGTCGTGAAACAGTTTGTTTACACTGTCTGTCCTCAGGCACGGCTGCCTGTAGCTCCCAGTGGCTGTGGTTCTCCATTTCCGGCCACTTGAATAGTTCCCCCGCCGCAGGTTGCCCACCACGGATTTAAAGACTTCAAGTTACAGAGAATCCACCATTTACAGTAGATTAAACCTCTTCATAGCATAATTTTTGTACTTTCTTCTTTGCAGAAGCATATTCAAGATAATGCTGCTGTGATACTTTGAGAAAGCATGTCTTCCATTTCTGCTCTCAGGGCACTGCAGTTCTAGCAGGCTGTTAGCTCTCCTCTAATCATGTAGCTCCGCTCATCTTTCTCCTGTTCAGTATTTTATCCAGTAGCCACTCTTCGACCAGCACGGAGTTCTCTCACCTTGGCTGTGTGTCTTTTTGGATGAATTTTCTTTTTTCTGTCTTTTGACCGAATCCAAACCTAAGTGTTAGCGCTGTTCAGTGACAGACATTTTTCTTGCCATGTTTATAACCACCTGCTGGTCAGACTGAGTATCCACATGGATACTTACCTTCAGCAAGTATATTAAATCTTATCTCTTGAGACTTACTCTGCTCATCCTTGTTTGTTTACCGTGCACAGGCTATACATTGTTTTCTGTAGTCAGGGCTGGTCATTGAGCCACTTCTATAGCTTGTTCAATGTCCAAAATTTATCCAGTTTAGCCTTTGGCTCACTTCTGCTGTTCTGCACAATATCTGTGAAGCAAAGGGGGAAAAGTTGCTGCTGGGGTAGAGGGCGGAGGTCGAGTTGCTGTCTGCTCAGTTTGAACAGCCAGACACAGAGGCGATTGGAAAAACTCAATGCAGGGCTACACAGGTCAGGGAGACTTTAAAGAAGCACTTTTACAGTGAGGCGGAGTAATACGTTGTGGTGTACTGCGCTATATCCTGCACTGCTATTCTGGGGACTGTTGGGAACTGTGTGGTGCTTGATGTACATGTAGGACTATGACACTGTCAATGAACCTATTAATTTTGTGCCATTTCCTGTACATTTATGATTATTACACTCCGTGTGTTTGTCTCTGATCCTAGGAGTTGTGTCACACTGTAAAGTAACAAGTATGTTGGTGCTTTCAGAGCTGCTAGGCACTCTGCAGCTTACGTTGTGAACTAATAAGCATGAATTATGTTCCAAATAATAGAATTTTATTCAGAAACAAAATCAGTGAAAAGAAAAATCTGTGTAATTTAAAAGCAAAGCCATTCAAAACTTAATAAATTAATAGAACAGAACTTATCAAGAGGAAAGAACATTCATGTCCAGTTTAGATACATATACAGCTACCGTGGCTTTTACAGGTCAGTATGTGAAGCTGTGATTGTCCCTAATAAACCCTGGGGTGGAGTGGTAAGGATGCGGTCCCTGATGCTGCATGGCATGTTGGAGGGTGGAGGGGTAAAGAGGTGCTGCAATGATGTTCTCCATGGACTGAAAAGGGAGGCAACCCCAGATTTGTTGAATTTGCAGGGCCACAAGAGTCTGCAACATCTGCGTTTGCTACCGGAGAAATCCCATTATAACCTAGTGTATCTCCCTCGCCTTTTCCTCCTGTAAATCCTGGGCCTTTCTCCTGTCCACTCTTTCCTTCTCCAGGCTGTCTGCAATGTTCATCCTCCAGGCCCTGTGCTCGCAAACTGAGCTTGCAGGATCTCATTGAACATGTCATCCTGAGTCCTCCTCATTCTCCTCCTTATCTGGCTCAGGCATTCCACCAGCATGGAGGGGGAACCCCACCATGATAAAACATGCAAAGGTACCATTGTCGGTATAGTCACAATACAAAGAGAAACTCAAGATTCTGAACCCCCTTCCCTTGGTCCCCTAAAGCAGGGGTGGGCAAACTTTTTGGCCCGAGGGCCACATCTGGGTGGGGAAATTGTTTTCAGGGCCATGAATATAGGGCGGGGCAGGGAGTTAGGGTGTGGGAGGAAGTGCGGAGCGTGGGAGCGGGTGCAGGAAGGGGTTCATGGTAAGGGGTTGGGGTGTAGGAGGGGTGCGGGGTGTGCCAGGAGGCTCAGGGCAGGGGGTTGGGGTGCAGGAGTATGGGGTGCAGCAGGGGGTTGGGGTGCAGGAGGAGTGTGGCAGGGACTCAAGGCAGGGGGTTAGGGTGCTCAGGGCAGGGGGTTGGGCTGCGGGGTGCAGGAGGAGTTTGGGGTGCGGATTCCAGCCCAGTGCCGCTTACCTCCCTGCCTGCCCTGGCCCCGCGCTGCTTCCGGAAGTGGCCAGCATGTCCGGCAGTGGCTCCTGGGGGTGGGGTGGGGCAGGTGGCTCCGCCGTATGCTGCCCTCACCTGTGGGTAATACCCCCAAAGCTCCCATTGGCCGCGGTTCCCTGTTTCCGGCCAATGGAAGCTGCAAGGGGCGGTGCCTGCAGGTGAGGGCAGCACACAGCACCCTCTGCCCCCACCCCACCAGGGGCTGCAAGGACATGGTGCCGGCCACTTCCGGGAGCAACACGGGGCAGGCAGGGAGCCTCCCTTAGCCCCGCTGCACCATGGGGCTGGCAATCCCGTGCGCCGGATTGAAAGCCCTGATGGGCCGGATCCAGCCTGTGGGCCGTAGTTTGCTCTCCCCTGCCTTAAAGACTTAAATAAGACATATTTATTGACACTTCTGGTTCAGAGTCCTTGTGCACAGTGCCATTCACAGCACCAGCCATGGTGAGTATGGCTCACCGGGATGAAGGAGATGAGGAGGAAATTGCTCCGTTGCATGAAACTATGAGTACAGGGAAATGGCACTGAATGTCGGCACCACTTTCCACAGGCGGTGGTGATTTGAGCTAATATCTCATTCCTGAGGGTAACAGAGGCAGAGAGAGCACAGCTACTGCTGGCATCCTGAAGCCACTCAGGCCCATATGCTGCTAACCTTTGTTCTCTAATGGTACCTGCCGATGTCATCGCAGACTGGGGTGGGCAAGTGTCCTACTGCTGAGGAAGTATTAAGGCTGCCACCCCTAGCTACCTTCAGCGCAGGATGAAAGCTTCATTGAGATCTCTCAGGAGGATTTAAGAGACATCCTTTTACATAAACAAACTACTCCGCATGGCACCCCTTGCCTAATTCTACAGGGGAATGAAAAACAGATAGTAACACTACCTCTCTTTATTGTACCACTACCTCTTCTGGTATCAATAAGTTAATGCAAAGTCAACAGCTGTGTCCTATTAAGTTGGGGTCTCCATCATTGTTTTGGGAACTAAATTTACACACTTACCTATGGATCATTCCCCTGAAATGGGCTCACCCAGGTGGAGTCTCAAACAGGTCCTGACTTGAAGCACAACTGTGCACCCTCATTGCCCCCCAGTCACATGTCCCCCATCCTCCTGCTTTTCCTCCTCCACTTCCTTCTCCACCTCACTGTTCAGGTCAGGCTCAGGGGCCTGTGGCTCGGGTTCCTTGGAAGTATCCATGGTCATGTGTGAGTGGTGGCGGGGTCTCCACCAAGTATGGCATGCAGCTCTTTGTAAAAGCAGCAGGTCTTCAGCTTGGCACCAGATCAACTATTGGCCTCCCATGCCTGCCACAATTCCTTCGTTTCACATAGCGCTTCTGCTGCAGGACCTTCTCCTGCATCTCCTATCCAATCTGCTTGTAGATGTCAACATTTCTATGGCTGGTAGGTAACTGTTCTGGCACAACCTCTTCTCTCCACAGGCCCAGGAGGTCCAATATCTCCTGTCTGCTCCAAGCCAGAGCATGTCTGGAGCTTGGTGATCTGGGCAGTTGTGCACAACAGTGGAGGGCTGTTAAGTGTGCTTGCCAAGATGAGCAATCAGGAAAAGGCAGTTCAAAACTTCATGGCACTTTAAAGGGGAAGGGAGCCTTCTGGTGTCCATGACCCTGGGCAGTGGAGATCACAACTGAGACCACAGCGGTCAGTGTCAGGTATTGTGGGACAGCTGCTTGAGGACTACTAGGGTCAATGTAGGTAATGCAGTGTATTCATTCATGCTGCATCAACCTCAGTACATCAACCATGGCTCAATCCCACACAGGGAGACAGTGACACTGATGTAGGTGGGAGACAAATTTAAGTGTAGACACACAACTAGGTGAATGCAAATTGAATGCAATGTTGACCTTCATTTGCAGTGTACAGCAGGTCTAGGACTCTGGAACTTGCTTCCCTTCCTCCCATTGGTCCAAGATATTCTGAATTTGGTGTTCTTCCAGGCACACTGCACATCTGTTTGATAAGGTGTTTGGAAAAGGCGGAGAGCCTGCTTTCCACAATGGTGAGTAGCAGAAAGGAGTTTCTATATGTCTTCCTGCCTCAGTTCCTAGTGAATTGATTTTTTAATGCTGCTGAGATTTAATTGTATTGTAAGTGATGTTTAGGACACTTCCAGTCTTTTAGTTCTTTCTTAAATAAAAAAATAAAAGATTAAGCCCAATCATTTAATCTGCTAACCCTCTTCTAATAGCTGTTTATAATTTGATATCACAAATGGCCAAACTGTCTTTTTTTCTGCTTTGGCCATTTTTAACACATAAAATATTTTACGTCAGGTAATCATAATACCTTAAATTTTATGGAAACTTAAGAACAGGTAACGTGTGACAGAACTGGTGTTACTGGATAAGTAAGCATGTCTGCTCAATCATAAGACCATGAAGATAGCTTCATATATTTTTTATAAATTATATAGAAATGCCTGGGTTGTTTTATACTAAATATAATTGTTACATGTTCCAAGGATTCATTACTCCAGGCTGTCATGTATACAGTCCAGATTCATGTAGAAGAATAAAATTTTTTAAATGGAAATAGAAGTTGATGGATCAAAATGGAGATACCCAATTGATTATCAAAGATGTCATACCATGTGAGCAATTCCCAGTAAATTTGAGGTTTATTCCTGTTAATTTCCATGTATTTCATAATAGCAATTAGACACTACAAGTAGTACATTTCTAAGGAATCATATACTCCTCTGGTGGCTGAAGTCACTATTACTTACATAGGAAGGGTCCGAGAGGGGGAAAGAGTAGGGTTTACACAGACTATGGCAGATTTATTTGTTCTAAGTACTTAGGACTTGATTCTGCAAACAAATGTGCATGTGATTTCACTTTTGTGAGTAGTCCCATAGACTTCAATGGGACTAATCATGAGAGCAAAATTATACTGTACACATTCGTAAGAGTTTGCAGGATCAGAGCTGTAGTGGTTTCAGAGGCCAGGATACCAAATAAAATAAGTGAAACAGAGGAAAGCATGTTTTGAACCATATTCAGCATTTCCCCTAATTATTTTAATAAAATTCCCTGTATAAACGAAATATAAATTACCTTCTCTGAATGCCACAGGTCATTAGTGGAACTGGCAGGTGTTAATGTATCAGTTTTTCTTTTCCTTGTTTTGCCTGTGCCTGGGTATATCATATTTGGGTTTACTAGGTTGCCTGGTAGCCTTCTAGAGGAATTCTTTTTAGCTTCAGAGCAGCTTATTATTACAATAATTTATCTTATGTTTTTCAATTGCTGCAAATAAGATCTTTGCATTGTTTTTTTTCATATATTCCCATTAACTGTTGCTTGACTATTGAATTGTGCCTTGCACTTCCAAGAGCCTTATATGTCTGACTTTTTCCTGTTCTTCATAAATACATGATTAGAAAATCTGGTTTACACTAAACAAAGTAAAATAATCAGGGCCGTATCAAGTTTCTAATTCAGCTTAAAATCAGAACTGCCAAAAATAGTGTTAGTCTTTTGATTTGTGTCAAAATAAATAGATGAAAACTCAGCAAAGAAATACGGTTTGTATTTTTTTTTCTTCTTGCCTTCTTGGAGCTGCATTAATGCCTTCCAATTAACATCAGTTATTACGAATAATTTCAGACATTCTATTTAATAATCAATCTCTTAAAACTCTTTGAGGGGTTGTTGTTGTTGTGGTTCAGGTTTTTTCCAACCGCACTGTCTGCAAAGCAATTTGATTCCCGTGTCCAAACCTTTAAGAGTTCTTGTGTGGATACTATGTTTCAGTATTCCTTGACGAGCAGATGCTTTGCCTAAATTGAATTATAAATAAATAATTATTTGATACAGGAAGTGATTGTCTAGTAGCCGACTATATCTAATGTTATAGTTGTGTTTATTAGTTTTGTCTGATAAATAAAGGTTTTAATTGAACTTAATAGTTCTTTGCATAAATACAGAGACATTATCTGGTCTAATTAAACTAATATTCTTTCCCAAGGGAGACCCCATCAAAAACAAATGATATCAATTTAATTATTTTGCTTTTTAAAATGTTTTTCTTCAGTAAACATACCTTGTATTATGGTACCAAATTTAATGAAGCTTTACCTTTTTTTAAAAGTGAGAACTGAAAGATTTTTCGTTACACAGTCATGTACTGCAATGTTTTAGCTTCCTTCTGTGCAATAAAGATTTTTCTACCAACAGTCATGTCATTGTAAATTAGAGGCAGTACTGAAGCATAGCTCTGGAGATTTGACATAGTGAGGTGTTTAGTTCTCAGAATTTCTTAAGTCATACACTGCTAATCTCAGACGATTTGTTCATTAAAACTGTCCTTTTAAGCAATAAAATATTCTCAGGAGTGACAATAAATAAGTAAGTAGATAAAAAGTTGGCTGGAAAAACTAAATTTCCAAAAAAATATTCTAGAGGACTAATTGTTGTGCATGGAACCCTATAGAACATTAATTATATTACTGGAAAATTACTCATGGATTATTACTTTCTGTATAAGAGAGTGCTGCTCACAAATATAATAGAGACAAAACCATTGCTCACTGAGTGCTGAAATGTTTGTAAGTACAGATTTTTAGGATCTGGACATTGACCTTATACTTCTTAGCCATTTAAAAGCCATCTGGGAGGCCATATGGTGGTTGTATAGAAAGCGTTTTTTGATCTTGCAGGAAAGTACTGTATACAAATTCTATATGCACAGTATCTTGAAGATTAATGTATTTACATTCATATTGATTGCACACTCCATTGATAAGAAGACAAATGAGAGCACATGAAGACATGATAAACTCAGGGATAATAATACATACAGTTTGAAAAGGATCACCCTGTGGGGTTAAGATTGAACTAGCAGCTATTGTTAAGGTTAACATTGCTTAATACTTTCCCTTTATGAGCCTGCTTTCAGTTTTCTATAAATTTTACCAAGCTGGACTGAAATTTTCCATGCCAGCTCTCTCCCGCAGAAATGTTTTAGAGAGTTTCAGTGAAAGTGGCTTAGTCATTTCTGAGAATTAGATCACTTTATCACACAACCAATTTTCTGGTTTTAAAAAGCCAGGACATTACATAAAAAAACTACATCAAACGTTAAAGTTGCAAGGTCAAAAACTCAAAAGTTAGGAAATGCTAGAATTAAAGTTGCCCAGGCACTCTCAAATGGCCCTTTTCTCTCCATAAAGGGTTTTTCGGTCTAACGGTTGCAGCAGTCTCTATTGAGCTGCTATAGAAGGGAAGGGAGGAAGAAAGGAAATGGAACTAGGACATGTTTATGGCAAGTCATTTTTTTAAAGTTACTTTTTGAATAATGAGGGACAGTTCATCTTCTGCCCACCTACACTCCACCTATGGGCCTTGCTTATTTTTAACATGTTTAGAAAGGTAACAACATACCTAATTACCTTCTTTTTGCATATATGACCAACTTTGCTTCTTTTACCGTACAGTCTCATAATCAATGACTTAGCAATTAATAAAAGATCACAGGATTTCAGGCTTATGAAAAAAAGAGCTGTTGTCACCACATTACTGAAAAATCATCAGTATAGATTTTGCTGTTAGCACATCTTCATATTTTTAATACAGCTTTTTAAAAAGGCCTTCTCAATGTAGCTGCTCTCCCATCTTACTGATTACCTGCTAGATGAGAAATTTCTGTTTTTCTTTAGGCCTGAACCAAGGCCAGAGTCTTCAGTCAACAGGTTTTGTTATAATTTACTTATTGTAATTCAGTGTCCCATTAAACTAAGTCATTATCTGGCTAGCTCTATTGGAAGCATTCAGTACTGTGATCGGTGAGTGTTGTTGGACCACTTTCAGCACCTTATGACACTTTCAGCTTGTGAATTAGACTCATCGACTTTAAGGCCAGAAAACCTTAAAGTCTAGGAGTCTATGATCATCTAGTCTGACCTCCTGCATATTGCAGGCCACAGAACCTTGCCCACCCTTCCCTGTAATAGACCCATAACCTCTGGTGAATTACTGAAGTCCTTAAATATTGATTGTAAATTTCAAGTTAGAGAATCCACCATTTGCTCTAGTTCAAACCAGCAAGTGACCCATGCCCCACACTACAGAGGTAGGCGAACCCTCCCCCCCCATACACACCAGGGTGTCTGCCAATATGACCTGGTGGAAAATTCCTTCCTGACCCCAAATATAGTGATCAGTTAGATGTGGGCAAGACCTACCAGCCAGACACCTGGGAAATATTCTCTCCAGTAAGTTGGAGCCCTCCCCACCTAGTGTCTCACCTCTGGCCATTAGAGATAATTTGCTAATAGCAGTCGTGGATTGATCATATACCATTGTAGGCAATCTCATCAGACCATCCCCTCCATAAACTTAACAAAATCAGTCAAACAAGTTAGGTTTTTTACTCTCACTGCTCCCCTTGGAAGGCTGTTCCAGAACTTCCCTCCTTTGATGGTTAGAAACTTTCCTGTAATTTCAAGCCTAAATTTATTGATGGCCAGTTTATGTACATTTGTTCTTAACTTAAATAACTTCTCTCCCTCCCTGATGTTTATCTGATGAATTTTGATGTATTTATAGACAGTAATCATAACTCCCTTCATCCTTCATTTTGTTAGGCTAAACAAACCAAGCTCCATAAATCTCCTCTCATAAGGTGGGTTCTCCATTCCTGTTATCATCCTAGTAGCCCTTCTCTGTACCTATTTCAGTTTGAATTAATCTTTCTTAAACATGGAAGACCAGAACTGCACATAGTATCCCACATGTGGTCTCATCAAGCATATAATGATAATAACACTTCCCAATCTCTATTAGAAATACTTTGCCTGTTGCATCCCATGATTGCATTAGCATTTTTCACAACTGCGTAACAGTCAGCCTGTGATCCATCCATACACCCAAGTCTTTCTCCTGCTCTGTCACTTCTAACTGATACATTCAAAGCTTATGGCAAACTTGATATAGGGACCCAATTTTGCAAATTCTTGAGTACATGCTTAAGTCCTACTGAAGTTAATGGGACTAAAGCATGTACTTAAGTTTTAGCATATGTTTAAGTGCTTTCCTGTATAAGGATAGGATTACTCACATGCTTAAAATTAATGAAGCTTAAGTGTTTTGGTGAATTGGAGCCATGTTTCTGAGAAATCTTTTTTTTAATTATTTTGTAATCATCTCTGGATTTATTGAAACTGGTCAACATTTTTTATTTAAAACATTTTTTGACAAAAATGTACATTCAATCAAAATGGAAATTTCCATGGGATGGGTTTGACAACTTTTGGGGATTTAAAAGCAAACAAACTAAAAGCTGAAAACTGAAGATTTCAGCTAAAATCCTTTTGTTGTTTTTGGTTGCCAAAACAAATAATTTTTCCATTTCCAGCCACTTCTTACAGCCCCCCTTTCATATATGTTACAAGATCAGCTCCCTTAAGCCCACTTACACCCACTGATCAATATATAGACTCATAGAAGATCAGGGTTGGAAGGGACCTCAGGAGGTCATCTAGTCCAACCCCCTGCTCAAAGCAGGACCAATCCCCAATTTTTGCCCCCGATCCCTAAATGGCCTCCTTAAGGATTGAACTCACAATCCTGGGTTTAGCAGACCAATGCTCAAACCACTGAGCTATCCCTCCCCCAATATAATTTGAATCTGATCCAAAGATTATTAAAGTCAATGGAAAGCCTATCCTAATTCTTCTCTCTTCTGTAGGTATAAATATTGTGGCTATCTTGAAGTCTACATCTACAGTTAAAAGAAAAGCAGTTTTTATTTGTATTAGGAAGAGAAATAGTATGAAAAAATATAATGTAGCTGATGCATCCAAATGCTGTTTATTGGCGAGACAGTGAGAAAAGAAGCAGAGATTGACCAGAGATTCTTGGGCGTGTGCATACAAACAATGGGCTGAGGAGACAGTCCCCCCTCTCCTCTAGATTGCATTCAGATGTAAAAGAAAAAAGCATGGGGAGAGATTCATACTACTTAAAATAGTTTGTTTTCCATATAATTTTCTTCCCTCTGGTCTACATATGTTCTAGAAAGTCAATCCAACATATCTCCATTGTCTGATTTAGATGTCAGATGCAGAACAGCAGAGCTGACCTTCCATTGAACACCACTAATTAGTGGAAAAGTACAGCAGGGCAGCATGGGAGGAATAAAACTGGGATATTTTATTGCTATAACCAAAAACACAGAGATCAAGAATAATGCTTTACCAACCAAAAGAGCCAGAAACAGTTTCTAGAGTCCCCTAGAGGAAACATCAATACATTGGCTAGTCTACTTCATATTATCACTTCATGGTTTAAGTCCTTTTTTTTTTTTTAAAGACATCTGTGGGCCCAAAATCTGTTAATGCATTTACAGTACGCTTTAGGGACACATTCAGAGAGTAACAATTCATACGACTACTTTGAATTATCTTGAAGAGTGCAAGCACAATTTAAGAGGCTATGAGCCCAAGTCATTAGTGAGGTTACACAACAATTTCCATACAATTGTCTCTTAAAAGTGTGGAGCACACACAAAAACAGGTAAGTCCTATGATTTTGCTTTTCACATAGATTTCTATATCACTGTCCCCATCTTTCTCTAACTGCAGCATGCCCAAAGACGGTGTGTAGCTAAAAAAGGAGTTAAATCAGTTGAAATCAAACAAGTGATCTAAATGTAACCCACAGGGCATGTTACTTTCACATGTTCAAGCACCCCCCTTCCCTTTTCCCTTTCCCCCATTTTCAAAAAGGCAGGCAGACCGGCCAGAGAGGCAGACAACTGAAAGAACAGTAGGATGTGAAATTCTACTGAATCTGTATGTTCACACTGTAAGACCCAAAAGGGAGGGTCTGAGTCTGCTTCTGTGTTGCGTACTGAGCCAAGGGCATGCTCAGAACCTCAATATAAAACAATAATGAATAAATAGTACTGAAGTACTAATTGCAAATATATACATATGATTATAGTATTTACATTATAGCACTCAACATGGCACTTACAGTATGTGTAGAAATGATCAAATAGCATTTGCCAAATACAAAATTCTTAAATTAAACAGTAAACTCCATCCTTCTAATTTATAGGAACAAAGTTCACCTTCAGCATT
This sequence comes from Chelonia mydas, assembly GCF_015237465.2. NCBI lineage: Eukaryota > Metazoa > Chordata > Testudines > Cheloniidae > Chelonia > Chelonia mydas. The sequence continues at coordinate 44,210,361 of NC_057852.1, forward strand.
TGATGGATCACATGTGGTATTTAATTGGAAATGCCTTTTTAAAGTAACCTCTAATATTCTGTCATTTCTGTTAGGAACTGTGGTGCAGCTGAGGCTGTGGTTACACTGTTGGAGTGATATCACCCGGCTTTAAGCATTAAAACATTTGTAGGGTTGAAAACCCACCAGGATTGTTCTGGAGTCTCCTGGAATTCAAGATGATGTCATGTGATGAAAACTCCAGGAACATGTCCAACCAAAATTGGCAACCCTTATTTCAAACCAGGCTGTGACTGGCTCTCATGTATGTGGGCACAGTCTACGGAAGCTTCTCCACCGCCTTGCATGCCTTGTGCAAGGACTTGTCATGAGAGTAGTTTCTGCACTTGACGGAGCAGAGGAACTGCTCCCTGTGCATGCCACTGAGGTGTGCGCCTCACCACAAAGTGACTCTGGAGAAAGCAGGGCTTTGACCCTATCCCATCCATATCAACTCAATAGGAGGCCCACTAGAATCCTAGAATATCAGGGTGGGAAGGGACCTCAGGAGGTCATCTAGTCCAACCCCCTGCTCAAAGCAAGACTAATCCCCAATTTTTGCCCCAGATCCCTAAATGGCCCCCTCAAGGATTGAACTCACAATCCTGGGTGGAGGAGGCCAATGCTCAAACCACTGAGCTATCCCTCCCCATCCCTGCACCAAGGGGAATGCATGGCACTGTTCTTGAGGCACGTTCCGTCTGTAGTCTGAACTGCTCCTTACTCAGGCCACGTATACACTACCCGCCGGATCGGCGGTTAGTGAGCGATCTATCGGGGATCGATTTATCGCGTCTAGTGTAGATTCTGGAACTCCGCCACGGCGAGAGGCGGAAGCGGAGTTGACAGGGAAGTGGCGGCCGTCGATCCCGCGCTGTGAGGACGCAAAATAAGTGATTCTAAGTTGATCTAAGATACATCAACTTCAGCTACGCTATTCTCGTAGCTGAAGTTGCGTATCTGAGATCGATCCCCCCCCCTCCCCAGTGTAGACCAGGCCTCAGAGCTGTTCTTTAAAGGCACAGTCTAACCCTAAGGAATCATGTAGCATGAGCCCACAGGAGTGTTATGCCTGAAATATTTTCCTCAAACAAGTATTATGCTAAGAGGAAGAGATGGCTATCTTATCCAAGAGATTGGCCTGGTGATTGGAGCCTTGTAAGATGGCTAGAGATACAATATTACATTCTGTAGCAATATTTAATTAAAGGACTATCATTACCACTGTGCTAAAATGTAAGTACTATCCTTATAAACACTCTCTTTCAACATTTCCCACTCCTAAACTGTCTTTTGATTACTCATGGGCCCTGTTGTCTGCCTAACATTCTTTTTCATTGCTTGCAGCAGTACCATATGAGTCTAAGCAGCTATAAGTTTTGAACATGAAAGATTTTTCCACTCACCCAAAAAGCTGTAGATTATTTACTTTCATATTATTTACTTTCACATTGATATTGTGATGTATTTGATACCTAATGAAATGTAGGGATTCAATTCTCTTAAGCTTTTCAATACTGGACATCTTTATAAATGTTCTTCCACTGAATAAAAGTTTTTTCAACAAAAACTTCTATTATTTATAATACAAGTAAATGAAAACCCCAAAGATAATCCCAAATCTTTCCTAGGTCACATGCACCAGATGCTAAATATCCTTAGACCCTCAGAGGAACTGAGCAGTTGCTGAATATTTAACTTAATGGAAGTTGCAAATGCTCAGTACCTGGTAGAACTGGCTCTGAACATTAAAGAGAAAGCCAAAGAGTCTGTTTCTTTCTTATTTTATATCTCCTAGCATAATAAAGTTTTAAACCAGTAAACATACACAAGTATTTCCATTAAAGTCAAAGAAACAGCCTGAGTGATTAGAGCTACTGCTATGCATAAGTTTTTGCAAAATGTGACCCTTAGAGTTTGGTGTGTTGGGCATGTTTTTGTGGGGAGTTTTTTGTGTTATTTATTTATTTTTTAGGGAGCTTATACAATTTTTTGTCAGCCCCTCCCCAAGCTTTTCTATGAATTTCAGGCTCCTGCAAGGAAGTCTAGAATATTGCCAGCCTCTGGGATCTGTTTTTGTTACAGTGTAAGTCACTGTACTGATCATTTTCACACTAAACAAGAAGGATCATATTTTGATAATACTGCAACTACCCCATCAGTCATTTATTGTTACTGTTTATTATTTGTATTGTGATGGTGCCTAGCATTCAAAGCCCAGTTTTGCTAGAATCTAGGCACTTTGCAAACACTTGTGTCAAAGGTTCACCATTGGTGTGCTCCCTTATATCTGGATGCTGTCTCCATCACCCTTGTCAGGCACAGCTTGGTCTCCTATTTCTTGCAACTCGGCCTTTTGACCAGGTCACTTGGAGCCTCATCCTTTCCAAGGTAACAGGAAAGTCCAAACAAATACCTAAAATCCAATGACCCTATGCCAGTTCTTCACTCTGACTCCTTCCCCTTTTACTCCCAAGACTTACATCTCATGGAGTGGTAGGTAGGATTGCCAACTTTGGTTGGATGAATTCCTGGAGATTTCATCATATGACATAATCTTAAATTAAAGATTAATGTTTAATTCCAGGAGACTCCAGGACAATCCTGGAGAGTTGGCAACCCTAGTGGTAGGGGAGCTAAGACCCATCCATGTCCCCAAGTTCCAACCCAGGGTCCTTGCCATAAGCAACTATGGTCTGTTTCTTACAATCCCTGGCTGGCTCCCTGGAGCTATTTTTGCCTGTTTGCATGTGCCTTTTGCACAACTGAATTTTTCAGTCCTTTCTCCCTGGACTTTCATCTCTCCATACCGTGCCTCTCAGTTTGGTGCTGAGACGTTTTCTCAGCATGGCTCCTACCTCTCTGGCAAGTATCCTTCTCTCTGACTGAGCTTCAGCCTTTTATCCCAGCTGGAGAAGCAACAGTCACATCGATTAACCCCTTTCTGCTTGCCATAGTGTGAGGTCTGTACACCACCACAAAAGTTGACAAAGATGGCCCCTGCCCTGAAGAGTTTGCAATCCCACTCTAAGACTATAGGCATGTGGTGGATACAGCAAACAGCGAGAGAGAGCAAAAGGAAACAATGCAACAATGCTGGTCAGAACCCAGCAGCTGCCTAACAATTTTTAATTTGTTGTTGTCAGCCACACAGCAAAGAAGAGTTGCAAGCAAGGATCTGAAGGAGAATAATGAGGTGATTTTGTGAACATGTCTGAGTCCCATCCCATACGTAAGGGGTGACATGAAAGAAAATGAGAAGATGCTTGTTCAAAAGAATGTTAAATGTGTAATGAAGACTGGCAAAATTTGTAGAATGAAGGCAGGGCTTAACATTCTCTTCTCTTTTTGTTTAATGCCTGAGAATTCTCACTACATAGAGAAAAGAAGGAAAATAAACCAGGCAACACATGCAAGTGAAAATTAAATATTAAAATGACCCTGAAATTTTACTTTAAAAAAATCATAAAAACTAGAAAATACAGAATTCAGAGCCCAATCTTGCTCCCATTCCAGTCAATGGGAGTTTTGCCAATGATTACAGTTGGAGACCGAATGGGACGTGAAACTAGAACATCATCCTTGAGGAATCCTGCTTTGTCTTCGCTTTGCAGGGGTCACCCATCTGTGGATAGACACAATAGGGGCCTAGTCCTGTGACCTGCTAAGTGCCCACAGTTCTGACGGAATGCAAGAGTGAGTAAGCACTCTTAGCAAGTGCTTAGCAATCTTACCCCAAAAAAGTGTGTGTGGGGGGGAAGGGGGTGCATGAATTCAGGGCAGAGTATGAGACTTAAGGAATCACTAACTTTTTCCTGTGCCTGTTAACTTTTTTATTTTAAATAAGAATATCAAAATCCATTTTTAACATTTCTTTTAATTTCAGCATTGATAAAGGACTACAAGGCAGCAATTACAGTATAACTTGTTGTACTGTTGTGTGACTGGATTAGGTTTTTACCATTTTTGTGTGTGTGTGTGTGTGATTTCCACCACAGGCTCACACAATCTTAATTTGGATGCATTTTGTAAAAGTCTGCAAAACTTGGCGGTAAACTGTAGTGCTCTGAGCCTTTTAACATTTCATTTTGTGAATTGCTGGTCAATCTCCTATTCTCCCCCATTTTCTGTGTTTCAGCTCTTGCAGACCTGACCCTCAAACCTTATAGAGGCACATCCCATCAATGCATTGGGGAACAGAGCTAATGGAAAATGTAAAAAGAAAAGGCACCTTTTGTGGCACCTTAGAGACTAACAAATTTATTAGAGCATAAGCTTTCGTGAGCTACAGCTCACTTCATTGGATGCATACAGTGGAAAATATAGTGGGGAGATTTTATATACACAGGGAACATGAAACAATGGGTGTTACCATACAGACTGTAACAAGAGTGATCAGGACAGGTGAGCTATTATGAGCAGGAGAGCGGGGGGAGGAGGGGGACCTTTTATAGTGATAATCAAGGTGGGCCATTTCCAGCAGTTGACAAGAACAGTAGGAGGGGAAATAAACAAGGGGAAATAGTTTTACTTTGTGTAAAGACACATCCACTCCCAGTCTTTATTCAAGCCTAATTTAATGGTGTCCAGTTTGCAAATTAATTCCAATTCAGCAGTCTCTCGTTGGAGTCTATTTTTGAAGGTTTTTTGTTGAAGAATTGCCACTTTTAGGTCTGTAATCGAGTGACCAAAGAGATTGAAGTGTTCTCCGACTGGTTTTTGAATGTTATAATTCTTGACGTCTGATTTGTGTCCATTTATTCTTTTACATAGAGACTGTCCAGTTTGGCTAATATACATTGCTGACACATGATGGCATATATCACATTGGTAGATGCGCAGGTGAAAAAGCCTCTGATAGTGTGGCTGATGTGATTAGGCCCTATGATGGTGTCCCCTGAATAGATATGTGGACAAACTTGGCAAGGGGCTTTGTTGCAAGGATAGGTTCCTGGGTTAGTGTTTTTGTTGTGTCATGTGTGGTTGCTGGTGAGTATTTGCTTCAGGTTGGGGGGCTGTCTGTAAGCAAGGGCTGGCCTGTCTCCCAAGATCTGTGAGAGTGATGGGTCATACTTCAGAATAGGTTGTAGATCCTTGATGATGCGTTGGGGGCTGAAGGTGATGGCTAGTGGCATTCTGTTATTTTCTTTGTTGGGCCTGTCCTGTAGTAGGTAACTTCTGGGTACTCTTCTGGCTCTGTCAATCTGTTTCTTCACTTCAGCAGGTGGCTACTGTAGTTGTAAGAACGCTTGATAGAGATCTTGTAGGTGTTTGTCTGTTTGAGGGGTTGGAGCAAATGCGGTTGTATCATAGAGCTTGGCTGTAGAAAATGGATCGTGTGGTGTGGTCTGGATGAAAGCTGGAAGCATGTAGGTAGGCATAGCGGTCAGTAGGTTTCCGGTATAGGGTGGTGTTTATGTGAGCATCGCTTATTAGTACCGTAGTGTCCAGGAAGTGGATCTCTTGTGTGGACTGGCCAGGCTGAGGTTGATGTTGGGATGGAAATTGTTGAAATCATGGTGGAATTCCTCAAGGGCTTCTTTTCCATGGGTCCAGATGATGAAGATGTCATCAATGTAGTACAAATAAAGTAGAGGCATTAGGGACGAGAGCTGAGGACGCGTTGTTCTGAATCAGCCATAAAAATGTTGGCATACTGTGGGGCCATGCGGGTACCCATAGCTGTGCCACTGATTTGAAGGCATATATTGTCCCCAAATGTGAAATAGTTATGGGTGAGGACAAGGTCACAAAGTGCAGCCACCAGATTTGCTGTGACATTATTGGGAATAATGTTCCTGACAGCTTGTAGTCCATCTTTGTGTGGAATGTTGGTGTAGAGGGCTTCTACATCCATAGTGGCCAGGATGGAGTTTTCAGGAAGCTCACTGATGGATTGTCATTTCCTCAGGAAGTCAGTGGTGTCTCGAAGATAGCTGGGAGTGCTGGTAGCGTAGGCCCTGAGAAGGAGTCTACATAGCCAGACAATCCTGCTGTCAGGGTGCCAATGCCGGAGATGATGGAGCGTCCAGGATTTCCAGGTTTATGGATCTTAGGTAGCAGACAGAATACCCCTGGTCGGAGTTCTAGGGGTGTGTCTGTGCGGATTTGTTCTTGTGCTTTTTCAGGGAGTTTCTTGAGCAGATGGTGTAGTTTCTTTTGGTAACCCTCAGTGGGATCAGAGGGTAATGGCATGTAGAAAGTGGTGTTGGAGAGCTGCCGAGCAGCCTCTTGTTCATATTCCGACTTATTCATGATGACGACAGCACCTCCTTTGTCAGCCTTTTTGATTATGATGTCACAGTTGTTTCTGAGGCTGTGGATGGCATTGTGTTCTGCATGGCTGAGGTTATGGGGCAAGTGATGGTGCTTTTCCACAATTTCAGCCCATGCACGTCGGCGGAAGCACTCTATGTAGAAGTCCAGTCTGTTGCTTCAACCTTCAGGAGGAGTCCATCCAGAATCCTTCTTTTTTGTAGTGTTGGTAGGAAGGTCTCTGTGTGTTAGTATGTTGTTCAGAGGTGTGTTGGAAATATTCCTTGAGCTGGAGATGTCAAAAATAGGATTCTAGGTCACCACAGAACTGTATCATGTTCGTGGGGGTGGAGGGGCAGAAGGAGAGGCCCCGAGATAGGACAGATTCTTCTGCTGGGCTAAGAGTATAGTTGGATAGATTAACAATATTGCTGGGTGGGTTAAGGGAACCACTGTTGTGGCCCCTTGTGGCATGTAGTAGTTTAGATAGTTTAGTGTCCTTTTTCTTTTGTAGAGAAGCAAAGTGTGTGTTGTAAATGGCTTGTCTAGTTTTTGTAAAGTCCAGCCACAAGGAAGTTTGTGTGGAAGGTTAGTTTTTTATGAGAGTATCCAGTTTTGAGAGCTCATTCTTAATCTTTCCCTGTTTGCTGTAGAGGATGTTGATCAGGTGGTTCCGCAGTTTCTTTGAGAGTGTCTGGCACAAACTGTCAGCATAGTCTGTGTGGTATGTAGATTGTAATGGATTTTTTACCTTCAGTCCTTTTGGTATGATGTCCATCTGTTTGCATTTGGAAAGGAAGATGATGTCTGTCTGTATCTGTATGAGTTTTTTCATGAAGTTGATAGACTTCTACTCAATATGGCTAAATTCAGTGCCTTGCATAATGACAGGTTTCAGAGTAGCAGCCATGTTAGTCTGTATCCATAAAAAGAAAAGGAGTACTTGTGGCACCTTAGAGACTAACAAATTTATTAGAGTATAAGCTTTCGTGAGCTACAGCTCACTTCATCGGATGCATACAGTGGAAAATATAGTGGGGAGATTTTATATACACAGAGAACATGAATTGAAACATTGTTTCATGAAAACTTCAGTTTCATTAAAATTGGAACATTTTAAAAAGTGCCTGTTTTGACAAAAAACTCCCATAGGGTTTTTTTTTTTTTCATTTTGGAAAGTTTTCATTTTGGAAAAAAAATTCAAAATTTTATTTCAAAATTTGGTTTAGAATTTTATTTTATGAGGTTTTCATTTTAATATTTTTTATTTTTACATTGTATCATGATATGTCAATAGTAGTAAAGTATAATATGCATTACTACTACTGACATGTCATACTATGTCAGTAAAATAGTTGAAATATTCTATTATTTTATTGTTAAAATCATTAAGGGAAGCTACTGCTTAGTACTGATAGTGACTCCTTTGTGTGATGTGATATTTCTATCTAGAAATAATGGTAAAGATGTTTCAATCAGTACAGAGTAGCAACTGCCCTAATGATTTTAAAAATACACAACTTTATACACAGCTACAACTACTGGCATGTGAATTAAATAATGCAATAAAATAATATAAAAATGAAATTAAAACAAAACAACTTTAAATGAGTTTTCAAAATTCTAAAACAAAATTTTGAAATTCCAACACAAACATTTTCCTAATTGACTATATATATTTCTTTTTTGCATGGAATTTCAAAAATACTTGGCTTTGGTCCAAGTCAGAATGAAAAACTTTGAAATGTTAGAATTTCCCGCAAAATGGAAATTTCAAGTTTTGGCCAGTTCTATTTCAAGAATTGGCCTGAACAGGGACCTAGTAGTGTCTAGATTTAATCTAACAGCTGTATCCTGATAATGGTAAAAAGTTGTCAGACTGCTAAAATGAAAAGTATTCAAAAAATGGATTGTGAGTGTTCAGCTATTTGTTTTCACTGATCTTAACAGTTAGATGGGCCAAATCCTCATACACTATCTTGAAAATGTATTCCTTGTTGTCTTTCACAAATAGGGGATAAAATTCCCCTGTTTTTGAACTCCCTACTCACAAAGATGAGCGCTTAGTCATATAGGTTATCCGACTGACATCAGTGGAGTTATTCATACAAGTAACTGTTAATCACCGAGAGTAAGATGTTCACTGTCTCACCCAATATAATCCTGAAAACACTTGAGAGAGGCGGGTACAAAATATGACTATCCCATTTTACAGATGAGGAAACAAACACAGAGATTAAGACAATTTGACCCAAGCCACACAGTGACTTAGAGGCAGCCAGGCCGGATTAACCTTTTGTGGGCCCGGCGCCAAACATATTTGCGGGCCCCCATCAGGGCAATGGAGCATGGCGCGAGGGGCCGGCCAGGGGCATGGCATAGCAGGGGCAGCTCCACTCCACCCAACCCAGTGCAAGGGCACTACTTACAAACCAGCACACTGTGTCCCCCCCAGCTGGCCAAGACTGGCCAGGCTTCTGCATCAGTCCCAGGCGGTTCAGCTAGGGAGACAGGTGGGGCCCCATAGGTGGTGGGAAGCAGAGACTGCCTGGAGTTAGAGGTGCACTGGGGTCCAGCCGGGAGGCAGAGAGAAGCTGGCGGGTGGGGCCAAAGGGTGGAGAGGAGCCCTCGGCCAGACAGTGGGCTGGCCGAGAGGAGCAAGTGGTGAGCACGGGGGAGCCAGCGGGCTGGCAGGGTCTCAGGGCACAGTGCAAGCAGAGCAGGCTGGGGCCCCTTCTGAGCATGGGCCTGGCTCCATGGTGCCACTGGCGCCATTGTAAACCCGGCACTGAGAGGCAGAGCCAGTAGTAGAAGTTCACAGTTTCTCTAGACCACACCACCATGCTCACCATTTCATTTGGGATTTTGGGCTTGTGTGAATTTTAAAATAAAAAGTAAAAATATAGATTAAACAGAACTATTGGTCTGAATTCTGCAGATTTGGTCCCATGTAGAGTATGATGTCAGGGAAAGAGCGAAACATGTATTGGAACAAAAAATGTTCTCAAGAGTGCAAACTGGCACTTTATTAACAACACATTCTGGTGATGGTGACTAATAAGGATGGAAACAATATGTGCAGAGTCCATTGTCAATTGAATGTGTAGAATGTATTTGATTGTTATCTTGTGGCCCTCCTTGGATGCTTCCCTAAGGACTTGATTGAATACAGATGTTTGAGTTTTTAAAATTATTAAAAATTCTTATTATACATTGTGCCTACTAGTACTCCATTTAAGTTAATGGTTTTTTGCAAAGGATGTCAGTAGTAGTAGGATTTGGCCTTATCTCCTCAATATTTTTGTTCATTCTAACTCTTTTAGGGTGGGGTGGGGAGGCACTATGGTACTAGGGCCTCATCTAAAGTCTATTGAAGTCAGTGACTTCACTGGTGCTTAGACCAGCCCCCTAAAAACATAGAACTGGGAGAGTAATGAGAATTTTTTCCAAAATGTTTGAATTATATGCTGTATTTCCTGTGTCTACATTCTCTCCCCCTTGCATGAATGTTTGTAAAAAGTAAATGTAAGGAAATATTCAGGTGGCAGGAAGTATTTGTGAATATTCAAGATTTTTCTCAGTTGTGTTTGTACAGCCACACTAATTCTTTGTGGGTTTAAAGCACCGGTGTTCACATTAGCAAGAGTAACCTTTCGTATAGGTATGTGTCTTTTTTGCTATCATCCTCCACTGCTGCTAAGTGCCTGGTGTGTGCTCTTGAACAATAAATAAAATCACAAATGGGGGGTGGCACTCGTTAAATTAACTTAACATATTAAAGAGACAAAGTTGTTGTAAATATTTCTCAAATTCCTGGCTACAGCTTTGGCATAGAGATTATTCTTGAAAACTGATTTTTTTTTTTTCACAATTTGGAACCCACCGACACAATTACTGAGTCAATTACTGTGGTGATGAGAAAAAAATTACAGAGAATATATCTGATATTTTTCATGGATGTAAAATACTCCTGAATAATACAGTGGATTACATACTTCTTTCAGGTGTTGGCAAGAGCCCTAGTATGACGACTATTATTGGGTCCTGACCATGCCCCTGGCATTGTAGACATTGAAATACATTGTATTGATTTTAAATAATTATAAGATTGTGTTTGAGTAACACGGAAGAGTAGTCGTTTTACCAAACTTCACATTTAGAGGAAAGATTGCTTTTGGCAAGAGGTAGGCAAGAAAGGAAAAATGGTTTAAAATAATGCAGAATTCCCTGAAGCTACATTTTTTTCTGCTACCTCTCCCTAAAGTGCTCTCATCCCTAAAATAAGTCCCTAAAATAATTAAATTCCCCATCACAGCCTGGCAACTCCCAGCCCCTGGGTTTATAACAGTTACAGTCATCAAATTAAGGAACAGAAAGACTATCAGACAACTAAAAAACTCTATTCCAAATATCCAAAACTTGCAACAGTTTTAAAGGGCTAAGCACCCATCCATAAGCTGAAGTATATTTGCATAAAACAAATGCATATAACACCACCATTTGGGAAAAAAATAGCAAACTACTCAGACGTTCCATGAACAGAAACAATGTTGGTGACTCCATTATTCTTAGTGAATAATTAACCAGACTCAATTTGTGAAAAAGGTTGATGTTATTTTTATAATTATGATAATATTAACTCTTACATAGAAATATTCATCTAGACATTTCAAAGTGCTATACATGTAACATTGTCTTCATTGTACAGATGGAGAAACTAAGGCACAAATTTGTCTGTCTGAATGTCCTGGCTCCACTGGGTGCTGTATCCATTGGAACACAAGAACATAATATTCCACCTATTACTTTTCTAACTTGTGCATTAAACTTTGACTTGCTCCCTTAGGAACCTCTTTCAAATGCACAATTTCTCCCATTTTTGTCCTAAGGCATTGGTGTATTTGCAAACAAAATGTAGCCACTGAATAACTAGTACCTTCAATAAAGCTTCCTTACTCTTCTTAAACAGTACACTGATGGATACAATTACATGAAAGAGCAAAATTATGGAAATGGGGTTCATTTTACTTTCTATATCTCAAGTAAAAAAGAAAGATTCCCTTTTGACTAAGGGCCAGTTCCTCATCTGCTGTAAATTGGTGTAACTTCAATGGAGCTAGCTAGGTTTATACCAGCTGAGCAGCTGGCTCTAAATGTTCTGGAATATCATAAAGAACACTTACTGACAGGGTTGTGATACAGCCAAAACTACCATTAAATTACCTGTAAAATATTTGATACCAAATGCTAGGCCAGATCTTTTCAGTTATAACTCAGCCCTAGGTTAAATAAACTCCCTAATTGAATGGAATAAAATGTGTGGCAGTCAGATATTTTCAAATTCAATTCCAGTAGAAACCAATATATCCTTTTGGAACCGAATTTTCACTCTCTCTCTCTCACACACACACACACACCTTGAAGGAAAAAACATGGAAGCTTTGTGAATTTCTGGGAATGCTAGACTTCATATATTTCAATCACAAGCCTACAGATCCCTACAGTAGTAATTTCTCTGACAAGTAATCAGTTGACTCCATGTAAAACTACTAGAGATGGGTTCAAGCTACAAATTTGGAGATGTCCAGTTCTAAGTTTTCCTGCAGGCCCATGGCCAGTATAATTTAAAAGTTCTCACTACCAAAAATGTGATTGCTTATATTCTTTTAGGTGATCTGAGAAAAAATTGCTCACTTTATCAGTGGTTCAGTGTATATGTTTTTATCAAAATTGTTTACATTAACCTGGGTCATCACAAAAAGCCTGCTCCATCCATGCCACTATCACACAGTCAGACCATTTGAAAGAAACATCTGCATAGGTTTCAGTCATCCTGGGATATGGAATAATAGACAATAGATCTGGATATACTGTAAATTGTCCCATAATGACTCATGGATTAGCTGGGTCAGTTTCAAGCAGAAAATTCCTGAGAGGTAAGGTCAAAGCGGTCTTGAAAGCCCTTAATTGAAAGTTATGCAAAAGAAATGGAAAAGCAACATTCAGTTGACATCTGCTTTCGTGGCTAGTACTGGAGTAGTTTTAAGATCCTCATCCTTTTGAAATGTTAGATAAAAGTGTTAGCATAGTTGTGTAGGCCACTTGAATACAGAATGTGGTCAAAATATACCTCCTTAAAGAGTGTTATGTTACTGTCAGTAAAAGCATTGGCCACAAGCTAACCATCTCTCTATCTTTTCAAGAACACTTTAAAAAGAATTTATGTATTTGGCTAGACATACATAGGAGCAGGGGACAAGAAGCATTTGCATGCTGGCTGTTGAAAGCTATCCATATGCTAGAATCCAAAGTAAAAGATGCTTCTTCCTACCAAGGTGAAGTATTCACATAGGAGATAGGTTTCAGAGTAGCAGCCGTGTTAGTCTGTATTCACAAAAAGAAAAGGAGTACTTGTGGCACGTTAGAGACTAACAGATTGATTTGAGCATAAGCTTTCGTGAGCTACAGCTCACTTCATCGGATGCATGACGTGAGCTGTAGCCCACGAAAGCTTATGCTCAAATAAATGTGTTAGTCTCTAAGGTGCCAAAAGTACTCCTTTTCTTTTTACATAGGAGATAGATAGCCATAGGAACAAAACCAGGATTCCAAAGTCTAAAATAGATGCAGCCATAAATACAGATATAGGAATTTTGGAAACCTTCAGAAAGGATATTTTGGATCTAATCTTGCTGCCACTGAAGACACTGGGAATTTTGCGGTTGATATCTTTGGGAGCAGAATCAGACCCTTTAAGGCTTGAGAAAAGTGGATTTATTTTCCATAAAATACACGCATAAGGTACATTGTGTTTTCTTATCTTCCTTCCTCCCTAATATTAAATAGGGTTAGAGTGGGGTTAAATTTGGCCCGGAGGGAAAAAAAAGATCAGGAAATTTTAGCAATCACGCACTAGACTTCTCATACTGCAGTTGCTTGATGAGGCTGTGGCTACCTGCCTCTGCTGTTGAGCTAACACATTCTGATTGATTTGAAAAGAAGAAATTCTGACAGTTTACAGAGAATTGGTAGAAAAGACTGGTGATAGAGGATAAATCTCAGGGTATTGATGAAGAAATGTATATCTATTGCTTTATATTGAATGGTTTGAAGCAAGCAGATAAGAACAAAGTATGTTGATTATTTTATGGTGATTACAACTTGGGACCGATACTGCACAGGCCAACAGCTTTGAATCAGTGAATTCAATGATTCATGTTAATGGTGGCATCTGCACACATGGAGCTCCTTGAAGAAATGGGACTTAAACCTTTTCCCTATTCCTATGTGAGTGGCATGTGTAATTCTACAGTTTTAAATTGCAGCTCGGTTCACACCATAATGATGATGAAGATGAACCAAGCTATGGTTTATATTTCAAGTAGAGTGCACCACAGTAATCTAGTCTCTAGGTGACAATGGTTTAAATTATTGTGTTGAGGTCTGCATTAGAAAGAAAAAGTTGCAACCTCCTAGCCCGATGGAAATGATCAAACCCAGTGTTGGCTACCACTGAAAGATAACTGGGACTCCAACCAGAATTCTCAGTTGCGAACCTGAGAGTCAGTTGATGGAGACACCTTCACAGATATAATTTTTGCCATATGGTAAAGTTGTTTTTCCTGTGCTACCTAACATCACTTCCACCTTATCTGGATTGATCCCCAAGCCATTCACTCTCTCCCATGCCCCAATCTCCGGCAGATATTAGAAAAGCACACGTACTTACTCTATCTGCATCAAAAGCAGTACAAACAAAAAGTTGGGTTTCATCAGCATACTGATGACCACCTAGCCCAGGATTCCTCATTAATTCTTCTAACAGCCTGTTCTACACATTGGCCAGGACCGAGGGTTTGTTACAACGCTGCGGGTTGGAAACCCTATAATTGATATAATTTTTATGAAATCAGATTGTAGCAACTAGAATACTTATACTTGCCTAATGTATTGTATTTTCTGTTCTTAAAAAAAAAATTCTTAGCTCAAACTAAGTAAAAGTATGACAGGGCAGAACTTTTGTGACAAGATTTCCTCTAGAAGTGGACTGTACCCACTTCCAATAAGATTTTTGGCATGGCAGTGGGACCTCTTATTTTCAGCAGCACTCTAGTTCTTTAGAAACCTTTAATCATCATTGCTACTGGCAAGACATCTGTTGGAAATTTTCCGGCACTGAGAATGAGAAAGCTCATAACTTTTCAGAGTTTGTTAATATAAAGTGTGAAATAAGACCTGTACAGTATTATCTGAAACCTCAAAATGTTCTGATAATAAATGGAACCTGGCTAGAAAAGCTTTGGAAGCCCACAGAAGGCCTCTGTAAGGCTAAGGGAATCAGTTTTATAAAATAAAAGCCTACTCTGGAGCCTCTCTCTCGATCAGGCAAAGCTCTGAAGTATTTTAGCGTTCAGATCTGTTCACTTAAAGAAACAAACACTCTTCACTATTCCTCTGTTGATCCCCTTCTTTCCCTTTGATTTTTCACAGATGCTGGACTCTTTGCTCCACATATCCCCTGCTGCTTTCCACAGACCTTCTACTTTTGGGGCTCTTGTAGTGGGATCCAGCAAGCTCTCTACTGGACCGTAGATGCTGTTGTATTCAGTCTTGTCTGTTCTTCCCTGCAGTGCTCTCTGAATGTATGAAAGCACTGGGGACATCCCAGAATGCGAGAAATGAAAGTGCGGTGGTCTAAGGCTTAACAGACAGGCTGCCACATTTGTGAGACTCCAATTAGTATGTCAAAGTTTGGAAGACAGATATGGCCCATTGAGAGCCAGAGGAGAGAAGCCAGGGTCCCATAAGAGCATAGTGTTGTGGGAGGAAAAGAGATTCAGGGCCTACTGAGCAGGTACCCTTTCAAAATTTGCATATTTTGAAAAACTGAAATGAATCTCTCCATTTCATCTTTTAATAATTTATTATTCATAAGATCTATTGTTGGCTAAAATGGTCAGTAGCCATAAGGCACATAAAAGTAACTATAGAATCCTTTGTGGTTTTAGAATGTGATACTGTTCCCACTCTCCGCCCCCTCCACCAATTACTGTTGGTGTTCCATAAACACAGAAAACAATGGGTTATCAAATTTTACCAAAGACACAAAACATACCTTTGCTCAGACTAATATGGATGCTGGAAAACTGAAACAGTGGGTCTGACTCAAAAGACAAATTCATCAAGGTGGTTGGTTAGTCATGATTTAACCTCAGTAACTAGAATCTTGTTCAGCACAGAAACCTTATTCTATGTATATGAAACTCCTCAGCATTTGCCTATACCATTTTCTAAAAAGGGGGTTATTGTGTTCTTCTGTCCAGAAAAAGGAGTCATTTTTATGTGAGTAATTTTACAGCAGCGTGAATAATCTCACAGTTAATATTCCAGCTTTTGTAGCCAGGAAAATAAAATGGAACCAGACTATTTCTTTATATAATGTATGCAATTAGAAATACATTGTGAGATGAGGGTGGTCATAAATTTGGATGGATTTTTCCATATATAGATTTAAAAAACTTTACAGCAGTATTCTTTTTCTTAATAGTTACTAAGATATTCAAAATTGGTGTTACATTAGATTTTTGTGTATGTGTGAACAATTGGATTGTTTATGCACACAGTTGATATCCAGGCTTACCTTTCTAATGAGTTGACTTTATAGAAGCAGAGAAGTTGATAGGTAAATCTGAGAGGAATTTGTTATAAGAGCATACTATATTCGTATCAAAATGTGCAGAGATATACATGTATAATTCTATATGACACAGTGAGAATACATCCTTATGTCTGAATGCATACAAGGGCTCAATTCTGGAAGGTTTTAAGCATCTGTTGTTTGTGCTAAGCACCCTGTACTACCACTTACTCAATAATTCATCTTTCCTTTGCAAGAGGTGTTCATGGCTACACATGATCTGGGTGAAATCATGGCTCCAATTAAGTCAATAAGAGTTTTGCCATTGACTTCAGTGGGGCCAGGATTTCTCCAAGGATCTGAACACCACCATTGTACCACTATTGTACCATTGTACCACTATTGTTCTTTATCCAGAATAACATTTTCAGTCATTAGGTAGTTTTATGAAGAGAAGTAGCACCATCGTAATCCATTTATGCTGGTGCTCCTACTTGTAGTACCTGAAAAGCTGCTGTTTATGCTATTGCATACTTACCTGTTATGGAATTTAAAGACACACTTTGCATTTTCATGCAAAGGATTGAGACTTCAATGACCAAAATATCTAACCACTCTATTGGTACCAAAAATAAATAAATGCAGACACCCATTGCTTTGGCATGATAGTCAATACAAAGTATTGCCAAAATAAACTCTGAAACATGATTCTGTAATATCTTGAAACGTTGCACGAAGGATATCATGAATTAAATGTAATAGTGGTGAAAGACATGTGTGGCATTCCTCACAATCAATGGGTGCTTTCATTAAAAAGAAGTAAACAAGAATACACTATCTGTCACTGAGCCAAAGCAACAGGTCTAATGTGCTGCAGAGACTGTATAAAAAACTGTTGATCTTTATATAGAAGGACTCTGTAAAGTTACAATGTCAGTGAAACCTTTTGTTCTCTGAGATGTAAATAACATCTGTATGCATTAATTTAAATCAAGAGATACCAAAACATATCACAAGCAACAAATGTGTCAAACTCTACATGGCTCAATCCTGGAATGTGCTGAGCACTCCTGATGCGAGGCTATTGGTTTAGTACTGGTTCTGAAAGGAGGAGTGGTTTCAACATCAACATCATTTCCTACAAGACTTAGGTATTTCATGGAGATCTACCAACCCTAGGCTAAATTATTATTCAGGATGGATCCTCCCCTTTATCCAACCTCTTTTAGATGTACGTATCACATACTTTGCACAGTATCATAGAATATCAGGGGGTCATCTAGTCCAACCCCCTGCTCAAAGCAGGACCAATCCCCAATTTTTGCCCCAGTTCCCTAACTGGCCCCCTCAAGGATTGAATTCACAACCCTCGGTTTAGCAGGCTAATGCTCAAACCACTGAGCTATCCCTCCCCCGGAATCATTATTGAAAAATAGCACTTTGTTTAAGCTTCATTGCATGAGCTTGTATGCAGTTTACAGGAGACTCAGTCTATTATGGTGAATAAGTCATGTGACATGGGGGATCTGTGTGTGACTTATGAGAGAATACAGAATTTAAAAGGAAAACAGCAAATTCTGAGATAGTTTAAAAAAAACACAGTTGTAGATAGATGATCATTTTTTATTAAATTCTATAGGACTTTTCCCCTAAAGGGAGTATGTAATCATTTGAAATTATTACCATAAAATGCAAAAAGTCATAAAAGACTATGATCCTATTCTGTTTGCCTACTGCATTACACAGACTCAGGCAGGAATTGATGAGTTAATGGTTTCCTAAACTCATTCTACTTCATTGACTAGTACTGTTAAGAGTAATAAACAAACATCACACAGTAACTCGATAGAAAATAAAAGGAAAAAGTTCATGTACCAGTATCCATTCTCAAATGGAAGCCAGCATATAAATTGCTTTACCTGTAAAGCATAATTTAGTGAAGTTGGATTTTTTTTCCCTCAAGAGGGATCCTAAACCCTATCAGAAATTCACATACTTGATGGGGTAGTCTCAGTTCAGACACATATTATTAGTTCTGATGAATGAGAATAGTTTCAAGCACTTAGCTTTCTGAGCTGGAAGATTTAATAAAATAAAACTGGTATACAGAATCCTATGTGTATAAGTTGCCATTTTCATGTCCCTGGTCTCTGATTTCAGTCTTAGTTCTTACATGCAAATTACAGATTTAAAACAATTTATGCAGTGACATTCAGGAATGGAGAGAGAGCGAAAGAGACAAAACACAGACAACTACAAAGGCACTGAACAAAGCTATCATAAAAGCTGTCATCAGTTGGTGTCTACAATGACAAAAAAAGTAGGCTGTAATTCACTGATGCTAGCAATTGGGAAGCTGTAGTGGAGAGTGAGCTCAGACATTTTTAACAGTATGTGATCTAACCCAAACACCAGAGCCTTGTGTACACCTCTGTTTTCATCACCACTATTACTGGAGTAGCTGACCTGGAGGTGAATTACTGGTTTCATTTTTGCCAGTGTAGACGAGGCCAGAATTGAAGCAAATAAGAAAGGGCTATTGTCACACGTAGTGATATCACTGATACGTGACAATGCAATTTTTCAGCATGGCTGGCATAAGTAAGTGACATACCTTTTGAACACTTTGTAATGTAACATGTGAGTCTGCACCACAGCGATTTTACATCTTCAAAATGTGATGCTCCTTCATTCAAGCAGCCTTGAAAAGAGCCAACTTGGCTAAAACCCGGGATTACATATTGTGATTGGGTTCTCCTATGTTCAATCTCCATATTAAAGGTGAGGGTGGGTGCAATCTCCACCATCTGTGAAGTTAGCTGTACTCCCCTCATGTAATCCTTACTTGGGTAAAGTATGGAGTTTTCCAGCTCTGCATTCTGTAACTATAATACACATGTAGCAGACCAGGCCTTCTGTGGGCCCTTTGTGTTGAGTGAAAACAATTCAGTTAAAATTCTAGCTGTGTTCTGAAAATCAGACAAAATACTTGCTGCCAAGAAAAAAGAAACAGAGAACTTTTTTTTCCTGGAAGTTACTGTGCATGCTTTCCTATGGGCCAAAGCTGGGTTCTCCTGAGACCTATATCTTCTGAAACAACAGCATCCCTATTCCAATGAAGCCTGAACAAACAACTTGGGAAATGTCTTCTTGTTGGTTTATTATGTGTTTGCACTTTATATAAAGCAAGTGCCAGCCCATGAGGGTGTTTTGTCTGTCCTTCAGCCCTTCCTCTTCTCCAGTTACAGAAGGATGGAGAGGAAAATTATAGCATATATGCCACCTCTCAAGTTTCACCCAAGGACATTTAAACCTGCAAATTCTTATGTGCATGTTTCTCATCAGACTTGTGAGTAGTCTCATTGACCTAAACTGGCCTACTCATATGTGTCAAGTTAAAATTGGCATGTATGTTTGCTTTATCTTAAATAGGGTAAGTTGAAAGGGTACCACCTACATCTGACACCACACACGAAGCATTAGACAAAAAAGCTAGAATAGAAATTTAAATTTAAAACAATATTTCTTTATTACAAGTAACGTCGAGATGGGGGAAGCTTTATTGCATCAAACTATGTCATTTAAGAAAGTTATTAAATAATGTCCTGTAATAATTCTTATATAAATTTGATGACAAACACCATTCCGGTTGCTCAAGAGCAGGTTTCACAAGTATTTCTGACACAGGGAGTCCTAAATGGCTGCACAACTGTATTCTTGTAGAGTGTGGCTGGACCAGGGAATGGTTTAAGAGGCACTCCCTCAAATTGCTAGGATCAATTCCAAAATGGACTTCACCAGGACAGCAACCTTGAACTGGTCTGCATTCAATGGGGAGCCAGAACAAAGACAGCATAGTACCAGCTGATGTGTTCATTTCAACCAGTCTTGCTGAGCAGATGGGCTGCTGCATTTTGTGCCAACTAGAGATTTGCAGAGTGTACCTTCATTCCTACCTATAAACTATTGCAATAATCAAGACAGAAGAGCACAAAATGTGTGGAGAGCCATGACCAGGTCTTTGGCTACCTAAATGTGGTGCAATATTCAGTTCATTCACAAGATAGAAGTGGGCAGGTTTTGTGGCATGGTTATTTTGCGTAATAGGAATCAAAAGTTCCCCAAGTCTGAAAGCAGATGAGCTTGTAAGTGTGGGGGGATGGGGAAGGGCTGTTGCAGAGGAATCAAAGCAATTTCTTCTTTTCATTAACATCATCTCAGTGCTGCTTGGAGTTCAGCTATATCTGTCTCGCTTCATTCAGATGCTCATTTTGGCAAGGCTTTGAAGTGGTACAATTTACATTTATCATAAAGGGATTCAGAACTGGGTGTCATCTGCATACTGATGGTGTTTCTGCTCATGTTGTTTCACCAGCTTTCTCTACAACTTCATATAAATATGAAATTATGTGGGAGAAAAGCAGCAGCATTGTGGGACTCTGTGGGCAAGGACTTTGACTATGTTTGGACGAGAGGAATAATGTGAACTTTCAGAGTTTTTACATTCATCCCTGAAGATGATGAAGGGGGACATCTGGATAGTGTTCAGTAGTATCAAAAGCCATAGCAAGGTCTATTCATATTGAGTGTTCCCCTTTGCCTATGAGAGGAAAAGATCACCCACCAGAACAGAACCTGCTGTTTCTTACCTGAAACCTGACTCAGAGGAGTCCAGGGTAATGGCAATTGACACATGGAGTTAGGAGACTGGTTTGCTAACTTCTTGTTTGGCTTGCTTAGAAAAGGGAGGATAGAAACATGATGATAGTTTGCTGAGGTCTTGATCACAATTTTTTTTCATACTGATCAGACTCTTGCATTTAATGCATATAGTAGATTCTCCTAATCAAGCATGATCTCTATTTTTTTTCCTATATTTGTTATCCTTTAAAAGTTTGTTGTATTAATATTTTTAAGAAGATATAGTTAAAGCATAGCCATTGTTTGTGAGGGTTTTATTTTTCTTTCAGAGTGGAATATTAGATTTATCTTTTTCCTTCAGATTTTTTTGGACTGTAAAGACTCATCACATTCTCTTTGGAAATTGCCATGCGATCAGATTTCATAAATTCATTTCTTTGGGGTCCGTTTTCCCCCAGGTGCTGAAGAATTTTGAACACATTTGTTACAATTTGAGAAATTGCCACATTCAAACAACAGCAACAAAAGAGTACCAATTTTTAAATTATATGCATTTTATAAAATTCAGCTTGAAGCATTATTGGTAAACGAAGTATCAAATGCAATTTATGAGGCTTCTCTCTCATTCAAACTCCTTCTGTGAGCTGGACCATGACAAATTGCCAACTTGCCAGCATAAATAAAAAAACTGTTAAAATTAAGTTTCCCTTTGCTGCTGTTCTGAAAAGTTTTGATTGTTTTGGATGCTCCAGAGTCAGTGGTTATCCAAGAAGCACAAGTAAAAGGAAGGTCATGGCAGGAAGGAGTTGTGCATCATTGAGCATGAGGGAACCAGCCCAGGTATATAATACTAGCAAATGAACCGTCATGTTTTATATGATGAAAAGTAATGAGGGTGGGAGTATTAATAGGACTGAATTAACCAAAGGGTTCCTATAAAAGCCACGTCCTGTGAAACAATGCAGAAACATGACATGGTTTTAGGCAAAACCTTCAGACAGATGGAATCAGTGATTATGTCATTCCAGTGCCTAATCTTTTAACATGATGGTGGGGGAGGTGTTAATATATTTGTTTTATTTGTTGATTTCAGTAGGAGAGAATAATCTGAGCCAGAATCAGGCCAAGAAATTTTAAGTACTGGAAAGTAGAACTGAGTAAAAAAAAAATTGCATAGAACTTTTTCTTTTTCAGTGAAAAATGCAGATTTAGCGACATCAAAACATTTCTCAAATTCATGTCAATTTTGCCAAATTTGTTGTGATTAAGAAATAAAACTGAGAGATAAAATTGTGAAGCAAATGTGAAATTTAATTTTGACATTTTCAAGACAAAATACTTCAGGAGGCCGAGAGAGATGTTTCAGCTGCTGGTTTTGGTGCCTGGGGCTGAAGATCCCAAGCTAAGGGAGGAGCCTATCTCTGGCCTGTCAGCAGGTGCACCAGATCAGCCACTTAGTCATTTAAGCAACTCATCTGTCCCAACCCACTCCTCAGTATTTCACTCTAGATAGCTTAGGTGACTCCCCATTCAGCCTGTGACTTCTGAGGATCCCTTTCTTAGGTGCCAAACTCTCCCCATGCATTGTATGGGAACCCAAGATGCATAGCTCTGGGCCAATGATACCTGTAGGTGAGAGGCTGCTTAGGGGTTAGGCATTGCAATGCTGAGAGAAGCACTGTCTAAGTACCTTTGAAGATCTGGGGCTAAATAACTATGGCTCAACTCTGCTGACTAGAAAGTAGGATAGGAGAATGTGTGCAGTCAAACCTCCACTCATTCCCCACCCTTTCTTGTCCCAGTCTCCTACTCTGGTATTGGAGTAAGCAGGCACCTAGTCTCCCCTGTTTTCCTGCATACTGGGGGTAGCCCATGTAAGGGTTCAAAGAGGGTCCTAACTCCCCTGAACAGGAAATACAATCAAAGTCACAATCTATCTCACACACAGGTTAAAGAAAAGTGCCTACAAATCATGAGAAAGCTCCTGTACACTGACCCTAAACTAGTCAGATTGAAGCAAGATTTTCTGTTCTTTTTTCCCTTTATGGAAGGGAGTTTATTTTCCAGACAGTGAATCTTAAGTTCTTTCCCCCCGGCCTTCATCTGAATTGTCTGCTGATATTTTTCCCCTACAGTGTTCAATCCACTTATCTTCCTGCTTACATATTTTTCTGACTAGATTTCCATTAAAAATTATTTCCATTTACTGAACCATGAAAGGTCTTTCCATAATTTGACCATGTACAGTAATCTTTCTTGAAGCTGTGAAATGCTTCAATGGCAATTTTCCATGTAATGGAACAATACATTTTTATATTCAATAATAATGAAGTATAATTGACAGAGGAATACATTCCTATACCACATAGTTTTGAGAGGAATGACATTTTAAAAAGCAGTTCCTGTCTTCACATTAATTTTGAAAATATAAAACTTCATAGTTGCAAAATTAGACAATTATACATAATATGGTGCAATCATAATAGTTTTCCAGTTCTGAACATTTTTACTTGTTATTCTCACTACTAATGGACTTTCAGAGCCTATGAAAAATGTCTGAGGGGTACTAACCCAATCAACAGTGCAAAATGTATGGATTTTACCTTATATCATGTGTGTTCTTTGCACAACCCTGTAAGATAGATTCACAAGAGTGACTTAGCCACCTGCCACTTTCAGCAAATAAGTCCAACGTTTAAGCACCACAGGCATTCACAAAACCACTGCTCTGCTGCCACATAATCCTATAGGTGCCTAAATTTCCACTGATCAAATCCCTGAGCTGCCACAGCCCTGATGCTGCCCAGCAATTCATGGCCTAACGCACATGTAGAACGGAATTAATAATGGATTTTTCTAAAGAAATTCTGGTTTGATTCAAATTAAAATACAATTTACATTTTTGGGGGTTAAATTTAAATTTTAAAAAATTGGTTTGAATTGACCAAAATGTTTCAAGTTGACTTGTTTGTTTTTTTTTTTTGATAGGGTTGTGTTAGCTGTTGGTCCCAGGATATATGAGAGAGACAAGGTATGTAAGGTAATAAACTTCTCTTGTGTTGGTGGAAGGTACAAGCATTCGAGTTACTACTCTGTGCTCTACTACAGAGCTCTGCTTCAGGTCTGGGAAAAGAAAGTGTGTCTGAACTAAACACAGGTTGGGATGGACAACTAAGCATAAGGGTTAATGAGTTATAAGTGGTCACTTGAAAAGGAGTGGGCAATAAGGGTTGGATTGCTATGCAAAAGGAATTTGAAGTGGGCCATTAAGGATTAGCAGGCAGGTGTGTGTGACAGATTGTTGTAATGAGCCATAAAACCAGTGTCCCAGAGTCTAGCATAGTTATGAATTTAAGTTCCCAGGCTTGCCTTCTGAAGGTTTCCTTTGAGGACAAATATTGAAAGATCAGATATGAAGTGATCACTTTATGGGGGAAAAAAAGTGTTCACTTGGGGTAATATGGTGTTTTTGTTTTTTATCGTTTTTTGGTGAGAGTTCATCTGAGAGCATACTGATTGTCTGGTTTCATCCACATAGTTGTTACTGGGGCATTTGTTACACTGGATAAGGTAATGTGATAGGCATGTGTACGCCCCATGAATCTTGACATTTATCATCATAGCAGCTGAGATATGTCTGCGTTCAAGGAACCATCTCCTGCATCTTATATACACCTCAAACTAAAAAAAAAATCACCTTGCTCTCCCACACACTGAAAGAAAAATAAATCATCAGGAAACCTACCTGGAGAAACCTAAAACAGCTATCTAAAAAACCCCTGATAGCCATCCACCACAAAAACAAAAAGTGAATCAACTACAACTCCACAACCAATTGTACACCACCTCCAGGAAAAACCAAGACACTATGACCCACCACGTGGACACTACACAACAGCCCACATTATCAACCTACCAAGTTTACCCCAATCAGAACTGAAGTATCTGTACTCTCCAAGGGACTGAACTTCCCATTAAACAGAACCTGATCCCATACTAGCATATGGAGAAATAGAAAAATTCTTCCAACACCACCACCTCAAGGAATTCTTTCACAACAAAGATGACACTACCCACAACTATCACATCCCCAACCAACAGAAAAAAGAAAGAATCATCTGACTGGACATTCTACAATGGATAAAACCACACACTGGATCATTACATTGATTGCCTAAGGGGAAAAAAAATTGACTGAAATTCTCAACAGACATTACATCCAACATAATCTTTCTACAGCCGAAAGAATAGTTATAGAGACAGTCCCTGAAATCCAACCAGTAGACAGCGATCAAGCCACCACACAAAGAGAGCACTACCATAGTCTTATACTCCAGAAAAACAATGAGATTTATCACTATGGGATTTTGCAAATTAAAGGTTAACTAAAAGGAGTTAGTTTTTGCGCTTCTTCTTAGCTGCTTTTTGAAAATAAACTCCCTGCATTCGTCGTATTAATTATTTAGTATGAATAAAAACTAGTTCTTACTATTGTTATATAAATACTATCATTTATAGGTCTCAGTATATTTTTCATATACCTGGTCACGGAGCTTCCCATTACCTCTATGAGATATTACCATGAGTAATATCTATGAGTAATAGTAACTATGAGTTAATATTTCAGAACAGAATATATTAAGATGCAGAGAGGTAAAAATGACTTGTTCAGGGTAGTACAGCTCACGGTACTCATCTAGGAGTTTCTCTTCCGAATTCCATGCTCTAAGACTAGTAAATGATGCCTCTTCAAATAAGAGTCTATTAGGCCACTAAACCTTGTTCAGGCTTCTCCTCTAGTTCTTTATTAATCTCTAAGGCCCATTGAAATACATGGAAGTTAGGAGTCTAAATACTTTTGAGGATTTCAGCCCAAGACCCTTAAAAATACAATTTAAAAAGCTATTTTGTTGTTCATTCCATGGACTCTTCTTCTCAGTCTCTCTATCATGAACTCATGTCCCACACTTACTATATAATCCTGCCCCAAAATACAATCGCATTTGAAATGAAACTGTGATCTCTTCCAGAATGCTACCTTACTTAGCAACTCGCTTGGCTCCAGCCCTTAGAACGGTGTGAACTTTTGATATCATTGTGTATCTCTTTTTTTGGCCTGTCTTCACAGTGCATTTGATGGACACTAATCTAACCTTATTAGTCTCATGCAGAAGAACAAGCATACTGGGAAAACAACAGATAGCTTGCAAGCTTTAGGATTCTTGTTCAGAGAACTCAACATCTTTGTCTAAAAGATTATTGTCTATCTAACCAAGACAAAAGGAGAGACTGGATCACCGTAATGAACTTTAAATTTTTATTTCTCGACAAGGGTAAAACCAGGGTGAATTAAAGCTCTGAAATCTTTAAACACAAGAGCAAATGAAAGTTTTAAATTATGCATTTTTTCTGTCAGCTAAATAAGCATGACTTTATAAGAATGATTTAATCCAAAAAACAGATGCACTCTTCCCTTAAGACAGAAAACCAAGCCAACTGGCTTGCATAAGCATTTTCTGTGTGTGATTATTGGACGTGGCAGCTTGAGAGAACCAAGAAGCAGAATTTCTAGCCACGGAAGGAGATGCAAAGAACAGAGGTCCAAATCTTCAGAGGAAATAAAAGCAAGCAAGGGAGAGACTGGAGGGAAGATGTTCAGCAACGTTTAATCAGGGAGTTCAGGAATCAAGGCATGAACACACTGATGACATGTATAAGCGGCTGCCCCTTCTGAGATTTTGCTGTGAAGTGCAGTACTGAGGGCTGTTGTGTAGCATCTGGAGCCATGGTTACAATTTTTACCTACTAGTGATTCCATTGTGATTAATGCAGGTACCCCTGGCATGTGGGAGGATACTGATGAGGAGTTTCAATGGCAGACAATACAGTAACTCCCTTCATTAATAAGTCCATTCACTTTATCATAAGAGAGCTGGATATATCATGTTTCTTGATTGTTAGGATCTTATTTTTTCTAATTGTGAATAAACTCACAGACTTCTACTCTAGCAGCTCTTTCCTTAGTTTATTTTTGCTTGCGTCTTTTTCCTTTTCAAAGCAGATCAGGACAGAAATAAGACACCATTATGTTTTCCCTCTGGTGGTGGAACTGAGGGAATTTTGTTCTATATGTCACTGTAACCAATTCTCCCTCCACCTGTTAAAAATTCAGTTGCAATATATCCTGGATACAATTTAAAAGCATTTTATTAAACTCCTTGCTAACATATTAATGTGTTTAAATATTATTTTTGATTTATTTTCTAGTTATTAAATGGCATTTGGTAGGAACAAAAAGTCTGTTTTAAAACTGGGAGTTCATTAAACAAGTCACATTTTTTATTGCACTACTTTTCAGATACGGCTAAGTAAAAGGCATGTGAAATGGACAATCACCTTCTTGCCAATGATAAGTGTGCTTCCATAAAACAACAGTAAAAGACCAGATCTTACCACATTCCAGATAGAATATATAATGTCTTTTTAAAGCCTTCGTACAGTCAGAATCTTGGAAGAATACACCGAGATGGCAAAGCTCCCATTGACTTCACTGATGTAAGACCAAACACTTTGCGCCAAAGTCAGTTTGAAAATAGGTCTTCAGAGCTCTTGAAAAGTCATATCCAGAAAGAAAGAACAAATTAAATTCCATATACATCCTAAGATGAAAGTGATACCACCCACAGAAAACCCAAACTCAGATGCAATCGGTTTCACTGTTAGAAGAATAGGGAATTGGGGCTTATTTGCCATCTCTCTCTTTTTTTACCCTTGCACATCTCTTCCAGCTGAACCAGCATAGTGGAGAATGGATGTAAACACTGTGTTCTGCAGCAAATTACTAGCCCCCAGACTAAGGGAAAAGTGAAGAGAGGTCTCTGGCATAAAGCCTTCCACGGCTATTTCCAGAGTGATTCAGTTTATATCCATAGATAAAGTCACAGAGGTAAAACCTGAAATTAAAAAAAAGTCAGCATCAATTTTAATGAGGCCACTATTTCCCTTTACAAGTTAGATCCTGAAGAAACAAACTCAAAAGTTATCTAT
This sequence comes from Chelonia mydas, assembly GCF_015237465.2. NCBI lineage: Eukaryota > Metazoa > Chordata > Testudines > Cheloniidae > Chelonia > Chelonia mydas. The sequence goes on from NC_057852.1 coordinate 44,237,959, forward strand.
AATCGGACTATTGGAGGCAGCTAAGTCTGAGAGTAGTTAGCAATTTTAGGAAGAGAGACTGTGAATAGCTAAAAGGTTCAGGAGTGCCATCCTACCAATGGCTTCATCTGGAATACTGTGTACAGCTCCAGTCACCCATGTTCAAGAAAGAAATTCAAACTGGAAAAGGTTCAGAGAAGAGCTACTAGAATGAATGGATGGCCTTTTTTATGAGAGGAGGGATGGATGGAAATGAGGTGGTTTTTAACCATCAGGGGAGTGAGGTTTTGGAATAGCTTCCCAATAGGAGTTACACAAGGAAAAAAATAATTTAAAGAGATAGCCGAGCAAATGTATGAATGGGATTGTATGACAGGGTTACTTGTGATGATGTGAGGCAGTGTTTTGCATCCCTGGACATTCCTTCTAGTTTATGTCTTCATTACCAGGGTAAGTCGACCTAAGAACATAATAATGTCCATACTGGATCAGACCAAAGGTCCATCCAGCCCAGTATCATGTCTACCAACAGTGGCCAATGCCAGGTGCCCCAGAGGAAGTGAACCTAACAGGTAATGATCTAATGATCTCTCTCCTGCCATCCGTCTCCACCCTCTGACAAACAGAGGCTAGGGACACCATTCCTTGCCCATCCTGGCTAATAGCCATTAATGGACTTAAGCTCCGTGAATTTATCCAGTTCTCTTTTAAACCCTATTATAGTTCTAGCCTTCACAACCTTCTCAGGCAAGGAGTTCCACAGGTTTACCGTGCGCTGAGTGAAGAAGAACTTCCTTTTATTTGTTTTAAACCTGCGACCCATTAATTTGATTTGGTGGCCCCTAGTTCTTATATTATGGGAACAAGTATATAACTTGCATGCATCTGAAGAAGTGGGTATTCACCCATGAAAGCTTATGCTCCAATACGTCTGTTAGTCTATAAGGTGCCACAGGACTCTTTGCCGCTCTAACTTTTCCTTATTCACTTTCTCCACACCACTCATGATTTTGTATATCTCTATCATATCCCCCCTTAGTCTCCTCTTTTCCAAGCTGAAAAGTCCAAGCCTCTTTAATCTCTCCTCATATGGGACCCGTTCTAACCCCCTAATCATTTTAGTTGCCCTTTTCTGAACCTTTTCTAATGCCAGTATATCTTTTTTGAGATGAGGGGACCACATCTGTACTCAGTATTCAAGATGTGGGTGTACCATGGATTTATATAAGGGCAATAAGACATTCTCCGTCTTATTCTCTATCCCTTTTTTAATGATTCCTAACATCCCATTTGTTTTTTTGACTGCCACTGCACACTGCGTGGATGTCTTTAAAGAACTATCCATGATAACTTCAAAATCTTTCTCCTGATTAGTTGTAGCTAAATTATCCCCCATCATATTGTATGTATAGTTGGGGTTATTTTTTCCAGTGTGCATTACTTTACATTTATCCACATTAAATTTCATTTGCAATTTTGTTGCCCAATCACTTAGTTTTGTGAGATCTTTTTGAAGTTCTTCACAGGCTGCTTTGGTCTTGACAATCTTGAGCAGTTTAGTATCATCTGCAAACTTTGCCACCTCACTGTTTACCCCTTTCCCCAGATCATTTATGAATAGGTTGAATAGGATTGGTCCTAGGACTGACCGTTGGGGAACACCACTAGTTACCCCTCTCCGTTCTGAAAATTTACCATTTATTCCTATCTTTTGTTCCCTGTCTTTTAACTAGTTCTCAGTCCATGAAAGGATCTTCCCTCTTATCCCATGACAACTTAATTTACGTAAGAGCCTTTGGTGAAGGACCTTGTCAAAGGCTTTCTGGAAATCTAAGTACACTATGTCCACTGGATCCCCCTTGTCCACATGTTTGTTGACCTCCCCTCAAAGAACTCTAATAGATTAGTAAGACATGGTCTCCCTTTACAGAAACCATGTTGACTTTTGCTCAACAATTTATGTTCTTCTATGCATCTGACAATTGTATTCTTTACTATTGTTTCAACTAATTTGCCTGGTACTGAAGTTAGACTTACTGGTCTTTAATTGCCAGGATCACCTGTAGAGCCCTTCTTAAATATTGGTGTAACATTAGCTATCTTCCAGTCATTGGGTACAGTAGCTGATTTAAAGGACAGGTTACAAACTATAGTTAATAGTTCCGCAATTTCACATTTGAGTTCCTTCAGAACTCTTGGGTGAATGGCATCTGGTCCCGGTGACTTCTTGCTGTTAAGTTTCTCAATTAATTCCAAAACCTCCTCTAGTGACACTTCAATCTGTGACAATTCTTCAGATTTTTCACCTACAAAAGATGGCTCCGGTTTGGGAATCTCCCTAACATCCTCAGCCATGAAGACTGAATCAAAGAATTCATTTAGTTTCTCCGCGATGACTTTATCATCTTTAAGTGCTCCTTTTGTATCTTGATCGTCCAGGGGCCCCACTTGTTGTTTAGCAGGCTTCCTGCTTCTGATGTACTTAAAAACATTTTGTTATTACCTTTTGAGTTTTTGGCTAGTTGTTCTTCAAATTCCTTTTTGGCTTTTATTATTATATTTTTCCATTTAATTTGGCAGTGTTTATGGTCCTTTCTATTTACCTCACTAGGATTTGGCTTCCACTTTTTAAAAGATGTTTTTTTATCTCTCATTGCTTCTTTTACATGGTTGTTAAGTCATGGTGGTTCTTTTTTAGTTCTTTTACTGTGTTTTTTAATTTGGGGTATACATTTAAGTTGAGCCTCTATTATGGTGTCTTTGAAAAGTGTCCATGCAGCTTGCAGGGTTTCACTCTAGTCACTGTACCTTTAATTTCTGTTTAACTAACCTCCTCATTTTTGCATAGTTCCCCTTTCTGAAATTAAATGCCACAGTGTTGGGCTGTTGAGGTTTCTTCCCACCAGAGGAATGTTAAATGTTATTATATTATGGTCACTATTTCCAAGCGATCCTGTTATAGTTACTTCTTGGACCAGATCCTGCACTCCACTCAGGACTAGATCAAGTGTTCCCTCTCCCCTTGTGGGTACCAGCTGCCCCAAGAAGCAGTCATTTAAAGTATCGAGAAATTTTGTCTCTGCATTTTGTCCTGAGGTGACATGTACTCAGTGAATATGGGGATAATTGAAATCCCCCACTATTATTGAGTTTTTTATTTTGATATTTTATTTCTCTAATCTCCCTTAGCATTTCATCGTCACTATCACTGTCCTGGTCAGGTGGTCGATAATAGATTCCTACTGTTATATTCTTATTAGAGCATGGAATTACTCTAGTTTCTATGGAACATGTGGATTCATTTAAGATTTTTATTTCATTTGATTCTACATTTCCTTTCACATATAGTGCTATTCCCTCCTCCCCCCCCCCCGCCCCCCCGCACAACCTGTTTTGTCCTTCTGATATATTTTGTATCCCGGAATGATTGTGTCCCATTGATTGGCCTAAGTTGACTATGGGCAGGAATGGTGTCCCTAGCCTCTGTTTGCCAGAAGCTGGGAATGAGCAACAGGGGATGGATCTCTTGATGATTACTTGTTCTGTTCATTCCCTCTGGGGCACCTGGCACTGGCCACTATCGGAAGACAGGATACTGGGCTAGATGGACCTTTGGTCTGACGCAGTAGGGACATTCTTATGTTCTTAAGTTACGATACTCCAGCTATATGAATAACGACGTAGCTTTGGTCAACTTACCCTAGTGTCTTCACCGCACTGTGTTGGTGGGAAATGCTCTCTGGGCGACTTACCTTACTCTTCTCGGAGAGGAGGAGTACTGGGGTCAACCGGTCAATTTAGCAGGTCATTGATTGCAGCACCATTGATCTTCCTGTAGTGGAGACCAGCCCTCCATATATCTCAATTACTTCTTGTCATTGCAGTGGCCTTGGCCATTGGTGAACCTTCAGTCCTTTCTATTCTCTGCCTGTGGTACATAATACAGAAGAACCTCAGAGTTACGAGCACATTGGGAATGTTCATAACTCTCAACAAAATATTATGGTTGTTCTTTCAAAAGTTTACAACTGAAGATGAACTTAGTACAGCTTTGGAACTTTACCATGTAGAATAAAAATGCTGTTTTCCCTTTATTGTTTAGTAGTTTATATTTAACACAGCTGCTGCTGCCTGATTGTGTACTTCTGGTTCCAAATGAGGTGTGAGATTAACTGGTCAGTTTGTAACTCTGGTGTTCATAACTCTGAGGTTCTACTGGACTCTAATCTCCTATGGGTTGTAATGGCTTGGTCTAATTTTGGTTGTTGGGTTTAGTGTAGGACTTCTGTGTGGTACTTCTGGCCTTAAATGCTATGATTCTATGGAACCCAGAAAAAGAGGAGCCCAGAGGCCCAGCTAAGCACCCAGCTCCATCTATTGCACAATCCTCTCTGGTAGCAAGAATGATTTACAATACTGGAGACTAAAACACATCTATATAAACTACTTATATGGCCTCCGTTACCATAGTATCTGAGCTCCTCACAATCTTCAATGTATTTTTATTCACACCACCCCATGAAGAAGGAAAATGATGCTATCCCCATTTTACACATGGGATCTGAGACTCAGAGAGACTAAGTGACTGGTCCAAGGCAGAGCAGGAAGTTGAACATAGGTCTCCCCAGTTCTGTGCTGGTGCCCTAACCAATAGCTCATCTATTTTCTCATATTTTCAAGTAGCTGAACAAAATTGCTTGGCTGGAGCTTTTGTTCATTTGGGAATTAAGATATTAACAATGACACTGCTGAAACCTGCGTCCGAACTTCCAGTATTGAACTACAGAAAGGGGATTACTTAATTTATATTGAACAAAGATCTTTATATTTATTGATATATTCTTTTCAGGAATATTAAATAGTTTACAAAAAAAATTTCTACTTCTGCAGAAATTTATTAAATGTTATATGGTTGGTTAACCTGGAGTGAAATGTAGTAAGCTGTCTTTATTTTACACGCAGAATGATGGATTATGTTTTGCTGTTTACTGTTTCACTGATAATAATCAAAGAGAAATTGCTTTACTTACTGAACATGTGTCAGAATAAGGTTTTAATGTAGTGAGTTAATCTGAAAAAGGCTTGAGTAAGATTCTCTTTATTTCAAATTCATTGATCTTAAGCACCAACAAAATTATGCGACATTGTTCAAGGGAACGGATGAAAGGAAGCACTCCACAGTACAGAGTGGTTTTGTAAAGATACAAACTTGACAGCACAATAAAGCTCATGAACAATAAAGCTCATATGCACAAATTCCATTGATTCAGAGATAGCTACAAGTATGCATCCAGGCTTCTCTTGCATTATGTCCATTTTGTTTTCTCCTCAGGGTTGTTGTAAATATTATTTTTCATTTTTTCACATTCTCATGCCACTGAATTTTGCTTTAACGTTTGCAGCTGTCAGTGGAATCTTCATGAAATTGGAGTGATGGTGGTTGGTAAAGAAATAGGGACACTGAATTGGCTCCTGAAAATGTGAAGAAAATGCTGCTTCTGTTAATGTCAGAAGATGAAGACAGACAGCAAATACCAGGGAGGTGGAAGCTTTCCGTTGCCAGCTTGCCACCAACACTCGCTGTATGAGAATGGAGCCTGTAATCTACTGTACGTGCACATGCATATGGATGACTCTGTTCTATTGATGAACAGAAATGTTTGCCTGGCTGATCTGAAAAGACATCAGCTGTTTTTGGTTTCAAGGTCAGGATGTCTGCTTTTTAACCTCTCTTTTCTAGTATACACCTGATGGATCTGGACCAAACTCCACGTTGATGGGATGGTACTGCTTTGGAAACACATTTTGCACTAGCTTTTGTCGAGATCTAAAGAGAGTCAAAAGGTGCAATCAATAGTATTAATAGCTTTGATAATGTTCTCTCCTTATCAGCATCTGCTCAGAGGAGGGAGAAAAAAAGAGAGAGAGAGAACTGCTAGAGAAAAAGATGGATCTTTAATCCAGTTCCCAGCCTAAGCAGCTGGGCTAAATGTTGAAGGAGGGAAAGAATCCTTCCCACCCAGGGACATAGAGTTGAGGTAGATGCACTCTGCAAGGGCTACTCTAGTCTCTTGTCTAATGAAGCATCTTATGCCGCTTACATATGGATAGGATGTGGGGGGCAGTTCCTAGGTATTCCTTGTAAAATGTGGGTAATATTTACCCAAAACGAGCAAGTTGCTTTACATAATGCTATATAAAACTAAGTAACAGTCCAACAGAATTTGCCATATTAAAGTACCCTATAATTAATTAATATTGGGAAGTATAAGGGATACTGTATATACTATTATATTTCTCGAAGGCAAAGCTGGCAGTATTGATACATCAAAGGGTTTTTTGAGGCTACTACTTAACATTTATAAATCCCATTTTTCATGGAATATTACATAGTAGAATTATTCATTTTAGTTATTTAGAGCTAGATAAACAAAAGAAGGTAGGTGTTGTGACGCTGAGCACAATTGATGATAAACCAGTGATCTTCTACCAGGTCCTGACAAATATGTATGTCTGCTTTATGATTATATTGTATCCTTTTGGATACACACTTACTCTGGTCCCTTGAGAAAATGTCTGACAAAGAGATGCTCAGTGTAGAGACCATGAGAGTGAGGGAACCTTTTTACAACTTGGGACACCATGAAGGAAAAATTAAAAATTCTAATATTGGAATTAGAGCTGTACAAATAACTGATGTTTTGGTTTAGCAGCTGAACTGAATATTTTTTACATTTTTGGGGGGTTGAAGAAAATGTTTATTTCATTTGAGGGTTTTTTTTTTTAACGAAAAAGTAAAATTCAAAATGAAAAGCATTATTTCAACTTGAAAACAACAAAATGTTTAGTTCAGAAAATGGTGAATGAAATTAGTATATATTTAAAAACTGTTAGTTTTCTCCATCAGAAACAAGTCAGCGAACTCATTATGATTTGTGTAATGTTTTGGTCAGCCCAAATCTGCATTTTTTTTGGAGTAGGGAGGTGAAAAAATTCACTCAGCACTAAATTGTTATATTCTTTGTTAGTTTTTAACTAAATCAAGAGAAATGAAAGAAACCTCATCCACTGAGATATTTAAAACTAGACTACCTAAAGCACGAGAAATATACTGCTTGGAAAAATTCTGCACCCATAGTGGCAGAAGGATGATAGACTTGAAAGAACTTTCCATCCATAACGTCTGCGTTTGCTTGACAATGCAACCAAAAGAACAGGAATTTCTAATGATAAGTCCAAGGAAACATATATGTTCAAGGCATCCAAGAAATAGTTTTAGCAACATACAGTACACCCATTTCAGTCTATTGTTTCTGCATGTCTGCAAGTATAAACCAGGTTTTTGCAAAGCAGAACATGATGAAAAAGACCAGGAGGCTGAACATACTGACTGTAATTTAGTGGGATATAAGAACAATTGGTTTTCCTCCAGATATTTCTCAGACCTCAAGCTCAGTAGTTCCAACTTCTAACTTTTACCTTGTTCAGTGATGTTAGCCATCAGGTTCTTTATCATACGTGAAAAGTGCTCTCATTCCAGAATGAAAACATGTGTTACATATGATTTTAGAACTGGACAAATTCCCATTGATATCAAATGAAAACTGAATTTTTAAATGTATCTTTTGATGTAAAACACAATGGAGAGGCTAATGGGAATACAAGGGTAACAGTAACATGAAGTTGCAGAAATTAGTGAGGTGGGGTTTTGTTTATGCATTTATCGGTAAATGAACAAAAAATATACATAAATTTCATCTCCATCATGATGAAATTTCATCTCCAGCAGGAGAGTGAGTTTGTGTGGGGGGGGGGGGTGAGAAAACCTGGATTTGTTCTGGAAATGGCCCACCTTGATTATCATGCACATTGTAGGGAGAGTGGTCACTTTGGATGAGCTATTACCAGCAGGAGAGTGAGTTTGTGTGTGTGTGTTTTTTGGAAAGGGGCGGGGGGTGAGAAAACCTGTATTTGTGCTGGAAATGGCCCACCTTGATTATCATACACATTGTAGGGAGAGTGGTCACTTTGGATAAGCTATTACCAGCAGGAGAGTGAGTTTGTGTGTGTGTGTTTTTTGGAAAGGGGCGGGGGGTGAGAAAACCTGTATTTGTGCTGGAAATGGCCCACCTTGATTTTCATGCACGTTGTAAGGAGAGTGGTCACTTTGCATAGGCTACTACTAGCAGGAGAGTGAGTTTGTGTGTGTGGTTTTTGGAGGGGGGTGAGGGGGTGAGAGAACCTGGATTTGTGCTGGAAATGGCCCACCTTGATTATCATACACATTGTGAAGAGAGTGGTCACTTTGGATGGGCTATTACCAGCAGGAGAGTGAGTTGGGGGGGGGGGGGGGGGAGGGTGAGAAAACCTGGATTTGTGCTGGAAATGGCCCAACTTGATGATCACTTTAGATAAGCTATTACCAGCAGTGGAGTGGGGTGGGAGGAGGTATTGTTTCATGGTCTCTGTGTATATAATGTCTTCTGCAGTTTCCACAGTATGCATCCGATGAAGTGAGCTGTAGCTCACGAAAGCTCATGCTCAAATAAATTGGTTAGTCTCTAAGGTGCCACAAGTACTCCTTTTCTTTTTGTGAATACAGACTAACACGGCTGTTACTCTGAAATCTCCATCATCATTGGGCAGTTTTCTGTGGCTACCCAACAGCTCCCACTCAAAGCAATGTGATCGAATAGTACTTCTGAAAATCTTCACCAATTATTTTAGTACCTAAATGTAGATTTAGGAGCACAGATTTTTGCACCATTTTTTTTAAATTGGCCTGTATGTTTATTCTATTCTTGTAAGCAACTGGACTATTTAAATGTATACAAATCTTGCTCTCAAAGTAAGCCTTTGATCAAAATCCAAACCAAACCTTTTTTTCAAGTTTAAAAGCATTCCGTTGAATTTTCTAAACTGTTTTCTCCATTTAAAATTGGGATAAAAAAAATCTGACAGGACAAAACATATGGGAAGGCCGCTGGATGCAACATTTCTCCCCCCTGCTCCCTGATCCTTTTCTCCCTTCTTACTGCCCCCCACCTATGAAGGTCATCAGGAAATATCAGAAATCTCACATTAATCCTGTTCTCAGGAAGGTTACAGCCCAATTTTGCAGAGCAAAGAAGATCAGAAAGTTCAGTTAGACATCCAGACTCTTCAGCTGTAACAAGTTGAAATGCAAAAGAAAAAGTCCTGCCCCAATCCTCCTATGGCTGCCATATGTCTGCCGTTTATTAGGAGAGAATTTACTGTTCATTAATTGTGACTGTACCACAATTGTAATATCATTACCTATTTTGCTTCAGGTGATACATTAACTAACGGCTGCAAGTACATGAGTCCTTATGACCATGCAATTTTTGTTTCCATTTTGCATGCAGGGTCATAAGCAGACCTGGTTGGGAAATTTCTGTCAGAATAATTTTCCAACAGAAAATGTCCTTTTTGCAAAAATTTCCCCTGAGGAAAATTTCAATTTTTCAGACCCCCCCCCCCCACACACACACATTTTTTTGTCAGGAAAATCAAAATGATGGCTTCCCAACTGCCCACCTGAAGGTTCTTGTTAACTTCTTTTTTTTGCCTACAAGGAGAAAAATTATAAAGAGCTTCAAAGCAAGCAACAAAATTCCATTTTGGTTCTCCCAAAATAGAATTTTTCTGGGAACCCTTTCTTGCAAAAATATTTGCATTTTTTTATTTTTTGTTCCGGTTCGACATTTTCAAGAGGCAGAGGTCTGTGAGGTGAATCAAGATCTGGAGTTGGACACACTATGGTGAGACTGCTACTGCCACTCCCTGCATGGAACACCTAAGCCCTATCTTACAGTGTGATTGCAGATAATGGGGAACTTTCCCAGATACTCAGAAAACAGGAGAGAGAAAGAGGTAGATATTAGATGACTTGAATCAAAACCTGCCCAAACCACTCTGCATTCCTGAACATCATCCCTGCCAGACCATGCAAAGAGGCAGGACTGTCATATTAACAACCCAAATCATGAACAAATAGTGCTTAAAAACACTTGAGTGGGCTCTTGGGAGCCAGTGTAACAACTATTAGAGAGCAGATCAAGCAAAACTACAAGTTAATTTGTTATAGGTCTCTAAGCAGAAATTAAATGCTAGTAGAAGACCTCACAATTGTGAAAAACAATCCCAAAGGCAGGTAGCTCTTCCCCAAAAGCCCAATTCTGGTCTCACTAAATCCATTTGACTTCAGTGAAGTTACTCATAATTTCTGCCACTGACAGTGAGATCAGTGTCAGTCCCAAATATAGATACCAGGACCATTATCCCTAAAGACAGAAGCTGGCAGATGCAAATTAAATTGGAAACCAAAAGAACCTATGTATTACAAGCAGTGTGAGGGTGGGGAACAAATAAACAAATTCTTTCCAGATTCTTATACCAAAGAATCCATGGTTTTCATTTCCAAGCTGTCAGAAAGGCATTTTGCTCTCCAAATGGAAGGATATTTTTTTCCAGTTACCAGAAGACAAATAATAAATGGTAGCAAACAATAGCTAATAAATCCCGTCTAGTACAAATATTTGGGAAAATAACCATTTGTGCTAAAGTTCATGACAAATTCATGATTTGTGAAGATTGCTGGGCCTGAGTTTTAAAACTGGTGGTAGGGGAAAGATGTAACATTTTTCACCAGTAATTAATTGTCAGTGAAAAGACTGGAATTTAGGGGGATAACTTTCAAAAGCCCAAATGACAGTTAAACTCCCTTTGAAACTCGATGAAGGAGGGGCATCTAACTCTGAACTGTGCCTTTGAAAATCTCCCTTTAGAGATCTAGGTACATGGTTGCAACTGAATCATCACAGTGGAGACTTAGGGACCATATGAGTAGCACATTTGGACTCTGAGTGGGAAGAAGTAAGTGCCATGTACTGTGATGTATACTATTGTGTGACTACTCTCAGCTGAGAGATTATCTGAGAACATAAACGGCAACAGAGGAAGGTGTTGTTTCTTTCTCCATAAGAAAACCAAGTACTAATATGGAAGTACACTGTGTACAGGGAAGTACACTGAGGTGCAAAAAATACCCGTGGCGCCATAGAATTACAATGTGGGCTCTGTTTATGCAATGATGTCTGGGGAGATATCTGGTGGAAAAAAATTCAATTTATTTTTTAGAGCATCCTGTCCCTTTAAATCATACCATGCAATTTCACATAAAACTCTCTCTCTATATAAAAACAGAAATTAAATATAATGTAGCTCCTGTTACATGAATTATGGAACAGATGCTTTATATTTATTTTCACCCAGGTATAATGTTTTCCTCGTTCCTAATTAAATGTTTATTTGACTAATATTTAAGTTAACTTCAAGTTATGTGTTTTATTTGAATTTTGAAAGCATGCAGTGCCCACTGTTGTACTGGCATGCTGTAATAAATTCTTTAAAAAAAAACATTTTCCAATCAAATGAGGCAGACAACAAAATTTTATACGCTGCATGTCAGCATCTTGTACTGAAGATACTGTATGTGTTCAGCAACCAGAATCTGCTGTCTCCTTATGCTAAGTGGAAAACTATACTGCAGAATTTAAACAAACTACTTAAAAATAAATTCTACAGGAGAATATTTGAATTTTATAGCTTTTTAAAAAGTGAGAGAAAGGTCTGCCAGCATCAGAATTGTTAAATAAAATATCCAAAGTCAAGTGAAAAGCTGTAAAAGAAAATGTAGATTGTAAAAGGGGTTCTTTGTCCCAAGTTATTTTGTCTTGAAACTTTAGAGATCAGTATGTTTTTGTAGATATAAAATGGCTAAGGAAATGCTTCCAAGCACTTTTTAAAATGGCTATACCCTACCAGATGGGATAACACTGAGAAACCTTTTTAAAAATGTCAATCTTAACATTAACATGTCAGGGAGAGAGACGGATTTGTAGGAATTTGAACAAATGTGAGCTTCTCCTCAGCAGGATGAAAGCTAGAAGCCAAGGGATTGAATGAGGGTCATTTCATAGAAGTATCTTCACAGTAATAATATTAAACCATTTTTCTAGAGCTAGGAGATTATCCAGGTGCACTTGTAGCATTTCAAGAGGCAAGTGGCAGTATGTATTTAGATCACATTTTCACAGGAACTGGACTAGAAATTGAAAAGCGACTACCCCAAAATCCAAAACCATACAAAGATTTGCTTTGAGTTTAGTACTACAAATGTTCAAAGGCTTCAGGTGCTAGCAGGCAATTTCCTATTTTATTTATAATTGATTTTCCTATCCTCAAGTGTAATACAAACCACCAGAGCGACATTACTGCATAACACAGAGATAACAAGGATGTCTCTTCACATTTGGTGAGATCATATGTGACATGCCCATCATGAGATCCTCTCAAGGGAGTGGAATTGACTTGTATGTTTCTATCCTACCAATGAATGGATATTTTTGGAAAGACTTCCTGTCAATTTAATGAACTTCAATAAACATATGTACGAATTTACACAGAGTAATGGGGATACATCACCAATGAATTAAGTCTGTCCCTTGGAATTTTAATGGAGAAAGCACTAGGGTTCCAGAATAACCTAATAGCTTATCACTTCAGCAGATACAAACATTCCCTTGCCAAAGTCAGTGTTCGGCATCTGTACAAGCTCTATGCTGGGTGCCTGTCCCATGACGGCAACCACCAGAAAACAGAGGTTTCCAAGCTACAAATTTCAGATCCAAACTTCCCCCGAAAATGAGGATAGTCAGAGCCAGGGTTTTGGTTAAGCACCACACCAGAAACCAGCTTCAAATTTTGGATCTGAATCTCAAAGTTCCTACAGTTCAAGCAGTTTCCTGAGCTAGGTTTTTGTTTGACTCATTATCGAGATATAGACCAGCCATTAAGTTCAAATCTGAATCTGGGCCAAACATTCTCATAGCTTGGACTGTAAAACACATGTGTCAAACGGTTCACAGTACTGAAATTACTCTCCCCCAGAGGTGAAGCATTCTGATGCCACTGAACTGCAGGATGCAGGTGGGTACAAACTGAGGCTCAGTAAGTCAGGAGGGCAAGAAGGGGCTAGAGCTAGGGAGCAGTATTTTTTCATAGCATGTTTTCCTGTCGAGCTCATGCAATTCTACTTGAATAATAATGCTGCTACAAGAAGCACTGGCTCCCTTTCTGCACCTTCTTGGCCTTTCTAAGGTAGGACACAGGCACTTTTTATAGTTGCAGAGGGGGACAGTGGAAGGATACCTAGTGACAGCTTGAATTCAAGGGCTTCTAAATGATTCCAAACCACACCACTTGTCACCTCCATAAGGTCAGAATTCCTTCTTAGAGAGAGAGCATGGAGCAAACTCATTGCCAAGAAACTTGCAGAGTTTCCAGACTCTCCTCCAACTATCATTTCCACAAGAGGGGATGATCTGGCCCTCTATCCTGGCTAAGGGCCTGAAACCATCCAAAGCAGTGACTTTGAAAAGTCTGGAGACACTTGAAACTTTCTTAGATGTCACGGAAAATTTTGAAATCCATCATGTTTAATGACATTTCGGCTTGTATAACACATTGGCTGGATTTCTTTTTCCGTTTTGTTTTGTGTTACTAAGAATATTTGTATGAAAACAGGATATTTATTTATTAAAAGTTCATAATTTCCTGCTGTTTCTCCCCCACTGTGAGTGATAATCCTTAAAATGCATTAGCAGCAGGAGCCCATGAATGCTTAAGAAAGATAGATCCTGTTTTCCTGTAAATGTCCTTTGTAATTGTCAGTGATAATAAAATAAGGAAAGGAAGGGGCAAAAATAGAGAGAAAAAAAAAAAGGATGATGCATGACGGGCAGGATTGTTTCTATACTGAATGACTTTAAAAGTTTTCCATGTGATGTCAACTGCTCTTGAATATCTTTCATTTGCCTCTCATTCTCAGCCATTATGTTATAATAAACCCAATGTTCACCCCTATTGAACAGTCACAAATGCAGCACCTTCCTTGCAGCCAGGAGAGAGAGGGACAACCTCTGTCCATACTCCTGCATTTGCACTCTATAAGATGATGTCCTATAAGAGCAATGCCAGAGACAGGCAAGGAAGGAAAGAGGGATTCTTGTCTGCCCACACCACTACACACACAGCTGGAAATCTAGGTATGGAGGCCTTCACCTAGAAAACCAAGGAGCAAAGAGAAAAAAAAAGAGGGGTTGTCAAAAAAACAAGACAAACAAGCAAAAAAAAAAAACCTGGCAAGTCTCAAATACAGACTTGGATTTAGCTCCATACTGTCTTCTCATCTTTCATTTTCCTTTGGAATATGGTTTGCATTTCTAAGATGTACTAGTCTGATTGTCATATGACTGAACACATTTACAGTTTTGAGGTTTTGCCTAAAATCAGAGAAGATCAGGGCATTACAGAACATGATGATGTACTATACAGTGCAATAGAAATATCCCAAAACATTGACCTATACCCTAGCAAATGCCCAAGTGAGTTTTACTTACCCTTCTAATGAAAAGGATGATCCCTTAACAGCTCCATTCTTCCACTCGGTTATTTTCTTAGTCCTTTTTACTCCTGCAGTCAGGTGGCATTCAGTGGTCAGTCTGTGTTTAAGAAGCTTGCAAGAACTCTTCTTTATTGTGTGCCCATTTCAACCAGCCGTGCACAAGAAAACTTCACAATGCATATCCCCGATTCTCTGTCTGGGAAGCTCAGCCAATACAGGCAGTCACAGTCACATATACCATACATTTCTAACTCTAGGGAAACTCTCCTTAAAAACAGGACCCTGACTGTAATTAAAGCAGATGGAAATGAACTCAGAAAACCTGGTCACAGCACAACCAATAATATCTCCTCATTTTCAGAGGTGTTGTGCGTCTGCAAGTCCCATTAAAATCAGTAGGCGCAACAGTGGTTTGGAAATCAGTTAGCTTCTATGGCTATTAAAATTTAGGGTTATATCCTCAGATGGTTTAACATGGAGTTTTATATGGATCTGGCCACTAAGATTTAAGAGGAATACTAAAAATATCATTTTAATAAATATGCAGTTGAAATAAATGGTTTTACTACAGTATAACTCAAAATTGACCTGTCCTCTGCCTCACTTTCTCCTTCCTGACTATGTTCCTGTTCCGTTTAGAACCTCAAGGTTAACCCCACGCCCAAACAATTAGTTTTGACAAGAATAGGGATGAAGCCCACATCCACACCAAACTCCTCTTGAAATCAAGGGAAGTTTCACATGCAGAACAACTGCAGGGTCAGGCCCACAATTTAAAGCAGTGGTCACTGAATGTAGGCATGCCCTGCTAGGATCATGTGGAGGAAGGGGGGACACGAGGAGGGGCCTGGGCCAGCCCTGCTGGGGGGCAGGGAGTGAGTACCACCCAGCCCCGCTCTGCCCCCAGCTACAGCTGCACTCCAGCCCAGCTATGCCCTCATTCCCTCTCCACCTCTCGTCCCAGCTCCTCCCCCATCCCCAGCTCAGCCTTCAGCCCATGCTCCTCTGCTAAGCCAACTATGCAATAATAGAGGGGGAGCATGGACAGATTCCATTACTGGTAAGGGGGAGGGGGTGCAACAGGAA
Organism: Chelonia mydas; assembly: GCF_015237465.2. Taxonomy (NCBI): domain Eukaryota; kingdom Metazoa; phylum Chordata; order Testudines; family Cheloniidae; genus Chelonia; species Chelonia mydas. Next base: position 44,253,512 of record NC_057852.1, read on the forward strand.
GTGTTTCAGCACCACTCCTTTAAAGTTTAGATGGTCAGTAGTATGGCGAGCTTGAAACAGAACAAGAGAGAAGGTAAGGCAGTCAGAAATCAGCCCAGATAAATCTTTCAGGTTCTCAGCAATTGCTTTTAAGTGATATATATTGACTGCTTTAGGAACAGCTATACTGGATCAGACTCGTGGTCCATCTAGTCCAGTAACCCTGTCTCTGACAGTGGCCAGCACAGAAGCTTCAAAAGATGATGCAAATAACCCGACACTAGGCATCTGTAGGATAATCAACCCCTTCCTCCCCCCACTCCAATGTCTAAATTTTAGAGATTGGCTTGAACCCTGAAGGATGACACCTGCACTCATCACTGCATATAAAGGCACATAATTCCCCCAAAATTTATCAGTAAAAAACCCTCTCTTTTTATTTAATGTAATTTCTTTCACTCTTGTTTAGAGATGGTGAAATTTACCCTCCCAGTACAAAGCCTGAGGTTCTGGGCTTAGTGCAGGAAACTAAGACCCAGTCCTGCAAAGAGTTACATGTGCACTTATCTTTAGGCAATGAGGGTAATTCTACTGAAGTCAATGGGATTGCTCCCACTTGGAAAAGTTAAGCACACACTAAGTCGTTGTAGGACTGGGTCTATAGCAGGAATTTGAGCAGATGGAGGGGACAAAATCCATCAGCCCCACAAAGGGGAAGACTATGGAGCTTCAGTGCTATGCTCTTCCAGAGCATCGTCTAGAGCAGTAGTTGCTGCACCTCTATGTCCCGTATGTAGGGGTTTATATGGATCTAGTAGCCACTCCAAAGCTGATTCCTACACTTCCCTCCATGTCAGACTCTTCAGAGCTGGCAGACAGTGTCTGTGATGCTGGTGGCACAAAGCAGTCTCAATAACAGCTTTAAGTGTGATTGGCAAAGGACTCCCGCTCTGTACAGGAATCCATGCATGACGTAGACCTCCTGTAGTATCTCTTATGCCACTTGCCTTCTGTGGGTGGAGTAAGCATAGACCGGGAAAAGACCACAGCTAGGACTCCCTATCTTTAGCTACCTGAGGCTTCCAGATCTCCTTACTGGGATCACAGGCAGGCAAAGCATAAGTTAGAGCAGTCACTGGGGTGCTCTAACTTTAGCTGGGATCTGATTGACTACCATCTATTCCCAGAATCAAAGAGGCATTAAGATGGCTTAAAACACAACTTGGATATAGCCCACTGTTGAGGCTTGAATCATTTGAATTTTACAACTATAAGAAATAAATTATACCAATTACGTTTTCGACCTATAAACCTCCATTAATTCATCCCCTCAAGCCAACAATTGCCAAGTGAGTAGGAATAATTATTTTTAAAATGATATAACATCAGAATATGGATGAAAGAAATCTCAACTCCATCCAAAATTATAAATTGAAAATTTTATACTGGCTAAAATGTTCAGACTCGGGCACTTGAAATTAGGCTCTTAAATCCATATTTATGCTGCTAAAGAAAAGTGACCTTATTTTCAGAAGTGCTGAGAATGCACAAATCCCATTGGAGATGGAGGTCTGAAAAAACTTGAATAATCCTTACTAAGCATAATCTAGACTTTGCAACCCTTACTATTTTCCATTGCATGGACAGCAAATGCAAACGTTAGCATATGATATATCTGTTTGGGAATTTGGGACCTACATATCTTATGTTAACTAACATTTGGATATTTCATATTTTTCTTGGACTCATTTACACATTTATATTGGTGCCAGAATGAGGAGAAAATTAGAAAATATTTTTTGTAAAAAAAACGATCCCTTTTAGTTGCAGTCTTACATGTTTTCTCATTACAGAACTCAGGATGTTGAAGCCCAGCAAAATGAGACCAGCCTTGTTCATGCAGATATATAACTGCATGCTGTATTTTTTTTAGAAAGATTTACAGCCTTCCAGGAACAAGAAAGCAGATTTGTTAGTACCATACCACGAGTGACAGTGGTTATAACTGTGTCATAGGCCAGGATTTAGGGACACAGGTTTATACTGCTAAGCTCACCCCAAACTTCTTGATCTATGTTAAATTATTAGAATATTTGGCCCTGATCCGGTATCAGTCTGCTAGTGAAGATTCCTTTGCTTGTGGAGCATCCCACTGAGCTCAATGGATTCTGTATCAGGTAATGGAATCTGTGCTAATCGATCCCACTACAAGCTCAGAGCCTTTGATTGCAAGCTCTTTAGGGCAAGGAGCTTGTCTTATTCTATGTTTTATAAAGTATTGTGAACAACTATATAGCTATATAAAATCATAAATAAAATAATAAAACCAACTCAGGGTTAGTAGATAGGTGCAGCCACTGTACAAACAGCAGCATTCTGGCAGGGAGGTTTATCAACATGCTGGTGGCAAAAATTTAGCAAAGGGCTCCCAGAAGCTGCCAAGAGCTCCCTACAGCACATCACTGGCAAATGAAGAAACATGCACTGGACCATTTAAAAAGTTAATGTGTTCTCTGCTTATATGAGAGATGGGATCAAGCTGAAAGGTTCAGCTCGGAATCTGCTGTTTCCTGGTGTTGGGTTATGGGGTTGTGGCTGACACCCATCTCTAGCTGAAGCACACAAATCAGGTTGTAAAGAATGGTCGCTAGACAGTTAAACACCATACTGGAGAAGAGAACAGTTCTATTTTTGTATTTCACTGCAGGTTTCTTTTCTGCATCTGGCAAAGAATGACAAATGGCAGACGGATGAATAAATCATATTAATAGACATTTTAAAAGACTTTGCATCCCCTCCATAATATCTTCCCTCCAAATATAAGAAATTATTGTGGTTACCCTAACAGGGAAGTTATATGATTGCAAGTGGGAAGAGAGGTGGTCCAAGCAAGAATGAAGTAATTGGGAAGCTGATCAATGATGCAATCTTTCTTGTAAGTGGTGATCATGGTATGGAAAAGTTTGATAACCCTTACTCTAGGCCACGCTTCTGCCTTTTCAAGCTCCCTGCAAGTGATGGAGCACGTTAGTTCTAGGGCTTTCTGGCCTAATTAGAAAGACACTTTTCTTCCATTTCAGAATTCTGACACAACGTGTCAAATCAAAGGTCAGATTCAGTCATTTTTTTTTTATTTTGGTGAACTACAATTTGTTTTTTTTAAAAAATCCAAACATATGTTTAAAATCCCAACTCAGTAACACAGTATCTCTGAAGTTTTTAAAGCTATGAATAAATGCATTTTAAAACACATTTTAAAAATCAGTTCCTCTTCCATTTTCCCTGCCAAGTTCTGAGTTCAAGAATTCATGAGCTGGAGTCACTAATCAGTTTCTGACCCTCTTACACCACTCAGGAGGTGCAAGTCAATGGAAACTGGCCAGCAGACAATTCTTCTGTTGCAAGGGAAGTTCCCTGCCAGCACAGATGTGTTGGATACAGAGATGTGCTGCCCCTTCTACCTCCTGTTTGACATACAGTGTGTGGTGGGGGAAAGAGGATGCATGGAAGAAAGAGGCCGCCCTGGAATTACACCATGACAATCCTACACTGGTTTAGGGTCCATGAGGAAACACTATGCCAGTTGCAAACTCAATGCTTCCTGTCAGTTTTGTTTGGCACAAGAGAGACTCTAGTTTTGTGTTTCCCTTGACTTTAAGCTCAACTTCCTTAATGCCAATTTTATATTTAAGTCACATCCCATGTAATTTCCCTTATAAATTGTTTGAGAAGAGCAAATGAAATCAAAGATTAATCAAATTGCAAGTACATACATTGCTTCATTCAGATTCACTACCTGACAAATATTGCAAAGCACTTAATTTGCGCTTCTATAGCACTTTCCATCTAAGAATACCAAAACACCAACCCTGAATAAATTTCTCCTCTCACCACCCTTATCAGGCATACTTTTCAGGTTCTTGTACTCAAGAGATGTGCTATTCCTATTGGATAGATGGGGAAACTGAGGTACAGAACTGTGTCTTGCCCAAAGTCACACAGGAAATCAGTGATAAAACTGTAAATAGAACCCAGTTATTTGTCCTATTATTCTCAAGTAAGTACATACCAAAATAAAATGTTCTGTGTGTCATTAATTCTTAAAAATCTAAGTCTTTCTTCATACTGGCCTATGGACTCATTTAAAATACCATTTTGAACCAGTTCAAGATAATGTCATTTAAACCGGGCTGAGCTGGTCATATTTCTCAAGTATATTCTTTAGAGGATTATACTTGACCAACTGTGCAGCTGACTGCAAAAGTGTCCTTCTAGTAATTTATTCAATGTATAATGGCATTATTCCTCATGTGTGCTATGGTATTTTATGCAGATCCCCTAGCAAGAAACATGCTTGAAGTTAGGTGCTGGTTAGTTTAACGTGCATATTGCTTTATTTATCCCTATTTCTCCCCTCCTCCCCCCGATTGCAGCACTCGGCCTTGAGTTATAGAGTTATCAACTTTTCATAAATGGATCAAATAACCTGAACTGCTATTTTCAAGTGGTTTTTTGGTGGTGGTGCGGGGGAGAGGGGTTGTTTTCCACTTCATTCTGTTTCCTTTTCTTGTCTCCTGATGGTAAACCCTGCCAAATATTTCAAAAGCTCTTCTTGGCAAATAGTAAAATAATTGGGAGAGAGAATATCCCAATTAGAATGTTTTGGCAGGTTTCATTTTTGGATGCTGATGAGACAAGACTTTTTTTTTTAGTATCCTTGACCAAATCATTAGTAAAGACACTTCCCTGCCCATATATCTCCATTGCACTACAGCTAATGTTTGCTTGGAGAACAAGCAGGGAGATCAGTCCCAATTTTGATTTTTTTTTTTAAAGCGCAGATAGCATTAAAATAAATCTGTTTCCCTCATCCCATCTGTCACTCATTGACACCAAACTCAAATTCTTATTTTTCTCCCTATCCTTCTGTGTCAGAAAGCTGTTCGCTGCCCTTTGGAATATAAGAAGATGTTGCATATTATACAATTAAAGGTTGCACAACACATGGAGTAGCACAATTTGTATCATGTCATTAAAGGTTAGATTTGATCACTATATTTTTGGGTTAGCTTTGGCACCATAGAAATGCATGTAAGGCCCAAGAAAACATTTTTTATGGGCCGGCGGGGGGGCGGGAGGGGGGGGCAGGAAAGAAAGAACATTGGGGCCTTGCACAGGTTTCAACACTGCAGAAGCCAGATGGCATTTTTATTGGATCCCATTCTAACTTTGTGTCAGCACTTCCTTTATAAGTCCTTATTTTGATTTGGATTATAAATTGCTCATAAAAATCCATCCTAGACCAAAAGTTGAGGCACAAAGTCTCAGCCTGAAAGGAATTTTTTTTAAAGTACCAAACTTGGCTATTTGGTCTTTTTAAACTCCTAAGATTACAAACAAAACATAACTGAGATAAAGTTTTTGCTTTATACAGGAGTGTCCCCATCAAGCATTAAAATTAGAATGTAAGGAAACCTGAGTCTATTTATTGGCGCTTCTGCATCCTCAAAGTTCCCTACATGGCTCTTCCAAAGCCATTCTTACTACCAATGAAACCAACTGCAATAGATCCAAAATACAAGGCACCCATTTTTACAGTGCCATTCTCCCAGTTGAGGAAAAGACGTATTGACTAATGAGTTTACTTCCTCTGTGTTATTTCCACTCAGTTAAACTTCATCATGAGCCTGAATAAAAGCCCTCTGAAGTCAATGGGAGTCAGGCTTCAGGTGAAGAGCAGAGAAAATGGTCCTTTTATGTTTTTATTTTTGTTATAGTTTTTCCTTATACTTTGTGTTGTCATATCTCAAAAAGTGAAGTGAAAAAATGTGTTATTCACCTAACGTGGAAAAGAACATAGCTCAGGATTCAGATGCTTACTTGCTTGCCAGCATTCTCTCTTCCTAGTCTACGGCTTGGCCCACCTCTAGCTTTTTCCTTAATTGCTTTTACAAATGGACCTGTAGTTGAAGATGGAACAGACCTACATAACAAGGTTAGGATTAAATAACAGTTATTGTGGTTAACAGACTGAATTTTGCCTTTAGAAATACAATGCATGCTTTCTGAGGAGGGGGAAAGTGGAAAAAATGCCAGATTTTTAACACCATTTCAGCAGTTTTCTCCAGAATTGCCTCACTGCCAATTATATCACATCACACCAGCAGTCTAAGAAAGGAAGCTGGCCTTTCTCACTGCAAGTCACAAAGTTGCTTTGTAGTTTGATTAATCTATCCTCAGCCTGCTGCTTTTAGCAGACTCTGGTGTGTTTCGGGGAAATACACGTAATGCTGTGAGCCTCCCACTCCCAAGCCTGTACAAGGGTACCTGGCCAAACTGTGTTCAAATGACAACATGGCAATAAACAGATACTGCACACCACACCTCAAGGAAATGATAGAGAGCCTCTGTGATGCCTCAAAGAAAAAAAAAAGAGTAACAGTACAAGGCAAAGGATATCTTGCAGCACAAAGTTTCATTATGGGCAATAAATTGGAAAGCTTATTCTGATGGGTGTTTTGTTTTATGAGTAAAGAGTGTATCTTAAGGAATACACTAGAGTATGTAATACTTGACAGAGTTCCATTTTGTTTTTGGTGCATAACCAAAAACAACACGCTCATTGATAATCACAAATAATTTGATAAATGTGTTCCTGGCACTCAGAGAGAGAGAGAGCACTGCAGAAACTGGACAATGCTCCAGTGATGCTTTGCAGAAGCCATGCGTGCTTGTGTTGTCAGCAGACCATCAAACCCAGGCAATGCTTTGTCAGTTTAATAATGAATCTGGGTGTAGAAGTAGGCTAGCCATTAGCAAGGATGCCAGCTTCTGCTTCACAAGTTAAATCAGCTTCTCTTCTTTGGGGACAGTGGGTGTGTGCAAAGCATAACACAAAATTTGTTATAGTTATAATAGATCTTGACTTGTTAGTGGTCTCTCCTACTTTCATCACCACATCCACATTAGTTCTTTATGTCAGCTTCAATATCCAGTTACATACATATGTATTTGCTGTAGCTCATGATGATCTGACATTTGAAAAAGTCGCATGAATTTTACGCATTGTATTCTGCATTCATGATTTTCTTAGTTCTCTAGTTGAATTTTTTTAGATAAAACCAATGTATTTTTCGTATTAACTTCAATACTAGCATTGTTCAACAGCTACTGGGTTAAGTATGTTCATACAGGGGAGGGGCTCAAGCTGCAAAATTGGTTTCTGGATTTCAAGTACACAAACGCTCCAGGTCGTTTGGATATGGGGTTTAGCTTATCCCATTTTACTAAGATTCTGCCTACTAGCAATATCTGGATTTGTCTGAACACCCACAAAATGTAGGGTGTTTGGATCTCAGGTTTCAAATTAGGTCCGTCAAGCTACTTAAAGCAGAGATCAGGTTCAACTAGTGACAGAAGAACATTAAAAAGTAGGTAGTACATAACATATAAGCCCCCCAGAATTCAAATAGGGGCAGAAGTATATGTTATATTTTACATTTACATTTCCAGTCTTGGCAAGAATCCTTAACATCCAAGATACATAAGAATTAAAAACCAATACAAAAGTTAACCAGATGGGATGAAGGTGGAATTTCAGTTGGACCTTTGAGTTTCCTTACTCAAATGGGTTTTGAGCAAGTCAGGCCTCTAATGTTACTTTAAAATACATAGAATTCTTACAGTACTTTGATTTTTGAAGCTTGGTAATTTCATTCTTTCACCATGCTTACAAGTATCAATATATACTGGATACTGCTGGACTGGTAGTGCTTTTCATTGGATGTTTCTTTTCTGTTTTCTTCCATCCATTTGCCAACTGCTTTATTTACCCAGCCAAATAATGAAGTAAACCGTACAGTCAAATTGTTACATAGGAATTCCACACACTTTTTTGTTGATAGTACTTCGTTAACACAACTTGGAAGCATAAACAAAAAATGAAGTTAAATTCTCAGATTGAAAGAAGTGAGTAAAAACAAAAGGTGCAGCTCCCCATAGTAAGGACAGAAGAGCATGTTTTTCCTTTGTTTTATTTCATGAATGTGTAAATGACAGAGGTCATTTATGGTGCTCACTTCATGCTCCAAGGAAAAGAATTCCATTCTGCTCAAAACATGCTGAACTCAGCATATTGAATCTAGCCAAAAATAAGACATTAAGGACCATGATTTTAAAAATGTGTGGAGGCAGACTAGAGAGACAATTGTGCTCACAAAATATACAATTGTGAGTACAAAATAGCTAATGGGACATAAAGAGGTCATTGTACTTGCAAACAAATTATCCATTAATATGCTCTTAAATTTGTATTGGACACACTCAGGACCAGATCCTCAGATGGTACAAATCAGCATCTGATTTCCATCAGCTGAGCACCTGAACCTCTCTGTGTCCAAGCATAGAAGTGCAACTTATTTTTAGAGAATTTGGTCCAAAATTCTTAAGGGTCTGAACAAATTGGTCAGGGAGAAATCACAACCATCCCTGTATCAGTTGCACTGGAGTATGTAAACTGAACCCATAAGATATCTGATATGCTAATACTTTAGATAATTGTATCATGACTTTGTCATCACAACATCCTGAAGTTGCGCCATGATATTTAGTGGTCAGAAGTTTGACTTTGCTCAAGTTTGAGGCAACAGCAGAACCTGAAATTATACTGAAGACCATTTGGAATCAAATTTTTGAACTGAATTGTGTGACTGAGTGATCAATCACTCTTCCTTTTAAGAAATGCAGATAATGCATACTGATAGTGATGTCATTGCATCTTTAGCTAACTTAACAAGTAACTTTCTATGAAACTCAATTTTCTGTGCTGAGCTTTCATTTCTGCCTTTGATGAAAATGCTTGTGTGGATCAAATGTTGATTCACACCCCATCTGGACCAGAGTGATTTATTCCTGTTTGATAAAGATCCAGTTTTAGTGATTCAGTTTGCAGGAGGACACTGCCTTGGATCTTTAAACAGAGCCAAATTAAGGTAACCGAGGACTTTAAATACATCACAGCACACCTCTCATTCCCCTGTATTTCCAATCCCAAGCTATGACCCTATCCCTCCCTAACATATTTAAAGGTGAGACGTGTTCTGCTTTATTCCCCCAGAAGTGAAAGAAGATGGAATGTACCTACTTATGTGGTTGCACTAGGTCTGCTGCAGTCTATTCTAAATAGATCCTTGTTTTGATAAGCCTTTTGTTGTTTTAAATATACACATTTATGTATTTATGTTAGAGAAGGGAAGGTCAAAGAAACACCTTTTGCAGTTGGAGAGGACGCTCATGAAGTCTGTGATGGTCCTTAGTTCATGCGGGAGTAAATTCCAGTGTCTCAGACCTGCCCTTGAGAAAGTTATGGCTTCCATACTCATGGAGCTTTTTATCTTATTGTAGAGCATTCCATTGTGCTGGAGGAGAAGAGTTATCAACCCATGGTCTTAATCCCAGAGATTTAGATGGTCTTTTAGATTCCCTAGGCCCAGACCATGGAGCACCTTGAAGGACCAAAACCTTGAATTTGATTTGAAAATCCAGGAAAAGCCATTATGGAGAGGAGAACCTGTCTCATGTATTCATGGTAGCCTGCATTGCTTAGGAGACCCAGTTTGAGTGTGCACCTTTAACCAAAAGATATTGCACCATAGGGAAGAGTTCTTCCAAATACTTTCCTCTGACCACCAGCATAATTTCTCTTTCTCTGGTTCGTATTCAGCCAGCTGCTCTTCATCCAATAGCTGAAGTTGTCCAAGCACTGGGCCATCTTGGTGTTAGTGGTATGGTCACATGTGGTGAACGATAGGTAGAGCAGTGTACCAATTACACATTGCTGGCACTTGAGTCCATATCAATTGACCAATTCAACTAATGTCTGCATCACTACTCATTGGGTGCTCCCTTCTAGGGAGGATTCAGACCATTTTAGTGCATTACCCTGGATCCCTGCCACCTCTCTCAGGTGAGACAGCAGTATCTCATGATCAACAGTGTTGAATGCTGCAGTTAGGTTCAGAAGGATGATAATCAGTGGATACAGCGCAGACATTGACAGGAGATCATCCAAAGCAGTTTTAGTTCTATGTCCTTGCCTAAATCCAGATTGTGCTGTGTTTAGGATATTAACTTCAGTTAGATGAGCTTAAAGTAGGCTTTTTGCTAGCCTATGAACTTGCTCAAGAATGGGAGGTTTGATACTGGCTAGCAGTTAGCTAGAACTGATGAATCCATGGTGGGTTTCTTCACTTATGGTCAGACTATTGCATATTTGAAAAAGGAAGTTGAAATTACTTCTCTGAATGAGGCATTGGCTTTTTCTATCAGAAATGGCACTTGCTGTCCATGACTCTTTTACAAGCCAGAAAGGACATGGGTTGGACTCTCGGATCAGGATTTTCCTATGGTTTCAAGAACTTCTTGATATCTGACTGTACTGAACTCTGGGAATGCAAGTGGGCTTTTGGTTGGTGGGCATAAGCAGAACAAATCATTTGAGAAGGCTGCCTGAACGTGTGAGATCTTTTCAGCGAAGTGGGATGATAGTTCACTGGAGCACTTGATGTTCAGTTCTGATGCAGGGTATAGACACTCAGGATTGATTAAGTGGTTTACTACCTGAGATACTGAAGCTGCCAGAGGCCTCTGTTGGGATGGTGTTGGGTGGGTCTTAGAGGTAGCACCCTTAACACCAGATTGAGATGCATGGGGCAATTCACCCCTCAGATATTTCTCTAGTGTCTGTTTTAATCTGGTTTCATTTTATATGCTGGAATGTCTGGCTGTGACCTCATTTACTATTGATGAAGACTAGCTATCCTAGGAAGCCCAAGAAACACTTGAGTTTATCTGACCCAAGACAGACCTACAAGACTTTGAACCAGATCAGAGATATCTTGGTACCCAAGTTGAAGGTAGAATCATCATACCGAAAAATCTTTGGTTAACGTTCTTTTAAGTAGCACATATGGAATACCCAAGTGATAGGAAGGGCTATTTTTTTTTTTTTAAAAATTGCTCATAAATTGTTGCCATAGAATTTGTACAAATACTCATCACTTCATGGCAATCCTATGTGTACATGCACATGCAAATAAAAATAGTAATTGTGCATGCAAATAGGTACCTGGATGTTCTATTACATATTTGTGAATGCTGTAGTTTTTTTCTGGTGCACCTTAAGCACTAATTTGTGAAAGTGTGGCCCAAAGTGTAATCTGATCCATGATGCACATCCATTTTTAAAACAAAAGTTTCAATGAATACAGATGAAGAAACCTCTTTATTCTCTTGAAATTTATGTGTCTGTTCTATTTATGGGAACAGCATATATCTCAAACTTCTTTCAGGGCTGTCTCTAATTTTGACTGGAAATTTATTCTTACCCTACTTCCAGTAGACATTGTCCCTCTCAATGGAGGTACGTGAACAATACATTCAATGGATTAATCTCTATTCTGTTCAGGAATTATCCATGAACAGATGGGGACATTTGTTGTTTTCTCTTTGCAGGTGATTGACAATTGCTTGCAAATTGTGCAGCTCATCACCAAAGTAACATTCTCTTCCTTGATTAGATTACTCAAATCTTGGATATAGACTCAAAATTTGCTTTGCATAAAAACAAAATAGTGCTCACACTAATATTCACAAAAAGCAAGTAAAAGCCCCATGTTGGGAAATCACTTTAAATGTGTGTTTAATTCTATCCCTATGCAAGACAAGGTTTAAGCATGTGATTACATTTAATCATGTACTTGACACTTGAAAGAAAGAATGTGCTTCAATGCTATCCTGAATAGGAATGCTTTCCTGAATCAGAGTCCAATAAGAATACAGACATAGTCAAAATCTGTTTAGAATCCTCAAAGTGTTTTAAAGGAATCAGTAATTAAACTAAAACTTGTGATTTATGATGTCCTTTCAGATCTAAGTAATTTTTCTGTTTTCCTGTCCTCGTTCAGTCAAAAATTAGTTTTGATTGTAGCCTTTTCCCTAAACTCTTTCAATGCCTTTGTATGTTCAGTGTACTTAAAGTAGTGTCCATATGGCACCATATACAAATATAGTTTATCAGTGCCTTATCCAACATGCATTTAAATGAATGAAAAATTTAGTTATTGCAATGAGTTTAATGCTGGACATCATTCTGAAGTCCTTACTAAGGAACTGATCCAACTCTCAGTGGGAGGCAGGGATAGCTCAGTGGCTTGAGCACTGGCCTGCTAAACCTAGAGTTGTGAGTTCAATCCTTGAGGGGGCCATTTAGGGATCAGGGCAAAAATTTGGGATTGGTCCTGCTTTGAGCAAGAGGTTGGACTAAATGACCTCCTGAGCTCCGGTCCCTTCCAACCCTATGATATCTGTGTCCTATGAAGCTAATGGAAAGAATTTCATTGGGAATTCAAATTGGACTCAAAATTCCCTGTGTGGATGAGATCTAAATGAAAATAATGTTTGGCAACTTGTTATAGAAAGTCCAAAGCTGTGTGTATGCATTTGGGCAAAATCCAAATTGTTTGTATGACAAATCTAAGGTGATTTTTTATGTTTTTCGTTTGCTTGTTTTTTGGCGCTTACTAGTAATTGTTGTTACTAGTAATTTGGTGAATATAAATCTAACTTCTCCAATTTTATTTTGATATCTATTTGCATTATAATGTTACTGTCTACAGTAACCCAAGAAGGGATTTCTGTATAAAACTATGTTCAAACCTGTCATAACTTTGACAAAAATAATCTTCTCAGACTAGAACTTTCCGTGCTTGGTCTCCATTGAGAGCAGTTCTGTTTTTGCCAAGTATGAAGAAATTTGGTTCTGCCACTTTTCCATATCCAAAACACAAAAGATTTCATAATTTAGATACTCCTTGACACTCAAAACACAAGAGCTGTGAGCCAGATTCTCGGAAGAGCTGAGTACTTGCAGTTCCCATTGACTTATACTGGAGTTGTGAGCACACAACCTCTGAAATCAGCTCCTCTATTTTAAAAATCTGAATGATTCAGTTTAATGATTCTTGTTTATGATAACATGGATTTGGACACAACAGGACAAACTGTGCCTTGACTAGCATAGGAGCAGAGATCCTGCTGACAGATTATTCTGCTATAGAAACCTTACCTACAGATAGAGGGACATATTGTGGAGTTTGCTTTTCTGTTCTGCTGATCAGAAATGTTGCAATGTTCCTAACTAACCTATATGGTCACCAGCTGAAGACTAGACATGCCACCAATTTTAGACTTTGCACCCTGGGGTATGGTGGCACATTAGGCAGGCCCACCTGCTTGCATTTTCTTCAGCATTGTGGAGAGATCCTTCCATCTGTGTAACGGGAAGTAGCTCCCTATGTTTTTTTCCCCTAATGCACACCAGCTCAGAGTAGGATTTAATTGTCCAAATGATGCTCTGATTAGCTCATTGAGTGTTCTTGGTGATATGGGCATGTTTAAATCCTCCCCACATGAAGCAAACATCAGCCTATTTACATACTAGGTATCCATCCACCTATATAGCAAATCAATCTCACCTAATCAGCATTGTAAACCACTTTCACTATAGTATCCAGACTCTGAATATGGATTAAGAAACAAAATGTTAGGGCCTATCCAGGAGGACACTCAATTTTCCATTTTGTTACTGAGATAATGGTAGGCTTACCTCACTAAATGCAATTTTGGACTTTCTTCTGGTCTAGTTCTTGAGGAATGCTATGAACCAGTCAGGTGATTTGACAACACAACCAGAAGATAGCAAAAGTAGGACTCTCTTTAAAACAATTTAAACTGACATATAGTTTACACTGAAAACTCTACATACATATAAAAGTAATGTCAAATGCTAGAGGGTATAGAGTAAGTTTATACCTATACAATTTTTGACAGTAAAACTACTCTAAATGTTGACACAACACAATATTAATGAGAAAAGGTAATAAAAAAAAAAGGAACCAGGAGGCAATGCACTCTAGCAGATAGGGCAGTTGACTGGGAGTCAGGAGACCTAGTTTTCCATTCAGACTCAGACACTCACCTGCTGTGTGACCTAGGCAAGTTACTTCACCTCTTAGTTCCACCTAATTCCTTCCCACCTTTTGTCTGTCTTTTCTATTTAGGTTATAGTCTCTTTGGATCAGGATGGTGTCTTACAGAGCATTGGCATAATGTCTAGCACAATGGGGCCCTACTCTTAGCTGGGGCCTCTAGGTGCTACTGTAATATAAGTAATAAGAGGATGGAGGGAAGAAGAGAATGACCGGGGTCCAGCCAGCTAGAAGGGAAGCAGAGGAAAGTTACCTGGGTGTGAGAAGAGTGAAGAAAGAACAGCCACCCAAGAGGGGAGGTGGCAATGGTTCTGTGGACATTTTAGATTAGTGAAAATAATAGAGCAGAGTGCTTTAGGGTTTTTTATTTGATTTTTTATTTAATTTTTGCTTGGGACCTTTTCATGTGTTATGGCCTGAGTCTAGGCACAGCTCAACACCTTTTTCTAACAATTAATTATTTTTATCTGCACTACCGCTGTTTCTAACATTGTAAATCTAACAAATTAAGATCAAAGAGAATGCATAAATCCTTCTGACAATGAATACATTATCAGCGTGATGGAGAATTGGGGAATAACAGCATTTCCCTTCAACTGGCTGGAAGCCAGAAAGCAGATGTGTTGTGTAAGTCCCAAAAGACCACAGGGGCTGGATCCCCAGCAAGCTTATCTGTTCATTTTTCTCAGATAGTCCCAGAGGCAGCTGAAAGGCTCCAAAATGTTATGGATATCTTTCACTGTTTGGGGAAACTGGCATATTGATGGCATTTCACAATGACACCCAGTCCTGTGTCTTGATTTCTCCAAGAGTGAATAATGACATTACCCAGCTACTCCAACAAATAAAGCGACTGAAATAAATAGAGCATTGAAGACCTGGCAAAAGTTATGACTGATCTTTAAAAGACACCTGTCCTCTACTTGTGACAGCCTTGGAGTTCTATTAGAGTCATCACCTGACGTGGAAAGCCAAACAACCATCACTAGCAATAAAATTAAAATGTATCCTTCTCCCATATTTAGTTATTTAGGAAACTACATTCCCTCTTCTCTGACAAAAGTCTACTCATGGTTATCTTTATCTCTTCAAGTCTGGACAACCTTCTACTAAATCCACTGGAAGCATCCAGTTAGTTTGAGACATCAACCTCTCTGTTGATTTAAACATAAGGCCATATTTCTTCCAACTGATTCCTATTCAAGGGTGACTTCACAAATGGACTTTAGAACAGAATATTCTCACTGGGGTGCTGAGGGGGCTTGTTCTTCATGTCTCATGTTGCTATCCAATCCCATTAATTTCAGAGGGAGCAGAATCAGACCCTTTAATTACAAGGTTATAGCACTGGAAAGGCCTACACCAGAAAGAACAAGTTTGAGTGTAGATAATCTGTCCGAGAAAGTTTGGGTTGATAAACTTTGCAGAACAAAAGAACAAGTTGTCAACTAACTTTTCTTAGCAGAATTTAGAAGAAATGCACCTACTGTACATTTTCTACCCTCATTACATTCTTGGAGCTTTGACTTCCCCCTTTACTCCCTAGTCACAGATAGGTATCTAAACATGGGGAAGGCAGACTGTTTTCACAGCTGCTATTACAGTGTTATACCTATGTACTGTAGGCCACACAGGGGGAGCAGTCATTCAACTATTAAAACAATAATAAGATGTAGTTTAAGTCAATGGTCGGTCTTTAATTGTGCTCCTTAATGTTCAGTTTTTATCTCTAGAACAAAGTTGCTGTGAAAGGAACTATAGGTAAATTTCTTGGGTTGCCAGAACAGAAAGAATTCAGTCTTATGAAACCACCAATGCTGTACAGCTATTTGTGATCAAACAACAGTATATGTGTGGTGAGTAGTCTGTTCTGCAAGTCAGAAAATATTAATGCTGTCATAAATCTAAATTCATGGCAATCCATAATGAAACCTTATAAACTTAGGAACAATTCCTTCTCTCAGACTATCACATTTACCAAACTTAAGCCAACGATGAAGGAGGTAGTAAGAAAATGTGAACCTGGGCTTTAACATGGATTTCTGAGACTTCTAGTGGGAAGCCTTCATCAAATAGGTATTGAATGTTAAAGATTTGTGTTTTGTTTTAGCAATGCTCCACTCAGGTGGAGCATATTGCTCAGTGGATTTTCAGTTAGATCTAAAGCCTTATATTGCTATATTATCAGTTCAATGTATCCTATTTAAGCAGAATTGGTATTCATCTTCCTGTATTTTATGTTTACATCACAAAAACCACAATCCTACTTAGTGCAAACTGGGACCCATGTTGATAATGTCAATGGAAAAGTCAAGAATTTTCAAATGAGGTATTTTTAAAGTTACTGGGCCAAATGTTCAGCTTGGGTAAACTGGTGTAGTTCCACTGAAGTAAATAGAGCATTGCCAGTTTTATTTATAAAACCCTATAGTTGGTCAGTTCTTTTGTTTTAGCACTTACATTTTTTAAGTCTGCCAAGTGAAAAAGAATATAAGCCAATAGCTTAAAATAACTCTGCCAGTTATTCCAGAAGAGATGGTTTATTAGAAAAACCAGGAAAAACTATGTCTTGAATTTAAAGACAACATATTTTTCCAACAATCAACCAAAAAGGGGATAAATTCATATTTGGAACTTTAAAACTTAACAGCTAGAAAACAAGCATAAAAAGATAAAACAAATACTGCTGTAGAGAAAAGCCTACAAAGCAACATTGACTTTTTATATATCTTGTACACAGTCCAGAAGAATTCCTATTTTCATCAAGTATTCAAATTTATTACTGCTTTCCAAATTTCCCCTAGTGCAGTAACCATTCTAGTTGATAGCCAGCAACTCAGTCTTGTTCTTTTCCCTCTCCCCTGCAAAAACGTGAAGGTCTAAATTATATCGTGACACAGCTGAAGATGGGGAAAACATTAGAGATGACAACATTTGGACTAGACATGGGCCCAAACCACAAGTCCAGAATTCAACACCCCTAGACTTTGGGAAAGATTTCTCCAGTCATAACCCTGTTCCCTCAAATCCAAGGGCCCCAACTCAGACCATTTACTCTCTAACCCATCCAGCAGCCCTTAACTGTGATTCCTTTGGATGCATTACCACTCCCATCCAGGCTTCAAAGATGATCTAAATGTTCAAAATAAATTAAAGGTAATATTACCTCATTTGAGTCAAACCTGGTACAATGGTGGGGGTTGGGGCAATGGAGGTGGCATGAGAACTGAGGAGTGTTGGTTCAATAGCATTTTCTTCTTTTTCCAAGAAGTTTGTAGAAACTCCTTTAACAGACTCTCCAGGGTCACAGTTCGGGTTCTGCTAAAATTCTGTGGTGTGCTCCCACTCCAAAACACCATTAACTAACCCCCAACTAACTTTGGGTTGCCACTATTGCTGATTGGATGCATCCTGTAATCCTCTTCTCTTTCTCCCTCCCTTCCTTAAACACTTTGAATCTAGAGAGGTGGCTAAACTGAGTTTACTAAGCGTAACCCTAAGGATTTGGGCCCCAGTTCAGGAAAGCACTACACCACTTCAAATGTGCTTAAGTGCTTTCCTGAACTGGGACCTTATTGTGTGCTAGTACACATCTTTGGGATTTACAAAAAAGTTCTCTGGCTGCTTTGTCACTCTACTCTTCACCTGCATTAATGGCCTTCTCCCCCCACCTCCTCATCATCCTCAAGAAAATGGCACATAAAATCTGCACATTCAGAGTTGTGAGCCATTAATTTCAATGGGAATTTTGACTTGTAAGTTGAATAAGATGAGAATTAAGGCCCAACTAGAATCCTAGGTCCAAACCACCCCCAAAACCAGGGAAATTTGGCTCTAGTTCTATATTGAGATATTAAATTTATCACTTAGATCCATCTCTAAATATGATTTGACTATGAAGGTGTAAACAGGTGTGAACACCTTTGCTTTATATTGAAACCAAACCTGAACTTTTTTTAAAAAAGTTTGATTAATATTTTGTTTTATAAAGGACAAATGAATACCAATATAGAGGTAATGACTCTCATAACTGGAAATTCCATACAAGCTGAGTATGTTTGATGTTAAGAAATTTGTTTGATTTTTAATAAAAATTAATGTTAAAGGTATTTTTAAAAAGGAAAGAATCTACGGGATTTCAAGAAAGAAGGTAGTTAAACACTGAAGTAGGATTTTCAAAGCAGCCCACTTGAGTTTCTCATTGAACTTCAACTCAAACTCTTTTGAAAATTCCAGCCCAGCTTCTGATATCTGTATTCATATTGAACATTAGTTTGTTCAACAACTCATCCCATTCTTATCCAGTATCCTCAATCTAGCCTTTAAAGGCTTTTGGGTAAAAGTTCAGGATCACCTAAGTGGTTTAGAAACATACATTCCATTTTCAAAAGTGACCTCAGCATTTAGACACCTAACTCCTGTTGACTTTTAGGCTTCGACATCCCTAATTCACTTTTGAAAATAGGACTTCAACACTTCTGAAAGTTTTATTCTTGTCACTGCACGTGTGCTGGCAAACAAATATAACCTTTTCCCTAAGGATAACCTAGAATTTTACAAACAGGTTTGCATATGGGGGACTTGTTTATTTAGTAGAAGCAGTTCCAATTAACATCGCAGGCATTCCCAAAGGAAGAAGAGAGTGAAATGTGTCAATCATGGATTACTGTGCACACAGTTTTGATTTGCTTAAACCTTCTGACAGACAGTGCGCACACACACACACAGAGCAGGCCTGTTTAAATGCACTCAAAGGGTCAGGTCTATTCTGCAGAACTCTCCCTGTAAGGTTTCCATATCCTGTATTTCTGCTTGTCACAGGGCACACTCACCCCTGGGGCACCTCCTTGTGGCCACATCTGTGGATTAGCTACATTCATGACTAACACCCCTTTCTTTTGGTTCCTCACCCCATGGTCTCTCTTTCTCATGGACTCAGGCTCCTTCCTCTGGACTCAGCCCTCCAGCCAGGTCACTATAGTCCTCCCCTTCCAGCATATCAAAGTCCCTCTGGATCAGCAGCCCACTTGCTGTTCCACTCAGCTTTCCAGTCCAATGCCGCTCCAGTGATTCATTCCCAGTGACTGGTAAAGGAACACAGGTCCTGCCACTACTCTGGGTTCCAGTCCAGGGACCCTATATCAGACAGCTATGGTCTGCTAGCTCCCAGGTCCTGTTGCTACTTCCCTGAACTCCTTCAGGACCTCCCCTGAGTTTACCAGCTCAAACCCCTTCCTCTCAGGTAGTACCTGCAGACTGATCCTTCTCTCCTTGCCAGGCTTAGTCACCCCCAACACCTCTTTCCTCCACAGGAGCAACTGCAGATTACTTCCCCTACAACCCCCTTCTGGTCTTACCTTGCTGGCTTTATACAATCTCAGCCTACCCATGCCCAACTGGGCTTCATCATCAATTAGCATTTCAGTCCCTGGCTCTCCCCCAGGTGCTACTTATTAGGTTAATTGGTCTAACAACCTGCTCTGCCTGTTGTGGGGTGCACGTTTCATCACACTGCTATAACATGAAGATTAAGTATTGTAAAAGGGCCTTTTCAGTAGTGTAGAAGAGAAAAGTAGAGAACAGCATCTCCCATGGCTCAAAGCAGTAAGGACTTTGAGTTTAAAATTTCAGATATGGATTCTGATGTCATATACCCTGAAGTCAGAGGTTGTTGAGTCCATCCTGAAAATATGGATGCATATCTGGATTCACAGCATCTTAGGCTTTCTCTACATTGGAACTTTGCCTGCAAAACTTTTCAGGGGTGTTAAAAAATACATACCCCGAATGACATAAATTTTACCAATGAAAAGCGCCAGTGTGAACAGCGCTTTGTCAGCAGGAGAGCTCTCTCCTGCCAACAAACAGCAGCTACACTACACGCCTTCTAGCGGCACAGCCATGTCGCTAAAAGCTGCATAGTGTAGACATAGCCTAAATCACCAATGTATTTGAGGTGATGGGAACTAACATAGCTTTGGTTTCCTACCAATAATGTTTACGAAGGTGGTTCAGCGTGAGAGGTGAACTCTGTGTCTAAGGACTGAGAGAGAGCACACACGGACCACTACTAATGAGAAAAAGATAAACAGACCACCAATCACAGGATTCTCTGATCTCTCTTCCTCTATGATCATAACACTGAAGTCATTTTCTAGTAGGGAGTGCTGTTTAACTGTCACAGTGCCAGCAATGGAATTCCCAAAAAACATATTTCCATTGCTCAACTCTACTGGAAGTCAATAGGAATTGCAAGCACTCAACACCTAGCAGGGAGCGCTCAGCACCCTGCAGTGTCGGGCCCTGTGCAAAATCCATGTGTTATAATAGAAGTAAAGTGAAGGAACAGTAAGTGAAAATAATCTCTCTGCAGTGGATGATCTAGCCAAAATAAGCACATTGTCAGAAAATATGCACCGTATGCAAGAAATTAATGGAAGGGAAGTAAAAGCATTCCTTTATCCCAACTGCTTCAGTGGAGAGTAATAGACTTTGCCAAAGACAGAGAATGCCAGTTCTCGGCCAATGGAGAAAGGGGAAAAAAACACAATGAAACTGGAAAAGGACATATTTTTAGTGGGAAGGATATTGATTTATTTACTATGGAATTGTTGGAGAAGTACTAAACACATGGAATCCATAATTCCATACAAACACAGTATGGTTGGCAGTCTATTTTGAAGACAACCGTAAAAATGCCTAGCTCTTATTAGCGCTTTTCAGCCATAGATTTCCAAAGTGCTTTATAAGAGGTCAGTCTAATTATCCCCATTTTACACATGGGGAAACTGAGGCACAGAAACTTGCCCAGGGTCAGCCAGTAGGCCAGCAGCAAAGCCAGGAATACAATCCAGCTCTGAGTCCCAGCTGTGATTAAATATGAAACATACATGTTGGCTATATATTTGAATGCTTTAATTTTAATGACATACATCTCTATTTTTTTTGTTTTACAGTTCCTTGTTTCACAATAGTAATAATAATAAATCAGGGCCCAAATTTGGCATGTGTCTGCATAGATTTTTTTAATCCCACACCCATAATTTACACGTAAAGAAAACTTCATAAAGAATGAACCACATCTGCTTTTTAATACGGAAAAGGCACAAATGAATTCATTGTCTATTGAAACAGTTTTACAATATCACAGTATGTTCTGACTCAATCTGCAAGCTATTAAAATTAAATTTAAAAAAAACCTTAATTACAATCCAAATCTGCATTATTAAAGTAATAAAATGACCAAAAAAAAAATATTCTGTAAATCATGTTTTCTCTGCAGACGAACACACTGTGGGAACAATACAATAAAACACGATTAAACTAATGTAATGTATAGGAAACCACTGCTGTGTCCCACAGTGCTTGAAACAACAAGAGCGATCTCTTGTCTTCCATAGCTGTAGGGCACAATTCTCCTATCCTCTAATTCATGCTCCAATTCCTCTTTATTGGACACACTCATATCATAAGCAGAATTCCCACCAATGTCAATGGAAGCTCCATATGTGGAACAGGTGAGAATGTGTCATACTGTACAGACCAGTAGGACAACTGTTGCAGAAATGTTACAGTTTTGTTCAAAATTTCTGTAAACATCTGTTCTCCCGTGTTCTTGGTATTAAAAATCAAGTGTACGTCTTCTATTCAGACATGCATAGAAAATCCAATTTTTCAAGACCTAGTCTTTTTTTTTTCCAGTAGACCAGAGAGTGTATGTCAACCCATTCCATCATTATCCCCCTACACACCCACACCCACGCCCGCCTCCATGTGAAAGTGCAGCAGGATAACTTTCCCATGGAAGTTTTTGTAAGGATTCCCTAATTCAATTTTGCGGCACTCATTTTTCAGATGATATGCTGGTATTGAAAGATCAGCCAGTGGATTCATTTTGTTCAAGCGAAGAATCCCCCAGTGCAATGCCCCTGGATTGAGCTTTATGGAACAGGAGCACTTTATCAGGTACACAGGCTGCTGCTAACTAAGGTCTGAGCCAGAGCCCATTGAAAGAATTTCAGTGACTTCAGTGGGCATGGGGAATCAGGCCCAAGTCCAACATGTGGCAGAACAGGAAGTTTTTAAAAAGTGACCTTTATATCTTGATTTCCCGCCTGCAAATATTCAGCAGCGGGAGACAACAGCCTGCAAATCCTGCTGAATGTCTCCCCTTGAACCTCCTAAAGATAAAATGTATTGTCTGCTATACTTAGTCTGTGCTTTTATATATGTCTCTTAGGTTAAACATTTTATTTTAAAAAAGCAAATGCTTGTATAATATAAAATATTCACCTTCACACTAGAAACTTCTATCTGTGATAATTACAACAACTTCAGATGTTTTTATTACCACTGTTTTTATATTTCAAAATTTAAGCCACTAACATTTTCACTAATTTCTGACGTAATATTTTGCAACACTAATCATCCTGGTGCATTTGATCCTCTTCTAGTTAGCTCATAGGATCTTAGTAAAACTTAACTGTTCTCAAGTCTGACATATCGGTATAACCCAGTTTATTATTCCTTAGAGTATGACTTCAGAAAGTGATTTAAAAGCTATCAAGCACACTTTTTTCTCAAGTATATTCTCTGATTCAGGTTCAAACCAGGATTTACCACTGTGAACCAGCTAATTCATAGTTATGACGTAGGCACCTTTAAAGTTTATTTCTTTCAATACATTTAGAACCATAACTTTTCTTCACTAACATTTTTCAGCAAAAGAAAAAGGACCAAGTAATCACAAAACAAAATATTATTCTCTTTCTCATAGAGGTCCTTAATTGGAATCAAGTGCTTTTCAGTCAGTTACATTTGTCAGATCAGTTTATGAATAATACGGTGCTGTTTATGTATGATGGAAAACACTGATGCTTTACACAGACTGTCATCAGAAAGACCTTCATTCGGTTTCATTATCCCTGGACATAGGAATGAGCAAACACCTGCAGAAGGAATGAAAGGACCAGATCACAGTATTGATTTCCTTGGGATTTGTTGGTGTAGATTTAGTGTAACTAAGAGCTTATTAACACTGTGAAATTCTGAGTTATTGATCATTAGATACGTATATATATACTATGAGAACTGAAAAATACAAATAAAAAATTGTACAGTTGGACACAGCAAGATGTTCATGATCTGATTGTCTCCTGATGTTTCTCTTTACTATTTGCAAATGATGGCTTGAAACTTGATCTAGGTGATTAATAAATGAAGGAAACTTATCACACGCCTTTTTGCATTGCCCTTATGAACACAGTATACTTAGCAGTGCAAAGAAAGTCTTTTTTTAGAATGCCTTTTCAATTTCAATATAACTCAGTGCCAGCTGCCTGCACTAATTATTCAACTTTTTTTGCCTTTCACATATTGTAAATAGAATATTATATGAAGTGCAGGTAGTGACACCTAGAACCTGTTTTCAGTTGTTTACAACTCTGCCAAAATTAAGCCATATGGGCTGCAATTTTCCATGCAAATTATTATTTACTGTAATACAGTAGCACACAGGGGCTCCACCTGAGATCAGGATCTCATTGTGATAGGCTCTTACTATGTGTTTGCACAGTGCCTTTGTGGAAAGGGTGTCTTTCTGTTGTGTGTACACAAAGCCTATCACAATGGGGCCCTAGACCATGACTTGGGTTCCTAGACACTAGCATAGTGAAAAATCATGAATAAGAAGAGACCCAAAGAGCTTACAATCTAAATAGAAACAAAAGGTGGGAGGCACAGAAGAGGAAGTGGCTTGCCCCAGATCACATAGTAAGTCAGTGGCAGAACTGGGAAGAGATTGCAGATCTCGTGTCCAGTCACCAGATAATGCTTCTCCAAGCCATATCCTGTCGTCTTGCTCAGTGTTTATTCTGCCAATGCTGTCAGTGAAGTCTTGAGTAATGAATAAGAACAGCAGGATTTTACCCAAAGGCAACAACATTATTGCTAGTGTAACTTGTAGTAAGTAGGGAAGCTAGAGGCAAAGAAGGGGGAGAGAAGGATGGGTAGTCTGATTTTTGTTTATTTTAAGAACACATTTTATTTTGATGTGTTAACACATGCTATATTTAGAGTTGCATGAAGCTAATTCATCCATGATATAAACCCCTGTGAACAAACTCTTGTATATTCATTGTAACACCCCTCCAACCCCCGCACACACACATTCCTTTATATTTTCATCAAGCTTGCAATTAAGAAATCAATTTCTCTTGTCTTGGTTGCAACTGCTGCACACAGAGGAAATGGTCATGTGACATCCTGCATTGTCAAAGAGATAACAACAATAGTCTTTACCATCTCTAATTTCTGTGGTTCTGACTTTTACCTTTAGCAATCTAATAGTTCAGATTGTCATTTCAGCAGGAGAAAGAAGGGGAGCCATCCCATATATCACCGATGGTCAAACTGCGGCTCACGAGTCTGATGCAGCTCTTTTACAACTCAAGTGAGGCTCACGGAGCCCCCATGCCCATTCTCTATCTACAAGGTGAGGGCAGATGAGGGAAAGCTTGGAGCTTCTGCCCTGCAGCAGAGTGGTGGGGCTAGGGCTTCTGCCAGAGACAACTGGTGCCTGTTCAGAGTTGGGGGGGCCCAAATCTTTAAACTGTGCCCCCCAACACTTCAGGCATTTCCCCCCCGCCCCCAGCACCTTCCTCTTACCCTCCGCCACTCCTCCCTGCAGCTCCCAGGTGTTAGTTCTGTGTGGAGAGGCAGCAGCATAAGCAGAGGCTCTCCCTGTAGCTCCCAGCTGTTTGCCGCTGCCTCTCCCCATGGCTGCAGCTTGCCAGCTCCAGGAGTTGCCATGCAGGGAGGGGGCCCGGCGGCATCATGGGACCGAGTGGGTCCAGCAAACACTGGCAAAAATCGGGGGTGGGGGGACAGCACATGACCCCACATGAGGCCCCCCCATGTGCCACCTCTGGGCCTTCTACCCAATGGGGAGGGGAGTCTTGGGGCTTCAGCCATGCGGGGTGTGCCTGCCAGGGCTCAGGGCTTCAGCAGGAGTGGGACTGAAGCTCTGAGCCTGGGCAGGTTCCTCCTGTGATGCTGAAGCCCCGAGACCCCTCTTCCCACAGGGCTGAAGGCCCGAGCCCTGGCAGGTGCATCCTGGCTCTTCAACACCTGAAGATTGCCTAACGCAGCTTGGGAGGTCAGTAAGTTTGGCCACCCTTTCCATATATCATGCATTTATTCCTTTCTTTATTACTCTGGAGGCTATTTTGAGATCGGGTGGAGCACTTTGAAATGATTTATTTTTTTGTTTTGAGATTTGTGTGTCTGCCAAATAGCAGCCCAGCGTTAAAGTGAACTTTACTAATTGGCAGCAATTTACTCAATTAGTAAATGAACTAATGTGTGTTTGCACATGACCAGAGCCAAAATTCAAACCAGGTCCTTCGTGGTCTATAGGGTTTACCAAATGACCCAAAAGATATCCTCAATGTGGCAGCTCCAGTAGGATCTATATAATATTTGTCTTAACTCCTTTACAGAAACATTAGGGGATCTAATCTAAGTGATCTACAGTAATTTTGTTTTCCTGCTCCTTTAGTTATATGTAACTTTCATTTCTCCATAGACTTAGAATAACCTCTTTCACTCAGCTTGGAAAGGTTTATTTCACAAAGAAAATTCTTGATTGATGGGTTTGGGGGCTTTTTAAAAAAAAACAGTATTTTGTACAACAGAGCACTTTATATAATTTTCTTTTTAAAAACATTTATTTTAGCGAAGGGTAAACAGTTATATTCACCTGTGTACCTACAATTGCAGCCTAGTTTAGAAGCTCTAGCCAAATAGCATTGCTCATAAAGTTGATACTGCTAAGTCAACCATGGTAGGGGGTTTAACAGACAAATGTAGTAAACAGTTTGAAAAGCCCAAAACAACTCACTATAATTTCTTTTTTAAAGAAAAGCAAACACAAAAGAGTCTCATTTTTGCTGAGGCTCCACAGTTTACTTAATTTGCAGAGCAGGAAAACTGTTCTCTCTTTAATTGCATGCTCATAAAGTTTTAATTAGAAAACTTTGAAAAACATGACAATCATGCTGCTGAAATTTAGCCACAGTTTTGATTTACAAGTCTGCAAAGGATTACTTGGTAGCAATCAGGATGAATTGCAATGCTTAATAAGCCCAGAGCTCTCTCATATGGCATAAACACAAGCAAATGGTGCAATAATTATCCTTGATTGCATTAGTTAGAGGATTTTCACAGAGGCAAGCCAAAAAAGAGTTGATCGTACCCAGCCATTTGACTATGTCATACAGTAGGTAATGCATACTTCAAGTCCTTATGCATCGTGATTCCTTTTTATTAAACACAGAGATTGTTTTCCCATCAATGAGAGCTGGAACAATCACTTTTAGGACAGAGAATCATCGAGTCTGAAGATACTTGAATTAGTCCTCATTTATGGGAGCTTTGGAAGCATAGAAATGTCTTGTATGACACACAAAATATCCAACCCATACCCATAAAGTGCTATTTTAGTTGACTGCCAAAGTTGATTGCATTTTTAGAGTCTGGAAATGTTGGAAAGTCTAGGGCCACAAAGAAGGGTATTTTCATAACCATTTTATTTACCACACGGTTTGTTTAATAAGAGTAAGCTTTTATTTTTCTATATAAATAAACTTCACCCTTAACAGTCAAGGACAACTTGAGCCCTGTAAGCATTTCTGGAAGCTCAAAAAAAGCTTTGCAAAAAAGTTAAAAACTGCAAACCACCTGACTGGAAACACTACTCCATGGATAGCACACAGTGGAGTTTAAACGGAGATGGCTAATCTTGCAACAGCAACAAAATAAAAACCTTCATTACACTCAGTGTCTGAATTCCAGATTAAAAGACACAGAAGTTCGGAAATACAGAGCATCTACCCTGCTTTGTGTCAGGCACACACTTAATATGCATGTAGATGCTAGATTAACACACACCCCCCCCCCCCAAAAAGAAACAAACAAACACACATTATAGGAAACAGTATCATTTTTAGTGCTACGGGAGCAGTACTTCCCAAGACAACACAGGCATTCACTCCTGGCTAAGGATATCTGGATGTGTAGATTCCAGTGACAACTCACATGGATAAAATGAAGCATGTGTGTGAATATTCCAGGTCTTAGTCAAAGGAATCTTAATCAGAGCTGAAATAATATGCCATATGTAGTTATAGAATATGTATATTTTAAAAATTAAATATTGTATGACATTTTCTCTGCATAGTATGTTTCAAGTTTAGTTTAGGAGCAATAAAGTAACTCAGGTCAAATGGGTTTTGAGGATATAAATGACTCCTAAAAGTTATATATATTATTGCACTTAAGATAAATGCTGGAAAATAATATTTAACAAGCCTAATACCTTTATCTACCTTTGATATATTTGCCCACTCACACTAAACTTCTGGTTCAAGGTCAGATATCATAAACAAGATCACAGGATTACAACTTCTATTTGATTCATCCATTTTCTTTGTGGGACTTTGTCCACTTAGCCCTCTGATGAACTGCATAGGGAACTCAATAATACGCCCAGTTTTGGCCTTTGTTTTCGCTAATCTTAAATATTCTACTGAGGGGGGCGGGGGACATAATTATAAATATATACTAGCATATTTTCAATGAGCCTTGGCTTTGAGTAAAAAAAACAAAAACAAAAAAGCCCCACTAATTTCCCTCTTAATTCAAGTGAAGAATTTTATTTTTTGTCTTCGGGCTTTGATGTAAAACACAAGTAGGATTGCTTTCTGGTATCAATGAAATTGAAGCAACCAATCAAACATGGATTTAAAAAAAATCTGTTCATTGGACAGATGAATAGATTTTAAGGCCAGAAGGAACCATTTTGATTAGATAATCTGACTTCCTGCATAACAGAGGCTATAGAACCTCACCAAGTGATTTTAGTCAAACATTCAATCTTGATTCAGTAGATGCTGAAGTGTTTTCATCTTTTACCATATAGGAAAAATATCATTTGGTGATTTTTGCAAATACTGGAAAGGGAATAAGATGGTCATCACAAGGAAACTAACAAAAATGCCACAGAGCTTTGCATTCTTTCTTTCTCCAATTGCTTGATCAGAATAAGCTTCATCCTGCTTCCCCTACTTCAGTAAAGCCATAATAGGGATTTTCTTCTTTGAAGTTTCTACACATCTCATTTCAGTATCTTTCAAGTATATACAGTGGTGCCATTAGGGTTGCCAATCCGCCCGGTTTTGCTGGGATTCTACCAGAATCACGCTCTATGTTCCAGAAGTTACTGCAGCTGAACTGGGAAATTTTACGCACTGGCGGAACAGCGGGGCTAAGGCAGGCTCCCTACCTGCCTTGGCTCAGCACCGCTCCCAGAAGCGGCCGGCACATCCCCCTGGCTCCTGGGCAGGGTGGGGGGCAGGGTGTCTCCACGCATTGCCCCCACCCCAAGTGCCAACTCCGCAGCTCCCATTGAACAGAAACCATGGCCAATGGCAGCTGTGGGGGCAATGCCTACGAGCAGCAGCAGTAGAGCACAAAGATGCCCTGCCCCCTCCCCCACCCAGGAGATGCTGCCAGAGGGATGTGCTGGTCACTTTCAGGAGCCGCCCGAGATAAGCACCACCTCCCACCACCTCCTGCAGCCCAAACACCTGCCCCAGCCCAGAGCCTGCACCCAAACTCCCTCCCAGAGCCATACCCCCTCCCACACCCAAACTCCCTCCCAGAGCCTGCACCCCCTCCTGTACCCAAACTCTCTCTCAGAGCCCACAGCCTCTGACACACCCCAATCCCCTGTCTCAGCCTGGTGAAAGTGAGTTAGGGTGGGGAAGAGTGAGGGAGGGAGGATGGAGTGAGTAGGGGACAGGGCTTGGAGAAGGCCTTGGGGAAGGGGCAAAGTAGAGGGCAGGGCAAGGGTGTTTGGGTTTGTGTGATTAGGCAGGTGGCAACACTAGGTGCCATATTCATATCCCAGTCTTTTAAAAGAGCTTGTGAGGGGTTTAAACCAAGTGATTTTCATTGACATTCATGACATTCATGTATGGCTAAACCCCCTCTCACTGCCTTGAAAATGTGATATACCGTCTTTGCAGATTCTGCCACTGCACTACCTTTCCTTTGGTGGTGCAGAATTAGCATTCTTGGAAATAGGTTAATTTACTCCTTTCCCCTTGTGCCAAGTCCAAGGAGCCAGACTTGCCATATGGGGGTTCTGCAAAGGGAAGTGTTCCACTACACACTGTCAATGCTAATACAGCCCTGAAGCTCCAGGTGCTCCTAAGGACCCAGTCTACAGAAGCCATTTGTTAGTGGATGTGCATAATGGCAGATCCATAGTCTCTGGCCTGCTCTTTTCTCCCTGGCCCACCCCTGCTTGCCTTTCTCCCTACTCCAAAACACACTGCACAGGGAGCCAGATGTATCCCAAGAGCAGCTAGTGCAAAACCTCTGGTCTGAATCTAAATGCGACCAGTGCCTTTGCCCTCCACAGAAGTGGCAGCAAGATCTGCTTCCATCATAATGGATTTTAAAAGCTGCAGCAATCAGGGGGACTTGCAGAGACTCCATTTCACGCAGATATTAAAAACTGTTTCTTCACTCTTTGTGACTAGGATGTGTCCAGAACTCCAGCTACCACTGTTGTATTAAATTACTGTACAGATATGGATCAATACCCTCTAAGTCCTACAACTGTCCTGTGGTTGAGGTACATCTGGTCCAAAAGAAAGACGCATAAGCTTACTATGTCTGTATGTAATAAATCAAGTTGCCCTAATGCAATTTGGCAGTCATTACTAGAGAAGTATGGTGTATGAAATAAGTAATGGTGGGTTTTTTTAAACTGGGTTTGAGGCTGTCTCAGCACATATAATTCAGTGCAGGGGGCTTCTGTCCTATGGTGTCACCAGCTGTAAAGTATTAATTTAAGTCAATGACAAAACTCTTTCACTTCAAGGGATCAGGCACTAATTCTATATTTGATTATTTCATCATCTACTAGCTACACCACAAATAGTCCTACTACCACTGAGAACTAAGGGAAGTTTTCCTCTAGCTCAGTTGTTCACAAACTATGGTTTATAAAGCAAGGGTTATGGATTTAATCTCTTCTGATCCATGTGATGTCTATATATGTGTAGCACAAGGATTAAGCAGACAGAGTGTGTGTTTATTTTTCTATATTTCTGGAGAGAAGTTATTAGGATTATCAGAAATTGCTAAGTGCTCATCTATTATTTTGGCCTTGTTTTACCTTTTATTTAGTACCTAATGCTTATCTGGAGAGCAGCAATTGTAGAACACAATTGCCTTCTTATTCTTTACATAGGGATGAGATACACTGCAGCCTGTGTTCCAAAACTGCCATTTGCATTCAACTGATGGTATAGATTGCCCTTTATAATCTGGGCCTGATCCTGAGTTGCCTTCCACCACTGTAATTGGTCTTGCATGAACATTCATCTCTCTCCTGACACTCCTGTTAGAGCTGGTCCCTCTTGGTTCACCACCCCCTTTTGTGGAACTTTTTGCCTGAGGCTGTCCATCTTTCTACTGCATCTTTGACCTCTTCTTCCCCTGTGTTTCATTTTCTTGCCTTTTTTAGCATTACTTCTCTTCCCCTGAGGGTTCGAGTAACTGCATCTTTTGGTTCAGAGAGGCTAGTACTACTTTAATATTTTACAATGTCCTCCCGCATATTCATGCTAGGTACCCTAGAAGGTACCACAAGCAGTAGCATCATCTTCATATATCCACACTAAATCTTTTGTCCAGTTTACTTTATTAGAGATTAGAATTGAAAATAGAAGTTCCAAGAATCTCTCCCCTTTAGCTAATAAAGGAGATATATTTAGTTATAATGCTCCTTTGTTAATGGTTCCATTGTATTTTCATAAGATGAGAGGAAGGATCTAATGAACATACTGTATATCAGTTCCAGCTGCAGAGTGCATTTTTTCTATGACTTTTCATTTTATGTGCTGCGATATATTTATCGCTAGAAAAATAAAGTGATTTAAAATAACTAGAAGTTCTGAAGTGCAGAGAAGCACAGGAAAGGAGCCCACTGCATTCACCAGAGCTGAAAAGGAGAAGGGAATATAAAATCATAGCTCCTTTCCTCTAAGCAATTAGTATTGCAACATGAAAAGTGATATTTTACAGGGTGGAGTTCATAAGGGGGAAGAGTGGAAATGAGCTTCATCTCAACCCAGTAAAAGTACACAATATATTTAAGTACTTGGTAATAGTAATTCCCCTACTGGTATTTTTTTAATAAACTTAAAAGAAAATAGTTACCCCTTTTGACTGGAGCAGTCAGTCAGTACACTAGGACTTGAGGGTTTTTTCTGCTGGGGACGAAATTGATGAAGTGAGCTATTTATTACATTGTGCACAGTCTTTGTAAATAAAGAAGAGTGGGTCAAAGTCTTGTTTCCCTGAACACAGTAGGAATTGTACACAAAGAAACTGTTGTGCTGTTTAATTCAAACCCTCTTTCCAGAAAGCACTCTAGTCAAAGCCCTCTCTCAGATTTGTACCAACAATTTTCTTCCAAGTTATCTTGAAATACTTAGGGATCAATGTCCTAACGGATAAGGTATTAGTTGGTGTCTGCTACAGACAATCAAGTCACCGTAAGGAACAGGATGACCCTCTTCTTCTGTGCCCGTCGCTGTAGAAAAAAAAACCAACAACAACAACAAACACTTCAGTGAGTGATATGCTGCCAGTACTAAAAACATCCTTGGACTTGCTAAATGTTGTCATCGATAATTTCCTAATTCAAATAAAGAATCACCGAGTGTTGGTTGCAATGTTATCAGACCTTGTCCTAAAAGATAGAGGAACTGATCACAGACCTTAAAAAAGATAGTTTGGGTACAAGTGATCATGACTTGATCACATTTATAATATGATTTATAATATGCAAGCAGAATAAAGTTCAGCTCAGTAACACACACACAGTGCTTTAATGGGGCCAGTTCAATAAAGCTGAAAATTAAATTCTTCAGCTGATTTTGCTCATAATCAGAAAAAAGTGAATAATTGTGAATCATTAAAGAACCTTATTAGGTGTCCAAAAAAGATAGCTGGTTTAAAAAAAAAAAAGAGTTACCTGGTTTAGAGGGTCAGTGAATGCAGCTAATTAAAAAAAATAAATAAATAAAACAAATGGAAGAAAGGGGAAGTTTGATAGTAATGAATATAAATCAGAAGCTAGGAATTGCAGAACACTAAGGCATAAGGGAAGCAAAGGGACACAAGGAGAAATCTATGGCCAGCAGAGTTAAGCACAACAAGGATTTTTTCAAAAACATTAGCAACAAAAAGAATCCTGTCAATAAACTGGTGGCCGACACCTTAGCAAATGGAAGAAGAAAACGAAGTAAGAAAGGATACAGCCGTGGGTAGGAGAATGTATACAAGGAGGAAGGGCAGTGTGGATACCAGTCTAATAGGTTATACTAGCTGTAGAATGACTGTGCCTAATAGGGTACAGAATGTGAGTGAGGCCAAACAGCAAAAATTAAGATGTTTGTACACCAATGCAAGGAGCCTAGGTAACAAAATGGAGGAACTAGAGCTACTGGTCCTTGGAAGTGAAACCAGATATTATAGGGATAACAGAAACATGGTGGAATAGTAGCCATGACTGGACTACAGGTATTGAAGGGTATGTGCTGTTTAGGAAAGACCAAAATAAAGATAAAGGTGGTGGAGCAGCACTGTATATCAATGAGGATGCAGAATGTCTTATCCATTCCATCGCTTCTTATTTCTTTACAGAGTCCGTCTGAGCAAAAATTACATTGGGGAAGAAAACTATTAGAGCCTCCCCTGGGATAGTGCTTGGAGTGTGCTATAGACTGCCGGGATCTAATTTGGATATTGATAGAGCCCTCTTTAATGTTTTTAATAAAGTAAATACTAATGGAAACTGTGTGATCATGGGAGACTTTAACTTCCCAGATATAGACCGGAGGACGAGTGCTAGTAATAATAGGGCTCAGATTTTCCTAGATGCGATAGCTGATGGATTCCTTCATCAAGTAGTTGCTGAACCGACTAGCGGGGGTGCCATTTTAGATTTGGTTTTGGTGAGAAGTGATGACCTCATAGAAGAAATGGTTGTAGGGGATAATCTTGGTTCAAGTGATCATGAGCTAATTCAGTTCAAACTGAACGGAAGGATTAACAAAAATAAATCTGCAACTAGGGTTTTCGATTTCAAAAGGGCTGACTTTCAAAAATTAAAGGAAATTAGTTAGGGAAGTGGATTGGACTGAAGAATTTATGGATCTAAAGCTAGAGGAGGCCTGGGATTATTTTAAATCAGAGCTGCAGAAGCTATCGGAACCCTGCATCCCAAGAAAGGGGAAAAAATTCATAGGCAGGAGTTGCAGACCAAGCTGGATGAGCAAGCATCTCAGAGAGAGGTGATTAAGAAAAAGCAGAAAGCATACAGGGAGTGGAAGATGGGAGGGATCAGCAAGGAAAGCTACCTTATTGAGGTCAGAACATGTAGGGATAAAGTGAAACAGGCTAAAAGTCAAGTAGAGTTGGACCTTGCAAAGGGAATTAAAACCAATAGTAAAAGGTTCTATAGCCATATAAATAAGAAGAAAACAAAGAAAGAAGAAGTGGGACCGCTAAACACTGAGGATGGAGTGGAGGTCAAGGACAATTTAGGCATGGCCCAATATCTAAACAAATACTTTGCCTCAGTCTTTAATAAGGCTAAAGAGGATCTTAGGGATAATGGTAGCATGACAAATGGGAATGAGGATATGGAGGTAGATATTACCATATCTGAGGTAGAAGAGAAACTCGAACAGCTTAATGGGACTAAATTGGGGGGCCCAGATAATCTTCATCCAAGAATATTAAAGGAATTGGCACCCGAAATTGCAAGCCCATTAGCAAGAATTTTTAATGAATCTGTAAACTCAAGGGTTGTACCATATGATTGGAGAATTGCTAACATAGTTCCTATTTTTAAGAAAGGGAAAAAGTGATCCGGGTAACTATAGGCCTGTTAGTTTGACATCTGTAGTGTGCAAGGTCTTGGAAAAAATTTTGAAGGAGAAAGTAGTTAAGGACATTGAAGTCAATGGTAAATGGGACAAAATACAACATGGTTTTACAAAAGGCAGATTGTGCCAAGCCAACCTGATCTCCTTCTTTGAGAAAGTAACAGATTTTTTAGACAAAGGAAACGCAGTGGATCTAATTTACCTAGATTTCAGTAAGGCGTTTGATACCGTGCCACATGGGGAATTATTAGTCAAATTGGAAAAGATGGGGATCAATATGAAAATTGAAAGGTGGATAAGGAATTGGTTAAAGGGGACACTACAACAGGTCCTACTGAAAGGTGAATTGTCAGGCTGGAGGGAGTTTCAGTTTTGGGACCAATCTTACTTAATCTTTTTATTACTGACCTCGGCACAAAAAGTGGGAGTGTGCTAATAAAGTTTGTAGATGATACAAAGCTGGGAGGTATTGCCAATTTACAGGAGGACCGGGATATCATCCAGATCCTCCTGTATGATCTTGTAAACTGGAGTAATAGTAAGAGGATGAAATTGAATAGTGAGAAGTGTAAGGTCATGCATTTAGGGATTAATAAGAAGAATTTTAGTTATAAGCTGGGGACGCATCAATTAGAAGTAATGGAGGAGGAGAAGGACCTTGGAGTATTGGTTGATCATAGGATGACTATGAGCTGCCTATGTGATAAGGCTGTAAAAAAAGCTAATGCGGTCTTGGGATGCATCAGGAGAGGTATTTCCAGTAGGGATAAGGAGGTTTTAGTACCGTAATACAAGGCACTGGTGAGACCTCACCTGGAATATTGTGTGCAGTTCTGGTCTCCCATGTTTAAGAAGGATGAATTCAAACTGGAACTGGTACAGAGAAGGGCTACTAGGATGATCCGAGGAATGGAAAATTTTGTCTTATAAAAAGGAGACTCAAGGAGCTTGGCTTGTTTAGCCTAACTAAAAGAAGGTTGAGGGGAGATAGGATTGATATATTTATAGAGAGCAGAGGGATAAATACCACGGAGGGAGAAGAATTATTTAAGCTCAGTACCAATGTGGACACAAGAACAAATGGATATAAACTGGCCACCAGGAAGTTTAGACTTGAAATTAGACGACAGTTTCTAACCATCAGAGGAGTGAAGGTTTTGGAATAGTCTTCCAAGGGAAGCAGTGGGGGCAAAAGATCTATCTGGCTTTAAGATTAAATTTGATAAGTTTATGGAGGTGATGATATAATATGATTGTGGTAATTAAATATTCATGGTAAATCGGCCTAATGGCCTGTGATGGGATGTTAGATCGGGTGGGATCGGAGTTACCCAGGAAAGAATTTTCTGTAGTATCTGGCTGGTGAATCTTGCCCCTATGCTCAGGGTTTAGCTGATCGCCATACTTGGGGTCGGGAAGGAATTTTCCTCCAGGGCAGATTGGAAGAAGCCCTGGAGGTTTTTTGCCTTCCTCTGTAGCATGGGGCATGGGTCACTTGCTGGAGGATTCTCTGGCTCCTTGAAGTCTTTAAACCACGATTTGAGGACTTCAATAGCTCAGACATAGGTGAGAGGTTTTTCGCAGGAGTGGGCGAGTGAAATTCCGTGGCCTGCGTTGTGCAGGAGGTCAGACTAGATGATCATAATGGTCCCTTCTGGACCTTAGTATCTATGAAAGGAGATGTGACAAAGTCAGTAGTCATTGGTACTTAGCAATGGGAAAAGATCGATCCCTGAGCAGCAAAACTTACCACAGTGTTTATAGGTCCACTTGCCATACTCTGCTTCCTAGCTCACCAATAAGCCTCAGCCTGGGCTCTCTGATGGCTCTTAAAAGTGACTGCACCAATCTTAACCTGGCTTCTCCAAACTGAATGATTATGGGCAGGAATTCTCCCAGTTGTCAGTGTGAATGCTGAATTTCTTGAGGCCTTCCTGCTGTATCAGAGCTTTGATCTTCCTGTGCATTGCAGGTGGTTCTAAATTGGCCAGAGCATAGCCTTTGGCAGATGATTTTGAGGCATGTGCTCCACATGTCCCCAGCAGTAAAGCCTGTGAACATCCAGCATAGACTATTTAAACCGTAGGCCGGTTCTTGTTATTGGTGATCCACTGGTCCCAAGTAACTCCATGGATTTTTCTAGACAGCAGTGCTGGAAACTGTTCAGTCTCTTCCCTGGCTTGGAATATGTAACCCAGCTTTCATAATTATAGCGGGTACTAAGGACACAACCCTAATAAACAGACATCTTTGTGCTCAGGGTTAGCAACTTATTATTCCAAACACGTGAGGTAATAGACCAATAAATTAATAATGTGGAAGAGGCAGAAGTGTTTATGTTCTGTTTTTAAGAAAAAAAAAATGATATAGCCTCAATGCATGATAACACTTTCCATTCCAATAGTATCTCTGTAGCAGCTTCTGTTTTACATCCTAAAGACAGACATTTTTAAAATCCAGCAGGTCCAGATAACTCACATCCAAGACTTAAAAAAACAGCTGGCTGAGGAACATCCTGGAGCATTAATGTTGATTTTTAATAATTATTGGAACACTGAGGAAGTTCCAGAAAACTGGTAGAAAGATAATGCTGAGCCAAAATTTCTAATAATGGAAAAGGAGATAACCTGGGTAATTATAGGGCTGTCACCCTGACATCAATCCTGGGCAAGATAAAGGAGTGGTTTATGTGGAGTCAAAGAAGGGTAATGTAATGAATGCAAATCATAGAATATCAGGGTTGGAAGGGACCTCAGGAGGTCATCTAGTCCAACCCCCTGCTCAAAGCAGGACCAATCCCCAAGTTTTTCCCCAGATCCCTAAACGGCCCCCTCAAGGATTGAACTCACAACCCTGGGATTGGCATGCCAATGCTCAAACCACTGAGCTATCCCTCCCCCTTAGACTCTGTCAAGGTTTCTTCCCCACTCTGAACTCTAGGGTACAGATGTGGGGACCTGCATGAAAACCTCCTAAGCTTACTTTTAGCAGCTTAGGTTAAAACTTCCCCAAGGTACAAACTATTTTACCTTTTGCCCTTGGACTGCCACCAAACGTCTAACCGGTATTTATTATTGGGAAAGAGTTTGTTTGGAAACGTCTTTCCCCCCCAAAACCTTTACACCCTCCTTCCTGGGGAAGGATTGATAAAAATTCTCACCAATTTGCATAGGTGACCACAGACCCAAACCCTTGGATCTTAAGAACAGTTTCTTAAGAAAAGAATTTTAATAGAAGAAAAAGTAAAAAGAATCACCTCTGTAAAATCAGGATGGTAAATACCTTACAGGGTAATTAGATTCAAAACAGAGAATCCCTCTAGGCAAAACCTTAAGTTACAAAAAGACACAAAGACAGGAATATCCATTCCATTCAGCACAGTTTATTTTCTCAGCCATTTAAACAAACAGAATGTAACGCATATCTAGCTAGATTACTTACTAAGTTCTAAGACTCCATTCGTGTTCTGTCCCCGGCAAAAGCATCACACAGACAGACCCTTTGTTTCTCCCCCCCTCCAGCTTTGAAAGTATCTTGTCTCCTCATTGGTCATTGTGGTCAGGTGCCAGCGAGGTTATCCTAGCTTCTTAACCCTTTACAGGTGAAAGGGTTTTTCCTTTGGCCAGGAGGGATTTTAAAGGTGTTTACCCTTCCCTTTATATTTATGACAGACTCCAACATGGGTCTATGGAAAACAGATCAGGTCAATTTGACAGGATATCTTTCTTTGACGAGATTACAAGTTTGGTAGCTAGAAATGATGTTGACATAATATACTTAGATTTCTGTAAGGCATTTGACTTGGTACCAACTGACACTGAATAAAACTAGAAAAAAAAAACATGATATACATGAAATGGACTAAAAGCTGGCAAATCTGAAAATCTCAGAACAAAAATTGTATTCAAGCAGATGTTTCCAGTGGGGTACCACAAGGATTGTTTCTTGGCCCTACGCTATTTTTTTTTTTTTTTTAAAAATCTGTGACCTGGAAGAAAACAAAATCACTAGTAAAGTTTGCAGATTACTCTGAATCTGTGATGTCTTTATTTAGCACTACCAAATTTGAGTTGTCTGGATCACTTGGTAAACTCGGCAAAAACAAACAATGTAAGTGTGTGCATACAGGAACAAAGACTGTAGGCCATACTTACAGGATGGGGGACTCTGTCCTGGGAAGCAGTGACTGTGAAAAAAAGATTGGGGCGGGCAGTCATGTGGATAGTCATCTGAACATGAGCTCCTACTGTGATGCTGTGGCCAGAGGAGCTAATGCGATCCTGGGATACATAGACAATGGAATCTCAACTAAGAGAAGTAAAAATAACATGTTTACTCCATTGGGCTCTGGAGCTTCTGGAATACTGTGTCCAATTATTGTGTCCACAATTCAAGAAGGATGTTGATATATTGAAGAAGATTCAGAGAAGAGCCATGAGAATGATTAAAGGATTAGAAAACAAGTCTTACAGTGATAGACTCAAAGAGCTTACTCTATTTAACATAGGAAAAGGTCAAGGAGTGACTTGATTAGAGTCTAAAAGTACCTACATGGGGTACAAATATTTGATAATGGGCTCTTCAAACTATCAGAGAAAGGTCTAACTCAATCCAGTAGGTAGAAGTGGAAGCTATACAAATTCAGATTGTCAAAAAAATTTACACCTTTTTTCCAGTGAGGGTAACCACTTGAACAGTTTACCAGGGCTCTTTGTAGATTCTCCATCACTGATTATTTTAAAAATCAAGATTGGATGGTTTTCTGAAATACGTGCTCTAGGAATTTTGTAGTTCTATGGCCTGCATTATACAGGAGGTCAAACTATAGGATCACAGTGGTCCCTTCTGGCCTTGGAATCTATGATCTCCTACACTTCTTCCTGTACTCATGTTTACAAACTGTAAAATGGGGTTAATAAGGTTACCCAATTTCACTTCATTTCACAAGGATAAAATTGTTTGTGAGGAACAGAGATACTACAGTGATGCACCACAGCAAATCCAATAAACCACCACCACCACTCCTCCTCTCTATCACAGAAAGTTAGATAGATGTTCTTGAGATGGGCTGGTATTTGATTAGTCAATACGGGAGTTTTTCCATGTATTGGAAAAATGGCAACCCCCTTGATGAGTGCAGTTGCCTTTATAGATGACATTTGAAATGTAGTCTAAGGTAGCATTACCCCAGATTCGAGAAGGCTTTAATTTTAAGAAAATGTTGTGTTGGACTCAAAAGTGAACAGGAAGCCAAAAAACAGTGGAGGACTGTGTTCTCACTGGCTGGCCCCACCCATTAGGTGAGACAATCTGTTGCATTTCGCCCAAACTGAAGTTTGATTGTCCTTGAAAGTCAACCTAAAAGTAAATCAGGTATCAGTGTAAACATCTTGCTGCTCACAATCCTTGGAGCCAGCTAAGTTCCATTTAGCTCAGGAGCCAGGCAACAGAGGGAAGGTAGCTGTGCATTCTTAGGGAAGGTAGCATTTGGTATATCATTCTGTAGGTTTCTATAATAGGCAGTGGGAACTTAATCACTACACAATAGTCATGTAATAAATAAATAAGTTACACCTGGTGAATGGGGAGTACCAAAAATAAGGTGAAGATGACATCTGTGGAAATGTAGCAACATTATAAATTGGTCTCACTAAATATTTACTCTTTGACTAAGCTTTTGAATTTGCCCTTCCTGGCTAACTATTGTATAATATTATAGATGCATCTATGTCTGCATGCAGCTTTTATGAAACAGTCCACAACAATGCTGAACAAAGTAAGGAATATATTTTTCCTCTGTGACTGATTAATGTATTTCTTCAAAATTACTGACCTTCAGATCAAACAGTCTCCTTATCATAGTAATTGCTTTTAGTACTCTAAATTTACTGTAGCTACTCCATGTAGTTCCAGTAACTCCAAAGCACACTAATTATAGCTGCCTAAACCTATACATTTTCCCTCTCATAACAGTTATGACTATCTATCACAGTGTAGAGATCAGATCAGAGCACATTATCTTTTCCTTCTGAATGTGGATTGATTCCCCTGCATCCTTTTGAGAACACGCTAGCAAGCACTCTCAGCCCCTCTCTCTCACTTGCAACAGATCCGCTGATTAAATGGACTGTCTTCTGTCCATTCATCTTTGTGCCTAGTCCACATTTTGCACAATTGCTACCTTCAGAGTCTCTTGCTAATTCAGTTGGATCCAACTCCCACTAGAGAGTCAGTGGAAGTCTTTACACTGATTTAATGGGTGCTCGGTCAGCTGGGTTGTCATATCAACTACCCCTTTCTATATTGGAAATCTGTATCTGTCACCTAGACTTGGTCTAGGCTAGGAATTTAGATTGATAAAACTTCATCTCTCCAGAGCAACGTAGTTAAACCGACCTAGCCGTTGTGTAGGCAGCACTATATCAATGGGAGGGCTTTTCCCCATCAACATCAGTATCACCTCTTGGGCCGATACCTACACTGATTAGAGAAGCTCTCCCATCAGTGCACGTAGCATCTTCACTAAGTGCTATAGATGTGCTGCTGCAGTGCTGCGAATATAGACAAGCCCTTCAGTTTGTCTCCCTCGCTGGAGGGATCAGTAAAAAACTAAACAAAAAAACTTCTTATTAGCATCCTAAATGAAGCTTAACTTTGTGTCTGTTGCTCCTTCCTTGCCAACCTCTCTCATATTTCCACAATAAAAGCTCAGATGGTGAACAGAAAAAATACCAGAGGAGAAACATCACTCAACATCAGGGAGGTCAGCAGGTTAGGAAACAGATTAGCAGAAAAACAAAAGTATGGAAGCATTTGAGAATTTTTGTGCCATTAACCCTGAGGACTGTGACTCACACTATGTAAGAATAAAAATGATTGTGGTTTGGTTTTGTTTTTTTAAGTTGTATTGAGAAAGGCATGACTTATGGGGAAAATCAGAAATATGAATTTTACCAAACGATTACTATACAATTATACTTCATGAGTCATCTTAGAAAAGAAGTGAGTTTCTGTATTTTAACATGTGGATTCCATGATAGATTTTGTATCAGTTAATTTTTCCACATAGTGAATATAGCCTTAAAATATTCACTACAGCCATAACCCCTGG
The DNA here is from genome assembly GCF_015237465.2 of Chelonia mydas. Taxonomy (NCBI): domain Eukaryota; kingdom Metazoa; phylum Chordata; order Testudines; family Cheloniidae; genus Chelonia; species Chelonia mydas. The sequence goes on from NC_057852.1 coordinate 44,294,677, forward strand.
TTTCTACTCTTACCAGAAGGTAATGAACATATTAATTCTGGAATTAACAATGAAGTACTTATACTGGGTATAGCAGAGGCAGAAGGGGGGGAGCGGGGGTGTCTCTTTCAGTGAGCCAGTTACCACTCCTTGATATATTTCCCCATCCCCAGGTAAGGACTGCCTAGAGGAGGTTTTAACTTGCCCCAAGTGCAGGGGTACCACAATGGGAGTGCCACTTTTTACCACCATAAGGGTAAATGAGAGGGGGAGTCTTGGAGGGGAAGAAGTGGCATGGGAGCGGGACCTCAAGGGAAGGGACAGTATAGGGGTCCCTCCCACTTTTAGGGAGCTTATGCCACTCCTGAGCAAGCATTCAGGTTTTTGAAGGATCAAATGCTAACTGGGGATAGCTCTCGCTATCCTTCCTTACTCCAAACTCACCCCACAGCACTGACAGCTGTGGGAAGTGAAGTGTAGGAAACTGTTCTGCTTGCCAGACCTGCAGGAGACTCCCCTGGTTTGGGGAGCCACTTGACCATATGGGGGGGTTCTATGGCACCTGGTTATTTCCCCCAGCATGATTTGCCTATTTTAAAGAAGCTTTGGACCAATGGAGCTGCACAACACAGCCAGAGTGCTCTCAAGAGTAGGAGCCTACCAAAGTTGGAGCCTGGTTTAAGGGATTTCAATGGAATTGTACCCACTTACACTAGTTTTGAATTTGGCCCTCTGGATGCTGCATGAAAATAAGTCAGTTGTCTCCTTCACCATGCTAAGTAGTGTGCCTTGATGTTTCCATTTCCATGGAAAACAGAGGATTTTTGAATAGTAGGTAATTTGAAATAATTCTTTGCTGACTCAGTGACCATTTCCAGGGGGTGCTAGTAGGAGGCAGGCAATATTTGAAGTTCAATTCTGTCTTCAGATTTGTGCATGTAACTCCCTTTGACTTCAGTGAGAATTGCAAACCATTATCTGAAAACAAAATTAATCCCTTAGTGTCCAATTAAAGGTTCTTTTAACATGTGCAGAATTTCCTTTCTTCCCCATAAGTACTTGCTGTGCAGAAAAGGTTAAAACGATGCCTTCTGTCAGTTGAACCTCTGAAAACCCAGAATAAATCCCCTGCCTTCAACACAGTTACTGTGACTATGCTCCAGTGTAAATAAGAACTCAATTTGACCCTTTGTGTTTTAGTACAGTTATCCTTGTTGTGATGAGAATAGCAGTATTGTGATCACCACTCTGAGTATTATTTTGAGTGATTTTATTGGTGGTCCGGTTTGTTGTCTATAACAAAGGGGCCATATCTGGTTAGTGTATACTTATTCAGTTCAGGGCTTCCGTTGCCAAGTGTACATTGCAAAATTCAGACACTTTACCAATGAGTTTAAAAAGTCATTTTTTACAGTAGACACTGGATGTGCAGAATTAAATAGCATATACCTCCCTGAAGCGGTTTCTTTCTTATACCATCTGGTAACAAGAGTATCATTTACACCACATAAAACCATGACAGCTGGAAAGGAAAGGCCAATCTGATAAGATCACACACACACCACTAGGACAAGTTGGCTTTTAATCGGCCTTTCTACTTTTCCAAATGTTGGAAATATTAGGGAATGTTTGTTGTTAACAAGAGTTTAATTGTGGATGACTAAAAAGTTTATCTTCAGTTCATGATGAAAATGTTTAAAACGAAAATAGAAAGGATGAGGAAACCCATGGAGACCTCTTTAGAAAGACCCGACACAAATGTAAAAAAGTCAGGGAAGTGAGTGATAGAAAGCAGTGCTATACTATATACTGTACATGAGGAAAAAGAAGGCGTGTTATGTTGATTTAAACCTTTATCAAATGTTAGAGCTCAAGTGTTTGGGCCCTGATCCTCAATAACTACACATGGGCCCCAATCTTTAGGTATAACCAAGCTCAGCATGGGACCAGAGTGGTTATGGGGGTGCAAAGGTGGTAGGTAGAAGTTACCATAGCCACAGGCACAGACTTCTATTTTTACTAGAATGTGCTTTCTGCCGTCTGGTTTCACTGTGCGCCATGTACACGCTGCTGCCACCTGCTGGTGGCTCACTGGTGCTGAGCACCCCCCATTTTTTCCCCCATGAGTACTTGAGTCCCAGAACACACACACGGAGTTGGTGCCTATGACCATAGCACTCCAATTATAGGGCTAGCACTAAAGCTGATTATATATTTAAAAAAAAAAAAAGATTTTTTTTATTTTATTTTAAGTATTTCAAATTTGGTTTCCTTCCAAATTTGAATAAAAAGGGTATTTAGAAATTTCTTGTGAAATGGAATTTCAATTTCAGAATTGAGTTTTTTTTATATTCTATTAGCCATACCATAGCTGAATTTTTTATTTTAGATTTTACAATAATTAACAGCAGCTGCTACATAGCACCAATTGAAACAGTTTATCTTGTTTTCTAGATCAAAGCGTCTCTGGAGTATATTGATCTAAAAAAAGAAGGTAACTGTTTTAATCAGTGCTAAGAAGCAGCTGCTCTTTATTTAAAAAAATCCAATTAAAAAGTGATATATACACTATATGCTACTACTACTGGTGTGGCGTGAAATAGTTAGAGGTATAAAAATTACAATTTTAACAAGATTTCAAGCTTTCTAAAATTAAGATTTTCTAAAATGTTTTTTTTGTCAAGAAACATGTCCACACACACACCAAACAGCTCTAGCTAGTCACAGGGTTTGTTCAATACCCAGTACAACTTTTAGAGCAGCTCTGAAGCTGCTCTAAATAAGGCCTGCCTGAAATAGCCTTCATGGGTTCTTAAGTAACAGTCAGACATTGCTAAAGCTCACCATCACACTTCTAGTCATGACCTCCTGGATTGTAAAACATGTGGCATAGATTCAGTACAACCAAGTGAAGCTTCAGCCTGCTATTTAAGCCAGCATTATATAGCCCCTTTACATTACCAAAGCAGAGGTGGTGTCCCATTATGGTCAGACTAGTTTTAATCCTTTGGTTATAGAACGGAAAATATTGAAGATAAGAAATTTTCAGAATAAGCAAATGACTTCCTACTTCTTTGTCAAAAATCAGTTTCCCCAAAAGCACAGACACCCTGTGTTGCCCCTCTGGAGCCTTTCCTATACTTCAGTTAGAGCATTGGTTCTATGCTAGCTGGGGACCTCCCTCTTTCTCCTCCCCTGAAAAGTCGCAGATCCATTTTAACATCCACAATAACTGTCCTTGCAGCTCCCACGTTCTAGTCTCCTTTGTACTGTCTCAATTTATCGGATCTTTCCTTTACAATAAGGTACATAGAACTGTACACATGATAATCCAAATATGGCTTCACTTTCTTCTATAGTGTTGCTGTAATTCCCTTTGACACATTTACACATTCCAAATTGGTTTGCTTTCTTACCACTATCAAGCCTGCCCCGAGAAATTTTAGAACTACAGTCATCATCTTCCACCCCACCAATTATACTCATGATCACTATTTGATAGACGATTTTGGACATCAGTACCTTGCACTGAATTGCTTAAGCCAGCTGTCTGTGCTTCAACTCCCTTTTTGTCCATCTGAATTCTTACAGTTCCTTAAGGCCAGTCCTGAAAAAGATTTAAGCACATAAGTAATTTTACCTGCATGCATAGTCCCATTTACATCTATGGGACTACTCTAATGAGAGAAGTTTCTCGCGCCCTGAAGTCTTCACATGATCAGGCCTGTATATTGTAAGCTATTTAGGGTAGCATCACATGTACCTCTAAGTTCGTGTAGTGCATAGTACAACTAAACCCCATGCCTGGTTCACTTTTCTATTTACTATCTGCCTTGTAGAGTCACCTGATGCCCAGTATTTTACCAACAAATTTAAGTACTGTTATGGAAACAAGTACTGTCATGCATATTATGAGCCATTGAGTTGTAAGCACTCAGGATGAAATTCTCCATAGAGAAAAAGCTGCATCCAGATAGTCATTACCTCTGTGCATTGTTATTAAACAAATAAGATTAGAATATACATTGACTTTGCATAACCTATTACTCCTCCAATGGGAAACTGACATAAGGCCCTGAAATCTGCTACCACTTGGCAAAGAGACAACAGGACCTTACTTCAATTTCCTACAGGTTGATATCCACTATATGGCAAGAACCACTTTCCATAACAAACATGCTGAAAGTATGAACATAAATAGTAACAGAATCATTACCAAACCCACACATTTAAAGATTATGAATAAGACTTTAAACATTATGAGATTTTAAAAATAAAAACTTGGGATTCTTTTCATTTGCCTCCTCTTTTTTGAGCATCAATGTTATACATGGATCCCATTTTTCAGCTCTCCTCTGCAATCATAGGGCTAAAAACTTACTTTCCTATTTAAATGAAAGCAGAGTTTCTCCTGACTCCAGGAGGTGGCATTTTAAGAATAATGCAACACTATGACATATTGCCAGAATTAGCAACACTATGCTAGGTCATATTTAAGATGTTCGTCTCATGGGGACCACTAACAACCTCTTCCTACCCACTATGATGATTAGCTCCTTCTAGGTCTGGGGCCCCCTTCTGTACAGCTGAGTAATTAATTCATAATGATTTGTATTTAACCTCTCCTTTGTGCTCATGATAATATCCTTGAATATATCAAGTGCATTTGCTATTTGAATTTAGTTGAGAAATATTTTAAAACACTTTTTTCTGGATCTTAATGTGAGTCTCAGTAGTCACACTTTGAGCTGTATTATTATTTTATTAATCTTGCAGAAGCACCCTACCCTTGAGGTAAGATTGTGGATCATCTTGTGTGTCTTAATTGGGGAACAAGTTGGTGGAATGAGCCACTTCTCCAGTGAGGGCTAAGTATACCAAAGGTAGCTGAACAAGAGGGTGGGAGGAGGCGCACCCTTGATAGGGCTATGTCCCCACGTGAAGGACTTAACTCTTCACTAGCACTGCCTTGTGGACAGGTGTGGCACAGCAGCACTCTTCCCATCAAGTATCTCCTGCTGATGGTTGCTCCAGGCCTGTAGTGGTCTGCATCTTTCTGTGAATTGGACAACCAGCTATGTCCCTTTAAAAATCTCTCCCCTACCAAGATAGTCAAACAAACAAAAACAAGGGCAATTAATGCAAATAAATTGAGTTCACAGGTAACAGAGGGAAATGGCTCCTTCTCAGGATGAATCAACATCTGGCTCTCCCTTTCCCCAAGGCAGCTGGGGAGTTCCGGCTTTCAGTCTGCCCTATCTTACGAAGCTGAATGTTGAAAGTCTGATCTGCTCTCCTCCCTGGTCTGCCATCACTTGAACTGGGGCTCTCCCTCTTAAGCTCCTACCTCCAACCACAACTGACATTTCTCACAACCACCCGAGCCCACATTAGCTCATTAACTCCCATGTTGTCCATTGTGGAGTTTGGATACCCCATCTCACCCCAACACATACAAGTAGGCAGAAAAAAAAAAACAACAGAGCTTCCCAGTATCCTAACCAGCACACACCAGGGAAACCAGGAGGCAGAATGGGACTGAGTGATTGCGATATTATTCGTAGCAGAGGTCTCATTTAAAACATTATTTTTCATCAAAAAATGAAGTTAATAGCAAGAAAATGTGTCTGTAATTAGAGATGAGCAAATAATTGATGTTTTTGATTCCGTGGCCAAAACAAAACAAAAAACACACACCAAAAAAATCACTCTGGTTTGTTTTGAACCACAAAAGATTGTTTTCAGTTTTTCTCGTCAAAATGAAAAACTGGAAAAAGTTTGTCTGGGTCAGACGAAATGTATCAAATGTTGATTTGAAACGACAGCTTGAAATGAAACAGGGCTTCTCTACACTATGGGTTATATCGGCATAACTTATGCAGTGCAGCTGCACCGCTGTAGTGGTTCTAGTGTATACTAGCCCTAGCTACAAAAGCAACGAAAATGAAGTGTTAAAATAGCTCATTTCTAATTTTTCCCCTCAGTTTTTGGCCAAATAAAATATATTTACTGAATTTGACCCAAATTCTAGTTTCAGTTGTCCCCAAAACTCCCTTTTTCAGTGAATTTACTATTTGATGGAAAAATTTCACTCTACTGTACCTATAATAGAGTAGTAATTTACAGCATATTTGATTACATTTAAATTTGCCATCACTTAGCAGTGAAGTGACTGAGTTAAAAGTAGAGCTTACAATTCTAGATCATGTTATCTTTGATTCAAACTTATCCCATTCCATAATAAAGCTAGGATGGAGGGGAAATAACATGAATAATCAGAACATGCCAGAGGCATGATATCCATACCAAGGTCACTATTATTACTCTGTTGAAAGTGGTTAGGATTCTGATAGTTTCTGGAGCTGATAGGATACCACATTGTACATTTGGCAAAACCTTTGTTATCACCAGCAAACAATTAGCTACCCTAACAGGCCTTAGAGCACCTAAGCACGAGTTTTGCTTTACAGGTGCTAGAATCATACAAGTTGGTAATGCAACAATATGGACAGATGGCTGGCTGATCACAGATATTATATTGGGATTTTTTTTTCCATTGGCTGTACAGATTTCTATTGGGGAGAATGAAAACATAGGGCTGTAAGAATGCTGCTTTTCAATCCAGGTATCAAGGCTATAGTGCATATGACTAATGAATATACATTTAGAATAGACCCTATTGCTCTTAAAGGTGTTATTGTGTTTAAAAATAGTTTGACAAATAACATTACTTTTGATCAATGTTTTCCTGAAGAATATAATTACCTTGTTATTGCTTCTGCCTCATCCTATTTCTACTGGCAGCACATCAGCATACTCCACCCTTCCATGGGTATCAAGCCAAACCATGTTGTGGCATTCTTGTGGACGTTTGGTAATTCAAAGCATTGTGTAGACCAGTCTGTGGTTCTTAACAAATGGATGGCTCACTGAAAAGTTTGAGGCAATTTTAGCGACCAGCATGCTTAAAACTGCGTGCCCACTTCTGGTATTGTACAATACACACGGTGCCTAATGTGTTAGGTTTGGTATATTCTATCGTGATTCAGCAGCCACACTGTTTTCTTCTCCTTGTCAGCTGTTTTTGGATTTTCTTCCTAGAACCAAAACTATCTGTTGATTAAGAGTCGATATTGGAGCCTCCAAAGTTGGGACTGTTGGGTTACTGATTTCATAGATTGCTTTGGGCATTGCAAAGTTTAGAGGTAAACTTTCCTGAGGTTTCTTTAGTTCCTTTTGCATTGGCAGCCATTTTACATATCTCAGCTAATCTGGATCCAGCGTATCTAGGGGATGGTGGTATTTGTAAGCCAGCGATGTTGATTTGTAGGGAGACATGGAAAGATTTTATTTGTATGGCTTAATAGTGAAGCATTTAAAAAGTTATGAATAGTGTGACAAAGTTCCTCCCCTGCCTTGGTGGGTCCTGTGCTTATTGGCGGATTTGCTTGCCTCAGAGATTCACGGCAGCCCTCAGTTTGGCCACTTTTGCTAGTGGCTCAAACCTGCCGTTCATTCAGCTAACCTCATCACTAGCCAGCATGGGAAAAAGGAAGGAAAACAATCCCTGCAGTCTCTGCTGATCCACCACGTGGGAACAGCCCAGAGACCTTCCCCTCTGGTGGAACCCACAGTCCAGGTCAACTCCTCCTGTGTCTGATCAGGAGTTGGGAGGTTTGGGGGGGAACCCGGGCCCGCTCTCTACTCTGGGTTCCAGCCCTGGGCCCTGTGGAATGCAGCTGTCTAGAGTGCCTCCTGGAACAGTTATGTGACAGCTACAACTCCCTGGGCTACTTCCCCATGGCCTCCTCCCAACACCTTCTTTATCCTCACCACAGGATCTTCCTCCTGGTGTCTGATAATGCTTGTACTCCTCAGTCCTCCAGCAGTACGCCTTCTCATTCTCAGCTCCTACTGCCTTTTGCTCCCAGCTCCTTACACGCATGCCACAAACTGAAGTGAGGTCCTTTTTAAACTCAGGTGCCCTGATTAGCCAGCCTGCCCTAACTGATTCTAGTGGCTTCTTAATTGGCTCCAGGTATCCTAATTAGCCTGCCTGCCTGAATTTGTTCCAGCAAGTTCCTTCTTAGTCTGGAACTGCCCCTGTTACCTTACCCAGGGAAAATGGACCTGCTTAATCTGGGACTAATATATCTGCCTTCTAACACTCTCCTGTAGCCATCTGGCCTGACCTTGTCACAATAGTCTCTAGCATATTGTAACTGGACAGTACCATTCTTCGAGAGCTGGTATTAGATGAAAGGCCACCGTGTTTCAGTGGGTTGAGCTCAAGGCTGGAAGCCAGGAGCCCTTGAGTTTTTATACTAGCTTTGCTGCTGACTCACTGAGCCTCTGTCCAGGCTCTTTAACCCCTCTCCTTCCTTTTAAATCTACTCCCATTGCCAGCTCTCATTAATGCAAGGCATTGTATGATGCTCAAAATCCTAATTTTTTGCTAATTGAACCATACCTCTTTCTCTCAAAAGTCAGGGAATATGGTTCTGTTATGTACTACATATTAGAACAACAGGCACCCAATCTCAATATCAGCTTGTAGGGTGTTTGCTTTCTTAGGATACATACAACGGCAAAGTGTCAAAATGTGTAATTCATCTCTGTTTAGATAGACTTAGATAAACTGGGTAATAAAAACTTTAGTGTCAGTCCAATCCACCACATTCTGGAGCAAACACTCTTGTAAGAAGAGGCTGTGGATGGTGCAAAGTCAGGAGCCAGTTACTACATGGAAGTGCAGTTATGGAGACCATCTGTACTGCTAAGTAAGCAGCTTAAGGATAAGAACTAGAAGTGGTCTCAACTCACAGAATTTGGATCCATAGCTTAGGTGAGTCAAAATCCTTGAGTTTAGTCAGCTCCCATTTCTAATAAGAACACTGGAACAATGATAACCATAGAGAAGAATGACAGAGAAAGATGAACAGAGGTATATTTTTAACCACTCTGATGCCTGCTCTGTTTCTGTGTACAACTGGTGTCCATATTTTTGTTGTGTTTTTTTGTTTTCAAATCTGAGTAGCTGCATCATTAACAATCTGATTTCTTCCTGTAATCAAATTGTGGGGGGCAAAAAAGCCTTTAATATGGCTGCCATATTTCTGAAAATTTATCCTTTACTGTTGAAATGAAAAGGAGCACTTGTGGCACCTTAGAGACTAACAAATTTATTAGAGCATAAGCTTTTGTGGGCTAAGGTTGAAATAAAGGTCTGGAGATAGGCTATTTGCTTCCATATCAGAACTTTCTCTCACACGTACACACTGCTACAACTTAAGCTATTGGTTTTGTAAGATTTAATATTGGAAGGGTTTTGGTTATTGCAGTTAGGTATAAGTAATTAAATCTGTTAAAGATCATGTGAATTTAGTGAGAGTTTTGCAAATTACTTTAACTTGGGTTGGCAATGAATCTTCATGTTTTATTCTTTAAAGACCATATGCTGTTCTAAATCCACATACACCACTCCTCTGTTAATAAATATCAAACAGTATATTGACCTGTATGTTTTTGTGGATTAAATCTGAGTGTTATGGGGGGGAGTGGGATCAAATGAAATTAAACGACAAAGCTTTCTTACAAACACATATATTCAGAGATGGACTGAGCTACCATATATAGTATAAACTACTTGTCAAAACCATTCGAATTCAGGCGGGTGGGGTGTTGACCCAAGGGGTCAGTTTGACCCATTACACAGATAGGAAACAGCTGTGAAATTTGTTGATTCCTTGCTACCTTCCACATGCTTGAAGGTGTTCAAAGCTGGGGTTTTGTTTCAACTCTAAATTCAATTTATATCAATATTTTTTAAAAAAAGAACCTAAAAATCCACAAAGAGCAGTAGTACCAGCTAGGTTTTTTCCTTTCCCCCTTATTGGTTCTGCTGTATTTTCCATTGCTAGTCTTAAGGTTTCACTGTTCCTATTTGAAGGTGGCTTTTGGACCCTCAGCATATATCCACTGTCTCTACCATCTGAGGGAGCTGGAGCTCCAAGGTCACCTACATGCTGCACTGCCATTTGGCTACTAGTTACAGTTTGACTGAAACCTGCTGTCTAACTTGTCTCTTTTCCTTTCTGTATTGCATTGCTATAGCAATAAAATGGCTAGAGTACAAAAAAGGGAAAATAGGTCAATATTTTGAAAGTAATTTTGTGTGTAAAAGGATGGGATTTTGAAAATTTAGAAAGAAAGATGAGAACTCCATTTTAAAGTTCATTAGTCTTTCTTTTGGTAAACTACTTTCAGAGTTTCAGTCCAGACAATGCAGACATTGTTTTACCTTTAGCAGAAATATCTGGGCTGTACAATAACATAATATATGAAGTTTTCTGACTACACACATCATCTAGCCAGCTGAATATACAAGCAAACTCGTCCAAAAAGCACAGCTCATCCTGCCAGGCACTAAGAGACCTTATCTCCTGTTAACTGCAATGGGAGTTGAGAGCAGACAGTATGTTACAGGAGATGATCAACACTTCATAGGATTGGGCCTCTAAAGGTAGTGCTTGCTCAGATTTCCAACTCCTATTCTTATTACAGATGTGCCGTTCAAATGAAGGCTCCTATTGTATAGGAGGAATTGTCATATTGTAACAGAACATTTCTGCATGGCCAAAGTAATGCTCCAGAGGGTGGTGGAATCCCCATCCAGAAAAACACCCAGTCATTGGTACAAATGAACATATTTTAATATTAGGGTTGAAAGAAAATATCTTTAAACAATTAGCCAAAAGTCATAGAAAAATTGAGTTTTCTGCTTCCATAAGTGTCCAAAATAATTAAATCTTCTACAATTCATACACCAGAGATATATGTATAGATATTAGTGAACAGCAAATCTGTATCATGTTCAAAGAGAAACATAATGTAATCTCGGTCAAATTACAAAAGGCCAAACAACGTTCAAGATCTACATCCATAATAGTAAGAAGCCAGTGAGCTGACACAATCATAAAAGGGGAGAAAAATGTATCCTCTGTTTCCCTAAATATCTTGTCTAGAACCTGGTCACATAACAGTGAGACTAAGTCCCTTATCTCAACAAGAGAGTGCATAGTATCCAATCAGTTTTTCAGCAGCTTGCTTTGCGTTTTTTGGTGCATGTGGTTTGTTAGCCCTATGGCAGAATGTTCAGATCTGGCCCAATGTTTAGATTCTGGTCAACACAGGCAGCAAAGATTAAGGATGATTAGTTTATTTACTGATGTAGAATTGAGGTGTCAAACATCTCTTGGATATTAAGGAAGACTTACAGATGAAAGGCAGTTTAAATAGCAATTGTTCAAGGAAACATGATTTGATAGCAGGCCAAGGATCCACTCTACAAATTCCCAGGTTGATATGTTTAAGTGAAAATAGGTAGCAAAGTAAGGTATGTGAAGTAAGAAAAATGGCATGAGAGCAAATCAAAAAGATCCTTTCAACAAAGAAGACTAAATGTGTACAACTATTCCAGATGTTCCTTGAGATGAAACAAAACACAGTAATTGTTTCCAGATTGAGGATACAAGATGAAAATGCCTGGGGAAAAGAATTCCTAAGGCACTGAATATATGTGACACCTGTAGGCTCAAGGTTAGGCTGATTGCCTAAGGGAACAGAGAGCTTCCAAACTGTTGATCGTTTATCAGATACCTGTAAAACATTAAAAGAAACCCACAAGTAGGAAAAATAATAAAGAACATTCATGAACCAAATGGAAATGGGCATATCCAATAATTAAACGTAAGGAAGAATTACTAAAATTAATACTTGGATTTACTTTTACCTCCAAGAAGATAACAGTATCCTGAGAAGCATTTAACTACACTATGACACGTTTCAGAGTAGCAGCCATGTTAGTCTGTATCTGCAAAAAGAACAAGAGTACTTGTGGCACCGTAGAGACTCACAAATTTATTTGAGCATAAGCTTTCATGAGCTACAGCTCACTTCATCGGATGTATTCAGTGGAAAATACAGTGGGGAGATTTATATACACAGAGAACATGAAACAATGGGTATAAGGAGAGTGATCAGGTAAGGTGAGCTATTACCAGCAGGAGGGGGGGGGGGGACGGACCTTTTGTAGTGATAATCAAGGTGGGCCATTTCCAGCAGTTGACAAGAACAATTACAATTAATGATTACAGACCTAAAAGTGGCAATTCTTCAATAAAAAAACTTCAAAAACAGACTCCAACGAGAGACTGCTGAATAATGGAATTAATTTGCAAACTGGATACAATTAACTTAGGCTTGAATAAAGACTAAATAAATAAATAAATAATAAATAAAAACTATTTCCCCATGTTTATTCCCCCTCCACCCCAACTGTTCTTCATACGTTCTTGTCAACTGCTGGAAATGGCCCACCTTGATTATTTTGATGTCTTTGTTTTTAATTCTGAGTCCCACTTGTGACGTCTTGCTCAAGTCACCCAAAACTGTGTGCCAGTGTGTTACCACTATGCCTCAGTGTGAGTGAATTGTGCTGCTGCTAAACTATTTGTCAGCACCCTGGCATGCCAGCTTGTCTGCCTTGCCAGCTGATTCTTCAGGACTATGCCAGTCCAAACTTTGCCTTACAGGTAACAGTGAACCTTATTTCCCCAAGTTCCCCAGAGAAGTCTTCCTGCAGTCTCCAGTCCCTCTCACTGGACACTCACAGAAGTTATTAAGTTCACTGCCTTCAAAGAGACAGAGCAGACAATAATCTATTAGGTTAGCTGAAGACTTACACTTCACTTCAATATAACAGCACTGAGAAATTTTTTTATTACAAAACTAATAAGTTTAACAAGGAACATAGGTTTGAGTGATTTCAAGTAAGAGTAAGAGACATTGAAAGGTTACCAACACACTTTCTAGTGACTAAAACCTAACTTCAGGAAGTAACAATCTTTGTCTAAGAAGGTTTTTTCACCTACAGTCAGTTCCCAGTGGCTTCAGCCCTCTTGGTTGAAGGATCCAGCTTTCTCAGATTTCAAGAGTTCTGACCTGCCGGGTCCCTCAGGTGATGGATGCCAAAATAGTTTTCTGTTTCTGCTTATATTTTCCAAAGTCCATCTGTTTCAAAAGCCAGGAAAGCTTCCTGGGGGTAACAGCCTCCACCCCCATCATGATCATTAAGTGTTTATTTCTTCCACTTAATAGCTTGAGGGCTTTGTCTACATTCTGTGTAAATGTACTGTGTAAATGTTCCATTGTTTCTGGCCTTGCCTTGCTCAGTTTATGTTGGAGACAAAGTCAATCAGGCAAAACAACACTCCTTGGTTTAGGACAGCTGGGCTTATGCACTGCATGCCAAACACCTTTTAAAAACATATTTCCAGCACACATTTATAATTTTTATATACTGCCCATACATACATCATGCAGTATTAATGACCAGCGTGTTTGCATATAATACCTTACTTTTTAGATACAGATTATGACAACAGTGAGTTGGGGCAATGAGTGTGTCAGGCATGATGTGAGTTACAGTATAGTGTGCTCTTCGCCATCTGGCACTGAGGGGTTCTCTGGGTCACACCTTTCTTAGGGTCAAAGTATACTAACTCCTTTAATAGTCTAGCACCCTCTGTGTATTTGTTCTTTTATAAAGTTCTGACTAAAACAAGTGAATATTATTTTCCTTTGAAAAAGTCATTGTCCTGTTCTATAGATAGGAAACTAGCATCCTAACTAATGTCAAGGCTTCTGAACCATGGTGGAAGACTGGAATTCTGACTGCACTCCAGCGGTGGAGAGCAGCAACTCCAACGTAGGAGGCATGTTAGAATGGTAAGGGGAAATGGTACAGTTGCCTTCAATGGTATCATGCAGATTAACATCAGCTGAAGATCTGACTCAAGTCCAGGTGAGGCACTGATGGAAATTCATCCTTTTTCTTCTTTCATCCAAAAGTACAGTCTTGCTTGCCAACAATGATTGGGATGGGTGGGGCAGAGGCATGCAAAGGGACTTCAGCATTACTGTTAAAACTTTGGTAGACCTTTGGTCAGCTCACTAAGAACTGCCAGGCCCCAGCTAAGGAGGTACCACTTGCAAGGGGTTCCAACATTGCACCTGTGATGATTGAAATGGAGATAACGCCACAGTAAATTACTAAACAAAAATTTCTCTGCCTTTCACAATGCCTATTCAGGGATCACTGGATTCATTTTACTGACACTAATTGCTTTTCTTGCTACACCTTTCTCTTCTGGCCCCCTGGCCTGACAGTTACACCAACATAAAGTCCCTTAGTCTTCCTCACACTCAGTCTCTCCAAGCCAAATTTTGCCCTACATCATACCTGTTTAATCCAATTTATTTCCTCAGTGGACCAAATTTAGAGATAATAGGTGAAATCTTGGTTCCACTGAGGTCAATGGCAACATTCCCATTAACTTAAATGGGGCCAGGAATGTTTACATAGTGGGGTATAAAGTGCATGCAAGTAAGTGGATGTGAGTCAAATAAAGTAAGTGTAAGGAAATCCAAGGGATTCTAAAATTTGTGTAACATAAAAACTCAGAGGTCAGGAAGAAGGGGCTAAAAGTAGATCCCTATTGTCATTACACATGCTAATGAGAGCTGGGAAAACTGTTGCAGTGAAATATAAAATGAGGAGTTTATGGTTTTCTGTTGAAATCATATAAAAACAGAATATTTCTTTAGCAGGAAATTAAAACAGTGCAAAATTAATTTCCTATTCCAAATCAGAACAATAAATTGCAGGGTGCCATTTTCAAGAGTACCTAACTGACTTAGCAGTTTAAGTCTCATTTTCCAAAAAGGTGCGTAGGCATAAGTTAATGAGTTTTAGGAACCAAAGCTCCCAAATAAGTTTTGAAAATAGGACTTTCACTACTAAGTCACTTACAGCCTGATTTTCAAAGGTATGCATGCACTTATAGATGTAGATAAGTGCTTTGCAAAATCCCACTAGGCAACTACACACCTAACTTCCATTGCAATGTCTTTAAAAATCTGCACCTTGCTGCACTTTCAATGATCTTACTCAAAATATCATTTTTCCAAAAACAGGTAATTTCTGAAAAGTTTCAAATTAAAAATATTAAAATGGAAAATTTCAATATTTTCAATCAAAAGTGTACTATTCAACATGTCAATCTGATTTTTTTTCCTAACACTCCTGATTAGAAAAGCCTAAATTTTTGTTGAAATTGACATTTTAAACACATTTTCTGTGAGAAGTTTTTTCACTCAATTCATTTCAACCAGGTCTATTGCTGATAAAGTTTACAGGTGACACAAAACTTGGTGAAATGGTTAATAATTATAAAGTCAGGTTAATTCTTCAGAATAATCTAGATCCTTTGTGTTTCATGTACAACATCTTGGGTAATAACGCGAGAGGGCTCCATATTCCTATATCTAAGCTCTTTATTAAGAGATGCTGCAACTATAGCTAGCATTCAAGTCATGTACACACAACCTAGCTTACTGGTGACTTCTTTAAATTCTTCCTATCTTCAACCTGTGCTCCTCCCTGCACATTCCATACAGGATGCTACAGTTTGGTAAGCTGGCCGCATCTGAGCAATGTGCAGTTTAATACTGTCAAATACAAGGTCATACATATAGAAATAAAAATATAGGTCACACTTACAGGAGCAGGGACTCTACTTTGGAAAGCAAAAACTCTGATAAGAACTTGGGTCAGTGTGGCTTACCAATTGAACATGAGCTTCTAGGGCAATGATCTGCTAATGCAACTGTTGGACATAAAAGTAGGCAAATATCCAGTAGGAATAGGGAGATGGTATTACCTTTGTATACCATATTAGTCAGACCATTAATGGTTTATTGTGTCCAGTTAGGATGCCCACACTTTTAAAAAGATGTGGACAACTTGGAAAGCAGCTATAAGAATGACTCAAGGTTTGGCAAACTGCTTTACAGTGAAACTTAAGCAGCTCTATCTATTTAGCCTATCCAAGAGATGGCAGAGATGACTTGGTCATGGTATATAAGTACTTGTAAGGAGAGAAATTTTCTGAGAGTAAAGAGCTCTGTAATCTGACAGACAAAGGCATATTCTGATCCAATGCTGGAAGCTGAAGCTTCAAAAATTCAGGCTAGAAATAGGGCACAAAAGAGAGGGTAATTAAGTGTTGGAAGAATTTACCAAGGGATATGGTCTTGAAGTGTTTAAATTAAATTTGGATTGCTTTCTAAAAGATATTCTGTAACTCAATCACAAGACAAAGACATGACAAATTACTGTGTGACATTCTATGGTCTGTGTTATACCTGTCAGGTTAGATGATTGTAAAATAGTCCCTTCTGCCCTTAATCTATGAATCAAAGAAAACTATCAGACTTCACATGGTCTTACCTGTAACACCATTTCCTGAAAAAGCCACTTTCTATTGCTGATATTTAGTTGAATGTCAGCCAGGAACATCAAACTGTCATTGTGGGTAAGTTGTGATTCACTGGAAATTACGTGCTCAAAGGGGTGGCAGAAGACAGCCTAAAAGTAACAAAGCAGTGACATTTATGTAGTACTTGCTATTTTCAAACAGTATTTAATTAACCCCACCATGAAGTGGGTTATTTCCCCCCATTGTATAGATGGTGATGGAGGGGTGAAAGACATGGGCAAGTTAAATGACTCATCTACTACTACAAAGCATGTCAGAAGAAGATCCAAAATTAATCATGCATTTCCAACTACTAGACACATATTTAACACATTAATCCATTTGCTTCTCAAAATCCCTGTCCTTTCAATTGATCAGTGTATGGATTAAATACTTTCATCGCTATTTGATACCATAGTCTTCCTAAAGCTATCCATAATATTATTTAATAAAATACATAATTAACAATGGGTAATATGAAAATTTTATTGAAATTAATATGAGATAATATGAAACTAGTATTGCACAATATTACTGTACATATTTCTATCTATTATTGTCAAAATATTAATAATCTGCTCCTTTCTCTTTTTCCATCACTCTTTTACAAGCTATCTGTCTTCCTGGATTTACCTCTTAGGAGTGAGGGTGTTATCCCTATCCTTTCTCCCATGCATCTATTCAGAAAGGTTAAATTTCAAACTAAGGATGGTTTGCAGTCAGACTTTATATATTATTTTTCCTTCACATGGCTAAACAGCTCAATCAAGTTCCTGAGGAAGTTAATGGAAGGACACCCACTGACTTCAATTGAAAGTGGAGTTTGCACCATTTCATCTGCATTTTCTTCTGCCAAATCACTGCATCTTGTGACTGAGTAAAAAAGGAAGCAAATATGTCTCATTTTAGAAAGATTTAGAGAGGAAACTCCTGGATTTTCCTGCAACGATTTTCACAATAAAAGTGAGAACTTGAATATAATTCATCACAACAACTAGTGACCCACTTTTGATCCATTCTTCACTGTATTTGAGATTTTTGACAAGTGATAACATTGGCCTCAATTTGATCTGACTTATACTACTTTTGCAATAGTGTAACTCCCTTGACTATGGCATAACTTCTGATTTATACCAGTTTCAGTGAGAGCAGAATCAGGCCCAGAAGCCTACTTATTTTTCCACAAAAGTAATAAGCATGAATCATTATTTATTCCATGCTCCATGATGTGTGAGCACCTAACTGAGAGGAGAATCAGGCTCTTCATTTTCGAAGATAAAATTTATTATCAAACATAAAATACAGCTATGCATTTTAAATTAGAGCTACTGGGGAAAAAAATCTGTTACCAAGATATATTGTACTAGCCGGGGTTGCTTGAGAGTACAGTAAGTGGAAAATTATCTCCATGGCTGAGACAGAAGGAAAAGAGAGATCTTGGAGGAATGTGAAAAATGTGGATGGATATATGAAATTATTTATCTAGTTAATTATTACATATTTTAATTCACTTAGCCAGTGAAATTAATGACCCTGTTTTAAATAATTAAATGGATAATGTCATTAAACCAGTCGTTTAATTGAAACCTACAAACCCAAATGTCAAATGCTGACATTGATTCATGGTATAAATATGAGTTCAAAGCCCAGAGAGGGTTTCCAATAGCCCTGCTTCCAAACTGGTTGCTACATTGTTTCATGTTAAAGATACTAATGGATGTCATTCTTCTCCCCTTACTCTCTGCAGAAGTCATTATTAACACACCTCCTTCCATTCTTTTCTGGAGTCCCCATGTGGGTCTGCATTTGCTTTCTGAAAAGTAATTCAGTAGTGCTGCACAGCTACAGAAGAGCAACAAGAAAAAAAAGTCGACGGTAGCCCAAAGTGAAGAGGAAGCTTTGGAGATTGAAAAAGTTTTCCAAGACATATCAGTATTGCTAGCTACATAGGCTTTAAGGTCAGATAGGACCATTATGATGATTTAGTCTGACCTCCTGTAGAATTTCATCCAATAATTTCTGCATCAAACCCAATAACGTTTGGTTAAACTAGGGCAGGGGTAAAATTTTCAAAAGGTTCCAAGTGACTTGAGATCCTAAGTCCCATTTTCTAAAGGCTCTTAGGTGCATAACTAAGAATCTGGCCCTAACAATGCAGATAAGCACATCGTCAGATTTTCAAAAGCAACTGTGCACCAGCTCCCATTGATTTAATTGCTTTCAATGAGAGGCAGTATTGCCTGAAGGTTAGAGCACTGGACTGGGACTCGGAAGACCTGGCTTGTATTCCTGATTGTTCTACTAGCCTGAAGGCTAACTTGGGGCAAGTCACTTCACCTCTCTGCACTTCAGTTTTCCCATCTCTAATAAGGGAATAACGATACTGACCTCCTTTGTAAAGCACTTTGAGATCTACTGATGATATGTGCTATGTAAGAACTTATTATTATTAAGAGGTCATTATTTGCCAACAGTTATCACAAAGTCATACCAGAGTTGCCACAATCTCCACTTATGCCTCATATAATGAACAATTGCTGTTCATCATGTACCACTGTGTAACTCTGATAAATGTTAACATTTTCATGGTGATTATTTATTTATTATTGCTTTATTGTTATTATTAGGGCATTCTTAAATATTGCAGATATCCTTGTTACTATCATGCAAAACTGAAGCTATTCTACTTCTGTTCACTGAACTACTTCAGAAAAAAATATTTATTAGTGCCCTCCCACTCAACCAAAGCACAGGGTTTTCTGAAGGCATCTTAATGCATGTCTTGTTGACAGATAAAAATGTACACAACTTGTTTTAATTTTATCCCATGTATTGTCATTTGAATCAAGATAAATGACTTATCACACGGGGCTAAGAAGTGCTACTTCAGTCAAAACAAATAATGATACTACATGTACTGAACTCTAACACACATTTGATCTTTGTTTATTCAAACATCACTCCTTCCTGGCTTGGTTTTCCTGTGTACCACCTAACCACATATCCAGTCTTAACTTCTTCACCCCTCCATCATTTTGTCAAGGCTGACCCCTTATCTATCTCCTCAGCACTATGTGTTAAGTTCATACTCATCTCTAGCTCAGCTGTCTGTCATGAAATCACAGAAATGTAGGCTAGAAGGGACCTTACGAGGGTCATCTAGCTCAACCTCCCCCGCCCCCGCATAGGCAGGACCATGTATACCTAGACCATCCCTGACAGGTATTTGTCTAATCTCTTCTTATACAATCCCCATCACTGAAGATTTTTTTAACCTCCCTTCCAAATTCTTAACTTCCAGTGCTTAACTATCCTTATAGTTAGAAAGTTTTTCCTAATATCAAACCTAAGTCTCCCTTGCCACAGTTCAAGCTAATTACTATTTGTTCTACCATCAGTGGAGAGCAATTGATCATCCTCCTCTTTATAACAGTCCTTTACATATTTGAAGACTTATCAGGTCCCCTCAGTCTTGTTTTCTCAAAATTAAACATGTCATCCTTTATGTTGCTCTCCTCTGCTCTCTCACCAATTTGTCCACATCTTTCCTGAAGTGTGGAGCCCAGCACTAGACACAATACTTCAGCTGAGGCCTCACCGGTGCCAATTAGAGTGGGACAATTACCACCAGTGTCCTACATACAATATTCCTGTGAATACATCTGAGAATATTAGCCTTTTCCACAACTGCATCACATTGTTGAATCATATTCAAATGTATTGTGCCTGTAAGTTTATATTTTAAAAATGCAGGGGAGGAGCTCCAAATTTAGTTATCTTGGGAAGCAGGATGGGGAAGTACTGCTCATGAGACATTGCTGAGAGACCTATCCTAGCAATGGTTTCAGAGCCACTTGCTCTCTGAGCTGTGGAGATATGTATCCAGGTATGTCTATGTAATGTCCTCAGAGGATTCTATCTAGATTTTTAAACAGGACTTGGAACTATTCCCAGATTTTACACTCATGGCAGTGCATGCTCGGACAGGTCTTTGAGTAGTTTGAGTCTTTAGTTACAACTTCCCCTGGAGAGCAGACATGGTAGCAGTGTTGAATGCCATTTCTCAATAACAAGTATGGATTTAAAGAGCTCCCAGCAAACTGGTACATAAAAGGTCTGGTGTGCAGATGTTCTGTTTATTCACCAATTTGGAGTGAGACTTGTACATTTTAAATTATGTCTCTAATGTTGATGTGAAGGATTCTGGACTGAGTTTCAGTGAGACACTGAAAACCTACCTTCACAGATGTTCCAAAAATGTCATTCAGTTAATAGTCCCAGCTTGAGGTCCTTCTTCTCCTGCCTCCCTCTGACTCTTTTGCAACACAACTAAATCAGAGACAAGACACAAATTCTCCATTCAGCGAGAACTTTCCAAAGTGAATTCAACTTGCCACATAGCACCCTAGTCCTTCAAAAACTTAAACATATGAGCAGTCCTAGTAATTATGCATTTACGTTTTCCCACGACCCAGGCATACATTTCAGCTATCTTACATGCCCCAATATAATGGATTTGAACCATAAAAAGTCTTTGGGCATTCACATAAAATACCTAAGTGTCCAACTATTCAATTTACATGCACAGTTATTTTTCTATGCAATTCAGTCCTGGAGCACCCAAAAACAAAAGTGACCATAACTGCAGGCTTCAAAACTTGTACATTAGAAAATTAGTTAGTTTTGAAAACTGGGCACTTTCGGTAATATAGCCCATAACATTAAAAATTTAGAAGTCCTCCCTGTAGACAGGCAGGAAGGTGAAGTGCTACAGCCAAGATGTCAAGAAAGAGAGTAATAAAGGGTGAGCCCTGGCCCAGTGGATGAGCACAAAACTAGAGCCAGAAGACCTGTGTTCTCCTACCAGTTCTAACTGTCTTATTGTTGGAACACAGGAAATGTCTTCAGCTCTGTGCCTTAGTTTCCCACCTGAAAAACATTTAGAATGGGATCTTAGTAATTGATTATTGCATGATGATATTGTTTATTGCTTTTATTTCCCCAAAACTCCATAGCATCTCTAGCTTGCAAGAGCAACCCCTATGACAACAAGAAAGAGGCAGAGTCCTCAGATAACAGTAATAAGCAAGGGGAGATTCTGCCAGAAAATGTTGATGAAAATGTTTGTGTTACAACTATATTTCTAAATGTGCAGTCTGACTATACAGTAGTTCTCTTTTTAAAAGTGTGTGTCCTTTTTAAACTGTAATATGTTCATTAGTTTTTTCTGTATTATACAGTAGTCTTCACTGCTGGGGCTGCAGCACTGAAATGTAATAATATCATTGGCTGAAGACTCTGGAGGATTCTGTGGTCTGTCATTCTCTGCGTGGCTCTCCAGCTGAGAGCATTGCTCTTCATTATAGCATTTCCTTTCAGCAGTGAAATCATTCCCCCTCCTCATTCAGTACACAACAGTCCCCAATTGATCAAACAGCTGTAGATAAAATACCAGATAAGAAAAATGTAATAAACTGTTTCTCCCTGCCACAAATATACACTTTCAAAAAAGGCCACTTTGGCCAGCAAAGACAACAGACAACAAATTCAACAGACAACAACAGACAACAAATTCTTTACCCATCCCATAGATTGAGATAGTTAATCTCTCTAGATCAGAATTTCTCAACCTTTTCGATACCAGTGGCTGGCTTGCTGCCTTCCTAAACTGTGTCGGGGACATCTCAGGGACCAGCACCAGTCCATGGACCAGTCGTTGAGAAATTTTGCTCTGATGTTTGTTTATCCACGTGTTTGTAATAAAAGCTACTCCTTCCCTAACTGATAGTCTGTTTAAACATTAAAAGCTAAACCAAAGACTCCCCCTTTCCTCACAGTTAAAAATCTTAGCTACTTATATGGCACCTATTATTGTACCATCTGAATGCTTCACAATCTTTAATGTACTTACCCTCATAACATGTCGAGAGGCAAGGAAAGTTATATTATCCCCAGTTTACAGATGGGGAGCAGAAAGACTAAGCGAATTGCCCATCATCATACAGAAAGTCTGTGGCAGAATAAGGACTTGAACGCGGGTCTACAACCACCTTGGCTGCTCCACTAACTACTGAAGCTTGCCCACTAAGCTTTGCTTCCTCACCCCCCTCAGTTACTAAGACCTGCCTCATGCCAGTTAGGCATCCCCTGTCATTGGTACTGAGCCACATTGTCTCACCTGGAGCTCCAAAAGAATTCTGCCATCTGCCACTACACTCTTTCAGAAAGTGCAACATATTCCACCTGGTATCCTCAGCCTGCTCTGCCAAACTAGCCCTAAACTAACAATTTTCATCTCCTGAACACTTTACACTGCAGTAAATTCAGAATAGCTCATCTGACTTCTGTGAAATTACTCTGGATTTTCATTTACATAACTAATATCACAATCTGGCCCCTTATTTCCTTTAACAATCCAATTTACACTATACTTATCTATCTTTCCTACTCTATATAATATGTGTAGTGATTTATCGTCCCAGAGTCAATGGAGTTTAGTCTACTGAGCCTAAGAGCAGAATTTTGACTTGTATTGCTTTTCTATCGGTCTTCTCACAGATCCTAAATACCACCTGTGAAACTGAACTTCCAAGAATAGGGTTTCACAATCTCCAGGTACAATTGTAAAGATGGTCCACAATTCTTAGTCTGAGTCAGATTGATTGGAAACTCACTTCTCTAATTGAAAGAGTGAGATGATCCAGGCTGTAGGACATGGGATTTCTTTCTTGCCTCTCTAGGATGATAGAGGTCCCATCTCATGGAGAGACATATTCCAAAAAGTACTATAATCTCTCAGATGTTACATTCTTAGAGCAGAGTGGGAATATTTTATAGAGCTGGCTCATAAAATGAGTTAGGAATAATTTGTTTGGCTGCCACAGGTTACCTCTGCTGTGGTCCTCTGCTTCTTCTCAGTTCCTAGAGAAAAATAAAATCTTTGGGGTTGGGACAGGGAACTTTGTGATTGCTCCCACGCATATATCACATGGATATACGGAAGATTTTTAAGCCTCCTAGCAACCACAATGGTAGCTACTGGTGCATCCCAACATTGCATTGACTGTAGCTTTGGGACCACAGGTTGGAAGTAGCAATTGCTCCAGGGGAAAAATGTTAACAGGGACTAGAGTGAGGCAGCCCTATTTAAATATACCAGCCTTTTCTATCCCCCCTTTCAGGAAAATTGGCTTAGATGTGAATACCCAGTTCTGGAGACACCCTGCCCCAACAGAACTTTCCTACTCCTGTATTATGAGAGTACTGATAATGGCAGACTTGTCCCCAGCTAGCATTATGGTCATGAACCCAATGGACTCCTGGAGCTGCCCAAACCTCCACTGTCCAGATCTCTTTCTAAGATCCAAAAACTTTGGAACTAGTACTTTCCTGGATACAAATTAATAAATCATTTGTTCTAGGGTTTTTTTTTGTTTGTTTGTTTTAATATTTGCACATGGTCTTTAAATAAGTGCAGTAAAATACTTGACATATTGGAATATCATAAGATTGGCAGATTACCTAACAAGGCATAATAGGCATGCTGATTTCCCAGCACAATTTATACCATCTCAGATTTATTCACAATTATTATTTGCTATTCATTTAGATTTAGAATATTTATTTCACAGGAAATGGCTGGTGGGATTTTTTCTTACTCTTCCGGAGTTGTTTTTCCCTTTCACTAAAACATTAAATTTGCTATTTTGAATTGAATAAAATAAAGATGAGTGAATACATAGGGGGTATGTCTGAGCTAATGCAGTGGCTGATAAGCCTTCACTTGTTCCTCCTTATGGCCCTGATCCCACAATAGCTTTTGATTGTGCTTATCTTTACTTGCTGTAAGTTTCACTGAAGTTGGGGGACAACTTACAGTATGTAAAGTTAAGCATGTGCATAAATCTTTGCACGATGGAGGCCTTTGTTTTCCATTTATCAAAACCTTCTCACACCCTCTGCTCTGCCAGCGATGCTGCCCTTGAACATCCACCTGCCAACTTCTCTCACAAACATCAGCTTCTCCCACAAACATCTACAAGTTTTCTCTCCTGCAGGCCCTTACGCATATAGCATCCTTCTTGAAGAAATCAATGAGGCCAACACATCCTCTCTTCCTTCAAATTGGAGGAGGGCTCAAATCCTGTGTCAAAACCCCATTTATTGTGATACCTACAAGAAGTTAGCCAACTAATGACTACTATTGATTTATGCAGGGAATATTGCAAAAAACTTGTAAATAACCCAGAATCATGAAATCATGCAAGTGGCTAATCTTTATAACTGATCTTACCTAAACCCTTGCCTTCCTTTCCGTCTATTGTATGTCACACTCACTTGTTGTAAGCTTTTCAAGGTAGAGACCACATCTTCCTGTGGGCTTGTACCGTGTTTTGCCCAAGCCTGTTTGATGACTCATAGTACAATATAAACAACAACAACAATTATTATCTGGTACAGTTCAAGCATGGAGAAATCTGTGTTAAAAATCCTTTCCTAAGTAGCACCTTGCCCCAAGCAGCCATTCCATAACAGCACCAAGCATTTTACACTGTGACATTATCTCTTTTACCCATCCAAAGCAACCAGAGACCATTCACAACTGGTCCCAGAAGAAACAGCTGAACTACTTAAATAGTCATAAGGCATACATGGTATAGACTGCACCCAGACTGTTTTTTTCCATAGAAGACACTTCACTTTACAGAGATCTGCTCTAAGTTTTTATAATGAAACACCAGACAGCAGTTAAATATAATACACTTTACTTACGTATGTCACCTGTGCCTAGGATAACTGTCAGTCATATCAGTGTTTCAGCTACAAATGGCCTTCTATCTTGTTAATAAAAAAAAGACACTTAATATGAAGTATTTGAAATTAAAATGATTTATAATAAATAAATGTTCTATAAACAAAAAGTTTTAACTAGTCAATATGATTTCATCTTGTATGAGATTCTAGTCAATTATCCAAGCAAATTTCTAGACCACCTTCATTAAAAGGCCACCATCTTTAAAAAGACCAATTTTTGTCAGTCCCTTAAGTAGTTGCATGACAAAGATTTCACTGTAGTTAAATTCGGTGTGAAACAGAATAGTGCAGGTCCAGGGAGAATTCTACTTGGATCTCAAATTTAACTCCCAGACAAATCTAGAGTACATTGAGTCTATGCTAATAATAAATTATAACTTTCCATTGTTCCTCTGACTAATCTTGGATGCTTCATGCTGCTCTCAACCAAAGATGGTAAATAATGTCTCTTCTTTCATGCTGTTTCCAAATTTATTTTGGTTTTTCTTTTCATTTCAAATACTATGAGTACCAGTTACACTATAGAAAAATAAATCTGAATTTAAAGGCCACATCCTTTTAAATGTGATACTACATATCGTGGGAAAATCCTCCTCATCTCTTTACTCCCCTTTTCCCACTTTTCACATAAGCCCTTTCAGCTTCAATTAATTTCCCATTAAGTATGAATCTGGCACATTGTTTCACAAAACAGTGTATAGTTTCTTCACTGCTAATGCCAAAGACAGTTTAGATAATAAAACAGTTTGGGGCTTTACAAGAGATTACCACCTCTTTCAAGTAGTATCTCTGATTCCAGAGCAGCTATGGTTCAAAAATCTCTGATGAGAATGACATCAGCTACTACTCAAAGCCGCACATATAGTACAGGGTATAAAGAGAAATGAAATCATCATCATTTCTGCCTTGCTGGACTTGGTGGTTTTCAGTCCCCTAATAAATAGTTATACTAAAGTTATATGATGTTACCTCTAGGGATGGCTAATTACTTACTTTTGAAATAGTTACCTTGAGCAAAACATCTGGTGATTACTAGATTTTTCTTCCCTTCATCCTTATAAATATAACACTATTGTAAGTTCTAGCACACTTGATGCAACTCAAAAATTCCTTGCATCAGCATTAATGACCATAAGGATATGGGTTTATCAGTGGCTACATTATAGACACATTACTGTGACAGCGTATACGAAGGACCTAAAAAGATCCTTCAGGATGAAGGGTGTAACACAAATCTTTGAGAGGAGGCAGGATTTCAGTTGGTTATTTTAAGCAAACAGCAGAGGGCCATGTGACAAAGGAGGAATATTTTTGTCTTGCATGTGAAAAATAAGCAGTCTGTATTCCAAAGGAGGCAAACATTCTACCCCACTTTCATTGGCTACATTTCATTGGGCTGGGGTTCATTAGCTAGGACAACAGCAATGGTGATTTCTCTATCAAAAGCAGGAATGAACAAAACAAATAGGAAAACCTGACATACTTGGAATTTTTCTGATAGAACATATTGTTTATATAGTACTTCAATTGTCAACTTAGAAGCCCTTAACTGGTGAGAATGAGAGAATGGAAATTCAGTCTGGTTCCTTTAAAGAAAAGAGGAGGATCAGAAACTCAGTAATGGTTACAAAACCCATCTTAAGACAAAGAAGTCACAGTTCTGTAAATAGAATGAGGCACTCCTCTCATCTCTCCCACCTCCCTCCCCCCCCCACGCCCCCAAATTCCCTCAACTCTATTAATTCTGTGCATATCACTATGGCGTGGCTTACAAATTCTAAATATAAGCACAAAGGATTATTGCATCTTTTCCCTCTATTCCCCCTCCCCCCAAACAAACCATCTAAACATTTATGGTTAGAACAGGCTAAAGTCACAGTTCTGTTATCTATACATGATTT
The DNA here is from genome assembly GCF_015237465.2 of Chelonia mydas. Taxonomy (NCBI): domain Eukaryota; kingdom Metazoa; phylum Chordata; order Testudines; family Cheloniidae; genus Chelonia; species Chelonia mydas. Next base: position 44,321,750 of record NC_057852.1, read on the forward strand.
TCTTCATGGAAAGATACAAGAAATTAGAGCTGTGTATAGATGTTCATATTTGGGCTTGGAGTTCCTATGGAGTCCTGTTAGGAGTTAAAGATAGCCTCCCCAAAGACAAAAACCAGAGAGGACAGTAGTGAGCACACTGACTTTTCTGCTGGAAGGATTTTGCCGTGGTGTTCAAAAAGTTTTGTTGGCACAGTGAGGTGTAAGTTACTGGCCACTTCATACTTAGGTATCTAAATGGGAGCGGTGCTCTTTTGAAAATCTCTCCTGGCAATTGTAAGAGCTATATTAGCAACACGCTACTAATACTGCCTCATAAAGTTGTTATCAACCTATCCATCTGTCTTTCATAGAAATTAGGGATGAAAGAGCCCCATTAGGTCATCTAGTTCATATCTTTGCCAACGCTAAATTGTTCCATGTTGCATTTCTAGAGGTTTGTTCAGTGCTGTTTAATGACTCAAGCATCAGAGCTCCCACCACTTTCCTCAGGAGATTCTTCTATGTTTTAAAAGATCACATTGTTAAGAAATGATGCCTGACATTCAGACTAAAATTTCCTTTGCTCATTCTTCCCTTCCTCCATATTATGCTTATACATGGCATGGGTCAAATTCTCCTCAGTTACATCATGCAGCCTTTCTAAAGCTAGAGGGGTTGCTGCTGGATGTAACCATGAGAAGAGTGTCTTCATATTTTATTCCTTTTAAAAAAAAAAATGAATTTCCTGATCGAGGTAGCAGCTTTATTTTCATGATATGAAGAAAAAGAATAAAAAGGTATAAACTGGTGAGAACTTTCCTTCACAGGAAAGTCTGCCTTTCTATCTTAGCCAGAAATGTCACTTCAGAGGATCATAAAAAAAAAAAAAAAAAAAAGGTCAGAGACCACTGGGATTTTATAAAGAAAGAGAAAAGAGAATGAGGAGGGTATAAATAGCAGATGATGTCATTTGCCAGTAAACAATTTACTGTATTTCTCTATTGTAATAAGGCTATTTCTTCCACAAGGCAATTGTGCTTTGGCTCTTTGATTTTATTAAAACCCAGCATAAACAATAACAGTAACACAAATTCATTGTTAGTATGTAGATTTTTTTGGCTCCCAGAGCAGCCTGCATGCAGGGAGTGTTCCATATTTACATTTTCTTAAGTTATGAATGGACGTTTCTGAGGACAGGGAATGCTGTTGCTGCTGAAAAGCTCCATGCAATGTGCCGCTTTGGGATTCATAAATACACCTTCACACATTGCCAGTTGCAAAACTGTATTTGTAATATTTTTCTTTACTAGCTCTTCATATAACCCTTTTTAAGACTAACCCAGCTCCTTCCAAACATGAATTTCCAGTACAATTTCAAGTTAAATGTAAATCTTGATAGCTTTCACGATTGATGAAAATGTATAATGCAGGCCTATAAAAGGGTAGTGCCATATGTAATACTAGAAAGAGATGTGTATGATTCAGAGTATATATCTTTATATGTGAAATACAATCTGAATTGGAAAATATATTCCATATTAGAAACAGATGAAGCTTTTCTAACTTCCACTGATTGGACCTTCAATTAATTTTCTCTTTAGCTCTGCCAGAATTACTTCTGACATTTTATTCACTGGCACAGTAATAACAGGTCATTTCCAGTAACCCATAGTTAACCTCTTCCAAAGAGGTTTAGGAAACACTATTTTTTTTTCCCTTTGGAAAAGTTTGATGTCAGTTTAAAGGTTGTCCAGAAAAAGGAGGGTTAAAATTCCACAGAATAAATCTCTTGAGCAATTACATAACCCAGAACAAAGGAAATCAAGTTTGGTTTCTAGGAATCACAAAATTACAGTAAGTTACACAAACAAGAAACCTCTCTAATTTTTTTAGACTGATCACTCAGTTAAATGTTTTATTGTCTTCTTTCATTCACCAGCTTCTCCTGGGAGGCAGCATTGAGTATCTGGACCTCACAAACATAAGGTTAAATCTGGTTAAGCCTAGAAGCATAAAACTGAGTCTTAAATTCTCCAGGATGTACCCTGACCCCTTGCCAAGTCTCAGGGTAACAGGCAGACCTGAGAGAATAATAACTGTAAGGGTAAACTCTTCTCAGCTCAGATCTCAAAAATAATTCTTATTCCTGCAGTCGGTTTGAATTTGTGTTATTAATGAATAACATTCTTCTCCAGAGAGATGCTAACAAATATTAAATCCTGCACCCCTTCTGCTCCAGGATTCCCTATACATTTAAACATGTCACCCCTGTGCATATGGGGATCCTGACATTTCTCTGTTCTGGAAAGGCATTCCATGCCTGCCCTTTCAGTAAGCAAATAAAGCAGAGAGATTCATTTGAGATTTTTCTCTCTCTCTCAGCACTGTCTCTAATGATCCCACATTAAAGACAAAGGACCAAATTCTGCTCTCAAATACACGGATGTAAATTCAAAGTAACGACCACAGTCATTTAGTCTTAGATATGCCTGCTCTACCTGCATGTAATGGAGTTTAAGTTAGAGCAACTTACACACTGAAGAGCCCAGTGTAAACTATCATAGCGCTGGCCCCACTCTACGTTAACTTACATTAATTGAGACTCCATTACACTTCAGTACGGTGAGTAAATATATCTTGGTGTACCTGAGCAAGTATAATGGAGATTGAGTGTAAAGGGATGGGAGTGCAAGGAATTTGAGTTTCTCCTCCTTATGTATCACTTCTGAATTTGGTCCTAAGTCCATTGAGGTGCATATTTTCACTAGTGTAAAGGAAACCAGACTGGCCCAAAGGGCTTACTTCTACTCTGACTTACTCTACATGCAAGCAACTTATACCATGCACTACATAATGTCACAGTGATTGCAGAGAACCAAAGCCAGCCCAGAATTTTGGCTAAAGTAATTTCCCAAGTAATTGTTGAGTCAAATGCATGCTGTTCTACTCCAAAAAAGTGACTCTTTATTAAAAGCTTTGTGGGGTTCCATAATTGCTTCATCTCATCGAGTTTGCTTAGTTTCCATTGTTTTTAGTGCCACTCCTGCAAACTCAACCTGGTATCTAAGATAGAAGGAAAAAAGTAAAAAACAGATTCTAAGGCAGTTTCATTGGTAATAAAGATGATGCAGATTAAATGATCCCTCAATAACAATTAACATATAAATGTCATTAAAACAAGTCACCTACCTATTTAAACTGAGGTTCAGGGAGGGAGTTTGAATGGTAGCAAAATCTAGAGACCTAATTGTTAAGAGAATTTCTTATTATCCTTGCAAAGATAAATTGCTTTACAAGTAGACAGAATGAAAGGTAGATAAACAGATTTTGTCTAAATAGGGTAAATTGTAGAACAAAAGGGCAGCAGAAAAAGAGAAAGGGTTGCATAAAGACCTCATATATCCCATAAAGATATATATATCCATTGTTTTGGAAGAGAAGACTTGGAATCAGGTGTGTGCTGGGAGGAAGTCACACTGGAAATAATCCAGAACGTCCTGCTTCTACAAAAAGAGAATCAGAAAGTAATTTAGGTAGGAGACCTTATTTAAATGTTTCTACTTTGAAATATGACTGAAATAGCATTGTAGACTTCAGCCACTGCTGCTGTACAAGGAAGAAGAATGGATTACTGATTAAGACAAGGAATAGGATCCTTGGGCAATTCTGTTAGGCTCTCTTTGCCTCAATTCTCTACATGTAAAATAAGGATAATAATACTTTCCTATTTAACAAGCATGTTGTGATGATCAGTCTAGAAACTCCTGAAGTTCTCATATACTAAGGTGTTCTCAGATACTAAGGTCAGAAGTACTTAACTATGTTTTGAATGTGGGGCTTTGCCAGTCGATCTATAGGCTCTTCACATCATTCCCATACCATTTGTTCTTATGAAATTAGAGACTCAAAAATAAATTGGTCTATTCAGATTGCACAGAAAAAAAAAAAAAAAACTCTGGTGGGCCTGAATTTATGAATTAGAAGAAAAAAGTAGTTCTATTACTTCAGTAATCAATTAGGACCAGATTTTCAAAAGCTATTTTTGTAATTATGACTTGTGGGCACAATTTTGTATGCACAAAGGCTGGATCTTGGACTTCTAGGTACCTGAGATCCAAGTGATCCTATCTGAGAGTGCAAAATGTTCTGGGTGCAATTTCATATCCATAATTCTTTGTATTCAGAATTTTGGATGCAAAAACAGAGGTGTGGTTAAGTCCAACAGAATTTTGGCTTTCATGATTTGATTCTGATCTCAGATTGTCACCGTGACTCCATGGGTCACAACTGAGAATACCAAATTCAGGACAAAATGCTGAGAAAATAGGGCAGATACACCCCAAAATTGGTGGTCATTCTCCCATAAGATATACCAAACCAGCAACAAACGTAAACTTCTGTTTCACCACACTGGCTAACAAGGAGTCAGAAAAGCAGTCTCCTTAGGTATTCCAGTGCTTGTATCATCACCAAAAACACTAGACTTAATGAGGAGTGGTTATTTAAAACCAATTTAATCAAACACAAGGGTTCTTCTGATCCCAGAGGGCCAGCCACATACCCAGCTCAATATATAACTCAGATCTCACCCAATAATCATGCCATTGCCAATCCTTTAGTATCTAAAATCTAAAGGTGTTTTTATAAAAAGAAAGAAAGGGGAGAGTAAAAATTGGTTAAAGGAATCAAATACATACCATAATTGCAAAGCTTGGATCAGGCTTGCAGCAGTGATGGAATAAACTAAAAACTGATGGCTTGTTAAGTCTCTGGTTGCTTCCAAATTTTTGGAAGGTCCTCAGTCCCTTGGTTAGAATGTTCCCATTAGTATAAGTTCATAGTCCAGAAATTTGAGCAGGAAAGAGGCAAAATGGAGATGTTTCCAGGGCTTTTTGTAGCTTCTGCCAAGTGAAGGGAAACCCATTGTTTTCACTGTGGAAAATTACAATTAACAAGATGGTGTTTGGAGTCACATGGGCAAATCACATGTCCATCCATGATTTTGCTTAGTCATAGTAGAGGCCATCACAAGAAAGTTCATTAAGTGTAGATAGGCATCTTTCATAGTCCATTGTGAATTAAGTGTTCCTTGATGAGCCATTTAACTTGAATAGTCCTGTCAAGGCTGAATCCCCACTCTGACACTTTGAGTACAGAAGGTGGGGGCCCACAAGGATTTTAAAAATTAATACTTGCCACTCCAGGCTTGTATTAAACTCCCAAGGTTACAGCTTTTCTCTGACCTTGGTTTGGTAAAAGCTGCCACCACCCAAATGCAAAAAAACTCCTTGGACCCAGGAAGGAGCACTTGGGAATTCCTGCCTGTGGGGTACCTCAAGCCCTTACACACACACACACACACAGAAGAGCTGAGAAAGAAAACAAAGGAAATTAGCTGTTGCTACCAGCTAATCAAACAACATGCACAAACCCCTTAGGACACCAATAATCCAATCCTGTTCTGTATTAAACTCTAAAACAAAGAAAATACATCTGGAACCTAGGCTTTTGCTAGATTTTAAAAGAGTTATTTCAAAAATTAAGCACCCAAAATTGATTTCGTGAGGGTTAGCTTAAAGGTTACAAGCAAGCAAAAGCATTTGGGGTTAGCACAAAGGAGTCAACAAGCCTTAAAAAATAAACAGAAATAAACCTAATCATGTCTTCCTAAACATTCCTAATTTACTTACATATTTGGGTTGTTAAAAGTAGTTCTAGATATGATCTGATGATTTTCATAGCTGGTTCAAACTTTACACAGCATTTCTGCTTATAGCATTGCTGCTCCGTGTCCCTGCAGCCCAGAGAGAACAACCAACCAACAGAGGGAACATTTCTTTCCCAGTTTTAAAAAAGTTCTAGCCTTCCCATTGGCTCTTTTGGTCAGGTGCCCAGTTTCTTTTCTTTGCCTGGGGGACTTCTAACTCTTTACAGGTAAAGCAAGCAGAGAACAGCTACCAAGAGGAATTTTACAGCTAACTGGCTGGCTGGATGTCCATCAAAGGGAGCTACCCCCCACCCATGCACACTTCATTTATCACAAGTCCCTTCAAGATGTGCAGGCTAAATACCTCGTGGGCGTTACCACAGGAGTAAACATATTTGAAATACAGGTATAGAGCCAATAATCATAACTTCAAATACAAAAATGATACATGCATACACCAATAGCAATCACATTCAGCAAATCATAAACTTTCCATAAACACCTTACTTGACATACTTTGTACAAGATTTGTTGCAATTATATAACAGCGGTAGCAACAATGAGCTACATGGTCATATTTTAATCAGATAACGTCACACAGATATAGTCCTTTATAGTAGCCAAAATTAAAATTAGTTCCTTAGTACACAAGTAACTGGCATATCAGGTTGTGGATGACCTAATGACCTAAAGTCTGTGACAAATATGCAGTTTATGCATGCAGTTGAAACTTCATTATTTTGACATTAATACCCTGCAATCAAAGAATAAAGTTATAATATGGGATTTGAGCCATTTTGCATTTATAAATTCCCCAGTATCAAAAATAAAGCTGAAGAAAATCGTCTGGACTCTATCAGCATATGATAAACTAAGAGGCAACTTCAAAGCTGTCAACACAACTACCTGGAAGTTGTCCAGAAGGTTAGATGGGGAAAATACTTTCACTCCTTTGTTTTGGAGTTCTGAGATTACCATCAAAATAGGAGGAGTTGGGGTGGTTCTGTGTTTTAATGCAAAATAAAGCCAAAGATTATTTTTTTTAAATAAAGGTTGCCCTACATGTACAAACTAACCCTGTTTCCCTCTTCTCAGTGGGCCATGCTACATACTGAAGTGTGAGCAAGAGGAGAAACAAGCTTAAACAAACAATGACAGATGGAATGAACTAAAATAGATGTTATTCAACATGATCTTATTAAAAATATTTTTGTGGGGTGAAGTTCTTCCCTGTTTCAAAAGGGAATTTTTTGAGGTTGGCCAAATACGAAAGCAATGAGTTTCTCACATTGAAAAGCAGAGGGGTAAATTCATCAGTAATGTTTATGGTGACATAGGTAGTACATTGGGAGTAAATTACCGGTAGGTGGAATAGGGGTAAGTACCAAAGTAACCTAATTTGCACTAGTTTGGAATTCTGGATGTGCAAATGGACTTGCCCACTTCACTTTGGGCCAGATCCTTCCCCACAGAAAGGTCACGTTAAGATCACTGTGACACTCTGGATGCATAAAGATGTCCTAAAGTGCAGCTGCAGCGTTCCCTGGCATAAAGGCAGCATAGCCAGCTCTATGCCATGGGGAACAGAGCCACTATCAGAAACAATTTGTTCAGTTAACCCATATGCAACAAACATATTATGCAACATCTTAGCAGCAAAAACGATCCCCTGGATGACTTCTGGCTGCCTAGAACAACTGTCACAATTAAATGTTTGCTTTTTCTTTTCTGTGACACTGGTGCATAATTTTTTCAGATGCCCACTTCCACAGATAATGTGGAACTAGAGCTGGCTGAAAATTTTCCAGTGGTATGTTTTTCCGTCAAAAATCCTGATTCATCAAAGTACAAAAATTTCACAGGAGCATGTAAATAATGATGTTTAAAAAAAGTTTAAAAATTAAAACCTAATTTTAAAATACAATCAAAACAACACACTTGCTTTATCTAAAAAGTACATATTTCAATTTATCTGAAATTAACTTTTATCATTTCGTTTTGCAGAAAATTTTGACGCAGATTTAAGTTGAACTGTCAGAATTTCCTGTGAAACGGAAATTCTGAGTTTTGAGCAGATCTGCACAGAACTCTGTGATATACTTCAATGACTTCTTCTGGGTGTAGCCAGCCAAAACTCCCCGGCAGAAGCAGCAATGTTAGTGTTGCTAATAGAGAAGCTGTCATTTCTAGGTCTCTAGTTCCAATCCAACCCACATTCACAACGGCTGCGTGTTTGTTTAAATCTGAAGGTCATTGCACAACCTATGTTGTTGGGTGGAGTGTCTCAATTCATTTCCTGTTGGGACAGATTTTACTATTATCTCAACAACCACCATCACAACAGGTATTAACAAATTTTCCCCATTCAGGGCCAGATCCAGAGCTTATTGAAATCATTAAGAGTTTTTGAACTCTCAATTCATTTCAAAGCTAAGGAAAATTTATTTTGCAAAACAGCTGTTGAGCTAGTTTTGTCATTTCATCTGGACTTCTTCAATTATTATTTTATAGGACTGCAAAGGCCTTGTTTGCTAGCACTGAACTTTCACAGCCTGAACATGTCTCAAAAACATGAGCAAAAGATCTCAGCTTTTCAGTTGGGCTACTCAAGTTATAGATTGATGTGCTGGCAAATGACCCCCACATACCCCATAGCTTCGGATGAGATACCCAGAATAAGTGATTTCTCAGATTAAATGATGTAAGAAGGAAAGGAAATAATTATGTCATATGTCTTTAGTTAAGATTTTTAATTTGAATACAATTTCATGTACCAAATCTGTAGAATAATGAATAGCATGAATCACTTACTGTACCTGTCTTTTTCTTGTGAGCTGCACTGCACTAGTGTTCAGTTTTTGTGATTTTTATGATCCCATAGTACTATGTAGAAACTACAGTAGCTCTATGGAGCTAAAGACTATTGTATACTCTCCTCCACAATACACATCTCCACTCCAAAAGTGATAAAAAAAACATTCAGCAGAGTGCTTCTGGGTGGTAATGCCCTTGCATAGCCTGCTAAAAAAAATACATGCTGCATTTAGCCTGATGGCAGCTTCCCCAGCATCCCTAGAGTTCTACACTTCCGGGAGGGGAAAGGCCGGCTTGCAGGCTCCAGGGAAATGGTGAAAGGCCACAGAATGGTCTAACGTCCTATCCTTATCAGGACGTTTCCAGCCACAAGATGATAAGGTATTAGTATTATCCCGCCAAATGTTAACAGAAGTGGAGAGCAAAAAATTACAGGAGTAAAAAGTAATTTTACAAAAATAAAGCACTGTCAGTAGTTTAAGTTAAGATAGTCTCCAATTGTCTATACATTTGAATACTGAAAGCATATTTGTCTTTGGCATCTGGCAATGTCATTTAATATGTTCTTAAGGCCCTGCATGCAGTTAAGCATGCACTGTATATTATTTTATGATGTTTGAGTTGGAATCACACTTTCTGGGTACAAGTATTCATGTTTTTGCAGATTCTTGTGTAAAGCTGGGAGAATCTGTTTCCAATTTCATGACCGTTTATCGCTAATCCAAAATGACTGCAGCATTACCTACAGACAGGAAGCTGGATGGGGACTTGTGTGTTTTGGATACACCATGCTCTTCTCAGGAAGCTCTGTTAAACTAGTTGTATGCTTACATGAGGGGAAGACAGTAGTTACTAAAGGACATGACTATGCCTAATCTATATTTAGTTTAGAAAAATAAAAGGTAGAGTTGTGACAGGTTTTATAGCAACTCTTTGCTCATTTGTCATCTAATAATTTCTCTTAAGCATTTAATTCAAGTTTTTTGTTGTCTGTCTCAAAACTCAAACTATAGGAAACAGAACTGCATTCCTCCGTTCAGCCAACTATAATGAATTTTATCAATAGGTTTAGAGACGGAACTTGTAATATCTCTTGGAATAGCCACAATCCAATTCAAAATATTTCATCTAAGGTTTCTGTATAACACTGTCATCCTGCAGGAGACTACGGTATTCTGTAGTTGTATTATATCAGCAGAGACATATTGTAAGCATAGTACCTCAGGCAGTCACAAACAATATCGACCAGAGGACAAATTCAACTGTCACCCAGGACACCTAGAAGAAGCTTGAGAAATACTTATAACTTTTTATGAACTTGTAAACCTTTGGAGGTTCATTTTGGCCTCCAATTTATCTTGAAGCATTTTGAACTAGTAATTGAATTGATATTCTTGTGAGAAATAGTCGTCGTCTGCTACTTCTAGATGTTCCTGGATTATGATGGAAAAGGCCTCAGTGTTTCTGGATCTCAATGTCTGGTCCTCACCAAAACCAAGGAGTGAAGAGGTGCAAATTTTTCTCTCTTAAAAGTTAACCACTCTAATGAAACTCAGTTGAAAATAAACACTGTTTCACGTTTGCAGTCTGGTTTACATTTTGGACAACATTTTGAATCCCTTGATATCTGATTGACAACACTGCAGATCACACACTGCTAAGATAAGCTATTACCAGCAGGAGAGTGGGGTGGGAGGAGGTATTTTTTCATGCTTTGTGTGTATATAAAAAGATCTTCTACACTTTCCACAGTATGCATCCGATGAAGTGAGCTGTAGCTCACGAAAGCTTATGCTCAAATAAATTGGTTAGTCTCTAAGGTGCCAGAAGTACTCCTTTTCTTTTTGCGAATACAGACTAACACGGCTGTTACTCTGAAACCTGTCACAATGCTAAGGTGTTTCTTTCACATAATATACATTTGTCTATATTATTTCATAGAGTTCTTCAGTTTATTTTCATAATTTCATGATTGGACATGTATTAGTCACAGTAGATTATGATTCTCTGTAGCTGATTTTTAAATTTTTTTAAGCCTTTAATGGAAAGGACATTTAAAATTCAAAGAAAATATTTCAAAGTATTTTCATGATCCAGTGTTCTCTCCATAATTAGATTTGTAGGAAGAGAATAAAGCAAGGCCTGTCCTTGGCCACAAGAGCCCACAGAAGCTCCACAGTTGTAAAGCCACAGAGGCTGTTACGTATCCTGAGGGGAAAGCACCTTTCTGAATCAGCTCCAAACAGCCTCCAGTACATGGTCACTCAGCTCTCTCCCCTTCCCCAGGAGTAGTCTAGGACTCTGTCCCACAGAATCACAGTCAGACTCTGGGGAATAATGTCAGGGTAAGCAACTGAGAACTAGCTCTGCCCCAGCAGAAAATCCTTAAAGAGCCTTAGTTGCTGAAAAAGAATAATTTTTGGCTGACATCTCACAGATACAGCTTTTTGAGGAAAATATGCTTGGATGGGCAACAGGACACTGGGCTGAAGAAGCTTCATAATAATCAGGAGGAGGGGAGTTGAAGAGTGAGCTACCTTGACTACACAACCAGGTGGAGAAGTGAAGCCCCAACCTCATGTCGGTGACAAGAGCCTCATTCAAAATGGTGTTGAGAAACACCCCCCACCTACCTTTGGAGTTAATTGTTTATTTTAAACTAAACTAAATGAAAAGACATTACTACTATCCCATCTCTAAAGCCCTTTAAGGGTGTTACTTTGAGGGTGGAAAAATCAAAAAGGGAAAGAATCATAGAATCATAGAATATCAGGGTTGGAAGGGACCTCAGGAGGTCATCTAGTCCAACCCCCTGCTCAAAGCAGGACCAATCCCCAATTAAATCATCCTAGCCAGGGCTTTGTCAAGCCTGACCTTAAAAACTTCCAAGGAAGGAGATTCTACCACCTCCCTAGGTAACACATTCCAGTGTTTCACCACCCTCTTGGTGAAAAAGTTTTTCCTAATATCCAGCCTAAACCTCCCCCACTGCAACTTGAGACCATTACTCCTTGTCCTGTCCTCTTCTACCACTGAGAATAGTCTAGAACCATCCTCTCTGGAACCACCTCTCAGGTAGTTGAAAGCAGCTATCAAATCCCCCCTCATTCTTCTCTTCTGCAGACTAAACAATCCCAGTTCCCTCAGCCTCTCCTCATAAGTCATGTGTTCCAGACCCCTAATCATTTTTGTTGCCCTTCGCTGGACTCTCTCCAATTTATCCACATCCTTCTTGTAGTGTGGGGCCCAAAACTGGACACAGTACTCCAGATGAGGCCTCACCAATGTCGAATAGAGGGGAACGATCACGTCCCTCGATTTGCTCGCTATGCCCCTACTTATACATCCCAAAATGCCATTGGCCTTCTTGGCAACAAGGGCACACTGCTGACTCATATCCAGCTTCTCATCCACTGTCACCCCTAGGTCCTTTTCCGCAGAACTGCTGCCTAGCCATTCGGTCCCTAGTCTGTAGCGGTGCATTGGGTTCTTCCGTCCTAAGTGCAGGACCCTGCACTTATCCTTATTGGACCTCATCAGATTTCTTTTGGCCCAATCCTCCAATTTGTCTAGGTCCCTCTGTATCCTATCCCTGCCCTCCAGCGTATCTACCACTCCTCCTAGTTTAGTATCATCCGCAAATTTGCTGAGGGTGCAATCCACACTATCCTCCAGACCATTTATGAAGATATTGAACAAAACCGGCCCCAGGACCGATCCCTGGGGCACTCCACTTGACACCGGCTGCCAACTAGACATGGAGCCATTGATCACTACCCGTTGAGCCCAACAATCTAGCCAACTTTCTACCCACCCTATAGTGCATTCATCCAGCCCATACTTCTTTAACTTGCTGACAAGAATACTGTGGGAGACAGTGTCAAAAACTTTGCTAAAGTCAAGAAACAATACATCCACTGCTTTCCCTTCATCCACAGAACCAGTAATCTCATCATAGAAGGCGATTAGATTAGTCAGGCATGACCTTCCCTTGGTGAATCCATGCTGACTGTTCCTGATCACTTTCCTCTCATGTAAGTGCTTCAGGATTGATTCTTTGAGAACCTGCTCCATGATTTTTCCAGGGACTGAGGTGAGGCTGACTGGCCTGTAGTTCCCAGGATCCTCCTTCTTCCCTTTTTTAAAGATTGGCACTACATTAGCCTTTTTCCAGTCATCTGGGACTTCCCCCGTTCGCCACGAGTTTTCAAAGATAATGGCCAATGGCTCTGCAATCACAGCCGCCAATTCCTTTAGCACTCTCGGATGCAACGCATCCAGCCCCATGGACTTGTGCATGTCCAGCTTTTCTAAATAGTCCCTAACCACCTCTTTCTCCACTGAGGGCTGGCCATCTACTCCCCATGCTGTGATGCCCAGCGCAGCAGTCTGGGAGCTGACCTTGTTCGTGAAGACAGAGGCAAAAAAAGCATTGAGTACATTAGCTTTTTCCACATCCTCTGTCATTAGGTTGCCTCCCTCATTCAGTAAGGGGCCCACACTTTCCTTGGTTTTCTTCTTGTTGCCAACATAGAAGAAACCCTTCTTGTTACTCTTGACATCTCTTGCTAGCTGCAGCTCCAGGTGCGATTTGGCCCTCCTGATTTCATTCCTACATGCCCGAGCAATATTTTTATACTCTTCCCTGGTCATATGTCCAACCTTCCACTTCTTGTAAGCTTCTTTTTTATGTTTAAGATCCGCTAGGATTTCACCATTAAGCCAAGCTGGTCGCCTGCCATATTTACTATTCTTTCGACTCATCGGGATGGTTTGTCCCTGTAACCTCAACAGGGATTCCTTGAAATACAGCCAGCTCTCCTGGACTCCTTTCCCCTTCATGTTAGTCCCCCAGGGGATCCTACCCATCTGTTCCCTGAGGGAGTCGAAGTCTGCTTTCCTGAAGACCAGGGTCCGTATCCTGCTGCTTACCTTTCTTCCCTGTGTCAGGATCCTGAACTCAACCAACTCATGGTCACTGCCCCCCAGATTCCCATCCACTTTTGCTTCCCCCACTAATTCTTCCCAACATAAGAGCAGCATAACCTTTCAAAATGCTTCAATCACAAAAAATTTTAACAACAAAACCACAAATATCCACCATATTCACTTGTTAAACCAGAAAGGTTAGTCTTGTGGTTAGGCTAGAGAAGCCAGAATACCTAGGTTCTATTCCCCGCTCTGTCAAAAGTTTCCTACAAACTTCATGCAAATCATTTAAACTCTCTGTGCCTGTGTAATGGGGATAATAGTTCTTCCATACTTCACAGAGGTGTTGTGAGACTTCATTAGCTTGTGTATAATGCTTTGAGATTTGCAGAGGGTAGATGGCCAGGAAGGGCAAATCATCATTCATTAATCCTCGATGCAGGGGGTGGATTAGATGACCTCTTGAGGTCCTTTCTAGCCCTGCCTTTAGAAGATTTTCTGAAGACACAGATAAATACAGCTTATTTCTTTAAAATGAAAATCGTGCCCAACTCTAAATGTTTCTATTCTGTTGATACTGTATATACTGTAAATTTATAGCACCTTTCATCTGAAAACAACTAAGCATTTTACCTATACTAGTGAATTCATCTTTACAATATTCTCATGAGTTAAATAGTATTATTACCTCATTTCAGACATGGGGACACTGAGGCACAGAGTACTCCATGACTTACCTAAAGTCACACAGTGATTCAGTAGCAGAGTTGGGAAATCTGGGTTCTGTTCCCAACTTCCAATTCCCTGCTCTAACACAGCAATTTTCTGTGCCCTCTATATTTTTTCCTATTTTTATTAAGGTGAGTTTTGTGAATAAGAAACAATATTTTTAGAAAGCCAGACTTGGTGCTCAGCAGTTATTTATGAACAAAAATCCCAAGGATCAAATTCCTCCATCAAAGCATGTGGATTGCTCCCTTTCAGGTCCATGGATCTTGAGTGTCTACCTCCATAGAGAGAGAGAATTTGGCCCTTATACCAGACATAAAACAGTTGTCAGTTCTGACCATTGTTGGCTTCATATCTAAGGAAAGAAGACTGATTTGTGTAGAATTCTAATTTAGTGTTACTCAGAGCAATTTGCTGTATGTAAAAAATAAAACAGGATCTGTTTGAGAGCAAAGAAGAAATAAAGCCAAATTCACCTGTAAATTCTGGCTGCTTTGCACTGATCTGGCAAAACAGCCATACAGCTACACTGCATCACCACAGCAACACAAGACCCATAGACAATGCTACTCTGCAAAGCATAGTGACAAAACATATGGCTAAGCATGGACCAAACTGAGTCAGAGCTTCCACAGCTGGGTAGGAAAAACCCATATGTTTTTTGTATGTGTATCTCAAAAATATATTGAACATTTTTTTTAAAATACTTCGGACAATATATAAATACTTTTAAAATGTTCCACAACTGGTCAATTTTTAATGATACTCAGAAAATACCGTATTTTATTGTACCACATATTTGAAATATTATGAAAATTGGCCAATGTTGTACCATTTTAATATAATTATACGGGGATATCCATAATTTAAATGTATGTGCAATAAATTTTAAGCAAACATAACAAATATACAGAAAACTTATTTGTATTCCATGTGGGAAGAAGTTTTCCCCATTACAGACATTTTATTATTAACCGCAGGCAGTTATGTGAAGCAGATTTCATTGATTTTTCTCCTGCAAATCTAGAGGTATTTTTGCAGATCCTTAATACACAGTTAGCACAATAACTGAAACCTGTTACAGACATACTGTAACTGCAGCATAAAAACCTTTCTCTAGAGCTCTGTTGACTAGAGTGTATGTTTTAACAATAGCTCTAAGGAAGGTACAGAGCAAATAATCCCTAGTTTGCCCACATTCTTGATCTTCATAGATCCATGTCTTTATATCCTTGACTTAATAACACTGTGTCTTAAGGCTTCCAGTCATAATTTGGTTTCATTCTTGGAAACACCTAAATCAGCAGCAGAAAGATATAGTTCTGAAACTTAGTCGCTAACCTGGCTTATATCTGAAACTTCGCTTCCACTGTAAGCCTCATCTCATCGCCACTTTTAATTTATGTAACTGCAATTTTTAAAATGTCTGACAGAGCGCTGTCATTCACTGAGTAAAATTTGGAATAATTTAAGCACTTAAATAAACATGCAATAGCAGCATTCTCTCGATCACTTATCTGTAAAAGAAAGCTCTCAGACTAGTACAAGATTGAATCCTACAGCAAAACCAAACAAATATTCAACACTGATTGCAAATTCCTTAGTCTCACTACATACCTCAGAGATGTCCAGAGCACAAAGCAGTTGGAGTCAGGTAAAAAAGGAACCTGTTTTCAAGTCACACAAATTTTGCTCCTACTTGTAACCCCAAAAAGTGTAACAAAGTCCTAGGGGAAAATTCATCTTCAAAAGTAGGAGTTGGCTTTTTTAAAGCCTCCTCTGCCAGTGTTATCCTTACCACTCTCTGCTAACCACCACCAATTTTTAATGCATCTTTTCTCCTGCTACTTCTATTGTAGATCCTTCCTCCTTTGACAGTCCATTAAATACTGGGAAGTGTAGTCAATGGCCTCATCTTACCACTTTTCTCAGATTATAAATCTTATTCTCCATGGATCAAACTGCTTGAGAACCAATCAGAGTCTTTCAGACACACTCACTTTTAGCTCACGGCAAGTTAACTGCTCCCAGTGCTGCATAGTATCTTACAACTGCTTAAAGACACGTACAAACAAACAGTGTTCTGCTTACCACATCAAAATCCACCTCTACTAGAGCTGCAGAAATGCACTTCATACTCTGTGGGAAACACCTCTGCAAGCTCACACGCTCCCAGAAATTCATCTGTTCTGTTCATGAAGACTAGCCAAATGAAAATCATGCAACAAAACTGCAGAATTTCATACTGCTCCATGTATGGAAAGTTAGGAACCAATGCAGCTGCTGAAGCCTTAAGGTATAGATGTGACAGGAATTAGCTGCCTAGTTATCAGTAGGTAACTCAAGTCACATTACAGCATTATGCAACTAATAGCCCCTACCGTTGTATTGTCTATTTTTTCACCATCTTTCCAGCAATGGTGTATAGTGTAGGTCTGTGCTGCGCTGCTGCCCTTCACACCAGAGGTGGTTGTTATTTGAGTGACAGTGGTATAGAGAGGGAAAACATTTCAAAGACACTTGGAGCACAATTCATTTGACTTTCATAGAAGAAGCCAATGGTATTTCTGCTCCTTAATCAGGTATGTGCTTTGGAAAATCCCACCCAGAATACAAAGTGATTGCATAAAGTTCATTTTGTGCTTTGGGATACTTGGATGAAATATCTACATTTGTCAGTAATTATACAAATGTTAGTCATCATTATCAGTCAGCATCAATCATTAGTGTGCATGCATTTTTATAATAATTTACAAAAACTTCAGTTAATGCTCACCACCACTATTTAGATAGTGACAAAGATCACAGAGTCAAAGATAATATAATCAAGTATTTAAAAAAATCATTTTTTACTTTTTTACTTTTTTTTACTTTTTTACTTTAGGAGAAAATTATTCTGATCTGCTTTATTCACAATATACAGCTCTTGCTGAATATAAGTATCTTAAATAGCGCAAACAACCCAGTTTATGCTTAGCTACTCAAAGTTACTTTTCAGGAAACCTTTCTTAGGATGAATACGGTTGCCAACCCTCCAGGATTGGCCTGGAGTCTCCCAGAATCAGCACTGATCTCCCGGTGACTACTGAAAGCAATCCGGGAGATTTTGATAGGATATTTTCAGAAAAATTATATTATGTCATGTAGGGGAAAACAAATCTCCCAGAATAGCTTCAGAGTTCAAAGAATGAAGTACTGTCCCCCTTTTTAGCTCAAAGTTACTGATTCCAACAAATGAATACATGTCAACTCCACTTTGTAACTTCATGCTTCTGTTCAAACAAACGTATTTTCCTATCATAATGTGGTTCTGAGCGCCTGTCTCAGAGCCTGTCTGTCTGAGGTCATAGTGCAATACAAAAGGAAGCCACATGACAGGGTGTCAAAAATGACATAAGGCACAAAACCTATTATTTCAAAAGGAGCTCTGCTCCTAAAAGATCATAGTTCAAACAGTGATGAATAAATCCTGATCAGCTGTAAAGGAGCAAGCGCCATGAAGCACCATTGAGTTAAGAGGGGGATTGGGTTCTCGAACGTCTTTTTTTAACCCCTTCTGATAGAAGATTTCCCTCAATTTCAGATGCGTTAGTTCATTTATATAGTTTTTGGAACTCTTTAAGAAAAGTAAAAGCGGCAATCATCAAAATGAAGTTGGGCTGTTTGGAAAGAAGAAATAAGATTATGCTTTCTCCTGAAAAATAGTTAATAAAAGGGGAAGACAAAATGATTGAAAAAAAGTGACTGGATTACCAACCTTTATGGTAATGCTAATTTTACAGCGTGTGCAGTACTGGGATAACTCTGTTCTCACTGAAGCCCAGGATAAAACTTCCATTGATTTCAAGGGAAGCAGAGTCAGGTCAACACTAAGCACTTCTAAAACACTTCTAAAAATCCCACCTGTAATGTTTATCAGGAATCTCTTTTTGTTTGCTTTTCCACAAATATTTGTGCAATCTCTTTCGGTGCACATAAGTGACTGGGAATGAGCTTTTATTGCTATGAATACATTATTGGTACACGAACAAAAATTTGTGTACAAATAGTGAATTTACATATTCACACTGAAAGTTCTTGCTTGGCCACTGTAGGGAGGTGTTGCTGCACCCCTCTTACTTCTGCCCCTGCTGCCCTCACAAACCAGTCAGGGATGCCTCAGGTTGATGCAATCACCAGTGCACTTTATTTGTAGCTATTTCCCACCACCACTACCACCTTACTATCTATCTATATACAGGTTTGTTTCACTGCCAGGCTTAAAAGCAGCAAACCAGACCAGAGCCCGCCTGCCTGCTGGATTCTCCCTTTCTCTCTCCTCCGCCGAGTCCTTTTATAGCCCTGGCTAATTAGGCAGGCAGCTGTCGCTAGTTGCCAGGCAGGCACAGGCCTACTCAGCCAGCTCCAATCTACTCCCATTAATTGGGCTGGCATGGCAGGGGGCTAGTTAAGCACTCCTTATCCAGCACCCTGTCACAGCCTCCTTATATGTATAGTAATGTCTGGTACAAATTTGACGAAATTAAATTAAATTTTAAGCCTGCAGGACAGCCAACATGTCTGTCTTGTATCTTCTTCAGTCAGAAAGGAACCCAGCTATTTTTAAAATCTGGCATCCAGGTATGTAGGCAAGTAAAAAAGCTATTTCTTTCACAAGAGATAGGAAAAGATTTTATATGTCCCAAAATTTCCTAGGCCCTATTTATCTCTTCTATCTCTGCTATGTTGTTTACTCAAGCCCTAAAATAATTTTTACAACATGAATTTCTTCTTGAGGTATTGCTTTTTTTTTTTTAATTAAAGATATCCAATCAGGAAATGTAAACCATACCATTTGACTTAGATAATCAATTGCACAGATGGATAATTTATTCTTCATACAAATACCAAAAGAGCAAACTACTACATCAAACAATTACAAATAATGAACATATTCATAAAGGTCACAATAATTTCATGGGCAAAACGAAGGACCAAACTTGAATACATTATTCCAGTGTTCAGATCTGGATTTCACAGTTTCCCCTACATTTCAGAGTTATTCAGAACCAGGATTTTGATTTGGGCTTTCCCCTTTGTCCAACCCACCCCCTTGAGGCTGATCTCTATTCTAATAAAATTAGCAAGTTTTCTGTCCAATTATTTAATTACCATCCCTGATATGATTAATTTATTTTAAACCATATGAACGAGAGGAATATTCACAGTGCTATTTACATCTTCTCTTTTGTGATAAATAATAACTTTAAAAATCATTTAAACCAAAAGAATAAGTAATATTCCACTTTTTTCAGCAGTTCTATTTCTTTAATTGTTATAGTTGGTGGTCTTCAAGTCTGCCACTAGTCTGTCAGAAGTGTATATCACCACAGCTTCCTCTTCTGAAAGACACGCAAGAAGCAAGTGTAATGATTTGGCAGTTTAGTATCCATAGTTGACATCTAGGTGGAAAAACCTTTGGAGAGCCTTCAAAGACATTTAGACCCAAGCCTAAGAAGACTGAACTCTAGTTTGCTAGTTATTCCTCGATCAGAGATGTCCAATACCCAGCCCATGAGCCACTTCTGACCCAATGAATGCACATTATTTGGGGGAAAAGGGTTAGTCAGATTTTGCCGACTCCCTCACAAATATTAAGTTTCTACGGTTATGAAGAAAATCCTCCAAAACATGAAATGTAGCTCTTTTAGACACCCAGAAGTGGCAGCTATAAGGCTCTATGAAAAGTGGATCTTTCAAACCCAATGGATAGAGTGACAGCAGTGGTAGTAGCAGTGAAAACTAGTTTAAACCAAGGCATCCACTGTGCTCTGAGCAGGATTAGATCACAATGATAAAATCCCCAAGGTCTGTCTAAACTACAGCTTGCACCAGGACTACCATTCATTGAGAACTACGGGACTGAAAAAGCCTGACACAGACATGGCCCATGAAAGCTGCAAAGTGCCCTATTAAACATGAATATTCCATTGAGTTGAAAACTAATGACAACACTTTAGTGGCCAGATATTCACAATTTAGAGACACACTTGTCCACATAAATTAGGTAATCACACATGCAAATGGACAAATGAATAAGGGAAGAAATAGTGGTGATCCTAAATGTGCTCTGCAGCTTTTCCATACCCCTCCCACCCCACTGAATGAGTCTGAAAGCAATAGTCACTTTATTAACTAAGGCAGATTCTCAGCAGCTGTAAATTGGCATAACTCGGCTGATTTACATCACCCGATGTATTTCTACAATATGCAATTAGATCAGAATCACATTCTTTGAGCCAATTTCACTTTGTAATCAGTGGATGAGACACTATGGATCAGGGTAATTTTGTAGCCCCCGCCAAGAGACCAAAATTTAATTCTGTCCTCTTCACAGAAGGAGTTTGGTCAACTAGGTGCAGGGCAGTGAATAGTGGCTGGCTCTTTGCTTTGCATGGGAAACAAATTCAGGTATATCAAATCTCAGGATGTCACATGTGATGTGAAAATTCTCACTGTTAGAACTGAAAATGTATGGCCTGTGTTATGCAGAAGGTCAGACTAGATCATCATAATAGTATTTTATGGCCTTATAATCTATGAAACATAGGGAGATCCCAGAAGAGAGAGCTGCAACAGCCAAAGGTCAAAGAATAGGAGAGGTCCATGGGAACAATAGATGCCCAAGTGGTCTGATCATTATTAGGCAGGTTAGCAATGACTGAGGTGATATCACTGGACGAGTCAGAAAGAGCAGCACTGAAAACTAAAGAGATCATTTAAAACATTTCTAAGGAAGTGCTTTGTGACCCTATCTACTACAATAAACTTCTCATAAAAATGTAATGAAAGGATTCAATTTAATAAATCCTCTGCTGTATCATGTAAAAAAATATTAAATGAGAGAAGAAATGGTTATCTTTGGTTCCTCTAAATGGATACTTCCAGAAACTGACTGAAGAAAATAAAAAAATAAAATAAATTGTTATCTGCTCTCTTATGAAGAAATCAAACTGTCTAGACTAAAACATTTTCTACTATGCTACAATGAGCAGACTTCAAAAAGTCTGTCTAGGGAAACACACATAGAAAAAGAATGAACTGTGCTGACAGAACAGTTTGGGAAAGTGTATTGTCTATCACAGCTTCACCTGGCCTGCAGTTTAGTAGAGGGATCTCCAAGCCACACTTTTCAGTAGCATTCAACATATTGAAACCACCTATTTGCAGAGTAAGGAGGAGCTAGAAGGGAGACAACCACATAACATTCTACCATTAAAGAATCTCATTTGGACAGGTTGTGCTTTCACATGCACTAGAACATTTTTCAGTAATAGAATTCTATAAACAAGGAGATTAAAAAATGGAAGGGCAAATTCTACACTGGTATGCAGCCCGTGCAATCCTATTTGGCCAGAATGTATGAGGCTTTAGAAGTCAGAATGAAAAGCGAATGAGGGGGGAAAATACATTTTCCATTCATACAAACACAAAACATTTGACTCACTACAGGGATGCTTCAGAATACAGCCATAAAAATAGAAGTACTCCATGAGAGTATAGACATACTGAGTGCTAAAAGGAGCTTGTTTGTTCCAACAAGTTCACACGTGGAGGTCTGTATCATTGTCCCCTCTCCTCTCAGCACCCCAGCACAAGAAATTATTCTGTAGCAAGGCAGATTGAGCAAAAGAAGCATATGCTAAGTCACCAAGAAGCACTTAGAAGGGCTGTGCACAGCTGATGATCAGAAGAAATTGGAGCTAGTGGCCATGCTAGACTCATATGCTGTGAGGCAGGATGGGGCACCTGCTCCAAACCAGGAGACCATGCAGATGGTTCTCCAGATGATCGAACAGAGGTAGTGGCAATGGAGAGAGATCCGGAGCTATGGAGTGGAATAGGCTGCCTGTGGAGGTGAGATGGATGGAGCTGGTGGTCAGGCACTACAGTGAGCAGGCAGAACTGGAGCAACAGAAGCTTGCTGACCAGAACAAACACTAACCGCTCAAACAGAAAAAGAGAGTCAAATCACACCCATGGGATCTAGAGCAGGGGAATGAGGCACAGCCATAAGGTAATGTGCATCAGAGCTCTCCTGGAATGAGGGAGACTCGGGGCAGGGGGGTAACAGTGCTGACAAATTTGTGTTACCCTGTAAAGGTTAGGGAAAAGCCAGAGGGGTATGAAGCAACCACGGGGGGAAATGTAGATGTCAAAGAGGGGAAAGAGGGCCCCTTAATCTATGGTTTTAGGAAAGTCATTTCAGATTTAAACAAACATAGCGAGGAGTTGTAGAATGAAGTAGCCAACAACCTATCCAAAAAAGAAAGGGCAGGTGTGAAACATAGGTCTCATCTTCATGTACAGTGGCGCAACTGCACTGGTGCTATAACTCTTCAGTGAAGAGCTTCTCCCATCTGCATAGTTAATCCACCTCCCGAAGAGATGGTAGCTATGTCAAAGCTCTCCCATCAACACAGCACTATCTACACCAGGGGGTTAGGACAGCATAAGTATGTTGCTCAGCAGCATGGATTTTTCATGCCCCTCAGCAACATAGCTATACTGCTATAGGTCTGTAAGCATAGACCTGGCCTTACATTATAGTCAGTGGCCAAAACTCCAACATCAAACTCACAAGGGGGTGACAGTCAGGGTCAAGACACTCCAAGAAGGAACAGAAGGTTTAAAATGAGAAGTTGAACCAACTTATTGCATACTATAAAAGTGTATCAAGTAAAGTATTTTATGAAAGCTTGTAATGTTCTGAAATTGATAGTTATTATGCAATATGTACACAGACTCCGGTTATGGATTTATGTATATAGGAAATTGTTCATGATCTGTGATGAAATTGCTGCACCCCAGAGCTGTGAGATGTAGCTGAAGTCAAGCAGAGAAGGGCACCTCCCAAGCCAATTGCTTATACAAAACCAACCTCAAGGACCCATCCATTATTCAGCCCAGTAAAGGCCAATGATGGACCATTGAGACATCCCAGCTAGAATTTCTCCTCTCTGAATAACCATGAGTCACCATCCAAAGAGGAGAAAGAGCCTTTTAAAAAGGAGGCTTGAAATAGATTGTCATCCAGAAACTGAGGGACAGCTTCTAGGCAGGAAGATGTTTGTGAAAACTGAATCCCCCCTATAGGTAGGGGGTATACTTGGAAACTGTTCAAAGGCTATAGATAACTTTTTATTGAAAGAGGAATTTTATCTCATAAGAAAGTGTAAAGGCCGAGTTTGCATCTTTTTTTTTCCTTCTGTGTAACGTGTATATTTTCTTTCCCTTACTATTTCATATTGGAATGTGTGTTTTTTCTGTTAAATTAACTGTGTTTATTTTTATCCCAAACTGCAGGTCTCTGGTGTCAGTTCACTTTGGGATACACAGTTTGCACAACTGGGAGGTTGTATTCACCCTTGGAGGGGGTGGGTGGGGAAGGGAGATGAACCAGAGGGGAACAGTCAAGTGTCTGGTTCCTAAGAACTTGGGGATTTGGGGAGACTTGAGACAGGAAGTGATCCCAACACCCTGCAAAGACCATCTAGGCTGGGGGAAGCCAGGGTGAGCCCTTGTGCTTGTGGCTACGGGTGTCAAGGAATTGAATCATAGCTGCACTGCGTGCCATAAAGGCACTCAGGATTACAAGGCAGGCAGCCCCTTACTGGTCTCGGTGATCCCCAGAATGTCATAGGTAGAGCCATAGACAAGCAGCTCACTAAAATTCAGCAAGAGTAAGATAGAAGGGAGATCCAGAAAACTTGAATTGCCCTGTTTTCCATTCTTGTACTATTAAGTGTCAGTTTCCTTATGGTCCTATAAAAAATTATAAAATCTATAAAAAGGTAAGGAATACAGATTCCATGATCTTAACAAAACAAAAACTAGGTTTGTCCTGGGTTTGGGGTGCTAGTTATAGTTTAGGATTAACTTAATTCAATAAAGTTTTACCTTATTGAATTCGGGTTAATACCTTTGGGGTACATTGTATTAAAAATGCAATTTTGTGTATGCTATTGTACCTATGTACCTCCTCTAGGAGACTTACTAATGCAATCTCCAAAGAGTTCTGTGTAAGCTCAAAAGCTTCTCTCTCTCAGCAACAGAAGTTTGCTCAATAATAGATTTAAAAGTTTTATTAAAGCTAATGTTTAAAAAAATGATATAATACATAGGTTGGGAAAAGAGTGTCTGTACATCTGGGTATAGTGCTTAGATTATCAACAAATATAAAGTCAGTTTTTAAAAGTCATATCATACATAGAGTACATAATCAGCAATAACCCACATTTAGGTGAATAGATTTAACAATACAGTTTAGATATTAGAATCCAAATACTCAGGTACATCATTCATCAGAAGTTGTATAGAGTTTTTGTTGTGGAAAGCAAAATATATCAATGAGTGGCTATTGTCCCTCAGTAATTAAGAATTAGGTTGGCTGTCCATTTAGAAAATACAATCCATGAGGAAAGTATTTGTTACTTTCCTGACTGCACTTCTCATCGGCACTCAAGATCATCCCTCCTGGTATTGCCAATGTCTGGTGATGTGTTCTATGTGGATGTCCCTCGATCACCTGATGGCATCTGTCACCATGAGCTGCCGGATCAGCTGAGCATAGCATTGACTGATTCCACATTCTCTCAGCACTCGCTCATTACTCGGGTCTGATCCGCCTAAGGCTCTGACGATCAGCAAATGTGTCTGGACCTGGTAACCCTTAGCTCTCAGGGTTTTGGCCAAAGGGGCATATTTCTCTACCTTTTGAGCTCGGGCATTGTGGAAGTCTGGGGTCCTGTTCTTGAACGGTGCTATGATGTCCACCATCATGCTCTTCTTCCAGTCCTCGTTAGTGATGACGATGTCCGGTCGCAGCTGGCTGTCGGTTCCGGGGATGGCGGAGTTTACAGCAACCTTCCCCATGGGTGGCAGGATGGCTCTGGCCAGGTGATCTTGGATGGCATTGTGTCATAGCTGCCAAGCTCTTGAATGGGGCTTGCAGCTATAAAGGACATGGGGTAGCATCTCGTTGGTGTAACCGCACTTCCTGCATCGCTTGTTCTGATTCCCATAGTGGATGGTTCCGTTCAGTGGAAGGTTCCGTTCAGTGGAATGCAGTTGATCCGGGCCCTGCGGAGGAACCTCCAGTTGGCAAATCGAAAGAAGCTGCCCCCAGGGAGGAAGTGGTTGCTGAGGTCTCACTTGCATGTCACCTCAAATGCCTTGTCCTGGTCCGGCTTCCGTTTCAGGTTTTCCACGTACTGGCAGCGGATGGCATTCTTCAGGGTCCTCTCCAGCATAGTTCTAGCTCTTGGAGTGATGATAGTGTGATCTGTATTCTTCACCTGTGGCACCAGGACTCCTAGCTCCTGGCATTTCTAGCACCATGTCCAGTGGCAGCCAATATGCTTCTCCAGTTGTCCTATTGCATTGTGGGCACAAGCCAGAGTGAAGCAAAGTCCCCCGTCTCTTCCAAATTCACCTTCCACCAAGCCACTTAGGTAGGTGGTGACATCTTGGTTGGAAGGGGTCCTGGTGATTTGCTTCTAGACGGCATCCTGCAGAGCACTCACCATGATGTTTTTCATCGTGGCATGCGGGCACGTCAGAAGGCGGAAGGCATGAGTGAACATGGCAATGTCACACAGATCACCCATTCAAGGGATATTGGTGCTGCCCTGCCTGTGTGAGATGTACACCAGTTCATTGCTGGCCCTCTGGGGAAGAAACATCGTGTTCAGAGGTACCTTTGCCAAGGCAGATCCCCTCAGGACGAATGAGATATGGGGAATTGGGAAGGTGTTCAAGGTGTTGATCTTCTGCCGTGGTGCCAGTAGGGAGATGTCGATCCTGGCCACATCTATTACCACACCCAGCTTGTCTCGCTAATGTAATCACTGAAAACTCTTAGGAATTTGAAGGGACTCTTTGGAACAATACCTCTGAAGTGGATTTCCTAGGGAGTATCTGGGGAATGCATGCATCCCATTTCAGATACTCCCTTTTAAGCCACATCCTCAAGGAGGAAAACTCCCTGTCCACTAATTACCTGCTCCTGGAAACTCCAGATCAAAGATCCCTGAACTGTATGAAGAGTGGGCTAAACATGTTAGATGTATGTTTGTTCTGAGCTGAAGCTGTGATGAACTAGTAACCACAAGGAATCCCCTTGGGTGAGGGTTTGAAGGACTGCTCCTGCCAGAATCCATGTTAGGTTATCTCTGGTAAGCCTATTATCATTGTGTAGGTTCTTTTATTGTTTTTAATAGGCTTTCTCTGGAATGCTTAAGAATAAAGTAGGTTTTCATAGGAACCATGTGTGGTACCTTATAACTGTAGCTATTACACGTGTTACCCATCTCTACAGAGAAAGCAAGTAGATCCTGCTTGGGCAGCCTGTCTCTGCTGGGTTTAACATAGTGTGGAGAGGGACCTGTGCAGACTGGTAATACCCCCTGTCAGAAGGAAGAGGGATGCGTGTCTCCATTTAGGAGAGTCAAAAGCTGGGAGAGCTGGAAGCCTGAGATTGGGTGCGCTTGCTGGAACATTGAGGAGAAATATAGGAGCAGTTGCCCCAGACTGTGACAGAAAAAGCAGAAGAGCAAACACCAGGCAGGCAGCAGATAAAAATTGCCATTTAAATGAAAAAGTCATGTTTATATTATGGATACAGTATGGGGCTATACTCATACAGGGCTTCATCCACAACCCCTTGACATTAGTAGACCCCCCACTGAATTCACTGGGCTTTGAATCAAGCCACAAAAGAATATCTGCGTTTTGTCCTGATTAAGTTAATGGTAAAAGCCTCACATTTATTCCACTGCGAGCAGAACTGAAATCCCACTGAAGGGAATTTTATCAAATAATTTTATTCTTAACGGCCATTCTTACTTAGTGTTAATAATATTAATTTCTTTATTTATACATATAGAAAATTGGCACTTTCTAAACACTTGTTTTATTGTGACAAAAGTGCTGCATGACTGGCTGTAAATATATAAAACTAGATATAGCACTAGAACCTCCTAAAATTGTGCATGATATACAAACAGTTAAAGTGCTATTTAGTCACTATACACTGAAAACACACAAAGATGTACCCATTATCTGTTTTACAATCACAGCTGGTGGGATCAAAAGAAAAGTGCTCTTGGCATATCATAAGTTCCTCAGTACTACTTCATACTATTGTCACTTACTGGCAGATTCATTTTACATGTTTTTATTTAAATCTGATCATGGATTTGAAAGATAGGGTTATATTCTTCAAACAGATTCATACACAGTAGTTGAGGATATTTGTTTCTTTCCTTTGTGAAGCTGTTTCACGGCGGCAAGCACTGGGAGCTAGGGGGAGAAGCGGGGACACGGCGTGCTCAGGGGAGGAGGCAGAGCAGAGGTGAGGTGGGGCAGGGGGGCAGGGTGGGGAGCTGCCGGTGGGTGCAGAGCACCCACCAATTTTTCCCTGTGATTACTCCAGCCCCGAAGCACCCATGGAGTCAGTACCTATGCTGGGTACTATTCAATATTTTCATTAATGACTTGGATAATGGCGTGAAGACTATGCTTATAAAATCTGCAGATGACACCAAGCTGGGAGGGGTTGCAAGAACTTTGGAGGACAGAATTAGAATTTAAAATGAATTGATCAATTGGAGAATTGGTCTAAAAATCAACAAGATGGAATTAGTAAAGATAAGGGCACAGTTCTACACTTAGAAAGCAAAAATCAAATGCACTATTACAAAATGGGGAATAACTGGCTAAGCAGTAATACTGCTGAAAAGGAGCTTGGGGTTACTAGGCATTACAAATTAAATATGAGCCAACAAAGTGATGCATTTGCAAAAAAGGCTAATATCCTCAAGCGTATTAACCAATTTCTCACATGTAAGACACAGGAGGAAACTGTCCTACTCTGCTTAGCACTGGTGAAACCTCAGCTGGTGTACTGTCCAGTTCTGGGCACCACACTTTAAGAAACATGTGGAGAGAATTCAAAAACATAGTGGAGAGAATTCAGAAGACAGCAACCAATGATAAAAGGTTTAGAAAACCTGACCTATGAAGAAATATTAAAAAAAAAAACTGAGCATGTGTAATCCTGAGAAAAGAAGACTGAGGGAGGGAATAGATAATCTTCAAATTCAGTTTCAAGATCAACCAGCGAGAATAGAAAATGCGAGTAATACAGACATCAGAGAGCTTCAAGAGGAGGGGAACTGTAGGAGGAGTTTTATTCCTTATTTATAAAGTGATGATGATTACAATATACATGACTATATTTGATAAAATAAGTTTATCTTATCAGTACTTGCGGATCTTCTCTGAACACCCAATGAAGTTTGAATGGTCCTGTTAGGGCATCACAAACTTCCTGCAGTGCTAGGCTGTGCCAATTGGGGCAATAGAGGGCAATGTGAATTGTACAGCTGGCTGTGTCCTTCCCGTGCATGTCAGGCCTATAATGTGCACTCCTTGTACCTCCTACACCATGTGTACTTCTGCAGGAGCCAGGGCCAATTTGCCTTCAGTGATAAGGCATAGCGTACCTCATGCCATTTCCAAGGGCAGTGGAGTCTCTTTCTCATCCAGATGCAGTCGCCTTGTACATGACCATTTCTTCCCCCACTCCCTATTATCCTCAATGAATACCACTCTAGGTTGTGCTTAGATGAGTGACTGAGCTTTCAGGAAAAACTGAATGACTTGTACAAACTATCCCCCCAAAAACATTTAAAATGTGTGCAAAATATGCCACTTCAGAAAAAAAAGGGGGCCGTTATGTAAAGATGTGAACCATGAAAAGGGACAACTTAGAAAAGAGGTAGCCATTTAAAAACTCCAAGTGAAACAAGATACAATAAAGCTATACTGCCTATTTTACTCACACCACTTTCTTGGTCTCGTTAATTAATGTAATGTGATTAAATTGTCCTTTTTTCATTCACACTTTTTGGCTTTCATTTCACTCCCACCTTCAGTGAAAAATAAATATTTTTTCTCTGTATTATGCAAACTATTGCTGAATTCTGCAACACAGTTATATATCTGATCTCTTTCCAGTGGCTCACTATTTGCTAACAAATACTAACTTTTCTCAATTTCACACAGATGCAGTATTTAGCTCAAAATGGATTTTTTTCTCCCATTGAGCATAAACTTTCACATTCAACAGCTTATTTTCCTTGCTTTACCTTCAAATCCAGTTGCAGTTAGTTGTCTTTTTATTTGTTTTTCTTTTGACTAATGTACCACCTGCAAATTCCTATGACTTAATTCCAAACAGTATGGGCCAGATCCTGAGATAGCATAAATTGGTATGGCTCCATTGGCTTATCATTCATTGAACCCACCAATAAAAATCTCTCCTCAAATTCCACTTGAAAAGCCAAATGACCACCAAAAATTCTGAATTGTGGGGACCACACCCTCTATTCATTTCCCTGGAACCTCTCTCTCTCTTTCTGCAGCTTCCATTTTGACTGACATAGTGCAAAGAGGATTTTCTGACAGGCAAAAATATCCATGAAGAATAACATCAGGCAGGATGATATAGTCAGGTTGATGTGATAACATTACAGGTTGATGTGATAACTTTCTCCTTCGTGGAGCACAAGTTTTCCTTCTTCAAGGCAAAATGTTGCTGTCTGCTTCCTCTTTTATTATCGTTTCCACCTCTGGATTTACTACTTTTCAAAGTCATCTTCCCATTGCTTCCAGTAGAAGGATAACAGAATAAGCATCTTGGTCTTGTAAAATCCCTTTGATTATTGATCAGGCCTGCTCCCATTTTATTGCATCAGAACTACTGTTCTTGGCATTAGAATCAAGAAGTTTGTTTTCTTGGTTGTGGACCAGAGAGACTGCCTCCTTGGTAGCAGATCAGTGCCATGTTCTCAAGTTGTGTTTCAGCCGGTTTCATTTGCTGAGGGTGCTTCATTCCGCAAGCTGAGAATTAGATTTAGTTTCTTCAATTGTGCTTTCTTTATGAAGTTTTCAATATCTTCCTACAGAAAAGCAAGGATTTCCTAGGCACCTTTTCAAGAAGCCATCTCCTGAAGTTGACCTTTTTTTTGCTAACTGTGCCCTTTCTTCAATTTACTTTTTCCTGGGAAGGTTGGGGTGGACAATTCTTGTATCAGCCGCAATCTTCAGCTTCCTTTGACCTCTTTCGTTCAAGCTTCAGACCTGGATATGGCACTGACGGTATTGAAAGAGGGAGTGGTAGTGTAGCACCTAAATCCTACCAAGCTCCAGCAAGGGAAGAGGCCATTATTAGAAGTTCAAAACATCAGCAAGGACCTAAAATGGCGAGTGAAGGAGGCAAGGCAGACAAATACAGAAGATTTAAGTAGTGCATAAATTGTAAGCTGGTTTCTGTTCTGGAGAGTAATGTGGTCTGGGCCATCTGTGGCACATCCAAAGTGAAATGGGGTGGGGTAACCAGCTCCCATCTCTAATTTCTATAGGACTAATTTTCAGGCAGTCTCTGAATTTGCATCTATAGTTTAGCATGTGCAAACCCACATATGCACATGCAATCAGGCAAAGTTAGATATCTAATGATCTGATTTGTGCAAGCAAATACCCAGCTATTAAAATCAAAGACATAATTTGGGAGTCTGTATTTGAAAATGTTGCCCTATGAACTGCAGTCTAAATGCAATCTTTATTTGGTCAGTTTGTTCACAGAAAGGATATGATAAATTGCTTGCTGGGTCAAATGCATCCTTGGTGAACCTCCTTTGAAAGCAGGGAAGAAATTGCCCCTACAACTTGTAATGTGAGACACAGTTCATGGGAATGTTTACTCTGTTTCTAGTCAGTTTGATATGTTTATTTAACAAAGGTATTTCTTTAGTATCACTATATATCTGTAGTATTCCTAGTTTGAAAATCATTGCTAGTTTGTTATGGAGCTCACTATGCAAGATTTATTTCTGCTGGTTTATTTTTTAATTCACTGAGCATTTTATTAAAGTAAGCCCTCAAGCTCTGCATAGTCTTGTGGCCAGTCATTTCTATGATATATTGTCAATGGAATGTTGTGGGCAATTCATTTTTTAATTAAATGTTTCCTTTTGTCTTGTAATTGGTGAGGCATTCGTCTGTTATTTCAGTGTCTTCAGTTGTACATTTTCCTCTATGTTTCCCATTTCTTGTTCTTGCACAGTGGCTTTTGTGAGCATAGGAGAGAACCATCATGAAATGCCAAGTTAAACGAGAGTGATAGGTTTGTTTATCTGGCCTTGTCTTGTTTTTCTTAAAGTCTGAGTCACACAGCTGTTGAACGGGCTCCTATTGGGTTATTATGGAAATATATCTCAGATATCAAGGTCATAGCTTTCACTTTGGGTTTTGTTTATCATATTTGGTGTAGATGCTGACTGGTGTAAATCTACATAGCCACTGGAAAAAAAAATTTATAAAGGAGCTATACTAATTTACACCAGCTGAAGATCTGGCCTCTTGAGTATACATTAAGCATTTATTTCTTTCAGTCTCCTCTTTCAGTTACCTATTCCCACATTCTATCCAATGTATCCATTTCATTGTCCTCTTCACATTTAGAACTACAGCAAGGATTATTATTTAGCCAGATTGTATTCAGAAGAGACCATGGTTTGTGTGGTCCAAAAATCTTCCTTCTTAGGACTACATTTGCACTAGTCTCTACAGGCTATCAACTTGTGGTTTTGTTTGCTGAAAAAGTAGCTTGGAATCTCAGAAATATTTTTGAAGGTTTTTTGTTAGTTTTCATAAGTTTCTGCAAATGCTTACACTATTTCCTGCAAGTCTCTGCTAATGTTCACTGTGTGCTATGGGATATTCAGAACTGAAGGAGCAGACTGAAAAATCCTTCCATGTCTGCCCCTTTCTGTCCAGAATAGTTTATTCTAGCCAAAACCTTTACTCCTTTATTGTTTCATAAAACTCCTTGAACATACATTTTAGAAGGGAAAAACTGCTTAGTGGTTACATCACAGATGTGGGAGTCAGAAGATTCATTGACTTCAAGGCCAGAAGCAGAAGGGACCATTATGATCATCTACTTTCACCTCTTGCATTACACAGACCATAGAACCTCATCCTGTAATTTCTGCATCAACCCTTTAACTTCTGGTTTGGCTATAGCATATCTTTTGGAAAGATATCCAGTCTTGATTTAAAGACTTCAAGTGACGGAAAATTCACCACAGCTCGAGGTAGCTTCTATTAGGAGATGTGTCACTATCCTGCTGTATGACTTTTGCAAGTCATTAAGCCATCTTCCTTAAGTTCCCTACATGTAAAACGTGGATAAGTATAGTTTATGGTCCCTCCTTAGAGCACAAATGTTATTAAAATCCATCTGATAACAAAATGTGCTTTAATTATTATCTGATTCTGGCACTTATTCATCCACGGAAAAGCAGTTCTCCAACTGGGCTGTCCAGAGCAGACCAAAACCAACAGTAACTTCCATATTTAGTGTTAATCGTAGCATGCAGAATAAAGGATAATACAAATACAGGGAGGAAAACTCCTTTCCCTCAACGGCAAATAATATCATAAACTGGCTATAATTTATAAAATCTCCAACTGTAGATATCACTAAAATACTGATACGGTAGTGTTGTGACATGTTAGTCATTAATGTTTGTACAAGTGTTTTGACAGGCTCAAATGGAAGGTGCTCCACAACTGAAAAGTGTGAATATGATCATATTTGGCAAATGAGTGCATATATTTATTATTCACTGCAAAAAGAAAGGCTGCTTAAATTCCTTGTGAGCCAGTACTTCTTTCTTAAGCTTAAATACTTTTCTGTTAATTTAGCCTTTGAAACATCTATTCTTTCTGATTTCTTCAGAATCTTATTTATTGAGGCCTCTCTTGTCTTAATTCAGTATACAGATGGTAAAAAACCATATCACTTATGGGATTAAAGCTGAACAAGATGTTTTCTTACCAGACTTTACTTCTACACAAACTTACATCACACCTTCCCCACAACAGCCAGCTGCCTTCACTCTCTAAGGACACACATGGCTTGGAGAGCCTGGTTTCTGCTTTCAGGATGCAGTATAACACTACTGTAATTCTCATCTTTTCTCTGACTTCTGTGTTTATATGCTTCTAGACTCAGAACTGCACAGAAATTCACATGACAGTAGACGGGACATAGGGCATCTGGGATTCTCTTCTATGGACTTCCTGTGAGTCCTTGGACAAGTCACATAACGTCTCTGTTCCTCAGCTCTCTCATATATTAGATAGCATAGCAATATCTACCTGCATCACCAGCGTGTTGGAATTAATTACTATTTGTAAAACATTTCAAGACAAAGGGTTTCCTTGTGGTTAGGGCACTAGACTGGGACTTAGAAGTCCTGGTTTCAGTTCTTAGCGCTGCCTCAGACTTCCTGTGTGAAGTTGAGCAGGTCATTTACTGTCTGTGCCTCAGTCCCCCATCTGTAAAATGGAGCGAATGATATTTATTCCTGTTTTATAGATGTGGAAAACTGATGCCCAGAGAAGCTGACTGACTTGCCTAACGCTACACACAAGGAGCCTTTTCCAGAGCTTGGATCAGAAGTGAAGAGTTCTGAGCCCCCAACCCCATGCTTAGTTCACTGATCTTCATAATGCATCAAAAAAACCCTAAAACCTGCAAGCAATTTACAAGCTGAGTATATATTTGATATTAAATTCTACCTACAGCTCGAAGTTGGAGGCAAGGTGCAGCCACCCTGCCCCAGAGAGGCTCTTGAAGGAACTGTGCTTGTTTAGCTAAGGCACAATCCCTTCCATGGAGGGGAAAGGTGAAAACTATATAATCTTCCTTGCTCACCCAGATACTTCAACTGTTACCCCTCCCTTCCAGTTTCCCCTTCAAGCAATCTGCATCCCCTGATCTGTTTCTGGCCTTGCATGGGAACCACAAAGAATATAAGAGGACTTCCTGGGCACCAATCTGGCTCTACATGAGACGTTTGTATATATAACGCTTTGTAAAATAGAGCACTGATCGCCTTTTTAGCATATGCGCAACATACCTCAGGTAGCACGTGACCAGGATTCAGCACCAAATTTGATCTGATAACACAGGCATTTTGTATTAGAGTTTGTCATATTTGACACACTTGTAGCTTTAAGACAGTAACTTCCTGCTGTGAGTATGGGAGTGCTTTCTGGATCAGCAACTTCAAGGCTGCAGTAGAATTCAGTCAAACTCTGGCAAGTACAGCCTCAGAAAAAACATTGCACTATTGACTCCTCTCTTTAAGTTCCTACTTTAAGTAGTTCTGAATGTTAGTAGGTCTCTCTTGCAGTGTTGTTGCTGCTGCTGCTGCTGCCATAGAAACTCATGGATATTTATCTTTGGTTTTGACATATTTGTAGTTACAGGATCATTTGTTGCAGCTGCATTCTGAGAAGGGTCTGGGCTGAGGTACATTCTCAGTTAATAATATGTCAGGTTAGAAAAAAATCAATGTCATTTTCTAGATCTTCCCACAGCTGCTGATGGTCAAAGTCAGATGTGTGAATGCTGAAAGTCAGTTTGAAAGCTGTCTGTGCTGAAGCCTGACCAGTGCCTAAAGACTTATGTGCTTAAGCGCGAAAGGCCTGGAGTGCAGCTGCTGCCACCTCCTGTTGACCCAGCTGTCCTTGGGGATCCCAGCTGACTGACAATAATCTTGGGAGTCAGTTAGTAGCCTTTGAAGTCTGGGCTCAAGATCCCTAGACCTTGAGCCCAGACTTCAAAGGTTGTTGGCCAGCTTCCCTGATTATCTGAACATCTGATTATCCTGGGGTTTCTCATGATTTTTAGATAATCAGGGTTCTACGGAATTGTTTTCCTTAATTTTGAATAAGATTTGTGACATAACTCAAATGTAAGGTCAAATTCTGCTCCCAGTTACACCCATGTAACTCCACAGTAATTTCCCTGAGGTCAATAGAGTTACTCTGGATTTTCATGGTATAACTGAGAGCAGATCTACCTAGTCCATCAATTTGCTTTCAAGCGGCATGAAAACGTAGGATAGATTGATGAATTCCTATGTGAATAACTCCAAAAACATAAATTGTCCATGGTTCTATGTCAGCTTTTGCTCCACCCTTTTGCACTAGTCTGGGTTGTTGGATTGTGCCCGATGTAACTCAGAGAAGTACATATCCTTGGCTTCAGTTCATTTGCGCACTTAACTGAACCCAATTCGTTAAAAGGGCCAGTTCCTATAGTGTCATCACGTAATCAACTATAACTTTCTGGTGAGGCTGCATTTGTGAAATAGGAACATTTTCTCCAGAGGGCCGCTGCCATATAAGAAGGCTTTCACTTCAGGTGTTTGGTTGCACAAGGCCTCTCTTATTCCCTTCGTTATCACGGAGATTCAATCGCTCTTTCCCATTATACATGTTAATTAAAAAAAACAATCCACAAGTTGTGTAGTCACAGAAATAAAAAGAATCTTCACTGTGGCCAAGGGAATGAGGCCAGAGGCAATGTGCTTTCAAACACATGAAGGACTACAAAATATTATTTAATATTTATATTGCAATAGCACCCTAAGGCCCTAATCGGAAACAAAGCCCCATTGTGGCAGGTACTGTTCAAACACAGATGGAGAAACAATCCACACCCCAAAGCATTAGAAATCTAAGAAGAATAGTTGAAGGATGCAATAGTTTTCCTACATTTTAGAGGGTGAAAAAAAGTACTTTTACTGTAACAATATGCTCTTCAGGACAGAGGTTGTATCTTCATGTGTATTAATTCAGTTCTACTAGGATATAATTATTAAAGAAGAGAATGCAATTTCTCATTATAAAACATGCTTAGGTATCATCTACACATGGAGCTGGGGATGTGATTCCCAGCTCACATAGAGACTCATGCTGGCTCCAACCATGCTAGCATTCTACAGATAGTAGCCATGGAAGCACTGGCAGCTGCGAGGGGTGGCACTAGCCAGCCTCCCTGAATACAAAGATGCCGAGGCCCTGTGGGTATCTATACAGGGCGGCTAGCCTGTGCCACTGCTCACCGCTGCCCATACGACAATGGCTACACTATTATTTGAGGGTGCTAGCACGATCGGAGCTAGCACGAGTAGGTCTATTTAAGCTAGAAATTACATCCCTAACTCAAAGTGTAGGCATAGCCCGAGTTTCAAAACTGCAGCAGGAGAGGAATTGGAGCTTTCCTCGAAGCTGCTACATCCCTTCCTGTGGGGACAGACTTAGAATCATAGAATCATAGAATATCAGGGTTGGAAGGGACCTCAGGAGGTCATCTAGTCCAACCCCCTGCTCAAAGCAGGACCAATCCCCAATTAAATCATCCCAGCCAGGGCTTTGTCAAGCCTGACCTTAAAAACTTCTAGGGATGGAGATTCCACCACCTCCCTAGGTAACGCATTCCAGTGTTTCACAGTTGAACAGTCTAGAGCCATCCTCTTTGGAACCCCCTTTCAGGTAGTTGAAAGCAGCTATCAAATCCCCCCTCATTCTTCTCTTCTGCAGACTAAACAATCCCAGCTCCCTCAGCCTCTCCTCATAAGTCATGTGTTCCAGACCCCTAATCATTTTTGTTGCCCTTTGCTGGACTCTCTCCAATTTATCCACATCCTTCTTGTAGTGTGGGGCCCAAAACTGGACACAGTACTCCAGATGAGGCCTCACCAATGTCGAATAGAGGGGAACGATCACGTCCCTCGATCTGCTGGCTATGCCCCTACTTATACATCCCAAAATGCCATTGGCCTTCTTGGCAACAAGGGCACACTGTTGACTCATATCCAGCTTCTCGTCCACTGTCACCCCTAGGTCCTTTTCCGCAGAACTGCTGCCTAGCCATTCGGTCCCTAGTCTGTAGCGGTGCATTGGATTCTTCCGTCCTAAGTGCAGGACCCTGCACTTATCCTTGTTGAACCTCATCAGATTTCTTTTGGCCCAACCCTCCAATTTGTCTAGGTCCCTCTGTATCCTATCCCTACCTGCCACCATATCTACCAGTCCTCCTAGTTTAGTATCATCCGCAAATTTGCTGAGAGTGCAATCCACACCATCCTCCAGATCATTTATGAAGATATTGAACAAAAACGGCCTCAGGACCAACCCTTGGGGCACTCCACTTGATACCGGCTGCCAACTAGACATGGAGCCATTGATCACTACCTGTTGAGCCCGACAATCTAGCCAACTTTCTACCCACCTTATAGTGCATTCATCCAGCCCATACTTCTTTAACTTGCTGACAAGAATACTGTGGGAGACCGTGTCAAAAGCTTTGCTAAAGTCAAGAAACAATACATCCACTGCTTTCCCTTCATCCACAGAACCAGTAATCTCATCATAGAAGGCAATTAGATTAGTCAGGCATGACCTTCCCTTGGTGAATCCATGCTGACTGTTCCCGATCACTTTCCTCTCGTGTAAGTGCTTCAGGATAGATTCCTTGAGGACCTGCTCCATGATTTTTCCAGGGACTGAGGTGAGGCTGACTGGCCTGTAGTTCCCAGGATCCTCTTCTTCCCTTTTTTAAAGATTGGCACTACATTAGCCTTTTTCCAGTCATCCGGGACTTCCCCCGTTCGCCACGAGTTTTCAAAGATAATGGCCAATGGCTCTGCAA
This sequence comes from Chelonia mydas, assembly GCF_015237465.2. Classification (NCBI taxonomy): domain Eukaryota; kingdom Metazoa; phylum Chordata; order Testudines; family Cheloniidae; genus Chelonia; species Chelonia mydas. The sequence continues at coordinate 44,359,528 of NC_057852.1, forward strand.
TCACAGCCACCAATTCCTTTAGCACTCTCGGATGCAACGCATCCAGCCCCATGGACTTGTGCACGTCCAGCTTTTCTAAATAGTCCCTAACCACCTCTTTCTCCACAGAGGGCTGGCCACCTACTCCCCATGCTGTGTTGCCCAGCGCAGCAGTCTGGGAGCTGACCTTGTTCGTGAAGACAGAGGCAAAGAAAGTATTGAGTACATTAGCTTTTTCCACATCCTCTGTCACTAGGTTGCCTCCCTCATTCAGTAAGGGGCCCACACTTTCCTTGGCTTTCTTCTTGTTGCCAACATACCTGAAGAAACCCTTCTTGTTACTCTTAACATCTCTTGCTAGCTGCAGCTCCAGGTGTGATTTGGCCCTCCTGATTTCATTCCTACATGCCCAAGCAATATTTTTATACTCTTCCCTGGTCATTTGTCCAATCTTCCACTTCTTGTAAGCTTCTTTTTTATGTTTAAGATACGTGAGGATTTTACCGTTAAGCCAAGCTGGTCGCCTGCCATATTTACTATTCTTTCGACACATCGGGATGGTTTGTCCCTGTAACCTCAATGGGGATTCCCTGAAATACAGCCAGCTCTCCTGGACTCCTTTCCCCCTCATGTTATTCCCCCAGGGGATCCTACCCATCAGTTCCCTGAGGGAGTCAAAGTCTGCTTTCCTGAAGTCCAGGGTCCGTATTCTGCTGCTTACCTTTCTTCCCTGTGTCAGGATCCTGAACTTGACCAACTCATGGTCACTGCCTCCCAGATTCCCATCCACTTTTGCTTCCCACTTCCCACTTCAAGACCCACAATCTCTTAAAAATTTGTGACTGGGTTCTACTTTTTTTCTTTATTTTTATGAGCATAACAGTAAGAGAGGATGATGTTGCTCACAAATTTGATAGATTTGTTTTTCATTAAGCTCTGCTTAACTGAGGAAGGGTCATGTTGCTGGTTTACCCTGAAACAAGTCCCTTATTTAAACATATGAAATTCTAAGTAGAATTTAGCAGATGACAGAGATGCCTCAATCATCCTCTGACTTTACTCCAAACATCAACAGGATTGTCTCACTTAATTCTCCATTGTAGGGTGAAATGCCTTATGCAAACACTAATTATTACTTATTATTACTGCACCATCAAGCCTGAGTAAATGGGCATGGAGGGCCTGTGGGCTACTGCAATGGTTGACAGGAGCAGCCCCAGTATACCCTGTCTCAGGGCTACATTAGGCCCTTCAGTTTTTCTGTATGTCCCTACTCCTCCCACACCCTGAGCTGAGTTTGGCTAATGGGTCTGCATAGTCATATATCCACCAGATATAGCCCTTTCCCCTCCCAAACCCGTCCTTGCCTTACCACAAATCCTGGCTCTCCCCAGATTACAAGCAGTGGGAAACTAATTATAGAGTTCCTGCAGTGTAGAAACCACCATTCTTTAACTGTGTTCAGCACCTTCCATGCCTGCCAGGGATGGGCACTATTTGCCCCACAGGTAAAATCTCTCCAAGTACTGAGTTTTTGTTTGTTTGTTTGATTTGTTTTATCAGATTCACAGTTTTTATAGTGCTAAATTCTATATCTGGACATTTTGGGTTTTCTGGTAGATAGCTTCAGTAAGACTCTTCCCCTTTACAGCAATATATTCCATATATAGAAACACGCTAACCATGTTGATTGGGGATTCCTTCCAGTTTGGCTATGCCTTAAGAAATCAGGATACTGATCTGAACATCCTGAATCTATAAAATTGGTGTAAAAGTCTTTCTTGCCACATTTTGGATTCTGCTTCTAATCATGGCTGGACCCCAGAAGTATAGAGACATAAAAATGAAAAATATTGGTGTGTAAGGAACATTAAAAAAATGTTCTAACCTCCCCGGATGATCTGTTCTGGATCCAGTCAAGTTTTAGATTTAGGATTAGATGGGGCTTGTGTGTTGCACTCCCTCACTACCTTTAGAGAACAGGGCCCATTGCACTCAAATCCAGCACACGTGAATGTTCTAAGGGGGCTGGACACAGAAAGCAGCCAGACACAGCAGGCATTTCTGAGTCTGGCTACAGAAAAATGGAAGGATACCGATTCCCATTCCTCAGAGCCAGTCTTCACTACAAATTTCTATTGTAGCTGCTCATGATCCTAGAGGACTGACTGAGGTAGCATGATTTTGTGGTCAGGGTAGATCAGGACAAGTTGTGTCCAGCATTAGGCCTGCTCATTGTGATTAAAGCCTGTTAGGACCAGGACCAGCTCTGTGTTAGTTAACTCAAATCTTCAGTATGGTTCAGCAATGGTATTGAAGACAACCCCCAAAAGAACAAGTGGGAAAGGAGGACTGGCCAGCTACCCACCTTAAGAGAAAAAAGAAAGGACGATGCAAGCTTCTTACATGGGCCTTATGAGAATACCCACGCTGGAGAAGCTATCGCAATACTTGGCCTTTCTCAGAAAGTTTGTCCACAGATAAAAAGTGAGCGAGGGAGGCAAGGTGTAGGAGCAGTTTTGAGACCTTACCATCTGCCACTATGAGTGGAAAGAGCCATTTATCTAGATTTTACCAAACACCACCACCAACAAAACTGTAAAGTTCATTTTAGGTTCCGTTTTTTATGCAACCATTAGTGAGGTTATATTTTCCTCAAACATTTCATCTATCTCCTGTGTACAGGTACTCTAATCTGTATGCCATTTCAGTCACACTTTGTATTAAGGGTATATTTAATAATCAGTTACAAAGGCTGATGATTAACAGATGTTACAAGTATAGAGCAGATTGAGTAGTATGTATTACAAATAGCGATAAACATAAGTAGAAGGTGTGGTAGATGGTTATATGCCATGGATTAATAAGCAACCTAGTGAACTATTACACTCTATATCAATTGATTAAACCATTAAACCATTATTGATTTATTAAGCCTTTCTAAAAATTGTACTTCAATATAAATTTGACTTACTTTTTTACTGATTAATGGATCTATTCAGCACCAGTGGCTATAGCAGCTAGATGATTATTTACAAAATTGGGGATGTGAGGAAGGAAAAGATCCATTACACAAACTGACTGTGATGGAGAATATTAAAGAACAAGCACTTTGAGATACTCACAGGGAAGCTGCCATAAAAGCCCAAAGCATTTACTTATTATTTTCTTCTCATCGGCAGGGAATGAAAAAGGCAAAAGCTAAAACGGAAAAATAAAAAAGGAGACAAAAAGCTAATCCCAGTGAAAATGTCTGCAGCTCATTAGACCTGGGTGCTGGTGGACTGCCAAGGGGAGCAAATTCCTGAGATGGGAGGCCTTCAAATATGAAAACTCTGCACTCTACCCTGGAGGCTTTACCTCAGGAGCAGACTGCTGATTTGAGTATGGGGTAAGAGGTTTTACCTTAGATAACACATCCCAGACACTACAATTTAAAGATAATCATCAACAGCTTGAGCTGAACCTGCATATGAACAGGAAACCAGTGCAGAGCCTAGAGCACAAGCATTATCTACTCACAGAAGAGGTAGATTGTTCTGCAATAGCTGCACCTTCCAAGTAGATTAACTTTAATCAGAGTGTAGCCTGGACATGACAGGCATGGATGACCAATCAGAAACTCTGCATTATGAAGGCATGATCACAGCTTCCTGAGTAGCTGAAGGTAAAAGACACCATCACTTACTGCTACTTCTTGAAATTCCAAGAGAAGGGACTGATTGAAAAGAAAACTAATTTTTCACCACAAAGTTTTGCAGCAATGTGCTCACAGCATAAGAAAGCTTAGAACTCCTGAGGTTAGCATGCACTCGCTTATGCTAATGTCTTTTTGGCTTGAAACACTTGAATTCATTTCTTGTCCAAGATCACTGGGAGTTTCCCAGGCTCCCGGAAAACTGTGCTTCTTTAAGGGTCATATCTTATGAGAAAGGCTGTGCTTCTTTTGGCCAAAGATCCTGAATGGAGTAGGTTTCGGCCACACTTCCTCTTCGTTATTACTTATTAGAGTTCATAGGTTGGTTCGTTACTATGGGATAGGCTGACTGTGTGACATTCCCAAACCACAGTCCAGATGCACTTCAGATGTAATTTAAAAAAATTACTATGACTATACAGAGAAAGAAAAGGAGTACTTGCGGCACCTTAGAGACTAACCAATTGATTTGAGCATAAGCTTTCATGAGCTACAGCTCACTTCATTGGATGCATTCAGTGGAAAATACAGTGAGGAGATTTATATACACACAGAACATGAAAAAAATGGGTGTTTATCATGCACACCGTAAGGAGAGTGATCACTTAAGATGAGCTATTACGAGCAGGAGAGTAGGGGTGGGGGGAAGAGAAAACCCTTTGTAGTGATAATCAAGGTGGGCCATTTCCAGCAGTTAACAAGAAGTCTGAGGAACAGTGTGTGGGGGGGAAATAAACAAGGGGAAATAATTTTACTTTGTGTAATGACATGAATAGGTTGGAATATGAACAAGAGGCTGCTCAGCAGCTCTCCAACACCACTTTCTACAAGCCATTAGCCTCTGATCCCACTGAGGGTTACCAAAAGAAACTACAGCATTTGCTCAAGAAACTCCCTGAAAAAGCACAAGAACAAATCCGCACAGACACACCCCTGGAACCCCGACCTGGGGTATTCTATCTGCTACCCAAGATCCATAAACCTGAAAATCCTAGACGCCCCATCATCTCCGGCATTGGTACCCTGACAGCAGGATTGTCTGGCTATGTAGACTCCCTCCTCAGGCCCTATGCTACCAGCACTCCCAGCTATCTTTGAGACACCACTGACTTCCTGAGGAAACTACAATCCATCAGTGATCTTCCTGAAAACACCATCCTGGCCACTATGGATGTAGAAGCCCTCTACACCAACATTCCACACAAGGAAGGACTACAAGCCGTCAGGAACACTATCCCCGATAATGTCACGGCAAACCTGGTGGCTGAACTTTGTGACTTTGTCCTCACCCATAACTATTTCACATTTGGGGACAATGTATACCTTCAAATCAGCGGCACTGATATGGGTACCCGCATGGCCCCACAGTATGCCAACATTTTTATGGCTGACTTAGAACAACGCTTCCTCAGCTCTCGTCCCCTAATGCCCCTACTCTACTTGCGCGACATTGATGACATCTTCATCATCTGGACCCATGGAAAAAGAAGCCCTTGAGGAATTCCACCATGATTTCAACAATTTCCATCCCACCATCAACCTCAGCCTGGACCAGTCCACACAAGAGATCCACTTCCTGGACCCTACAGTGCTAATAAGCGATGGTCACATAAACACCACCCTATACCGGAAACCTACTGACCGCTATTCCTAGCTACATGCCTCCAGCTTTCACCCAGACCACACCACACGATCCATTGTCTACAGCCAAGCTCTGCGATACAACCGCATTTGCTCCAACCCCTCAGACAGAGACAAACACCTACAAGATCTCTATCAAGCATTCTTACAACTACAATACCCACCTGCTGAAGTGAAGAAACAGATTGACAGGGCCAGAAGAGTACCCAGAAGTCACCTACTACAGGACAGGCCCAACAAAGAAAATAACAGAACGCCACTAGCTGTCACCTTCAGCCCCCAACTAAAACCTCTCCAACGCATCATCAAGGATCTACAACCTATCCTGAAGGATGACCCATCGCTCTCACAAACCTTGGGAGACAGGCCAGTCCTTGCCTACAGACAGCCCGCCAACCTGAAGCAAATACTCACCAGCAACCACACACCACACAACAGAACCACTAACCCAGGAACCTATCCTTGCAACAAAGCCCGTTGCCAACTGTGTCCACATATCTATTCAGGGGACACCATCATAGGGCCTAATCACATCAGCCACACTATCAGAGGCTCGTTCACCTGCACATCTACCAATGTGATATATGCCATCATGTGCCAGCAATGCCCCTCTGCCATGTACATTGGTCAAACTGGACAGTCTCTACGTAAAAGAATAAATGGACACAAATCAGATGTCAAGAATTATAACATTCATAAATCAGTCGGAGAACACTTCAATCTCTCTGGTCACTCGATTTCTGACCTAAAAGTGGCAATTCTTCAACAGAAAAACTTCAAAAACAGACTCCAATGAGAGACTGCTGAATTGGAATTAATTTGCACATTGGATACAATTAACTTAGGCTTGAATAGAGACTGGGAGTGGTTGAGTCATTACACAAAGTAAAACTATTTCCCCTTGTTTATCCCCTCCCACCTCCCCCGCCACTGTTCCTCAGATGTTCTTGTTAACTGCTGGAAATGGCCCACCTTGATTATCACTACCAAGGGTTTTCTTCCCCTCCCCGCCCCCTACTCTCCTGCTGGTAATAGCTCATCTTAAGTGATCACTCTCCTTACAGTGTGCATGATAAACACCCATTTTTTCATGTTCTGTGTGTATATAAATCTCCTCACTGTATTTTCCACTGAATGCATCCGATGAAGTGAGCTGTAGCTCACGAAAGCTTATGCTCAAATAAATTGGTTAGTCTCCAAGGTGCCACAAGTACTCCTTTTCTTTTTTGCGAATACAGACTAAGACGGCTGCTACTCTGAAACCTATACAGAGTATTATACATATTAACTAAAAGAAACAGAATTCACAAATTATCTAGTCTTAAACTCAGTAAAAGCTAATCTAGATACAATTTGTGTGTTTAGAATTTAAATCAGTCACATGTCCTCCAAGCTGCTAAGGCAGATTCTAGTTGTAACAGATATGAATGAACTCCCAACTCTACCCATTCTTCCAACTGCTTTCCCTTGCCAACAAGCATCACTGCTTTCTTATCTATGCTGAGTCAGACACCTCACACTCATCTAAATCCTTATCTTTGTTAGACACCAGAGACAAAATTCAGCCCTAGTATAGGTGGGTACAATTCAGTATAGTACTAGATCAGAATTTGACCCTGGGAGAATGAGACAGTAGCATCTGGGACTGATGAAAAGATTTAGAGCCAAGTGTCATCATCAAATTAATGATAATACAGTCTAAAGGCATGTCTACCCTGCCATGCAGTTCAGACTACAGGATGTGAATAATACTGGGCACCAAAGTGCTGCATTGCAACTCCCCCGTGTGGACGCTGCAAGTCTAAACTAAAAGGTTCCTACTTTCCATTAAATGTAATGCTATTTGAAGAGGACTATGTTAATATGAATGTTTTTCCTACTGGTCACTTACACTGCGTTTAAAACAAAATATAGCTCAAGCTACATCTTAAAGCATGAGTGGCAAACCAAAAACATTGTGAAAGAGCTGTAAAATCAAGGAGAAAATTAGTATCTGACTTAGGGCCTGATCCAAAGCCCATTAGAGTAAATGGAAAGATTCCCACTATCTTCAGTGAACTTTGCTTCAGACCCGTAGTCACCTAGGTATCTGGTTCAGAATACTTATGCTTCCATGAACCACAGATTCAAATTCCAGCAGGGTCACCACAGTCCTTCATACTAGTGATCTAGATAAACTGAGAATTGTGCAGTTTACTATCGATATGCATCTTGTACATTATCCCTTGAAAATGATGTCTTGTCTGTGCAAGGAGTGTGGATTGTACATAATAGTAGATATGACACCTCCCTCTGCTTTGCACAAAATGCCAACCAACAGTAGGATGACAGGCAGTACCATACATTGAATAAAAGTGTTCCATAAATAAATGATTATTTTTGCAAGCAACTGACGTGTATTGAGCTATGAAATTGTTATGCCTTATGTGCACCATACCTTTAAACTTCTGAGAAAACTGCAGTTTTCTTTTTAAGAACTCTGCTGTCTGTAAACACCTATTTTGAGAGATCAAACTGTTGCAGCCTATTCATAAGAGACAGCTGCACTGTCATCTCATACAGAAACTTAACTTTTGTTCTTTCTTGATGCTGTCTTCCAATCTAAAGAAACTTATTTTAAATTAAGGAAGTATATGGGTGCTCTCTCTGTATGGAAAACATAACACCAATCAACTGATTGCAGAGGAATTCGTGGGTAAGGAAATCTCTGTGCTTTGTCTATTACAATAAATCTAAACCGAGGTAAGTATATATGGCCAAAAATCAAATGATTATAGATGTGTTCTTCACAAAAAATTGAGAGACAGACAAAAACATAACTATGCTAACCACCATATGTTCATGGAGGGATGCCTAGCGCACCCTGTCAGGGCTTCACCACAGTATTTCTCTCAGAGAGCTATGATACAAATTAAAATCCATCCACAGATTTCATGGTTCCTTTCTGTGCCCTGTAATTGCAGCCTTGGGATCACAAGACTCATGGCAGAGGCAGCAGCAAACACTTTAGTTAATCAGAGAACATGTAGACAACAGTGAAGTGTTCTTTGATTTATTCTGTCTAAAGTTTTTCAAATAAAACCACTTTAAGCTGGTAACCAGTCACTGCTGGATTATGTGCTTTCCAGTAAAAGTGTGTCCTCACTCTAGTCAAAACTATTAAAGAAAACCCTACAGTGGTTTCAATTTAAAGTCTATCATTTTAAACACAAGCACAGATCCATTTTTACAATTTAGAACTGTTGAGTTTTGCAAGACACACCAAGGACCTAAGCACCAGGAGGGGCTTCCCTATATGTTATTGCCATCTAGTGGATGTACTCTTCAGAGCTTGGCTGTAGCATCACACAACTAGAGAATCAAGATCTGGTATTTTTGTTTTATCTTATCAAGTTGATAAAGATATATTACTGTACAGAGCTCTTTCTAGCCTTGTAATTTGTTTAATAGGGCATGATTAGTCATAGAGCAGATATATCACGGTGATCATATATTTACTTGAAGTGACTGTAATATCTAATTCTGCAATCATCCAGAGCACAAGGGAAAAGTTTTCTGGGAGATATTTTTCTGTAGAAAGTTGAAAGTTATGTTTGTTATAAAATCAGACATATTAATCATAAGTAATGGTCAAACACTGCATTATGTACCTGACATAGTTGCACCAAATAAGTTTCAATGGGTTAGCCAAACAGACATTTTTGTCACTTACTGTTTTTTCCAGTTGCACTGACAATGGTAAGCTTTCTGGAGTGAAGGCTAGAAAATGTTAGCATAAGACTTCTAATTTGAGAAATTTAGAAGGCAAGTAGTGTCGCAAAACAGCTGAATGAGTCAGGATTTGTGAAGGAGCAATTATATTAACAGCAGCAATATACATGAAAGATAGAGTTTGGGGAAAGGAGTCAAATAAGTGAAAGGGGCCAATAACATAATGGAGCAGGGTAAAAGAAATAACCACAGCCTAATACCAAAGCACTGATTTCTATCTTCATTTCTTTTATGCTCTGGGCTTCTGGGAGGTATTTCACAGTCCAGTATATAGCTGAAGGTAATTTACAAGCCTGTGGGTGAGGGCCAAAAATCAAGTAAACCTATATAAGACAGTGTTCATACCAGAGAACCTCATAAAGGTATATCAGAAAAAGTTATTCCACACATTGCAGAGGAGGTTATAGAAGTCCAATACATATACATAACGGGTCTTTAAGCAACAATTATAATATGCCCCTGAATATCAACAGCTAGATGCAGACATCATTTCTTAAAATTCTGTCAATGGGATCTTTATTAGCCTGCAGGCCCCTACTTCAAGATCCACCCCAGTGTCAACAATTCAGTGCATCAATATTGGGGAGTAACCCACCTCACCATAGTCATCGATTCAGACATCTGGCTAAGCAATACTGAGTTAGCAAATGTCTCTGGGAGATACTTAACCTTCTGTCTCCACTTTGGGCCAAAACTAACTTTACGACTTGCAGGGAGGCAGAAAAAGGTTGCCCTCCCCTTCAAGAGAATTTCACATGAAGTAAGTCTCTGACTATTAACTTTGTTCAGTTTAATACTGGTTGCTTCCTTTGCCTTTTATTGCGGTCTTCAGTATGGCAGTGATATATTGGTCTGCATGGCTTGGACACTTAGAGCATTCTGATCATCTTGCTCAGGAGAAGACAAGTGGACTTTAGATAAATTAGTTGCATATTGAAAACCTAACAATACATCTTATACCTAATATTAATTTGATTCCCATCCTTGAAATAGATGTTTTCTACTCAGACACAAAAAACTGCCCCACAAAACTAAGGGACTGGCAATAGAGTATTCATGGTTATCATAGTATACCTACTTTCTTCAGTTAATGCACTTTCAATGCAAGTCCACTTAACTCCTCGTAATATTGTTTTGAGTATACATTAGAAAATAGGAAGTCATATACTGAAATATACACAAGTCCAAATCTTGCTCACCTTAAGTCATTGGAGTAGGGCCATGAAAGTAAAAGGGTTGTTTCATACTATCAGCCATTAAGTAGAAGTTTCTATTGATACCATTAGGATCTTTATTAACCTGCAGGACCCTTCTTCAAGATTCACCCCAGTAGCAAGGATTCAGATAATCAATACTGGGAAGTAACACCTCCCACTGTAGTTATCCATTTGAGGTAACAGACTAAGCAAATCTGAGAGATACATTGCCCTCACCCTAGTTCCAGAAATATTAGGAGAGATTTCTATTTAAAAATTGATAGCATAATCTGTCCCACTTAAACTAATTGTTTGAGTAAGATAAGCAGGAATTGACCCAGAGGCTACAATTTTCCTTTTTTTAAATCTAATTTTTTTATTATTTTCATTTTTAAATGTTAGTCAAAGTTTTCCTACATTGTTTAGATCCAAATATGTTAAATAGAAAGTAACACTTAATATTTAAATGCAGCAGCATAGAGTAGCTACATGCATTCAACCCACTGTAGCATTTTCCAATGAACTACCACTTCTTGTTTTGCCCAGGCCACCATTTCCCCCCCAAAGCCCATTAGGAGCCAGATAAAGATTTCAAAGATGGGGCATAATGAACTTTAAATGAAGACCTCCCAGCTGTCACTTGGCAGTTTGATTGCATAATGACAACTCTTGCATGACTTGTTCACATAAAAATTTCATGGAACTATATAACTCCTTTAAATTAACTTTAGATACAAAAGAGTCAAAGTATTTTAGTTTTAAGTTTTTTCCATTTTTTTTTTGGTTTGTTTTGTGCACTTATTTGCATGCATGATTTTATTAGGGTTTTCATGATGTTTCCTTAAGGTATAATGTTATACCGTATAATAATCAGTCTTACCTTTCTTCCCTCTGAAAAGTGAGAGTTCACTTTGAAAGCAGAGATTTATACTGCAGAGTCTTCATTTAAACCTTCTGTAAAGAAATAAAATCTTTATGTCCACACATATTTGAGCTCCTACCTCCATACATTTATAGTGTGTTACATTTCCCAGCTTTCCCATATTTAATGTTTTACAGCCTGTTATCCAGATTCTGGTAGTAAAAGATTGGAAGGCAGGACTAAAACAGAAAGCAGCGCTACAGCTCTATGTTTTAATTAGAAGTGGACCAGGATAGAACTCGCCAACCTGTTTAGCTACACAAGGGTACCACTAACATTCCCACAGGAAAATCTGACCCATCACTTCCACCAAAATGTATGGTTTAGTGGGGTTTAAACCCGAAGAACTTACCCTAAAAATGAATCCCTATGGATTGGCAAAGTATTGTTTCATTGGTATTCAGCAACATTGTCATAGCAAGAAGAGGAATAAAGAAATGGAGCCATAAGCAGGGCACATAAAAGGAAAGCCATGAAAACTAAAAAGAACTCCTGCATTTTATGTATACCACATTATTACCACCATAGTCCTGTTAAAGGCAAGTGACATGTGGCATGTTCGACAGGTGGCGGCAGAAACATATACACATCTAAACAGCTGCACAGGTCTGACAATTGGTGTTTCAGCTTGTATCTGAAGGGAGTTAGGAGGGGATTGTTCACAAAAAGCAGGAGTTGTCAAAGAACTTATTAGCAACATCATGCCACTCATGGTCACTTAACAGGACGTAGATGGTATGACCCAGTGGTTGGAACAAGAGTTAGGTATAATGGCTGGAGCAGTGCCAGGCAGCAGAACCAGGGCTGCGGACAGGAAACAAAATCAGTGGTCACAGCCAGAAGTCAGAACAGAACCAGAGTCATGGTCAGGAAACAAGCCAGCAGTCAGAGCCAGGAAGTTCAGACGAAGGTAGAGACTGCGGACAAAGTTGGAAAAGGAGTGCAGGGCAAGCCCACATTTTGGCACCTGAGGCAGGGAGCCCCATGCCCCCTTGCTTGGGCCAAAACTTTGAAAGGTCTCAATTGTGCCTTCTTCCTGTTCTACTCCTCTCATGATACTCCTCTGCTACCTACCCCAATAAAGGAGAATTAACAACTTAAAATGCCTTGTTCAAAATTTTTAAGTAACGCTTAACTTTCAAATGCCTGAACAGCAAATGTAACTTTTCTTGTCTGCATAGTAAACACTGGCATTTTTATCTGTTTGAATAATCAAAGTGGTGCTTTCCGTGCCTTCTTGGTTGCAAAGATTTGAACTGCTTCCTGCTGAAGGTCCACAGTCTGGGCCAGCTCATGCTCTACTGAGATGGTTGCAAGGCCGACCAGCCTCTCCTGTGTCACTGTGGAGCGTAGATGTGTTATTAACTTCAGCTTGGAGAAGCTGCGTTCTCCACTGGCAACTGCTACAGGAAGTCTTAGAAGTATGTTCAGAGCAACAAAAGAATTTGGAAAGAGGGTGGTCATCTTATTTGTGCACATATATTCCAGAACAGCCTTTGCAGTTGATCCTGCTGAAATGTATCTTGAAAGGGCTTTCAGGTCATCACCTAAATCACTCGCATCAATATCGCACATGTCATCATGTGTCAACACTGCCTCTAGTGCCCTGCATTGCTGGTGTAGGTCTTCTTCAGGTATAGTGAAGAGTTTTGGAATATCATACAACATCCCAAATATACTGCTGTGTTCCTTGAGCTGCATGAAACATTCTTCAACTGACTGTATTGCACAATCTAGTACCTGGTTAAAGAATTCAACTTTGAACTGTTGTTTGGGGTCTTTTATGGGATTATCCCGTGCCTTGTAATCAAAATGTCTTCTTCTTCGGTAACTCTTGTATTCTTGAATGGGTAGGAAAATAGCTTCAGTGAGAAGTTCCTCTGCCAACTTCTGTGCACTCGTCAGAACGTTTTGAAATCCCTCGTCTGACCAGTAAAACTGTAGGTATGACTTTGCTTTGTCCAGTTGTGCCATTGCTCCAGATATATTAAGGTCAACACCTAGGAATCTCTTGGAAGGAGTGGGCTGGAGTAAGAAATGGTACACAAAGCAAGTCTGCTACCACTGTGGGTGTAGAACAATTTGAGCAGGCACTGTGCTGCTTTTGGTACAAGGCTTAACTGATGATCGGCTGGTTCTTCTGTCCAATCAGGGAGGACAGTGGTGAGTGAGAGTTTATTGGACCCAGCAAACCTCATTGAGTTCCCACATGACCACATCCAGAGCCAGATGAGTTCCTCACACTCATAAGATTGGGTTGCTCTTTCAAAACTCATCGGGTATGTCTACACCGTGATAACAAAACCCATGGCATCAAGTCTCAGAGCCCAGGTCAGCTGACTTGGGCTTGTGGGGCAAAAACAAAAAAAATAAATTGCAGTGTAGACATTTGGGCCCAGGCTGGAGCCTAGAGGCCATCCCCTGTTGTGGAGTCCTAGAGACTGGGCCCCAGCCTAGGCCCAAATATCTACACTGCAAATGTATAGCCCCACATCCCAGGCCCCACAAATGTGAGTTAGCTGATCTTGGCTAGCCACGGCCATGCTGAGGTTCTTTTGTTTCAGTGTAGATGTACCCATAGAAGCTGTGAGCTACAGCCTAGCTCTCTCTGGTGTTCTGGCAAGTGTTTGAGTTCCCCCACTGCATTGTCATTCCTAGAGAGTCATGAAAACTTGCAGGAAGGAGGAGACTTTGCCACAATATAGAACACGGGAGAAAAGATTAAAAATTACAATGATGAAGTTGCTTCTGTAGCTTGTAATGTAGTGAAATGAAATCTTAGTACAATAAGAAATAAGAACTAACAGCTAGATCAATAAATATAATACACAGCATTTCTATAGAACATTCTGAGTATCTCAAATTTTCAAACATTAATTAGACGTCAAGGATTTTACAGCTGGGGAAACTGACATATGGAGATATATAAAGTAAATTCCCAAAGATCACACAGCATGTCAGTCCTAGAGTCAGGCATACAGTGTAGATCTCAGGGCTTCCAGTCTTTTTCTAACAACTGCACCATCATTGATGCTCTGTGGAGAATCAGTCAGAACAAACAGCATCCAAAACACAGATCTATTTTAGTTCAACCTGCTTTCCCAAAACAACGAGAGGAAACAAAATAATGAATTTAAGTGTTGAAATAATTCATTGCCCAGCATGCAGAGAGCATAGACAGTGCTATTAGCACATGGCTGCATTGTGTTTTGCAGTACAGTATATGTAGACACACAGTATTCAGTAAACCGCCAAAAATACCAACACTACAAGAGCAGCTCAGAAGCCTCTGAAAGTTATTTAAAAAAAAAACAAAAAAAAACCTGTTTTATACATTTCAGTTCAGTTTCCCCTCTTCCTTCCCCAGCTGCTGTCTGCAAGTTGTGGAAAGATGGGGTAGGAGGTATTTCAATTGGCACTGTGAACACAGTGCTGCACAGGCATCTCATCAAGCCAGTATAAAGGGCTGTTAGAGTGAGACAGAGAAATTACAAGCAGGATCGTTCATCTGCAGAAGCTGAAAGGCTTTCTATAGGGCCTGGATCCTGCAAGTTACTCCCCATGGGCAGGCACCTGTGCCCACACAGAGCCCCTTCACTTTAGAGGCGGCCTGCTGCATGGAATAACTTGCTGGGCTGGGGTATAGGTGTGCACATGTCAAATGGAAAACCGATATCAACAAGGAATTAAAGGATCTGAGTGATAAGTTGACTTACTGCTTTATTTTTTGTATTAGTTCTATCTCCTGCAAGTGTTTCATGTTCCCTGATTGGTGACAGACAGAGCTACTATAACAGGGTTGTGGCTAAATACAACTCTCCTCTTGTCTCATTTTTGCTGCCACCCAAGGCTAATTACTTCCCCAAAGAGTTAGAGTCAGTCTCCAAGTCTGTTCTTTTGACAAAGTAGGCCACTTGGTATTTAACCTTTGGAAGATGGAACTGATCAGTCCTACACATAGATGACAAGTAAGTGCACAGAAGTTAAACAATGTATTAAAGAAGTACAATGTACAATGAAAAGGTGCTTTACTTTGCAAGTAAAGCAGATTCTAAACTGATACTTTCTTTTCTATTGCTTAGTGGAGGATACAGTAAGACAGAAAAAAATGCTTTAAAATACAGCATACAATTTAACAGGGAACCATAGCCCAACACCTCCAAACCTGATTTTCCCTTTCCTACCACTGGCTCCTAACCAGAACACCCAGCCCCCAGTGGAAAGAGTAGCATCCAATTTCCAAGGAGTCGTTTGAAGTAGATAAGACAGATTCAGCTCTCAGTTACACCAGTATAAACCCTGGTTTTCTCTCTCGAACTTTTATGAAAGCTCTTCTGAGGCTCATTCAGCATGTTAACATCTTTCAGACCCACAAGTTGCGACTCTCATGCTTCACTTTAAAAAAAAAAAGAGGGGGACAATGGAGGTGTAGAATCACGTTTAGAATAAGTTCATGACAATTTAGCATCATATTTTTTGCACAAATTTCATCCTTGTGCTTCATTGCAAGCGTAAAAAAAAAGAGTTTTAAAGTTAATGCTTACAGCTTTGGAGGACGGCTGGCTTGCCAGAGAAGAGTCTCTATAGAGCAGCTTGAGGCAGCTTGAGTGTGGATAGGAAGAGATTGACAGAATGCGTAGCAGTGGCCATAATTAAAAGGTTTCCTGTTCCTGCAGTGAAGCTCCAAATTCATTTCTGTTTAGAGCAGCACCGCAAAGATTCAGGAAACCATGGCGTCTTATGGAGCTGCTGCCCGTGAAGTGTAGTGAAGGGATGAGTTCTGGCATTTTTCATTGCAAGCTGTTTGGCGCATAAATTGTGCTTTAGCATTCCTCTCTCCTGAGCAGAGCTGCAAAAGAATGGTTTGCCACTTGTCGGAGATTAGAACAGTGAGAACATCCTCTTTGAAAGCTCTGCTGCTCTGGGGAGTCTGATGGGAAAACTCTTTTAACAGCCCAGCGAGACCAAAGCTCAGTGGCCTGTCTGTCCAGATGATGCCTGACTGTTGCAGAGCGCTCTTAGGGATATGCAGAGAGCCAGCTGTTTGTCCTTGGGCAGTGATCTGTGAACCACCGCAAGAGTCTGATTTTTTGTGGAGTATTTTTCCCCAAAGTTCAGTTTGCAACAATGTTTCAGATCTAAGCTAAAATAACCCAAGAGGATATAAACTCACACTCTGTGTTGTGCTAACCCATCTAATGAAACCTCTCTCACACTCCACATGGTAGGCTGTTTGAGACACACTATTAAAAACAGTGAGGGATTGGGAACCAATGAAGTGCTAATTTAGTTTACAAACTTGGACATGTTGCCCTTATTCAGCAGTATTTTAACACTTAAGAAATGTACCCACAACTCATCCCCAAATTTGTACATCTTACTCACCTACATTAGTCTCCTTAGTTACAACAGTACATGCAGTTATGCCAGTGTCGGATTAAGGAAAAACATTTTACAGGCTATCGCTTTTAGTTACACAGAACTCAATCATATAACAAAAATCAACCAGAATATCTGGAGTGATTGCTTTTGTGTCAGTATATACACCACAGGCACCTCCTTGTGGCTGGGCATGGCATGGGGCTCTCTCCCCACTGCGTGTCCCCTACCAATGGGCACACCAACTCTGCAGCGGCCTGCCTGTTCCTGAGACTTAGCTCTGACCAGATCACTTTAAAGTCTCTCTCCTTCTGGGGAACTCCATGAACAAAAAGCAAGGGGAATCAACACAAGTAAACTAACTTCACAGGAAATAGTGGGGGATGATTCCTTATCAGGGTGTGTCAGAATCTGGCCTTTCTTCCCTCAGGGAGTGGCCTTCAGACAGCAGTCATCTCGGAAGCTCCTTCCTTCAGTCAACACTTTCCTCAGGAGCTGAAGGTCTCTTCTCTTCTCTGGTCTGCCAACAAGTAAGCTGGTCTGTCTCCCTTTTAAACTCGCCCTCCAGCCTAAGCATGCCTGGCAGGTGTGGTGGGATGGGACTGGCTGACCTCAGAGCAGTTCTTTAACCCCTTATTCTCCAGTATGAAGTTTGTGTATCCCATCAGAGTACACACAGTCACCAACTGTGAGTCCTAGCTCTAAAAGCTAGTACAGTTTATAGTTTGTAATGTTTGAAATCATTTGTATGTATGATAAAGAGGCTATATAGTATTGAAACCAATAAATAGTAATGATATGTCATGGTCATCAGTAAAGCTGATCAGAATATTTGTGTCAAACCAAATTCGGACAAAAATCAGAAAAATGTTCATATTCTACTCCTTAGTTGTAGCATTTAGCAACGAAGCATCAGGTGCTCAAATACCCTGGAGCTATACATTATATCAATACCTAGATAAATCTGACATCACATCAGCACACAAAGCTCTGTGTATACCTGCATTATATGCTACAAGAAGCCAATACCTAATCACCCATAATCTAATGATAAGGACCAACATCTGCCCTCAGTATATCGGAGTCACTCCGTGTTGCAGTTGCACTGATTTAACAGAGATCAGAACTTTGGCCCACTGACACAGGTCCCTCACAATGAATGGGTTATGTAGTCTTCAGTACAGGAAACCTAAGAATCATACACAGGCAAATAAAGAAGGTTGGGGTGAAATCATAACTCCATTGAAGTCAATGAATTTTTGCCATTGACTTCAATAGAGCCAGGATTTCACCTATGGCCTTTAAACCCTTATGCAAAAATCATTAGAATCTGATCTTGTTAAGACACTTATCAGGGATGTAAAGTAATTACTGTGAAAATCTATAGAATCATCACAACCAACAATTTTTCCATATGTTTTTAAAATCATCTTCTAGAATTCTAGAACAGGCAGACAATTCTTTATTCAATGTTATAGGATGGTTCAAAAATTATGCAGAAGTGTTATAATTTTCTACTAAATACTGTAGCACCATTCCATAAGGGAATGCAAAGGAATAATAAGCCCTTCTTTCTGCTAATGTCTTAGTTGAGGTTGGAGAGCATGGTATGTAGCCAAGTATCCATTATTTGCTTTGGATCATCAGTTTTTCAGCTGAGCCCATAAGATTTCTCCATATAATTATAAAGCATGTTTGAATTTTTCAGTGGTAGATGGACAATTTCATTTGTCAAAACTTTCCTTCCAGATAAGAACAAAACTGCATGGATGGCAAACTTGTTATATGAACCTTCAAACTAAATAGCCCTATATCATATCAGTTCTTCAGCTGAAATAACCTGCTGGGCAGTGCCTATGCAAAGTGCCCTATGAGAGAGAGAGTCACACAACAAGTATCGAGATGATCTAGCATAGAAACTTGCTTTGGCACATGCTATAGGTTCAGAAAAGAAAATAACCATCAGCACAAAAAACTGTTTTTGTTGTTGTTGTTTTTAAACAAGCAGATATTGAAAACTTCCCCTAGCACCTTTTTTCTCATTAACCTTTGCGGGAGCTGATTTTTTAAATTAAATTCAATTTGCATGGTCAATACAGGAGCGTCAAGTAACTGTCTCATGTGTTGTCAAAAAATTTTGTACTAGCTCAGATAATGTCATTGGACTGTAAGGTGGATAGAAAGCTGGCTAGATCATTGGGCTCAATGGGTAGTGATCAATGGCTCCATGTCTAATTGGCAGCCAGAATCAAGCGGAGTGCCCCAAGGGTCAGTCCTGGGGCTGGTTTTGTTCAATATCTTCATAAATGATCTGGAGGACGGCGTGGACTGCACCCTCAGCAAGTTTGCAGATGACACTAAACTGGGAGGAGTGGTAGATACACTGGAGGGTAGGGATAGGATACAGAGGGACCTAGACAAATTAGCGGATTGGGCCAAAAGAAATCTGATGAGGTTCAACAAGGACAAGTGCAGAGTCCTGCACTTAGGACAGAAGAATCCCATGCACCGCTACAGACTAGGGACCGAATGGCTTGGCAGCAGTTCTGCAGAAAAGGACCTAGGGGTTACAGTGGACGAGAAGCTGGATATGAGTCAACAGTGTGCCCTTGTTGCCAAGAAGGCTAACGGCATTTTGGGCTGTGTAAGTAGGGGCATTGCCAGCAGATCGAGGGACTGCCAGCAGATCGTTTCCCTCTATTCGACATTGGTGAGGCCTCATCTGGAGTACTGTGTCCAGTTTTGGGCCCCACACTACAAGAAGGATGTGGAAAAATTGGAAAGCATCCAGCAGAGGGCAACAAAAATGATTAGGGGACTGGAACACATGACGTTATGAGGAGAGGCTGAGGGAACTGGGATTATTTAGTCTGCAGAAGAGAAGAATGAGGGGGGATTTGATAGCTGCTTTCCACTACCTGAAAGGGGGTTCCAAAGAGGATGGATCTACACTGTTCTCAGTGGTAGCAGATGACAGAACAAGGAGTAATGGTCTCAAGTTGCAGTGCGGGTGGTTTATGTTGGATATTAGGAAAAACTTTTTCACTAGGAGAGTGGTGAAGCACTGGAATGCGTTACCTAGGGAGGTGGTGGAATCTCCTTCCTTTGAGGTTTTTAAGGTGAAGCTTGACAAAGCCTTGACTGGGATGATTTAGTTGGGGATTGGTCCTGCTTTGAGCAGGGGGTTGGACTAGATGACCTCCTGAGTTCCCTTCCAACCCTGATATTCTATGATTCTGACTTTGACCACATTTTACTCTTTCATTAACTTTTAACCCTCAGTGACCTACTTTGTCTGCTGAGCCCTAACCAAGAAACCACGTCTCCATGGTGGCACACCTTGCATTGGTATAACCTGTTCCTTTTTACTGCTTGTAATAATTAACAGAAATAGAGCCCTGAAGAAAGTAGGATGATTGTTCTTCTCATTTGCACATCTATTCCCAAAATGCTGTTCCAAAATACAACTGTTCTATTAAAGTCATCTTAGCTCTGGGAACAAAAACATGGTTTAGGTCTGCTTGTGTGCATCAAGATCTTCTCTACAATGAGCTTTGCAGGAGGGAATTACCAATGGATTTTCCCCAATTTAAAGCCTACTATTCCTTTCTGAGTGCACATTCATACCTAAATACCACCAATCACCACTCTCTTTTTTAATGTCAAGTGGGAGAGCATTCCAAAGCCAAGGAGCTGATTTGCTTAGAATTAATCATATCAGCTGGACTGTCTGACCCCATCATGATAAGCCTCCTTGCAATGAACAGAGAATATCATGGGATGAATACCATTAAGTGTGTATTAAATAAGATGCAAATATGAATAACTTTATGCACATGAGTCGTCCCATCCAGTTCAGTAGGGCTACTCACATGCATAAAGTTACTCATGTTTGTTAGCAGAAGTGTGTCCTTTGTCTGCCATATTCTTTCAGCAGCTGTCAGGCTTCATTTACATCAGTTTGTCTTTCCTTTGTGATCTTTACATTACTGTAATCAGAAGATTAAATTAAATTATGCAGGCAATTATTACTTATTTTCACACGTTTAACTTGTCAAAAATGTAGGGGGGAAGAAGAGACATTTTTCTTAATTTTACTTTCCTGTTTGATTAGTGGGAAAAGGTAC
Source organism: Chelonia mydas (assembly GCF_015237465.2). NCBI lineage: Eukaryota > Metazoa > Chordata > Testudines > Cheloniidae > Chelonia > Chelonia mydas. Next base: position 44,380,240 of record NC_057852.1, read on the forward strand.
ATTAATTATGCTTTCTTTATATATTTTTAAAGTAACAGATAGCATATATAACTGTAAACCTAAGTAAACATAGTCTATTATTTTTAGAAAAAGGTGCCAGAGTCACATGAATGGAAATTGAAGTCATAACTACCCACTGAACAGATATGGCACCTGAAGTGTATTTGAAATCTTCCATATGTCTCCCACCCAATGTTTTTCAACTTTGATCTGAAGGAACCATTCCTAAGGGTAAGGGGAATTCAGTCTCCACACCCTTTTATTTCCTGGTCTTTTGGTTGAAACCGTACACACGTGTGATGTGGTAGCCTGAAACTAATGTATCTCCATTGATTTCTGTAGTTATTTCTGAATTACACTTGTGTAAGTGAGATCAGAATTGCTAGTAGGTTGACAGTATTCTAGAGGTCATCAAAAAGCTGACAAATGATCAAATAGTTTTGTCCACTGCTAACTTCAGCTGGATTTAAATGGTCGCCTAGAGATAAATGGCCCATGTCCAGCTCTTCTGAAACATTCAGTTTTTCAGTCAATATATTCAGAAAAGTACTCTATTTGTTTACATTAAAATTACACCAAAAATCTAACTTTAATGAAGAAATAAGCAACAGTTGGTATTTTGCCAGTTTTAAGAATTTGTAGTTTTGCAAGCATATGCCATAAGTAAAATTTTGAAAGATTACATTGACATTTGCAATATGATGGCAAGTCTGAGTTACTATTTAAAGTAAATTTGAAAGGATGAAAGCACCCCAGCCTCAAGGGAACTCCTAAAAACAGCTGTAGGGTCATATGCTAGATAGAGGTGTTTTCCTACAGTAGAGTAGAGTTCTTAGACACTATTTCAGTAGTGTTTCTCACAAAATCCAAGATTTATTCAAAATGGTAAATCATGTTTATATTTACAACTGATTTACTACACTGAATAGGTATTTATAGATAAAAGATGTCTGGCCCTGTAGGAATAGTGATTGAAGCAACATCCTCTGAGCCATGTGGGATCTCTCATCTCTTTAAGGGTATGTGCAAGTTTTGTATTTTTAGATGGAATCCAGATCTCCTGTAGAACTTATTCATCATGAACTTGACCTTGCAAGGTAGTGAGCAATGGGAGGAGAGGTTTAGAATTGGTGCTCAGCAACACACAGTGGAGGCTCAGAAGCTGTCTGAAGTGTAGTGGGGGTATACTTCTGACATATTGAGCCTGGTCTGTGCTAACTCACTTCTGCTCAGAAATAAGTGTTTGTCTGGATAGAATTCAGGAAGGGCTAGCAGCTCACCACTTCTGTGTGATTTCCATCAATTTAAATTAGGTGTTCAGCAGCCAAGATGCTCCATAAGATAATATGCATCACACCCTTAAGCACTTCTAGGCTATGTCTACACTTGCAGAGTTTTTACACTGTAAGTTTCACCGGTGATAGTGAACTGGTGAAAGTAAAGCACTGGTTTGCGTACTCACTTACTTCCACAGGCGTCAGTGTTTACATTAGCAGCACTTCCATCGCTTACATTAGCGCTCTAGGCAACTATCCCACAGTGCAGCTCTCTCCACTTTGACGATGGGTCTTGTGGGAAGGGCGTGTGTGATCACTGGGCATCCTGGGTCCCTGCACAGCGTCCTCTCCCCAAACACTGACCAGCTCCAGTAGCTCAGCATTGCTCCAAGCAGGGGATCGTTTGCTCCGTGGAGCAGGCATTGTCACCTGGCCAGATGATAAGTGAGCATTTGCCAAGAAAACAGGAAGGGGAGTTTCAAAGTTCCCAGGGCTTTATAGGCGGAGGGGTGGACCTCTGTTTACCTGGCATTAGAGCAGCAGAGCTGCTGGCTAGAGTAAGTCACCTAGGCACTGTGGGATATCCTCCGGAGGCTAAAAGCTGTATAGACAGGAAGAACATGTCTTCACTTACACATCATCACAAAAGCATCACTGGTAAGACCTGTATGCCTCTCGTGGAGGTGGTTTTCCTTTTGCGGTGAAACTTCTGAGTTTCACCGCAAAAAGTCATTGGTTTTTGTGGAAAAAAGGGACTTTTTCCGCTTTAAATGGCAAGTGTAGACATGCCCCTAGTTAGGATGTGGTGAAAGCCAGAATTCACTATTCTAAAGCATAAGGCAAAAACCAGCTGTAAGAAAGCATAGCCACAGCCTGAGAACAGTTGGTAGAGCAATCCAATTAATATCTTTTAAAACAGACACACATTGTCAGTCAATATTGTTCATTAACATTTTAAAGTGCAGTTTGTTTTGCTTTATCTTGGGGCTTATATACATGGAGACATCCAAGAAAATTAATCCAAATTAACTAAAGGTATGAATTTGATGATGTTTAGTGAAACTCCATTACGCCCTTGTATAAACACTTGGAATGTACCACATCTAACTGTAGGAAGTGGAGCCCCGACTAGTATTTCTGAGGGAGAAAACCTTTTGCTAATGTGCCTGGGGCACAAAAGACATGCTAACAAAGGAACCCCTGACTGAAGCTTTCAGCCATTTTAGCTGTGCTGCCATAAACTGCAGATCTACACTATTGCTGAACCACGGTATGTTACCTTTATTCCAGTGGCTTGGATTGGAAATAGGTAAGCACCAAATCCTGCATACCTCGCCGCTACTTAGCTAGGCATTTCTGTATTATATTTTTCAAGTTCTGAATTCAGGAGTCCCTGGTTCTTGTACAACAGTTGATAGCATCGTTAACATATAAAATAGGGATTTTTTTCGTACTCCTTGCTAAGGTCTCCATTTACACACATTTGCTACAATTGCATGTACAAACAGCTCCTGAAGTATTCATTTGTGTGTGCACTTACCTAGTTGCATCAGCAAATGAGGTGACATAATAAATCACAAATGGGGATGTACTTTTGTGCATGTTTCTTACAAAGCGACCTCTGATACTGAAGGAAACAGTGGAAATACCTCAGATACTAAAGGAAACATGGCCAAAAGAAAGTCTGATCTTGTGGTTAAAACAGTGGCCTAAGCTGCAGGCATTTTGCATTCAGTTCCTGGCTCTACCCCAGATTCTGTGTGATCTCGGGTAAAGTACATAATCCTCTGCACCTCTGTTCCCCCCAGTAAAATGATGATAATTGTTGTTAGTCTTGTCTATTTAGATTGCAGCCTCTTTGGAGCAGCATCTGTCTCTTACTCTGTGTTTGTACAGTGCCTAGCACAGCGAAGCCCCACTCTAGGTTGGAAACACTAGGTGCTATCATAGTACATATAATTTACACTAAGATATTTAAATCCTGTCTTTCAGTTGGGAAGATAAAAGTTATCCCTCGACATCACCAGATTCAAATGCTCTTTTTGGCTACTTTGTTTTTGTTTCTCTATTTAAAAAGAAAAACAGGGAGTACCAAATACAAAAGGAGTAAGGTACTAGGCAAAGTGAGTTGGCAGAAGTGAGTCCTAAATGAATGGCTCTGTTCGCTATAAAAGTCATAGGTAGGGTAGTTTAAAAGAAAAACTCAGAAAAAGATTTTTTGTGTTATCTTCTAAAAAGAAAAAAAGTCTAATAAGGAAATTGAAGTTCAAATAAAAAAATACATTGTGTTCTTAACAGGAAATTTAAGTTTACTAGTCCTACGCAAGGCTAGTGTTTTTTGTAAAACATGGGTTGCTAAATCAATTTATGCAATCCAGATATCAGAAGGTGGGATTCAAACCACAGCGCAAGATTTCCTTCATCTGCAATTATAAGGGGACAATAATGGGGTCATATAAAGAGTGACTTCAGTCACAGTAGTGAAATAGACTGAAAAAAGAGTCATTAGTTAATCAGTCAGGGTTCCTAATAGACTGAGGCTACCTTAAAGGTTTTCTCCTATATTTAATGGAGGGTACAAAGTTATGTGTGTGTGTTCTGTTATACAGACCAGACAGTATTATAACAAAATATACACACAGTATTACATTATACACTAAATTCACTATTTATTTTCATAAAAACAGCCTGAAATATTCTTGGCAATGCCCGTGTAGAAGAGCCCCTCAAGTATATTTTTTAAAGATTAAAAAAGAGGGAAAAAAGTTTATAGCAAAAAGCATCTTTAGGGCTTGATCGTGCATTCCTTGTGCCCCTCAAACTCCCACAGATGTTATGAGAGCTTTGTGTGCACACGTAATGCAAGAGTGGCCCTTTATGAGCATTAAAGTAAAAATAAATCTGTGTGTCATTTTCCCTTCCTGTGGTACTTTATTGTGTCAGTAGTAGGTTCCCAAAGTACTTTCCCTTAGGAAGCAGGCTGACTGACGTAACTATAATGATGAGATCTATTCTAATTCCTTCTAGATTTTTACAGAAAGCCCTTTAACCATGAAGTGGAATATAAGGTCTCTCCAGGATTATATCATACATTTTATATATATAAAATTATATATATCATACATTTCAAACCCAAGTTTGAATAGAGATTGGGAGTGGCTGGATCATTACAAATATTGAATCTATTTCCCCATGTTAAGTATCCTCACACCTTCTTGTCAACTGTCTAAATGGGCCATCTTGATTATCACTAGAAAAGTTTTTTTTCCTGATGATAATAGCTCATCTTAATTAATTAGCCTCTGATAGTTTGTATGGCAACTTCCACCTTCTCTGTATGTGTGTATATATATATCTACATCTAGATCTTCTTACTATATGTTCTATTCTATGCATCCGATGAAGTGAGCTGTAGCTCACGAAAGCTTATGCTCAAATAAATTTGTTAGTCTTTAAGGTGTCACAAGTCCTCCTGTTCTTTTTTCTAATACTTTGCATTCCCACCTTCAGATCCCTTAGATTATTTTAGTACTTCTGCAGCACATGCAAGCTAAGTGGGCAAATCCCTTATCAAATTAAGTCGGTCAGAACTATAGGACTGTGAGCATGCATATGCAACAGCCTCTTTCCTAAAGAAAATTAATGTAGTTCTGTTCATGTTTTCAAAAAACAACTGTTTGCAATGATACAGACTATGGAGTAGAGGTCTGCAGAATTTCACCTCACAACAAATGTGCTTTTTTGTCTAAGACCTTATACAGTCCTCCAAGTTTTAACTTGAGTGAAATTTTAAGGCCGAATAACCAGAAAACTGTAAACCTTGTGGGTCAAGGGAGCAGAGGAGAGGAAAGAATTATAAATGAAATGGCTTGCACAATCTAAACTATAGTGTCATGAACAGTGCTGCTATAATATTATTGCTGTAGGTTAATGTGATCCTTTATACAATCTTTTTTTCTCTCCACAGCAGCTTATTTTCAAGAAACAAAATGGTTTCATTTGAATTGCAAATCCTATCACATATATAGTTTTATTCTTTTGGATCAGGATGAGTGACAGTGCTATATTAGAGTTAACAAACCTTATCCAGTTTTAAATACATTTCTGGTATTGAAAGCTAACAGAGCTGAAAACTGAATGGGTAAAGGCTCTGCTCTTGTATTCATTCCTTTATGGGAGCCCTGAAAGGACCGTATGGAGGGGACCTGATAGAAATTTCTTGTCATTGCTAAATAGAACTCAATCCAAGGTAGAAAAATAAAAGGTTAGCTCTGCCGTCTTTTATGTCACATCATTAGTGGTGGCCAACGCTTTCAAAACTAGGGCCAGGGGCTGTGCAGACTGTTTGATTCAGCTCGGCCTGCGCTTAATGGAGTGCAGGACTCAAGAATCACTGAACCAAACCTCTGAAAGGTTCTGTGTTTCATGAGCACAGCTCCCATACAGTGTGCGGCACCAACAGAAAAATAAGCTGCAGGGAAATTAGCAACTATTATTAGGCAATACTGCCCTTCCCCCACTCAAGCACTTCCTAAACCAAGTTCAAACCTGGTATGGAAGATCACCCTCATATGAGCCACATGCACTGATTTGCTGTGTGTCTTAGGGTATGTCTACACTACGAAATTAGGTCGATTTTTAGAAATCGATTTTATACAGTCGATTGTGTCCCCACTAAGCCCATTAAGTCGGTGGAGTGTGTCCTCAATACCGTGCCTAGCATTGACTTATGTAGCGGTGCACTGTGGATAGCTATCCCACAGTACCCGCAGTCTCCGCTGCCCATTGGAATTCTGGGTTAAGTTCCCAATGCCTGATGGGGCAAAAACATTGTCGAGGGTGGTTTTGAGTACCTGTCGTCAGTCGCCCCTCCAATCCTCCCTCCGTGAAAGCAATGGCAAAAAGGTTTCACGCCTTTTTTCCTGGGTTACCCGTGCAGATGCCATGCCACGGCAAGAATGGAGCCTGCTCAGCTCACTGCTGCTATCGTGAACATTTTAAACACCTCACACATTATCCTGGAGTATGTGCAGAACCTGGCTAAGAGACGGCAACACGAGGACGATTGTGAGGAGGACATGGACACAGACGTTCCTGAAAGCACAGGCTGCGGCAACGGGGACATCATGGCAGCAGTGGGGCTGGTTGATACAGTAGAACGCCGATTCTGGGCCCGGCGAACAAGCACAGATAGTGGGACCACATAGTGTTGTGGGTATGGGATGATTCCCAGTGGCTGTGAAACTTTCACATGTGTATGGCCACTTTCCTTGAACTTTGTGAGTTGCTTTCCCCCTCCCTGAAGCACAGGAATACCAAGATGAGAGCTGACCTGACAGTTGAGAAGAGAGTGGTGATAGCCCTGTGGAAGCTTGGAATGCCTGACTGCTACCGGTCAGTCGGGAATCAATTTGGAGTGGGCAAGTCTACTGTGGGGACTGCTGTGATCCAAGTAGCCAGTGCAATCGCTGATTTTCCTTCTATCAAGTGTAGTGACTCTGGGAAAAGTGCAGGTCATACTGGATGGCTTTGCTGCAATGGGGTTCCCTAACTGTGGTGGGGCGATAGAACAAATATCCCTGTCTTGGCAACAGACCACCTTGCCAACCAGTATGTAAACCGCAAGGGGTACTTCTCAATGGTGCTGCAAGCACTGGTGGATCACAAGGGACTTTTCACCGACATCAATGGTGGGTGGCTGGGAAAGGTGCATGACGCTTGCATCTTTAGGAACTCTGGCTGTTCGAGCAGTTGCAAGAAGGGACTTACTTCCCAGACCAGAAAATTACCGTTGGGGATGTTGAAATGCCAATAGTTATCCTTGGGGACCCAGCCTACTGGTCAGGCTACGGTGTGACAGTTGTGTGTGTTTCTCCTTGCTGCAAACCTGCCCCCTTTGTTGATTTTAATTCCCTGTAAGCCAACCACCCTTCCCCCTTCGATCACAGCTGGCAAAGAAAATAAAGTAACTATTGTTTTGAAGCCATGCATTCTTTCTTTATTAATTAAAAAAAAAAAGTGAGATAACTGACAAGGTAGCCCGGGTGGGGTGGGGTGCGGGAGAAGGGAAGGACAAGGCCACATAGCTTATTGTAGCCACACTACAAATGAAAACTGTTTGAATTACAGCCTTCTGTTGCTTGGGCCATCCTCTGGAGTGGAGTGGCTGAGTGCCCAGAGCCTCCCCTGCTGCATTCTTGGGCATCTGGGTGAGGAGGATATGGAACTTGGGGAGGAGGGCAGGCGGTTATACAATGGATGCAGCGGAGGTCTGTGCTTTTGTTGACTTTCCTGCAGCTCCAACAGGTGCTTCAGCATGTCCGTTTGCTCCCCCATTAGCCTCAGCTTTGCCTCCTGCCTCTGCTTTCGTGCTCACTTAATGCTTTCCTGGCTTTTGCCACTGAATGCCTCCATGCATTAAGCTGTGCCCTATCAGTGCGGGAGGACTGCATGAGCTCGGAAAACATGTCATCGCGAGTACGTTTTTTTCTCCTCTAATCTGCGATAACTTCAGGGACGGAGAGGATATGGGGAGCATAGAAACATTTGCATGTGGGGGAAGATAAAAAGGGAGTCAAATTTAAGATGATACATTTCTGAGAACAAAAGGAAGACTTTCACAGTGAATCAAGCAATTCACAGCAGACAGCACATGGTACAAGGTCACATTTTGCCTTTTATATTGAGCTCCTGCCAGTATGGTGACACATCACAAACAGCTGGGCAACAGAATTCGGTTTCCAGGCAGCCATGGTAAGCCTTTTGGTACATGGGGTCGGCTTCTTATGCCTTCATAACATGTGGAAATGGTTTCAAACTGCAACGCTATCCTTTCCCATAGCAAGCAATGCCAGTTGGGTTTCACATTTAAAAGGAGGGTTTGCGGTTTTCGGGTGGATGTGCAGCACACACCTCCCCCAACCCCATTGTGTGGCTATTCTCTGGGATGATCCCTTCACCCCTCCCCCTGCTGCGTGGATATTCTCCGGGATGATCCCTTTTAGCCAAGCGCAAACAACCCAGGATGAACGTGGTCTTTTTACTGTTCCCCTATTTCAACCAGGTGACCATGAATGATATCACTCTCCTGAGGCTAACACAGAAAGATAAAGACTGAATGTTGCTTGAATGCAAAAAAAAAAAAAAGGACCATTTGCTGCCATGCTTTGTGCTGCAATGATTCCAGACTACTTGCTACTGACTTGGCGTGGTAAAGTGTCCTACCGTGGAGGATGAAATAAGACAGCCCTCCCCAGAAACCTTCTGTAAAGGTTTTCAGAGTACTTCCAGGAGAGCTTCATGGAGATGTCCCTGGAGGATTCCTGCTCCATCCACAGACACATTAACAGACTTTTCCAGTAGCTGTACTGGCCACGAATGCATCCCAATTCTTCAGGGCAAATCAAACATTAAACACTATTGCTTTTAAACCCTGTACTGTAGTTACAAATGTGCACTCACCAGAGCTGCCTTCTCTGGCTTCAGGGTCAGGGATCGTGCCTTGGGAGGGTATTGGCTCCAGAGTGATGAAAAGGTCCTGGCTGCCAGGGAGAACGGATTCACCACTTGCCTGCTGCCCGTTCTCCTCCTCATCCACAAAATCCTCCTCCCTGTTGCGTGAGACTCCCCCCTTGCAGGTGTCCACGGACAGTGGTGGAGTAGTGGAACCCCCCCCCGAATGCCATGCAGCTGATCACAGAAGCAGCATGTATGCGGCTCTGACCCAATGTGACCATTTGCCTCCTTTGTCTTTCAGTAGGCTTGCCTCAGCTCCTTAACTTTCATGCGGCACTGCTGTGTGTCCCTGGTGTAGCCTCTCTCCACCATGCCCTGTGCGATTTTGGCATATATATTTACCTTTCTTCTTTTTGATCAGAGTTTGGCCTACACAGATTCTTCTCCCCATATAGCAATCAGATCCAGTGTCTCCCTTTCGATCCATGCTGGAGCTTGTTTGCGATTCTAGGGGGACTCCATGGTCAGCTGTGCTGCTGAGCTCACCACACTGACCAAACAGGAAATGAAATTCAAAATTTCCCAGGGCTTTTCCTGTGTACCTGGCTAGTGCATCAGAGTTGAAAGTGCTGTCCAGAGCGGTCACATTGGAGCACTCTGGGATAGCTCCCGGAGGCCAATACCATCAAATTGCATCTGCACTACTCCAAATTCAACCCAGCAAAGTCAATTTTAGTGCTACTCCCCTCACCAGGGAGGAGTACAGAAGTCAATTTTAAGAGCCCTTTAGGTTGACGGAACGGGGTTGGTTGTGTAGATGCGTTCATTTTAAAATTGACCTAACGCGGCTAAATTTGACCTAACTCCGTAGTGTAGACCAGGGCTTAGTCTCTATTTCCTCCCCACCTATGTTTTCAAAAGCTTTATTTGTAGTTTGATCACAGGTCAAATTTGAAGTGTATGGCTAGGGCAGGGAGTGGCACTGTTATGTGCCAGTGAGAATACTTCTATCATTCATATGTCAGATGTTAAATCAGGACATGGCAGCTCAATGGCTGGATTAGTTAATTAACTGTTATATTTAAGAAAGATTTGAGAAGGAGCTAGAGTAGACAAGCAAGACAGAGTCAGTAAAGCTCTGGCTGAGATAGTTGATAGCATTGTTTTCATCTGACTATTCTTGGGAGAAAATAAAGCTCAAGGGGAAACTCCAACATTGTTTGTGGTAAGGGAAAATAAAAATATACTCTAGAGAATACATGTTGTGGTTGAGGTGCACTGTAAAAGCTATTTGAGGGAAGTCTGCACTGTGTCTGCCCTGAACCAAATTTAGATTAAAGCTAGTATTATTCAGTCTCACATTCAATGCACTCCCTAAAGTTGAGAGATACAAGAAATATTGGTTTTAAACATCAGCTCTAAAACGTCAGTCTGCACATATTCTCTGGATTGGCAGGGGACTGGTAGCCTGAAATTCCTGAGTTTATGCCAGTTCTGGAATTGGTTCCCTCTGTATCTTTACTAAATCACATAATTTCTCTGCCTCAGTTTCCTAATTTTAAAATGGAGCTAATACTCCCCTAAACCTGCAATTCAGGGGTGTTGTGAGGATCAGTTATTTAATGTTTGTACAGGCCTTTATAAGTAAAGTGCTAAGGACTGTTATTACTGGTGGAGAAAGTTCTTAGTACCTACACTGAGTAACCCAAACCTCCCTCAAATATTATCAATAACTGTGCTGTGAGAGTACTGTTCTACAAAATGCAGTGGGGGCTACCTCTATTTTTTTTTTTAGTAGTCCATCCATTCTCATCAAATCACAGGGCATTCCAGTTCATGGACATGAATGGCATATAATTGTGCCTTTATAAAGATGTTTAACATGCCTTCAGAGTTAACCTTTTATTAAGCAATTGTGCTTGACTCAAAGTGCTCTAATAAAGAATGCCATGGATGCAGTCTTAGGGTTTGAGCAAGACAAAAGCCCATTTTATCGCCATGCTTGTATCAGTTTGAACTTTTGTAAGTCATTCTGGGGTTTGAGATTCAGTGTTTAACAACTGCCAGATTTGCAAATAAAAATGTAAGATGTCCCATAACTGAGAAAATCTCACATAAAAAAGTCACATACAGTGACAGTCACTAATTTAATTAAGGTAATCAACCTAGACATCAATGTAAAGAAGTGAATCTGGTCACTTTCACGTCCATGGGCCATTGACTTCAGTGGGATCAAGATTGGCCTGACATAAACAATTGTCTTAACACACCACTCATAATTCCCGTTTCTGAAAGGTTGGCCACCTTTAGCTTCCTTGTACTTAACTCTTAATAGCTGTTAGCCCAGCCAGCAAACACTCGACCAACACTAGTCTCTGGCATTTTTAGTACTGTCATCCACTGTAAAATCATGTTCTAGGGATGGATTAGCCAAATATCAGATTTGGCAAGATAGCCCAAATCTCAGCCAGACAGTATTTAACAAGCCAAAAGTGGCAATCTTATTGGCCATTATGTGGGCCAATCTGCATTTAGTTTACCAACCACCATACAAATCACTGCCTTGGGAGGACATCTTCCCAAGAAGAGACTATGGGTATGTCTGCAATGCAATTAAAAAACAGCTGGCCCGAGCCAGCTGACTCAGGCTCACGGGGCTGTTTAATTGTAATGTAGACATTCAGACTTAGGCTGGAGTCTGGGTTCTAGGACCCTGTGTGGAGCGAGCAATTAAATAGCAATTAAACAGCCTCTGAGCCCAAGAACAAGTCAGCTGGCACAGGCCAGACACATCTATCTAATTGCAGCGTAAACATCCCAAGAAACAAGCAGCTGCCTAGTCTAATGTTCTCTGCTTCAACAAGGAGTTTCCAAGGCAAGGAATCTGTTTTAGTCCCTGCCTTCAGGGCTACTTTCCAGGTAGACTTCTGTTTTTCCCCTGACTATGGACATTTGGGAGGAAAAGTGATCCCAGCTGAAAGAAGAAAAGGAGTACTTGTGGCACCTTAGAGACTAACAAATTTATTTGAGCATAAGCTTTCGTAAGCTACAGCTCACTTCATCTGATGCATCCGATGAAGTGAGCTGTAGCTCACGAAAGCTTATGCTCAAATAAATTGGTTAGTCTCTAAGGTGCCACAAGTACTCCTTTTCTTTTTGCAAATACAGACTAACACGGCTGCTACTCTGAAACCAGCTGAAAGAAGTGACTTTCTTTACCCACACAGACTTAGACCCAGGTGGAAAGTCATTAATAATGTTGTTTTAGTAATAAAATACTGCAAGGACAATAGGTTTGCACACACCACTTTTTTTTTTTTTTTAAACACATTGTCTCAATTTTGTAGTTTGTGGGTTTCTGGAAGATGAATGACAGATGTAGCAAGCCATTTCAGCTGCCAAAACAAATGTTGGTCATTCTAGTCATTGTTCAATGGCTTTGACTAAGCAGATCTAGGATGTTAGTACAAGGTGAAATTCTGCCCTCATAATGTATTTATATTTTGCAAACATCTCAGTGAAGGAAGATCATTCGGGCATGAACATTACTTAAAAAGCACTGATCCAGCTTTCTCTCCTTCAGTGAGATTTATAGAAGAAAGAAATGGAGAAGCCCCATTATGCTGCACAGTGCATCTCTGCTAATGTAGGATTGTTCCCTACAACAGATTGATTGTACATGCAGTCTGGTGTTAAGTCTAATGTAGCTTTGTATAGTGGGGATGCTGCCTATTGGAGATTACTCCTGAGCCTGCTAGGGCCAACTCCTAAAGTTATCTTAATCATATGCCACCCACATTTTCCTATTCTTCAACTCATCATTTTTCCCCCATAGCACCTTAAATAATGTCATCTCACTGTGGTGTTTAGGGTCTTCAGATAGCTGTAAACTGTTCTGTTCTATACCTTTGTCATGATGTCATTTATAGATACTTAGTTCCTTTTAATCAACAACTTCAATCACCTAATTATGGGCCTAACTGTGACTTTTCCACAGACCCTGAGCAGGGGGGGGCAGATTAATAACCAGACTGTGATTCCATAAGTCACTACTTTTCCTTCCATGCAGGTGTACAGGCAGAAGTATGGAGTGGGACTTCTTCTGAGACACAATCTCTAATGGGGAAAGTCATCTATGAGCCTCACTAACTAAGTGATGGCTAATAGTGGTGTATAAAATAATGAAGGGACCAAGGAGGCAACTAATTATTTTATATATATATACATATACACACACACACACACACACGCACACACGCACACAGAGAACAGGGGGTCATTCAGTGAAATTGAAAGGCAACTAATTTATTCGTTTAACATTGTTAAAACAAAGTACTATTTATGTTACATAATATATAGTTAACCTCTGCAACAGTATTACTGAAACAAAGAGCTTGGTAGAAGTCCAAAACTTAGACATTTCTGTGACAGAAAAACCAAGCACAAACTGCTTGGCCCATCTCAGATTTGAACTTCACCTTTCTTGATCCTCTCTTTCTACGAAGCCAACAGAGCTATTCTTCCTATTCCTGCATGTAACCGCTCCCCACCATGACTAAGGGACTCACTCTGGTCATGTAATTTTAACTGTGTAATCAAAATGTACATATGTCTACACTGAATAGCCATGAGATCTTGTTACCCTACTCCCTAGTTTTTTTTATTTCATTCCTTCAGTTATGAAGTTGTATCTAAAATGAAATTGTAAAATCTTTGGGGCAAGGACTATGGGTGAAATAGTCCATTGAAGTCGTGGCAAAATGCCAATTGACTTCATTGGGACCAAGAGTTTTCCCTATGTCTGTATATTTGTTGCGCTAAACACCTATCATGCTTTTCCATGCTCTAAAAATAAGAATAATTATATGGAAACCTATTCCAGTGCTGGGTTCCACTGCTACTGAGCTCTAGAACAGCTAGCATACCTTTTTAACACTAATCTTCATTAGGACCCACTGTTTTTAAAAGCCTTATTTTTCTTCATCCCAAAACTATGCCGAGTGTAAGTGGCTCTAGTGACCACTTTCTTTTTATAAAGCTGCTGCTGTTGCTGCTACTTCCTTTCAGTAGCAAATGATCCATGTGAGAGGCAGGATCCAGTTCAGATTTTTAAAATAACACTTCTCCCACTTTAATGTGGAATAATCCTCTATTATTTTTGTAGCTGACAGGGGAAGTTAAAACTTATTCCAAGTTTTCATTCTCTCTTGTAATTAAGATTTTACCTGTCCCATTTGACCTGTTTTAGATGCCAAATTAAGAATGGCTTCACTTGTATGGACATGTCCATATTATAACAGAGCAATGTAACCTAGCTTTATTTGATAAAGTGAAATAGTATTGCTTCCTCCATGGAAAAGCAGACTCTGAAATATAGAGAAGGGAAAATTTTAGTCCAGGGGAAGTGAAAAGAAATAAATCTTATGTGGGAAAAGAGAAGGTTTGTTTTTAAATTTAAAGTAGTGTAGCATGAATGGGCAAAACCACCCTTCTAAAAATGGAAAAACCTCCAAGAATTAGAGTGGCTGTTTATGAATATCTTCATCTAAGCATCTTAGAGAAGTCCCAGTGTGAAGCAGGATTTGGATCCAGAGAAAACAAGCAATAGAGAGAGCAAGTGATGCACATAGGTGGGGATGTAAAAATTCATCCCTGGGCTTGAAAAGAGGGGAAAGGAGTTGGAAAAAAAATAAAAATGAGAGCTACAGCAAGTCATTCTCCAGAGACTCAAAATTAATGAACTCACATGACCCATAGCAAATCATTCATATTATGTCACATGAAATTCAGTATGCTTTTTTCTGTCCCAACTAGATTCTAGTTCTCTATACGATTCATACTATATATACTCTGTTGTTTTCAGACACCCCAATTCAGAGGCTTAACCATCTTTATTCAATTGACTGTAGTGTAATCAGTCAGCACAACATGCTGGGTCAGATCCTCAGCTGATGTAAACCAGCAAAGCTCCATCAACTTCAATGGGGCTACCTACATCAATATACACCATCTGAGGAACTGGTACACTGTGGTTTATTAACCTGAAAGATAGAGAGCCAAGGAGAACTTCAGGGACTCTGTAACCAGCAGCCTTGACACAGAGTACTCACCTACCTCAGGTGGTGCCTCCTCCTGGCTGTTTTGGTGATTAGCTTTCTTCCAGGTCCAAAGACATGCCTCACAGACTCCCAACCCATTGTCCTCTCTTACTCCAGGAGCTGAAGTTTCCTCTTAGTGACCTCGCTGGAGGGCTGAATCACTAGGTGGTTTCTCCCTCCAGGGCATAGAGTCTCACTGGACCCACTATCCAGGCATTGCCATTCCACTGGTAGGGGCACATAGGCCTAGCCATTTCTCCAGTTCCAGCCCAGATACCCTACAACACACAGCCAAGATCTACTCTGTCTCCAACCTGGCTGCTCTATCCCTGGGCTGCTTCCTACCCACCTCACATAGGCTTTCTTCTCCACCCTTCTCTCTTCTGAGTATGTTCTTTCCTCAGTGCCAGGCTCCCAGGATACTACTCTTTCCCTGGTTTCCCTCCTTCCCGCTCTAATGCACAAAGGATGACTACAGACTTTCTCACTTCAGACATTTCTGTTGCCAGCTTCTTGGCTTTATACTAGCCCAGCCCACACCTGGCTCAGCTGAGCTTCATCCTTCAATCAGGGATTCTCCAGACTAAACTGCTCATGAATGGGCTATCTCACTAACTGACCCTTTCTCAGCTTCCTTAATCATGACAGGGCTGGTGTGGGGTGAACACTCCATCACAAGCCTTAATCAAAAAATTCCCTTTATATTAATTGAAAAATTATTTTCTCTCACCTCTACCATGGGGACCAGTATGAGGACCATGTTCCCCCCACCCACACCGTGAACACATAGTCTGCTAGTCAAAGTACTCCCTGATAAGAGTAAAGTACAGGGATATCGAAGGAGGTTCTGCCTCACTCCTTCACAGTCTCCTGAGTTGACTTGCACAGACAGACTCAGTAGAACTGTGCAAAATTTTCTGGACAAAAGTTTTTTGCTGCAAAATGCAGATTTGGTAACACTGGAATATCTGGGAAAAAAATGCCAAAAATCTGAAAAAATCTAAACATTTCATTTTGTAATTTTCCAAATGAAATGTTTCAATTTTTTTCAGTTTGAAACACTTTGTTTCAAAATGCCTTTGTCTTTATTTTAAAAATTCAAAAATGAAAAAAAAAATCTAAATAAAAACAAAACATTTCATTCATCCTGAAACTATTTTTATTCTTTTCAAAGTTGTCTTTGAACCAAAATATCTATTATTTGCCCAGCTATGCCCAGTGCAGTAAACACTGGCTGCCACTAGGAAGAGGCAGGAAGGGGAGATTGCAACTGGCACTGCCTGGCCATTCATGTCTGTCTTTCCAGTCTATGTAGATGGGGCTTCAATCAAAAGCTATAAAAATGTACACTGGAATATGGTGAAAAAGAAGATAAGAGAAAACTAGAGGGTAAAACAGGAGCATTATCTGTTTCTGTGCAGAGTGTCTTAATTGTTCCTTAAGCCAAGAAGTAAACTTCTGAATACCTATTTAACAAAATGTCCCATTATACTATCCCTATATTAATCATGAACATAGACTATTACAGTAACATTTTGATGTCAGTTGGTGCTGAATGATTGATAATGCTGTGTGATAAACCTTTGGAATGGATTGAAAAGAAGTACTCTGGGATTAGTCTTCTGTAAGTGTGTTTATAAACAGTAAAAAGAGAAAGTTACATACATGTTTCGAATAAAAGAGTAAGTTCCAATTTGTTTTCCTGGTTATTATTTTTTGTTATTAATGTAGTACTGATAGTGTGCATGGTCCTTTGCAGATAAACAACACTGTCTTTAGAATCTTCTAATCCAAGGACCTGGTCCTATAAGGCATTGAGTATCTTCTGTGATGTCGAGTGACCGCAACACCCAGTGACATCAAAGGGAACTGATTGAGGGTACTCAGCTATAGAGCTGGTTTTTTGGTTTGCTGACAATTCTGGAAAATTGAAAAAAACATTGCTTCAGGTTGAACCAAAACCAAAATTACTTTAAAATTTTTGGTGAATTGAAAAGTCAAAAAAGTTTTTAAAAAAATTGGTTTTGGTCAAACTAAACATTTTGTTCAATCCAAAATGAAACATTTCATTTCAATTGTGAGCCCTTAAATAAGTTTTTAAATTATTTTTAACAAAACTGAAAGAAGTTTCTAAACAAAGAGTCATCTTAAATCAAATAGTCAACACATTTTGTTTAGACAATGTCAAAAGGAACATTTCAAATTTTTAAGATTTTTTAAAGTTTTTTTTCAGCCAAAACAATTTAGTGAAAACAACAGAAATTCAAGAAGCATTTTTGTGTTGCTGAATTTACATTTTCACCACAAAGTTTCAGAAGAAAATTTTCAATCAACTCCGCTTAGCACCTCTCCAGGAGACCAGCGCCTGTAGGGAATGTTATATTTCATATCACAGTTATTATTTATTTATAATGTGGCAGTGCCTACAAGTTGTGGACCAAGACCCTATTGAGCTAAGTTGCGTACAGAGAACAACACAATTGCCCTGACCCAAAAAGCTTACAATCTACAGGACTTCACTTCTTTTCTTCCTGGAGCTGTACATTAAGGACTGGTAGAACATTTAGTGAAAGGCACAAATATGACTCTAAAAGGTCTTAAATTTAGCAGTTGTATGTAGCATTGTTGTAGCCGAGTTGGGCCCGGGATATTAGAGAGACAACAGAAATTGGTCCAATAAAAGATATTATTTTACCCACCTTGTCTCTGTTAAATTTAGCTGTCAAGTGAAACTCCTATTGAAGACTGCCCAGACCTCAGAACACCTATTGCAGTAGGGTATATGAATAAAACTTTCCTTTCAAAATTCATGCAACAGAGTGGTGAAGCTCACAAATATATTAGGGGGGCATTATGGATGGCCTCATGGATCAATTAAAATTTAATCTCATTTTTCACTACTTCCCTCTAATCCAACTATTGAAATCAGAGTGGGGGAGGGGTAAACTGCCTCTTGGCAGGGGACTGCAGAAGGAAAATCTATGTTTAGGACACTGGAAAAATTGTGAAAAAATTATATCATGTTTTAAACCACTAACCACAGGATATCATCATGTGCCAAAGGGATCATGCAAATTTTTAAATAACCAGGGCATGAAAAAATGCTTTTTTCTTGCCAAATACTATCTCACTTACTTAACATGCTGTACCTTGTGGAAAATAAAAGCTGGTTTTTAGTCATTAATCCACTCTATGCATTTCACAGAGCTATATATACATATATATATTCACACACATACATATCCACACAAATACACATGCATGACACACCAAAATAATGGCAATCATTAAAATATGCTTGTTTACATTAGCTTCATTTTTTCCAGTTTAATAAAATGAAGGTTTTATGTGTTTCCATGCATAGTACAGTCATGCTCTCCTCAGATTATGGAGAAATACTATAAACAAAGGACTCAAAAATCTCCTAAAAAAATATTTGTGAGGAATGACAAATAACCTCAGGAAGTTAGACTGACACCCTTGGAATGCAGAGATCAAGAGTCTATTTTCACTATTTTTATTATAAACAAAAGAGACCAATACAATTGCAGTGGCATCACTGAGGGAGGCAAAGGGAGGGGACAGAGAACAGTTGGAGGGCTGAAAAATTCACAGATTTGATAGCTTTCAGTATAACCCTCTTGTACTCTTCCCATCTCCATGGCAATGAAAATACCCCAGGCTTCTCAACCAGGAGTTACGCTTGTGTCTCAGAACATTATAAACTGTGAAGAGTGGTTAAAACTCCCCTACATGAAGTAAAATGAGTCTTTCTAAACATTTCCTTAAAAAAAAACAGAAATAAGATGAAATAATTAAATGATCTCATTTCCATAACAAAGCAAACCGATAGGGAACTGTTTCATCTTAAACATTAAGACCCTCAATCATAGCCAGCATATAATGATAAGACATTTACACCTCCACATGACAGCTCATTCAACTATTTCTTGTATACACCCCTGTTGGGAGTTCACAGCATCCACTGAGATTATTTTACTTGATTTGATTCCTTCCCCATTCTCTATGGCTCATTTACCAAGTCTGTAAAAGGATATTAATGTCCCTGGGGAAGAGTATTTATACTAACAAAAACTAATGCCAGATAACACAAAGTGCAACCATAACCACTACAATAGGAGCTCCTTCACAGCACTCCACAAATGATCTCACCAAGACTATCTTGTAGGGCAAGGAGGTGAAGCAATTTTCCATGCTTCCTTTCCCATATCTCTGAACCCGACAAAGGACAAATGCTGGATAAGGACCCCTAAATAAGGGACACAGACAAATAGTTGCAGAGGCACCTAAAAAAGTCTATAGGTTAATGGCTTCAGTATACATGACATAGTTTATAACCTCAAGTTTCTTGATATAGTACTTGTGTTGTATTTACAATATTAAAAGTAAAAACAACAATGTATGTAGAAAGAAATTACATCTGGGAGTAAACAGAGGTATATCCCTCGCTACGAGTTGACCTGTATGACCTATACTGAGCACAACCTGACAATATATGAACAATCATGAAGAAGTTGTTCTTGTTTTTCAGATATTGCTAAGACAATGAGGTCAACATTATCACATTGATGCCACTGGAGAGGTATAAAAGTTACTTTTGAATTTGAATTTAGTAAATGTGTCCTAAGCCCAATACTGCTAAGCAAAAAAATTCAGAACCAGAAGTGTCACATCCGTCTGTTTAACTGGTCTCCAACACTACACTATCTGAGCACCTCACATATATTAATTGGTAGATAAGATAGTTTTACCTGGCAAGATCTATTCAAGAACCAAAACATTTCATAGGTAAAATAACAAGCTAAGAGATAGTCGGTGAGGTAATCTTTTATTGGACCAACTTCTGTTGGTGAAAGAGACAAGCTCTCGAGCACTTCAAGAGCTCTGTGTAGCTCAAAAACTTGTCTCTTTCACCAACAGAAGTTGGTCCAATAAAAGATATTATCTCACCCACCTTGTCTCTCTAATATACTAGGACCAACATGACTACAACAACACTGTAAACAAGTTAAGAAATGAACAGTTCAGCCCTTGTAGAGGACTATCTTTAATTTAAGTATTTACAGTGGTCACACTTTAAAAGTTCATTCCACTTACTGTGTCATTCCCTATATTTACAATGGGGAATATGCTAGAATTGTAAATATCTCTAGCAAATGAAATATTTTTGAGTATGCCCACTGTACAGAAAGCCAAGTGTTTGAAAGAAGTGATAACTATAAAAACATCCACATTAGAAAAGGGTTAGCCATTTAAGCAGTCAATTTAAATTAGACACAATTAGAGTTGTCTTAGTTCTTGCTCACTGGTTGAAAGCTGTCACGTCTGAGGTTACAAACCCTAGAGGGATGTGACAAATTAGCTCTAAACAGCTAACTTAATGTGAATTATTTCATTTCAATGGCCAACCTTTTTAAAGATTTTTTTTCAAATATAAAAATATCTTTATAGCACTGATATTTTCCCTCCTGACTGGGCATTTTTATGTGTCAATGGTTTTGGATCAGCATTATTAGTTTTCTTCTTAAAAATAAGAAATTATTTATTATACTGTTGGAAAGAGGTTTTTTTAAAGTATAACCATTAAAGGATGTGAATTTATTATATTTGCAAATTAAGGCAGCACCTTGTAGCTATTACCATTCACATTTTGAGCCAATAGTCTTTGGAAATTTACAAATATTGTATTAATTGCAAGCGGTGTCACATTATTTTCCCTGAATATAATGTAGACATTGGGTGAAGCAAAAGTCAGAATAGGTTCGAAGAAGTTAAAAATAAGGGCAGGATATAATAAAATGTATTCAGTCTAGACAAATGCAAGTGAATATAGTGGTGGTAAATTAACCTAAAAGCATTGTTTCAGTGGGAAGGGAGCACACAAAAATCAGTAGTGTTTAAAACGAGCTATGGATAAGGGCAAGGGCTGACTTCTTCTATAAGTTTGTACAGCACCTAGCACAATGGGACCCCAAACCAGTTACATCAGTAGGCTGGTCAATAGGAAGGTCATACTCCCTTTTTATTCAGCTGTAGTTCAACGGCACCGGGAATACCATGGGAGCCTCAGTAGCAGAAAGAGAGAGAATTCAGAGAAGATCAACCATAATAATTGTGGTGCTGAAGAGACTAATTTATGAAGAAAGATTTTTTCAAACCAAAAATGAGGAACGTAGTTAAATGATGACTAGTGCGTGGAAATGACTGAAAGGTGTAAACACCAAAAAAAAAAAAAAGAGGGAAGATTAGAAGTCTGTAATAAAATTTGCTTTCCCACACTAGTCTCTACCCTAGAGACAGACAGCTTGGGGGGGGGGGGTTGGAAATTGAGTACTACATCATACAACAAATGATGGAAATGCAGTACTGGAAAAGGATGAATGGTGGGGAAAGGATTTCAACTAGCTGGAACTTCTAGAGAGAAAATTGGAGCAAATTCTGGACATGCCATTTCTTTGTGGGATTAAACATTATTATACCTTTATTTTATTTCTATTTCATTGTCATTTCTTAAAGAATTTAATGAAGGGGACTACCCTACTTTTACTTTGAACCACCATTTAAAAATTTCTATTTGCTGAATATTTTTGGCTCTTTCTGAGCTTTTTCTGGTTTCAAAGGGAAAGTGGGATATCATGGATAGTACATGGGATCAGAGATCTGTGTTCTATTTTCAGTTTTCAACTAATTCATAGTGGCCTTGAATGAGTCACATAGGGACAAATTTTTAAATACAAGCTCTAACTTTGGATTCCAGAATTTAGATATATGGATCCAGATATACAAAAAGAGTTGAGCACTCATTTAGACACTTAAATTTAGGTCAGATTTTCAGTCACTCTCAGTATCTGGAAGTTCTCACTAAAATCATTGTGCTGAGCTTTTTTGGAAACCTGGCCATATATTTAAGGTACCTAAATGAGAGCTGAACACCTTTGAAAATCTGCCCTCTAGAGACTTATTTCTGAACAGGTGAGCACCCAGAGCTCCCATTGGCTGACAGTCCCTAGCACAGGGGTGGGCAAACATTTTGGCCCGAGGGCCACATCTGGGTATAGAAATTGTATGGCGGGTCATGATTGCTCACGAAATTGGGGTTGGGGTGCGGGAGGGGGTGAGGGCTCTGGCTGGGGGTGCAGACTCTGGGGTGGGGCTTGGGATGAGGGGTTTGGGGTGCGGGAGGGGGCTCTGGGCTGGGACCGAAGGATTTGGAGGGCGGGAGAGGGATCAGGGCTGGGGAAGGTGGTTGGGCATGGGGGGGTGTGAGGGCTCCAGCTGGGGGTGCAGGCTGTGGCGTGGGGCTGGGGATGAGGGGTTTGGGATGCAGGAGAGTGTTCCAGGCTGCTGTTGAGGGGTTTGGGGTGCAAGAGGAGGATAAGGGCTAGGACAGGGTGTTGGGGCACCGGGGGGGTGGTTCAGGGGGGCAGGCTCCAGGCAGCTCTTACCTCAAGCAGCTCCCAGAAGCAGCGGCATGTCCCCCCTCTGGCTCCTATGCAGAGGCACGGCCAGGCAGCTCTGTTGCATGCTGCCACATCCACAGGCACCATTTCTGCACTGGCCATGGTTCCTGGACAATGGGAGCTGCAGGGGTGGCACTTGGGGCAGGGCAGCATGCAGAGCAGTGCCCCTGGGTGACCCTATGCGTAGGAGCTAGAGGGGGGGGACATGCCGCTGCTTCTGGGAGCCATGCAGAGCGGCCCCCGACCCTGCTCCCTGGAGCACCAGAGTGAGGCACCAGAGTGGGGTAAGCCCCAGACCCCACTCCCCAGCACGAGCTCAAGGGACGGATTAAAATGGCTGGTGGGTCGGATGCGGCCTGTGGGCTGTAGTTTGCCCACCCCTGCCCTGAAATCAGGCTTCCTTTGTTTCAAATGGGCATCTGAAAATGGAGACATCCAAAATTAGAGGTCACCAGGACCAGATAATATTCACCAAAGAGTTCTGAAGGAACTGTGAAATTGCAGAACTACTAACTGTGGTAGGTAACTTATAATTTACATCAGCTTCTGTATCAGATGACTGGAGGATAGCTAATGCAATGCCAATTTTTTTAAAAGGCTCCAGAGCTGATCCTCACAATTAGCCTAACTTCAGTACAAGGCAAAGTGGCTGAAACTATAGTAAAGAACAGAATTATCAGACACATACATGAATATGATTTGTTGAGGAAGAGGCAACATGGATTTTGTAAAGGGAAATCATGCCCTAGCAATCTACTAGAATTCTTTGTGGGGATCAACAAGCATGTGGACAAAGGTGATTCAGTGGATATAGTGCACCTAGATTTTCAGAAAGCCTTTGACAAGGTCCCTTACCAAGCAAAGTAAGCTGTCATGGGATAAGAGGGAAGGTCGTCTAATAGATCTGTTACCTGCACAAAATTCTCTGTCACTTGCACACTCCAGGGCACCCACCTCTACCTAGTTCCTAGGCCTCAAGGTGTAACCCTCTTAATTTAGGCACCCACCCTTACTCCGTTCCTAGGGCTCAGGCGTAACCTTACACTCTAGGGCACCCACCTTTACCCTCTTCCTTAGCCTCAGGTGTAACCCTCTTAATTTAGACACTCTAACTTTACCTCTTCATGGGCTCTGGGATCTACTTATCCAGGCTCCAGGTAAACACCATTCCCTCTGGACTCAGAGCAAAAACCCATTCCCTCTGGATTCAGGGCTTAATCCTTTGTGGGTTTACAGGGTCTTATACCAGTGAAAGAGCCTTACACAGTAATATTAATTAACCTCTATTTATTAAGAATCACCAAAACAGAATGCACACACTACACATACAATACTCACCACTCCCAATAAGGCAGATGAACTTTTCTTGATGGCCAGTCAGGATCAGGTCATCTGGGGAATTCCAGTTTCTGCACGATGTCATTGGCAAAGTGTTGAGATCTGTCAGCTCTGTTCTTGGGGCTGCGTACTGGAGCTGGTTCCCAAAGAACTTCCTTTTGGACCCCACTTTATATAGTTAAACTTGAGTCCTGCTTAGCTATTTCTTAACCAATCATTTTACTAAAATTTTACTGACCAATCTTAACATATTGTAACAAAATTCTCTAACCAATCATTCCCCACCACCTTGATTAACTTACACCTAGCAAAGTTAATTATGTAACAGACAGAAACAATCAAAGAACCAAGCAGTGATCATACAGACAAACAATAGGGAAGTGGGGACAATAAAGAAATTAGGATCTCCCAACCACAACTATTAATAGGTGGTTTCTTGCCAGACAGAATGCTCTTAAACTAAGTTTTCTTTAACCATCTTAAGATCTGTTTATTTATCTGATGATAGTGGGTGATATTAGGACAGGATCTTCTTCTTAACAGCCTGATATTACTTTTTTTGATGTAATTTAGATGGAATGTGAGTATGTGACTTCATGCTTCTTAGCTAATGGCTGCTGCTCTCTTAATATGGCTGCAGCCAAAGCCTTATCCTTACAGAGCAGTAACTGGTTAAAAGATAGGAAATGAAAAGAGGAATAAATGGTCAGTTTTCAGAATGGAGGGAGGTAAATAGAGGTGTCCGCCAGGTATCTATATTGGGACCAGTACTGTTCAACATATTCATAAATGATAGGGAAAAAGAGGTAAACAGTAAAGTGGCAACATTTGCAGATAATACAAAACTACTCAAGAAAGTCAAGTTCAAAGCAGACTGAGAAGAGTTACAAAGGGATCTCACAAAACTGGGTGACTGGGCAACAAAATGGCAGAAGAAATTCAATGTTGATAAATGCAAAGTAATGCACATTGGAAAACATCATTCCAATTATACATATAAAATGATGGTGTCTAAATTAGCTGTTATCACTTTAGAAAGAGATCGTGGAGTCATTATGGATAGTTCTTTGAAAACATCCACTTAATGTGGAGCAATAGTCAAAAAAGCTAACAGAATGTTGGGAATCATTAGGAAAGCGATAGATAATAAGACAGAAAATGTATTTCCTCTATATAAATCCAAGGTACGCCCACATCTTGAATACTGCATGCAGATGTGGTCACCCCTTCTCAAAAAAGATATATTGGAATTGGAAAAGGTACAGAAAAGGGCAACAAAATGATTAGGGGTATGGAACAACTTCCATATAAGGAGAGATTAATAAGATTGTGACGTTTCATCTTGGAAAAGAGCTGACTAAGGGAGAATATGATAGGGTTCTATAAAATCATGACTGGTATGGAGAAAGTAAACAAGGAATGTTATTTACTTCTCATAACACAAGAACTAGGGATCAC
Organism: Chelonia mydas; assembly: GCF_015237465.2. Lineage (NCBI taxonomy): Eukaryota > Metazoa > Chordata > Testudines > Cheloniidae > Chelonia > Chelonia mydas. The sequence goes on from NC_057852.1 coordinate 44,405,347, forward strand.
CAAATGAAATTAATAATCAGCAGGCTTAAAACAAACCAAAAGAAGTATTTCTTCATACAATGCACAGTCAACCTGTTGAACTCTTTGCCAGAGAATGTTATGAAGGCCAAGACTATAACAGGGTTCAAAAAAAAATAACTAGGTAAGTTAAGTTAAGATAGGATAGGTCCCTCAATGGGCAGGAATGGTCTGATCCAGTATGGCCGTTATGTATTTTCAAAAATGCACATCTTAGCCTCTCTTAGCTGTAAAGTGGGATTACAATACTCCAACCTCACGAGGGTGGTGTGGACCTTAATGTATTAAGTTTTTTAAAGGATCTAAAAGCCTTTGAAAGACATTATAAGGAACAAATTATTATCATTGTTAATTGTATGTTGTATAATCCTTATGAATAATGTTGTAAAAATACAAAATCATGATTAGAGCTTCAGAATAGAGACGTCAAATTAATTCAGTTTTGTTAGTGGAAATATAACTTTATTCCTGGGGAAAAAATGGTGAAGAAAGGAGTCTTCCACTGTGCTCTTTAGGCTCTTATGTCTCTGACCATGAACACTTTTATACAAAACTACGAATATTTGCAAACCATCTATTTTTTAATTAAAATATCAACAAAAAAGCCAGTGGGCAATCCAGTGTTCACTTTATAGAGTGAGAACATCAACCTAAATTTCATATTATTTTAGAGCTTATTTTCTAAATACTTGGTTTTTTTCAGTCATGGCACTAGTATTTTCTTCAGTTAGTCATTGCACTTCACCACAATGACTGTGGCACAAAAGAGGGACTTTTCATTATGCATACAGCACGTAGCTGTCCTCACTTTAGCTTACCCTATCAATGCAAATATTCTGAGAATTGAAATGGATGCTTCACAACCATTTTGTTTTTCTCATACCCCACTTCTGCAATAACTAGTTTGTCAGTTCTGTACCAATGTAAATTGGATCTTCAAAGAAAAATCTAGTACACTTTTGAAATGTGTCATTTTTATCTACAGGTCTCTAATTAAAAACTCAAGGATTCACATTCTGGCTCATTGTTCCAATCTCTTATGCAGGGCAGAATGTGAAACCAAAAATATATATTTTTCCGTAGAGAAGATAAAAAATGAGTCTAAAATGAGAACAGTAAAACATCTAATTTACAACTGAATCTCAGCAGTTATTTAGCACCTGAGATCTGAGAATTTCAGCATATTTAGTAACAATTAATTTGCCTCTGAACCAAAATCTTCCTGTAAGTTATCTGAGTATTATATCCATTTTACCAATGGGTATCTGGATTAACAGATAGAGATTAAAAGATCTCCCCTCTGTACACATTTGCTTAACTAGGAGTGGAAACCAGAAGTCCTTTACTCTAACCACTAGAGAGCACTGCCACTACTACATAAGCAACACTGAAATCCAAACCAAACCATGTATAATGACCACGTTCTTTATTTTGTCACATGTGCACATAATAATAGGATAATATTTTACTGAGGAAACACCTATATATAAATGCACTGTATTTAAGTAATCCGTTGAGCTGTATTTTCTTCTAGTTGTCTTGTTTGTTTGTTTGTTTGTTTTTGTGTGTGTGCGTGGCTATCTATTTTTGTTTCAGAATTTTTAATTCACACACAAATGTTTCACTCAAATGGGATTGAGGAAAAGATAAAGGTTTATTAAACTGCATTCTGCTTGAGAAATCTTCCAGATGGATCATTATTCCTCAAGCTTGTACAAATTCTTCTCTTCAAGATTAATTTAAAATAATCTAACTGATTTCTGATTTGAGAAAGATTAAAAAGAAAGTATGTCTGTGTAGAAGGTCAACATTTTAATTTAAGCTTTCATTTCAAATTGTGTATATGCAACTGATACCAGGCTGATAAATAGGAATGTTAGAGTGGGAGTGAATTAATGCAGAGATAGCCTGAGGGTTACATTTGGTGTTTGCTAGATTATTTTAGGCACCATGACTGGGAAAAAAAGGTTGCATGGTCATTGTCTGGCTTTGAAACACCATATGAGCATTGTTTCTAGCATTTCCTATGAGTAGTAGAGTGCCAATGACTGAATAGCGTGGTGCTCCTTTGAGGCAACAAAGGAAAATTACAATTCCAAATGAGTCCAAAAGGGAATTGTGTGCACTAATGAGGCTGGTTTGTTTTCCAGCAGCCATTCCTGTACATTTTAGGCAGAGGGTTACTAGATTCTTACTCTTATGTTTTCAAAAGTGCATGCTGGAATGTAGTTAGCTATGTTGCTTCCATTTGCATCGCTGAGATTCAAGCAGCTATATCTCCAACACTGCTCTGAACATTTTCCCTTTCTTACTTGTAATGGGAGAATTGCAAAGGCAAAACCACAGCCTAACGCTTTGACAGTGTTGTGGGTTGTAGAATTTTTAAAATAATGATTTATTGACATTTCTTTGCTATTGAGTTTTTTCTTTAACAGAATTAACTAGGGCTATATTATGTTTTCCCTCTGTAGCTATACTGTAGCGAAAGCATAGGGAGCCTTTCTCCACAGGTACACATATTCAGGAGCCCAGAAATTGGGAGAGATTTTCAAAGGCACAAATGACCATTGGGTGCCCAACTCCCATTGGAAGTCAATGTTAAGTGCTTAGCTCCTACTTGTTCCTTTGAAAATCTCCTGAATAATATGGATTTCAGTAGTGATCATTGTCATGTGGGCAGCTAGTGATATGTTTCTGAGTTGGGGGAAGACAGGCCAAAGCCCCACACCCTTTTGCACTGGGATGAGTGCTAGGTCCAGTTTCTGAAGATAATTAAGCCTTTCAAAGGCATAATATCTCCAGGGACCACTGTCATCTATCTGCCAGTTTCTCACTACAAAGAAATGCAGGAGTAATTGCACCCTTTTCTTTCTGTAAATGCTCAGTTCATGATTGATAGTTGGGCTATTAACCTGCTTTGGGCTCTTAATCTTTTCCTCCTCTGTCTTCTTGAGGGTAGCACAGTTATTGTTGCTATAAAGATGAAATGATTCCATAGTGCTTATCCTACATCTCCATTTTCCTTCGTTTTCCATATCTAGCCCACCTGCTCTTAAACCTTGTAGTCTCACCTGATGTTGAGTCCTTTGGGGCTAATGACCCTATGCAGCTGGAATTCTGTTGTGTCTCTAGATCCAGATTAGCCAGTCATGTATTTATAAATAACTACATCAACTGGCTGAAAACAACAAGTAAACAAAACAAACAACAACCAGAAAGAATTAATCAAGTTGCACACTGTGTGAATCATTATTGAGAGGTAGAGCTGCTCAAAATTCTTCAAATTATTATTATTTTTTCCAATAAAAAAATGGCCTTTTTTTCAAAAATGAAAATTTCTCAAAGAAAATAATTGGTTTGGAAAATTTCCAGGATGGATTATTTGTGTGTTTTTACAAAAACTGGGGAAAAAATCATTTTTAGTTTTTTTCCCCTTTTTCAGTGATAATACAGAAAAATGAGGTAAAGGAAAAGAGCGAACAAAGAGGAGAAATGTAGGAACAAAGCAAAGCTCCAGCATTTTTGGTAAAAAGTTCTCTATTTTAGAACTTGGTACTTTTTGAAAACTTCAAAATGAAAATGGTTTTAGAAGTTCCAAAAAGTGTTGTGAAATTTATTTTTAGGTTTTCAACCATCTCTATTTCCAAGCTATATCCAACTCCATTTCATTTTAAGTTCTGTTTCTAACTGAATATTCCAGACTTAGAAGTGCAATAATCACACAGAGTCACCACAATTCTCAAAGCTCCATAAGCCACAGTTTCCTGTACCGTCTTTCAGTGAATTCAGCTGCCATGCAAAACCAAAACGCTTCACCCTTTTTTCTGGCACAGAAATCAACATGCTACTACTACATATATTAACCTATATGGTGTAAGTCTGATTACCTTGGATCTTTCAGTAACCATACGTAGGAGCAGTTGTTGCTTCTTCTTTTGAGCCATCTGCCGTTCTGAGGGCATCCCTGTCTGCAGTCACCCATTCACTGCTAGGATAACTTTTTGGATGTTCTAAGATTATACATTCTGTCCGCAGCTAACCTCTATTTTTTTCAGTTTGCCCACTTAGCAGTTAACTCATACTCAGCATGCTTTGGGTGTGCACACATCTTGCTCTCTTTATTCTGTTGCTGATTGAGAATTCAAAGTTATTGGCCTACATTCTTAAGTATTCAAGGCCCACTTCTGCAACATGTTGAATACAGAAAGGCAGCATACCCTAGAGATTATAGCATGGACTGGGACCCAGGTTACTATTACTATTTTTGCCACTTTCCTAGGGGTGACACTGAGCAAGTCATTTCATCTCTCTGTGCCTCTGTTTCCCCACACAGCAGGGACCATCTCTTACTAAGTATTTGTACAGTGTCTAACACAATGGGGCCCCCATCTCAGTTAGAAATTTGAGGCTGGAGTAATAGAAATAATAATAATAATAATAATAATAATAACTTTCTACAACAATGGATAGGGGACACGAAATCTCACAGAAATTAATGCTTTTTATAATAATTTATCATTTTCATAAATATGTTCTCCCTTGTTTTGTAAAAATGTAAGTTTGAAAAGACCTAACAAACTGGAATCCTAGAACAGAGGAAGTTTGGGAGGGAAAAGACCTACATTAAAGCATATAATCTACCCCTGAAGGTACAGAATTCTTCTTTACAGAGTATTTTTAGTTAGAGTGAAAACTGCAACTTTCCAATTGCTAAAGGGAAATTTTGAAGGTTTGTGTTTTGTTTTTTTCAGGGGCGTTTTGAGTTTGATTTTGTTTTTTTTCGCAGCCCTTAAGCAGATTCACTTTTCAACACACATGACTGTATGTTCCAGGGAGGGTTATTAATATAAACACACTATATTGCAAATGTTAAGGACTAGCAGGTGAAGTACCTGCAGCTAGATGAAAAAAAGAAAACAATGAGCATGTAAGGTGGATTTTCAAATAGAGCATCCCAGACTCTTAACCATAGTTCCATCCCTTTTGCTCTGCACAAGTGGTGGAACAGGGAATACGGTTGCATTGGCATAAAGCCAGAAAACTCAAACAGAGCAGGATGGGGGAAAGGTTTTGTCCCACAAGAATTTCTGAGATTTTCAAAATTTGTCCCATCCTAAATTTGTACAAAATGTCAAAATCTCAAAAATGTTTGCAAACAGAAAATCCAAGAATAAATTTGGTTAGGATCAACTGAAATGTTTTGTTCTAACAATTTTAAGACCTTGTATTTCAAAATTTGACATTTTATATTTTTTTTAAACTATACATTAGCTTAAATTTCAAAATCTAGTCATTTCGTACCGGCTTACTTTCACCTCTGATTGAAACCTTAACTGCCCTTTCTTTAGCTATTTAAAACAATATTGAATATACGTAGAAGTGCCTGTGAAGCATAATTTTTAACATTGAAAAAGGTAACAAGGCCAACATTTTCCAACGTGGCACCTCCATGAAAGTGACTGAATTTTCAGAGGTGCTGAGAACCTGCACTGTCCCATTACCATCTGGATTCCCTATTTTTTGACATACAGCACAGAAAATGTCAGCCTGAGTCCTGATACTATGTTTAAAAATATAGAAATAGATTTGAAGAACAGTGAATGCCACAGACCCTGATTTTAGGGAATTTTCTGTAATGCTTAACAGGTACTAAGGTTCAAGCTGATTGGAGAGAAAGTATGCCACCTTACATATTGTACAATCATTCAGCTCAGTAAGACTCTGGTCAGGTTTTTGGAAAAATCCAGTTCACATTGGCCATGCACAGAGGCTTACCACAAGTACAGTATTACCATGATATTTCCATACCAGGCACTAAGTCCTGTAACTAGCATAGTCACTCTCATAATTGTACTTTGAAACTTAACCTTATATCCTCATTATTAACTACTTTTACTTCTCTAAGACAATGAGATCTGGATTTTGCATGACTTTCTGAATTTATTTGATGTATAAAAATCACACGTGGCCAGAGTGTAATTTTGCAGCTAAAATAGCTTATATTGGTTACTGCAACTAGCATATGTGGAATACATCACAGTCTGGAGGCATATACATGCCATGATGCTTCTCCCCTCCCCCGGCCCTTTGAACAACATGAGCATCTGAGTTATTGAGATAGATGACTAAACCCACCCCTATTTTATGAAGGATGGGTGTTACATTTAAGTCACTGGACTGGGACTCAACAGAGTCAGGTCAGGTCAATCCCTGACTGTAAACAACTGCTTGGTTCCCGTCCCACACACAACTCTAGAAATAATTAAGATTCTCACAGACTTTCGTTAAAGTCAAGCAAATAATTCATTATGACAATAAAACAAATATGCAACGTTTAATAAAAACAATAAATAGATTGTAATACCTCACTACTCTGAAAACCTGAATAGTACTTATTCCAATATATCCAACTATGCACATCTCCACAAGAGGTTTAAAATAAAATCTAAAATACCCACCAAAACTCATTCCAACCTTTGGAGCATAAATTCCTCTGAAGACAGATTAAATAAATCATGGTTATCATTATTTTTGTACTATTCCAATTTGAAAATAAAGTCATGATCCTGTATATTACAACCTCCTTTTCTTTTATTCTGAAATGTACTTGGATTGACTTAACAGAGAACTATAACATATGGTCTACTGGATTAAATGGGGAGGAGGGGAAGGATAGATAACTACTGAAAATAATTTATTTCCCTTTGTATCGGCTGTACATTAGTTGAGTAACAAATAAACAAGGTCACTAGGGTTTTATTGCCAATTATACTTTAGGATTAAAGGACAAAGTGTGAAGAAGGGATTGTTGGGATAAATAGAGCATGAAAATCTGACCAAAAATTGAGATGGAGGGAGTGTTAGGAAGTTCCTGACATGAAATATAATTCCTCTGGTAGCAAATAATTTGGATAGTGGGATCAGTTCTATACTTCAAATACAAATTAGGTTTTGAAATCCAGGCTATTCTTGTAACCAGCACTAAACCAAAGTGTAGCATTTCTAAATGGTTGATATCAATCAAGAGGGATTTTGTCTTTGGTTAGGTGGAATAGATTTTTCTCTCAAAATGGGAAGAAGAGAAAGTAGCTGCTGATCAGTTGCTATATTGTATTTCTAGGCTTGAAGGTAAAAACACTCCATTGAAAAGGGAAGTATCATTGGCAACCACAGATATACTTGTACCCCATCAAGAATTTCCTTGAAAGGTGTTGATCTCTAGCGGAAATAGTGATATCTTTCAGGGAAGCAGAACAATTTAACCATGTGCTTGCTTTGAGATTTCTCCTTTACCTAGCAGAGTTGATCTTTCAAAACGGACTGGACATTTAAATAGATAATGAGAACATCCAGTTACATTAGATAGAATTTTGTTTTTTAAATGGGAAGGGCAATAAACCCACCAGCTGCAAGGCATAAACTAACCTCTGACTGAAGGGGATTAAGAAATATCTCTGGTATGGCAGGTTATTCCATTAAGGGATTTCCTGCAATTTTTTTCTGAAGCATCTGTCCAGTTGAAGACAGGACAATGGACTAGACCATCCACTTGCCTGACATAATATGTCAATTCCTATGTTCTGAGGTATTTAAAAAAATCATCTTAAGTAATTAGCATGGTAAATGGAAGAAAAACAATTTAAAGTTGTGGAGGGGAATGTTTTACTTTCTAAATAGAAATGAAACTTCAGGAAGTGCCTTTGTCAGTCCAAGTCTTTGACAGTAACATGTAACCTCTGTCCTTGACCCAGTAAGTCTAAACTGTGCTTTAATTGGTCTGTCTGCAGAGCTATGAAAAATTTCTCCTTGTGTACTGTAAAATAAAATATATATATTTCATACAGCTGGGAAACAAAATATCTGCTATTCAGGGCTGCTGGCAGCACAACAGAGCATTTGTCTTGTTAAACCCCATGAAGCCATCCCTTTTTTTCCAGTCCTGCATTTAGGTGCACTGAAGAAGCCAAAAATATAAAAGTAAACAAGTGGGGAACATAATCACTGGAAAACTAGAAAGACATAAATCATTCTTAGCAGAAGTGTAACATTGAATGGAAATATTCCTAACCTGTCAGGTTTGGATTTTTATTTTTTTTTAAACCAGGCACTGACCAATCTAACTGAACTAAGATTCAGATACAAATCCCCCTTTTTTTCTTGGCTTGCAGATTTCTCTCAACATTTCTTGTCTGCATTCATCCACAAGGCTGGTAACAAGAGATCAAATGGACTTTCTAAATTGATCTGAAATTAAAACTCACTACTACCCAAGGCCCTGTTCATATGACAATCTATCTATATCATCAAATATATACCCAAACATCAAGGGAACTACACAGAAAAAATATCCTAAATGAACATGCTTCATCCATCATTCACACCAGTTCCCCGCTCAATGCAACAGTCAACTCATTTACTTATCAAAGTGGCACCAACTACCAATATATGGTCTTCTATTTGTAGATATTGGAATATGCTAGATATATGGAGCACATTCACAGAAAGAAACTTAGGAAAATGTTTAAAGGTTACAAGAGGGCAACAGTAATGTATAGTATGCATGTGTTTGTACCATACTGAACACAGGATTTTCATGGAGCCCACATACTCTAAACACTAAAATCTTTGTACTCTTTGCGACCACTTATTACCAAGTATAGTATTTACTACAGTGATAATCCCATTGAAGTTTGGGAGGTTTTAGCTGGTGCATCTGTGTAGGCATTGACTCACTGGCCAAATCCTCTTCTGCCCCTATCCTACTTCCCCCAGCAAACCAACTGCCACAGCTAAGGAGATTCAAGCATTCTTCTACATCCTAAGCATAGGGGTAGGGAGACCGCCCTTCACAGTCTTTTCACAGCCTTCTTCTCTGCAGCAGACCACATCAGTTCCACTCTTTTAAGCTACATTTTAGCAGCCCTCCACTATTCCTCTGTCCCCTCCCCTCACTCCCGGCTTTAAAAGTAGGAGTATTTTGTAGAACAAGAATCAAAGAATTTAAGATCATGTGGAGAGAAATATTTTGAAAGCACTATTTTGTTCGGACTCTCTCTTTCATCTGTACTACCTCTTACGATTAGAATGCCCTCCCTGAATTGATCCATAAGGCTAACTTTCTGTCCTCCTCTAAATTTCTAAGACCCTCTTCTTCTCAGACACCTACAAGAAATCAGACAACTACTAGTGGTTAGATTAAGGGGATATTGTGTATGCTTGATTTGCAGTATTTTTTTAAAAAATTGTATAGCTAACTCATGTATATTGGCATTGCTTATATTTTGACTCTTCCACACACCCCTTTATTTGCTGATGACCAGGGGGGAACGAAATGGAACTGAAAACACATGTGCCTTTCATCATTCTAAGCACTTTGCTTGTATATTTTATCTTGCCCCCCTGCCTTTGCTGTTTCTTGTTTTGTTAGTTGGTAAATTCCTCAGGGTAGGGACTCTCTCTCACTATGCATTTGTACTATGTCCAGCGTGCTAGGGTACAGATCCTGAATGGGGCCATTGAGCATTATTGTAATACCAATAATAATATTTTGTGAAAACTAATATCAGCAACTCTCTGGGTCTCAGTTTCTCTATCTGTAAAATTGATATGAATAAATTTACCAGTGGACTAGGTAACATTTGTAAACCACTTTGAATAAGTGCAAACACCTATGCACTTGAAAAAACATTTCTATGTGAGTAGTCAATGGGACTATTTCCAGGAATAAAGTTACATATGCAAGTTTTTGCAGAATCAGGGCCCGATTTTTGAATCTTAAGTGAAATCAGCAGATAGCAAATTTCCATAAATGGGAAGAGAGAAATTTTCACCTGTGAAACATTTCTAACATTAATTAGAAGTAAAACTGCTTTTTTCCCCACTTGTAATTCAAAGTTGATTGACAGTAAAGAGCAGAAAAATAAAGAGTTCCAAGGACTACTGTTATCTGAGATGGTGTTGCTGGAACTATAGGTGCTGGGGGTGCTGCCTTACCCCCTGACTTGAAGTAGTAATAACAAACACCAAATACATGGTATCCATGGTTTCTATCATCAGCACCTGCACTATAAAAATTGTTCCAGTACCCCGATCTGAGAAATCTCCCAAAGCAAACAAGCCTGATTATCACATTTGACTTATTACACAGAACTGAAGTAGCAATGGAGGTGATAAAAATATGAGGCTCAACAGTCTCTGTCCCACACAGAACTCAGCACTAAGTGGGAATACCGTAGTGTTATGGTGAAAACGGGACAAGTGATAATATAAACCACCCCTGTCATTTTGGCTGGAACTCATTTATCACTGTCTAATATGCAGGTGTAAACCACTGATATTAATGCACCTTAGATGATCACTATGAAATGAAATCTTTTGTTCTAAGTTGTTCTACCTGTATTATATGAATTAGTTACATGATTCAGAAATAAATGATCTTGAAAACTAATTTAAAAAAAATAAAGTACAAACTCCTTTTGCTTTGGAGCATCAAATACAAAGCCAGATGCTATTGCCAGATGTCAATGAATTATTTTTCATAAGCCATGATTTACAGTTATGTACTCTCCATTTATCACCTCAGATGGGAACACTTAAAATGACAGCTTTGGTTAATAGCCAGTTTCAACATTAGCACTTGTTTTTGAAATTTGATGTACAGTGATGTGATAAAACTGCCTCTGGTGAAAATACTGTTATGTCACTTCTGCACCTCAGCATTTATGTCTGTGTGTAAGTTATATTTTGTAGCACATACATACATGTATCTCTATATAAAACACACCTCTATATAAACACACATATGTATGTGTATATATAAAATTTATGTCTCAACCATGGGTGGTGGGTATAAGAGGCCAGGAGAGGCCAGGAGAGGCTAAGATTCCCCAAAAAGCCAGCCCACCATCTCTGGAGTGCGCCGCTGCTGAAAGGGCACCTGGGCTGTGGCCCTGTCCACCCTCTGCCCTGAAGCCCCAGTCCTGCTAGTCCTCTTCCCCGAGGTCACCATCTCTGCTCCGCCCCCATGGGGGTCTTAGGGTGTGTGTGAAGAAGTGCATGTGAGTGGCCAGCCAGGTGGGTGTGGGGGGAAGCTCTTGGGGGAGAGGGTGAAGAGGTATGAGTGGCAGGTAGGCAGGCGCCTCAGGAGAAGAGGCATGAGAGGTGCACAGGGAAGGCCTTGGGAAAAGAGACATGAGAGGTGGGCTGGGGGGGGACCTCTGGGGAGGGAGCCAAACTGGGCTGTGGAGTGTGGGCAGGGCTTCAGAGGAGGATGCCAAGCAGGGGCGGGGCCAAATGGAGGAGTCACAAGCCACCCATGGTCTCAACAGATATCCTAATATAGTCCTTCATATTGCAAAAGACTGATCTTCAAACTGCTGAAGATATAGTAGGCCTGATCCAGCATTCTTGTACATCCTAAATGTTTTCAGTAAATGTTTTAGATGCAAAAGCAATGCAGGGTCAGGCTGAGCTATTATTACTGCATTGCCAGTGTAAGCCAATTATTTCAAATCCAAAACCCACATTTCTGAGTAGATTCTAAATATAACAAAACAAGTTCTCCCATCCCCAGCTGGGGTGCTGCAACAATTTGTATAGTGAGGGTGCTGAGAGCCATTGAGCCGAACTGTAAACCGTGTATATGATGGAAATCACTTCAAGCCAGGGAGTGCAGCAGCCCTTCCCCCCCCCCACCCCCGAGTACCCATATTTCCAGCACCTATGATCCCCAGTATATCTGTTTCCTTTCTTGGCAGATAAAAAATCTACAGGGAAGATCTTCAGCTGGTATAAATTGGCACACATCCATTGACTTCAATACTCATTAAAAACTAATAGTACTGGAGCCAGAAGAATGGGTCCCTTACAGATCTAGTAGTGCATGTCATTCAGTCCTATTCCATTGCAAGGTTTTCTTTGAGCAGCAATCTATAATCATGTCAAATTATGTGACAAGTTTGGATAAAACCAAATTCATTTTCAAAGTGTTACATAAACCAAAATTTGATTCAACAGATAGCATAGGAAAGGCAAGTGCACTATTTCTACTATGACATTTCAGGTTTGGATTATTTTATCCAGACTGCAAAACATATTTTTTGGCTAGAGATCACAGAGCTCCAAATCCAGAGGTTAATTTTAGAATACAGTCGAAAGAAAGAAAGAAAGAAAGAAAGAAAGAAAGAAAGAAAGAAAGAAAGAAAGAAAGAAAGAAGTTAGTGTAGCCCTACCACAAACACATGCTTACACCTAAGAATACTGTAACCTGTGTACTTGTAAAAATTTGGGACCACTGATTTTTGACAACTTCTCATTGCAAGGAGAAGAACTGCTTGAGATGCCACAGTGCCAAATGGGAATTGTGGTTCAGACACCTTATGTCTCCCTCCTCCGCTATGTGCAGGCTCCCTGACTGGACTACATCAATCCATGATGCATGGCTGTCTGCCCTCCGGTTGAACCACCAGGATGTACCATAGAAGTCCCACGGCTTGTGGTGCATCATTGGTAAGGTAGTCCAGCTGGGGAGCCCAGCCCATATAGGAGAATGAGAGCATGAAGTAACAAAAGTACAAATCCCACGAGACGCTATGACAATAGGTCAACATCAAACTGAGCCACAATGAAATGTTTTGATTTGTGAACATTGAAATGTCAGAACTCTGTTCCAAGAAAAAATGTCAATATTTTGACTTCTGATTCCAGTTCAGGACAAAAACAAATGTTGAAATAGCAGAATATCCCATGGGATGAAAATTCTCATTTTCAGCCAACTCTCGTCAAAAATTAGTAGCCTGCTCTTTGGCAAATGCCAGATCCTTCTATATTAGTTTGAATGAAAGAGGATTTTGGTCACTCATTAGCATATCTACACACATGGAAAAGAGATTGTATTGTATTTTTGCTGGTATGCACTGAATTAAGTTCTGACACCATGTTGCCCAAAGGAAGAAGCCTTTTTACACGAAATGGAACTTTTGGCTTCGGTTGTTCCAGTCTGGAGAAAGGCTTACAGGGCTCTTATATCTGGCAAGGCTATTGGAGCAACACATCCAGATTTAATTACCATTTTAACAAATACAGGCAGAGCATATGAGGTAACAGAAAATAACAGCCCCCCTTTTCATAAATATCTCTTGGGTTAAACAGTCCCAGCATTTATTTCATTAGTCATATAAAACTGTTTTTCCCGTCACTAACTTCCATGTTTTTATTTGTACAACCATAACAACCCCCATGTCTAAATGAGCTTCCTTTCTCAGAGTGGCTGGGAAATGGTCTGCTAATCTCAGTCTACGAGCTCATTACCAAACAAAGTTCCAGCATCTTTTGGTAGTGTCCAGCCAGAATCTCAAGTTTCAGGCACCTTTCACTACTTCTTATTTATGCTATTCTTCAGTAAATCAGTCTTTAACAGCCTTTTTTTTTTTCTTTTGGGGTGGCGGAGCAAGGGAGACTGGGAAGGCCTTTGGAGATATTAAATTACAAAGTCATGTGTAATTGGAATGGATTAAACTGCCACTTCCAGGCATCATAATTTTGAGGTGAAACTGTAAAATAACATTTATAGGCTAGTGATATACAGAACCTCACCAGTGAAACAACCTGATACTTGTGCAATTCTAGTGGCAACTGCTGTTTGCATTACAGATTATATGTGAAAGAAAGATACATTTTCTCTGACTCAAGTTAAAGAATAGCTAGATAAAGAGTAAGATCAGGTTAAAGTGACTAGATGACCTGCATAACAGCTTAATAAGAATAGTTATTTATATGGTCCTTAAAATGTTCAAAACACTGCACAGATGTTAACTATTAATCCTCACAACACTCCTGTAATATAGGTAAGTGTTATTTATTTTTGGTGAAATTGTAAGCATTGTAATTATAAGAAAAAGAAAAAAAAACTGCTGATTTTTGCAGCCAAGTAGGTTCAAGGATGTTAACTACCCACCAGTTTCTCCTCAGGATTCCACAATAATATTCAAAAAGAGAAAAGGGAAATCTCGCCTGTGGAAAGCTTTATAGGAATGGTTTAAACTCTAACTGGCAGATTCTCTGTAACCTGAAGACTTTAATCATGATTTGAGGACTTCCATAACTCAGCTAGAGGTTGTGGATCTATTACAGGAGTAGGTGGGTGAGGTTCTGTGGCATGCAATATGCAGACTAGATTGTCATGATGATCCCTTCTGACCTTAGAGTCTATCAGTCTATGGATAGCCTTTCTATAACCTGTCAATTTGGAGAAGTTTGAATTGACCACTACATCTGATAGATTTGCAGAATCCAAATTCAGGATCCTTCAGCCTACTCATAAAAACGGGGTTCTTTCAGGGAGGTTGGAGGAAAGCTTCAAGTTCTCCTTTCAGACTGGCAGCTTTGTTTTGGCAGGACATGTGCATATCTGCCAACAGAATTTTGCAACATTAATATATGAAGACTCAGTAACCCATGCATCCCACTGTAAAACTGGTACTATTAATAGCGAGGATGCCTTTATTGTATTAAGTGCCAGAAGATTTTAGAGGAGCAAAATAATTTTTAAAAGGTATCTAGGATTAACATGAATATCTTTCCCAACCTGATTAATAGGAACACAATATTTATTTCTGGGATTAACACTATTATTATTTTTCTCTTTGGAATTCACCTTTCATGGATATAAACCATAACTACTTATACATTTTTTTCCATAAGCCATTCATGCATGACTTAAAAGTGCATGTTCTTAGAATTTGCAAAGACAATAATTATATATTAGATATAGCAAATAGATTGGGGGGTAAAATACGTGTAAGCAATGAAGCTTATCTGAAATATAAATACAAACCTGAGAAAACGTGCTTTTAGTTTTTTATATGCTTAGCTTGCATAGTACAAGGAAAACTGTGCACTCACCAGTCCTTAATAAACAATGAAAAAGATATTATTAATTATTATTATTATTATTGTTTCACTAATGATGGGCACCTGCTATCAACAGCTATTTAGGGGATTATGTTCTTTGATGAAAGGGAACTGTTTTAATGAATACTATCTATAGTTCCCCTTCATAAAGAACTATAGATTATATTGATTAAACCTGTTTTGACAGTGAAGGACACTTAGAACCCTCAGCATTTAGCAGACTTATGAGTGATACACATAACTGACAGAATGAACAATTTCTATCTTTCATGAAAGGGCACCCATCAAATCCTGTTAGGAAAAATATCATTGAAACATTTCAGCAACGAAAGTGAAGATAAAAGTGGAAATAGTGAAAGGCTTGAAATCTGTAATCCTCCTCCCCATATTATACTTCATTATAGATTTTTCCCCAAACTGCACGGATGGGAACCAATCCTTTATGCCTTTTTTACAACCCTACAGAAAATCCAGAAGTAGTCACTGTGACATTAGATCCCATATTCATCACAGAAATATTGTTATGATATGAATATGGCAGAACTAAGATGTTTTATGCAAGAGGGGTTATGTGAGGTATTGTTGGAAAGGTTATGATCTACTGAATGTGTTTATCCAATTTGTATGCATGTATCATTTTTGTATATGAAGCTAGGAATATTGACCATGTATCTGTATTTCAAATGTGCTACTTTAGGTGACACCCATTACTAGCCCTTTAGGTACAACAATGAAAAAGTCAGACAGGGCTGATGGCCCATCAGCAAGAACAATGGACTGTGAAAGAGCTTAGTCTTCCTGTGGACACTCCAGACAGCCTGGGAGTAATGGTTGCTACGACTCTGCAGAGACATGTGACTGAGTCACCTGGTACTGGACCCCACCTTGAAATTTCAGTGTTTTTCTGCTGGAAGACAAAGGGTTCCCGCCAAACACAAAAGCTATATATGTCAGGGGAGTGACATCAATGTGGTTCTCCTCTGCCTCCCCACCCAAGGAGACACTGGGAGACACCTTGAAACAAGTACTGAACTGGGGGGAGAAGAGCTAAGCCCAGGCTGGAAGGGTGACTAGTCTGTGAGGAGTAATACCTGAAGTTTCAAGCTGCAAGCCAGTGCAGCTGGCTTTCAAGGATCTTTGCAATCTGCCTGAAACAACATTTAAGGTGAGACATTACTATTGGTAGCCAATTTCTTTAATGTATTAAGTTTAGTCTGCGTGTTTTGTTTTATTTGCTCAGTAATGTCCTTTGTTCTGTTTGCTATCCCTTATATTCACTTATAATCTGTCTTTTATAGTTAATAAATTTGTTTTATTATTAAACCCAGTTTTTGCTATTTCTATCTGGGGAGGCAAGTAGTTGTGCATATCTCTCTTCACATTGAGGGAGAGGGTGATCCACAAGACAGCACAAGACAATATACCTTTGGGTCTGTACTCCAGGGGGGGGTGGGCACCTGAGTGCTGGGGCAAGTCCCTTAAGCCGAGCCTTCCCAGAGCTGATCTCGGTGTCTGTGTCTTGTCGCAGCTGGGTGCGGCCCTGCCTTTGTGTGTACTAGAGGAGGCTTAGGAGCCTGGCTCAGAAAGCAGGGTTAAAGGGGGCCCAAGCTGGCAGAACAGGTGGGCTCAGTGGTATCTTGGTACATCAGGTGGCACCTTGAAGGGAGGCAACCCGTCAGAGTACTTTGGGAGTGATGGGAGTGATGGGAGTGAACTGGCCTCTATGTAGATCACAGAGTGGATCCTGAATGATTAGGACAAGGATTCCAGTTTTTGTGGTCATGGATCAAATAAAACTGTAATGCATAAAGGAACTAGTCTGAGTTTCTAATTTTCCCAGGTCCTCGCTATAGGGCAAAGTGAAGGTAGTTTGGGTACCTTGCTTAAGAAGTCAAAGTTAAATCTGCATTACCTGTGTTCTTAATATTTGTTTGGATTTTTTAAATTTTAAACTTTAAAGTTCTTGAAGGATAGTATGCCCTACAGGTGTCACCAGCCTTAACTTCACCTTAACAATATTTTTGTATGTGTGGTGTGGGGGCAGAGGGGATTATCACAGCACGGCTTTTTTTAAAATAGCCTGCTCGAGAGCAGTACTGTTCCTTCAGACTAGAGGAGGTCCACAAAACAGGATGCCTGATCCAACAGTCCTTTCATATTCTATATTATGCTGATTGTTGTAGATGGTAGCAATATTCCACATTTCATATAAAAAGTTAGTAACTTTTGAAATTAGAATTTAGTCAACTAAACTTTGATGCTTTGTGCACTAGACCTCAGCCAGGGGAGTTAAACAACAAATATTTTTTCCACTCTGATGCTTCCTGATTTTCACGTTGCTACACACACACACACAACAATAGAACTCTTTTTAACTCTGATGAACAGCTCTATATTTAGGGTGTCACGAATCACTCAGTCAACCATGAACCTCTTGTCCAATTCACTTCACATTTTATGGACAAATTGTACCTTGGTCTCAAAT
Source organism: Chelonia mydas (assembly GCF_015237465.2). Taxonomy (NCBI): domain Eukaryota; kingdom Metazoa; phylum Chordata; order Testudines; family Cheloniidae; genus Chelonia; species Chelonia mydas. The sequence goes on from NC_057852.1 coordinate 44,422,760, forward strand.
CTAACCTACCAAAACTGAAACCAACTTTTAACAGATTTTAGAAGGGGGCCAAATTTGGGGTTAGACTGTAAAGTTTGTTGCAACCTTAACTATAGAATAATTTCTGTCAGATCACAATCTATCTAGGTATTTGTATGCCCCCCTTCTACTAAATTGTTGTAGTATGTATTTAAAAATAAAAATAACAATTGCTGTCTTTTCTTTCCTTCACAGCTTGTGAAAGAAATAGGTTGATTAGTTTCTGGATTTTTTATTTTAACATTTGTGTTTGATTGAGTGAGTTGTGTATCAAATTAATGTAAATTCATCAGCCATGAATGCGGAAATAGTGACACAGAGAATTATAATCCTGGCTTTCTCCATCCACTATCAGTAAAAGCTTGATCTCTGAAGTAAATGATGTGACCAAAAGGATCCACAGAGGATCCTGATTGACCTTTAACTTACTTCAGTCTGAAAATGGACTCCAGGAAGATGACCTTACTGAAGTGATTCTTGCTGAAATAGATATGTACCTAACCAAATTTTATGCTGTCTTTTTTTTTTTCCAAATAATGTTTAGATTATGTGTGCTGCTGACAGACCTGACTCTGAATTTAAATGTGGAATATTTGAAGTGTCATGTGTGGTTTTCAGAATCTTGTACAGGGTAAATGGTAGAGCAGTAAGTTGATATGAAACTAGCAAAGTTTTGCTTTTCACGGGTTCCTTAAAAAGGAAAAAAATCCTTTCAGTCCCCAATGCAACAAAATACTTAAGTGTACATATAACTTTAAGCACATGAATAGTTCATTTCATTGAAACCAACTACTCACATGCTTTAAGTTCAGCATTTGTTTAACTGCTTTGTTGGTTCGGGGCTCTAATAAACATTTAAGGGTAGACACATGCACAACTAGGTCAATGCAAGGTGCTTATGTGAACCTAATTTTGTAGTGAAGACCAGGCCATAGGCACTTCAAGGACTTTACTGGTGGAACCCTAGGTACCTACAAGGTTAGGCAGTAGCTGAGTAGTGGTTTTGTGAAGGCCTTTGGTGCCTAAATGTTGGACTTCAGTACCTAAATGGCCCAAAGTCAACTAAGTCCCCTTGTAACTGTAGACTTCACAAACTTCATAATTCAGGCAAAAGATGTAGTTCTATTCTATTCCATCATCCTCCCCTAAAATATCTATGAAAAATCTCTTTCTTTCCTTGCCTTTCCAAAACAGATAATTTTTCAGGATGCTTGAATAACTGCCAAAGAAAACAGTGGGAAAATCTCAACCCTCATAGGAACTTGATAACAATTAGCACTGACTAAACACATTTTTTTGAAAGTCACCAAAAAGATAAACGCTGCTTTTTAATAGTCATTTGACTTCACAAATAAACCTGTGTCAAGTAGGACTGTACTAGACATGAGATGTTTTATGAAATATTTAAGCCACATGGTACATTTAATAAAAATGTAAAAATTATAGTACTTTTACAGTATGTCATGGTAGATCTATTTCTATGGAGTGCTGTAAATATCCAACAACTGGATATAAAGATATCATCAGAAGTTGAATTATTCAAAATGCTTGGAGTTTATTTCATAATATTTTTAGGCACAATGAAAAACTTTTTTTGGAATCGTTATAACTCCAGAAACTTCCCAAGTTTTAGCAGTAATTTGTGTCAATAACTTAGTCACATTTTCATTTTTGTGAAATGAAATAGGGTTTTGCTGTTGTTGTTTTTTGGTTATTGTTGTGGGTTTTTTTAATACAGACAACTTTTACTTAAAGACACTGAGCCACATTCATCCTTAATTGAAGCCAAGTGTGAAGGGGGTGTAGCTACCAGACCCCACCTCTTCCACAAACAGACCACTCTAAGACCTTTTTGCTTGTAAACATCAGTGTGTAGTTTAGTTACAGTGTCTCAGTCCCTCCACCAATACATATCAGTGCATCTACACCTTTCCACTGTTTTCCAGCTTTCAGGCCTCTTCTCCCATCATGGTGGTGGGAGTGGAGGTGGAGGTGGTGGGGAGAGGAGGATGGGGGTTGAGGTGCCTCTGAGAACTCCCTTTGTTACGCTCTTCCCCCTTCCTCCTCAAGTACTTCCTTCCTATGCACTTTCCTGGTAAAGAGCTAATTGGCTTTTTAACTTCCTAACCTCAGTCTGACCTTGTAATCAGTCATACCACTGATCAACTATGTTATCTCACGGGGAACCTAATTGGTGCTAATAGTGACCAGAGTGCTGGCTAAAGCTCCAGCTCTCAGCACTCTGTCACACCAAGTGAAACCCAAAGAGCAAGATGAATTTGGTTTATAGCATGCCAAACTTTGCTGTGAGCCACACCAGTGAAAAACCATTCATAGGACATACCCCCAGTTTGCATGAGTATAAGCAAGAGTAGAGCTTGGTGTGATCTCAGTTTTACTGGCTTTACATCTCTATTGGCTTTAATGGAGTTCTTTGGAGGACTATTTTTAGTTGAACTGAACTTTCTGTGGCTCTTTTGTCACTACCAATAAACATACCATCTGCATTTGCTATTTACTAGCTTACAGACAGCAAAGTCCCAGTAATGTTAAAAGACTGTTTCTTATTCATCTTTTTTGTGCCATCTCATAGCTTCTTATGGGGAATTTTTCAAAAGTGCCTAAGATCTAGAAGTACAAATCCCATTCAATTTCAAAATCCCTCTTCCCCTTCCCCCACCCCCTATTTCTAGCCTTTTGTAGGTACAGACAGTGGTGAGCTGGAGCCAGTTCGCACTGGTTCACTACAATCAGTTGTTAAATTCCGTGAGGGACAACCGGTTCTAAAAGGGCTTCTAAATTTAACCGGCCAAATGTGGCACCTTAGGCGCCGACTCCACGGGTATTCCAGCCCTGGAGCACCCAAGGGGAAAATATGGTGGGTGCAGAGCACCCACCGGCAGCTCCCCACCCCACCCCCCGGCCCCAGCTCACCTCACCTCCACGCTGCCTCCACCTCCTCCCCTGAATGTGCCACCCCACTCTGCTTCTCCCCCCGCCCAGGCTTCCCGCGAATCAGCTGTTCGTGCAGGAAGCCGGGGCAGGCTGAGAAGCAAGCCGCGGCTTCCCGCTCAGGCCCAGGGAGGCAGAGCGGAGGTGAGCTCGGGCGGGCGGGGGGGGGGGAGCGTGAAGAGGGCCACCCGCGCCGCAGCAGGTAACCCGAGGGAGAGACGGACGCAGGGGAACCGCTCCCCACCACAGCTCACTCCGCCACCCTCGGCTTGAGCAGGAAGCCGCTTGAGCAGGAAGCTTCTCAGCCCTCCCCGGCTTCCCGCCGGCAGCTGATTCATGGGAAGCCAGTGGGGGGGCAGGTGCGGAGAAGCAGAGCGGGGCGGTGCGTTCAGGGGAGGAGGCGTAGGCAGAGTGGAGGTGAGCTGGGGCGGGGGGGGGCAAGGAGGGCCCCCCGCACCGCAGTAGGTAACTGGGGGGTGGGGGGCACAAGGGAACTGGTCCCCACCCCAGCTCACCTCCGCCACCCTCGGCCTGAGCAGGAAGCCCCGGCCTGCTTCTCTGCCCTCCCTGGCTTCCCACTGAACAGCTGATTCGTGGGAAGCCGGCGGGGGCGGGGGTGCGGAGAAGCAGAGCGGGGCAGTGGGTTCAGAGGAGGAGGCGGAGTGGAGGTGAACTGGGGCCAGGTGCGGGGCGGGGAGCTGCCGGTGGGTGCTCTGCACCCACCAATTTTTCCCCGTGAGTGCTCCAGCCCCAGAGCACCCAGGGAGTCGGCGCCTAAGGCGCCACTTTTGATGTGATCAGTGGGGGGAGCGGCCGCTCCCCCTGCTCCCCCCCAGCTATGCTCCCCCGCCCCTAGGAGCCAGAGGAACCTGCCGGATGCTTCCTGGGAGCTGCCCCAGGTAAGCACCACCGGGACTCCCCACCTCGCCCCCCGGCAGGTGCCTCTTGCTCTTAGGGGTGGGGTGGGTACCCACTACGGTGGCCCACGAGACCATCCTGCCCGGTTCTGGGGGCAGTCAGGGGACAGGAGAGGGGGGTGGATGGGGCAGGGGTCCTGGGGGGGGTGTCAAGGAATGTGGGGGGTTGGATGGGGCAGGAGTCCTGGGGGGTGGAGGTGGGCAACGACCCCCTCGTGGGGTGAGGAGGGAACCCGTTGTTAAGATTTTGGCAGCTCATCACTGAGTACAGACAGATATAATCAATTGTATTGGTATATTTTTAGCTGGACTTCAGACCAGTTCCCTTTTGTTGGGGTATCTGGTACCTGAAAAAATGTGCCTACATTTTTTGAGCTGGAAAATAATTGTGGTGCAAATGTTACCGCTTTGCTGTATAACAACTTGATTTACATGGGACTCCAATTGTAAAATCTTTGTCTATGATTTTTTGCAGGTTCTGAAAGAAATAGCATATATTGAAATATAGACCTTACATAAACTTTAAAAAATATGTTTTGTGTGGTTTCATCTTTATGGTTTTTCAAGAAACTTTGCTCTATCAAGACAAAGAATCCAGAAGATAAGCTCTTTGACTTATAGCTCAGTTCCAAAATAGAAAGGTTACTGTAAATTGTCTTATTTGAAGAGGAATGACGACACTGGTCATAAGATGCTCCTACTTATTTTTAATTTTCTGAATAGATGAATGTTGATTGCCTGGTTGTTGAAAAAGAACCATGGTGATCAACTACTTTTATGAGATTTTTCTGTCTAACTTTCCATAAACAAGTGACACTATCTCATCTCAAAACTTATTTGACTAAAGAAGATCATGCCAGTTTCCTCAAAAGTTCTCTCATGTAGCCAGATTTTTGATATTATGGGAGACTTAAAGTCTCTGTGGTATATAAAACACTGAATTTTTTTTAATTGCTGATTTAAATGGTTCCCCCCCAAACTGACCCTAGTTAAGGATGACCTCATTCAAACCTGACTGGACCAAGCTGCATGTTCCAAGGTAGGCCTCACACCTGATTTGTCCAAAGACCTTGCACTGAAACATTCCAAGCTGAAATAAGTGAAGTTCTCTATTATTTTCTAATTTTAGGATGTGAAAGTGTGATTGTGTGCTTGAATGTGTGTATGAGCACCCATAAAGCCCACATGGGAAAAGTACCAGGAAGAAAGTTCACTCGGTCTAAACAGCCCTAGATATTGTTCCATAAAACTATTTATTAGAATGAGTTCTGTAGTCTATTCTTAAAAGTCCCAAAAGACTTGAAATTATGGCCTATAATTTCTGATAAGCAAAATGTATAAAATTCTTCTTATCAAGAACATTCAAAAATTCTGCTGTAAGTCTACATTAGAATATCTCTGTTGGGGGAGGGAGAGGAGGGGAAGAAAAGGTTTATCCACAACTCAAGAATAGCATTCTTAAAGGGAAGCTTTATAACTAGCTCTGAGGTGGTAGGTTCAGTCCTGAGATAATAATTTGTTTTTAAAACAACAAGGAGTCTGGTGGCACCTTAAAGACTAACAGATTTATTTGGGCATAAGCTTTCATGGGCTAGAACCCACTACATCGGATGCTAGCCCATGAAAGCCTATGCCCAAATAAGTCTGTTAGTCTTTAAGGTGCCACCATGCCACCAGACTCCTTGTTGTTTTTGTGGGTACAGACTAACATAGCTACCCCCTGATACTTGCTGACTTTGGTAACATTCTTTGGTTGGGATTTATAACCAAATGGACAGCTACCTTTTTAAGAACATAAGAACAGACTTACGAGGTCAGACCAATGGTTCATCTTGCTCAGTATCCTGTCTTCCAACAGTGAAACAGTGCCAGGTGCTTCAGAGGGAATGAACAGAACATGCAGTCGAGTGATCCATACCCTGTTGTCCACTCCCAGCTTCTAACAGTCAGAACCTAGGACATCCAGATCATGGGGTTGCATCCCTGAGCATCTTGGCTAATAGCCATTTGATAGACCTATCATCCATGAATTTATCTAATTCTTTTTTGAACCCCATTATAGTTTTGGCCTTCACAACATTCCCTGGAAATGAGTTCCACAGATTAACTGTGTTTTGTGTGAAATACTTCCTTTTATTTATCTTAAACCTGCTGCCTATTAATTTCATTGGGTGGCCCCTGGTTCCTGCACTATGTGAAGGAGTAAATAGAATCCTCTTTAGAATTTATAAGAATTGATTATTTTTAGTATTTATTTGATGATTTAACTCATTTTATTATTTAATTCTAATCTAGTGTTGAGACTAACATATTGATTTCACATCAATTTGATAGTTGTAATGCTTTATTCTTAATTTGGTATTATTAACAGGAGCTTAGTTTTGTGATGTTTTCTTAATTTTATTTTTGTTTGATTAATGAGTTAATAATATTTATAAAAGTGATACTGAGTTATATTTCTTTCAATAAACAATGTGAGTTCAGAAATTTTGATGACTTGGGTGGATATCAGCCAGTCAGTCTAAAGCCTGACCAGCTCCCTCAAAGTAGCCTTTGGTTTTCAGAAAACATAGAGGAAAATTTTTGTGCCCACAAAATGCAGTCAAACTTTGCAGGTAAAAATGCAATCACAGAAAATGAAGCCCTTAGAATGCTTAAAAGCTATTAAAGCTATCTAAATAGGGCATGACTCGAGGCACTTGGTAATCAAATGCATACTGTAAAGCCTTTAATCTCTAGCTCACAAGATCAAATCTAGCCCAAATTCATGACTGAAAGTAGTTACCATCTAACGTCAATTCAATGAACTATGTGGCCTCAGTCCAGTTCCCAGTAGAAAAATGTACACCAAAAAATTGTCCCCCCACGCCCCATTAGCTCCCTTTATGGCAGTCTCATCAGAGAAGCCAAACCAGTGATCTATCCTCACAAATCCCACATTGGGGTGGGGGAGCTCCAAGTTCAGATATGACAATGGGGCACCACAGGGAGTTTGCACTGTTTTTGCTCAATGGCCCTTTTTAATGGTTCAGCAGAGAAATTGAGTCTCCACAGTCAGACCAGCAATTTTCATAAACATTCAATTCACATAAGTGTTTTATATATCTGTGCCTTTATATCAATATACTTAGCTACATTGTGCAGGGCCAGCCATAAAAAATTGAAACAGCACTTTGAATGATTCTGTACTTTCAATACACTCCCCTGACCTTTTCCTGACTCTCCTGCATTCCTTTATAGACCCCACTTTCTATAAGACCCCTCCACATTGGGAGAACACTGTACCTTTTTTAAAAAAAATAAGCTTCAATAGCTAGATCCACTAGGAAAGCTGGCATGAAGAGTGTGCTGGGAGAAATTTGGAGAGAAACATGAATGAAGCAGGAATGGGCTATGCATGTTTCTTCATATGGTGCCCTGTAAAACCACAGGTAAACCCAGGCAACATGGGAAACTCCCAAGATGGCAGATCTATTTTCTTTATCCTCACATTTCTATAGCAAGTATAAATCTTATTTTGCCTCCATTTTAAAAATATACCAAATATAAATGCAGAAGCAAAACAAGTCAGAGACGCAATATGCTTGGGATTGTTTTTTTTTTTATAGCTCTATTGTCATTCCAGAAGTAATCTACATAACTAGTAGCCATAGTGTTATTTGCATTAACACATATAACATAAAGTAAAGCACCTACAGGTTTGCTTCCTAAATGAAGCGAGAACTTTTACACCATTTGTACCAGGAAAAGTAAATTACATTTTCCCTGCCTGCATAAACTTTGGTGCACCGACTTCCTCCCTGAAGAGCACATAATAGCTATAGTTAAGTAAATCAGGTCAACATGTCGCCTTTTATTTTATTTAAGGTAAACTAACTTTCCTGTCCCACTGAAGTCTATATTTTTAGTACCTATTTAAGACCTAAATTAGAGGTTAACATTAGTGTTCAGCCTGCTTCCTGCACAGTCTGATTTTGCTCAGTGATAAACTTAATAGCCTTTAGTGACAGACAGCAGTTGAGGAGCTTCGGGTGGGGAGGTTCATATCCAGCAGCAGTCTAAAACATTTATAGCAGTTTAATAACAACATCAATAAGAGGCAGATCTATTGTAAGATGCCTGTGGTGGCAATTATTCTACTTTGTTTACTTTGGCTACTAATGCCATAGAGCAGAATCTATTATGCTTACTAAGCACCGCCTCTTCTTTTCCGGTCATTCATATCCCATGTCTGGAAAGGGAGAGGAATAATTTGCACCCTCTCCCCAACCCCCCCCCTCCCAAAAAAGTAAAACACACAGGACAGATACCATACTGTACCTGGCACAGACCATATTTCTTTAGGGCACAGACATTCATTCTGTTTTTGCGGCAGGATGCATTGGTATTAGGATATGATGATCTGCATGTAAAAAATAACCTCTGAAAAGACATTACCTCACAAGAAAAATTTGTGCACTATATTAATTTTTCAAGATTGGATTAAGCCTGTTTGGGTTAAATGTGGATATCAGCACTTTTGAAACCCAAATCTGATGCATATGGCACTCTTTATTGTCGTAGAGGTTCAATCAGTGGATACTTAAAATCTTTCTGCCGGCAGTAAAAATCACTGATGAGGTTTACATGTAATTTATCAAGGGGTGCCTGGTTCCAAAAGCCATTCCTTCTCATTCTCTGGGGAAGTGTGGCTGCTAAAGCAACTTTGCAGTTGTGCTACCTGCTAAAACGCCCTGGAAAAATCTTCTTTATATCCAGGCAATATTTAAATTAGAGAGGACATTTTGGTTACTTTTTGTGTGCTTAAGGTTCAGACAGCCTCACATTTATTCAGTTGATATCTGTCTCTGTGTTTCATGCTATTCTTTAAAAAAAAACTTGTGGAAAAAACGAAGCTTTCTTTTAACCAAAATTACTCAATAAGTGGCTGTCCTCACCCTTCTGTGTTTTCTCATTCCCAGCTCTTAACCCTATGAAAAATAAGCACACCTCTCATTGCACAGAGCCAAGTAAGGCCAAAGTTGGAGGCGTGTGAGGTACTGTATTGTTGGGATGAGTGAAGTTACTGAACACCAGTGGAACTGAAAATACTAGGCAGCTGGTTTGATCCATATCCAGGCATCCCATGGGCTCCTGCTTTGGGCCTTTAAGGGAAAAAAAAGCCTTCGTTTGTAGAGAAAGACCAGCGCTCCTTGTCCTATTACTGTTTTTTTTTACCAGGCAAGCCAACTCGTTCTGTCAGCATTATTTTCCCTTTCTATGCCTAATGCAAGCACACCCCCAGTGTCCATACTTCTTCTCTAATGGTTGTTCTGTATATTGTACATGTGTGTGGCATTATTTTGACTTTCAATGTGCTCCTAGTTAGGGCCAGGTAAAACACTTGGGATGGAAAAATTAACTCACACAAACATGGCCAGTTTTAAACTGCTGGATCAAATTCTGCATTCATAAAATGTTCCTCCCAATAGCCTGCAGCTAATGCATTATATAAAACGGGTCCTTAGGTGAGTGATCTTCCATCATTCAGGTTCCTGACCTTGATCATGAAAATCAGGAGCCTCCCACCATAGACTCTATGTACCTTGGTTAGCGAGAGCTAAGCCCTAGCTGCCCAAGAAATCCTTATCCAGACATCAGAGCCTGGCTGTCTGCTAGTAGCTACACGCTACTGAGACCATATATATTGAATCCTAAGGATCATGTGTCCAGCCCTACCTCTGTTCCCTGAGGTCTCGCTTAAGCTTGATTTTGCCTCTGTCATAAATATAAAGGGAAGGGTAACCACCTTTCTGTATACAGAGCAATAAAATCCCTCCTGGCCAGAGGCAAAACCCTTTCACCTGTAAAGGGTTAAGAAGCTAAGATAACCTCGCTGGCACCTGACCGAAATAACCAATGAGGAGACAAGTTACTTTCAAAGCTGGGGTGGGGGAAGGGTCTGTCTGTCTGTGTGATGCTTTTGCCGGGAACAGATCAGGAATGCTCTTCATAACTCCATAAGTTAGTAAGTAATCTAGCTAGAAATGCGTTAGATTTCCTTTTGTTTAATGGCTGGTAAAACAGCTGTGCTGAATATAATGTATATTCCTGTTTTTGTGTCTTTTTGTAACTTAAGGTTTTGCCTAGAGGGATTCTCTATGTTTTGAATCTGATTACCCTGTAAGGTATTTACCATCCTGATTTTACAGAGGTGATTCTTTTACTTTTTCTTTAATTAAAATTCTTCTTTTAAGAACCTGATTGCTTTTTCATTGTTCTTAAGATCCAAGGGTTTGGGTCCGTGTTCACCTATGCAAAATTGGTGAGGATTTTTATCAAGCCTTCCCCAGGAAAGGGGGTATAGGGCTTGGGGGGATATTTTGGGGAGAACACGTCTCCAAGTGGGATCTTTCCCTGTTCTTTGTTTAACATGCTTGGTGATGGCAGCATAGGGTTCAAGGACAAGGCAAAGTTTGTACCTTGAGGAAGTTTTTAACCTAAGCTGGTAAGAATAAGCTTAGGGGGTCTTTCATGCAGGTCCCCACATCTGTACCCTAGAGTTCAGAGTGGGGAAGGAACCTTGACAGCCTCTCTGGGTTTCCTTGCTGGTTTACTATACAACACATTATATAGTCACTAATGAAAATATACCAATCACCATATGCTCATACTGAGCAACTACCTTTCTCTGAGAAATAAAGGAGAGATTAAGATACCAAAGAACAGAAGTGTTAGCAGCTATTGAACCTAGAAGATAAGGATTTAAAGATTATACTACTGTGTGTCTGAAATGTGTGTAGCTTATTTTGCTCCTTATTACAAATGAAAATGGCCAGAATAGTTTTACTTAGTTTTGTTTAAAAGCAGCTTGCATTTTACATTAGAAATTTGCATCTTGTGTACTCTGTTTATCCTGGAAGACTATAAATGACTGGAGAACTTTCATGTTTGTGAAGAGTTAAGTGTTATGAACTGGGAGATATCTATTATTTTTTATGAATATTATGTGTGACTTGATTTCCCTGTTCAATTTTGTATTGCTGCCTGCTTGAATTCAACGGGTTAAGTCAGAATGGACTTGAGGATTGGCCTAAGCAGGAAACAAAAGAAGGACTAAGGGGTCAATTAGCTTGAGGGGTACACACCTTCAAAGCAGCTAAGAGAATAAAGGGGCCATTATTGGGAAACCCTACTTCCAGGCCACAGCAAAATTAACTGGCTTTGTATTGCCAAATCAGAAACCTTAAAGATCAAAAGACCTTGACCAGTTAAGAAGGTGTCTCTGTAAGGAAGGCAGGGGCTTCCGGTGAACTGAGGGAGGTAGCCGTGGGTGTGCAAGTGAAAAAGTTGACAGACTGAAAAGACTCACTCAGAGTACATCTACACTGCAGCTGGGAGCATGCTTTGTAGTTTCTGTAGACAGATACGTACTAGCTAGTAGGGCACAAAAAATAGCAGTATAGCTGGGGGTAGAATGGCTGGCAGCTCAGGCTGCCCGGCCCTCTGGCAGTTAGCCTGAGCCGCAGCCATGCTACCACCAGCTACACTGCTATTTTTAAGAAGCAACCCCAAGCAAAGCAAGCACATGTCTGCCTACCCAAGCTGGGACACAAACTCCCAGCTCCAGCATGGACGTATCCTTGGAGACTGAGGGAGCAGTGCAGGCTTTTTGTCTCAACTCAGAGTTGAAGAATAAACCAAATGCTCCTGAGCTAGAGCTAGAGAGGTTAAACTTAGGTGAGGATCTATAGATCTTGTCTATAGATCTTGCTGTTATTTAAAATCTACTTTTCTCCCTGTTGTATACATTTGGGGCCAAATTCACCCAGCTTTGGTTTGAAGATACTATTTCTGTATCACTGGAAATATATGCTAGCACAGGCTCCTAAAGGTACCAACTCCATTGCGCCTGCTAAATAACATGGTTGGCAAACAGGAGAGTGTAACCCGGCAACCCAGTCAGAGAGTGGTTGGATTGCAGGCTCTAACCCTAAAAAGAAATGGGCCTGCCACTTGAAAGGGGTGCACTTGACAGACTGGAAGATGGTTTCAGCAAGAGTAGGCTATCCAGGGACTGTGACAGTAGCAAGTAAATGAAGCCTGATCAACTGAGAGGGGGGAAGCATTTTTAGTTAGACTGCTTACATTGTTTGGGCCAGATCCTGTTCTGTACCAGAGCACTGCTAGGCCCATCTGAGGAGTAACAGGGGTGGTAATCTCAGTGATCTCAGGGACATTCTGTGCTGGCTACAGTCCCCAGGGCAAAGCAGAGCAGCCTTGTGACTATTCTACATTACTTCATATGCCTGCAGGAACTGTTCTGCCAGGCAGAGATTCCACATGGGCAGGGGCATTCCATCCACATCCCCTTTAACCCATGGCCACTACACCGGCACCTACTATAGCAGTCCCACACTAAGGGAATGCTTAAGGCAGGTTTAAGTTTGCTTCCAAGGTAGAAGTAGCACAAAGCAGACTAGCCCTTTGATTTTTGTTCTTTTTTATTTTAAATTCAAACATCTAACAAACAGGTGGTTGAAAAAAGAAGATTTGATATAGCTTTGCAAGCCAATGCCAAAATGCTACAGCCAACTGAGTCCAGTATGTCTGCATATAGACATGCTAGATAAAATGCGCCCCCCCAGGACAGGATTGTCAGTGCTAGCTGCAGGCAAATTCAAAGTGATTGAGCATTGGCTGTATGTTTGGGTTCATGTGTAGCTAGAACCATCTACTACTAATGGGCCAAGGAACCAGCATCAGCTGAGATAGTGTGGCAGAGGAGAACTGGATGTAGGAAAAGATAAGGAGGGGGCACATATTCTGTTTCTTCTGAAAACAAGTTGATGTTTTCTTTTTGAAGTCTCAGGCTCTTTGGGCCTAATTAAATTTGAACATGGAAATGAGGAGTAAGCAAAATTCTTGAACAAAAGGCTGTATTTTTCATCCCTACTGGGAACATAAGGAGTGCATGAAAGGCAGTGTCAGGTGTTAAAGCAAAACAGTGTATGTTTTAGCAGCAGTGAAAGAATTATGAGCAAAAGGATGCAAATATTTCAGGAATGTAATTGTTTTATGAAAAACATACTGTTCAAGTGCTTTTACTAATTCTGTTCAATGTTACTTTGTGATTCGTGCCTTGTAAATCTTGCTACAGAGAGAATATACACTTGCATTTGAGATGATTAATATTTGCTCCATAGCGTGTCCTAGAGTTCTTAATAAGTTATACAAATACAAATAAGTCATACAAAGAGTTATACAAATAAGGGTAAGATCATGGCTTGTCCTACACTGCCCAGGCAAAGGATTAAGATGTACCTTTACTGTCTTGTGTGGGCTACCTTTAAATGTTGTTCACAGCACAGGAGGAGGAGAGGAGTGTATGTCCTCCTCAATGCATGGGGCAGGAAGGAAGCATGAATGGGAGGTGTGGGGGCAGAGCCTGGGCTCCAACCCACAGTGAGCTGAGCATGGAGAGGGACACAATCTACTATTGGTCCATGCCAGAAACAGATCACTTCGTTCCTTGAGCAAGAGGGGAATCAGAGACCGAACTATGATTCTCTACGTCACAATTTGTTCCCGGGTGTGCTCCACTGGTAGTGCAGCTACACACACACCCTTACGCAGGGCTGCCTTAAACTGACAAGCTAGCTCTAAATTATTAAGGAACAGCTGAGCCAAAAAATTAACTTTCAATTAGAAATCAACTTACTAGAGACTTACTGTATGTGTTTTGCAGGTTGCACATTCATTTTAAACAGATGAAAGACAAAGAGAGATGATTTGGCTAAAGCCTTTAGCATGCTTTTGGCAAGACCTAATGCAAAAACATTCAAGGCTTTTTGTAAGTGCCCTCCAGAACCTGCCTGGCATTAGTTCTACCTCTCTGTCATTCATCCCAAGCCCACCATCAGGGTATGAGTGCCCAGTGGAGACTTCATTAACTTTTTACCAAGAACAATAACAGAAAGGTGCCAACCTGGATTTTTCTGTGAATGCTTGAAATGGGTTCCAGCTATGTCACTCCAAACACAAACTGACAAATTATCCTCTCAGTTACACTGCTCCTGAGAGGAGAATTTAGACCAGGATGAATACTTTGTAGTCGCTGGAATGGAATGTGGAAAATGAGAAGGAAAGGTTGTGACAGCTTGAACCACTAATTAAAAAAAATTATAATCCTTGCTCTTATAGAAAGCTGAGACAAAGAAATGGGCTTGTGGGTAGACCTGATGACAGTGAGATTTGAAGTCCCTAGCTGCTCAGGACTCAGGTGTGAAGTCTCAGGAAGTCTGTTCTAATTCTATAAGATCTAAACCAATGTCACCTGCTGTGGACTTATTTAAGACTTGAATGTCAGTCTTAACTATCTTCAGTGACTATTTCATCTGCTGTTTCCATGTTTCTCAGAAATAAACACTTTAGCTACATTTTAAATGTACAGAAGGAAAATAAATACTTTAGCTTCCCTTGACAATGTTTTGTTTCAAAAGTTACATTTCTTACAAGGTTTTACTACTGCCACCTCATCAGCTCCCCCCTACATGCACACAGAGTTGGGGGTTTTATCTAGCTCTACAAGTGCAAAAACAAGACTAAAGTACATGTACCTGGTTTAAGACTGTCTGAAAATTGAATGTAAGTCCTTCTTTACTGAAAGGACATCTGAATTTGTAGTGCAAGGGGCACTTAGCCCTGACCAATGGTATATTAAAGCATAGGTGATGGTCCAATAGTAGAAAAGTAGTATAGCATTATTCACTTCAAGTAAAAAAAATTACTGGTCCTTTAATGACATGTGTATGTTTAATAGAAGGGGCCTACTGTCAATGTATTACTATATTTCAAACTTTTTAAATAACGTATAATTCATCTGAAGAAAGTTATTCCAGCCTGAAACCTGGCATCTAAATTAATAAAAGTATATATTTTTCATTTATAAAAGTGCTCTAAGATATAAACGTGTGGCCTCTAAGCTCTGTACAAAACCAAAAAAAAAAAAAATTAAAAGCCAACAAGGCCTCAAAAACAAAATAGCAAAATGAGCACAAAGAAACTGAACAAAAAAATACAAAGAGTTCCCCAGCCTCTCCAAAATGCAAACTAAAAAGGAAATATCTTCAGACATCAGGTTAGCTTGAATATTTTTGACTAGCAAAAATGTGAAAGCTGATTTTTACTGATCAATTTTTAAAAAGGCTGTATCTAAAATTACGGTATTTTTTCCCTTCTTCAGACACCAGTGTCACCCTCTGCTAAACAGATGCAGAATGTTGTGGCCTTGTAGGTCAGCTTCCCAGTAGAGAAAAAAAAATAGTGAATAGGAGTCTGGATGTAATTTGCTTTATTTACACATATCTACTACTCCTGGAGCAGAGGAATTGACAAACATACAGGCAAGCCCTTCTTCCAGAAATCTCAGCCCAGGCACCAGTCATGGTTCCCAGGAAGCTATACTGCTGGAGAAATGCCTCCAAATGTTGAGACTAAACAGAGAGCAAACTCTCTTCTATCTGCCACAACTTCTCTCAAAAGACCATTGCATAACAAAACTAACAATACAGCATTTCTTCAAAAACTAAAAACTTGCTTTCATATTAAGGAAAATAACTTGCAAGACTATGCGTAACAGCACCATCTAGTGACTTCTGCCATAACAGTATTATTGTGATAGTACTGATGGCGGATATCATGGTACTAAAGTGTGTATATATATGCAGACTAAGAACTTTCAGGAAAGTGAACTATTTCAGTCTCCAAGTGAGAGCTAGAAAGACCTATTCACCTACTTCTTGGATCTTCCCGTCCTAACTGCCTCAAGAGGTCTTAACTTTCAGAGGTTACAAACACAATTAAAAGTCTACCAAATGAAGGGAGTAAGAGGAGAATTACTGGATCAAGGGACATCTTAGCAACCATACTAATAGACTTTAATGTAATACATATTTCTTGAAAGAAAAAGAAAGGAAATTCAGCTCATCGTTATTAGTTTGTCCTATGGAGAAGGGTGTTCAAACTAACTAGAAACTTGGACTTTCTTTAGGGACCCATATTCAGAAATAAGCTACTTAGAAATGGGAAAAAGTTTGTCTATTTGTGACATAACAGATCCTGTGGGGGGCGGGGGGGACTGCAGAATACAGTTCTGAGGTGAAAAATTATCCCTTCCTAGAAAATATAGAGTAATCCTGATTATATGATAATATCCTGATGAATTTCATGCCATACCATTACTAATCAAAATAAGATTTTATCATCAGTCCTGCATGATTACCTTAGCTTATAAAATTCAAGATGTTTTCTGCTTTCATACATCACAGACAACAGCCAGATAATAGGAAACGTTCCAAATCCCCAATGATTGTTTTGCATGTGAACCATAAATAGGAAATATTAAGAAGAAAGACAACTAAAGTTTCTAAACTTAGAGAAATATGCAGGGTAACAAGGAAAAGTATGTTTTGACTACAACATCCATTAAACTGCACAGAGGGGAGAAACCATAAAAAGATCAGGCATGAAAATTCAAGATGAGTTTTTTTCCAAAGCAAGTTTCACTTCACTGGACTTTGAGTAATGAATGGTTTCTAATCACCTTTATAGGAATAATCCTGGGCTTTATTCTTAATGAGGGAGTCTCTCTGTTGTCTATAATTGCGTACATGTGACTCTCATTAACATTAATAAGCATTAGGGAGACACATATAACCTTAATGTAACCAAATGCAACCCAAGTGACTTTGAAAGGGTTGTGTCCTCTTACACCACGTCTGAATTTGACCCATGGTTTCTGATGAAAGAGAATTCTGAGCATGCAAGAAATTCAAGTTTGTTCCTTGGTGGTGCATCAAGGCCAGAATTACCTCCTAATGGGGGAAAATCCAAAGAAAACTGCAATCACTCAAACATTCTCAAAATACAGTGCAATTATGATGATGATAATGGCTATTGCTCTAATTTCTGTAAAACTCAGTCCTATAATCACAGGGAGAAAACACTTATTGAAACCTAATGAAGTTTTATAGGAGTAAAGATTCAGCTGTATTAGTCATTTGTTATCTTAAATACCGTACAGTCAGACAAGTCATGAAGTTTTATAAACCAAATTTGATGATTAAAAAAACAGTTATTCAGGATATTTCTGCTATTTGTATTTTCACCATTTTTCATGTTATTTTATGGTAATTATTTTAAATAAATGCAACTTGCAGAAAAATCCCAGTGTACTGAATATATGCAAGATAATTCAATATTTTAAAAATGATTTATTGCTGGAAATTTCTGAAACACTGAAAAGCTGCATTGATTTTTTTTAAAAAAAGAGGTTTCCGTAAAATACATCCCCAAGCCTAATTACTCACTTTGACAGAGCAAGCTCGAAATGACAGATATGTTCTTGTACATTACCAATGGGCCTGAGAAGTGAAATTCAGAATGGGATTTTGAACAATACTAATCTTGAGGGTATGTGAATCTGGGATTTTGGTTTGATCCATTATAGTGAAGAAGGCTAGATGTAAAATTTGGTTCCAGATCCAGGTTCAAATCCCAAACCTTCTCAGAGTTCACGAGTTTTGGGGCTTTTGTTCAGCCACACATCATTTAACTTCAATAGTCTACAATAAAAAGGCTATTTTGTGTTTAAAGTATCAATTCTTCCTGAGATCATGGGAGTTTTCCATTATTATTTTAAAATTATATTTTATTTTTTAAATAATATGCATCTATTGTTATACTTTGTGATTTTGTTTTTCCCCATTTTTATCTTCCCTTTATGGTTTTTCCCCATTCCCCAATTCTTTTCTGGTGGATTTTTTTTTTTAAATGATTTCACCAGACAGCCTAATCCACATGGATTTAATTTGCAGTATGGAGACAGTTTGCTGTATTTTCATAGATTTCAAGGCCAGAAGGGACCACTGTGATCATCTAGTCTGACCTCCTGCATAGCACAGGCCATAGAACTTCCACAAAATTGTTCCTAGAGCATATCTTTTAGAAAGACATCCAATTTTGATATAAAAATTTCCAGGGATGGAGAATCCATCATCTGTACCACCACTAAATTGTGCCAATGGTAATTTACCATTATGGTTAAAAATTTATGCCTTATTTCCAGTATGAATGTATCTAGTTTTCAACTTCCAGCCATTGGATTGCGTTATACCTTTTATACCTGATATACTGAATAGCCCAAATATTCATTGCCTATGTAGGTTTTTCAGAGTAACAGCCGTGTTAGTCTGTATTCGCAAAAAGAAAAGGAGGACTTGTGGCACTTTAGAGACTAACCAATTTATTTGAGCATGAGCTTTCGTGAGCTACAGCTCACTTCATCGGATGCATACTGAGAAAACCTGGATTTGTGCTGGAAATGGCCCACTTTGATTTTCATGCAGGTTGTAAGGAGAGTGGTCACTTTGGATAGGCTATTACCAGCAGGAGAGTGAGTTTGTGTGTGTGGTTTTTGGAGGGGGGTGAGGGGGTGAGAGAACCTGGATTTCTGCAGGAAATGGCCCTCCTTGATTATCATACACATTGTGAAGACAGTGGTCACTTTGGATGGGCTATTACCAGCAAGAGAGTGAGTTTGTCTGTGGGGGGGGCGGAGGGTGAGAAAACCTGGATTTGTGCTGGAAATGGCCCAACTTGATGATCACTTTAGATAAGCTATTACCAGCAGGAGAATGGGGTGGGAGGAGGTATTGTTTCATGGTGTCTGTGTATATAATGTCTTCTGCAATTTCCACAGTATGCATCCGATGAAGTGAGCTGTAGCTCACGAAAGCTCATGCTCAAATAAATTGGTTAGTCTCTAAGGTGCCACAAGTCCTCCTTTTCTTATTGCCTATGTAGGTACTTATAAACTACAATCAAGTCACACCTTAACTTTCTCTTTGTTAAACTAAATAAAGTGAGCACTCTCTCTCTCTCTATGTGTATGTCTAAACTGCAATTAGACACCTTGGCTGGCCTGTACCAGCTAACTCAGGTTCATGGGGCTCAGCCTAAGGGCTTATTTAACTGTGCTGTAGATACTCAGGCTTGGGCTGCAGCCAAAGCTCTGGGACATTCCCACCACACAGGGTCTTAAGAGTTGGGGCTCCAGCCCAAGTCCAAATAGCTAAATCACAGTTAAACAGCCATTTTGCTCAAGCCCTGTGAGCCCAAGTCAGCTGACACACACCAGCTGCAGGTTTTCAAATTGCAGTGTAGACATACCCTATAAGGTATGTTCTCTAACCTTTTAATCATTCTCTGAATGCCCTCCAATATACCAACAACCTTCTTGATTGAATTGTGGACACAAGAACTGGATAAACTATTCTAGTAATGGGTGCACCAGTGCCAAATACAGAGATAAAATAACCTCTCTACTCCTACTGGAGATTCCCCTGGTTGTGTATCCCAGGCTCACATTAGTTTTTTTAGCCACAGCATCACACTGGGAGCTCTTGTTCAGCTGATTATTCACTACCACCTCCAAATCTTTTTTTTTTTCTCCAGAGTTACTGTTTCCCAGCACAGAATCTCCCATTCTGTAAGTCTGGCCTTTGTTCCTTGATGTATACATTTACATTTAGCCATATTAAAGCACATATTGTTTGCTTGCACCCAGTTTACCAAGCAATCCAGATCGCTCTGTATCCGTGACTTAACCTGATTATTTACCACCTTCTCCTAATTTGTGTCATCTGCAAACTTTATCAGTGATGATTTCATAATTTTCTTCCATATCATTGATAAAAATGTTAATAGCGTAGTGCCCAGAACAGATCTCTGCGGGACCCTACATTTTTCTAACTTCCATGTGAATTTTAATATTGTAATGGTTTCCATTTTTAGAAAGCCATTTTCTGAACTATTATTCAGATTTGAATCATCTGTAGATAAATATGGTTTTAGCTTGGCATCAGTTATTTTCTCTGTAGCACCAGACTTTGTTCTTGCCCTAATAGCTTCTCAGTCATAATTTTCCCCAGATTCTGATAATACTAAATTTAGATCACAACAGATTGTTTTTATTATATTCTCTAGCATCTTTTCACCACAGCTGCTACCTTATTTTAGCCCCTGTGACTTAGTAGTAGGGCTGGCTTGAGGGGATTGTGTGGGGATTGTGTCTATGGGGATGATTAGATATCTTAGATATCTTTAAAAAAAAAGTGGGTGTGATTGGATGATTATCAAAACTGAACTTGAACATTCAGAGTTTTCTCCATCTGAAAACCTTCCATTTGTGCATAAGGCAACATGAATAGCATCTGGATTTTGGTTTGTTTTTTAATGTTGTATATGTGTAATGTTTTTGCAATGCTGATGCTGGATTTTCTGCACAGTTTTATGTGCAATAGCAGTACTGAAGCCAGTGTCCTTCATACTTGTACATATGCTTTTGGAGTGCTTATTCCCCCAATCCTCCCAGCCTTTTATGTTATTCTCTGGTAGTAAAATTGAGCAAGGAATACTTGAAGGGATCAATAAGAGATTATTTGTTTAAGTTTGAGAATCTCAAAAATCACAATAAGCAGCAAAATCCTAGAAAACAAAAAGTATTCAATGTTCTCAACTGTGAATCACAAATCCAAAACCCACAAATGGCTCTATTCACTTTAAAAAAAATGATTTTTTTCAAATTATTCTTTAATTTAAAAAAAAATTAAACCATTTTATTGTTTCAGACTAATACTCTGATCCAAAGATCACTGAAGTCAACAATGACTTCAATGGGCTTTTGGATCAGGCCCTAAATATTTCAATACTCTTATTTTTTTAAGCATTTCTTATATGTTATTTTCTGTTATGCATTCAAATATTTGAAAACAATATTTCTTTCTTAACTGTTTTTTTCCTTTTCCTTTAGTTTCTTTATATCACACCAGCCAACCCACACACTTTGCTTCCTTATGAGCAGAAACCTTGATGATTCCATCAGTGTTATTACTGCAATTCTTAGAATCAGGTTTATTTTATGGTTCCTCTGATGATTGATTGTCTTTAGAGCACACTAGCAAAAATATTGTTAGGTTGTTTACATATAAACAGTCCCACTGATTTTTATAAAAATACATTTTGGTAACAAAGTGATCAATTTAAAAATGTTAAACAATTATAATGATCATTTTTAAACCAAAGGTACTTGATGGTGCCCCCTACCCCTTTAACTAAAAAGGTACCTCAAAATATGTCTTATGATTTTATATTGCATGGAGATTTTTCCATTACTCCCCATCCTCTTGGAGATCTTCCAACCCTCCAGTCTTCTCATTTCCTTTCATTCCTGGAGTAAAATATGTAAGGGAAAATAGTGGATAGCATATTACATTATTTGTATCAATACAACTTGAAGCTTTATTCTTGTGAATGATGGATAAACCCTACCACACTGGATAAAGTGTATAAGATAGATGTTTCTTTAAAAATAATCAGCAATGAATGTCACAGCATGCACCACTCACTGCTTGTCTGGCACCTCCTCCTGTTCATTCTCAAGTTCAATACCCCGTTCCATGGTTTGTATGCCATCACGCCATCTCTGCAGCTCCTCTCTCATCCCAGGAACCACAATGTCGTTTTCATGACTTGGCCCTCCGGCCAGGTCACTATCTGTGTTTCCCCCTTCTGGGGTATATCAAAGTCTTTCTTTCAGAGTCCTAGGCAGTCTTCCCATTCACTGTCTCAGGTGCCACTGACTGCTGGAGAACTTGGGCCCACCCTCTACTCCAAGTGCCGGTCCATGTACCTTCAACTGAGAGTTCTGGGCTTTCTCCTTCCAGCCCTCATTGGTCCTTCCCTGGACTGCTTCCTACCACTCTGGTTGTCCTCCTCTCTGAGTGTACCAGATCCAAACTCCATTCCCTCTTGCCAGGGAGTGATTGAAGCCTGTATGCTTCTGCAGCTTCCAAACACTACTACATCTTCCCAGGGAATGACTGCCCTTTCCTAGCAGCAGCCCTGGTCTGTTGCCAGTTTCTTGGCCTTATATGTCTCGCCTATTCCTGCCCAGCAGAACCTGCTTGCAATCAGTTCCTGCTCCCTGGCTCTCCCTCCAGGTGCAGCCTGTGTAGTTAAAAGGCCTACCTGGTCTACTACTGTTTCAGTCATTATAGTGCCAGTCTTTTTCAGTGAAATTGGTTCCTCATAAATGTTTTTCCTATCTTGGTATGATAATAATCAGACTAGTGCCTAGACCAGGGATCGGCAACCTTTGGCACATTGCTCATCAGGGAAATCCGCTGGTGGGCCAGGCCTGTTTGGCCAATCACAGCTCCCACTGGTCGCAGTTCGCTGCTCCAGGCCAATGAGGGCTGCGGGAAGCGGCGTGGGCCGAGGGATGTGCTGGCCGCCATTTTCCACAGCCCCCGTTGTCCTGGAATGGCAAACCGTGGCCAGTGGGAGCTGCAATCGCCCAAACCTGCAGACGCTGCAGGTAAACAAACCAGCCTGGCCCGCCAGCAGATTTCCCTAACAGGCCGCGTGCCAAAGGTTGCCGATCCCTGGCCTAGACGCTTCATTGAGAGACTAGTTTCCCAGGGTTTATACTGGATATACCTTTCGGACACATAGTTACTCTTTGGATCTGAAACTAATTGATATCATGATTGGTGTTCCATAACAATAGTTTCTTTGCTATATCCAACACTGTCAATGCTCAATGATAACAGCAATCAATAATGTAGTCCATTCCAATAAGCTATCCTTTCCTGAAAACATTTGATATTTCTCTTCTCTTGGCTACGTACATGACAATCAGCATAATGACTGTAAGGGTCCCTCTGTTTCTGCATAGTAAGTAAATGTTTTATTCCAATAATTCTCAAACCATGGAAAGCTAAATGATACAGAACAAACTCAGTTGCTCGATAGACACTATAAATCTCTCTCTTTCTTTTCTTTTGCCAATATTCTCATCAGCGTGTTTTTGATCATACCTAACTCACGACACTTTTATGATTTTTCCTGAGCTGGTTTATTTCCACCATAATTAATCTTTCTTCCTCTTTGAGGTTCTAAGACTCCCACTATTCAGTAAAATTGATGGCATCCACACTTCTTGCAAACTGATATCGATCTCAAAGATTCTCATTTACTTTCCAGATGTTTTTCACCAAATTGCTACCTAATCAGGTGATGTTTTTATAGCCAACCAAACATTTTCTTTAAAGGGGAGTCATTTCCACAAGAAACATTGGCAGATACTTCACAATTTCTATTTTTGTATGTAGTCTGTAGCGTATTAGTCAAAATAATAAAACAATGACTCTCTTATAGTGTAGTTTTTCAGCCTTTGACCTTGAGGTGTCTACAGACATAAAAGCTTAGAAGCATTATCCTAGAGTTTTATTCCTTGGCTTCTCTTAGGGTTACAAACTCTGGGTCTGGGTTTCTATGATATTTCAGGGTGCTCAGGAAGTTGCAGGAGGGGCTTACCACCTAGCAGGTGCACAGATAATGCCTCCAATCTGCACATGGAGGGATCTTACTTGGAGGCCTCTCTTCAAAGTTCAGGGATCTGTGCAGAATGCAAGGATGATGACTGTGAAGGCAAGGGGATCCTGATGGGGATTTTCTTCCCCTGAGCTTCATCCCAAGGGTTTTACTACAGAAGAGGATGATCTGGACCAGGGTCACATCCTCAGGAATGACCAGTCATTTATAAGGAAGGATATACCAGGCCTGTGGTGTGTATGGAACAAAGCTATTTCACAAGGGGAGCAGATGCGTCCATTCTTGATTTATAAGTATAGCTTTTTTTCTTCCTCAGACAAGTGGTAAGATTCATATTAACCACCATGGACATCATTATGTAAATTTTTAACAAATGAGTTAGCTGTGAGCAGGATGAATACTAGGGCCACAATGCTTTTATATCACTCCAGGAAATTCTGCCTTTAAGAGATTTGGACATTTTATATATACAAGTTTTTCTTTGCTTATTGAAGCAGTCCACACACCTATATGTATTTGCATGGGTACACCAATGCAATGATGATTGAGTTTTTGGTCATAAGCATTCTATACAGATAAACATCACTAACATATCAACGGTTAGCAAGGTCTAATACTATTAATATGGTTGTAGATATCAAAACTCTCCACTGACTCATTTAGCAACAAAAATTCTCTGGTTACTGGTAGCACAACATCCTGTACAGTACCATCCATCAGGTCAAGAATTCTGAATCCATTGTCTAAACTACAGTCCATTGTTACGCCTTTGTTTTCTAATGTCTAAAGCATCCTGCAATCACAGATTAGAGGAAAGTTTGAAACGGAGCATTGTCAGGCATCAACAGTATAGCGTCACTCCCTCTGCATCAAGATGTCCTTCTGGAGACAAGGCTGAATCTGATATTCATAGCTAAACTATACCACAGTACAAGGAATTACCCTTCTATAAAACCCCATAACGTAAATGATTGAGGATTCAGATGCTGATGCTGGACCAATTTTTGCCTTCAAGTACAGTCATGCAACATCAGTTTTTGTTAAAACAAAGTGTGAGAATTGACTAGAGGCACCAGTTTCTCCTGCTCCACCCCACCACCACCAAGAGATCCTTACCAGCCATCTTGCACATCTGTAAGCCCCATAAAGCTCTTGAGGCTCATCCTTTTTCTTCATATTTAAAAAACAAACAAACTCTAAAGCGTGCTTTGTTGTTCTTAGCCTGAGTATTTTGGCCCTGTTGGAGCACTAAGATCAGTGGAACTCTGCTCACTGAAGTTAACAATGTTCTGTTGATATAAATCTGGCCCTCTAAGTGTTCAGCTTGATCGTAAAAGGTTTGATCCAAAGCCCATTGGGGTCAAGAGTCTTTCCAAGTCAGTGAGCTTTGGATCAGGCCCTAAGTGAAAATCCTGTTTCAAACCAAACAACTGACTTCTGAAATGTAACATACAAAATAGGGATATGGGTGGGGAAAAAGGCTATGTTCTAAGGATGCCTTGTTTACCTTCGAATCACTACTTATGGGTTAGTTTGAGATGGAGACTGGTCAGACAAACAATACAGTGAACCTGCATTTGGTTCTGACTTATCCTCCGATAGTAAACTTGGATTGAAGGCAGCCAAGATGGTTGCTGCCTTTGTAATCTGTAAAGTGATTGGTTAAGAGTAACTGAGAGTTTTTTCCCCCCTGTCATATTTGACATTCTGCAAACTATACTTTAACGTTTTTTATTTAGTTGTGCTTCTGCCATCTTAAAACTGGCATACCATTTTATGAACAGGCATAATGCCATTCTAGCAGATTGCTTAACAAATTGAAGTCACATTAGACCCCATAATCTTTTTTCTTACTCAAGTGCTAAGTGTGACACTAAGAAGAAACCACAAACATGTATTATCAAGAACTCTATTAGTGCGGGTCTGCAAAAATATTGGAATATAGCAGATGATGCTGACAAGCTTCAATCTATCAAAATCATAAGAAAACTGTGAATATTGAGATAAAGATCTGTTTAAAGCTTGAGGCACAATCAATAGAAGAGAAAATCAGAAAGATAAACATGTTGAAATACTTGGACAGTTAGGTATTTTGAGGTAAGCTAACTTAGCTCTGAGTACTCTTTGAAACCATGAAAAATACAAGCACATCATGCAATGTCAGAAAGCATTTATTAAAAAAAATCTCAAGATTATAGCATACATTATGGATAATGTTACAAAACTACTATATAAAATAAAAGTTCACAAAGGGTAGATCATGAAAAAAGTTGCAAAACAATAGCTATTCTTATGTGCTGTCAGTCATCTGAAAATGTCCATATCTTGAATACCATTTCACTAACCATAATCATTAAGTCCGTGATTTATGCTATACGTACAGGGAACATCTCACAGATTATATACGGCTTCAGGGAACTTGGAAGGGTGCTGAAGTGATCCAGGTGGGCCCAAGTGATCTTCTCAGAGATTCTTCCTGTCCCGCAAGTGAAGACAGACAAAAGGCAGAAGACTTTGGAAGTGTATTGCTAGCAAGGTGTATGGGATAACATAAAGGGCTTTGGTTTTGTGAAACACTGGACACTTTCTATGGGGCAAAGGGTCTGCATAATTTGTGTAGCCTCCATTTCAGCAGAAGGGGAACTAATCTTCTCAGAGACAGACTGGCTAAAGCAGTCAGGAAGGCATCAAACTAATAACAAAAAGGGAGGGTGAAAAGAGGGAACAAATGAGCTGCGTGATCATGGGGAACTTCAATCTGAATGACATATGCTAGAGGTCTCATGCTGCCAGTTCTAAAACATCCTCGGAATTTCAAAATGCTATAGAGGATAATTTCCCAACTCAAAAACTATTGCATCTGACGTGGAGAATTTTATATTAGACCTCATCTTGACATTTAAAGAGGAATTGATCGCAGACCTAAAAATTAGTGGTGGCTTAGGTACAAGTGATTGTAACTTTATCACATTGGTTATGTGCTTTAAAAGGCCCAATTTCACAAAGCTGAAAACAATTATGACTCAGATTGATTGGCAGAAAGAATTTGAACAGCAAAATGTGAAAGATTATTGGGAATTGTTTAAGAACATTTTACTGGATGACCAAATAGTCACAGTTCCACATTCAAGAAAGAAATTTGCACTGGTTAAAAAAACAATATGGCTTAGAGGGAAGTGAAGGCTGCTATAAAAAATAATATAGAACAAGTGGAAGAATGGAGACATTTATAGTAATGAATATAAATCAGAAGCTATGAATAATAGAAATTTTACAAGGAAAATAAAAGGTCTCATGAGGAAATCTATGGCAGTAGAGTTAAGAAAAATAAGAATATTTTTACATATATTAAAACCAAAAAGAATGATAACAATGGTATTGATCCATTGGCAGCTAGAAATGGTGGATTTGTCCATAATAATGTAGAAAAGCCAGTAGTTCAATAAATATTTCTTTTCTGGAAAAGCCAGATGGTGTAGTCATATCATATGATGATGAAACGTTTTCCATTCTTATACTAACTTAGGAGGATGTTAAATAGCAGCTACTAAAATTAGACATTTTAAAATCAGCAGGTCCAGATAATTTGCCTCCAAGAGTTTTAAAACAGCTGGCCAAAGAACTCACTAGACTGCTGGTGCTGATTTTCAATAAATCTTGGAATACTGGGGAAATTTCAGAGGACCGGAAGAACTCTAATGTTCTGACAACCTTTAAAAAGGGTAAACAGGATGACTCAGATAATTATAGGCTTGTCAGTCTGACATCAATCCTGGGCAAGATAGTGGAGCAGCTGATATGGGACATGATTAATAAAGAATTAGATCTTGTTCAACTAACCTGATATCTGTTTTTGATGAGATAACAAATGTGGCTGATAAAAGTAATAGTGCTGATGTAATATACTAAGATTTCTGTAGAACGTTTGACTTGCTACCACACATTTTCATTAAAGTACTAGAGCAATAAAAAATTAACATGACACCCATTAAATTGATTAAAAACTGGCTAACTGACAGGTCTCAAAATATAATTGTAAATGGGGACTCATCATTGTTTCTAGTTCTTCAAACTAGGCCATTTAACATTTTTATCAATGACCTGAAAGAAAACAAAATCGTCACTGATAACGTTTACAGATGACACAAAGATTTGGGGAATGATACAGAATGATCTGGACAGATTTATAAACTGAACACAACCAAACAAACGTGTATTTTAATACAGCCCAATGCAAAGCTATACTTCTAGGAACAAAGAATGAAGGCCATATGCCAAGGTTCCTCCCCCACTCTGAACGCTAGGGTACAGATGTGGGGACCTGCATGAAAACCTCCTAAGCTTATCTTTACCAGCTTAGGTCAAAACTTCCCCAAGGTACAAAATATTCCACCCTTTGTCCTTGGATTGGCCGCTACCACCACCAAACAAATACTGGTTACTGGGGAAGAGCTGTTTGGAAACGTCTTTCCCCCCATATACTTCCCAAAACCTTGCACCCCACTTCCTGGACAAGGTTTGGTAAAAAGCCTCACCAATTTGCATAGGTGACCACAGACCCAGACCCTTGGATCTTAAGAACAATGAACAATTCTCCCAACACTTGCACCCCCCCTTTCCCGGGAAATGTTGGATAAAAAACCTCACCAATTTGCATAGGTGACCACAGACCCAAACCCTTGGATCTGAGAACAATGAAAAAGCATTCGGTTTTCTTACAAGAAGACTTTTAATAGAAATAGGAGTAAATAGAAGTAAAGAAATCCCCTCTGTAAAATCAGGATGGTAGATACCTTACTGGGTAATTAGATTCAAAACATAGAGAATCCCTCTAGGCAAAACCTTAAGTTACAAAAAAGATACACAGACAGAAATAAGAAAAGGAGTACTTGTGGCACCTTAGAGACTAACCAGTTTATTTGAGCATGAGCTTTCGTGAAGCATCCGATGAAGTGAGCTGTAGCTCACGAAAGCTCATGCTCAAATAAACTGGTTAGTCTCTAAGGTGCCACAAGTACTCCTTTTCTTTTTACGAATACAGACTAACACGGCTGTTACTCTGAAACAGACAGAAATAGTTATTCTATTCAGCACAATTCTTTTCTCAGCCATTTAAAGAAATCATAATCTAACACATACCTAGCTAGATTACTTACTAAAAGTTCTAAAACTCCATTCCTGGTCTATCCCCGACAAAAGCAGCATATAGACAGAGAGAGACCCTTTGTTTCTCTCCCTCCTCCCAGCTTTTGAAAGTATCTTGTCTCCTCATTGGTCATTTTGGTCAGGTGCCCGCGAGGTTACCTTTAGCTTCTTAACCCTTTACAGGTGAGAGGAGTTTTCCTCCGGCCAGGAGGGATTTTAAAGGGGTTTACCCTTCCCTTTCTATTTATGACACCATACTTTATCTTGGGAAGCAGTGATGCTGAAAAACATTTGGGGATCATAGTATTCTGCTGAACCAGTGCAACACTGTGGCAAAAAGAGCTAATGTGATCCTTTTATGTACGACTACGGGAATCTCAAGTAGAAGTAGGGAGGTTAAATTACCTTTGTATTTGGCACTGGTGTGATTGATAGTGGAATTTCATGTTCACAGTTTAGACAGGATGTTGGTAAATTGGAAAAGGTTCAGAGAAGAGCCAGGAGAATGACAAAGGGTTGGAAAACATGTCCCTACTGATAAATTGACAAGACTGAACTCCTTGAGTCTAACTAAGAGAACATTAAGGCAGGACTTGATCACAGTTTATAAGTATCTACATGGGGAACAAAAGTTTGATAATGGGATCTTCATTCTAGCAGCAAAGGTATAACAAGATCCAGTGGCTGGTAATTGAAGTTACGCAAATTCAGACTGGAAATAAGGTGCAAAGTCTTAACAGTAAAGGTAATTAACCGAGGGCTGTGGTGGATTCTCCAGCCCTGGAAATTTTTAAATCAAAATTAGATGATTTTTTTCTAAAAAAGATATGTTCTAGATCAAACAAGAACTAAGTCAGGGAAGTTCTGTGGCCTGTGTTTTACAGGAGGGTCAGGCTAGGTGATCCCTGTGGTCACTTCTGACCTTATCATCTATGGCTGTAGTGAAATACATCCACTGTGCTGCATGTGCTATGGTCAAATATTCAAATATGGGTCAAATATTCTAAATGTCAGGCATGTCTCCCAATATTTAATCACCTAAATAACTGGCCTGTTTTTTTTAAGGTACTGAGCAGCTCCCATTAACTTTGGTGGAAGTATGGATGCCCAGCACCTCTGAAAATCAGGCCAGTTTTATTAGGGTGCCTAATTATGTATTTAGGTGCCTATCTTTCAGCAAACAGGTTTTCAAATTTTGTCCTGCATATCCAAACATATTAATAATGTAAAAGGACAATCCCAATGGAACATCAATAGCACAGCAGCTACCATGGAAGAACACAATAAAAGAGTTGGCACCCTGCACAAAATGTGCACATGAAGGCTCTGAACAATGAATTTGAAATGGGGGGTAGCATTTGAAGAGGAAATTTCAAGCCTTCTCTAATACATAAGCAGTAACATCAGCATCATTCTGAGGCTTCCAGGAAGTATCTTTTGTTGAGTAAAGTTTTAAATTGATGCAGAAATATACCATATAAAGGGGTGAGTTAAGCAAAAGAACAAGTTTAGAATGGTAGTGAGTGGTGTCTAAGCAGAAACTAGAATCTAAAAGGGGAAGGAGAAACACTGAAAGAGGCAGAAAGAAGTAAGAGATAGAGAAAAGGGAAAGAGAGGAAGGAAAGAAGTAAGGGATGTCTTGAAAGGGAGAAAAAGTAAAAAAGGGAATGGGCTCAAGAGAAATGAGAGAGAACCTGAAGCAAAAAATTAGGTTAAACTGTGGAGAAGAGGCCCAAATTAAAATGTAAGAATATGCAGGAATAGAGAGAAGAGAACTGAGAGGATATTGCCGTGATGAGAATGCTCAAAGAAACAGGAAAAAAGGTGGAGCTAGAGGGAAGAAAGCCTAGGGAAAAGGGGGAAAGAATGGATTGGACTCTAGCAGAACAGAGGCAGATACAAATCATACTTCATCAGATTTGAATGAAAGTCTGCACTAGCAACATACCAAGAGAGCTGGAAAAGTGTTAAAAAGTGAAATAAAAATGCCATGACCAAAGGTCACTTTGGGGATTCAACTTTAAGCCCCAAGCTGATACCATGGATGTATTATTATTATTATTAATAATTATTATTTGTATTATAGTAGTGCCTAGAGGACCAATCACATTAAGACCCTATTGTGATAGGCAAATATGAGCTTCTTTAAGAATGTTTATAGTTTAAAACAGTGTTTCCCAGACTTGGGACGCCACTTGTTCAGGGAAAGCCCCTGGCGGGCCGGGCCAGTTTGTTTACCTGCCGCGTCCGCAGGTTCGGCCGATCGCAGCTCCCTCTGGCTGCGGTTCGCCGCTCCAGGCCAATGGGAGCTGCGGGAAGTGGCGGCCGGTACGTCCCTCGGCCTGTGCCGCTCTTGCAGCCCCCATTGGCCTGCAGCGGTGAACCGCGGCCAGTGGGAGCCGCGATCGGCCGAACCTGCGGACGCGGCAGGTAAACAAACCAGCCCGGCCCGCCAGGGGCTTTCCCTGAACAAGCGGCGTCCGAAGTTTGGGAAACACTGCTTTAAAATATGAATCTATTTAGACTAAAAAGGTTTTATTGTATTAATATTGAAGAACAACTATATATGTTTAAAATAACAATTTTTCCCTAAGTGCCTAAAACCTTTCAAGGTTCTGACATCCCTATAATGAACACTAATAAAAGGTGAAAAGGCAGCTGTTGTGAATGCTTGGAACTAGTATAAGCAGCAAGAAGAGAATTTCCTTTTTCTTTTTTAAATAAAGCTGGGAAGTACGAGGCCTTCTAAATAATAAAAGAACGTTCACCTCCCACCTTTTTTCTTCTAACAACAACCCTGATGCTGCATGAGAATAATTCTGCTCCTCACAGGCACATTTCAGCTGAATACATTGTGTTCAGCGGCCGCAGGAACATTGAGTGGCATGACGCCAATAAGACTTGTCTACAATTTTTGGATGGAAAACAGACCCATAATTCACCACTGGTACAGCAACACCAGTGACAGCTGTAGCTGAACCCTGCCCAAGGGTTAGATGACTTGGTGCAAAGCACCTAAGCCACACAACAGCTTTCACCATTGCTGCCACTGGTGGCGAATTACAGGTCCATTTTTGCCAGCATATGTTCAGCTTTAGATGGCACAGTAGTGAGAGGACTGTGGAAAATGGTGAATTCTTTGTATTATTTTTCTAAATATCATATGCCCTATAGCATATCTATGTTATTACCCTGCCCGAATGCCTAGTTAACGGAAAAGGAGGTTGTTAAAGAAACCAGACAGGAAAAGTACAACCATGGCGTAGATAAGAAGTATCTCCTAAAAACGCAATAGCCAGGTTTATAGCTGTGAAGTGGGACTCCTCAGCCCCAACCCTGGTGACAAGGCTGTTTGAGTAGGCTGAGAATCTGAAGATGAAAAGACTCTAATTGGTTAAAGGATCTGCCCTACAAAGGAGGAGGAGGAGGAAACTGTAAGCAGCTGCAGGCTGACACAGAGATTGACTGGGAGTGAGATGTCTGCAGCAAGCAAGTGGTAACTTGGTGCCCTGAGAGAATGGAGAGGCATTGGGGGCTCAGTCAGGTCTACCCAAGGGCTCGAGGGGAATGCCAAATGTGAGTATGACAATATGCTTGTTGTTTTTTGTTATTTGAAATCCACTTCTCTAAGCTCTATATACCTTTTGGCAAAATAAACCATACTTTGTCTGGAAGGAGCTGCTTCTGTGTCACTGCATACTGTTGCTATCCACCTGCTCCTGGAGGAAAATTCTTGCAGGTGCCAAGCACACTGAGCCTGCTAAATAACATGGCTGACGACCAGCAGAGTGTAACCCAAAGAGCAGTGGCGGCACAGGCCAGCCATTTGGAAGGGGAGCACTTGGGGAACTGGGAAAAGGTCTCAACAGGGGCAGCCTACCCAGGGAGCATTACAAGGGTAATAATTAGTAACCTTTTAGTAAATTAAGGTGGCCTCTGCTCTTTCCAGGTTCATTAGAAACTGCCATCAGTCAGTTGCTTTCGCTTTTTGGTCCTATTTCCGTTATTTCATTCAGTATTTTTTTCAGATTAGTTTTCATATAGTAATGTTGTATGCAAACCACAACTTGCTTCCTTTTTATCTCAGTATAACAATCCTTATGTCCCCCATTTAAGTAAAATTTATTGGTAATAGTTTGAATACAGCATCATTTTTCTCTGATTTCAGGCAGTGTAATTAAAATGGGGTAAAGTATAAAACAGCCTTGAATGCATTTTTATAGGGAAAAAAATAATTAAATAACACAACTTACATCAAAGGATGGAAATACAATATTGTTAAGCTTTGGGCCTCACAAGGTATTTTCAATTAAGAATTACTTTGCATATGTTATTTAAATACGGCAAGGCCCTCAAGTTGGAAGAGAGTTCCACTGAGAATGCCCAATGGGAGAAGAAAACAAGTGAACACTAGCCAGCAAAAGATTGGCTTACTTAAAAACCATTAATAAGAGATCTTGTGAAAAGGGCATCTGTCTGCAGAGTGAGTAGATACAGAGCATTTTCATCAGATACTATTTTTTCACATAAGTAAATCACTAATGTAAACTGAGACTGGAAAAATACTGGTTAGCTAAAGCAGCTCTGGTCCAAAATTAATTAGTAAAAATAACTTAATTCTACCTCCCATAAACTTGTGTTTATGTTAAAGTTTTTACCTATTTTCTAAATGGTCCCAAAAAGGCAAGCAACCCCACAGTTTGTTACGTGAAGTGCCTGCTGAAACATGCAAGTAATAACATTGTGAAATTACATTATCTGACAAGTATCAAAAGCTTATTGAGGTAAGCCAATGAAATCTGCAGGGAAATGAAGACAGGATGACTTTTCACTAGTGAAATTCCATAGCAGTTTACTGAACACTGAAAGAAATGTCAGCAGTAAAACAAGTGTCAACAAACTTCATGCTTCGGTGGAGAAAACTGCAGCTACTAATACGGTAACATCAGTTTATTACAAATAAACCATGAGATAGTCTCAAAAGGAGTTTATTGTATCAATATGTGCAGTCAAAATAGCTAAGGCATCTTTGTTGCAGTCCAGAAATGATAAAACAGAAAAGGTTTTTACCACATGCTATGTGAAATATGCCTGTCAGGTCCAACTGCCAATATACACACTTTGAAGGAAACCACCTGAATCTTCCATTATTTGATGGAACAAGCAGACAACAACAAGAATGTCTAAGTGTCAGAGCTTTTTGTAGAAGAAATTAATATTCATCAACACATCTTAATTCAGTCATCAACTCAGGCACTGGAATGAAGCATGTCATTCAGTCTAGAAGATCTCTAGTCCAAATCAAACAAACTAGGAGGGAATGTCTGGTTCCAGCAAGAGCTCTTGTTAAAAAGCTTAACTGATGTTTTCTCAATGGCAGAAAAACATTTTTATCACTTGATCAAGACCCAATTCTTGTACAAATTAATTCAGCTCAGGTAACACAATGAAAGCAATGTTTAGTAGTAAGAAGCAACTGAAGCACAAAGAGGGCTTGTACACATGCTGCAGCAGAGATGGATCAAAAACTGATGTGATGCTTAACACCTACAAGTTGAGCTAATGGCAGTCACATGTGACATAAATAAAACAAGGCCATTCAAAATGCACCATATCATTGCCCCTTTCACATTGTAGCATCAGTGATCCTGCTCTCAATTGCTTAATACCAGCCCAAATACGCATTCATTTCACACCCAAAACTGCCAATGAATGGAACAGAAGTTTTAGGTCACAAGGATATTATATTAAGCCTGCAATGCTTTAAAGGTTGGATGAGGTTGGAAAAACATAACTAAAGTAATGGTAAGCATAATTACTTCTTAATATTTTTGAAGTATTCTTCCAAGTTGCCTCAAGTGTTGCCCTCCCTAAACCTAATTTCCCAAGCCACCTTCACTCCCCTTCTAATTCTTCCTAGAAATCACATTTGCTGCCTTGTCTACAAAAAATGAGATGGGGGAAAAAAAACCAAAAAAAACAAAGCAAATGTAACTTAGCCACCAAGACAGGTACATGACTAAGATATATTATTGCAACTCTTGTCCCGCCTCTCCTTGTCCTCTCCTTTTGTCTGTTGACATCTCTCACTTGTTATTTCATTCTGATTGAGGGCCCTGATCCTGGAATGAAAAGGTACAGCAGCATCAAGGCCTTAAACTATAAGACCTCGGGAGCAAGGACTGTGTCTTTATGTGCATGTGCGAAAGTGAGTGTGAGAGAGAGAGAACAGTTGGCACCCACTTGGGTCAATAATACATAATAAAACTGGTTGGAACATTTTAGATTACATAAATTTTTGATGAAATATACTGTTTTGTCGAAGTTGAAACGTTTTGCTGAGACGTATATATTTTGGTTAAGTTTTTGTGGGGAAGGTTTTGAGAGTCAGGGAGCAAGACATGATGGTTAGGGCCGTGGCCAGGGATGTGGGGTACCCAGGCTCAAGTCTCTTCTCTGCCTGATTCAGAGAAATCTGGGATAAAAAAAATCTCTACTCTGAATCAGGCTGAGAACAGACTTGAGCTTGGGTCTCGCATTAACCACTAGGCTGCACCTACAGGTACAACCTTCCCAACTGAAAAGCAGAGGTTTCAGTCTAAAACAATACCATTTATGTGAAAAGATTCAAAAGGTTTAATTTTTGTACCAATGAATAATGAAAACAAATGTCAAAACCTTGAAAGCTGCCATTCAGCAGAATTGTCATCTCTAGGCCAGCTCTAATAAATTAAAAAAAAAAAAAGAAAAAAAGATGAAATGTTCAAAAATTTGTTTCTGATTTGCCATTTCTTTTTATAAGTGCAGTTGGAAGGGGCTAATGTAACATTCACAAAATAAGAATAAGCCATCTTATGTAAATGTAATGATTTATGATTCTGGAAAAAAGTATTTATATTCTGCTTTGCCCATTCTTTCCTCAGCAGCCTCCCAGCCCCAGATCTTGGCTGATTCAAAAATGCTAAGAACCAAAACAGTATTTTCCACCCAGTAATAAGAGCTGTGTAGTGAAAGATGTAGGTGTACAGCTGCCATATCTACCACTGCCTCTTGCTCCTTTCCCTTAGAAATCATTGTAGGTTGTTAAATTATTTTGCTCTTGGACATATTCATCATTCTCTACTTCCTGCCATTTTTCTGTTCTACATGCTTCTAGTTTTTCATTTCCAGTTCTTTGAACATTCCTTCTGTCAGATAAACCAAATACACAACCCAATAAACAAGCTGTAACACAATAAAATGTTCCTGTTTTTTTTAAATGGTGAAAATACCTGTTTAAACAGGGCATTGTAGGTAATTTCTATTAGGAGCAAAGGGAAGAAATGTGTGTTTACTAAAAAGCAAAGAACAAAATCCATAAGGGATCTTTTCAGACTTCTAAGAGAGCATCGTAAAAAATAGTCAGTAAAATACTAAACTTAAGTACAGATATCAGGGGTGCTGGAACAATTTGTATAGTGGGGGTGCTGAGAGCCACTGAACCAAACTGTAAACCCTGTATATGATGGAAATCACTTCAAGTCATGGGGTGTGGCAGCACCCCCACATGGCTACTTCTAGCACGTACGGTGGGTAGACGGAATGGAACAAGTCACCTTTGCCCATTCTGCTGTGCAAAGAGAGAACACAATCACATCTTCTGTGCTCCCAGAGTGCAAGAGTCATAGTGCCTCCTGCAGACTCCCCAAACACAGCAATGCCACGGCCTATGATTCTGCTCCCTTTTGCACCAGCCAACAGAAAGGGGAGTTTATGCTGAACACTCTGTAAGAGTGTATTAGTGGCTACTGTACCACGTAGTGTCTCTGGGACCTGCTATTGCATCAGAGCTCCTCCATGTCATTGAAAGCCCCAATCAAGCTCAAACCAGAGAATAGTAGCTGAAGTTGCTTTAATGTCAGAATAAACACAAATCAAATATGAAGCCTCACTTTCC
Organism: Chelonia mydas; assembly: GCF_015237465.2. Taxonomy (NCBI): domain Eukaryota; kingdom Metazoa; phylum Chordata; order Testudines; family Cheloniidae; genus Chelonia; species Chelonia mydas. The sequence goes on from NC_057852.1 coordinate 44,459,165, forward strand.
AACTGTATTTTGCAATTACCTTTTATAGGACATTATTTCTATTTGCAACAAAATGAAATACCACATGGTATGTCTGCACTGGAGCTGCAGGTGTAATTTCCAGCTTGGTTAGACATAGCTGTGCTAGCTTTGATTGACCTAGCATGTTAAAAATAGCAGTGTGACTGGAGGGGTGCAGGTGATGGGAAAGACTTTCAGACAGGATTATACATATCTTGAGTTTCAGACAGGATTGTACTTGGGATGGTTAGTCTGTCCCAATGTCCTTGCTCCAGCAGCTACACTGCAATTTGTAATGTGCTAGCTCCATCAAAGGTAATGTATGTATGTCTAACCAAGCTGGAAATCAAACCTCCAGCTCAAGAGTAGACATACCCTAAGACAGAAATGCCCAAAATTCAGTCTCAATAACAGGCAGAGTCCAAACCTGCTCCCACAGAAACAGATGAAGATCAGACAGAGCTGAGACCACTAAAATCTTCCCTAGCATCGTCATCTTCCCTTTGCTGGTATCCAGTGGAAATAAGAACCAGAAAGACAGAAAATAAAAAAGGGTATTGAAAAAAACCAAACATTTTGGATTCTCTGGACTGATGGTAAAAACAATTCACCTATGGACACAAATAGTGCTAATTAAATAGCAACATTTGGTGGTTATGTAGATATTAGTGGATAAATAGCTATGCCTTATATAGAGAACAGGACTGAGCCCAGAATGTTTTGTTTATTATATTTTCAATCCTCAGGTATTGAAGGCATTTTTTACAGTACACCTGAAATGAGGTGTACCCACTGCTGAAACCTCTTTATGGAAAGAAGCTTCCATTTTGTGACAGCATACCATATGACATCAGCACCAACATGAACAAGTACCATCCTGTGCCACATTTCTCTTGGCATTCATTTGTATTTTCACACTTCCACTTTTAGAAGTGATGACAAAAAGGCTGAATATGAATTATGATGCTATTCAGCAAAACAGTAGGAACTTTGGGGGAAAAAACTTGTGGCATGGAAAGTAATTCCCATGTATTTTTAAACATTCTCCCCAAGCTCACTGACTTTGGATAAACTTAATTACACTCACTGAGAAATTAAGAGAAAGAAGAAAGCTCTGATTGAGATAAAGAATTGAGTCAATCATTTAATATATTTATAATCTGAATGCTCAAAATATGTACACATTGATAAAAGAAGATATTAAAAATATTATGAACAATAATGTATAGTGCAATGTTGGCTGCTGAAATTGGATAATGCTAATTGTCGCTCACTTAGAAGACATAGAATCTGCATTTAGGGATTTAGTTGATACATAAAGGTCATAATTCACCACCTAAATAGCTACTTTGATTGTTAGTTCCGGCAACTTATCTGAAAGAAGAGAAGCAGGAGGAATTCCACACAGCTAGAAGCTTCAAATTGACACCAGGTCCTCAATGTGCAAACTATGGAAGATACCTCTCAGGATTCAGCACGTCCAAGAGAACAGATGGATGTATGGGATACACATGTCGATAGCCCAATCTGTAAGAAAAAAAAATCAAGCTTCTCCATAAAGAGTTCTCCAGCCATCCAAGGAAGACTGGTCCTTGTTGGAGATTTAATACTCAGAAAAATCAAAACAACATGCTGCAAGGCACAGGTGGACAACAGGACAATATGCTGCCTTCACAGAACCAATACATGAGAAACCAGTCTACAATTGGGATAATCTTCTGAAGTCTATGAGTAAGGATTTATTGGTCATGGTTCGTTTCGGACACTAATGACACTGCTTCGCAGGATATCTCACAGGTAGTAAGAAACTCAGAAGTGTGCTGAAGAAGAAGAATGTCCAAGAAATCATCCTGTCCAACAAGCAAAGAAAGATAGAAGGCAGAAGATTCTGAAAGTGAATTGCTGGCTAGGTAAGTGGTGTAAGATGCAGGGCTTTGATTTTGGAGAACATTGGTCCACCTTCTATGGAGTGAGGGGGCTGAACGGTTTGGATGTCCTTCACCTCAGTAGAACATGGGCCAATCTCCTTGGGACAGGCTGGCTAGAGTAGTCAGGAGGGGATTAAACTAATAGCAAAAAGGGAGAGTAAAAAGAGGAAATGTTGGTGTTACTGAAACATGTTAGGATGATTCACACTATTGGAATGTTAAAATCAATGGTTATAACCTATTTAGGAAGGATCAAGTGGGCAAAAGAGGAGAGGAAATGGCACTCTCTCAAAAAATGGCATTACCTGTTTCCGAGTCACTGATAACTCAAAGAAAAATATCTTGAATGCTTATGAATCAATGTCCTAACAGATAAAACACAAGATGCAGTACTAGCTAATGTCTGCTACAGATCACCAAATCACATTAGAGAAAAGGATGACCACCTCTTTATGCATCTATGTGATCATAGGGGACTTCAATCTGAGTGACATATGCTGGAGGTCTCATGCTGCCAGTACTAAAATATCCTTGGAATTTCTAAACTGTATAGATGACTATTTTCTAACCCAAACAGTGTTGCTACCAACAGAAGGGAATTCTATATTAGACCATGTCCTAATAGATAAAGAGGAACTGATCACAGAACTAAAAGTTAATGGTAGGTTAGTTACAAGTGATCCTGACTGGATCACATATATAATGTGCAAGCAAAATAAAGTCCAGACAGGTGATATATACACCTGGTCCTTTAATAGGGCCAATTTCATGAAGTTAAAAACAATTCTGAGCCAAATCAGCTGGGAGGAACAATTTAAATAAAAAAATGCAAATGATAATTGGCAATCATTTAACAACATTTTACTGGATGCCCCAAAAGTCACAATTGAGGGGAAAACTGGTGCTAGTTAAAAATCCAACCTGGTTTGGAGGAGAAGTGAAGGCTTCCAAAAATGCCATAATAAAAATAATATACAACAAATGGAAGAAAGGGGAAGTTAATAGTAATGGATATAAATCAGAAGCTAGGAAATGTAGAAAATTGATAAGGGAAGCAAAGGGACACCAGGAGATATCTATGGCAAGCAGAGTTAAGGATAATGAGGTTTTTTTTAATTATATTAGGAACAAAAAGAATCCTGATAATGGTATTGGTCCACTATTAAATAGAAGTGATAGAATGATCAGTGCTAATGAAGAAAAGGCAGAAGTGTTCCATAATATTTCTGTTCTGTATTGGGGAAAAGATAGATGATATAGCCTCATCAAATGGTGATAACAAGCTGCCCTTTTCACTAGTATCTCTTGAGGATGTTAAACAAAAGCTACTAAAGTTAGACATCAGGTTAAGATAACTTGCATTTAAGAGTTTTAAAAGAGCTAGCTAAGGAGCTCGCTGAACCATTAATATTGATTTTCAATAACTTTTGGAACACTGGGAAAGTTCCTGAAGACTGGAAAAAAGTTAAAGTTGTGGCAATTTTTAAAAAAGGTAAACAGTATGACCCAGATAATTACAAGTCTGTCAACCTGACACCAATCCCAGGCAAGATAATGGAATGGATGATACGGGACTCAATTAATAACACAATCCAATGGCTGAAAGCTGAAGCTAGACAGACTCAGACAGGAAATAAGGTGTAAATGTTTAATGGTGAGAGTTATTAACTATTAAAAAATTATCAAAGGTTGTGGATTCTCGATAACTGGCCATTTTTAAACCAATATTAGATGCTTTTTCCAATTATTCTGGGGAAGTTCTATGGCCCAGAATAGAACTGTGTTGTACAGGAGGTCAGACTACGTGATCACAATGGTCCCTTCTGGCGTTAGAATCTATGAATCTGTAGAAGAATTAGGGCCTAATCCTGTTCTCATTTAAATCAACTCCAACAGGATATTGGTAGGGACTTAAAAGAATATAGGTCTATAACTCTAATTTTCAATGAGTTCTCAATAAAAAGGAAACAGGACAGGCAGAAATGTCGGTGACTGTTAGAATATAAATATCACAGTTCAGTGTACACCCACTTCTCCACCTGCATGAGAATCTCTGATCTCACAGGAAGCAAGGAGTGTTCTAAAACTTTCCAGTCCTGCTTTCCTCTATGGGACTAAGATATGGGAAATCTGCAGACTCTGAATTCAGTGAGTCCAGCAGAAGAGCTGCTAGATCCTTCTGCATTGGAGCATGCTATAGTCATTTTAGGAAAATATGCATTTTTTTTCCATTTTATCTCTCCAGCGTGCTCTGATAATCTAATTAATTTTAAAGATGGTTGCCTATTTTTCCTCCCCAGTGCTCTGTATTTCTAGTTTTCAAGTACTGTCAGGGGTCCACTTTTTCTTTCAAACTATAATAATTTTAAGATAAAACATTAGGCCCCGATCCTATAATCCCTCTATGCAAGTGGTCCCATATTACCTTATGGGGTATGTCTATATTGCAGCTGGGAGCAAGCCTCCCAGCCTTGGTGAACAGACTCACATTAGCAGGGTTTAAGCTATCATGCTTAAAATAGCAGTATGGAGGTTGCAGTTCAGGCTGGAGCTAGGGCTTTCAAGTCCAACCAACCCCGTAGGCTTCAGAGCCCAAACTCCAATCCCAGATGCACTGTCTACACTCCACAAAAAGGAAAGGAGTACTTGTTAAGGTGCCACAAGTACTCCTTTTCTTTTTGTGGATACAGACTAACACGGCTGCTACTCTGAAACCTGTCTATACTCCAATCGCTCCCAGATACAGTATAGATATGCCCATGAAGACCGACTTGCTTCAGGGGTCTGCCCACACAGAGAAGCTTGCAGAATTTAAGCCTTCGTATGCTAAGAGAAAGAGAGACATCAGCAGGGCCAATCTCCACAGTCTTTGAAATATATCCTTCAACCGCCAGTGGTTCCTAACAACATTTATCACTCATACATTTATCAGAATACTACTGCAGACTTTCAAATTCCAGTGTTGCTATGTAAAAGAAATTTTCAGTGTTTTTGTATTTTATTTCCAAGCATAAAAAAAAACCACGTTATAATTCCAAATTGACTGAGAACCCAAAACAAACAGAGTGGCAGTAAGACTTTTTTCCCTTAGCCAACAATATCTTTAACCAAACTTTCCATTTCCTTTGTTTACAAGTTCCCACTAATTCTCTTGTTGCCAGTTAATATAGATTTTGAGAGCACCCGTCATCTAGAAAATTACTCTTAAATGGGATAGAAAACATTTTAATCTGCAATAAAATTGCCATTGATCACTGGTCTCCATGCTTTCTCCCATAACTGTTACGTATGCATGTAAATAAGTGAAAGTGACAAAATAAATGTGGAGAGATTTGGTTCAATTTCTTTTTCTATTCTGCACTAAAGTCTGAGTTTTGCTCTTCACAAATATTTTCTGTAAGAAAAACTGAAATGCATATGTTGCAATTAAAATTATACAATAAAATTACAAATAATTCCTTTAAAAATAGATTAAATTAAGTGTTTGTGCAAATGGCAGGAATGGAAAATGAAGATGTGTGTTTAGCCTCTGAATAGCTAAACAGCCTCCAACATCACCTGTCAGCTGCCAGAATCCTGCATCCCTCTCAGTCAGGCTTCTTTTCAGGACACTCTACTGAGACAGCCTTTGTTGCTCTGAAGGATGTCCTTGTGACCATAGACAGGGGAAGTAAAATCTATATTCATCTTGCTGGGCTACATACCTGATACCATCAACCACCAAATATTCCTGAGCCACCTCTAAGGAAGTTCAGGGATGAACAGAAATGCCCTGAAATGGCTCATGGTCTCCCTCTCAGAATGGCTGGGCAGGCACCCCTTTCAAGGGGTGCACTAACTTACTTTTCCATGGGAAAAAGAGGGCAAAAATGGGAGGAACTGGGCCTCAGAGAGATGTCTTGATGACACAATGCTCTCCATGTGCTTCTGAATCACCACTCTGATGCACAGTACTCCCCTGTTGCCGTCCTATTCCAGAGCTGATCCTAAAGGTATACGCTAACCCTGAGTGGGGACAGGAGAAACACAGATATAAATAGTATTTGTGAACACCAGGCTTTTCCCTGAATTGAACAGATTCACTTGAAATGGAAACAGAATACAAAAAAGTTAAGGAAGCCATGAAACCACCACAAGCACTTCAAAGCAAAAGCTGGTTCGTTACCATACCTCCCCTCACCTATTCATGTGCTCAATAGTTCCCTTCAAATTATATCTAATTTAGCATCTTGTTTTTACCATCAAACCAATAAATAATGCTATATGTAACCAAAAGAAATGTAACCAAAAGAGTATCTGATTGCTGATTTTTACTGATGCTATGACAAAATATAAGAGGGCACATGATTAAAGCATAGAATTTTACAAGGAAAGTAGATCAGGAACTTCTATTTTCCTTGCATCAGAACACCAGAGCCAGGGGGCATTAAATTAAATTAAAATATGGGAAATTCAAAACTAACAAAAAGAAATACCTTTACATAATGTATAATTAGACTGAGGAACTCATTGCCACAGGAAATCATGGTAGCCAAGATTAACAAGGTTCAAAAAAGACTGGATGTTTAGAAGGTATAAAATGTATTCATAGTTATAATTAATTATAATAAAAATTTGCAGAAGGGATATTAAACATCATGCTTCAGTATTTACGCCAATCTCTAATTACTGGAGACCAGGATGAGACCTAAAATTGGGGCCAGATTATCCCACACCTTGCCAACCCTGGGGTTTTTCCACTTTCCTCTAAAGTAGCTGGTACTGCCCACTGTCAGAGACAGGATACAGGACCAAAATGACCTCGGTATGATCCATTGTGGTAATGTCTATGTTTCCATGTTCCATGTTCCTTTCGATAGGCCCTAAACACTGCTTTGGGGTATTTCTAATATAGCTCTTTCTGTCCCTACAGATAAGAATAAAATTGTAGCAGTTTCTAAATAAGAGCTAAAATGTGAAGCAAATGCCTTTGCCAAAAATATAATAGCTACCTCTGAACAGCGCCTTTAATTTAATCTCTGACTTCTTTTTAATAAAAACAATATTCCTCTCCCCCACTCCCCATTAAAAGCCATTTTGGCTTAGATCTGCAGCAAACACAAAGCAAAAGGCCCAAGCTAGGGTTGTTACTGAAAAAAACTGCCATTTCATGAACACAGAGGCTACACTGTCACCACACTATGGCATTCATCACATTAAATTTCATTAATCTGTGAGGTAATAAAACCCTATATGCTGCCTATTCCGCAAGAATTAAGAGTATTCATGCCAAACCATAAAGTTTTTTCTTACTTAATGTTTTTCAAAAGTAGTAATCCAGCAGCATGATTATCTCTTTGCTATAAGCATCAAAACTAAAATGACTTATGGCTCTAATTACAACCAGTTTTTAAAAATTTTTCACTAAAGGCACAGATGCTTTATAATGGGATTAGCCAGAGATGCTTTGTAGTGGGATTAACCAGTATAATCTTTTCATTCACCAAAGACAGGATCTCAGTGTTGCTTTAATTCCTTTCACCTACACAACAGTTTGCACCATAATATTTTGTTGGTAACACAATCTGTTCATTCCCATTCTATAAGTAGTGATTTTTTTCCTGTGGAATTAGAACAAGGGAAAGGGGGAGGAGGGGAAAAATTATGTTTATACACTGTTTTGGGATAGGTATTTGGGGACCTAAAAATCTTGCCAACTTCCAGAACTTTAGATTTTATTAGCACTGCTTGTTGTTCCTTAAAAGGTTTTAGGGCTTCATGTCAACTGAGCTAAATAAAAAGACCTCAGACTCTCCAATTAGTGTTCAGAAAAAACCAACTACTGGAGCATTGAGACATTTTACCTGCAGAGAAATATCTGGTTTCCATAACTGAATAACCACATCTTGCTTTTGTTTATTGTGTTTTAGAGGTTTATGATAAACAAAGTTGCTTGATTTCAGGAGAGTTTCACCAGGCATAAATTTGGCCCTCTAAGGAAATAATTTAGGCCCCGCAATTTACACCATGCAGACAGATTGCTGTAGTGACTTCATTGAGTTGCCTTGTGAGTGTAGCTGTCCATTCACTCATTGCAAATTACAGGACTAAAGCTTTAGAACTTAGATTTTAATTATTTCACTTCTGCTTATGTCACGTTGTAACATCAGAATATGTAATTATCATGGAAATGATGGCTGTGGGGCATTGTATTTGGTTACATTGCTGCTTTTAAGGACAAAACTCTCAGTCATCTTGATGGGAGCAGGAGCAGGCACTAAGTACTGTGGGCAAGAACATCCAAAAATGTGTCCATTCCAGGTGTCACTTGTAAGCGATGTGGCTTACAGCGTATTTCAACATATTTATGTCCTGGAATCTCTCCTTTCATATTTTATGGTATTGTTTCCTTTTTTGTTCTTTTGTGCCCCTCTTTTCATGTGGATGTACTCTTTCTCTAGGACAGAAAAGGGTTTTTTTTGAGGGGGGGGGGGTTGGACTAATTTAGCAAATTATTCACATTTCTGTGAAAGAAATAAGCTCTGTATCAATAGCCAAGTGAAGTAGCCCTTTCCTGGCAGCAGTTAACACCTTATTTTTTCTGCCAGAAACCTCTTTATGGTGATTCGGAATACAGTCATCTCATTTGCAGTGAGATAGTTCTTTCTTTGTTAGAATGAGAAGATGGTGTTTTAGTCTAGAAGAAACTTACACCAAGCACTAAAAATGTTGTGAAAAAAAAATCTAACTACTGTATTTTAATGTTTTTACTAATGAATGGAATATATGCCTAACCCACCCACCCCCCAAAAAATCACAAATTTTCCAGCCCAATGATGTAAGGATCCCCCAAATCAGTGCAGTATCCACTCACATGTTAAGCATTTAGATTCATTGATTGTGAATCTCCTCAAAAACATGAATATTGGATAAATCAGCCAGTTTCAAAATATCAGAGAGCAATGCTGGGTGGGGAGAAGAGTCCAGAAAGAATAAAAGGAGGAGTGCAGGAAAATAGGGTCCTGGACTAGGGAAAGAGATGTGGAATGGGAAGAGGAGAAAGGACTATAGGAAACTTGCAGAGGGAAAATGGAAGGGTGTGGGACCAGATGAGTGAGTTGGCTAACCTTGAAGGTTTCAAAACTCCTTGGGAGCCAGTTCCCAAGGGCTGAAGGAATGAGCTAGGCAGTCTTGAATTATTATCATCACCCCTGAGACATGGAGTAGTAGACCTTAAAGATGCCCATCCCTTGCTGAACCTCAGAAAGACAAAGTGATGGCATAGAGAAATAAGTGGAAGGGAAAAAAAATCCAGAGGGCAAATGGTCAGAGAGACAAAGACATGGAAGAAAACTACAATAGTGGTGGGGAGAGAGAAAGTGTGTGTATCGTGGCCAGAAGGGAGTTGATAGGAAAATTTTAAAAAATAGTACAGTCCAAAAGGAGGAAGAGAGATAATATGCAATAATATAAAGACCAAATGGAAAGAAATGAAGGGCAGAGAGGCAGAGAAGTGAGGAGAGACAGAGAGATATGAGAGAAACCAAGGGAGGTATGAAAGATTACATAAGTTTAAAAATTATGTACCATTTACTAGAAAAGCCAAACACTAGTCTGTGGTTCCAAAAAAAGTCAGCTGCAAAAGTTCATCTGCTAGAGCTCAGCCTTGTCCTTGTATATTTTAGCAGTTTTAATTAAAATGTTACATAATCCTAATTCTAAGTAATTTAACTATATTTTCTGTTCCAATTTCAGGCACTTAGAGAATGTGGAATCCATCTACTTCTGACTCATACTTCTGAAACAATCAGAAAGCTCAATGTAGAGTGTACTGTCAAAAGGCCAAAGCCATAAATCTCATGAGTCTGTAAGCAGTCTGAACAAAGCACCGGAAGTTACACTGTAGGGAACTGGCAGGAAGATGGACTGGATGACCTAATAAGTGTTTTCCATTAATTTCTATGAGGCTATTAATATAGACTAGTACTTGACCTTTCTAGTAAACTGTGTATCTACTGCTACATGGGTAGTCTGAAGAGCATTCAATTGCTTTTTAGTTACCTTCAAATTTTCACAGAAGTAATAGGAGGATAGAGTATTGGGCAGTTTGCCCCAGTCCCTTGTTGAGGATTGAAGGTGTAAAGAACTTTCTCCCACCCCTTCTATACTTCTCAGAAGGTCCAGGGACAAACTCACTCCTTGCATTCAAGGCAGCACACAACTGATCCCTCAGCAGTTCACTTTGTCCCAAAGAGGGCACGAAGGGACTATGGTGAGGCCATGCCTCCCCTCCCACATCACAATATCTTGTTGAACTGACTGCCTATAGAAAGTGAAGCATATTGCACTATCCATATTGATCCTCCTGTTCCTTTCATATGCAGGTGCAGAGCTCAATGTCCAGGTTCCATAACCAGAGTATGCCTCTGTATCAAGGGAGGCTAGGTATTGTAAACCACCCTCCAGATGTCCAGGTAAGCACTCTTCCACCATATGAGTTATTGCCTGCAACACTGATCATAGCACGGAGAGGAAACTAAACCAAACAGGTGCATAGTTGCAGGAACTCTGGACAAGCCAGAGAATAACCTGTTGATCCTGAGTGAGGATCCACAATCAAGTGGACAAAGAGGCAAATTCACTGAACTTAGTGAGTGTTAGACTCTTTCCAACGAATGCCTCCATTCTATAAGAACATAGTTTTCAGCTGCTTGGAGGCACCGATTGTCTACACATGGTAAAGTGACAGTAGCATTCTTGTCCAGGAGTGCATGAGCTGCCATAGCAAAGGGCTATCATGAGATCAGCTGTGGTGTCACACCCCATTCCACAGGAGTGGAATTCTTCCCCTGAATACAAAGAGACCTTCGAGTTGGTGCTGCATATTGTGTCCTGTCTGAAAATGAGATGTCAGCTGGAGATATAATAAATTGGTTTAATCTGTCACAGCTCTCCAGTCAGATTTAACAATAATGGCATCTCATCAAAGGCCTAGCAGAGCTGTGTGTGCTTGCACATACAAACTGGAGGTGGGTGTATAATTCAAGCAGCTGCTAACAACATGAGTGTCCAAATTCAACTCTGTCTTAACAAGCTGAGGATGGTGGCTGCGCCCCTAGACTGCGGAGCATTATTCATCTGGAGCAAATACCAGAGCTAATACAAATGTACACAGGATCAAAGGGTCTGCTCCCCAGGAGGTTCCTGATAGGACTGAGGTGTGTGTATACTCCCTAAACCCACTTGGGAGTTCCAGAAGTGACTCATCGCTTCAATATATTTGGATACTCTGTACATTTGTTTAAAATGTACCCTCCTTACTAAAAGCAAAGGATGTTGCAGACCTTCTTTGCACAAACCTTGTCAACAGTGGCAGTTGACAACCGAAAGAGAAACATTGTTCACCTCAGGATTGACAATCAATGTATCTTTTTCAAAAGAACACAATCATTCAATTGGTCTGAAATCAACAAGATTAAATTTAGTAAAGACAAGTGCCAAGTACTACACTTAGGAAGGAAAAATTGACTACAAAATGGGGAACAGGTAGGTGGTAGTATTGCTGAAAAGGATCAGGGTATCATAATGAATCAAAAAATAAATAAGAGTTAACAATGTGATGCAATTGTGAAAAAGGCTAATATTCTTTGGGGTGTATAAATAGAAGTATTGTAAGTAAGACAGAGACAATTATTCCACTCTACTCAGCACTGGTGAGGCCTCAGCTGAAATACTGTGTCCAGTTCTGGGTGTCACACTTTAGGAAAGATGGGGACAAAGTGGAGACAGTCTAGACGAGTGCAAAAAATATGATAAAGGGTTTAGGAAGTTTGACCTATGTGGAAAAGTTGAAAAAACTGGGCATGATTAGTCTTGAGAAAAGAAGACTTTGGGGGGACCCAAGAACAGTCTTCAAATATGTTAAAGGCTGTTACAGAGAGGACAGTGATCAATTGTTCTCCGTGTCCACTGAAAGTAGGACAAGAAGTAATGGACTTAATCTGCAGCAAGAGAGATTTAGGTTAGATATTAGGAAAAACTTTCTAACTATAAGAGTAGTTAAGTTTTGGCAGAGCCTTCCAAGGAAGGCTGTGGAATCCCCCCCTCATTGGAGGTTTTTAAGGACAGGTTGGACAAACACCTATCAGGGATCATCTAGGTTTACTACTTCAGTGCACCAGGCTGGACTTCATGACCTCTCAAGGCCCCTTCCAGCCCTCCATTTCTATTATTCTAAGATTTTCCCTTTCCTCAACCTCCACATGCAAAATAGATAAGTAGAAGTGGATGAATAATTCAAAAAGCAAATTCATGTCAAGAGTATTTGCCACATTCTAGAAATAGTTCGTAAACTTTTTTCTTCCCCCACCAGAATGTTTGTGGGAAGCAAAAGGTTTCTGAATATTTGTGCACATGTGTTCACAGGAAAATTCTCATCAAAAGTGCTAGGGTGGCTATCTTGAATTCTCATCCTGTGAGTCAGCACAGAAATCATAGCATGTGTCCTACAGGGGATGTCATTCACAAACCACAAATATCAATTAATTATTAGCTAAACAGTTGAAGATACAGGGGCAAACTCTCCACTCACTTATTTCTGTTCATTTAAATGGAGAGAATTTGGACCATGGCAAATAATTCACCAGTAACCCACAGGCAGAAATATGTTCACATAAAGTGTTTGTTGAACCAATTTGAACAACAAACAAACAAATTAAAATCAAAATTTATTTACAGATAATTTCCAAACAGGAAAAAACCTAATATTTCAAGTGCATTATTGTCTATGTAGAGTTCATCTAGCACCATTATTATCAACATATCTGTTCAATTTAGAATTGTCTCCCTCCATTAAGATGAACTTTCCTTAATAGCCTCTATCATGGAATTGTTTTGCCCTCACACCCCATGACTCAACTCCCCCACATCCTGAAAGGAAAACAGCTTCCTCACTCCAAACCCTTTTTACTGATCCAGCAAAATTATCGTATGTAAGTCCAGAGTTTTTTGTTGTTGTTTGATTTGGAGACCTAGAGAAGTTTATAGAATAAACCACCTTCAGTTTGAGCCTCTTGAGATACAGTTTTGATTCCTTGTAACCACAGAGAGTTACAAAATATCTTACATGAGCAGTTCTTGGTGGATCAGCTATCGGGCCAAGTGAGCAAAGAGGAGATTGAATTAAATGTTAGAACTCAAAATATGAAATTTCCTCAGCTGCCCACGATTATTTCCTCACTGCTTCCAAGTGAAGGCAGAAAGATAATTCCCCTGCAGACTGCTCTATGAGGGCTGGGTATGCAGCTGGCAGAAATTCAAGGCTATATTTAAAGTCAGGGGAGTGAGGGTGCTGAGGTTGAAGGGCTGTTTGGCGTTGCAGAGAGGCTTTTTCACCCAGAAAAACTGTTTTCTGAGGGGAGAAGGGGAAAGGCTTTACAGAGCACTCTTTCCAAGCAATAGAATCTTAAAATATGTAAAATCTGAAGCATGCATAGAAAGAAAATAAATCTTCTAAAACCCTACTGGCATTGTGGTGGTTTCTCCTTCTGTTGTGTAAGACAAAATCTGCGTTGGTACTACTAACATAAGCACTTCTTGGCTAGGAATAAAAAGGATGTCTTGGAACAATGGATGTGATTAATCAGTAGGCATTTGTGTGTGTCCAACACTCATTTACTGAGGATCTGCAAGTGGTTCGACATTAATTATTTGTTTAGATTAATCTACGTGGTATAAAAGAGTGTCCATCACAATCTTTGGTCAAGCCGTGACAAACTCTTAAAATATATTCAAATACGAAGTGTGAGACTAAAAATACAAAATGAAACAAGAATGCTACTGCCCAATGCATTGCCCTGGTAGGAATTTTCATTCTATGTACAAAGGTCAGTGAAGGTCTCTCCTGTATAATGTTGACCCCAATTGTACAGAACAGTAGACTACAGTAAATCTATGAACTATTCATAACCCAGCCTAGTTTTTCATTTATTAGACCTGAATTTACTGATCTTAACTTAAAATGCATGTAGAGTACTTAAAATGTAGTTCAGTGTATATCTTTTGTAACTGTTGCCTTATTTCCCCATGAGATTTCTGGAGGGAGTATTAAACTACCTGTGCTATTGCAAGATGCATAATATAAGAATTACGTGATCCTTTATATTACAGGAAAATCTTTAAATGGTCTCAGTAGAGCTGGGAGTACTCCCAGAAAACCCTTTGAGTGAATAAGGTTGTCTTTAATGAAAAGTTTTTAAAATCTTGCCAAATTACTCATAAGCCTATTCATACTTGTTTAAAACCAATTGAGAATTTAAAAGTGAAAGGAAAATTAATTTTGGGAGTAACTGTTCACAATAACTTTTAAACATTAGATGAGGAAGGGTCTAGTGACCTGAGGATAGTCTAGTGACCTGAATGCAGGTGGGGGAATTGGATACCAATGAGTTCTAATCCCAGCTCTGATACTTACTGTCTTTGAGCCTGCACAACTCACTTAACCTTTCTGCCTCTGATTTCCTGTCTGTAAAATACATCATTATACTAACTTACCTACTTGACATGAGTGTAATGAGGATGAATTAATGTCTGGAAAGGATTTTGAAGATGAAAAGAACTATGTACAAAGCTCTAACTATCATTTGAGAACTCTAAAGTAGCCCAGAAGAAGCCAGAAGGACTTGTTACCACAGACTGAAGGGGTGGAATAGTAATACAGTATGGAAGGATATGTGGGAATTCCAAAAAAGAAAAGCAGCAGGGAGTAAAGGAGGGAGATCCTGAAAAGACTCAATCTCTTATTTACAGAGATCCTGGACATAAGCTTGTGTTCCCATTAGTGCTGGAGGAATAAGAAATGCTGCCAATATATGTGTAATGTGAACAATATTTTAAAATACAACTTTTCCTTCCTATGAGAAGCATTTTCCAAACCCTTTATTGAGTTTCTTGCATTTGTTCTCTACTGTTCTCTGTCCTGCTTTTCCTATTTTTCCTCTGTTTGATACTCTTTCTTCCCTCAGGCTGTGCCCATTCCTCTGGTGTTTCTCTTTCAGGGCAAAGCTCCAGATCCAACTGAAGTCCATTGGAATTTTGCTACTGAGTTCAGCCAAAGCAGAATTAAATCCTGTTTCCATTGTATTATCCCCCCTTAAAACCATTAGTTAGTTACAATTATTTTTTCCCATTCAACTCTGGGGTGGAGTTTCCCCTGAGACATGTACACTGGACTTCTCTGTGCAAAACACTTAGTGGGAATATAATAAATAATTCTGCAATTTCCATGTTGTCTGATGCAATGAGGTTCTTCCTTCGGGAGAATTTTCCTTGAGATTAGGATTCCTTGGATGGCAGACTTACTTTCTACCTCTACCTTCCTCCCCCACAAAAAATTAGAACATGCAAGAGGGCACTGCATGTCACCCAAAGATGAAGGGCAAGAGACAGGCAACAAATCCTTCACTCTTAAACACATCAATAGTAAGCGGGGAGTCAGGTTTCACCAGCAACCAGAGATCCCAGGTAGATGATAGGTGTTGCCAACTCTCAACATTTTATTTCACATCTCTGGTACTTAATGGTTTCTTAATGCTGCAATTCCTGGAATCAGGTCATTACTTAAGAAGTTCAGCTTTCATTCTTAAAGTAAAAAGTGAATTTCTAGATCATACAGTTGCAGAGAAAAGCCTGAAAAAAAATTAAGTGCTCAAAAATCATTAAAAAGAACACCAAATTTATTATTATTATTTTAAATCTCAGGGTTTTGCAGGCCTGACTCATGATTTTAAATACTTGGGGATGGAAATATTACACACATCTCTCCAATGAGAGATGGTTGGGCAAATGCTACTTTATTTTTCTTCGCACTCCTTCCCAACAAGGCGAAGCGTAGAGCAACAAGCTGTGGGTCATCCTCTTCGCCCTTTCTACTGGATCCTCACACTAATTTAGTTCAGCACAAAACAGATTCACCTGTGCCTATTATCTTAAAAGCTGGGGATTGAGGAGTTTCCCAGACAACTCTGAGCTTGTTAGTTCTCACAAGTGAATGAGACTATACCCAGTGCATTAAAAGTGAGCATTTATGAAATGATGATGAAATAAAAAACCATAGGCTGACACCCAGGAAATTTGGCATCTCAATGCTCTCAAATACAGAGCTGGTCAGGGAGTTTTTGACAAAACATTTTTTTGTCAAAAAAGCCAATTCTTCAGAACTGAAACTGTTTGCTAAACAAGTTCTGTTTCAGTGAACCTCTTAGCTCAAAAAATGATGAAAAATAATTACAAAATGAAAAAAAAAACAGTTTTCTGATTCAAAAGATTTTTCATTAGACTAAAAAAAAGAAAAAGAAAAACAGTTGAAATACAAACAAATCATTTTGAAATTATTGAAACAGAACATTTTGATTGACCTGAATTTTTTTTCCAAATTTACAGTTCATGAAAATATTTTAGATTTTGAGTTTTTCCTCTTAATTTTAGACAGAAAAAAATTGTGAACTCTCAAAAATACCTTTACCTACTCTCACTCATATTCAGATAGCATACTCGTCTACCTATTAACAAATACACTGAAGTGCTTCAGAACAGTGGAGGAAAAGAGGATGGGGACTGATTTCATGAAAACTATTATGTGCCCATTTATGTTTAACCATCACAAACCAGAACAGTCATGGGCACAGAGAAATGAAAAATCAGTGAGAGGTCTAGGAAATCGTGCCCTGGAAATAGTTGTGGTTTGCAGTGATTGACTGTGGTGTTGGGTGCTGTGGTTTTTTTAATTTGTTTTTTGGCTTTTTTGTTTTGTTGTTGTTTTAATTGGCACATTTTACAAAAATAGAAATTAAAAGCAGTTGAGTGTCGTGGGCATATACTGGGCTTTCTAAGGTGGAAACAATAAATAAGCTGCATTTTGCAAGAAACTGTTTTTAAGAAGTTTGAAAGGGGCTCCCTGACTTTATACTTTATATATTCTCCCAATGTAGGTACTTATAGGCCATGCTAAAGTTACTTTTTAACCTTCTCTTTGTTAAAATAGATAGATTGATCTTCTTTAGTCTCTCACTGTACATCAGGTATTGCAGACTTCAAATCATTATTGTCACTCTTTTCTGAACCCTTTCCCATTTGTCAACATCCTTTTTAAAGTTGAAAGTAACAGACATGATCAAGTGACAGTCACATGATGACAGTCACCTGTAATTATGATGGAGGTATAACTAACCAGGAGGAAAAACCCTGAAGATGAGTAAAAATAATACCGAACAAATATTTTACCACAGAAATTGCCAACATCTAACTATTCGACTACAAAATATCCTAGATGCCAACTACAGCCGCTCCCAATTTATGGACAGCAATATTAATGTAATATATCTAAAATAGCCAAATGTATCACATATTAAATACCAGCAACATGATTGTTTCCTTTACCTTATTCCATCTGGCATCTGGATAGCTTGCTTGGTAATTTGCTGGCTGACTACCAGCATTCTGACTGGCAGAACAAGCTGCCTCACTCCAGATTGACCGATGGCCAACTGGTAGAAATTGCAGCCAACTTTTCATCTCCCTCTTTTCTGAATTCCCTTAGCTGTTTAGGAAACAGCAACACAATAAAGCAATAAGACTCCAATTCCCCACATTGGCAATATTCTGCCCTCTCTGCTCCCCAAAATGTGGGGTTATAGGGTGCCTTCCAGGGAATTATAATAAATAAATAAATATCAGCCGCTACCCTTATAAGTCACTGGCATCCTTTCCTGTTTATTCCCCTGGTTAAATTTCTTTATTCCCTTCTACATTGCTCTTATTCCAATTCCATCTTCAGTTTCCACCTTCTCCGCATTTTTGTCTTTTCTCCCTTTAAATTTAGTCTCTCTTTTTCTGTGTGACCAAAATATAATATTGTTTTACATACCAAAGGGGCTTGAGCTCTTCTTCAGTTTTCCACTGTAGTACTCTCTCTTCAAATTTGATCCCTACCCATCCCCAATTCGGTTCCCTCCTGTTTGTTCAGCCTGTTCATTCTGCTATATTGCTATCCCTTCTTTTCATCTTCCTCTTTCTCCCACCCTTTGTTTTTCTGTCCTTTTGACACTTCCTTCCCATATTCCCTGTTGTTCTTTTTCCCTTTCACCTCACTGATTGCTGGCAACCTGGGAGCACTTCACACAACTGGCCTGCTTCTTTCCATCAATCCCTCTTACTATCATCACTCCCTGATCTCCCTAGAACACAACACCAGAGTGGGCAGCCATACTCTGAGCAGAACAGCTCTCTCTTATGTTAAACAGAGTGAAGTGGGTTCCTCTGATCAGTATTGAGCTCTCACCCTGGGCCTGTGTTCCTGGAAGAGCAGGTGGCAATGATGATCAAAGGACAGAGGAAAAGAAACAGCTGGAAATGTGCAGTTTTTTCTGTACAACCAGTAAGTATGGGAAGATGAGGAGAAGCTTGGGATCTCTTCTTAATCAAGAGATAATGAAGGTCAGGAATTGGTCTTGCCTGTGAGGTAATTTTTCTTTCATGAGAGTGTTAGGTGGTGGTGTGTACACCCCCCCCACACACACACACACACACACGCCACTGCTGCCACCGCCACCACCTGCATTCCTGACTTGTCCAAGTTTCACATTAAATTCACGGGGAGATTTGGATCAGGCAGGAATGGGTCCTCCATTTCCACGTAAGGCGAGTGGAGCCCTAGAGTAGCCCCTACCAGTGTTGATGGGATTATCCCTAGGAGTTTCACATATTAATCAAGAACAGGGTATAAGTGTGGATTGTAAAGACGTCCTTTAGAATATGGGGCATATGTTTATATGAAGAATCCCATTCTTTTACTATTTCTACCCTATACCTCCCCACAGTGCTTTCGACTAATTTTAAAGAAGGCAAACGCTCCAAACGTTAGTATAAAATTCCTCCCAGCTTAAAGAGCTTCTCTAAATGAGCTGCTGGACAATCAAATAGAGCCAAATATTTCAAGCTGCTAATAATACTTTTACATTTTTACTGCTGTCTCTTGTACTGGCCCATCTTGGGAAACATGCATGTACTCCACAGCAAATACATTTATACCTTTAACAAGAAAATACAATACACATACTTGGACAAATTGTGGTTTCTCATATATAAAACTACTTGAAGTCAATGGAGCAATGGGTATAAAGATTGTATTTGGTCCTCTACATAAAAAAAAAAGAGAAGGTTGGTCATGTAGTTAAGGCACAAGACTGGAATCAGTAGACCTGAGCTCTATTCTCAGACTTCCTAATTGTGTTGGGCAAGTTATTTAAGGTACAGACGTGGGTATCTAAATTTAGGCACCTAAATCGATAGTGTGGGCCTGATTCAAAGCCCTTTGAAGCCTACAGCAAATGATTTTCACAGGCAATAAGCACCCCTATCTCCCACTGAAATCAGTTCAGAACCTCTAGCTGGCACTCACATTTGAAATTTTTGGCTTCAAATGTAAAGCACAACTAGTAGTATAAAGGAGGAGAAATCCTCCAAAACCTCAGAAACTTTGCTGTAGTTCTAACGACCAAAGATTAAGAAAAGCAAAATCTTTTAAATTTAAAAAGCTTTAAATTTATTGTTTTCATATCATGTGCCAAACATCTATCATGAAGTCATGGAAGTATAAAATAATGGTTTGCAGTTGCACCTTCCCAGATGATGAGGCAAGGATATGGCAAAGAGAGCAAGCAAGTTTTACTGAAAACATAGACCCTACCTAATTGGCCAAGGATGAGCAAACACTCCCCAATGGAATCTTGCAAACAAAAACTCTGAGCTTTTTAAATACAGCATGACAACATAATCACTGTTTCCATCACAATCTTTCCTATCAGAAAACTTGATTACTGAATGATAATAGATTGCAGTGTTCCACCTAACAAGAGAGCCAAAATTGCTTGGATCTTCTGTATCCAAAATTTACTGCAGGCTAAGCAGAGCTGAAGGCCAGTTGTCCAGGAATTTTTTTATTGTTAAAACACACTGAAACTATTGTTTAATACTCCTGCTTTCAGAATGGCTGGCTAAGGGGATAGAAATCCCCAGTCATGTTTATCTGTTCCTGGATCCTTCTTATGAGCCCCTGTAAATGCAGACCAGCATTATCACATTTTAAACACCTAGGCAACCTATCAGAGCTCCAGGAAAGTAACACACATGCTGTAAAGTCAATTGTGAAAAAAAATGTTCCTAATAGAAAAGACATGAGTCCTTTTTTTTATTCCAACTATTCCTTTTTAAGGAAGAGTCTTGTGGAAAAGCCATTTTGGAATATCAATTAGAAATAAAATCAAGTTACTGAGTGACATTTGGGTTCTACACAGCTGGAGAAAGAAATGCTTTCACCTGTGCACAGTCAAAAACAAAGGAGCATATGTTTTACGGTTAGTTTTACGTTTAGAGGGAGAGTACAAGGAGAGATGGGTTTGGAAAGAGTGTAAATTCAGGGACCAAAAGCCAAAACTGGGAAGAACTAGGGAAAGGAAATTATAATAGTCTGGGGAAATTGTCCCTTCTCTCCTCGTGAAAAAGGGACAATTTTCCATGACACTTACATCACATCTGAGCAGAGTAACAGCTGGATCCTACAAAATGTTAAGTCATCTGGCCCCATTCCAGTAAAGCACTTAAGCACGTACTTAACTTTAATCGGGTGCGTAGGCCTATTAGACTAATCACATGGTTAAATACTTTGCTGGTTTAGAGTAAGAGTTCTCAGACTATTACAGCCTAAAAGCCTGTGTAATCTCCAACAGGCAGGAGTAGTTACTGCTGTAATTAGAGCAGGGCAAAACATTTCATTGAAAACATGGCAGCTTTTCAAAATCAAAAACAACTTTCATGAAAAGGTTTGGCCTGTTCACCAAAACCAAAAATTCAAAGATAAAACTACAAATTTGTTTCCCCCCCATTTCTCGCCCTCTTTCCCTTTTTGCTATTAAATTCAGCAGAACAAAGAAAAGCTTTTGGAGGACAGGGAGAGTCCCACTTTTGTTTTCCTTTTTTCACTCTAATTTTTCAAAACTTCATCTATTTTTAATAAGTTACACAAAGGAAGAAGGTGGGAAAGGGGGAACCCACCAACCTGGACATTACTCATTTTACTGCATGCAATGGTAAAAGAGGAGAAAGGGGGAAAACTCCTCAAAATTAAAAATTTCAAAAATTTGAAATTAAAAAATGTGGAAAATCATTGCATTTCAAGCTCTGCAAAATGGGAACAACTTCAATTATTTTTGTGATTTTTTTTTATCATTTTTTGACCAGCGCTAGTTGTAATCATGATTGTAGCAAACTTTAATTAAAATGTACTATGAAATAATAAATATTAATAGCAAATAGCAACAGCACAAGAAGGATCTAGGCCCATGACTGCAACTCTGAGTGCAGCAAAAGAAACTGTCACAGGACCTGCAGCTTCTCCGGCAATTACTAAGCAGAGCCAGGAGCAACAGTTAATCCTTGTGGATTCAGATTCTCAGTCAACAGACATTTTTCCTTCCCATCATTCCACCAGCAGCTGATAAGCTGCCCTATCTCCTACCAGCCTGGGGGTATGTAGTTGCAACATAAGAGGGACAGAAACTGCCCCCTAAAAAGTCAATATGCTGATACTTCAGTATTTACATATGTAGGCAATGGGTGCATCATTGGTCATCTTCTGAAAAGATTACAGATGAATTCCATTTTATGTTCACTAATTATTCATAAGATACCCTATGACTATGTCTTTTCTAAATGGAGCTATAGACCAATAATTTAATTGTCCACCTGGGTGGAAGTAGAAGATGAGAAAAGAAATCTGCCAACCCCTTCTCACTCCAAACTAGCTGGTTTCTGCTTCTAAATGTTCAGCCGTCTACGAATTTCTTTCCTCTATATATTCTCTGTGGTTTGCATTAGCAGATGTTTAAATAGTATGACATATTATTCACTTCAGTCCACAGCTCTGAGAGTTTTGCATAGCATTCCCCCTTGCTAGCACTGTCACAAATAAATCATTGCTATAATCCATAAAATAAGTGGACCTATGGAGCATGTACATAGTGTTTTAAATTAATCTTTTAGGGGGAAATGTCACAGTAACCACCCTGCTTATAAAGTCACACACTATTCTAAATGGAAATGTGTAGTGCAAGACAGCGTGTGACATTACAATCCAGATGTGGAATTTAACTAGCACAGCAGCTATTTCTATAAGTGCAACATCGACCTCTTTACAAATTCCAAAGTCATGTCCAGGACACTGATTGCTTCTGACATTTGATATGGAAATCACAGAAGCCATTCACAGTTAGGGGTCCTTCGCCCCCATAGTTCTCTCATTGTCTATGCCGCCTTGAAATATTTAGGAAGTTTATGACTATGCTTTCAAATTTTTCGGGTTCAGTGGTAAAAATGTGTACTGAATCTTGGATTCTGTCTTTGAAAAAACTCATTTTGTAAAGTGACGTACGGATATGGAGCACAATGAACAGTCACGTTTTAATGAAAAAAACATGAAACAGCAGGACATTATTTTAATGCAAACAATCATGATTGGCCTAAGATGTAGTTATATATAATTTTTAGTATGATGTTGGATAATTTAGCTTCATGTGAATTCAATCTTCTGGGGTATTTGAATCACTTTTGATCTACATTTGGTTTGATGACATATTGAGGCAAAAAACTCTTAAATGCTTCTCTAAAGGAAAAAACTTTTTTACATGCTCTTCCAGCAGTCACTTCTCTTTTAATCTATTTATTTTCCTAGGAGATTCATTTTTGTGATGCACGTGAAATGGTGTTATTTAGGGATAAAAGCTACATGAAAGCATTCAAAATGTACCTGGGTAAAAACCCACAGGGCTAGAACCCAGGACCATAATCATTCTGGGCTACTGATGTGTCCAGACTAGACTCTTCTAGAAAGACCCTATTAGGCTGGGCTCAGCAGGAAGCACCATCCAGTAGGACATACCATCCAGCAGGCTCTGAGTGGCAGTTCCTCATAGCCCACTGATTGGCTGGCACCAGTACTTAAGCCAGGAAGCCATGATAAGGAGTTGTGTGAGCAACAGTACATACTCCCCACCTTTCTTGCTTCAGACCCTGTGTGAGAGATACTTCAGCTTCTGACCCCAGCGAGCCTCCTGGTTTATCCTCTGGCCTCTCTTGGACCTCCCACTAACCTGACCCTGCCTGCCTACTGACACCTGACTCCTTGCTTGCCCTCTGGCCTCTCTTGGACTCTGACCCTCTGGTACCTGACTTAGCCCAACTGCTGCTCCGACCAGTAGGTCTGACACTGCCACACACACACCTGGTCGCGACAATCAGGTTATCAGCATATTTTGTGCAAATATTTTCAGATTGGATGACCATTCTCTGCCAAAGAGTGCTTTGAGTAGGCAGACCACACTTTTGCCATATGTCGGAATGAGTTTGAGATCTGCAGAAATCCCTATCTTTTATTTATGTTGAATACTTCACAGTGTTCTAACAGAAACCCCTGGGGTTTCATCTGTTGTGCTAACTTGACACCATGTAAATATTAATATTTATTCATTAAGTTATAATGTTGCCAACTCTCACAATTTTATCACACGTTTCACAACATTTGGTGCTTCCTTAAAGCCCCAGCTCTGGGAGTCAACTGATTATGTGAGAATCAAAACTTTCATTTACTTTTTTTCCCAACCTTGATGATTGCAGAGAAAAAACTGAAAATATGACTTGAGTATACCCTATAAGCTCAACCATAAAACAGAAAAATAAACCCAAAAATCATTTTTAATCTTATTTTTAAGCCCTCCTCATGATTTCTGAATGTTTAGAGCGACAATATTGAGTTATAACAAAATGAAAATTACATTTTGGCCTCACTTGTATTCTACTTCTTTTTAAATCAATGGTAATTTCAATTGGTATATTCAGGAATGGTATATCAAAAAAGTACCAAGCAAAGAATCTAAAGCCTCTCTACTCTCTGGTTTTAGGAGTTTCTGATTTAATGCATTCCAGCAATGAAGCCTGATTGGTTCATGTGTAACTTATTTGATTTATTCCATAATTCACTTATCTAAAAATTCTTCACACATACACACACCCTTTCTGAACAGACAATTCCATGTTTATGAAAATGTTTAAACAGTTTGGTTTTGTTCCAATACAGAATGTAAACAATTTTGAAACCTCAAAAGTTGCTGTGAAACAGAATTGTGGTCCTTTGGTCAGCTCTAAATCATTGCTTCCAAGATCTTCGTTCAGCATAGTATTTGTCCTGATATTTTATATTCACCTAACTTACTAAAAAACCTTTTTCAGATCAGATGTGTGCTATCTGAAGGAGTTTTATTTTGGCCATCTGCCAAAAATGTTTGTGTCAGGGTTTCATAGTATATCCTGACCTAGAGAAGCTCAGTGATTCGGAACTGGATTTCTTCAAGGGTTCAAATAAATATAGTGTTTGTGTCTTTCTACCTCCTACAGATCTATGTGGCAAGCCCACATGCTCTATTTTGCTGATGCAAATGAATTGATGTTGTGAAAATTTAGTTTTATGTAGTGTTTTTAATTACAGTAATCATTCATGCAGTGAATCATTTTGATTGTAAAAACAAAACCAAATGCTAATGGCACAATAAAAAAATGAATCCATAAACTTACCATTTAGCTGTTCCAGAGCAGAAATATTCAATTGTAGTGCAATGAGATACATTATCACAGTTCTGTTCCTAGTACCTACTCAAATGCCATATTACAAAGTTTACCCTTTTCTTTCACCTCAAAGTGTGTGTGTGCATTTGTGTGAGAGAGACATACATAGATTCTCCTTGTGCTTGGAATGTCTCCTTGTGGTGGGTGTGATATTCTCAGGAATTCTACCTCAGTTTCCCACAATGATCTTCAGCCTACCCTGGCTGTCAACCACTATAAAAAGTAACAAGTCACTTAATCCAAAGCCAATAAACATACCTAACAAAAGAATCCCTATCCCAGGCAGGCTCATCCTTCAGCCCCCTTCCTCACAGTTGGGATTCCAGCTACAATGGTTTGCCCTCCTGCTTAGCGAGTGGCTCCATGGCTCTTTTCTAATCAGCCATCTGTCTCTGGTCTATTTTCTTCTCAAGGACTCAAGCCACAGTCCTCCTGAATCTAGGGACCAAGCCAGGCTCCTTTCCCCATGCAGAAGCAGCATGTCTGCTCTCCTTCACCAACAGCCCTCAAACTGCTTAGCTTTCTTCCTCTTAAGTCCAATGGCGTGTACAGGTGTAATGGGGTGGGACTAATTGCACAGAGCTCACTAGCAGGCTGCCCTATTACAGTGTGCTCTTATATAAGTGGATACTAACAAATTTCAGCTCAAAACAGAGACTGAGAATGCAAATTGTGGCCAAAGTGCCTTGTTGGAATTTTGCCCTTTCCTTTCTTTCTGGTCACAACTGCTGCATTTTAAATCTCTTCTTTACCCTTTTCTCCCTGGCTAGGAAAGAGAGTAAGCAGCCTTCTCTAAAAAATATGCTAATAAGCGAACTTTCTAATTACTGCCATATTACCTTCTCATTCGCTCACTAAGGGAAAAAGTCTTAACACAGGGCACATTCTGAGTAACTGGGGAATACGCTGGGTGATTCTGCAGGGGTTGGAAGAAAACAATCCCTCCCGCTCCCGTCTCTGAATTGACAGGACCATAGCCTGAAGTCAACAGTAGCTACTGCTCCCCTCTGTGCAGTCCCCTGCTGTCCCCTCTGTGCAGAATTTTGACCAGAGAACATGCTTAGCTATGTGCCTGCTAGTATCACCTCTGCTTCTACTTGACCCTTGCTTACCCTGGTCCTCTGACCTTCTGACATGGCTTACTATGCAGAAATGTACTCTGTTGCATGCAGAGGACCACAGAGCCTACATGTGAGCTGCTAGCCACATCCCACTACACAAGTTCTGTTGTGCTCAGGGCCCTTCATGCTTGAGGAAGTGTATGTGTTTGTGTATATACATTCTGAAGGGGGAAAACTGGCCAGATTTGCTAAGTACAGATCCAGAAGCAACTGACACTCCCATAAAAGCCTGCCCATCTTGCATATCCAAACATATCATGCTTGCAAATGTCACATTTCATCACAATGTGTGTCTATCAGGGGAAGGTGCAACCCACATTTTTGTTTTTGTCTATGAATATTTTTGATGCTAGTGTCACGATACCCTAAATTATTGTTTGTTTGGCAATATTTTTCTTGGTTTGTTTTTTAAAGATTATTTAGTCATTGCTCTGTCAGTGTAAGGATAATTTTCCTGGCAGCCCCTGACACTGTACAGTGCTGCTGCCTTGCTTAGGATGGGTAACTCATTCCTCAGCCACAAATGAAAATGATTGCCAAGATTATCATGACACCATCAATTCTCTATCAGAAAAAACAAATAAGCCCACTTACTTTCCTCCAGTATGACAGATGGACAGCTTCTATGATTGTGTGTGAAGCAGTCAAACCCCGAGACTTCATAAAGCTGCACAGGAGACAGGGCATGTATCTATTTTCTTTACACATATATAGTGCAGGGGATCAAGAACACATTGCCTCCTGAAATCTCAGTATCTAGGATCAACAGACAAATGTCATTTCCAAATCGCAGACAATGTTCTAATAAACAGTTATACTTTTCCAACTGCACTTTTAAACCCAATCTCCTCCCTGTAATGGTCTGGAAAAGACTAATGTATAGCACAAAGAAACATCAAGCTCCTCTGAAGTTTCTGCTGTGGAGAGCTCTGCATGGTTGGCATACTTTCTGTGCTGCTTGCACAGCAGCAAGCATCTCCTTTTGTTGATGATGCAGATTGTTTCCAAATTGCTAAGCATGACTTTTTCCTCAGCCACTTGCTCCTGAAACTTGAAAGAAAAATAGTTCAGATTTAATCAGAAAAATGCTTCACAGATTTCATAGGGACGTAGAGGGGGAAAAAGCTGTTTCACAGTTTTATTGGGGCCACGAGTGAGGGGCTAAACGAAACCTTCAGGCACTCTGTCACAAGTTATTTTCACTTCTTACAATTTGCACAACCAAGTGAGTGGCAACATGTCTATCTTCTCTTCTTGTTTTTCACCAAATGAAACTAGCATGACTTTTAAAAAAAACCATGTTTTTAGCTAATAGCACCCATCCCTCTATTATTTTCAGATTGATTCTATGTGCAACGGAACCAGTTTTCTCATTAAATACAAAAATAAATTATTATCCAAATGAGATTTACCAGTTGTTGTGGATTATGTTTGGTATGCTCACTGCATGGAAGAAGGCAGCGACACATGGTAGTGGTTTTAACTAGGCCATGTCTTTATTAGTCAAAATACATCCAAGGTTCCCATTGGGGGACAGCCCAGTGCAGTCACTCACACCCCATTGATCCTTTGCCAATTCTTGGGGTACTCCCACTGCAGGGGAAGCCAACTATCACACAAGGTGGTTTTTTGGGCGCCTCCACCTGTCTACTAACATCCCTCCCCCTTTTGGGGGTTGAGGCAAGGGGGGACCTTGGCCCCCAGGCCAGCACTGCCATAGAGCGCATTGGTGGGATTGCCCAACAAGTTCCTACACTGGGAATCTGCCTCAAGGAGGCACCAGCATCAGCTTGGCTGCCTCCAACCCACCCCACGTGGGCCACCTCAGAGTTTAGATGATCATCCAGGAACAAACTGGCACCTATGTCAGAGAAGTGAACTCCATCCTCTTGATCAAACTCAGCTGCACTCTGAATTATGCAGTCATATCAGATAACCAAGCCATCTCAGAACTCCAGACATTTCAATACTTTCCAGCTGGCCTTCCTCCAGGCTCTATCCACTTTTTGTGGGTGGACTGCAGTTCACCAAACCCTGCAGGCCAGCATCTTCAATCATAATATCCACATGCTGGGAGGCTTGTTTCCCAGTAGTCCAATATCCCACTTAGCCTTCCAAATCCATTTGAGCCTAGAGCATGTGCTCAGGGGGTTCTCGCTTTGGTGTATAACAATGGCGTCCAGCATGTCCTTACAGAATGCCAGCCCACAGAAAAGAGGCATTTACTTTCTGCAATGCCAAGACAAAAAAATCACATCCAGCACTAGGCCCAACTGCAAACCTCTCACTGAATTACACACTCTCTTGTAAACCCAGTGCACAGTGCTGTGCCCACAAATTCATGTGCTCCAACACATTTTATATAATAGATATGGGAAAGGAACTCAGTTAAAAACTGTGGCACTTACAGCCCCTCCAACTACCACCCTGAATAGCCAATTAGCTGTAGTGAGACCAGTTTGGGGTTCTGGTGCTAATGCTTGGAATCTGCTGACCTGCAGTGGAGAGAGCTTCAGCTATGCCGGTGTACAGCCCAGGCATATGCTTGGCAGTGAAAAGAACATTGCATGCACATTTCTGTTTGGAAGCATTAATTGTTTAACATTTCTAGACATAGGCATAGCCTTAGTCAGATTAAGGATTCTTTGCAGGTGAGTCACTCCTTCCCCTCTCATAAAAAGAGACAGGGAAGAAATTCCAAAGTTGAGCCATTTCCTCCATTCAGGAATCTGGTAATGAGTGTTCGGTTCACCCAGCAACTGACTAGTGCACTCACACTGCAGCAAGTCTGTGGGTCCAGGAAACACCCATCTTCCTGGAAGAATTCTGCGCTGGCACTGAGTGATGTGCTCCTGCAGGATTAGTATATAAGGACAGAGATGGACACACTGAAAGCCTTTTAAGGAAGAGTCTTGGCTGGGGTGGGGGATTAAGCTCCAACCTACACCAGTGCCTTGCATTGAGGCCCCAGTTAGAACATAGGGTTCAGGGGAACTACCACCAAAGTTTCCCATTTACACAAGACCAGACTGCAGCTGTGCAAAGCTGCAAGTTGCATCATGCTTTGAATACATGGCTCAGTCTCATGAGCACTGAGGGACAGAGATATGTCAAGGACTGCTATGTTTATCCACATCCCCACCATGGCAGAGATTCTAGTGCAGAGGTGGTGCCTTACTCAACAAGCAGAGTAGCTTAACTTTATAAGTGAGAGTTCAGTGGAGGGGAAGGTGTGGGAATGTCTCTGTTGAGACATTACACCAGCCAAAATAAGCTAACAACCAGTTCAGTTCTGCACAGCATCACATACAAGCCTATTCCCTGCAGCCCATACTAGTGTTTGCTCAATGTACAGTTCACAGGGCTGTTTTGGCTTTTCAAGCACCTTCCCCAAGATGATCTATTGTCTTGGCTTCCCTTGAGAGGGGTGGGGCTCAATAAGGTGTGGGAGTAGTCATTTGTCTTCCAATCACAGATAATAGTCCTCCCACAGCTTCTACATTAGAATTTCAAAGGTTGAGTTCTCATGGACAAAGACTTCTGCACCTCAGAGGGGGAGCAGAGACAGAGAGGAGACAGGCCCACTATTTTTTTGCGGGGTGGGAGGGACAGGGAAGCAGCTGTCATAACCTCTACCGTGCAAGTGTTGTAGGGACCATGGGATTTATATGCACTGGCAGACGAAATCCTGAGAGCTCAGTTGAAAGTTATGAACATAGTATGTTTAGGAGTGGAAATTTCCCATCTTCAGGACAGAACAACCATAGAATCATAGAATCATAGAATATTAGGGTTGGAAGGGACCTCAGGAGGTCATCTAGTCCAACCCCCTGCTCAAAGCAGGACCAATCCCCAACTAAATCATCCCAGCCAGGGCTTTGTCAAGCCTGACCTTAAAAATATTTAAGAAAGGAGATTCCACCACCTCTCTAGGTAACGCATTCCTGTGCTTCACCACCCTCCTGGTGAAAAAGTTTTTCCTAATATCCAGCCTAAACCTCCCCCACTGCAACTTGAGACCATTACTCCTTGTTGTGTCATCAGCTACCACTGAGAACAGTCTAGATCCATCCTCTTTGGAACCCCCTTTCAGGTAGTTGAAAGCAGCTATCAAATCCGCCCTCATTCTTCTCTTCCGCAGACTAAACAATCCCAGTTCCCTCAGCCTCTCCTCATAAGTCATGTGTTCCAGTCCCCTAATCATTTTTGTTGCCCTCTGCTGGACTCTTTCCAATTTTTCCACATCCTTCTTGTAGAGTGGGGCCCAAAACTGGACACAGTACTCCAGATGAGGCCTCACCAATGTCGAATAGAGGGGAACGATCACGTCCCTCAATCTGCTGGCAATGCCCCTACATATACATCCCAAAATGCCATTGGCCTTCTTGGCAACAAGGGCACACTGTTGACTCATATCCAGCTTCTCGTCCACTGTAACCCCTAGGTCCTTTTCTGCAGAACTGCTGCCGAGCCATTCGGTCCCTGGTCTGTAGAGGTGCACGGGATTCTTCTGTCCTAAGTGCAGGACTCTGCACTTGTCTTTGTTGAACCTCATCAGATTTCTTTTGGCCCAGTCCTCTAATTTGTCTAGGTCCCTCTGTATCCTATCCTTACCCTCCAGCGTATCTACCTCTCCTACCAGTTTAGTGTCATCTGCAGACTTGCTGAGGGTGCAATCCACACCATCCTCCAGATCATTTATGAATATTGAACAAAACCGACCCGAGGACCGACCCTTGGGGCACTCCATTTGATAGCGGCTGCCAACTAGACATGGAGCCATTGATCACTACCCAATGAGCCCGACAATCTAGCCAACTTTCTATCCACCTTATAGTCAATTCATCCAGCCCAGACTTCTTTTACTTGCTGGCAAGAATACTGTGGGAGACCGGGTCAAAAGCTTCGCTAAAGTCAAGGAACAACACGTCCACTGCTTTCCCCTCATCCACAGAGCCAGTTATCTCATCAGAGAAGGCAATTAGATTAGTCAGGCATGACTTGCCCTTGGTGAATCCATGCTGACTGTTCCTGACCACTTTCCTCTCGTCTAAGTGCTTCAGAATTGATTCCTTGAGGACCTGCTCCATGACTTTTCCAGGGACTGAGGTGAGGTTGACTGGCCTGTAGTTCCCAGGATCCTCCTCCTTCCCTTTTTTTTTAAAGGTGGGCACTACATTAGCCTTTTTCCAGTCGTCCGGGACTTCCCCCGATCGCCATGAGTTTTCAAAGATAATGGCCAATGGCTCTGCAATCACATCCGCCAGCTCCTTTAGCACTCTCGGATGCAGCGCATCCGGCCCCATGGACTTGTGCTCTCCAGCTTTTCTAAATAATCCCAAACCACTTCTTTCTCCACAGAGGGCTGGTCACCTCCTCCCCATGCTGTGCTGCCCAGTGCAGTAGTCTGGGAGTTGACCTTCTTCGTGAAGACAGAGGCAAAAAAAGCATTGAGTACATTAGCTTTTTCCACATCCTCTGTCACTAGGCTGCCTCCCTCATTCAGAAAGGGGCCCACACTTTCCCTGACTTTCTTCTTGTTGCTAAAGTACCTGAAGAAACCCTTCTTGTTACTCTTAACATCTCTTGCTAGCTGCAACTCCAGGTGTGATTTGGCCTTCCTAATTTCACTCCTGCATGCCCAAGCAATATTTTTATACTCTTCCCTGGTCATTTGTCCAATCTTCCACTTCTTGTAAGCTTCTTTTTTGTGTTTAAGATCAGCAAAGATTTCAATGTTAAGCCAAGCTGGTCACCTGCCATATTTACTATTCTTTCTACACATCAGGACGGTTTGTCCCTGTAACCTCCATAAGGATTCTTTAAAAGACAGACAGCTCTCCTGGACTGTCCCCCTCATGATATTCTCCAAGGGGATCCTGCCCATTAGTTCCCTGAGGGAGTCAAAGTCTGCTTTCCTGAAGTCCAGGGTCCATATTCTGCTGCTCTCCTTTCTTCCCTGTGTCAGGATCCTGAACTCGACCATCTCCTGGTCACTGCCTCCCAGGTTCCCATCCACTTTTGCTTCCCCTGCTAATTCTTCCCTGTTTGTGAGCAGCAGGTCAAGAACAGCTCTGCCCCTAGTTGGTTCCTCCAGCATTTGCACCAGGAAATTGTCCCCTACACTTTCCAAAAACTTCCTGGATTGTCTGTGCACAGCTGTTTTGCTCTCCCAGCAGATATCAGGGTGATTGAAATCTCCCATAAGAACCAGGGCCTGCGATCTAGAAACTTCCGTTCGTTGCCGGAAGAAAGCCTCGTCCACCTCATCCCCCTGGTCCGGTGGTCTATAGCAGACTCCCACCACGACATCACCCTTGTTGCTCACACTTCTAAACTTAATCCAGAGTCTCTCAGGTTTTTCTGCAGTTTCATACTTGAGCTCTGAGCAGTCATACTGCTCCCTTACATACAGTGCAACTTCCCCACCTTTTCTGCCCTGCCTGTCCTTCCTGAACAGTTTATATCCATCCATGACAGTACTCCAGTCATGTGAGTTATCCCACCAAGTCTCTGTTATTCCAATCACATCACAGAAAATCTGTACCACCGGGAATATAAAAAAACCACCGAACAAAGTTTTCCTTGGCTTAATACAAAGAAAATTATGCACAATATGCACTAACTGCAGTACATAAGTCTCTAGTACAAAGATAAGATAAGTAACCAAATAGACTGATGCTACTGCCAGAACCAGCTAAGAGAAAACAGTGCTTACCCATCTCAATTTTTTTTTGAAAGAAACTCCCACTCCTGCTTACCTGTATATATTCTAACATGTCGGGTTAACTGACTTGGTTTTTGGAATGTCTTTCCACAGTGTGGACACGAATATGTAAACCCACTTCTGTCAATGTTTCGGTTGTAAGATCTAGTATTGGATACCCTTATGATGCAGTCTCTGCAGTCTCAAGTCCTAAATACATTAAGGGAGTTTGCACTAACAATGCAACTACGTAAGTGTGCAAACCTCTCACTAAAGTGCATCAGTCTGAAGCAGGGTTTTAACCAATTTAATTGCTGTAAGAAAGGGCCTTGAGTCTGTATTTGAAGTGTAAATGGACACTTCTCAATAGGTATCTGATTTTATCAGTCTTGCTGACCACATTTAGAGGGACAAAATCATCAACAACTCAATACTGGACATACAACCCATTACCAGTGATTGAAGGTTTCCATTTTCACTTCCAAAAGAGCCAGTTTCTATGCCGTACATTGGTTTGTAGCTAAGAACTGAGAGCCAGCAAGGCAGGGTACCTGCATTTGGTGCTCTGCTCAAATAAAGAGGACTCTGTACCACGAGCAAGAGCCAAGTCAGGGAGCATCACATTTAGTCCCAGACCAGGGTGATCAATCAGTCACACTACCACCTTACTGGATCAGTGATGGGCACAGAGTAAGAACTGACTAGACTAGCACAATAAGGCAAAGTGATCAGAAAAAATCTGCCCCACTGCAGTGGGGGCAGACTGGGCTCACTCCTGGGGGAGTGTTTGGCTGTGGTGAAGTCAGCCATGCACATATCCAACAGCTGCTGCTGCTGCTGCCAGTTCAGGTCTTTCAGGCCTATGGGCACGGCCCACAGCTCAGGGCAGTCAGAACTCCCTAGCAGGTCTCTGCCCAGGCCATGGGGCTCAGCCCTGTCCTCCCTAGGAATTCCTAATACCCACCACCACAGTGCCCCAGGGCTCATAAGGGAGAGGAGGTAACTCTTAACTTGGCCCAGGACTTGGCCCTTGAGCCAAGGGAACCATGAAAGTGAATTGCGGCAAAATAAAGTCATCCAGGCATGGTTCCGCTGTCTTGTTCAGCTGCCAATCCACCTGCACAGCAGCAGCTGGAAACTAGCAAACAGGAAGTCGCCCAGGACTCCTATCACTGCTCTAAATCTGATGCCAAATGATGTAAAACCTCCAGCCCACCTCCAAAGTCCTGTGGGGGCTGGAAATCTTGCAGGGCACTGTCCATCCAGTCCTTTTTTGTCATCCCGCCTTGCTTGGCTTAGGGCCCTCTTCTACAAGGAGATTTTTATCTTTCATTTTGCTAATAAGAGATCATGCTCCCACTTACACAGATTATGGAACCAGAGTTTCAACATCAAGCCAAAATACCAATCATTGTCTATGGTATTTCAGTGAAAATAGATGGTATTCTTACAAGGTTGACAACAACAGTAATTAATTCCACTGAATCATCAGCCACATTCCATTTTTCCCTCTCTCATTCAAGCACAGGTCAAGACCAGCATGATCATAGAGGTTTTTTTCATATTTAAGTTGCAGTATGTAACTATCAATCTCCAGCTTCCAAAACTATCCAAGAGAAAGGGCTTTTTTTCCTTCTTAAAGATGCGTCTTCACGCATCATCTAACTACCAGCTTCCTAGAGAATAGCAATGTTTTCTTCCCATTCTTTATTGTCTTTGTTCCTGGGCTACCTCCCCAAAAATATTCTCCCCTGGTGCATCTGCAACAATGCTTTGTACGGAGCTAGGACCCTGTTTCCCATTCCATTGAGTGCCATGAGGAAAAGACTAGGTAGGATAGTTTCCTGTTTCCGCTGGCTAGCAGCTAATAGAACTGTAGAAATTTGATACATTTTGTTTTCTACTGAGCTTTATTTTTATAAAGAATGAGAGTAAAGGGACATATTGGTCACTGGATCTCAAAGGGTGTTCATTGGATGTATTGTTTTAGTTTTTTTCTTCCTCTATTAAATTTGTTCATTCTTGAACAATGAAATTTCCTAAGGCTGTGCTGCTTAGACTGTTTCTAAGTTTATGCTAACTAAATACAGAAGTCACATGAAAACATTGAATAGTCTCAACTGCAGAAGAGATGATGGTGACCTATGTTGGGAGAACAGGCCACTCATGGTCACCTACCAGGCCTTCATTATCCCCAACATATGCAATTGCTCACTCTGTTAAAGAGGGTTCTTTCTCTCTGCCTACTCATTGGTAATATCACTTTAAGCAGCTCATCAGCTTTTTAAAGTTTTATAATAATGTATTGATTTCAGTGGGAGTTTTCCCTGAGTTGCAGGATTGGGCCTTTGCAACTGTCACATATCTTGTACACAGTTGGTTGCAGGGCTGCTACTAGAGAGGTCCTGTGCCCGATATGGACTGGCCACAGAGCTTCCGTCTCAGAGATATCAGTTCAAGATACTTTCACTAAAAGATCGTTTAATTATTCTGACAGGTATGGCAGAGGTTAGCTTAAATAAGGTATGTTATACACTGTGCCATCTCATGGCTGAATAGTAAGTTCTACATTCCTAGCAGTTGCAAAAATGTACGCTATCACACTCATTTGAAGTTCAGTATGGATAAGTCTGTTAAGTGTCTCTGGTTTTCTAATGACATGACCTGAACATGTAACAACTTGGACATCTGTCTGGCCATTAATTGCAACAACTTCTTCTGGTCAGTTTGGAATCCTTGAGTCGTCGTTTTCTTGTTCTGCATCCACCATTTGTAGAGTTTGCTCTGTTGATTGCTCTTTCTGTGGAAAGAAACTGTAGAAGTCAATGGTTTCTGTTCAGCATTCCACTGTCAGCCTCAATCACATATGAAATGGGCACTGAATTTTTTTTGTTTACAACAGCAGGAATTGTCCTTTTTCTCCATCCAATATCATATGAACGCAGTCGACAGCTTCTAGACTGGCAATTTTCTAACTGAGTGTCAACTGTTGTAAAAGTGTAAGCTCGGTTTGCCTTTTTATCCAATTTGGCTACTCTCTTCTTATCTGCCCACTTTGGAGAAAGATTTTTTTACAAAGTTGGAACAGTAGTTCTGAGTTGCCTCCCCATGCTATTGGTATGGATCTGTAGTTCAGAAGAGCAAGGAATTGATCTTCCTGCTGCAGGATTTTTTTGGCTGTCTGTAGAGGAGTCTCAGGTTCTCCATTCAGGTAATGTGCATGTCTAGTAATACAATCAAAATCATATTTCATTTGTAATTACTCAAATTCTACTGTGGTGCATTGTGGTCCTTTGTCTGTGGCTAGTTGTTATGGAATACCAAAGTGAGCAAAAGTGCACTTAAGTTTCTTGATAACACTATGACACGTTATGTCTTTCAAGTGTATTATTTCTATATACCTGAGAAAATAGCCCACTATGACCAGGTAATGATGTCCTCTGAATTCACATAAAGCTGCAACTAGTCTCTTCCACAGTCTGTCTGGTAGAGCCGTTTGTACGCTGTATGGTTCACCATTGTCTTGAGTTTATTTGTACTGTTTCTCCTTTCAAAAGTCCAATATCATCAAATACTCCATAGAGTTCTTCCACCTTTCTAACCAGTCCCACCATGGCTGCCATGCTGAGGCTGAGAAGCTGTTGGTCTTTGATCCTTTGATAACAAACTCTCTGAATGCATAACTTTTGTCTTTGTAAGTTGTTTTTGTGGTGAACTGTTCAGAATACCTCCATTGCTACTCAGAGCTGTGTCAGATGACTTCAACTCTGGGCTGGGTTAAAGGTGATTTTAAGTCCCTTCTGAGATGACTGTAACATCTGCTCCTGAGTCAATTTTAAAATGAATAGTTTTTCCATGAATATTCAGTTTCATTCCACAGGCAGGCTCTTTGCCATCACACATGATAGATCCCAGAAACAATGGCTCTTGATTGTCTGTAATATTAGTCAACTCCCCAACTGCCTTGGCATGGCAAACAGTTGCAAAATGTCCATATTTTGTGCATTTATTACACCTTGTGTGATCGACTAGATATGCATCTCTTCTTGGGCTGTGAATTTTTCCACATCTTGTGCATTTAGGCTGAAAGGCTTTGGTGTTTGCCTGGAATTTGTCCCTCTTAGCTTTAGGGGTCTTATGATAGTTACTTGTACCACTCATGCTGCATCTGTTAACAGCTTCTAAGCTAGTTTCTTGTTTTTCAGATTTGGCAAGTTTCTATAAGTTTTGCTGTTTCACCAGCTCAGACTGGTTTGCTATTTCAATAGCTCTGCACAGGATTAAGTCTGTTTTTAAGACTGCTGTAAAATATTTTTATCTGTTAACCTAATAACCAGCCTGTCGCTGATATTTTCATATTTTGCAGCCCTAGAAATAAGTTTTTGCCAATGTATGAAGAGCTTTTATAAGACATTCAACATTTTCCCCTGACCCTTGAATTCTCTGGTGAAAACATACTTTTTCATAAGCCACATTTCTCTGAGGTATAACGTATGCATCAAAGATAGCTAGAACTCTTTCATAATCATCTTTGTGACTGTCTTCAGTAAAGTCAAAGGATTTAAAGATATGCTCTGCCTTCTTCCTCATAGCATAAATTAAAGAGCATATCTGTATATCTCCAGTTTCCACGTGGAGTTCTGTAGCAATTTGACATCTTGCAAAATACTGTTTCCAGTCTGCCCACTGTGAAGGTTTGTCAAAGCTGAAGTTCTCTGGGCATTAAAAAGTGGCATGTTGATGAGATTCTGCAACTTTGTTTCTTCCCCCTCCGCCCCCCATCCATTTTGTTGTTTTGTTCCTTCTGTTTGCAGCCTTTGTTGTTGTTTTCCTTCTGTTTCAGTTCTCCTCTTGCAATCATTTACTTCTGACACCATGTCATCTATACCTTCTACACAATAGGTTGCAGGGTTGCTACTAGCAGCTCAGGTTTCTGTACCTGAGTTGAACTGACAACAGAGCTTCCTTCTCAGAGAGATACTCCAGAAGTGTATGCTACAAGACTCTTTAATGTTCCGCTAGGTATGGCTGAGGTTAGCTTAAATAAGGTACATTACACACAACACCACCTAGTGTCTGAAAAGTATAATACAATCTAGTATTCCAATACAGCAACATTATCTTTTCTGTGCTTGTGTTGTCTTGTCCACTTCACGATTTTCACTCATTCTTCACGAGGAGGCACCTGACCTTCACAGAAAAAGGTAACTTTATGCAAGACAGATGAGCCCTTGCAAATTAGAGTTGTTTTGCGTCATAATGTTATTCCCATAGGGACTGCATTCTGGAAGCGGCACTTACAAAAGATAATATTGCAACATGAATAGGTGACAAAAATCTCTATCCCATTTCTATGCTTTTGGACATCTCCTTCATATGTAGGGGAATAAAACCCTTCATCGGAGTGCTCAACATCTCTACCGGCTATACAGAAAAAAATAAAGCAAATCAATGTATTAAGATCTGTGGGGTATTTTTGTCTTGTTTTGTTTTTGTTTTTTGACATTTTATTTTCTGTAATCTTAAGATACATATCCTATAAATGCTTTACTTTAAGAATGATGAGTTGTGAAACAGTGGAAAATTAAAAATAAAAGCAAGCAGTCTCATTATTGTAAGGGTCTATTATTCAATTTAGTGTTATGGTTCCATACTAGATTGCTTCTTAACATACAATAACCAATGGAATTCCTCCTACACATCATACCTCTGAAATGTTCTACTTGAACTGTATAGCTTTCAAAAGTATAAAAAAAACCTCAAAACAATGGATTTGAGGAAGGAGCTCCTCATCTATTGTCCAAGACTTGAGACCAATAACTCTGATTCTAATAATTAGAACATAAATGTTGGATTTCTTTCTCTTTCATAGTTATCAATGGCATTTTCAAATTTTCTGAGATATTAAATTTATTTGGAAATGTATATAATTGCCTCTGTTCTTCATAAGCTTAAAATCTATTCAGTTTTGCCTCTCCTCCCATCCCTCCACTTGGGGTTTTTGCTCCACAAATAATGTAAATGACTTTCAAGGTTCTCAAGGACTACAAAGACAAAGCCATAATATTGCAGACTCTTATTGCTGTCCCTTTGAAGAATATTCACTGTATCACCAGTTACTGATGCACCACCCCGGTGGTTTTTGTACTACTATCATTATCACCAAATTTGTTTGATGGCACCACATTTTAAAAGACTGCAAACAATATCAATCTGCTTTTCTAATTATATAGCCTTCATAAAATGTACACACAAAAAACGATATTAAAAAACTTTAAGGTTGCAAAGTTAAGCACTCAAAACTCAGGAATGCCAGAATTGAGTTTGCCTGTGCAACTTTAATTAGCCCCCCTTATGAATATGCATTAAGATATGTCTTTAACGACACAATCACTTACTATTTTTTCCACAAGATCCCTGTCTCATTCCGGGCTCAATTAATGAGCAGCTATTCAATATTTTGATTTCTCCTCTTTGTTCAATGTGTGGCCCCAGACGTTACTTACTGTTCACTATTCAAATCCTGTTCTGAAGTCAGAATTATTAGTTTCCTTGTGAGCTTTTCTGTGGGGTTTATCACTATAATATAAGTGCTTCACAGACATTAATTTATTTATCTTGAGCTCACTGCTGCAAGGTGAGATGATATTACTGACATTTTACATCTGGGGAACTGAGGCACAGAGAGAATAACATCCAAAGTATTGTGACACTTTAGGAGTCCACCCAGACCAGTAAGGAGTGGTGTAACCACCTGCCCTGTAATTCTGGGTGCTTCTATGCTGTACTGCTTTGGTTCAGAACCCTGACACCAGCAGCCTGCTCACAGGGATAGAAATGGTTACCAACAAACAAAAGAAAAAATATGCTTCTAAGACTAAAACCTAACTTAACAAACTAGAGTCTTTTGTTCAAAGCAGTTTTCTCACGACAGTCATTCTTCCAGTATGGCTGATCAGTCCTGAGCCCGGATCCAACACAGAGCCCAAAGCTCTTGGTTTCATTGTCTCTTGAGGTGAAGGATGCCAAAATGGCTTGCTCTTTCTGTTTATATTCTCAATAATTATCTTTGTTTTCAAAGAGACGAAACCCTCTTGGGGGCTTATCTTGCTGTGTCCAGAAGGGAGCTGCTGCCATGTTAATTTTTGCAGTCTCCTCCCCCCAGTGTGATAGTTAAGTGGCTATCACCCCCACTTGCTAGTTTGATGGCTTTGTTTACCTTTTATGCACATATACTTCCATTGTCTCTCCTTGCTCAGTTTACATAGGAGGCACATACAATCAGGAGGAACCACATTCCTTTGTCTAGGGCAGGGTGCCTTAAGTCCTACCTCCCAAACACACTGTGAGAACATTTTTCCAGCACATATTTATAATTCCTTATGTTAACCATACAGACATCATACAAGAATACGAATGATCAGTGGATTTCTAGTTTTCCAATAATATATTACAAGCCACCTTTGAAATAGATATCATGACAATAGTGTGTAGGGTGTTCTGAGCTGGTCAGGCCAGCTAAGACTCCGTGTAACATACCAAGAAGCCCCTTCACCTCTGGCACGGGGGTTATATTAGGGTCACAAGTATCCACTAATTGTAAGTGCCCAGTTTGAAATGCCATGGGCCTGTTTTTTCAGAAAACTTAGTATTTTACAGCACATTATCTCTTCAAAGCACGGCTCCATTAACTTCAGTTACAGCTCTGAGG
Organism: Chelonia mydas; assembly: GCF_015237465.2. NCBI lineage: Eukaryota > Metazoa > Chordata > Testudines > Cheloniidae > Chelonia > Chelonia mydas. The sequence goes on from NC_057852.1 coordinate 44,499,338, forward strand.
GCTCAGCCCAGGGTCTCAAGCGCTCTGCACTACAGCTAACAGGGTAACTGATAACAGTAGTAAACTGCCAGCCTCTGTGTGGACCAACCACTGGAGGGGGATGAGAGACACATTTTGCCAGTGGGTTTCACAGATGTTTGCATAGCAAAGGAATGTCAAAACTCAAGAATCTTTGGTTCGATTCCAGATTCTGGAGGCCACATTCTGCTATAATGGGTATAGATCCTTTAGTCCCTGCATGACCCCTTCTGCCCATGTCCTCTTCATGCAGTCTCTGTGCCAGTCCTGTCTCTCCCTCCACCTCATCATCCAAGTCCCAGTCTCCTGGTCTAATCAGTCCCTGCCTTCCCCACACCTAGTTCCCTGTCCCTTTGGCCAGCCAACCCAGTATGATTCCACCAGCTCCTCAGCCTATCTCAGTCTCTCCCAAACATACACGTACACACAGGCTCCCAATACCACCCACTGTCCCACACTCTTTGCCCAGCCAGTAACAAGCTCTCCTGCCCCACCCCCACCACCTGCAAGTCCTCATTTGATCTATCTTCCCTTCCTCCAACTGGTGACCAGCTCTGCCTATAATAACCTAGCGCATGCCAGTGACTAATGAAGCCTATGCTTTGTAGCCCTGGAACACTGTGTCAGATGTTTACCTGTGAAGTTACATGATAAACTTCATTATCTCAGTTTTATGAAACTCCATGCTAACCGAAATAGGGGCATATCCCTGAAATCTATAAATTACACTGAAAAAATGTCCTCTGAGCACCTGCCCTCTGAAAAATCAGGTCTGTGTAAGGTGTCCCAAGCTAGCCACCCAAAGTCACTTTTGAAAATTTAAGCTAATACTACTACCCATTTCTGATTCCTTTCACAGTCCCTCATTGTGCCAACAATCATCACTTCATCACAGCAGTCATTTAATTCTAGAATCATCATCATCTTGGGGAAAATATATATTTAAAAGTAAATAGAAAAAAAAAATCATCCCTACTGATGACTCTTTCTGATCCTCAGTCTGTGGTTCTATTTGCAATTCTAACTTCTGACTTTTGTGCTTTGGATTATAAAGTAATCTTATTAATGAGTTGGGAACCCACATATAAGGACCATCATACAACTGCATATAAGAGAGGAAGAGTTAAATGCACCACAGTAATCAACAGAGCACAGCACAGCAACTAGTCAAATGTCCTCATCTTTTCAATCAAAATCTCTAGTTGAATGCTTCTTCTTTGATATTCTATTCTTTCCTAATCCTTCTTGTTCAATAGCTACATCTGATTTCACCTTGACTTTCACGCAATTTATCCTGACCTTCAACAGCACCTAACTTGCATCATGGCACATTAATATAATTGTTCTGTAGTCTGCCAGATCTCTTCCTCACACTTTTTTTTTATAAAGGTACTTTAACTCATATATGCCAATATTCAGGAACATACCCTGTTTCAAATACAGGAAAAATTTGCAAAGAATGATGATTGATTTTACCGAGCAATCAACTTGCATTTTTATTAGCTCACAGTTATAATGTTAGTGAAATCAGGTGTATTTCACATTCTGATGTTTTTATTTTACATGGTAAAGTTTTAGCATTGGCTATAAAGTTAGAGATTTGTATAGGCTGTAAGGATAACTGACACCTTCCCTATTTTCACAAAGCCTTCAAAAATTCCTCAGACTCAAATGCATAGCTGCAATTGTATTAGTGTACTTGTAACCTTAGTTAATTTTATTTAATAAAAAGTTTGGAGCTTTGGTATCCCTTTTTGGTAGGTTTGTAATTGGGTACAATCTGAACTAAATTTTCAAGTTATTTTCACATTATCTTCAGGTTTAAAGCACATTTTTACTACTGTAAAATATAGAACACATTTTCTGGAAGTGACCTTGAGAGGCCATCTACTTTATCTGTCCCACTGAGGTAGAATTAAATATACCTAGATACTCCTGCAACCCCCCACCCAAGAGGAGTTTGTCCAACTTGTTCTTAAATACCGCCAGTAGTGGGGATTCCACAACCTCCCTCACAAACCTATCCCAAAACTTAACTACCCTTAGATCTGGAAAGTTTTTCCTAATATCTAACCTAAAATCTCCCTTGCTGCACAGTAAGCCCATTACTTCTTGTCCTATCCTTGGTAGACACTGAGAACAATTGATCGCTGCACTCTTTATAAGACATATGTCCACCCCATTTTTTTCCTCAAGATTAAACATGCCTAATTTTTTTTCAACCTTCAGGTTTTCTAAACATATTTATCATATTTGTTGCTCTCTCTCCAATATATCCACATCTTTCTTAAAGTGAAGTGCCCAGAACGGGACATAATACTCCTGCTGAGGCCTCACCAGTGCCAAGTAGTGTGGAACAATTATCTCCCAAGTCTTATGGATGACATTCCTGTTAATACACCTCAAAATGATATTTGCCTTTCTTTTCATCTGCATCACATTGTTGCCTCATATTCAATCTGTGAACCACTACAACCCCCAGATCCTTTTCAGCAGCACTACTGCTTTGGCATTTATTCCCCATTTTGTAGTTGTGTATTTGATTTTAACTTTCTAAGCGTAGTATTTTGCATTTGTCTTTTTTGGTTCAATCTCCAAACTGAAAAAAATTCACTCTGCTCTAGATGGCAGTGAGGGCAGATCCTAACGGATTGTTACAGTGAGCTCTTGGAGAGATGAACCACTGAATAAATGGACTGCCACACTGCATACCCATTTCAGTTTCTGCGTTGATTTAAGGTGTCAAGCATTCCTGGCTTCTCTCTCTCTCTATATATACACACACACACACACACACACACACACACACACACAATTTAAATAATATTGTTCATTGTTCTTTTAACTTTGTTTACACAGAATTACAACAATGTACATTTATCTTTTATTTCATGTTACCCTAGCGGACCACTGCATAAAGATAAAAGAAATAGAAAGACAAGTATATATGTTAAATTTGCCTATATCATGCTATGTTTCATGCTATGTTTTAAAAAAAAAATACACAATGGATCAGGGAGTTTACTGTGTCCTGAACAGCTGCAATCATAAAAAAGTAGTGGCACTATACTCATTACATCATCTTTTAAGAACCTCTTATTAAGGACAGATTTTTCACCTGTAGGAGACATCCATGATATACACATTTGGCTATGCATGGCTTTTTTCCATCAGAACTTTGAACTATATTGTTATAGCCTGTATACAGAGTTACTGAATGAATACAGGTTTCAGAGTAGTAGCCGTGTTAGTCTGTATCCACAAAAAGAAAAGGAAGACTTGTGGCACCTTAGAGACGAACAAATTTATTTGAGCATAAGCTTTCATGAACTACAGCTCACTTCATCGGATGCATACGGTAGATACCAGTGAGGGAAATGAAATGCACTAAACTATCTCCTCTGGAGACATGAGGTTAAATGTAGCATGGACAAAATGTGTAATGAGTCAGGACTTTCAAAATGTGTGTCACTCTCAGTTACATTGTCCATACTATGGAATGGGCAGTTAAGTCCTCTTTGAGGAAACCTGGCACTTCAGACAATGCAGGGTAGCATTTGAACCCACATTGAATGGGTAATAATTTATCTGTCCAAGCCATACTTCAGCTCCTGATAAGTAACTATAAAACTGAGACCAATGTAATATGCCAAGAAACAGTGGAACAGCCGAAAACAAGACATTAAGAAGGATTAAGAAAGGGAACAACCTCTTTGGCATGTCTAACCTAGATAACATCTTCCAGACATTAGCATGAAATTAAAAGGGAGTTAACCTAAACAGAGAGGGGTTGAATCACCTCCAATTTATAGATATTCTTGTGAAATGTGACATGACCTACAAAGTCAAAGAAGCACTTAAGTGTAAAAGCTAGAAAGTGGAGCTAGAAGTGTAGTGAGTAAAACAAAAGCTGTACTCAGACACATGCTAAAAGATATATTGTCATAATGCAAGGAAGAGGGCGGGGAGGGAAGAGAGAATGCAATCACCCCAAATAGCTGCACAGTTGAGATAAAAAATAAGTCATATGTAAAAAAGAGAAAACAGAGCCATGGTAGCCAGGATTACTTTCAGAAGAATGAAAGACTATGGAAAATAATCACCTATAGTGACTGAAGCTGAAGTTCTTTGAACAATTTGCTACATAAGGATATGTCTACACTGCGAAGTTTTCAACACAACTTTTGTCTCTCACGGGTACTTTAAAAAGCTCCCCCACGAAAGGCAAAAGTTTTGCCAACTTGTGTGAATGCGGCTTTGTTGATAGGAGCGCTCTCCTGCTGACAAAGCTAACGCCACTCGCGGAGCTGGAAGTATTTTGTCGGCAAAAATGCCAACAAAGAGCATTTACACACGCTGACTTTTAATGAGAAGGCTGTGTCGAAACAGCCTTGTCGCTAAAAGCTGCGTGGTATAGACAAGCCCTAATTCTAAAGAAGGCAAAAGCCCTGACTAAATGACAAAATTGTCAAAAATTGTCAAAAATTTCCTATCTTGGTTTACGGCAGTTAAGCTCCATCAGTGTTAGCAATGGTGGGAGACCTAGGCTTCTGCTACTGTCACTATGTTCAGCGTCCTGTCAGTCGGACCAGCTCTGAGAAGGGGTACGATGGTGTGGTGTTTACAATGATGGCAGCTGAAGGAACCCTGGCTACTTTAGAATTCCAATATTATTAGCAACAGTGGGAAATTTCTGAAAGATTTCCCTAGTTTAGACAGGACCTTGTAGTTCAGATACATAGCTCCCAACAAAGGAAATGGAAGCCATATCTACACTAGGATCACTTTACCAATATCCTCTACTGGCAAAGTGTTCATCATGTGGACACAGCTTATACTGAAAAAAATGTGCTTTTCTCAGTAGATGTTATACGATCCCCCTGGAGCAAAACAGTTTTGCTGGTATAAGCTGCATCTACACTAGGGGTTTTTGCCAGCACAGCTATCTCAGTCAGAGGTTTGAAGATGTGTGATCCCTGACTGACATAGCTATGCCAGCAGAAGTCTGTAGTGTAGACATAGCTCAAACAGAAAGGAAAAGGATGATGGTAGGAATTAATTTCACATCTTGGTGATACACACACTCAACCCTAATAGTAATGTACATAAGTGTGCCTTAAAATGTAATTCTACTCTGAAAAGTGTGTCTGTAATAAAGGGATTGTGGAGTTCTGCATTTGTTGTCTCAAAGATTTCCATATCAAATATGTTCTGTGATACATTTTCTGACTAAAAATCAAGCAAGTTCTTTCCTTCTCATGAGTCAGCAATAGTAATAAAAGTTCTGCAGGACAAATTACGCCTTGGTCACATCTGTGTAATTCCATCGCCACATGGTTTTGCACATATGGTGCTTACTGGTCACATATATTAGAATTTAAACAATTCTGTAAACAATGCACAAGGGGGAATAGAATACAGGTCACTCTCCCACAGCTATTTTGCCTCTGCTGTTCTCACAGGGATAAAAGGAAGTAAAACCCTATTTTAGGCCCAAAGCAAACAGATATGACTGAGTATACACAGGGAGCAAATCTATTGTGAAAGAAAGTGCCATTTTCTGAACAGAACTGCAAAATTGGGGGGTTGGACTATATGGAGATAAGAAAAAAAAATAAGATAAGGGTCCTAGGTCAAATTGTAAACAGTTTTACACCTCACATAACCTCTTTATTGGTGTTGCATAGTATTGTAAATCAGGAGATAATCTGATGAAGAATTTGGCCTCTTTTAGACATAATAAGCAGTATTGCACTGAGCTTTTATTATCATCAATCATGTATATTTAGAAGCATCTAAAGGCCTGAATCAGGATTGGGACCCCTTTGCACTGGGCAAAGTACAAACACAGAGGAGATGTTGGTTCCTGCCCCAGAAAACTAATAATCTAAATGACACAAGGAACAGATGAAAGCAAGGATGAATATATAACATGCAAGTAAATGAACATGGCGATGTGTCTTGTAGGTTTAAAATTGGGGATATGGGTAGGGTGAGGGGAATAGCAGGAATGGGGAGAATTAAGAGTAAAGGATTGGAGAAATATGGTACAGTCAGTGGGACAATCACAGCTCATTATCAGCCTAGCCATGGTCAGCTGACTTTATAAACAAAGTACACTTATTCTTTCACTGAACTTCTGAATGGAACATATAGGGGACAGACCGGTCAGAAAAAGTAATCACAAAGGAAGCTTTTGCTTGTAAAATCTCAAAATAGGGTAAAAAAAAAAAGTTTTGATTAACGCTGAGACCAAGGTAATTCAGTTCCAACATTAAAACAATCATGGATGACCTGTGCCAGAAACAATTAAGAATCAATGGTGTTAAGGTCTATTTAAAGTTTTTACCTTAGAAACTCACACAAAATCTTTGGAAAACCTTTTTTTTTCTAATTAATCCAAGACACGAATTTCTAAACTATTAGTATCTTAACTGCAGTTCTCCTCTCTTGAAACCACCCGCTGGGATGATCAAAAAGGAAATAAAATTGTATGGAAAGAACTGATGTTGGACATAATCTATTTACTCAGTATCATACAAATGTCAATGTGATTCATTCTCTTAGGGAGCCTCCAGGGTTGATCCTCTTCCCACTAAAGTCAAAGGCAAAACTCCCATTCACTTCAGTGGGAACAGATGCAAGTTCTCAGTGAGGTCTAACTCCATTTCCTTTTCTTTTACCATTTCAAAAAAGAAAAATATATACATCCATGCATCTCCATATGTTTTCAGATTGACATGGAATGGTGTGTTCCATCATTATAGCACTTCTACCTGTATGAGTTTTGCATGCCCTTCATTGTGTCTGGAATAGAGTTAGTGCCTTTGACCTATGTTAAATGTGCTGGAATAGAGGTGCAGGAATTTTGTAAAGAGAACTGATCATGCAAAACATTTGGCACTCTCAACTCTGTCTAGAGCTAGGGTTTTAAATCCCTCCAAAGCAGCACTGAAGTATCACATCATTTTAGAATTAGAGATTGGCCTAAGCCACAAAGTTTGAATCTGGATCAGAACTTCTTCCAAGGTTCAAAAGGCATTCGGGGGAGAGGAGAAATAAATATTAATGCCAGGGAACATAATTTTGATTAAGGCAACAATTGTTTCTTTGTTTTGTCTGTAAACTTGACAATCTTACTTTTGAGCAACTTTCCTCTTTGGATCAGAGGCATTTCATGATATAAAAATTTATTTAATTGATTTTATTTCTTCTAGATGCCTCAGTAGCAGATCCACTGCATGTAGTAGTGTGAGTTTTGTAAGGGCAATGATGGGGCTAAAGGATCAGTGAATACTGCTGAGAGGTAGTGTTGGTGGGGAACATGTCTTGAGCTGCTGGGTCGGAATGACTAGGACTAGCAATGAGGCAGAGAGGAAATGTGAAGCTGAGTAAGTAAAAGGCATAGACAAGGTTGCCTGGCTGTACATGTTACAATGCCCGGCTTGTAACCTGACTGAGCATCCAGACACAGCCTTATTTTGTTTGCATTCTTGCAGAATATCTTATAACAACCAGGCAGCTGGAATTCCTTATAGTTAGCAACATGCAACTCCATTTTAACCTTTTGGTTAGATGACCACAATTTTAATGTCATGGTTTCGTTGAATGAAATACTGTTAGGAATCCCTCCTTCTTTGTAGTGTACTGTCATCTGACTGTGTTGTCCTTGTGAATTTCAAAGCTTCCTTCTGCACATTCTTGAATCATTATTTGTGGGCTGCACTTCCAGATGGAACTATTCACCTTCTGTGGAATCAAAGTCCGATTCTGATCTCTCACTATACCTCTGTAATTCCATTGATTTATCTGGAGTTACTGGACTACTTTTCTGGATTTACACTGGTATAAGTGAAATCAGATTCAGCATCATAGTTTTCTAAAACTAAACATTTTTAAAAGTTGAATGAAAAGATTAGTTAAAAAATCTTACTTCACTTTGATACCACACAGAATTATCTCCAGGCACAAATACTTTAAGGGAGTTGGAGCTTTATTTTCCTTTACTCTACCTGTATCAATGTCTCCAAGTGAAGTACACAAATATATTGGTTCTTATTTTTATTATATTACCACCACAACTGCTCCACTCATGATTTATTTCCTGGAAACCTGGAGATGTTCTAAACATATTAAACCCATCGCTGGCAGTAGAATTAGTTTTGCTACCTGAGATAATTCCAAAACAGACAAAGACAGAGTATTCAAAAAGGAGAACTAGACCAACATTTTCAAACCTGGGTGCTCAAAAGTAGACTCTGAAATAAGTTACCTAAGTTTCAGAGGTGGCATGTACCTCCCAGAACCTCTGAAAAGCAGGAGATTTATTATATAGGTGCCTGAATCCAGTTTTGCACACCCAAGAGCCTTTGGCCTTGATATCGATATGACTAACAATCATAACATGCATGTATATTACAGATAAGTAGGGAAAAGCATCTTTCCCAGCTTTGAAAGGCATTTGTACATCTCATTCATAATTTTACATGAAAAGTGGTGGAACCACATCTCTCATTTGAACAACTGATATATGTACTAGAACTGGTACGTCAAGCTTTCGTGATGGGGCTTTAAGTTCCCCTCCCTATTTTAATATTGAATCTTTCTATAGGCTCTTACTGTAGCAGTCTAGCTCCCACTCTTCCTTCCCACTGAGGTGGGTAGGCACTAACCTAAAGCTTAAGCTGTTTGGGGACTGCAGCAGCCTAAGGTCAACTGTGAGCTTGTCAGGGTGAGGCAGCATACATTGGCTGACAATTAATAAGAGTGTCCATAGAGGGGTTTGCACCTGTTAAACCAAAATCAGTTTCAAGTTAAACCAATACAACTTTCTAATGTAGAAAAAACCCTGAATATATCAATAGTGCAAGACCATGTTCATCCTGTCTCATTTGAAGGTGGTGGCAGGGGGGAATGAATACAGTGTCCTGGGGGTCTCCTCCTGTACAATTTTATTTTTCAAATCCTTGTCAACATCTAGTCAATACCATGGGTCATTCCAAAGGCCAAAAAATTTACTCATCTTCATTAGTTGTACAAGACCCAGGGATAAGTCACGTTTGGCAAGAAAGGTAGAGCAGATTCTGGAGAGAAGGTGACTCCATTCAAGGAACGAAAATTGTCATAATATTCTAGAAAGTTTGAAGGCAGAACTTTAACAGAGGGCTGCAAAAAGGTTGGGAGCCATCGCCCTAGAAGACATCCTGAAATCAAAACTCAGGCCAGGTCTACACTATAAGCTTACATTGGTATAACTGTGCCACTCAAGAGTGTGAAAAATCCACACCCCTGAACACCACAGTTATACCAGCCTAACCCCCAGTGGAGCCAGTACTATGTTGATGGGAGGGCTTCTCCCACTGGCATATCTACCGCCTCTCACAGAAGTGGATTAACTAAGCTGAGAGGAGAAGCTCTCCCATCTGCATAGCAGCGTCTTCACTGAAGCGATACAGCAGTGCAGCTGCACCGCTGTGGCATTTTAAGTGTAGACCTGTCCTCAGTCATGTGCAAAGCATATATTTACATGCTTTCTGGGTTTATTACTCTGACTTTGGCTGATCTAAATTGCTGGAAGGTTGATAAAGGTTCTGGAAACGGCAAAAGTAAATCTATTTTTTATTAGAAGTTTTGGCATGAGGATAGGTGCGTGCTTCACATTAAAAGAGAAAAAAACAGAGTGCTGAAAAACATCCAGTCACAGGACAGAGTTCCAGCACATCTGCAGGAGCAGTGAGCTCTGTGATTTCTGAGCGCCTTGTGGTTAACCTCATGGTACGGAATGAATTATCTCCCAATGCCGTCCTTCATTAAACTACCCATTCTATAAAATGTGTCAACGAAATCAACACATGGGCAGCTACTAATCAGCAAAATGATAGTCCATCCCCAAGTTGTTTTCTTTTTGGCCAGAACAAAACAGAACAGTTCATCCCGTATAATTTTCAATTGTTTATATTGTGTCCTGCCTAGAGGTATCAACAACTATCATATTTTAATTTAAACAGCCTGTATATATGTATATTAATGTTGGATGTCATGCAACATGCCTTATAAGTGCAAACAGCTTTCAGTTCCCCACAACTGCAATTGCACATATAAATCGGACACATTACTACAAACAAGTAAAGATGTATTCTTGTAAGTGTCCTAATTTTGAAGGGTAAGTATAAACTTATTGAACATTTTGCAAAGCAAAACAAAACAAAACAAAACTTAATCAAACCATCCAGGCACATTACTCAAAGTATTTCTGTGAGAAGGCCTTAATATGTAAGTGACTGGAAGGCTCAAAGAATTGATAAGGGGATATAAAGGCTTTTTACCTCTTTTTCTTTGCAAGTGCAAGTTGGATCAAAATATTAGTGACCTAAAATAACTGCGATCATGTGACAATCATGTACAAAAAGTCAGAGTCACTTCCTTAAATGCTGCAGGAATTTTATTTTAATCACATATAAAAAACTACATTAAAAAGAACACATTATGTTATGTTGGGCAAGTCACTTAAAAACAAACTTTTCACAGGTAGCCACAAACTTCTGTCTCATTTTCTGGGTACCCAGCTTGACACACATGGGGTGTGATTTGCTGGAGTGCTGAGGACTAACAACTGCAACCAAAATCAACAAGAGCTATTCTCTGATCAATAAAGTGCTAAAAAATGCCAAGCTCTCAAAATTCAGGCCAAAAGCATCTGAGATGGGCACCCAAAATTAATGTCACCATGCCTAAGTTCCCCATCTGTAAACCACCTCTCTTTATAGGGATGCCAAGATAAATTTTTTTAATGTCCGTGAAACACTCAGATACTATAGTTATGAACTCCATAGAACAGCCCATGAGGGGAGACCAGTTCTTTACCCTTCTGCATTTAAATCAGGCTGTTTCTGCCTCTTCCTGGGTACCAGCAGCAGGAGCACTGAGAGAACGGAAGAGACAGCTACCTGCTCTCAGTTCTTGTGCCCAACACTACCACTGCTCATGATTGCTGGGAGGAGCAGTCTTGCTCAGGCCTTGCAGCCCTGGGACTCAGCATGGTTAGTCACTGTGTGGGGATCGTGCATGCTCAGCACAGATGGAATTGTAGTTTGGCAGCTAAACTGTCTCCACTGATTATGTGCAAACTGAGACTCTCAGAGGCTTATAACTTGACCAAATTTGGACAGATTTTCACAAAAGACAAATCCCTGATACCAGCATGCCCCCCTACCAAATTTTAAGGTCCTGCTGCAAAGTATGGTGGTACTTAGAGTTTCACAATGAAATGGTTGTAGAAATTTTTTAATCTGAGCAAAACAATGTATTGTTTTTATTTCCTAACCTTGTTCAGAAATACAGCTGATTCATTTTTGCTGAAATTTTCCAAATCTAGTCAACCTGAGGAAGACACTGGGCATGGAAAATGTCAGCCCAATCAGTTTAAGTCTGGCAAAATTATAAGCAACTGAAACCATGGCTCTTAATGGGAAGTGTCAGGCAACCTTAGATATAACTGTGCCTCTGATAATAAAGAAAAAGAGCTTTATCCCTAAAGCTATTTTCTCTGTTTTGCTGTTGAAGTCTTGCCAAGATGCCTCCCCAGATTCGTTGTGCCTGGTTTCCTACTACACTTTTAAAGAGACAAACAATTGGCCTAATTTTTTTTAAATGACTAATAGTTTTGGGTACGTCAATTTTTAGGTACCCAACAAGAAACATCTTAGCGGCCCCTGGGTTTTCAAAGGACATGTGCTCAGGGTTTTATCAAAAGTCAGACCCTTTCAAGGTCTCAGGTTGAACACCCAAAAATCACTAGTCACTTTTGAAGTGAAATTTAGGCTTAGACTTGCATATATATCTTCACAATAATCATCTATCATTACTCCTCCATGTGTCCCTCCCACCCTGTCCCCTCTCCTCTCACTCTCTCCTGCAGCATACAAGCACATTCTAGTTCCCAATCATTGATCCAATATGCCTCGACAACTTCTGTCCTTTCTTTCTTTTCCATTTCATCTTTAATCTTCAAGAGACTGCTTCTTGAACAAGACCTGCTAATGCTAACTCTCATTATTTAAATATCCTCTCTACTCATTATATGGGGGGGAAATACTGAGTAAGAAATGTTTTATTTTTAAAATGAAGCAGTAGTACCATCAAGACATGCACATAATGAACCTAAGTAACCATATAATCTCATTATTATGGTAAGCCTAAACCCCCCCTTTCTCCGTTCCTTCCCTCGCCTGCATATACATACACACTGTTGCTTTCACTCATTGAGTCATGTCTAAAGTTAGCTTTTAACACCTCAGGGCTAAGACCATTTATTTTATTTGTTCTGTAAAATGCTTAGCACAAGCTCTGTATAAATAAAGAATATGTGCAATCGTCTAATAGCTGTTCAGTTGCCTGTGTGAAATGACTTTTAGTCCAACTCCTAGTGGGCAGGTAACCAACTCACCACAATTAACACTCTTGTTGGCGGTCTCATCAGAAAGGTCAACAAGCCTCACTTACCTGAGAGATCATCTCTAAAGATGAGAAGGTAAGGACTGAGGTACAGGGATTAGCCTGGTGCAGTGTGAGGAAAATTATACTACTTGCTACTTCTCATGATATGTGTGTTCTGTGAATATACAAGTATATGCCAGGGCTGTCACAAGCGCTGGATTTCACATTAAAGAAAACCACTTGTCTTATTTTGTCCATTCTAACATACGTTAAAATCATCCACCCACTTAAGACATTTGTAAGTAAACAAACATACTACTGTTTGCAGTTATTTAATAACAGGAAAAGAAAATTGGCTCTCACAGGCCTAATTGACTCAATAAACTGAGCAACTCAGTGAAGAAACAAGCCTAGATACTAAGAAAGTAAAACCAAAAAACACATATCAAAGTGTCTTGTACATGGTGAAGTATCATCCTCATGCTTTTCCTGAGCCACTCAGAACATTTCTAATATGGCATTTCTGGTGCTACTAATAATATTAAATAATAAAATGTGTTTCTTCATTATAGACAGTGAAAGATCCATGAAGAATGTTCTGGATTCCAAGCTCTTGCATCAGAGAAAGTAATTTGATCAGAAGTTTTTTGTCCCAAATATAAATTCACATTAAGGTGGAGGTAAATCTCAACTGGTTCATGTTTGATTCTGGGGTATTTCAGGACACCACTATTGGCACCAATATACATGGTTGCTCTCGGACTTCAAAATGCCCAGTACTAAGCAACAGTTTGAGGCAGTGCAGGCTTCAGGACCATTAGTGAATACTGAGTGTCCCTGGTGTACTTGTACAGCCTACGCTGAAACCCGTGGTGCCGCACCTAGACTGCTATTTTCAGTCATGTTAACGTGGGTCTGTCTACCGAAACTGCAATCACACTTCAGATTGCAACATAGACATACCATAAGAAACATGCAGTTATAAACATAGATAGAATTAACCTGGATCTTTTCATCCAAAACTCTTTATATTTCAAGTTGAGGAGGAGGGTTAGATTCCCCTCCCCAGACTGAACCAATACTTATTGTTTTGATTCTGGTTCAGATCTGAGCAAAAAGAACAGTTCTACTTTCCACTTCTGTCCCACGTGCTGAAAAATGTCAAGAACTGATTTTGTGATATTTGCACCATTTTGTGCAGAAACCTTGAAAGAATAGATTGTGAAAGTCAAGCAGTGTTAATCCCAAAGCTAAACTCTAGTCCTGATTTAGACTCAGACATGAACTCTACCCTAAAACTTAATCCAGACTGGAAAGCCGCCTCTTCGGCCCATCTCCAGTTATAAGTGCTTTTGTTCCTTGAGTCTGCTGGGCCCACATCCAGTTATAATTACTTTTTTTTCCTTTCTGTCCATTTAATGGGATTTTTGGCACCTCAAATTTGTACTGAGCTGAAAATAGCAAATGGGTTTTGTTGTAACTTTTGTGGTGTAGGCAGACATTTGGCCAGTGTTTATTGTGTATCATCTCACTGCCTTTGGCATTTGTATTATTTCTATAAAACAGGTCAAATTCTTGTTTCTTTTTCAGTTCCACTGTGTTTTGACTAGGAGATACCAAACCCTTGCTGTGTCTTTTGTGAGTTTGTCAGAAGGGACTAGATAATGGGTACAGATCCAGATAACAAGTGCTATCATGTTCTCATGTTACCTCAGAAAAGCAGAGGCTGATGCGATGCTTAAACAGAGAATGTGTTTCTAGTAATAAATAGGATAAGTTACAATAAACACACACAGACAATATCCGCAGTAACCTCTAAAGATGGAGAGGCAATCTGAACCATCCACAATCTCCCAATCCATAGTAGATTCTATATCTATTTCTATTGGTATTAACTGGCCATATTCATGTCTCACAACACGACAAAGCAATATTCAGTTTGTGAAATCTCATAACAAGTAGTATATTAAGCTATGTTTCAACAATGTACCCATCGTCAATCCCCTCAAGAAAACAGCAGTTTGTCACTTTTGTCTGTCTTAAAGCATGTATTTTTTTCAAACAATAAATAGCTTCATTTGAGCCAACCACTGAAATTTTCATCATATTTATTGAGGGACAGAAAAGGCATCAAGAGTAGAGGTGTGATGGTATAGCATAATGAAAATTAAATACAGATATTAGTTACTACAAGAAACTTGTTTCCCTAGGCAGGAGCTCATTCTCAAAACAGCGGCACCAAGGGGTACTCCAGAAAAGCATAGAAGGTCTATCAAAATTTTCATTTAAATTCCCTTCATAATTTCCAGTAGACACATTGGGCTAAGAGCTGGATTCAGTCAAAAAGTATGTTTGTCTTCTGTAATGTGGAAGCAAAGTTTTCAGGGATCCCTCATGCTGGCATAGACTTCCATGGCATGGAGCACAGCTAAAGTTTGGAGAGAGTCCAGATTGAAAAAAGATCTATTTTTATTTCTCTTCACTCTGTTTTAATGTAAATTGTACTAAGATGATTTAATCAACACACTAGAAATGAATGGTATTCAAATACCTTGTATCCCTTGATACCCACTCACATCCACACCATCTAAAAACATGCAAAAGTGCTAAATTCCTCCCAAAAAAGTGTGACTCATCATGCTTTTATGTCATTCCCTAAACTACCAGCTCCAAAAGGGGGATACTTCTGGAGAAAATCTCAGAAAACAAGCCAAAATACTTTTTTGTTTCTGTTTGCAACATTATTTGTCCAAGTAACCATCGTCAAATCCCTCCTTAATTCTCATATCTTCCACCAAGCCTGCCAATATGGACCTCTCCTCTAGCACAGTGTGTTCTCACTCTTCCATCTGTTCCTTTATCTTTGCACGACGTCTTTCAAAATCAGATTATCAACTCCTCATGGCAGGGATCTCATTTTCCTATGTGTTTATAAAGTGTCATTTTGAGGGACATGGAGCTGCTACGTAATACCCTGAGAATACTGAGATGTAATCATTTTATCAACACCGTATGTGATCTGGTCAATGAGGTGAAGCTTTTGTATATTGGGTTAAGACTTTTCTGTATGAATATATTGATCTAGCTTAATAAGGGGCTGTGGAAGGAAGAGCAGGAAAACACCATAATAACTATAGATAAACAATTTCCAAGCAAACATAAGGGGGCAGTTATAGGACAAATGGCTTAATTCCAAGCCTCATGTTGCAGTGACACAGCTGTTCTGCCACTGCTGGGAACTAATAGATCAAATGGCTATGAACAGTTAAAACATTTTTCTCAGGAGAGGCAGGGGGTGGGGCCGGAGAGAGAATTTATTGTCAGGGGGATAGTGACAGAGAGAGAGGCTCTGCAGACAGAGTCTAGGGAAAGGCAGGCATGAATATAGACTGGATTATTGTTTTAAAGATCTATTTTATCTGAAATGATTTGGTTCTAAATAAATAATACTTTGTTTTAAGAAGGGTAGTACTGTCATTGCTCTGAGAGGGAAGAGAACTGCAGATACTGAAGATAAGTGAGGCCTGCTGAAGTAATCCTGGTTGATCACTCTGTATTCCAGTCCAGGGCCTGGTCTGGGAGTGGGAGTATCACGTGATTGCACCCCGAGAGAGTGGATGGTTTGAGGCCTGAGGGAGATGCACTCAAGAAACCAGGAGGAGTACGGAGATGCAGTTAGCCCAGTCACTGACATCTATGTATACACAGATGACATGATCACTGTCCGGAATCACATCTCCATTATGACTGGTAAAAGACATTGTGGGTTTTGGAGAAGGTCAGAGGTCCTGTAAGTCAGGTGTGCAAAACCAAAGGCATGAAAATGTATGAAAATGGTTGATAGTCTGGCCAAGTTGCCCTTCAAGAATGCCCTAGCATTCAATAAGGAGAGACTGAGCAGCATCAGAGAGTAGCCAGATCTCTTTGGGGGCACATGGCAGAGCACATACTCATTTCTCATCCCCTTATATCAGCAGGGGGTATGGCTCCTTCACATCCTCAGAGGGTCCAGTGCTATCAACAGTTCCAGATTGTGAACGTTTGGCAGGGTTGGAAGGTTGACTGTAGGGTGTTCGACGTGTGGTGTGAGGTGTAACTAATTAAAACTCAGTTGGGGCAGACAGGAGACTAGAAACATAACAGAAAATGAAGAATATTTAAAGGGACACAACTTGAAAATTACATTTCTGGCTGAAAACTTTGTACCTATTATTGTAACTTGTAACAGATGTATACTAAGGTACTGTCTCTTTAAAATTAGTTATTTGAAGTGAGCTGTAGCTCACGAAAGCTTATGCTCAAATAAATTGGTTAGTCTCTAAGGTGCCACAAGTACTCCTTTTCTAATCACCAGAGGGTTTCCCAGTGTCAGAGATCTCTCACATGATGCAAAGTCTGTAGGACCATCTTGTTACATATCTAATAAAGAGAGTTGAGGTTTAAACTTTATATCCCTGGTCTCACTCTGGACTCCTGAAGTACAAAGGTTGCTGTACACTCATAAAAAAGACACTCTCAGCTGCCTGACTGTGCTGGAAAGCACAGTATCAGAAGTGACCATGTTCTGCATGAAGCAAGAAAATGGCTGTTTTTATGAGGAGAACAGAGCATCAGTAAATGATGCAAATAGCTATACATAGACAAGAAACTGCAATCCACAGACCAACAGGAACCAATAGAAGGTACAGAATACAGAGACACAGTGAGTTCACGAAAGTGACGCCAAAAGTAAAGCAGTTACATAGAAAATGGTATTAAAAAAATCTGAACATGGAGGATTGCAAGCCACCCCACCTTTATCTTTACTTGGTAATATTGCTGAGAATTGGAGAAGATGGGTGCCATGCTGTCTGGATTGACTCATGACCATGAGTGCCAGCCTCTGGACAGACTGTCAAAAGCTAAGCAGACTCTCCAAACTGGTGATATTTCACCAACCCAGTAACAAATGTCAACTCCTGAATCACCGTCTTACCGTTGAATCACGGATAGTATCCTTGGGCACTCCAATCTATCTTGCCATCCAGGCATGCTCGACTTAGTGATAAATGGTTACTTATGCCAAAAAAAAAACCCAAGCAAAATATTAACATTAACTCAAAAGACCAGTCAGTTACCCTGGATCAGTTTGTACCTTAGATCTCACACCAAAGACAACTCTGGTAGCCAATCCTATAGTAACCTAATTAAGGATTTATTAACTAGGAAAAGAAATGAGAGAGTTATTTACAGGTTAAGGCAGGCAACCTATATACAAAAAATGAGTTCAGTCTATGGTTCCAAAAGGTGACAGAGATGTGGTTATCTATCAACACTGAATGTTTTCTAGGGCTAACACAGGTTGACTCTGGAGATCTCTACTTTTTTGTTTCCTAGCTCCAGCCCTTGTTTTACCCACTTCACTTTTTGAAAAAGATACCAGGACCCATACAGATAAAACAGTCTGTTGTTGTGCTTATAGCATACAGCACTTCCAGAAGAGACTCTGAAGAAGTCAACCTAACAATAGCAACAGCCAAAGCTAATGTCAGTCTTTAGTTCTTCATCACCAAAGCATCTACAAGTTAGGCAGAGAAATTTCCACACAGCTGAACTTAATGTGCAGGATAGGTATGGTGCACATTACAGAACCCAGAACTAAAGAAGACTTGATTGTACAATACCCAGAAGTTTTCAGGGGACTACGAGAGTTCAGTGGGAAGCATTCACGCATCAGTCACACCTGTTCTATACAGTTGCAGAAATATACCCTTTGCAGTGACAGACTGAGACAAATAGAAAAGGAAAGGCTCATAGCTAATGTGAACACACCCACTCCATGGTCATAACTGACAAGAAAAATGGCAAGATTAGAATTTGTTTGGATCCAGAAACCTTAATAAAGCTGTGCTGAGAGCATTACTCCATCCCCACACCAGCAAACATTCAGTAAAAGCATATTCACTATCCTAAATGGATGTCACCTTAGATAAGATCTGAATTGTACAGTTTCAATATACCTTGGTGCAGATACAACTTTCTCTGTCTACCTTTTGAATAAAGTCAGTTAGTGAAGTGTTTCAACAAACGAATAATGAAATATTTGAAGATATTTCAGATATCAAATTAATAGTAAACATGATAATAGTAGCATCAGCTCAGGCAGAACATGATCAGATACTGAAGAAAGTGATGGCAAGGACTAAAGCAGAGAATATCAAGTTCAACCCACATCAAATACAATTCAAAGTAAAAGACATGAAATATATTGGGCACGTTCTCTCCTAAGAAGGAATCAGACCAGATGACATTAAGGTTGAAGACATAGCTAACATGAAACCTCTGCAGGACAAGAAGATATTACTGAGGATCCTAGAGATGATTATATTTCTTGCACAGTACATCCCAGGTGAAGCATCGTTGACTGCTCCACTGAGATGATTGCTAAATGAGACCGTAACTTGGCAATAGTCATTGGAATATGACAAGGCAGTTCAACAACTAGAGACAGTGCTCTGTAACATAGCAGTACTCAGATTCTATGGTCCCAACAAGCAAGCCACTATTCAAGCAGATGCATCCAAAGATGATTTAGGAGCTTGTCTACTACAAGGCAGAGACCCTATTTTATAAGCATCATAAACTCTGAGAGAAGCGGAACAAAATTATGCCCAAATTGAAAAGAACTACTCATTGTTGTGTTTCCCAAAAAGAGGTTTCATTCTCTCTATATATTGAGTAGAGGTAGAGATAGTCTGATCATAAACCACTGGAGATGATATCCTCCAACTTCTTGGAAAAGCACGCGCAAGGCTACAATACATGTTGGCTGAAATATTATCTTAATGTCACCCATACCCCTGGTAAAGACATGTTAATTGCAGACACTTTATCAAGACCTGTAGTGGCACTTACCACAGATCTAGATGATGAAATCACTGATAAAAATGGTCATCATGTAGTTGAGGCCACCTCTATATTAAGCACAGATTTCTTAAGCAAACTGGAGGATGCACAGAAAGATCCTGTAATACAAGCCTTATATGATATTGTATGTGAGGGCTGGCCACACAGAAGACAAAAAGTGAATACCAGATGGCAGCCATACTGGGCTGTGAGAGACACTATTTCATTACAACAAGATTTGTAAATGTCTGGTGACAAGAAAATTATTACTAACAATAGAAGGCAGGAAATGCTTAACCACTTGCAGGAATCACACCAAGTCATTCAGAAAACCAAAGCAAGAGATAGGCAGATAGTGCACTGGCCAGGTATGACCCAACACATAGTACAAATTACAGAAAGATGCAGGGTAATCCAGGAATATAGGCCAAGTAACCAAAAAGAATAATTATGGTCTCAAAAGATTCCTAATCTACCAAGACACAAGATAGCTACAGACATTTGTTATTTCAGCATACACTCATATCTACTTCTAGTGGACTGTTTTTCCAAATTTCTAGAAATTCTGTATCTGCTAGACAAGTCAGCACATCCTGTTATTGCTAAACTGAAAGCTGTATTTGCAAGGCATACCATCTCTAAAGAGTTAGTGAGTGACCATGTTTCCTTTGCAAGCAGAGAAATGGATAAATTCATGAGATTTTAGGGAGTGAAACTCTGTAGATCTAATGGAATGGCTAAGAGGACCATTTAGACAATAAAAAGTCAACATTTCAGAAACTGGCTGCATCAGGAAGAGACCCCTACTTATCTCTTTTGGAGTTGAGAAACACACAACTGATAGATACTATCTGGTACAGTTGCTTATGAGGAGGATGCTGAGAACTACTCTACCATCTTCACACGCACTGCTATAACCCAAAATACCTCAGAGGGCTCACCCCAGATTAAAGTAGCTATAGGAAAAACAGAAGAAATATGATTGGACAACTAAGCCACTATCTGTGTTACATCATCAAGAGTTAGTATGCATGGAAACAATACAAGATTGGCAGCTGGCAAGGGTGGAAAATACAGGTTTGGAGCCACGGTCATATTGCACTGAGACACCTAGAGGAGAAAGGTACAGACATAACAGAAGGCACCAAAGATCTTACTGTACAATGCCAACAACAGATACAAATCAGACTTCTAAGTCATAGGAATCACATGTGCAGCAAGAGAAACCTGTACCAGAAAACCAACAATCAAAATTAACACCAACATCTTCTGAGACACAGGTTGCATCAGCACCATCAGAAGGTAAATTCACAGGAAGTGGGATGTCAGGAGAACATTCCAGCACAATACCAAGACTTGTATGATTTTTTTTTTTTTTACCTGAAATTACTTGTAGGAGTAGACTGAGCCAATGGTAAAGATTGAGTTCCCATGGAATAAATGTTAACAACTTCTGACCCGCACAGATTAAAATTAAACAGCAAGTAGTTAGCAGTTCTGTAATACTCTACTCAGGACTCAGGCCTAGTGCAGAGGACATTGTCTGAGATGTTTCAGAGTAGCAGCTGTGTTAGTCTGTATCTGCAAAAAGAACAGGAGTACTTGTGGCACCTTAGAGATGTATCTGATGAAGTGGGCTGTAGCCCACAAAAGCTTATGCTCAAATAAATTTGTTAGTCTCTAAGGTGCCACAAGTACTCCTGTTCTTGTCGTTTGAGAAGTTATTTATGAGGAGGGATTTCACTAACAAGGTCAGCTCCCAGACTGCTGCGCTGGGCATCACAAAATGGGGAAGAGATGGCCAGCCCTCTGTGGAGATAGAGGTGGTCAGGGACTATTTAGAAAAGCTGGACGTGCACAAGTCCATGGGGCCGGACGAGTTGCATCCGAGAGTGCTGAAGGAATTGGCGGCTGTGATTGCAGAGCCCTTGGCCATTATCTTTGAAAACTCGTGGCGAACGGGGGAAGTCCCGGATGACTGGAAAACGGCTAATGTAGTGCCAATCTTTAAAAAAGGGAAGGAGGAGGATCCTGGGAACTACAGGCCAGTCAGCCTCACCTCAGTCCCTGGAAAAATCATGGAGCAGGTCCTCAAAGAATCAATCCTGAAGCACTTACATGAGAGGAAAGTGATCAGGAACAGTCAGCATGGATTCACCAAGGGAAGGTCATGCCTGACTAATCTAATCGCCTTTTATGATGAGATTACTGGTTCTGTGGATGAAGGGAAAGCAGTGGATGTATTGTTTCTTGACTTTAGCAAAGCTTTTGACACGGTCTCCCACAGTATTCTTGTCAGCAAATTAAGGAAGTATGGGCTGGATGAATTCACTATAAGGTGGGTAGAAAGCTGGCTAGATTGTCGGGCTCAACGGGTAGTGATCAATGGCTCCATGTCTAGTTGGCAGCCGGTGTCAAGTGGAGTGCCCCAGGGGTCGGTCCTCGGGTCGGTTTTGTTCAATATCTTCAAAAATGATCTGGAGGATGGTGTGGATTGCACTCTCAGCAAATTTGCGGATGATACTAAACTGGGAGGAGTGGTAGATACGCTGGAGGGCAGGGATAGGATACAGAAGGACCTAGACAAATTGGAGGATTGGGCCAAAAGAAATCTGATGAGGTTCAATAAGGATAAGTGCAGGGTCCTGCACTTAGGATGGAAGAATCCAATGCACCGCTACAGACTAGGGACCGAATGGCTAGGCAGCAGTTCTGCGGAAAAGGACCTAGGGGTGACAGTGGACGAGAAGCTGGATATGAGTCAGCAGTGTGCCCTTGTTGCCAAGAAGGCCAATGGCATTTTGGGATGTATAAGTAGGGGCATAGCGAGCAGATCGAGGGACGTGATCATTCCCCTCTATTTGACACTGGTGAGGCCTCATCTGGAGTACTGTGTCCAGTTTTGGGCCCCACACTACAAGAAGGATGTGGATAAATTGGAGAGAGTCCAGCAAAGGGCAACAAAAATGATTAGGGGTCTAGAGCACATGACTTATGAGGAGAGGCTGAGGGAGCTGGGATTGTTTAGTCTGCGGAAGAGAAGAATGAGGGCGGATTTGATAGCTGCTTTCAACTACCTGAAAGGGGGTTCCAAAGAGGATGGCTCTAGACTGTTCTCAATGGTAGCAGATGACAGAACGAGGAGTAATGGTCTCAAGTTGCAATGGAGGAGGTTTAGATTGGATATTAGGAAAAACTTTTTCACTAAGAGGGTGGTGAAACACTGAAATGCGTTACCTAGGGAGGTGGTAGAATCTCCTTCCTTAGAGGTTTTTAAGGGCAGGCTTGACAAAGCCCTGGCTGGGATGATTTAACTGGGAATTGGTCCTGCTTTCAGCAGGGGGTTGGACTAGATGACCTTCTGGGGTCCCTTCCAACCCTGATATTCTATGATTCTATGAAAGGGAGATGTAGTATAGGTGAGGTATTGTCTCTTTAAAATTAGTCATGCATAAGGCTACGATTTGGGTCACGGAGGATGCAGAAGTCACGGAATCCGTAGAGGCTGGGAGCTGCAGGGTACCCCCACCTCCCATGGTGGCCGGGAGCTGTGGAGTATTCCTGCCACCTGGAGTGGTGGGGGTCCCCCACAGCTCCCCAGCTACTGTGAGTGCAGGGGTCCCCTGCAGCTCCCCAGTCCCGTGGGTGGCGGGAGATCCCCGGCAGCTCCTCAGCTGCCGTTGCCAGTAGAGGAATCCCCCGGAGCTCCCCAGCCCCCCCAGGTGTGGGGACCCCCGGAACTCCTCAGTCCCCGCGGGTGGAGGGGGATTCTCCAGAACTCCCCAGATGCCATGGGCAGCAGGGGGGATTCCCTGCAGGTCCTCAGTTGCCACAGGTGGCAGGGGGGATCCCCCAGAGCTCCCCAGGCCCCACAAATGTGGGGGACCCCCACAGCTCCTTAGCCACTGCAAGCTGCAGGGGAACCCTCGCAGCTTCTCTGCCTGGGGGGGAATCCCCCAGAGCTTACCAGTCCCTGGGCAGCAGAGGATCCACTGCAGCTCCCCAGCCACCACAGGTAGGGGCCACGGGGTAGGGGCCACAGCTCCCAGCCACAGTGAGGCAGGGTGATCAACCCGCCTCCCTTCCTGTTATGTCATGGACATTTTTAGAAGTCAGGGACAGGTCACAGCTTCTGAGAATTTTTGTTAATTGCCTGTGACCTGTGCGTGACTTTTACTAAAAATGTCCATGACAAAATCATAGCCTTAGTCATACATAATCACCAGGCAGCCTCCCAGTGTGAGGGGTTTCTCACATGTTGCCAGCATACTAAGGGTCTGCATACTCAGTCTATAGGAGAAATCTTGTCATATGTCTAATAAAAAGAGTTGTGGTTTAAACTTTATATCCCTAGTCTCAATCTGGATTCTGAAGCTGCAGCATACTCACAAAGACGATGCTCTTGGTTGCCTGACCTTGCCGGACAGCACAACACAAACCACTTGGACTACTGTAGCTGAAAGAAGTTAGCAAAAACTGTGGCTATTTTTCCATTTGTTTACTTTGGACATTTAACAGCCCTTTACTTAATAGTCAGTTTCACTATTTTTCTGTATAGCCAGGTAGCAAGGGAGAAAATAACTAACTAAAAAGACCTTATAAATATAAACAGGGGAGCAGAAAAAAACTATACAACTTTTAAAAAGATTTTAAGTTAGGCTATACTGACTAAAGCAATTTTTTGATTATCAAAAAAGTTCAAGTTGATAGGATCTTTAATTTTTTTTCTACAGTTCTGGTATAGAGAGTTTAAGATTGGCCAAGAGATTTTTCTTTTCTTACCAACCAGGCAGTTGAAATGAGCCTTGCAAAAGGACTCACAAATCTGTAGAGAAGCTAGGTTTGGCGGTACATGAGATTTAATTTTCAGGTCATCGAACAGGGACTCTTGGATATTGTGAATAAAATGCTATAGCTTATTCACTGAGCTGAAAGTTTCTCTACTAACTGGGTTAAAGCTAAATGTATTTTATATTCTTCTGAAGAAGTGGAAGAAACAGGCTCTGAAGAAAGAATCCAAGAAAGATTTGATGGCTTAGCTAGTTGAAGCAGCAGATAAAAACATGCTACATCTGGGGCCTGGTGGCAATTGGTTCCAGAGTCAGATTTCATCAACTCTTAGTACAGATAGTCACACAGGAGAACTGGGAACCACTTTATGATAGTACATCATGCAAGGGGATTTAATCAACCAACAGCCTTCACTGGCATAAAGTTTTTTGGGGAGTGAAGTAATCTTGTGGGCCTGAGGACAACCTCAGTACTACTTGTTAGGGTGAGAATACTTTGGTTATTCCTACACCGCCTGCACAGTAATCTCATGTCTGTGGGACCCATGCCTGCAGATCTGTTCTTTCCAAGATCATACTTGAGTACCCACACTGTATTGCTGTTGAGTCTCATACCCATGCCAATGCATTCACACTGCCCTACACAAACCCAAGTCAGATCTTGTTTCTGGAACATACCCCAGGATTCTTAGAGCCCTTAGTAGCTGTGCCACTACAGGGCTTGATTCATAGTGTATCGTGAGAGAACTTGTCTGTTCATCTCACTGGACTTGACTAGAAGTTTGAGCCTATGAACACATCCAGACAAGCCATTTTGGGGGTCTGCACACTTCCAGCAGCCAGAGTAATCAACATGGATCCTGACCGCGTAGAAGAACTTCTCTAGCTCAAACTTTCACTCATGTTTTGGGAATCAGGCAGAGCATCTATGAGAACCTCGTGGATATTTTGGCAGCAGTATTTATCCTACCAAAGACCCCTCTTGGAGGGTGACACTGACATGGCAGCTGACATGCAGCTCATGCCAGTTGCCATAACCACACGCTCCCCACATGTAGACTGATGTTTCTGCAGCAGGGTCACAAGCACAGACTGGTGGGATCACATTGTCATGCAGACTTGGGATGACCAGCAGTGTCTCCAGAACTTTTGTATGGAGAACCAGACATTCCTGGAGGTTTGTGACCCTCTAACATCAGGATGCATACTTAAGGAGTGGGGAGGCTTATCAGTCCCGAAGTGGGTTGCTACAGACAGCTGGAAGCATGGCTACAGGTCCATGGCTAACCAGTTTGAAGTTGGCAAGTCAATGCATGTGCTGGGGGAGTTGAGTCAGTTTGTGAGGAAATCAGGATTGTGATTCACCCAAAGGTGGTGGGCATAATAAAAGTTCCTGAAATAATTGCTGGCTTTGAGAAAATGGGCTTTCCAAACTGTGCTGGGACCATCAATGGGACTTGTGCAAGAAACATGAATACATAAACTACCCAGGGTACTACTCCATCAATACGCAGGCCTTGGTTGACCAGAGAGGCAGATTCATGGACACCAGTGTGGACTGCACTGGCAAAGGGGGCTTAAGCCTGGCAAGGTGCATGATGCCAGGCTTTTCTGATGATCAGGACTTTTCCTTCATGGACAAGTTGGGACATTATTCCCACCAAATGATATTGTTATAAATGGAGTCACTGTCTTTCTAGGGGATCTTGCCTACCCCCTTTTGCCATGGTTTAAGAAACTGTACCCCGATTTCAGAAGACCTGGCAAAAGAAACTTCAATTGCCATGCTTAATAGCTGTAAAATAGTGGTGGAATATGTATCCCCAAGTCTGTCCCAAACAGGTCCTTTGAATACAGACCCAGAATGTCCTGTAGCTACTCCAGAAGCATAGCCTCTTCGCGGACCAACATCACCACCAGAGTCACTTCATCTGCTTCATCCATGCAGGCTTCCCTGTGGTAGTGCCTGTGACTGGTGTCTTACAAGGGTGTTAACCGTGCTCAGCCGATCGTCATGCAACACTGTGTACTCAGTTCCCAGCACATGGTTCAATTCCTCATAAAAGAGGCAGGAAAATGAGGGAGTTCTCAGAGTGCTGTTAGCATCCTTATCAAGGTTCCTTCCCCACTCTGAACTCTAGGGTACAGATTGGGGACCTGCATGAAGACCTCCTAAGCTTACTTTTACCAGCTTAGGTTAAAACTTCCCCAAGGTACAAATTAATTTTACCCTTTGCCCTTGGAATTTCCACTGCCACCACCAAACTTTAACTGGGTTTACTGGGAAACGTAGTTTGGACACATCTTTCCCCCCCAAATCCTCCCAACCCTTGCACCCCACTTCCTGGGGAAGGTTTGGTAAAAATCCTCACCAATTTGCATAACTGACCACAGACCCAAACCCTTGAATCTTAGAACAATGAAAAGCATTCAGTTTTCTTACAAGAAGACTTTTAATAGAAGTAAAAGAATCACCTCTGTAAAATCAGGATGGTAGATACCTTACAGGGTAATTAGATTCAAAACATAGAGAATCCCTCTAGGCAAAACCTTAAGTTACAAAAAAGACACACAGACAGGAATAGTCATTCTATTCAGCACAATTCTTTTCTCAGCCATTTAAAGAAATCATAATCTAACACATACCTAGCTAGATTACTTACTAAAAGTTCTAGGACTCCATTCCTGTTCTGTCCCCGGCAAAAACAGCATACAGACAGACCCAGACCCTTTGTTTTTTCTCCCTCCTCCCAGCTTTTGAAAGTATCTTGTCTCCTCATTGGTCATTTTGGTCAGGTGCCAGCGAGGTTACCTTTAGCTTCTTAACCCTTTATAGGTGAGAGGATTTTTCCTCTGGCCAGGAGGGATTTTAAAGGGATTTACCTTCCCTTTATATTTATGACAATCCTTGATTTCTCAGTAGTCAGTCTTGAGCCACTTAATTCACTGTATGCATTGATTGCTGGTCTGGTCAAGCCCCAATGCCACCAGCCACTCTGATATAGCTTTGTAGACGTGATCATTTTTGAGCTCTTGCTGGTATTGAATGTCTTGCTTGCCTTGCATTAGAGATTAACCAGAATCTGGCTGTGTTCCTCTGGCCAGCTACAAATATGCTTGATGTGGGATTTCTTGTTAGTGCTGGCCATAGTAAACACATGAGAGGGTAACTATGTTTCCCTGTGTGCAGTCTGTGTGGAAATGAAGGGTTAAATGTTAAGCAGCTGCATTTGAACCAAGAGGTTGCTTCCAGTTCCTGGGAATTGGGTGGGAAGTTTTGGGATGGA
Organism: Chelonia mydas; assembly: GCF_015237465.2. Lineage (NCBI taxonomy): Eukaryota > Metazoa > Chordata > Testudines > Cheloniidae > Chelonia > Chelonia mydas. Next base: position 44,526,753 of record NC_057852.1, read on the forward strand.
AGGCCTGGGAAACACAGGCTCAGGGGATTGTGGGATGGCATTGGCAGACTTTCCAGCCATGAGTCTGGTAACCTGGGCTTGAGCTGAGTCCATACTGAAAAATGCCAGGGCTTGGACAAGCTCAGACCCATAACTCTGTTTGGGTCCATGGGCCCAAGGGCTTTCGGGCACAACTGAGAGAGATTTGTTTATGGACAGTGGAGGATTTGAGTCTGAGCCCAGGGTTTATTATGCAGTGTATACATACCTTATATAGCTATCCCCCTTTCTCTTTCCCGAATTGCTCCACACTTTGAAATGAATTAACTTTATTCTTCAACAGCCAAAGGGTCACCAGAGTAAGGTAAATGCTTTCCTATCCCCTATGGTTGACATCTTGTATCCACAAGAAAGGTGTTTGGTTTATCGCCACTGCATGGCATAGAGACCTGCATGCTCTAAGCCAGGATCAGTTCCTAGATATGTGAAATGAATCTCCCTGTTTATCACACTGAGGTTGCATTGGTGTAACAGAGGAGAATGTGGCCCTCTGTAAAGAGACTTCCCATTTCAAAAAATAACTTTAACTCAGTTCTTGGCTAGGTTCCAATTACCAGTATAGTTTCACTGAAAGAGCTCTGTCAAAATGCACACATACTGAGGCTTTTATTCTGAGTAGTCTATTAATAAGAGTAGTGTTATATGATACAAGTATTATGGTCTTTTGAGATGCATCTATTACTATTTGAATAAGTTATATGTCAGCACAGAGTTGCCATATTAGCTGGCAGGAAATGAACAGAATTTGAAAAATGGCATTTAGATATTCATGATACTTATTAAGTGCTGAACAGTATAGGGGAAAGGAAGAGAGGTGTACTTCATAAGCTGCTTTTAGCTAATTTCGTTTCCACTCCCTTTTACATTTCTACATGGACATGCTGAGCCCAAATTATTCACCTATCAGTAACAAAAAGGCAGTAAAAAAGCTCTTTGTGAGGCATTTCAAACTGGAATGTTCAGTCGGGAACTGAACAACAACAGATTTTGCTTTTACTACAAATACCTGAGACTTTTGGAACTAGCCAATGGATAACTTGTCTCATCTAGAGAGTCTTGGAGTTCTTCAAAAAGAATTCATAATGAACCCAAAATGAGTTTTTGGACAATCTTATAATACTAGATGCTCTAAGGGCATAGAAATATGCCAAAAGGCTTGGGCTGAGGTTCGCAGTGCTTTTATTAGTCTCTGGCTCTGTGCTAAAATAAAATTAATTGCAGAACGGTTTCACAATTTTTTTCTCAGTTGTTTCAGTCACACTGTGGATATGGTAATATGCGTGTGTGTGTTTGTTTTATTGAAAACAGTCAGGCACATACTGGTCCCCATCTTCTTCAGCATTCAGAAAGCAGTGTTGCTTAGACATAATTTCTAAAAATAAGGTGAAGTGCATAAACAGGACAAGTTCTTTACCAGGTAATTTATTCTTTACAGTTTATTCTACTATTCTTTTTCATGTATGGACCTTGGAAAATGTACATGTCAACGTCCTAGCCATGGCCTATCCTAATAGTATTCTCTAAGGGCTTGTCTTCACTACTGGGGAGATTGACACTGCTGCAATTGATACAGCAGATGTCGATTTAGCGGGTCCAGTGAAGACCTGCTAAAATCGACGGCAGAGCACTCTTCGGTCGACTCCATTACTCCAGGCCCCCGAGAAGAATAAGGTAAATTGACCAAAGAGCATCTCCCGTTGACGCAGTACAGTGAAGACACCGGAGTAAGTCAACCTAAGATATGCCAACTCCAGCCAGTTATTCACATAGCTGGAGTAGCATAACTTAGGTCAACTTACCCCAGTAATGAAGACAAGACCTTAGTTATTAAATCCAGGTACAAATGATTTCTGATATGTGTAGCCAAGTTGGGTCAGAGGGCAAAAGGTTTAACTCTTAATATATTAATACGATTAATATAGTTCTTCTATTCCAGTTTCAAGGGGATTTCTAACTCTTTTTTCCAAATTTTAAGTCTCAAAAATCCCCCAAGAAGAAATGTTCTCCTACACTGTATTGAATGACCCCCACTTGTACTTCCATCTCACTAGGAATTTCCATACTGGATCAGACCAGTGGTCCAAATAGTCGAATATTCTGTCTGACAGTTGTCAGTACTGCTTCTTTAGAGAAAAGTGCAAGAAACCCTTCAGTAGGCAGTTAAGGGAGAATTTGACCCCATGGAAAATTTGCTTTTAATCCTCAAAGGTCAAATGTTGTCTTATGCCCTGGAGCAAACACTCTTCTCCCTCTCTCTTTCAGTAAGCTTCATAAGCTGGCTATAGGCCTGTCTTTACAAAAAGCCTGGGAGAAATAACTCTGCCATGACTCAATTGAAGAAGCTAGCACCTAGACCTTTATTTCTGTCAGAGGGCAAAACTCCTGTCCACTTCAATGGCAGTTTCACCTCTGGACTTCAGGATTGGGCCTGACTAGCACAAGTGAAAAAACTTTAAACACAATGATCAGCAACAAGTTTCCTATCCCATACATGCTGTAATGAAGTCTGCACTTAATGACATAGTATTGTCTAGGCTGCCACTGTGTGTAATAGAGCAGAAACAACAATATACATGAGACATTCACACAGAGAACTGAGAGTAAAACCAGACCAAACATTTGTGTGAATAGCTACTGATACAGCAATTAGCTTTCCTATGGAACTTGGCATACAGTACCAATAGCTAACATCTGGTGATAAATTCACAGAGAATAAGTATAGTCTACCCAAAATTATTTCATAGACTATGGCATCAATACTGAGTAATACTTCATATAAAGTAATCCACAGTGCAATATCCTATTTTCACAGTTCAATGAACTATAAACTTTAATGTAACCAAATAATATTAGGAATCCATTATGTAGCAGAAACATAAATGGTGTGGATCCTATTCCCTTTGAAAACAATGTGAATTCTGCCATTGACTTCATGGCAGGCCTTTCATCTATAACCCCTGATCTACATATCATGCATTGCTTTGCTTAGTGTTTGTTTATGAGTTGCTTTCCTCTCAGTAATAGTTTGCCAACCAATTCAGCTCTGAAAAAAACAACCGCTGTTATGTTCCAGTAGTGTGCTCTGGATTCCTTATTTACTGCTACAATTTTGTTCAGGAAGATGAGGAAATTAGGAGTAGTTCATATTTACTGAAATCTAAGTCAAACCTGAATCTCCCCTAACCACATTACATAAATACAAATGAATATTCTTCCCATTTCCTTGTCAGCATTTATAGTATACCCATTACAGTGGTGTCGCAGTACTTGCTCTGCATCTAGCTAGAGATGGGTGCAAAATTAAACAAACTCTCCCCCACAAAATTTGGGAAATTTTGGATCCAGATCCACTGTGGCTTGGTCCAATCTCTGCTTTTAACTATATAAGAAAACGTAACAAGAAGAAATAAAGTACAAAAAAGTGGGAACTAAGAAGTGATTGCAATGAGAAAAAGTGAGAAATACAGGAGACTTATCCATCTGGAAGTAAAGACATTTCTCACTTGGAGGTATTCACCTTGCTCTATAATTGAGGTCAGGTGTAGTAATGCAGATCTGCTGTTCATGTATAAAGATCTCTGCGGGCTCACTGTCAGTCACTTACCTGAGAACCGCAGCTGAAATTTTCACCTGACCTCTTCAGAGGACTTGAAGACTTTTTCCTCTCTCTCATGAACAATTTCTCTTGCAATACTGGAAGGTGTACTCATTTTATCACACTCCCTCTAAGTTAAACAGACTGTTCGATTTTGGTGAATTCAGTGGGATTCTTAGATCAGGACATGAACTCACGACAAGAGATAATCAAACTGATTCATATGAAGACAGGCAACCCTTTGTCAAAAACTCAAACTGAACTTGTATCAAACCTCCACAGAAAGAATTAAGAACTTTTTATCTGACAACATGGTACCGGTCATTAGGGATATTACTGCCCTAGTCTATTATAACAATATCTAAATACTACAGTGAGGAACACAATACACAAGTTATGCTAAAAATAAAGACAAGAAATTTAATGTTACACAACAATATTTCTTTCCTTTTCACAGCCACTACACTACCATTTCTTTTCAGCTTTCCACTAGTAATAAGTAGTAACTGGAAGTTCAAATTGCTTTAAAAAAATTCATACAAGTGAAAGTTTCAATAAAAATAAATGAACATTTTAAAGAATTTTTGGAAGGCCCATACTAGCATCAGCTCAATCTCTGAAGTGACATCTGTCAATTTGTTCTTTATTATTTGGCTTATTTCAGCTACATGGGTTGGTGGGTGAACGAGTGGGAATTTTTTTCTTTCCATCTTTGGTTTTCACTTAAAAAATTCTCATGAGTATGTGAGCAAAGAGTCCCTTTATTCCTGTGTTTGGTTGGTTGATCTGGTCTTCTGCAGGCCCCTTACTGATTTTCTGATTCATTTGTTCAAAAAAACAATATATTCATCCTGTGGGGTATCCAACAGCCTTTCCAAGTCATTTGTCTCAGCTTTCTGTGGCCTCTGCTGCTCTTTGCTTCCCTCTTTCTTGCTGAAATACCAAACAGCCCAGTGAGAGTCTCACAGGGCCCACCACTTGCTGCTCTAGTATTCATGAAAACACAAAGATGGGAATATAGTTCTTTTGAAAAAAGGTTTTGCTTGTTTGTTTTTTAATTCACATTGTTTATTACGTTGTGAGGAGTTACAAATGGGACCTGCCTACTTCAGTGACTGCCTTTCTCTTACAGACCATACTGTTCTATCTGCAATCAGAGGAGGCACACAAACTGGAGTCTTCACTGCTTAAAAAATAAGGGTCTGCAGTAAAACCTTCTTCATATGAGGCATTCACCTTCAACCTACTCCTACCCTCAATCCGGAAGAGCCTGGGACCATGGTCAAGGTCTTTTTTTTTTTTTTTTTTTTTACCCAAGCTTTTCATAGATTCATAGATATTAAGGTCAGACCATTATGATCATCTAGTCCGTCCTCCTGCACAACGCAGGCCACAGAATCTCACCCACCCACTCCTGTGAAAAACCTCTCACCTATGTCTGAGCTATTGAAGTCCTCAAATCGTGGTTTAAAGACTTCAAGGAGCAGAGAATCCTTCAGCAAGTGACCCATGCCTCATGCTACAGAGGAAGGCGAAAAACCTCCAGGGCCTCTTCCAATCTGCCCTGGAGGAAAATTCCTTCCCGACCCCAAATATGGCAATCAGCTAAACCCTGAGCATATGGGCAAGATTCACCAGCCAAATACCCAGGAAAGAATTTTCTGTAGTAACTCAGGTCCCACCCCATCTAACATCCCAGGGAGGAGTTTGATGAGGGATGATATTTAGTTTTTCTTGGGAGAGGAAGGTTTTTGGTTTGGGGGTCAGTGAAGGGTTAACTACTGATGTGAGACTGTTTTCTCCAAATATCTATAAAAAGGTATCTAGAGTAATATGTAGATGCTTTGTTGTATATTGTGTGGTTTCTGTCATAAGCCTAAATAAATACATATAAAAATGAGGGCAAATGTGACTTGATGGAATTAAAGATGCAATGGGACATTTTGCAAAAATAAAGATGTTAACCTCATTGTCCTCCTGGCCTTATGTGAGTGAAGTACATTCTATCTAGCTAAATTCCCCCTGCAGTTTCAATTGGATACATGTTCAACTTTGTGCTCTAAATTGCTATGCAGTATTGCTGCGCAGCTACTGCAATTCACTCCACAGGCAGCTGCACTTCATTGGTGAGTGAAGTCATTCCTGTATGTAGTGTGATTTGTAAAATCCTTTGTAATAAAAGGGTCAAAAAGATAATCAAAGATAAAAATATGTATTTTTCCGGCAGGCTATTGTATTGTTACCTCTCACTGTTATTGTGTGTATGTATACTATATAAAGTTCTATGTGCATTGTCAGTGGAGTATTCTGCATGTGGTTTCCATTCTGTTGCCTTCAGTGTTTTTGGAATCAACTGAAGCTGAAACATCCTGGAAGAAAAGTTCACTTTTTGCTCTCCCTGGTTTCAATTATTTTTAAATCTGACGCACAAACACTGCTTTTAAAGATATGTGACTGAAGAGCCAAATAAGGATCTTTTGATATTTTGAAATACATGTGGTTGAAATCTGAGACCCGCTTGCTGCCAAGCCACACTATTTGGAATAGAGTATTGGCACAAGAAACTAAGCCATTGTTCAGAGTATAATTTCAAAAGGGACTATCCTACAAAAAGGAAAACGTAAATTCTCATACTTTAGCTCATGGTTATAGGACAATCCCTTAATCCTTTGTTAAACACTTAAAGTTGAAATACAGACTCTAGTGCTGTTTAGTCAAGATCTCAGAGGTAATCTCATGATATAAACTACACTAGACTCTACTTAGATTTTTCTCTCTTAAAGGAAAGGATCAAAATTATATGAAATCACAACAAAGTGATGGAAGTGACCATCATATAAATGCTTCTAGATCTGTGCTACATATGTTAATATTGCCTTATTATGGCAAAGCTCCTGAAAGGGCTGAATGCAATAGCTTCAACTAAAACAGTATTAGGCTCACGGTGAAATGAAAACACCTTGTAGGAAAATACAGTGTCATTAGGGAAGGATGAATATTTTCATAGTACCACCATCAAGTGCCAACACATGAGGTTTATTGTGGGTGAAAAGTAAGATTTAAACTACTTGTGTTAATGGTTGCACAAAAATGAATTCAGTTGCAACAACTATTCCTGGGACCGACCGACCGTTCATGAACAAAAATGAGACCAAAAGTGTGAAGTAAAAAAACATGGGGAGAATTAGCTATTTATAATGCGTGGGCACAAGATTAGAAGAAAAGCAATTGCATACCATGGACATTCATATGAAAGAAAAGGGTAATCAAAATTGAAAGATTAAACTAATAGAAAAGAGAAAGCTACAGCCTTGAAGATGGACAGCTTGCAGTGGTTTATTTCTAATCCTAAATAAAATGAAATGTGAAGGGCAGCTGTGAGAACATGAGACAAAAACCAAACCATCTTGAAGTCAATTAATTGGCAATACAGTCCCAGACAGTTTGTAATTGTGCAGTTATTCTAATGCCAGATCTAAGGTACCAGTTGATAAAAAGCATATTTGCTATTTCCTGGCAAATTTAGTTAAAAAAAAAGTTATTGATTCTAGTAAAGAATTTATCACCAACTTGCAGCTATCCTGATTGAAATTAGAGGTGGACCAAGCCACAAAATTTGGATTTAAGTTAATATACAAATTTCAGCTCCCCTAGACTTGGAGTGTTGATTCAGCCAAATTTGGATCCTGGATGAGTTCTTGATTTCAATCCCCCTCCTCCCCTTGTTGCTGTCCTTACCCTCATTCCTGGTTAAATTTTGGTGTTGCTTGGAGTCTGAGTCCTGGTTTGGACTCATCTGGGACTTTGATTTTTAGTAACCATCTTGTTCTGTTCTTCTCAAGTTATTGATTTCTGACAGTTGTTAATGGCCAATGCAACAAATCGGTGGTCTTGGTCCTCAACACAAAACCAAACACATTTAGCATTAATTGGAGGCCTTGGTGGGAGTCCTAGCAAAGCATACAAGAATTGAATCAGGACAAAATGATCCTTTCACCTCACAGATCAAAAGCTACTTCAGTCTTGTCAAATTATCCAAACTGAGGTTGCTGTCCCCGAGCTCTCAGTCTTACCGCACACCTTCAGCCTGTGTTCCGTCCCTAGGGCAGCAGTAACAATACAGTCTCTTGCATTTTCCTTGATTAATGGGATCTTAGCAAAAATAATTCCATATATTGTATAGTAATTTCCAGTCTGCTGAGCAGCTAGACATAAGCTATTTGAAGTGTTTTCTCAAATAAATTAGGAAAACCAGCAGTTCAGCTGACAAGGAAAAGATAATTCCCTGAAGAAAAATATTCTCTACGGAAAAGGTTAGGTGCCAAATTCTGCCCTTGGATACATGTGCATGACTTTCACTGAAATCAGCAGTTTCTGCCTATGTACATCTGAGGGCAGAATTTGGCCTGAACTGTGAAGTGCCGAATCCTGCAAGCACATTCATGTGATTATTCTCAACGAAGTCGATGTGTATTGTGTTAAAGATTCTGTGGACCAGTCTTCAAAAGTGGGCATGCAGTTTTGCATGCACCCAACCTAGGCACACAAATTCCCTGGTGTGCATATGCAAGTCACAGTTTGGCACTTGCACACCTTTGTATACTCCAAACTCTTGACTTGTACAAACATAGGGGCATTTGTGGATGTGTACTTTTGAAGAAAGTATATTTATTGCACATAAGGATCAAACTATCACAAGTTAGTTTAAGATAACTGTCAGAGGGTAGGTCCTCCCCATCAGGGGGATTCAGGTAATGGGGAAATTAAAGTATAGCTTGGGTGGCCTAAGTGGCCTAGTTTCCCAAGTCACCACAGCAACCCTGGCTCTTTTCGCAGCATGGCCTAATAGTTGGAGTCTGAGCAGCACCTTTTGGTATCGGGCAGTGTGGCCCGAGTCACTAGGACTACCCTTCTAGGTAGGATAATGTGGCCTGGTGGCCAGAGCCAATGGGACTATGCTTCATGGCAGGGCAGTGTGGCCTAGTGGTTTGAGTCAATAGAACCCTTGTGGCAGGGCAGTGCGGCCCAATGGCCAGAGTCAGTAGGACTGCCCCTTGTGGCAGGCCACTGCAGTGCGGCCTAGTGGCCAGAGCGGGTGGACGACAGCCAGGGCAGGGGGACCTGGGCCCTCCCTATTCCACCAGTCCAGGGCCATGTCTGCAGCGGAGGTATCTGCCACAACTCAGCAGGGATCCTTCTGAAACACGCTGAGTCTAACACAGTTCTACGACTGGATCAATGTTTAGGTCCCCTGAGCTACCTCCTACCCATCCTTCCACAGCTTGTAGTCTCAAGGGTTTTGCGGTCTCTTCTCCATCTGCGGTGTCAGTTGGTTGGGGTTCGGTTAGCACCACAGCCCAGCTGGCCTCTGTGTCCGAGAGCGCTGGCTGTCTCTTTGCAGGAGCTGGCAACACACCTCTGCTCCCTTCAGCCATAAGGTGCTGGAACTAGGGGTTCTGCAGCAGCACCCCCTGGCTTGAAGTGTTTTCCATTATATACAAGGTTTACAGTTTGGTTCAATGGCTCTCAGCACCTCCACTATAAAGGCCAGCACCACTGCACCGAGCTGCTCCCTTTTATACCTTGGTTCGAGCCGCAGCATGCCCAGCTGAGATGAGGGGACATGGCCCACTGAGTGTGTTTAACCCCTGCTGAACCAGTGCAGGGTAGGTACAGACCATAGACAGCATATGAGTCTTTTGTATGGGGAACCTATGCCCAGGAGTGCCAGACACTCCCTAGAAGTGGGAGGGGGCACCAGTGCCTGGTCTGTGGCCCTGCCCCACGGAGGCCTTGCCCCTGCTCTGCCCTAAGGCCCCATCCCCACTCCGCCTCTTCCCCTGAGGTCCCACTCACCATGAGGCCCCGCCTGCCAGTCATTCCTCTCTGCCATCTCCCCCCATCTCTCGTACTTAAAGCAGGAAAAAAGTGGGAGGGCCACTTTTAAAGGTGATGGAGCCATGGTTCCCCCCCCCCGGCCATGCTCCATTCAAGCACCCAAAAGCTGAGTTGCTCTGGCATCAGCACAGCCGGAGAAGTTGTCCCACAGCTGAGCCACTCAGTGAGAGGCAGAACCTGTAGCATCTGCCACCACAGGAGAAAGAGTCCTCTCTGCCTCACTGGCTGACCCAGCTGTGGGACTCTTCCTCCTGCTGTGCTGTTACTGGAGCAACTCAGCTTTATATCTTCAGGGGCACTGGAACAGGGTGGGCTAGGGCCCCACCACTTTTTCCCCCCGTCTTAAGGGTGAGCAACGGGAGGGAGCGGGTGGAGAGGAGCGAGCGGGTGGAGAGGAGCGAGCGATGGGTGGGGCCTCAGGCAGAAAGAGGTGGAGGTGGGGGAGCCGGTTCCCCCTCACCCCCCTTTATAGGGAGCTTCTGGTTCTCCTGCTCCCAGGGCACAGAGACGGCAGTGGCGGGCCAAAGGGAGGTGACTCACATTCGACATTTGCCTCCTCCATGGCCAGCCTTTTTTATTTTGGGGAAGCTTAGCCCCAAGCATCTTATATGCACCACCCAAGCACCTTATATGCACCACCCTGTCACAGTAAGCCAAAGAAAATCTGTAAAAAGGCAGAAAGTCTCTCAAACTTCAATTTAGCATGCTGAACACACATTCATAAATGCTGATGCTTGCCAGTGAACTATGGAGTATACTAACTTTACTAAGCTTCGTCTGATAACTGGTTTAAGCAAAGGCTCTCAAGAACTAAACTGTGTGACCAGTGCTTATGTTTTCTATCAGTGGCTTTTCCAAAATTGCTTTGTTTTATAAATAATTAATTCTTCCTGTTTTTCTGCTCATTTTTCATTCATATAAGCTATGCTCCAAAACAGCAGCAAGAGCAAATTTTTAATGTCAAAATTACCACCACTAAGTAAGGGACCTATCATGCATACAGCGACAGTGTCATGTAGTGTCACTGTGTTCTGACACAGTATGCATAAAGCCCACCCCAGACAATCATTAGCAAAACCTTTCAAATTTTCATGCTGAAGAGAAACAGAACTGAACTGATGGTGACGCCTGTCATCTAGCTTCAAGCCGTCATTATATCAATACACTGAAGTAATCTCAACCAGAATATTTTCTTTTGATGCAGTAGAAACATTAGTGCTTGGCACATACATTTGATAAATATTACTCATTAAGGATTCTCTAAATAGGAATGATTTGCAACACAAATTATACAAAAAAAAAATCTGAAAACTGCTAAGTTTTTCAGTCTCTGAAGTATTAACATTTTTGTTAATATTCTCTAAGTAAACAATGTGAAAAGAGTCATCTAATATAAAATGCCCATAACATGTACAAAGAATAAATTGGTTTATAAGAAATTCTTCAAACACACTTTTTTTTATAACTACCTTCCTTTGGCAAACTCTTTTTTTCCCCTATAAAAATTAATTGTGAAAATTTGTTTGTTTAAACTAGGAGTGTTTCTTCATGCATGCATAGAATATCGAGTAGCTAAATGAAATGCAGCTGAAAACACTAAACTGAGGACACCAAAATGAGTCACCAAGCAGCTGTACATAGTAAAGGATTTGAACTAACACAAAAACCTACTGCAGAAAATGGGTGATGATTGTATCTGCCACGTTCAAGAGGCATGAGACAAAAATCTAAGGCAAGCAGGCTCTGGTAACTGTACTCTCTTATTTAGTGTGAGGAAGACTAGTTCCCTTTCTGTACATTAGACATCAACACCACTGCCTCCAATTTCTATCTTAGTGAAGCTTACTAAAATGTGTAACGTGTGACATTCCTGTAGAATTAATATGCAAACATTGAAGCTAAGAAAAATACAATATGCACCTTTCAGTGCTTTACCAACTAGAAAGTCAATGTTACCCAGGATGAAAAGTGATTCGTTTTACAGGTGCATACTTTCTCTACATGAGGTTTTTGTTTGTTAATTCAGTGTTATGATCGGAAACATGCAGTTTGGTCAATCTGGGTTTCATGGAACAATTTCTGTTGTCTACTCTAACTGGGAAAAGAAGTAATCACTAAGGCTAAGATTTTGTCATGGATATTTTTAATAAAAGTCACGGACGGCTCACGGGCAAATAATGAAGAATTCACGGAAACCAGTGACCTGTCCCTGACTTTTACTAAAAATATCCATGACAAAATGGGGAGCCTGGGCAGATGTAGGTGGGCTGGGAACTCAAAAGGCTTCCACCACCCCTGGGGGCTCAGAGCTCCAGGGTCTCCCAGCCGGCACTGGCTGAAATCACAGAGGTCTTTGGAAGTCACAGATTCCATGACTTCCATGACCTCCATGATTAAATCGCAGCCTTAGTAATCACACATCAACAGAAACAAGTGGACCTCTGTGCATAATTTCACAACCCCATCTTCACATAGTTTTACATCTTATAGGAAGGGTTCTGCAGGTTGATTGTAAATATCCCATTTTAAATGTATTGTTAATGAAAGAAATAAGATTGTTTGAAGGAGTTGTTAATTAAAATTTCCTTTTTATGATAGATGAGCCCTGTAAACTCTGCAAAGAAGAGCAGCTCTCACCAAAAATCCAAGGAGAAGCCTGGAAAATCTTGCTCAGTTTCAGGTTCAGTCCTACCGGTGCTAACAAACGTGATTTATTATTACAATCCTGGTGTTCATTGGCTGAACAAAGTAGTGTTTTGACATCCTGGATGCAGAAAAGCAGAGAGAAAAATCCAGCTGGCACAAAATCAGCTATTCAAAATACAGTAATGTGTGAGCAAGAAGTGCTCTTAAGAGAATGAAACAAAAATACAGAGCTTCATGAGCGTTTTTGGCCATAATTAAACCATCACCAATGAATCCATGTAACTATGTATTGCAGCTTTAACTGAGACCCCATGTGTTCAATTGTTCTGGTTATTGCTATCACTTTAATAAATATATTCACAAAGTAATGTTTTCCATCTCTCCATTCAAATGTTTTCCATGTGCTAAGGATGTTCACGTCTGACTCTGAACTCATATCTTGTAATATAAGGAGAATTTAATATGAGTAAGACCATACTGTAGATTGCAAAGCCAAGGGCAACCTGTCAGGTTTGCTGACAGGATTTGTGGATTCTTACAGAAATAAATATGCATTCCTACCTTGAAAGACAGGCAGCTAGATCAACTGATATGCTAAATAGTTATACCTCCCCTGATACTGGTTTATACACTGATCTGACTGGGAGATTCTGATTCATGCTGAGTATAGATTTCTGTACTTAAATTATTACTAATAGAAGTGGATTGAATAGGTTCAGATTAATTCAGGTTTAGCTATGTAGGAATATACAATGTCATTCTGCACTGATAGCACCTTTCATTCAAGGATTTCAAAGTACTTTACAAACATTAGTGAGTTTAGCTTCATGCGCTTGTGAGCGAAGGAAGTATTACAACTCCCATGCGATTGACTAGGAAACTAAGACACAGCTGTTAAGTAACACACCCAGGGTTGCACAAGTCAGCAGCAGAGTGGAGCAGAATCCAGATTTCCTGCCCTCTGTCCTTTCACTACAAAACAAGAGAGATATTTAGGTCCCACACAAGATGGAGTTTGGCTGTTTATATAGCCTGCAGCTGGCACTGTAAATGCTTGCTGGCTAATAAGAACTCATATAACTTTACCAAGGGAAACATTTGAGGAGGGTGAGGGTTTCTTTATAGAGACACTTACTTCTCTTTAAAAGCTGATATACTACTTTGACATCAACAATACTATCCAGGACAGACACTGACTTGGAGTAGTAACTGGAAGAACAATAACTTAATAAAGATTATTCAGTGGCATTGGTAAAACAGGATTTTACAGAGCCAAATTTATCCTTGAAGGAACTCCACTGAAGCGTGAAAATGAAGAAAAGTCAGCAATATGGAGCCAGCAAAGTTACACTATTGAATAATGTAACTCAGTCACTTTTGCTCTGCCTCTCTGGCTATGTAGTCTCCCACTCAGTCCCTTCACTGGCCCTACATCAACTTTCATGTCAAATTCAGACCTTAACATTCAAGGTTTTACTCACCTGTTCTCCTGGCTACCTCATGTTGGATTCCCACCACACTCTGGTTCAGTCACTGGATCGTGCTAGTTCCACTTCTTTGTTTCCTTCTCTCACAACCACTTCCCCCTGCTATTCCCTACAACTAGAATGTCCTCCTTGTTTGCTGAACACTACATGGGTGCTTGTTCAAACCTTATGCAAATGTGAGGTTCACAACTCCTTCCATCCTCACTCTGCCTTCAGCGTTAGTCCTGCGAGTTGGCTCCTCCCCTCACTTCCATTGTCCATAGAAGTCTTTGGAGGAGAAGGCTCCATCCCAGGAAGATGAGTTCAAAAGTGTTTCACTCACACACACAGTGGCAGAATGGAGAGGTAGGGCTAGTTGAAAATTTTCCATCAAAACCTTTTCCTGATCGAAAACTCAGGTTTTGACTCAACAAAAATTTTCACAGAAAGTGTCTGCTTTTCTCAAAGTTTTTGATTTCTCATTGGAAAAAATCAAAAATTCAACACTTTGTGGGGAAGGCTGGAAAATGGGTTTTTGTTTCAGTTTAAAGCAGAAATTTTCCCGAGGAGAAAAAACATTTCTGACCAACTGTAGTGAAAGAGTTTGTGACCCTCCCTGCCAGCAGGAGGAGGGAGCAGTGTTGGGCCTATTACTGCCCATTTTGAGTTTGCCGTACAATGACCTACAACTTTAGAAACAGTCCAGAATAGATAGCTTACCTGGGAACTGTTATGTTCACAGCAAAAAAAAAAAAACAAACACATAAGTTTTTTAAAAGCAAAACAACAACAACAACAAACTTTCAACACAACACTATTTTTTTTGTTAGAATCCAGAACCCTAAAACACAAGAACCAAAAAAATTGAGAAAGACAACACAGGCTGCTCTTTAAGGCAGAAAGGCACAACTCTATTCATCTTACTGTATACTGACTCTTTGCAGACTGACTGCTGAAGTCTGAGATTGCATGGTGCCTTACAGACCCCACCCTAGCCTGCAAGCAGGACCTGGAATATCCTTAAAATTACAAGCTATCACTTTAAGAGTAACAGTTGCCAATGCACCACAGGAACAACTATTACCATGGAAATTTCTGACTGCCACAAAAGCAGGTAAGGAGAGAAGAAGAGTGGAACATTAGTTAACAAAATAGACTTCAGACATGGAAAAAATAAAGTGTGCATTGGGTAGTTCAAAACATGGGTGAAAGTTCAGACCATTTTTTATTTTGGATTAATTTGCTCATTCAATCCCTGTATGTTTCAGCAGAGGTTGAGCTAGCAATGGGGAGGCAGAAAACATGCCCTCCAAAACCCTGTCCATAATCTGAAGCTGATTTTCAGTTTTCATTTAAAAAAAAAAATCTAGAAGAGAAGGTTACTTACCTTGTGCTGTAACTGAGGGTCTTAGAGATGCTTGTCCGTGTGGGTGCTCCACTTTCGGTGAACCTGCACCCCTGCACTTGTAATCAGAGATTTTTAGTAGCAGTGCCTGGTAGGGTCACATGTGCTCTGTCCCTGTCTTGTGCCACCTCATAGCACTGTGCAACCAACACCCTCAGTTCTTTGACTACCTCAGATTTGCTAGTGGCCCAAGTAAGGCATCTCAACACCAGATTGAGATCCCATGATGAAGTAGGGACTCATATTTCTGGCTAAAATTTACAAAGAAACCGCTTGAGAAAATGCTTAGTGGTCAGGTGAGTGAAGATCGAGAACTCATCCACTTTACGGTGGAACACAGTGATTGCTGTGATGTATACTCTGATTAGGGTGACCAGACCTCCCGATAAAATCAGGACTGTCCTGATATTTAGTTGTTTGTCCTGACTGATGTACAGTTGGGACGCCATTTGTCCTGATATTTTACTTCAGCAGTACTCCGGCTTTTTTTTTTTCCTTGGGGCGGCAAAAAACCTAGAGCTGGCCCTGGTAGCGGGGTGAGCCTGTGGCTGCCCCCTCTCCCCCCACCATGTGTCCCGATATTTTGTTCTTGTCATCTGGTCACCCTAACTCTGATTAAGCTCATGGAAAAGCCCAATTTCTTAAGTTCCAACATATAGTCCAGTACCAGTGGTAAAGGAGAGGAAGTCGCCATGATTTGTCTATTTTGGCACCATGTATTGAATCTCTTCCATTTGTGTAGGTATATGTGTCAAATAGTTGGTTTTAGACTGTTTAAAAGAATGTCCCTTACCTCCTCTGAAAAGGTCATTTTGCTGTCTCAGAGCCATGGAGTCGCCATGTCCTGAGGTGGAGTCCTACCAGGTTTGGGTGGTGGACCTGGCCCACCTCCTGAGACAGGAGATGAGGTAGAGGTGGAAGAGTGTGTGGTGGGCACACAGCACTCTTTAGGAGATAAGGAAACCACGTTTGTCTGGGCCATGTGGGGCTATCAAGATGACTCAAGTTGTCTATCCTGATCTTGTGTATGACCCTGGATAGGAGAGGGCGTACAGTAGGGGTGCATCCCATTTGAGGAGAAAGGGATTGCCTAGAGAGCAGGGTTCCGATCCCACTCTGGAGCAGAAGTGTGGGCACTTGGCATGTGTCACAGAAAGGTCTCTAGTTAGTAACTCCCATTGTTTGAATATGTTCCATAGTACTCTGGTGTTTGTTTCCCCACACATGATCCTGGGAAAAATTTCTGCTCAGGCCATCTGCAGAGGTGTTTTGGCATCATGGCAGGTAGGAGGATGAGATGTCGATGTTGTGGCTGATGCACCAATTCAATAGTAGTGTGGCTTCTGTGCCTAGGGAATGTCACCATGCCTACCAGTTTATATAAAGCATACTGTCAACATTGTGAGAATCTTTATGGCCTTGTCTTCGATCATGGGTAGGAAATGTGAGCATGCATTGCAAATTGCCTGTAGCTCCAACAGGTTTATGTGTAGTGTGGATTCCAATGGGGGCCAGTGGGCCTTGAATTGTGTGATTGGGCAGGTGTGCCCCTCAAATTTAGCAGAGAAGTGTCCGTTGCAAGTATCCTCGATGGAAGGTTCTGTGCAAAGGGGACTCCTGGGCAAAATATTGTTTGGCTGCATCCACCAATGTCGAGTTTTTTTCTTTGGTTGACATTGTGGGACATTTGTTTATGCTGTGTCTGTGTGGAACACACATTGTCCATAGCCAGCCTTCCAGACATCGTATGTGCAGTCTGGCATTGACAACAAATATTGTTGCAGTATAACAGTTGTCATGGTCTAACAGTTGGAGGCAGGTCCTGGCCGATGTCTGGGGACCGGCTTGTGTCATTAGATTTACTAAAATGGTAAATTGGCGTCAGGGCAGTGAGGCTGTAGCCTGTAGAGAGTCGAGGTAGGCCCTGATTAACTCCACTCTCTGCACAGGTATGAATGTTGATTTCTGTTTGTTTGTAAGCCTAGACGTGTGAAGAGAGGTACTATCTTTTGAGTAGCTTCTAGTGCCTCCTCTCTAGTCTATGCTTTCAGTAAAATCAATCGTCCAAATACGGGAATATTATGACCCCTCGTCTGCGGAGGTGGACAGCCTCCACTGTGAGAACTTTTGAAAATACCAATGTGGCAGTGGATATTCTGAAAGGGAGTACTTTGTACTGGAAATGGTCTGCTCCCAGAACAAACCCAAGGAACCTCCTGTGTGTGCAATGTATTATTATGTGAAAATATGCATCCTGGAGGTTGAGGGCCAAGAACTAGTACCCTCTTTTCAGTATTTGAATTATGGTTGCTAGTGTGACCATTCTGAATCGTTGGGTCTTCACAAATTTGTTGAGTCTTCTTAAGTTGAGAAGGGGCCCCCATCTTCCAGCTTTTTTCTTGCTTAGAAAATAATGGGAATAGAAACCCTTCCCTCTGTGTTGTGTTGGTACTAATTCTACTTATCCTAGGGATATGAGATGGTTTGCCTCCTGTCGCAGTAGATGTTCGTGAGGGGGGTCCCTGAAGCAGGATGGGGGAGGGAGGGAGGAGGATAAAGGTAAATTGGATGGACTAGCCAGTCTCAATGATCTCTAATACCCATTTATCTGACATGATGGTCTACCAAGCTGGTGGAGGAGGTCAGACAGACAGTCTCTGAATGGATGGGTGGTTGTAGATGTTTCCAGCACTTGAAGATGTGGGAGGTATCTTGAGCCCTTGACCAAACCCTCAAAACTCTTCTTTGGAAGCACATTGCTGGGACATCGAAGGTTGGGAAGGGCGTGGTCACCGTCTTGCGGGTCTCTGCTTCTGTCTTTGAGGGTCATATTGTCTCTGGGGTTGTGTATAAGATGCAAAACTAAATCTTTGCACCGAGTAATACTTGCCTTTTTCTTCTGTGCAGGAGTGTATATATCCAAGGATTTCAGAGTTGCTCTGCAGTCCTTCAATGTGTGAAGGGACTCATCTGTTTTGGCTGTGAACAGCATGGGGCATTCAAATGGGAGATCCTAGACTGTTGATTATACCTCCTTGGGAAAACCAGAGCAAGGTAAAGTCAGGAGGCTCATCTCACGACTAAAGCTGTGGTGATGGAATGTACTGCCATGTCTGCTAAGCCTAGTGAGGCTTGCAATGCTGTTTGAGAAAGAAGGTGGCCCTCCAAGATAGTGGTTTTGAATTGTTCTTTTTTGTCTTTGGGAAGAAAATCAATAAATTTAGAGATTTTGAATAATTCCTGTAATTATATTTGGCCATCAATGCCTAATAGCTGGCGATCATAAATTGTAGGGTCACTGAGGAGTAGGCCTTACATCCAAAAAGGTGTAATGTCTTCTACTTCCTGTAGTATGGAGAGGTTCTGGAGTGATGTTGTCTGCCCCTTTCCTTCATGGCCTCTATCACCAGGGAGTTTTGTGTCAGTTGTGAAAACAGAAATTCCATTCCCTTGGAAGGAATGTAATATTTTTATCTGCCCTTTTACAGGTGGGTTGTTGCCAGGGTCTTCCAAATGGTTTTGGCTGGGTCCATGAGAGCCTCATTTATTGGTAGGGCAATCTTGTAAGAGGCTGATATCTACAGGATGTCCAACAACTTATGCTGGGAGTCCGCCACTTTTTAGTGGTATCTCCAGAGTCTGTGATCCTCTTAAATAGTTTGTAGAACTGTTTAAAATCTTCCTCAATGGTGGGGGCATGATAGATTCATCTGGAGAAGAGGATGAAATGATGGCAGCTGGTGCAGCTTCCTGGTCTGAAGTCTTGTCTAATTCCTCACCTACCTTTTTCAGAGGTTGAGAGTCTGGGTACAGAGGATGAGGGAGAATGACTGGGTGGACTGGGAAGCTTATGGTATTGTTGGGGGTACGCTGCCCAGTAAAGTGATGGAAATGGCATGAGTGGTGACATCTATGGGTGTCTATACCAGCCCTGAGTTTCAGGTCCTGGGTGATATTCATGGTTTTCTGGTGGACCTGTTCTGGCAGCTGCGTGGATAGGCAAGTAGTGATGGGAAGAGTATGTTTCCACTTCATCCTCATGGTCCTTGGTGCTAGACAAGGGATGAGCTGATTTTTATGGTGTGGTGAGTTGGTTCGGTACCAAGCATGCTGGAGTGAGGTCGGTACTGAGGAGTGGTGATTCCAGCACCTAGGAGATCAGAACATCCTTGTGGCAGAGGAATTGCTACAGTACCGAGAGCATCGGTACCAAAGAAGGTGTTGTAAGCAGTATCGATGTCTTTGCTGCGGTTGTCGGTGCCGAGGATCAGGTGCTATGCGCAGTGGAGGCAGAAGGTGGCGCCTTAGCCTGGAGCAGTGCCAAGCTGCTTGGCGACATGTTTTATCAGCTTCAGCAGTACCAAGGCAGAGGCTGCTAAGTCTGAGAATGCTGCTTTTTGGTGGATTCCCAAGGAGGGGAGGATGGAACCCACTTCTTTGCGCCTTCTTGGCAGAATGCTCTTTCCCATGAGTGGGTAGAAGGGAACCTATGTCAGAGGCTGCCATGGGACACCGGGCAGGCAGCATGATTCAGGCTCAGATGCCAAGTGCACAGACTTCTCCATCATGAGAACCATTAGCTGCAGGTCTCTCACATTCCTGATGCAGGCTTACAAGTTGTGGCAGTGTGAGCACTTTTAGGGAATGTGCGTCTCGCCAAGGCAGTGGACACACTCCGTAAGAAACCAGGATAGACAGTCTGCACGTGAAGCAGCATTTAAAATCTGGGGAGTCAGGCATGCCCCTCACAGAAGCATTTTCAAATGTGAGGGAGGGTAACTATGCTACCCTAAGGGTATCCAACAACTTAAACTTAAATTCCCTAATATAAGAAAAAAAGGTTTTCTAGGGTAAGTAACAATTCACCTAACTATCAACTAAGTATTAACTAACCAACTAGTATCTTAAGTAAGAATTAAAGAAAGCCAAAGTACAGAGGCGCTGGTAAGTGCTCCATCTGAAGCCGAGAGTGGCACAGAAGGAACTGCGAGGGGATCAGTTGCACAATGCTATGTAACTTCCAGAGGCAGTGTGAGATGGGGACAATGCATGCCTGACCCATCCAGGCACTGCTACTAAAAATCTCCAATTACAAGTGCAGGGGTGCAGATTCCCCTGAAGTGGAACACCCACAGAGACACTCCTTGAAGAAGAATTTATGGTTCCAAAGAAAACTTTCAGAATTCCTGACACTGAGCATATTCCAGAGTTTGCAAATAGATGGCCTTGGAGCAACAGCGCAAAGAGGATTGGCCACGGGCCCCAGTAAGGCAGGGTGTTAAATCTGTCATTTTAAAAGGCAATGATTGCTAACTATTTTATTTCTGAATATGCAGCTTCAGAAGGTTTAAATATGTGACCTGGATTATGAACATTAGTTAAGGTCTTGTTTATCACCTAACCTCTCAGTCAAGACTACGTGATGTTCCTTTCCACCCCAGAATAAGGTGGAATAGGAGGGAGCACAGACGGTCCCCCTCCTATCCCTGGCTTGGGTGTGCAGTGTTCCCCCACAACTCCCCGTCTTCATTGGCTAGTCCACAGAGTGCTCTCCCTCCTCTTGTAATCTACTTTAACAACTGTTCCTGTTCATCCAAAATACAATCACATAACATCCCACTGCCAATTACAGAAATTGCTTACAAGGAAAGTAACATTGGGAAAACAATTGATGTATTTTTAGCTGCCTTTAATGCAATTTAGCAGCTGCAAACAAAGAAGGAGAGCCAACAACATGTGATCAGCCAAGCTTTCCGCAGAGCACAGTTTCTGTGCTACCGTACCAGATCTAGCAAATATGCTCAACCATTGTGCTTGGATGAAGAGGCAGAGTTGTCAAAGTGGGGTAAAACTCAAAGGAAACAGAAGAGAATGGAAGTAATAAGAGCCATGAGGGTACGTTTATAGGTGACAGAGATAGAGGAGACTCAGAGAGCTGAAAAGAAGAGTGGAAGAGACAGAGAAAACGAAGACTGGGGAAATACAAGGGGAGAAAGGGAAGTGGTGGAAACAGAACCTCAGCAATTGCAGGGCTGAGTAGTTGGTTGGAGGTGGAAATATTTTCCATCCCCTGCCCTACAAGCTGGACCAGAATGGGAAATGGCCTACTCACCACTCCCAAAAAATCCTTAATAGGGAGGTAGCAGTTTACCAGACTTTCCCCCATGAAACAGGTAATGATAACAGCAACTGTGTGCTGCTATACTATGGTAAGCAATAAAGTCTATAAATTGTATCAGCTTTGGCAGCCTGTAATTGATATTCACATAAACACAAACACAAACATTAACTTTACCAGAATTATATGCAAGTTATTTGGAGATTTGTCAAAGGGGTTACTTGGGCATTAACTAGGGAAAGGGAAATGCCAACTTATTGACGCTCAGCATTTCTTTGGGAGACATCCCAGCCATAGTAGCATGAGAGCATAACAGCCTTGGAAATTGAAGGGAGTCTGTTTCAGTGCCCCTCTAACAATATTCTAGACAATTAAGGCTAAATTCACTGTGGTATAAATAAGAAAAATTCTACTGAGGCCAATGGAGCAGCACCCATTTATATCAGCAAGTAATATGGCAGTTAAGCTGAGAGGACTTAAATAATTCCACCCCAGAGTACCACAAACATGACACTGCACATAAAGCAAAAAAGATTTTTTTTACAAAAAATATTTAAAGAAAATAAAGTGAGAGATTGTTTTTTTAAGTTATTAGTAGAGATGGTCAGGAATTTTTCAACCAAATTGTTTTTCAGCAGAAAATTGGAACATAAGAATGGACATAATGAGTCAGACCAATGGTCCCAGTATTCTGTCTTCCAATAGCGACCAATGTCAGGTACTTCAGAGAGAATGAAGAGAGCAGATAATCAAGTGATCCACCCCCTATTGTCCATTCCCAGCTTCTGACAGTCAGAGGCTAGGGAGACCCAGAGCACAGAGTTGTATCCCTGATGATTTTGACTAATAGCCATTGATGGACCTATCTTCTATGAACTTATCTAATTCTCTTTTGAACCCCATTATAGTTTTGGCCTTCAGAACATCCTCTGGCAACAAGTTACACAGGTGGACTGTGCACTGTGTGAGGTACGTCCTTGTATTTGTTTTAAACCTGCTGCCTACTAATTTCATTGGGTAAACCCTGGTTCTTGTGTTAGATGGAGTAAATGGTGCTTCCTCATTCACTTTCTCCACACCATTCATGATTTTATAGACCTCTCTCTTATCCCCCTTAGTCATCTCTTTTCCAAGCGGAAAAGTCCCAGTCTTTTTTAATCTCTCCTCATATGGAAGCTATTCCATACCCCTAATCATTTTTGTTGCCCTTCTCTGTATTTTTTCCAGTTCTAATATATCTTTGTTGAGATGGGGCAACCAGAACGGCACACCAATTTGAAGTGTGGGCATACCATGCATTTATATAGTGATATTATAATATTTGGTGTCTTATTTTCTATCCCTTTCCTAATGGTTCATAATATTTGCTTTTTTGACTTCTGCTGCACATGAACAGATGTCAGAGAATTAGCCACAATGACTTCAATATCTTCTTCTTGAGTGGTAACAGCTAATTTAAATCTCAACATTTTGTATGTATAGTTGGAATTATGCTTTCCAATGTCCATTACTTTGCATTTATCAACATTGAACTTCATCCGTCATTTTGTTGTTTAGTCACCCAGTTTCGTGAGATCCCTTTGTAACACTGTCTGCTTTGGACTTAACTATCTTGAGTAATTTTGCATCATCTGCAAATTTTGCCACCTCACTGTTACCCCTTTTTAAGATCATTTATTGAACAGCACTGGTCCCAGTACAGATCCCTGGGGGACACGTCTATTTTACCTCTCTCCATTCTGCAAGTGACCATTTATTCCTATCCTTGTTTCCGGTCTTTTAACCAGTTATTGATTCACGAGAGAACGTTCCCACTTTTCCCCCATGACTGCTTACTTTACTTAACAGCCTTTGGTAAGGGACCTTGCCAAAGACTTTCTAAAAGTCCAAGTACACAATACCCACTGGATCACCCTTGTCCAGATGTTAGTTGGCCCCCTCAAAGAATTCTAATAGTTTGGTGAGGCATGATTTTCCTTTACAAAAGTCATCTTGACTCTTCCCCAAAAAATCAAGTTCATCTATGTGTCTGATAATTCTGTTCTTCTCTATAGTTTCAACCAGTTTGCCTGGTACTGAAGTTAAGCTTACTGGTCTGTAATTGCCAGGATCACTTCTGGATCATTTTCAAAAAAATTGGTGTCACATTAGCTATCCTCCAGCCATCAGGTACAGAAGCTGATTTAAGTGACAGGTTACATCCCAGTTAGTAGTTCTCCAATTTCATATTTGAGTTCCTTAAGAACTCTTGGGTGAATACCATCTGGTCCGATGACTTATGAACGTTTATCAATTTGTTCCAAAATCTCCTCTATTGACACCTGAATCTGGTACAGTTCTTGAGCAATTTTTTTAAGTGACAAATCTGAATTATGGCAATCTTATCTCCTCTGCAGTGAAGACTGATGCAAAGAATAAATTTAGCTTCTCTGCAATGACTTTATCTTCCTTGTTTGCTCCTTTAGTACCTCAAGCATCCAGTGGCCCCACTGATTATTTGGCAGACTTCCGGCTTCTGATGTACTTTAAATTTTTGCTGTTATTTTTTGAGTCTTTGGTTAGTTGCTCTTCAAATGATTTTTTTGGCCTGCCTAATTGTACTTTTACACTTGACTTGCCAGAGTTAATGCTCCTCTCTTTTTTCCTCAGGAGGATTTAACTTCAGTTTTTAAAGGATACCTTTTTACCTCTAACCACTTCTTTTACTTTTTTGTTTAGCCATGGTGGCACTTTTTTGGTCCTCTTACTATAATTTTTAATTTGTGTTATACATTTAATTGGAACCTCTATTATGGTGTTGTTAAAAGTTTCCAGGCAGTTGACTTTTGTGACTGTAGCTTTTAATTTACATTTAACTAGTTTCAAGGTTCCTTCCCCACTCTGAACTCTAGGGTACAGATGTGGGGACCTGCATGAAAACCTCCTAAGCTTACTTTTACCAGCTTAGGTTAAAACTTCCCCAAGGTACAAACTATTTTACCCTTTGCCCCTGGACTTCCACTGCCATCACCAATCTTTATCTGGGTTCCTGAGAAAACGTAGTTTGGACACGTCTTTCCCCCCAAAATCCTCCCAACTCTTGCACCCCACTTCCTGGGGAAGTTTGGTAAAAATCCTCACCAATTTGCATAACTGACCACAGACCCAAACCCTTGGATCTTAGAACAATGAAAAGCATTCAGTTTTCTTACAAGAAGACTTTTAATAGAAGTAAAAAGGAATCACCTCTGTAAAATCAGGATGGTAGATACCTTACAGGGTAATTAGATTCAAAACATAGAGAATCCCTCTAGGCAAAACCTTAAGTTACAAAAAAGACACACAGACAGGAATAGTCATTCTATTCAGCACAGCTATTTTCTCAGCCATTTAAAGAAATCATAATCTAACACATACCTAGCTAGATTACTTACTAAGTTCTAAGACTCCATTCCTGTTCTGTCCCCGGCAAAAGCATCACACAGACAGACACGGACCCTTTGTTTTTCTCCCTCCTCCCAGCTTTTGAAAGTATCTTGTCTCCTCACTGGTCATTTTAGTCAGGTGCCAGCAAGGTTACTTTTAGCTTCTTAACCCTTTACAGGTGAGAGGATTTTTTCCTCTGGCCAGGAGGGATTTTAAAGAGGTTTACCCTTCCCTTTATATTTATGACAACTAGCTTCTTCTTTTTTTGCGTAGTTCTCCTTTCTGAAGTTAAATGCTACTGTGGTGGGCTTCTTTGGTATCCCCAAATACGATATAATTAAATTACATTAGGGTTGCTATTACCAAGCTGTTTAGCTATATTCACCTCTTGGAGCAGATCCTGTGCTCCACTTAGGACTAAACCAAGAATTGCCTCTCTTCTTGTGGGTTCCAGGACAAGCTGCTCCAAGAAGCATTCATTAATTGTGGCTAGATTGGGATTCGTCAAAACTGAAACATTTTGTGGGAAAGGGTCAGTTTTGACAAAACTTTCAAGGGAAAGGTTTCTCACGTCCATGATGGAATTTCTGGTGAGACACCCATCTAAAAATCAGGCAGAGCAGAAGCCTCAACTCAAGACTCCCATATCCCAGCCTATTTGGGGGTGGGGATTTCAATCTCCCCTATTGGCCCTGTTCCACTTTGTATAAATAATTAAATATCCATTAAGAGCAGGGATTTGAACTTGAGTTCACACACACGTCACTAGGAAAAGGCAGGTCTATGTGATTGGGGACTCTTTACTGAGAAGAATAGATAGGCCTGTAACCAGAGCTGATCCAGAAAATAGGAGGGTGTGCTGTCTTCCGGGTGCTAAGATACGGGATGTAGACCTGAGGTTGAAAAGGATTCTAAAGGGAGCGGGAAAGAATCCCCTAATTATCCTTCATGTGGGAACAAATGATACGGCTAGATTCTCGCTGGAAAGGATTAAGGGAGACTATGCTAGGCTGGGGAGGACGCTTAAGGAAATTGAGGCTCAGGTGATCTTTAGTGGGATTCTGCCTGTTCCTAGAGAAGGGCAACAAAGGTGTGACAAGATTATGACTATCAATAGATGGCTTAGGCAGTGGTGCTATAAGGAGGGCTTTGGGATGTATGGCCATTGGGAGGCATTCATGGATAGAGGACAGTTCTCTCGGGATGGACTTCATCTGAGTAGGGAAGGAAATAGACTTCTAGGATGGAGGCTGGCACAACTGATTAAGAGAGCTTTAAACTAGGAATTTGGGGGAGATGGTTGGGAGATGTCCAGGTAATCTCCACGCCAGAATTCAGCATAGAGTGGAAAGAAAATGAAGTAAGAGTGGATACAGCTGTAGGTAGGAGGAAGGGCAGTGTAGATACAAGTCTAATAGGTTATACTGGTAGTAAAATAACCGTGCCTAATAGGGTACAGAATGTGAGTGAGGCTAAACAGCAAAAATTAAGATGTTTGTACACTAATGCAAGGAGCCTAGGTAACAAAATGGAGGAACTAGAGTTACTGGTGCAGGAAGTGAAACCAGATATCATAGGTATAACAGAGACCTGGTGGAATAGTAGTCATGACTGGGCTACAGGTATTGAAGGGTATGTGCTGTTTAGGAAAGACCGAAATAAAGGTAAAGGTGGTGGAGTAGCACTGTATATCAATGATAAGATAGAATGTAAAGAAATAAGAAGCGATGAAATGGGTATGACTGAGTCTGTCTGGGCAAAAATTAAATTGGGGAAGAAAACTATTAGAGCCTCCCCTGGGATAGTGCTTGGGGTGTGCTATAGACCGCCGGGATCTAATTTGGATATGGATAGAGCCCTTTTTAATGTTTTTAATAAAGTAAATACTAATGGAAACTGTGTGATCATGGGAGACTTTAACTTCCCAGATATAGACTGGAGGACGAGTGCTAGTAATAATAATAGGGCTCAGATTTTCCTAGATGCGATAGCTGATGGATTCCTTCAGCAAGTAGTTGCTGAACCGACTAGGGGGGATGCCATTTTAGATTTGGTCTTGGTGAGTAATGAGGACCTCATAGAGGAAATGGTTGTAGGGGATAATCTTGGCTCAAGTGATCATGAGCTAATTCAGTTCAAACTGAATGGAAGGATTAACAAAAATAAATCTGCGACTAGGGTTTTGATTTCAAAAGGGCTGACTTTCAAAAATTAAGGAAATTAGTTAGGGAAGTGGATTGGACTGAAGAATTTATGGGTTTAAAGGTAGAGCAGGCCTGGGATTATTTTAAATTAAAGCTGCAGAAGCTATCGGAAGCCTGCATCCCAAGAAAGGGGAAAAAATTCATAGGCAGGAGTTGTAGACCAAGCTGGATGAGCAAGCATCTTAGAGAGGTAATTAAGAAAAAGCAGAAAGCATATAGGGAGTGGAAGAAGGGAGGGATCAGTAAGGCAAGCTACCTTATTGAGGTCAGAATATGTAGGGATAAAGTGAGACAGGCTAAAAGTCAAGTAGAGTTGGACCTT
This sequence comes from Chelonia mydas, assembly GCF_015237465.2. Lineage (NCBI taxonomy): Eukaryota > Metazoa > Chordata > Testudines > Cheloniidae > Chelonia > Chelonia mydas. The sequence goes on from NC_057852.1 coordinate 44,553,851, forward strand.
GCAAAGGGAATTAAAACCAATAGTAAAAGGTTCTATAGTCATATAAATAGGAAGAAAACAAAGAAAGAGGAAGTGGGACCGCTAAAAACTGAGGATGGAGTGGAGGTCAAGGATAATCTAGGCATGGCCCAATATCTAAACAAATACTTTGCCTCAGTCTTTAATAAGACTAAAGAGGATCTTAGGGATAATGGTAGCATGATAAATGGGAATGAGGATATGGAGGTAGACATCACCATATCTGAGGTAGAAGCGAAACTCAAACAGCTTAATGGGACTAAATCGGGGGGCCCAGATAATCTTCATCCAAGAATATTAAAGGAATTGGCACAAGAAATTGCAAGCCCATTAGCAAGAATTTTTAATGAATCTGTAAACTCAGGGGTTGTACCGTATGATTGGAGAATTGCTAACATAGTTCCTATTTTTAAGAAAGGGAAAAAAAGTGATCCAAGTAATTATAGGCCTGTTAGTTTGACATCTGTAGTATGCAAGGTCTTGGAAAAAATTTTGAAGGAGAAGGTAGTTAAGGACATTGAAGTCAATGGTAAATGGGACAAAATACAACATGGTTTTACAAAAGGTAGATCGTGCCAAACCAACCTGATCTCCTTCTTTGAGAAAGTAACAGATTTTTTAGATAAAGGAAACGCAGTGGATCTAATTTACTTAGATTTTAGTAAGGCGTTTGATACGGTGCCACATGGGGAATTATTAGTTAAATTGGATAAGATGGGCATCAATAGGAAAATTGAAAGGTGGATAGGGAATTGGTTAAAGGGGAGACTACAACGGGTCCTACTGAAAGGTGAACTGTCAAGTTGGAGGGAGGTTACCAGTGGAGTTCCTCAGGGATCGGTTTTGGGACCAATCTTATTTAATCTTTTTATTACTGACCTGGGCACAAAAAGTGGGAGTGTGCTAATAAAGTTTGCAGATGATACAAAGCTGGGAGGTATTGCTAATTTAGAGAAGGATAGGGATACCCTACAGGAGGATCTGGATGACCTTGTAAACTGGAGTAATAGGAATAGGATGAAATTTAATAGTGAGAAGTGTAAGGTCATGCATTTAGGGATTAATAACAAGAATTTTAGTTATAAGCTAGGGACGCATCAACTAGAAGTAACGGAGGAGGAAAAGGACCTTGGAGTATTGGTTGATCATAGGATGACTATGAGCTGCCAATGTGATATGGCTGTGAAAAAAGCTAATGTCGTCTTGGGATGCATCAGGAGAGGTATTTCCAGTAGGGATAAGGAGGTCTTAGTACCGTTATATAAGGCACTGGTGAGACCTCACCTGGAGTACTGTGTGCAGTTCTGGTCTCCCATGTTTAAGAAGGATGAATTCAAACTGGAACAGGTACAGAGAAGGGCTACTAGGATGATCCGAGGAATGGAAAACTTGTCTTATGAAAGGAGACTCAGGGAGCTTGGCTTGTTTAGCCTAACTAAAAGAAGGTTGAGGGGAGATATGATTGCTCTCTATAAATATATCAGAGGGATAAATACCAGAGAGGGAGAGGAATTATTTAAACTCAGTACCAATGTGGACACAAGAACAAATGGATATAAACTGGCCACTAGGAAATTTAGATTAGAAATTAGACGAAGGTTTCTAACCATCAGAGGAGTGAAGTTTTGGAATAGCCTTCCGAGGGAAGTAGTGGGGGCAAAAGATCTATCTTGCTTTAAGATTAAACTCGATAAGTTTATGGAGGAGATGCTATGATGGGATAACATGGCTTTGGTAATTAAATATTCATGGTAAATAGGCCCAATGGCCTGTGATGGGTTTTAGATGGGGTAAGATCCAAGTTACCCGGGAAAGAATTTTCTGTAGTATCTGGCTGATGAATCTTGCCCATATGCTCAGGGTTTAGCTGATCGCCATATTTGGGGTCGGGAAGGAATTTTCCTCCTGGGCAGATTGGAAGGCCCTGGAGGTTTTTCGCCTTCCTCTGTAGCATGGGGCACGGATCACTTGCTGGAGGATTCTCTGCTCCTTGAGGTCTTTAAACTACAATTTGAGGACTTCAATAGCACAGATATAGGTGTGAGGTTTTTTTTGTGGGAGTGGTGGGTGAAATTCTGTGGCCTGCGTTGTGCAGGAGGTCAGACTAGATGATCATAATGGTCCCTTCTGACCTAAATATCTATGAATCTATGAATCTATGACAGCCAATGTGAGTATCCCCATCACTTTTGAGACTTTGGCTATTCTGGGGGAGGTGGGTATCTCTCCCTTGTGCTTTAGCTTTGCCCATTTTATTCCAGCTAACAAAATCTCCCAACCAATTGAGAATGTAACTCAGTGATGGAGTAGCTCAAGTGTGTTATAAATGAGGTGTCAAGTACATCCTCTTCCTCCCTATTCTCATAATCAGAATATATGGCTCACATTGGGCTACCTAGTAAACAGAAAAATCAGACACCTATGAGACAGGTACTGCACATGCAGCTGTACGTGTGGCCCAACATACCATGCACATGCTAGTTTCTTAGTTCAAATCAGTTTTTAGTACCTCTGGGAACCAGAAGTAGTTACTTCCACTCCAACTCTTCTCTACTGTTCTTACTGACACATGCCTCACAGTCAAGGAGCTGCGGGGCTGCCTTTTTTTCTAAATTGGCTTACTCACTCCTAATTATTTTAAAATACTTTGCACTTTCTGTTACATGACATTTTACTGAATTATGAGCATTTCAAAATAGATGCTTGGTATGAAAACATCTGATATTAAAAACATTTTTCCCCCCAATAGTAGACTGTGCTCTTCTGGGAAGCAACTTTATATGAATCATCTGGTTGCAGAATGTTGCTTTAGGGCTGGAGCACTGGAAGCATTTAACATATTTTTGGTCTCCGCACTGTAGAAACTACCATCAAGAGAATTCCAGGACTTTCAGAACTTGCTGGATGTCAGCAAAAGCTATCAGGGATATGTAACAAGACTATATTAAAAATTTTGAAAGACTATATTTTAAAAATGGCCAAGTCATTTCTTATAATGAAAACTTTGTAAAAAAAAATCTCTTTTGTAATGAATATTAATTGTTTTTAGCTTTTTAAAAAAATATTGGTATTTATCAGCTAGATCTTGTTATTTTCTTTTATTGTCTTACCAACATAGCAAATTGCCCTTTTCTTACTAGCTGTATTGGTGGTGGTTTTTTTTTCCTAGTATGAGTTTTAACTCTTATCAATTATTCTGTATTATTTGCTTTCTAGAACTAATACAGGTTTTGTGTATTTTTGGTTGTAAATATATTTCTTTCATTTTTAGAGGTCATAATCATATGCCTCAAATTTCATCAATATCAACAACCAAAATAATTATGCTAACTGGATGTGGAACTCATGTTGACATTTGAAAAACGTGAAGATGAACAAAAGAGTAGTTTTCAGAGTAGCAGCCGTGTTAGTCTGTATTCGCAAAAAGAAAAGGAGTACTTGTGGCACCTTAGAGACTAACAAAAGAGTAATTGTTTCTTTTCCACAAAATGCCACATAACTTTCTAATACTTCTGAAATTTCCAATTAACTGAAGTACTAATAAACACATTCCCAGGTCACAACGCCACAGTAATAAACTTTACAGTACAAAGTCAAAAGGTCAGCGTTCAAATCTATTTTCTTGTATTACCTTTTGTAAATTAATCCCCATTTTTACTGTGGTTCAAAGATAATGCTTGAGTCCATTTCTGTGAACTGATCTCCAAAAATCCAGTTTGAGATTCATGCACCACACCTACATTTGTTATATGCAGAATGTGTCAGATTATTCCAATAAAATTAGCAAACTGAAGAGTTTCACTAACTTCCTGACACACACTAATGTTTAAGATTTATGACCTCATAAAAGAGGTAAGATTACAGCCTTATATAAAACTTCAGATTACTGACAAAACCAGGGTGGGGGGGAATCATGTTTTCAATGGATTTGCAAATAAACTCATAGCATTTTCCCCAATTTCATTTTCTATTGCCACATGTAGGCAAAAACTGATTTTTTCTACCCATAACACCTTTTTCCTGCCCAGTAGAACACTATGCAAGACCTGGCCTTGTGAATAAAAAATCAAAATATTCTCTTCAACTTCTCCCTCCATACCCCCTTGTATCCTTCCCCACCCCCATTTGGTAGGTCAAGGCTTATACCCTTGTGTGATACCTTTCCAGCTATTAGTCTACTCAGTATTGAGCTGCATTCTAACGTACTGCAACTTTGTTACTTTAGAAATGTATATTGTCCCCTCTTTTCTCATCATAGAAGCACATAGGGGTCTTTCATCTACAGAAACAGTCAATTATAAAAACAACAAAACATAATACTTTGCTCCCTAAGTTCTCTGTTCTGCAAACACGTATACACATACTTAACTTTATGCAAATGAGTACTGGGGCTATTCACTTGTTATTGCTACTCACTAGGGAATTTTTCCCACGACTTGAATGAGAGCAGTTTCATGCCCAAGGGCCCCAATCCAGCAAAGCCAACCATGAAGCCTATTCATATACTTAACTTTTAGTATATACTTAAGGGCTTTCCTGGATCTGGGCCTGGTATTCCACATTTCCTTATTCAAAAACTTGATCAAAGAAAACCACACCATTGCCCTGAATTTTGCCAATGCTATGGTAGGGTGCTAAAGACAGAGTTCCAGAGACACTCCTAAAAAGAAAAGGAGTACCTGTGGCACCTTAGAGACTAACAAATTTATTTGAGCATAAGCTTTCATGAGCTACAGCTCACTTCTCCTGGTAGTTTTAAAAAGTTCATTCACATGGACTTACAGCAACCATGACTCAAGAGATAACAATTCTCATGATGAGATATAGATTGGAGGAGTTATGACTTTATGGAAGTTATGGGCAAAGAATGGAAAAATAATTTGCAAATATTCACTTGAATCTGAAAGTGAATTTCACCTCAGTATTTGCAACTTTCGTGTTTACTTTTCCTGAATATTAGACTTTTCTAACACAAGTATTCACAAAAAGCAAACTTTAAGCTTGAATTTTGCAACTGTTCAAATTGTATATATGATTGTAAAATTCACAATTAGCTCTATGTTGGTAAGCTGCATAAGTCATCCAGGCAAGGAACAAAATCAAAATAATATGATTTATAATACATAAGCAATAAACAGAAAAACATCTTGCAAAAATTTCCTAATGTTGCTACCATCAGCTCAATGTCAATGGTGTTAACAATGTTGTCAGTCCTAGTATAAATGTGTCACTGACATTTAAAGCATTTTGTCATTTAGACCTGTTCTAAACAGTTAGATAATACAGTACTGAATACAACAGCAGCAGCAGCTGGTGAGCTGTCTACCCCGGGGCACCCAATAACATTGGTGAACCAGAACTGTCAGTAACAATGGTGAGGAATTTATGCAAAAAAGCATTCCTAGCATATACAAGGCTGGAGTGACTTGTGAGCACGCACAATTCATGGTCAATCTCCCAACCTACAACTATTCTCTGAAGAAATTCCAGAAATAAATTTCAAATGATGAATAAATTTGAGAATTCCACAATCTGTTCAAAAGCTACAGACAGAAAATACAATTAGTTAGATTATTCATTATGAATTACTCACCTCACTGTATTTTATATACTGTGACCAACACTTAGAATAACATGAAGAAGAAAACAGATGGCCAACAGAGCATGGAACACTGATGTGTTCTGAATGGCTCAACTCACTCATGATTATACTCCACATTAGTTGAAATTCTGCATCCTTTTTAAGGTCAGAAGTACATGGCACTACACTAGTCTTGAAATTATGAAGGCATGGATCACTGAGGCACACTCTGTGTAACTGTTGAAGCCTCCCCAACAATTGAGATGGAAGGTGTTGCATACCAAGACAGACATAAATACACTCAACTCCTACCCATTGTTCTCAAAGATTCCACTCTAACAGCACGATGAAAGTGAGATCTGGATCCATACCGATCTGTATCTCAGCAATACTGTACGGAAAACTTTCTATTTCTCAAAAACTTCCACAAACTACTGGTGCTGTTTGAAGCTTCAGTTAGGTTTCTTTTAAAAGAACAAATGCTTAGAGTTTCAGAGTAGCAGCCGTGTTAGTCTGTATTCGCAAAAAGAAAAGGAGTACTTGTGGCACCTTAGAGACTAACCAATTTATTTGAGCATAAGCTTTCATGAGCTACAGCTCACTTCATCGTATGCAATGCTTAGAGTGTGTCTTTCTAAACTAATATCTGCAAATCACTTCAACCACTTTGCAGGAGAAGTTTTTTATTTTGGCTTCTGTTCTACACTTTCCATTGTTTTTTCCACTAAGAATGGAAATATTGGTGCAAACTTCCTTCGTATTCCCAGTGATGACATTTCTTTAAAGTGATTTTTGTTTTTGCAAACTTTGTATTTTTATTTCAATATTTTCCATACAAAATTACTGAAGCAAAAATTGGAGGTTTCACATATTTTAGATAAGAATTGTTAGCCATGGATTCTGTGCTGTTAATATTATCTGATGCTACGGAGTATTCTTATCTGTGATGGTAACAGGGAAACCCCCATAGCTAAGTCTGTAAAATAACCATCTTCCTCTGATTTCAATAATGATCACTTAATAACATTACAGGGATGAAAAGAGTCTAATATAATAAGTTATTGATTTTAAATCCTTGCCTCCTCACCTGCAAACTAACATGCAAATTCCTAAGGCTATAAATCATATTATCGAACTAGAAATGCACTTTTTTGATTACAGCCTAAGCCCATCATTATCAAATACATATATCTCATGTCAACATTAAAGGGAGTTACACATATTCACTGATGTCAGAAAAATCCCAAAGTGATAGAGTGTATGCTTTGGCTAATGGCTACTGCTTCATTACCTGCTGTCACTGGGCCAAGTGGGTAAAGAGCAAGAGGAGGAGCATGGGATAGCTTTTTAGCATTGCTCACTATAGACTTTCTAATATAATTAAAAATGCAATAAAATATTTGATGTATAGGAACTTAAAAATACATATTGTATGGCAACATCTTCAAAGGAGAGCACCCAGCATAAGTACAGAAACTTTTTGAAAAGTGCACAAATAGAGCACCAGCCACCATTTGTGCAAGCAAAATGAGTGATTGTGTGCATGAACGGAAACGATCTGAGGCAAAACATATTTTGTTCATGCACTTGTTTGTTCAAATGTCTGATCCTGGCTATTACTGCAAGAAAATGTTCACTTCTACTTTGTGGTTATCTCCGCCGTATACCATGCAACGGAACATTCTTAGATCACAAAGATGTGCACAACTATGTCGAAATGCTAAAATACTTCAAAGGAGTGAAACAAATTTGAAAAATTGTGTGAGGGTGGGGTTTCGAGACACCTAGAAGTTTCTTAAAACACAAACCCACTCACCACCTTGCTTTACCTTGAGGAAATTATCCAAGTGTGTTTTTCTAACTAACTAGAAGTGTATGGCATGAAAAATTAAAGAAAACCATGATATATCTTCATGTTACTGATTTTCCTGCTGTTCTAGTCTCCTACAAGTCAATAAAATCAAGATTTGTTGGGCTTTAAAAATCTGTTAATTAGCTATTAGTAAAATATATCACATGAAATCTATATATAAATTAATAAAAAAATTCAGTGCCACTCAATCCATCCACCCTCCCCATTATATATATATATATTCTGGCAATGAAGATGTTATTGCTGTCACAGTCTTGCCACCTGCTACCCCACCCCCAAGTCGTTTAGTATTTGTTATTTTCCAAATGATCTTTTAATGTACTGTGATACATCATGAGATGTCAGGCAACCAACAATTCCATTTCACTCAGTAGAGCTGTAGTGTGACATCTTCTGACATATTGTAGAGTATCATTATAAATATCATAATAATTCAGGATCTCATGTCATCACTTAAGAATTCTGTCTCAAGCCAAACACTTAGAGAGAAGCAACAGCTTAAGTCTCTGGGGTTGAAGAGATGGTCTGGAGATCTGGGAAGGTAAAGTGATGGAAAAGGTGGTAGAGAACAGGAGTTCAAATCCCCCACTCCCAAAGTTGAGGTTAAGCAGAAGAGGGACTATAGGGGATGGGAAGAAAGACTCCTCTTGATAAAGATTAATTCAAATATAATAGAAGAGCTTCCTCAAGGTCTAAAAGAAGTATTTTAAGATCTGAAAAGGAAAAGTAAAATTCTAAGGTCTCACTGCATGTGTGTAACTTCACTCTGATGTCCAAGATATGCACCTGACTAAATGTTTTCTGAATCAGAGTCGAAGCGGGTAAAAAGCAACAGCGGAGACCTAACGGCATAGAGGAGTTTTCATTTGACTGAGATGAGCTGGTATCAAAAATGTTTTTTTTAGAAAATTGTCATGTGGAAAGAAAAGTGAAAATGAAGGAGGGTATTGAGGTCAAGTGCATCATAGTAAAGTTACTCTTTAGAGACCGGTTTCAGAGTAACAGCCGTGTTAGTCTGTATTCGCAAAAAGAAAAGGAGTACTTCTGGCACCTTAGAGACGAACAAATTTATTTGAGCATAAGCTTTCGTGAGCTACAGCTCACTTCATCGGATGCATTCAGTGGAAAATACAGTGGGGAGATTTATATACATAGAGAACATGAAACCATGGCTGTTACCATACACACTGTAACCGAGTAATCACTTAAGGTGAGCTATTACCAGCAGGAGAGCGGGGGAACCTTTTGTAGTGATAATCAAGGTGGGCCATTTCCAGCAGTTGACAAGAACATCTGAGGAACAGTGGGGGCTGGGGGGGGGAGGAATAAACATGGGGAAATAGTTTTGCTTTGTGTAATGACCCATCCACTCCCAGTCTCTATTCAAGCCTAAGTTAATTGTATCCAGTTTGCAAATTAATTCCAATTCAGCAGTCTCTCGTTGGAGTCTGTTTTTGAAGTTTTTTTGTTGAAGTATTGCCACTTTTAGGTCTGTAACTAACTGACTTTATATTTCTCAGTTGGGAGGTAAACTGTTTTAAACTTTAACAATATTTATGAAAGCTTAACTGTATAATAAGTATGTAGTTTGCAGAAACATATCCAGCTATTAAACCTCCGTAAGTATACTTTAGTAATCACTTAGTATTAGATGTATACAATTAATTCTATAATTAAATCTTTATGAATAAATCTATTTGCATTACTTTTATGCTATTTAAATACCAAATAGTATAAACATATTTGTATCTAGTACATAGCTGTTAAACATAAAGTAATGTGCTTTTAATAAGCACACATATTTAATTAACAAACAGTCCTATCAAATCTAAATCAAATTCTTACTCATTAGACTATTTTAAGTGCAACCACAATTTTCTTCTAATGTTCAGACAACTATTTAGTAAACCAGTGAAAATTCCATAACCATGACCTATATAAGGAGATACACACAATGAAATTCAAGACATACTCAGCCTCTATTTGTAAGATTTGTATCAAAAATGCAAAACAAAAAAACAAACAAAAAATCCCACACCCACAAACTTGTCCCCTGCTACTTGTAGTATTTGTTTATTTCATTCAAACATCCAGATTGTATATGGGTTTCTCATTTATACATTGTACAGGTCACTCCTTAAATCAAATTCCTGGACGCCAGAGCACGAAAGCATGACATTTTTCTTTTCCTTCAGCATATTTCTCTAATGTATTCATCTATTTGGGTTCACTTTAAATAAAGTCATGAGAAGGTTTACAGCTAAGACCCACATCAACACACTGGAAGTAGGCTTTGCCCCAGTGTTTGCATGCAAAAAAATTCTAGCCATCAGCTGTTCTTGGGTTCTGAAACTGTTAATGTGCTCAGCACTGGGAAATGTCTGCTGGAAGGAAAATGCCAAGAGAAAGACTTCTCTGATTAAATCCCTATTGTGAATAACGTTGTCTCATTGGTTAAGGATGAATTATCAGATTTGAAGATGACATCAGGTGGGAATGCCAAAAACTGGAAAAATCCCATTTAATATGTATTTTATTTTCTTCAGATGCAGCCAAGAAAAACTAGCTTTGTATGCGTGTAGAACAGCTTTGATCAGACGTTTGATTCCCAGGTGCTCTTAGGTAATGAGAGTACTGAACCACCTCCTTTTCTTCCATCTGACTAGATAAATCTTCGTTTCATAAAACATCAAATGCGCGTAACTGTAAAGTGTAAATGCAGATGGAGTACCTACAAAATGTACCATGCACAGTCTGATTAATAACTCAGGCTATTATATACAGATGTATAGAAAAGAGGCAGACACTTACAGTACATACTCTATTTGTAAACTATACAGAAAAAGCATCATATTAAGTAGAACATAAAAGAACAGGCTACCACAGCAAGGAAATTCAGATTTAAGACTAACACTCTTAATTCCATTATTTATCAGTATTGTAGTGCAGCTGATTTTGAAGATAGCACTGTGCTATGACCCCTGAAGTACCAGCACAAAATGGTAGGGATGGAGTGGTAGCCTTAATTCTATATCTCCTTACACTCTTCAGTGCAAATTAATCCCTGACATTACTATAATTGTCCATTTTTGTTTGGGGGATGGGAGGGAAAGAGTTTGTTGAGTGTTTTTTTTGGGGGGGTGGTGGCAGAGGTTACCTTTTTAAATAGCAGTATGAAAATACCCCAAAATAGAATGACTTTTGTTGTTGTTTTACACTGATCTCAAATTGAATTGAAGTAGGTGGTTAAGTTCTTTATTGAATAAAGATGGGTCTTAACAAGGTGTATAAGACCTTTGCTGTATCGAGGCCTAAATGAGCAAATAAAGAAACAGGTAAGAAAATACAGAAACAAAATGCCCAGGATGACCAGAGAACATAATGTTCTAATTTATAATTTATAATGTTGCTCCTTAAAAACATAAAATAAGTATTTTTCAACGAGGCGGATAGTGATTGGTAAGGGTGACAGGAGAACTGTCTTTATGAATATTTCAATGAAGAATGCAACCTTATAGCAAGAAGAGGGAGACTGTTGCATCTATAACAGCGCAAAAGAAGAAACAAAGACAAGAATGGAAGCAGCCAAGAGAATAATGAACCAAAGGGAGCAAGGGAAGGCTGGAAAAGCAGAGCCATAAGTAGGAGACAAGATATACATGGACCTGAAGTGTCTAAAAGAAGCCTGAGCCTGTTGCAGAAGGCATGGGGAAGGAAACTAGATGGTAACGGCATGGTCCAAGTGGCATGTGAGAAAGATTATATTAATGGTAACATTTTTGATAGTGTGAAAGAGAGTAAGGTATGAATCTGGGAAGCTGGAGATGAAAAAAAGTGGCTGCAATGCAGGAGTTGGTAGCTGACCAAACCATAGAGAAGTTCTTTAGCCAAAGAAATGGAAAGGAAAGAATGAATTTTAGAAATTCTGTAGAGAAACACAATGTTACAGGTTTTATATGGCAAAGATCTGGTCTTGGATATCTGGAATTTCAGGCATTTTTGCTATAAAGTTGTTTTCTCTCTCAACTAACGGCTGTCTCACAGAGGCTAGTTACTTTTATATACACTCTTGTGCTTCCTTCATACCGTAACCAACACCTGACCAGGCAAACCCATTCTGTGGTTAGAGGATCTCCAGTTCTTGAAATACCATTCACATACCTTCCATAAGGACTCTTTAATTTTTAACATAATATTTCTTCTAGATTTTAAAAATATCATCCTGTATGTGGTCTGAGAACCTATGTGCCAGGTGTCAGCACAATTTAATTATAGCAAGTTATGTCTCAAAAAAATACTCCTGAGGGCATTCTGCACCAAAAAATTTAAAAATTCTGAGCACAATATTTTAAAATTCTGCTAAATTCTGCAAATTTTATTTGTCAAATAAATGTGGAAGCTCCAGCCTGTCATTGGGAAGCACAGGCAATTGGCTGCACAGAGGTGGGAAATCACTGTGCCGCTCCCCCTCATTACATGGACTCAGCGGTGAGGCTACATGCAACCCTGACACAGCGCAAGGACCAGGCCTGCCCCAGAAACACCCCACTGCCCTGCCCCTCCATGCCAGGTGCACCAGGTGTGGGCAGGCAGCCTCAGCAAGGCAGGATACAAGTGTGAAGGGGCCTAGTGTGGGGGGATCCAGGTGTGGGTTGAGAGTGCTCTGTGTGGGGCAATCTGGGTGCAGGCAGCTCAGTGCGGGATCTGACTGCGGGGGGATCTGGATGCACAGGGGCTTGTTGCGGGGTTCTGAGTGCAACAGTAATGGAACTCTGCAGCAGGGACCAGGTGAAGATGGTTGGGGCACATTGGCAGGCGGGAGTGGGGAGGGGGATCAGTGGAGGGTCCAGATGCTTGCATAGTGGGGCTCAATCGGGTGGGGATCCATGTGCAGCTGGTTGGGGCTCAGGAGGATGGGAATCCAGGTGCTGGTTTCTCATCAGGGTGGTCCTGGTTCAGGGGGAATTGGGGCTCATCAAGAGGGTTCTGGGTGCAGGGGGGCATGAAGCTTGGCGGGAGGGTCTGGGTATGAGGGGGTCTGGATACATGGGGGTTGGGCAGATGAGGGAGCAGCTCCCTGTACAGTTATACCTCCCCCTGCAGCTGAGCAGAGATGGGTGCAGGAAGCATGGAGGGATGGAGTTTGCAGAGTTCCCTACAGCTGGGGGAGAAATCTAGGGGTGGGTCTCACAGGGCCCTGGATGCCTTGGGGGAAGGGGAAGTCCTGTCCTCCCCAGCCCAGCTGGGACTAGCAGCTGAGCCTGGTGCAGGGTAGGAGCCACCAACCATGTCTTCCCCTGTCCCACCTCCTGCTCCACAGTGATTTACCTCTCTGCCAGCTGGGCACCCAAAACATACTGCTTGGGAGGGTTGCACAACCACTCTTGTGGCTGCCCTTTGCTTCCCTGTCAGAAAGTCATTTTTCTGTGGGGAAGCAAAGAAATCTGAGCGGGACATAAATTCTGTGCATACGCAGTGGCTCAGAATTCCCCAGAAGTAGAAAATAGATACATGATCCAAGAACCACCAGTCACTGCAAGAATTGTTAATCTAGAAAATAGTTTGTAATAAATAGCAGAGCTGGTTGGAAAATGGGGGGGGGGAACAAAGGGTTTCCATTTTTTCCACTGAAAATTGTTTCAGTAGTAACTTCTAACCCTTCATAAAATACAAGCACTCGCTATAATCAGTAATCTCTAGCTCCATAAAAATATTTTAATATTGTGTTAGGTCAGGTATCAAACTAATATTCTTTTTCATATCACTGAGCATAAATTGGGGCTCATGGATACATTGAAGGTATAACCTAGCATTGTACATTTAATTAGACTATACGCACGGGTCATATACTGCCTCACTTGGTAAAACTTTCACAAACTCCAAATGAGAGCTGTGTCAATATTCAGCAGTTTAGTTGACAAGGACTCATATAAACATGTGCATTTCTATCCAAGTATATTTGCAACAAATAAGCTTCAAAAAGAAAAACCAAGAACACAACATATTTCAGTCAAAGCTGCTGATTATCACCTGGGTTTGTATCAAACCCTCAGAAATCCATGCATACTGTTGTGAAACCATAAACTGCCCCACATTTTTCTCAATACTGAGCTATCACCCACTAGAAAGTTTCACAAATCTTGCCAGGCAGGACCCAGCCATATATTTGTATTAAAAAAATACCAACAATGAATCATAAAGGGATGTTCGCAGCTGCACTCAAGACTTCTTTTTGGAGATTTGCTGTAAGTATCTTGGTTGATGGGAAACACTATTGGCTCCACAGCATCATAAACTGTTGTATTAAAGGCTCTTCCTAAAATTAATTAGCATGTGTTCTGCAGTAAGGTTAGTTACATTTCACCTGTGTTCATCACCCATTGACTACCTACAATTGTACATAATTATTTTACAGAAGACCCCAATGCAAATGAAATTTAATTAACTGTGCTGTGATTTTCTACAGCCTACAAGAAAAAAACCGAACACTCTGTTAGAACAAGTTATGAGTTTCCAGTAAAAAATGTCCCCAAACATAAAAACAGCCTTTTTTCCTATTAAATGCCACAAAGACCAGCAGCAGTTTCTCAAATTGCCTTGGTCAAAAATTAAGGATACTGTGGCCTAATGTTTCTTTATTTGATGATTGCCATGTGTAAATATCTTGAGCATGTTATCGTAGTCAAATATACAGCCATATAAGGGTTACAGTGAGTTTTCCTAACATCCTTCCACAACTTGTGACTATGGAAAAAAAATGAAAGAGGAGATGTGCAGAGGAACAAAAATATAAAAGCTATAACACTAATTTAAGTGTGGCTGTATATGGCTGTTCACTTACATGGAATAGTAAGGCTGTGAAAAGGGAAAGGTTTTTTAATAAAGGTCATGTATTAATTCTGTTCTTAGTTTACTCCTGAAATTTTCAATAAATTGATTAGCTTTAGGGGAAAAAAAGAAGGGTGGGTGGGATGTAACATCCCTATGTTATGTTGTTATGGGTGTTAACCTAGCTTTCACAGATTCTTTAGTTCAACTGTGGCTTGCATGCATCTGGTCTTTTTCAAAATGTATTCATAGCATGCGGGGGGGGGAGAATCTTCTAAAGTCACGACACAAAGATTATTCAATATGTATTCACTCCAAGGTAAAATAAAATATTTAAACTGTTTACACATTTTAATAGGCTTGTTTAAAAGCAAAACTAGATACGCCAATAGAAACTATGTTTGACAACAATCCTGCACTGGAAGATTGATGGATTAGATGTCCTAACAGGTCTTTTCCATTTATAATTTCTATTTTAAAAAATTTAGTTTTCTGTTCTAATATTGTTCCAACTTGCCATCCAATATTCATTAGAGAGATTACTATAGCTTAGGATATATGGAGCCTTCTAGTGGTTCACAACCAGATCTGGTAGATAGTCACACCGAGTGGATACCATTTAATAGCTATTCATTGGCATATGTAAATGGAGTGAGTAGACCCAGAAAAGTTTCTAGCCAACAGATAGCCTCATCACAAAAGCCACAATCACAACTGACACTAGAGTTTAATGTAAAAGACCTTATTCACAATAACAGGAGCCCTGATTTATACACTAAACAAAATCCAAACAAAGAAGGACAAGCAGCTGATCATCAGGAAACAGCAGAACTGATTCATATGTTAATGTCTTATGTCCTTATTTTATTAAGTTCACCATCTAGGTCTACACTGAGCGCACTTAAGAATGGGTTTAAGTACTTTTCTTAATAGCAACACTTTCCTGAATCAGGTCCCTAGATAATACACTCATACGAGCTCTGTCAGCACAGGGGAAAGACCAGGTCAGATATCCTTTTGGCAGTTTCAGTAGGGAGACTGAATGGCCATAAAGAGAGTGAACCCTGTCATCACTACAGATGATTCTTCCAAGTCAAATTGTTATTTGCAGGGTGGTTCAAGGAAGTTGCCACTGCATTACCTGTACCATTGGTAAGTGAAGAACTTTGTTAGTTTTGTCACTCTGGTAGTCTTCCCAAGCACTGAATTCCGTTTAAAGGATTTGTATCTTAGCATATAAACTCACTACAAGAAAAACTTGTAATGTAACTTATTTCAATAGCGTTAAAGGACACTAAAATAATTAGACTAAATTCCTCAACTTTCTCCCACTTTGCTAAACTATATTTTTCTACATAAGACATGTCTTTTATAAAGAATTCCTAAAAGTATTTGGATTCTTAGATATTTTTTTAAAAATTGACTGTTGAAAACAGAACAAGCCAAAAGCAGTATATGTAGCCTGTAAGCTATTTTTCTTCTGTGATGTATGTAGCACATCTCTGAGCATTATACAATAATAATAGAAAATATCTCATATGTTCACATTAATCCATTTACTGTACTTTTCACATTGCAAAAAAAATGTTTTGATCAAAAAACAGTCCCCTCAGAGTCACACATCTAAATCCACTAATTTTTAAATTTGGTTTTGTTTTGAATTGGAAGAAAATGTCTCTCAAATGGAAATCTCACAAAAAGAGAAACACCAACACATGGTGTCTCTGAAAAAAGAATGCTCCCTAGTATTAGCAAATGACATTTCTGTCATTTTCTCCAGACTTGGGTAGCATAAGGAACCAGCTAGCCCAGGATTCTGGAAGCAAACATGGTGGGGCTGCCATGGATCTGCACATTCTGGAAGCCCATCCCAGGATCTCCAAGCTCCTGGTTCCATGGCAGGGAACCTACAAGCCTTAGCATGGCAAGGCTGCCCTGGAATCTGGAAGCTAGGGGATCCCTGGACCCAAAGCAATCTGCATGGTGGGCTCTTCTGGAGCTAAGGACCCTATAAACCTGTGCTCCCCAGTACCCTACTGGTCAAGCTGGCAGGGAACCAGAAAGGTTTCTGATGGACTCTGCCTATGATTCAACAAAAGTTCATGGAACTTTAACTGTTTCTGCAAAACATTTGGGGTCTGATGAACTGGCATTTTCCAACGAAAAACTCTTTCACTGGGAAATTTCCAAGCAGCTCTAATGATTATGTCATCATGCTGATGCACATGAACAGGAAATAAGAAGATGCATCAAACTACCCACTCACTCCACACAGGAATTAGTCTATGAAAGCAAACTGTAAAATTGAAAACTAACAAATCCCACATAAAAAATAAATTTCACTTTCTGAGGAGTTGCTAGTAACACAATTAGTGAAAGACAATGATTTTTGCCAAATTCACTTGTGGCAGCTCCATTAAAGTCATAGCAGCTTCCCCCATTTATGCCACAAGGGAAGGATTTTGGTTTTTAAGGTGACTGTGTTCCCTTAAGATGGGGGTGGGGGGGAAGAGCCCAATACTCTTTAGATCCAAAATACAAATTTATGGAATCACAAAAAAGTTGTAATCCATGACCCTTAATTCATAGCTTGATAATTATTGCAGCTGTTCAAAACTCAACTGAGTGGCGATATCTAAAGAGGTCCCTGACCATTTTCTCTCTCCAGATTTTTTTTTCCTTTTTCTGGAAAGAAGGAGATAGGGGAGCTGAATGAAGGAAAACCTGGGGGGCGGGGGGGGAATAAAAATGAAAGCTTGAAGTAATCAACTGTTTTAAAAGGAAAAGAAAAAAAGAAAAAAGGAGAAATAAAAAAGCTAAGATGTTTCCCAACAAGATAATTGGAGCAGTGCAGATTTCCAGGAACTCCCTAACCCATACTTGATACATTCAACCAGAATAATGAAATTCCTTTTTTGGCCATCTCAGCATGGTATTGGCAAACAGTACCAACTCACAGATCCACTGATTCACCTACAGGAACCAGTTCTTTCAGAATACACTTAAATTGTATGATGTGTAATGGTATTGAATAACCTCCTGGCCAGCAGAAGAAATTGGGAGCCAGATAAGAGAGCTATATTATTACTATTTAATGTATTCCCTCACAAACTGCTATAGACCTTTGGATTGTTTGCAGTTACTTGTAATTTTTCAAAGGAAACTTCATCTTTTGTGAAGATGTCCAGCTGCACATCTTCCAGATGCTTTCCCACACTTGGTCAGTTCCTGTCTTTCAGTGACAAACCAATTACCATAGCCCAGTGTATTTATTATATGCGATGTTTAGTGCAAGTTATTTTGTCTGTCACTGTTCCCTCTCAAGTTTATTGTTTAACAAATTCAGACTTCCCTTATCCTTTGCATTAAAGCTGTAGACAACGTGCCTAGGGCTAGTGGCATCAAGAAAGATCTTTTCCTGTGCTGCTAGGACATGGAAGGCATCTTTGGACTGCTAGCATAATTTCCTGTCTCAAATTAACATCCAGAAATTTACAATTCAGCTAATATTATTTTGAGGGCACTGTGGTAGGAAACAGTGAGATGTGTGCATTGCTCCTGGATACAAGAAACAATAACAAAAATAAGTTTAAATCATCCAAGTGAAGCCTTACTTTTAACAAAAACAGAGCCTGGAGCCACTGACCTCTCCCTGTGTGTTGGGGTTTTTGTTTGTTTTTTAATGCTATCAGCTGCTTAACACTTGCCAACTTTCTCTCTCGTTGTTGAAAAAACATATACAGGCTGGGCAACAACCACTTTTGTTCTGGTGTCTCTTAAAGAGCACTCCAATCAGAAAAATACTTGGCTGGATCAGTTTTCCCCCTTCACAAAGCTGGCATTTCAGCATTCTCAGCTACACAAACACTTCTCTCAATTGGGCAGTGGGGATGGGAAGTGTCCATGTACTCCAGGTTTTCCACAGTATTGTCTCCACTCAGTTTCAGCAGAGTGTCTTTCCTCTTGCTTTTATTTAATCCCTCTTGTCAAATTTCTCCTTGCCCAATGTCCAACCTCCCTGCATTCCCTGCAAAATCCAAGAAACATTCAGCAACACATTGCCTAGTGTTATTTTCCTGTGGTCCTTTTACATATGCACCAAGTGAAAGCTAGATTACCTAGCTATGTACTTATGAAGCACCCATCACTTCAGTATCTGAATGCCTCACCTATACTGTATGCATTTATTCTTGAACAAAATTCTACACAGTTTCAAAGATAATTGGGTGCCTTACTCCCTTATGCTCCTATGAAAATCCTAGTTCAAGGTCAAGCATGCAGCAGAGCTAGGAACTGAACCAAGATCTCAGGTCCCAGTTGCCCCTAGGGATGCCAATCCAAACATCCATCTTTACAAGCTTGCTTGGAAAAAGCTACTTACACTTCCATGAGTACCGCCCAAAGAAGGAAAGAACCTTCAGTGACATGGAAGGCAGCATTTAGAGCACCCATGTACAATCTACAACAATTTTAATTCTTGATTTTTTTCCACAAAAGCTTTTCTATCATAGGGAGCAAAGTAATATAATCTTCTCCGACCTAGTTATTTCTTAAATCTGCAAAGCTCAGAAAGCACTCTCTCTCTTAAGGAGAAACTTTAGATTAGGGCTCTGAAGAGGGTACTTAAATTAGATTAAATAAAATTGTTATTGTATATTAAATAAATACCAATTTATTACTCAAAAACTTTGAGTCCTAGACATGACATTTATTGCCTAAGTATTTCTCCTTAATAAATAGGTTTCAGCAGAAAACACTAAATCAAGGAATACTAGTTTTAAAATTAGTTTAGAAACTAAATGAAATATGTATTTGGGAATCATAATTTAAAGGGTTTTTATTTAGTACTTTACTCTGCAGGGGCTAATTTATTCCATTTCCCACCAGCGACGTTGAGCCTTGACTTACACTGTTCCTTTATGATAATTTTTTGTTTATTATTTGGGCCCTGATCTTCCAAAGACACATGCTTAAGTTTAATCACACAAGTAGTCCCATTCACTTTAACAGGACTGCTTATATGGAGTAAAACTACCCACATGTATAAGTTTTTGCAGATCAGGGCTGTAGTGATTTTTTAAATACACATAGTCATAATTTCTAAGCATTCATAGAATATTAAAAAATATGGGCACATAATTCTTAACTGATGTAAGTGGATGTATCTCCACTGATTTCAATCGAGCTGCACCAATTTATACCAGCTGAGGATCTGGCCCACAATGCTTTGTGCAAAGCTACTTGCAATATGTGGCATAAATACTACCACCACTTCTGTAAGCTTAAATATAAAACTTAACAAAGAAATCAGAAAACAAGACAAGCAGAGTTAACCAAATACTAAGTCAAATGAAGCAATTTTACAACTTTCCCTGAATATGAGCAAGGGAAACAAGCTTTTGCACAACTTCAGGGGGAACAGGCAGAAGTCACAGACCACTAGAGAGCACTGCCCTCCAGAGCCTGTAGTAGAACACAAAATTTCTGAGTCTCACAATTCTCCTGCTGGCCAACTGTGAATCTCATCCCCCTCCAGAGCTGGGTCACAGAGGATGACAATCTACTATAGCTATGAGTTATTCCATTAGCTCAAGTGACCAAAGTTTGTGCAGTGGACCTAAAGGTTCCAACCTTGCGAACAAACCACATATTACAAACCTATATGATGTTGCATCAACATCTTCATTAACCCATGTGATACAAGTCACTTAAAACAAACTTTTCACAGGTGCTCACTACTGATGGGTTCCCTCATTTTCTGGGTGTCTGATTTGCAAAAGTGCTGAACAATCACAGCTGCTCCTGAAGTCAATGGATCTGTGCTTTGAACAATAAAGTGCTTTGAAAAATCAGATCTTAGGCACCTCAGATTGGGCACCCAAAATCAGTGGACACTTTTGACCCTGATCTCTCTCTGCCTCAGCTTCCCATCTGTAAGATGAGGATAATATCCCTTCATCTCACAGGGGCGAAGGGGGGGGAGCAGGCATTATGATAAATTAACTAAAGTTTGTGAAGCACTCATATGTTGATGAGCAGTATAGAAGAGTCCATGAGGACATTAATAATCTATCATCTTCAGAGTAGGATTTGAATAGCATGCAGTGAATAAGGCCTAGGCCCACACTGACATTCTGTACCTTGGGGGAGTGCCCTGTAACCCCCATATTCCTCATCTGCATATACTTGTGATATTGCATATAAAGCATGCCATGTGAGGTATAAAAGTCACTGTTCTATCTAAATTACTTCTAGTGCATATGAAGTTATGAGAATTGTGTTGTGTGGCTGTCACTAAAACATGCAGTACATTGGGGAATCAGCCAGATATTAGCTCCCCAGAGGCAACAGCAAGGAAAGTAACCAATGCCCGGGTGGGGTGTCAAACAACCCATCAACAGACATTGTCCAGCAAGGGAGCTACAATTCAATGACTCACCTGCATGAGGCCACACCAGGGGAATTTCTCAACCTCGTCTGGGGACTCAGCAATGCCCACCAGACATGCCTGGACTTGTGTATTCCCCAAGCACATAGGGCTGAGGGTATAAAACAGAACACAGCAGGCCCCTGCTTGGCCTTTCTCCTACCCCCACCTACACTGCCAGCAACTAAGACACTCAGAAGAAAACTGAAGACTCCCACAGAGGAGACTGGTCCAGATTTAAGGGACAAATCTGTACATTAAGGCCTACAATATCCAGTGGGGTGAGAAAAACTGCTTAATCTAGTTGTTGCCCAGTCTAATAGGGTTGAGAGTTTAGAGTGCATGGTTATATTTTATTTTATTTTGGTAACTAACTCTGACTTTTTGCCTAACACTTAGTCACTTAAAATCTATCTTTTGTAGTCAATAAATTTGTGTTACTGTTTATCTTTACCAGCAAGTTTGCCTGAAGTGTGTGGCAGATCTGCTCAGGTTTGCAAAGGCTGGTGTATGACAACTTTCCAGTGATGTAGTGGTGAACCAATTAATAAATTTGCATTGCTCATCTTGAGCAGTGTAAAATGGTATATTCCTGAGGTACAATGCTGGAAGCTGGGAGGATTTGGCTCTGGTGCCTTTCTCTGTGTGATTCATGAGTGGCTCTGGGAGCATTCATGCAATATAGCTGGGTGTGGTACTCCACATGCTGTTGTGCTGAGTGAGCACCTGGAGGGGTTTGCTGCTGGTCACTAGCAAGGCACTGTGAGAGACAGCCCAGGCTGGAGAGAGTTCAGGGAGGCACAGTGGTCCCACACTCCTAGGCTGCACCCTGGGGATCCCGTCACACACACATTGAACAAAGGATAAAATAAAATATTAAATAGTTGCTCGTTAATTGAGCACCAACAGTCCTGAGGCAGGGATCCTGTGGAAAAAAAATAGTAAGTGACCATACAATTAAAGACTATATCCTAGTGCATTCTCACAGAGGCGGCAAATTAAGATTCCGTGGGCAAACTAAATTCTGGCATTTCCTAATTTACGAGTGCTTGACTATGCAGCCTTTGTGTTCTTTTAACATATTTTTTTCTGTTTATAAAGAAGATGTAATTTGAGGAGTTTAACATAAAACTTTAAAAACATACATTTCTCTTTCTTTGGGCCCAATCCCATACTCTTTACACCCCCTTTAGTGATGTTCCACCATCATCTTCAAGCAGATTACAGCAAATAAGGGTTAGAGAGGTCTCCACTGAACACCGGGCTATTTTTTTCCTACCAAAACTAAACACCATGCCCCATCCCTCATTTCTCTGTTTGGAACCAAACAGAGGTTAACACAGCCATAACGTGTCTCTGCAGACCCCTGTTCCCCAGTGGGGAGTGGGACAAAGGAACTGGGACACACAGAGTAAGATGTGGGGCTGTCTGGGACAAAGTACCTCATGTACATATTCTCCCTTCTCTCCACAACCAAGCAACTCCACAAAGCCTATCTGCAAAGCAGGGAGTATGTTGCAGAGATATTTTTTCAAACATAGAAGGTTGATCTGACCAATCCTTAAAAATATCAACCTGGTGTCCAGTTTCCTTATGCAGCACTTCTGGAGTTTCTGCATCACAGAAGGCTATATATGTTGTATAAAGCCTTGGGCTCTTTACAAGTACAGTATTTGGATATAACCAAAAAGCTGTTGAGTTAGACATACAGCTACTGCTACACACTCCACCGAGATCAATGGAATTACTCTGGATTTACATTTGTGTGACTAGTCCACTCCATCAAACACAATGAAACCTGCACTAGCTGTCCAGTAGGCAGCCTTTTAAAGAATCTTCCTGGGAGTTCCAGTACAATTTTTACTTTAAATAATGTTAAAGACCTTCTCAACTACAAAACCAACTTCCAACTGTGCCTTGAGACACAATACTTTTAAAGAGTTTTTTAAAAATGAATAATGGCGTATATTAGGCTGTTGCTTATGTTAAAGGAAATCAATCAGTTCTTATACAACTTCATTAATGTGATCTTATATGAAAGATAAATTATATGCTAGTATTTTTCTCCAGGATAGTTTATTATTAAGGATAAAAGTTTGTAAACTAGAGCTTTCACCATAGTAACAGATTGTGGTCCTTTTGCATATTTATACTGAAAGGTCAAGACTGAATCCTGTTTGGGACAGGAGTCATACTAAGGAGAACTATGTTCCCAGAGTACATACGTTTTTGGCACGCTATTCATATCTTGGGAAGCAGTCACCAGCTAAGAGTGCATTAATCCCCACACCTCCACCCAATTAATGAAAAAATATCTTGTGGCGCAAAATAAAAACAAATGCGTCAGTGAAGGTATAAACATGGCAAGAGCAGGAAATGAATCATGGGAATGAACAGACACACCAATATACTTGCTTTAGAGATGCATAAAGAATCCAAGCAACAAGACAAGAGGAATGTTTAAAATGTAGGTTTGAAATTGGCTACATGATGCTTTGGGGAGATACAGAAAGCATGGAGACAACGCCATGTCCATTGATTAAATGTAACTGCACAATGCTTTTGATTCAAAGTTCTTTTGCTATAGCTCAACAACTGCCCAGAGGTCAGCCCAGGAATGATGGTACCTCACAATTCGAATACTTTTAACTTCATCAATTTCAATCTTGAAGGCCGGAAATGAAAGTATATGGAGTGAGTGATGTGGATGCATTTCATGTTTAAATGTTGCAGTAGGTTTCTCAAAATATTTAAACAAGTAGCGAAATAAATCTCCAAAGCAGAAAGCTAAGAAACATTCACATATACATTTTACTCACCCCAACCACTATGGTAGGTTAGTTATTCCCTTCCTTATGCAGTGGAACAAAATTCAGGAACGATCATCACTGAAAAATATCTGTATGGCTGCTAAAATTTATTTATTTTTGGACTGTTCTCTGAGACAATATTTTTAAAGAGAAAAAAAAACTAATGGCTATTGCATATGTTAAATGAAGTTGTTCTATTCATAGACAACTTCAGTGACATGATGTCAATTTACCTTTCATATACATGCTGTTATTTTCCATGTTTCGCGCACACTTTTAAAGTTATAACAAATGGCTCTTTTCTCTTTGGTAGGAAAGTAGAATGAGAGATTATAAAAAGGAAAGTGTGAGCTGTAGAGAGGGGGGAAAAACAAGAAAATGAGGGAAATCAAGCCAACAAACCAGGTAACAGCAAAAGAAGAATGCAGAAAATGAAAAATATCATAGTGTATTCACCCAAGCACTTCAGTGCAACAGAATTACATGTAGAAGAGTTAACCATATAGTTCCAGGCATGTGTTCATTGTGGCTATGTTCCAATTTCTGATATAGGAATCTCTTCCTACTGTGTGTAAGTGGGGGAATAGTCCCGCTCTTGTGGGGAACTTTCCTGGCTTCTGCACTACCCTGGTGAAGTGGGCTAGCGAAAGGATCTGAGTTTTCGCTCCCACTTCCTTTACCCAGTGGCCTCCCTGCTCTTGAGGGCTCCCCTTCCACTCTCCTGTCTGGCAGAGTCCTCATAACCCCAACAAGGCTGGGCCCAGGATTCCTGGGGGGCTCGACCCCCAACCCTGCTGTGGTCACCTAGGACAGGGGCTAGGGTGTCCCCACTCCGGGGTACTCTCTTTGCACTGGGCACCTATCTGACCCACTGACCATTACATGCAAATTTAAGCAAATGCAAGATATTTAATCAACAATTAATTTTAAAAAGAATAAGGGAAAATGGGAAAGGTTAAAGGAAACACATCAACCCGCTCTGTGGCAGGGAACATCACACACACGGTGTCTCTGGAATGTCAGGGCAGTTCACAGTCTGTTCCTTGTAAGTCCCAGGCCTTCTTCTCAGGCCTTGGCTGTGCTGTAGGGATGCTGTGGGTTGGACACTTGCTCTGGTGGTGGCCACACGCTCTCAGGCTCTAAGTGGTAGGACCCTTCTTCCCAGTGTCGCCCCCACCCTGTCGGGGTTATGATCCAAGCCTGGCCTGCAGAGCCCCTTGGCTGAGGCGTCTCCCTGTGCTGGGCCTGCTGCCCAGGGTCCCCCTTGCTCTCCCCAGCTGCTCACCACACCCAGCTGCACCACTCTGTGTCTGCACTGCTGCTGCTCTGCCTCCAGCTCCCTGGGCTGCTTCTTTGGCCCCTCTGGCTCTGGTTGCTACAGCTCTGCTCCCAGGACAGGTCTGCTCTGCAGGCTGCTTCTGTGACTCTGCTCCCAGCACTGCCCTGCTTCATGGGCTGCTTTTCTGGCCCCTCTGGCTCTGGTTACTGCAGCTCTCCTCCCAGGGCAAGTCTGCTCTCTCTGCGCTGTGCCTCTGGCTTTGGGACTGCAGCTCTGCTCCCAGGGCAAGTCTGCTCTCTCTGGGCTGCTTTTCTGGTCCCTCTGGATCTGGCACAGCTCTGCTCCCCAGCTTAGCTTGGGCCCCTGCTTTCTCCTTAGCTCGGCCCCACTCTATCTGACCGAGGCAAATCCAGCTCACACAGAGGACAGGACCTCCCCGGCCTCCTGACTCCCTTATTAGCCTGCTCACCCTGTCATTCAGGCTGACCTAGAGCATTTGCCTCTCCCCATTCTTCCTGGGAGCTGTCAGTCTCAGGGTCCTGATTCCCCATCGACCCTTCCCCCTTTTTAGTACTGGGAGCTAGCAACTAAAACACCCCCACTGAATATTAGTAAGGGGGCAAGAGTCCCCCTACATGTGTAAGCCCTGATTGGAAAGAATGACTGAGGAACAGAGGTGGTCTGTAAAAGATCAAATCTAAAAAAAGCAGGAGAGCAGCACTGATTATGCAGGTACCACAAAGGGGAGTATAACTCTAATGATGGTCAGCACAAGCAGCCTGACATCTGCTGCATATGATCATCCATTGCCTCTGTGTTACCCTGGACAATGTGCTTGTGGAATATCAACCACACGTTTTCTTTTTTTCCCCTTGCATGGTCTTTATTTTACTTCATTAATGTGTTATGATTAAGTTGGGTATCCATTATTTACAAACGGCAAGTGTGTACGTAGCACTGCACAGGTATAGAGGAAGACACAGGTACCACCCTAAGTAGCCTGCAAACTACTTCAGACATAAAGAAGATTGATCAGCCACATATGATATTTACTAAGTTAATAGGATATCTATATTGGTCAGTTTTGAAAGGACTCACAGGAGGAGTTCTAAGAAGGGATATTTTTCACTTTAATTGGCACAAAAGAAGAAAAATTCAGTTTGAAGCATAAGGGTGAACAGGGATGAAAGCCTGAAGATGAGTTTTGGAGGATGATATGAATTGAGTTTGTCCACAGGACGGTATAGGAGTAGTGCAGATAGCAAGAGGAAGGTAGGAGTAAATGAAAGCTCCAATGGAATTATGCACTGCCTCAAAAGCAAGGATGAGAGCCTTGTCATTGGTACAAGAGAGAGGAAGTCAGCAGAAGGGTTCAGAAAAGGGAGTGCCATGGTAGGCAGAATTAAGAACTGGAGTGGAGGTAAGGTGGGATGCAGAGATGCCAGAGAAGAGAAGATTGTGTTAACTGAGATGTGAGATTGGCAGAACATGACCAAAAGGGTTTTAGCTGTGGTGGTGGAAAAGGTTAGGCAGATTTTAGAGTTTTTGCAGAGGACAAACTGGCAGGATTTGGTGACAACCTCGATATAAAGATAAATTGCAGGTCTGTGTGACCGAGTGGACAGAGGTGTCTCTAATGGTGGAGGAGGATGGGAGAAGACAGGCAATCGCCCATATCCTAGACTGTGTGGTGGCAGTTTTGTGCAGCAACAACTATTTAAAGCAGCCCTAATACTAGTGTAACTGGCCAAAAAAGGACACTCCCGAACCAATCCCTCTGTACAACGGGTGTAGGAGGTTTGATGGGGAAGAGGGGTCATTTCCAAGGTGTCCCTGTGCCCCACTAAACGCAGATAACTGTATACACCTCTTGGGACCATTGGCAGCTTGTCATCTAGAGCCACCTTTGCGCATGCACGCATGCGCACACACATGCCTCCTGAATTACTGTGTGGTCCTTGGCTGCAGACAAGGTTGTCAGCCAATAAATTCAGCCTTTCCCTGTTGAGTTTGAGATGGCAGTGCTTCATCAGGACAAGATGCAATCTACAGCCAGAGACAGGAGATTGCATGGGAAGGGCCATGTTGTGAGTGGAGAGGTAGTGCCATTCTTGCTTTTTCAGTGCTCTTCGCAGGATATGCCAGAATGGAACAAAAAGTGGTCTGTCTAGCCCCATAACCAACAACCTAACACTTCAGCAGATGGTTTACAACCCTATTAGTGGTGAATGGAGAAGTTCAACAAGATTGTGAACTTCAAACAAGGTTCAGCTTCCAGTAAGACTCAAATCTTGGGCCAACAAGTTGGGTCAGTTATTTTAACTAATTTTGTTCACTCATCCCTATTCCTCAGCTGTTTTCCCTTGCTTCACTCACTAGTAAAGGCAATTTGAATTGTGCAATCATGAAGCCTTCCCAGTTTGACAAATACTGCAGTTTCCTCTGTGTATCTTGTGTATTTTCACCATCCCTCTAAGCTCTCCATTTATACCAACACTTTCAAAGGCTCAATTTATCGACACTCTTGACAGAATAGTCCCAGCAGCCAAGCACAGGGGATGGATAATAGACCACGTGGGTTCAAAGGAACAGGTTACTGGAGCTCAATCTATTTATCTTAAAGAGAAGGTTAAGGGGTGAATTGATCACAGACTGCAAGTACCTAGATGAGGAACTAATATTTGATAATGGGTTCTTCAGTCTAACAAAGGTATAACAAGATCCAATGGCTGGCATTTGAAGCTAAATGAATTCAGACTGGAAATAAGGCAGAAGTTTTTAACAGTGAGGGCAGTTAACCATTGGAACAATTTATCAAGGATCATGGCGGATTCTCCAACACTGATGGACATTAAATCAAGATTGATTTTTAAGAGCTATGCTCTAGATCAAAAGAAATAATTTTGGGAGTGTTCTCTCACCTCTGTTACGCAGGAAGTCAGACTAGATGATCACCGTGATTACTTCTGGCCATAGGCACCAACCCCCCCTCCTCCCTAGGCCTGCCCCCACCCCCTCCCCTTCCCCCAAGTCCCCACCCCCGTTTCACCCCCACCCCATCTCTTCCCCGTCTCTTTCTGCCCCTTCCCCCAAGCGTTTCTCCTTCCCCACTCCTTCCCTGTCCATCCCAGCACCTCCTGCACACCACAGAACAGCTGATTGCTGCAGCCAGGAGGGAGTGGGAGAAGTTGACCAGTGGGGCCGTGGGTGAGTGAGAGGCACTGGGAGAGGGTGGGTGAACTTGACTGCCGGTGGTGCTAAGCACCCGCTACATCTTTTCCCATGGGTGCTCCAGCCATGGAGCACCCACAGAGTCAGTGTCTATGCTTCTGGCGTTGGAATCTATGGAGGACAATGGGCACCAACATCTACAAATTTCCTGAAGCAATCCCATTAGAACATCACAAAGGAGGAGAGTCAACATACCCCCAGAACCTCCAAAAATCACTTTTTATAAAGTTAGACACTTAGAACTCGATCCTCCTTCCATCCAAGTCATTGGGAAAACTCTCATTAACATGAATGGGATAGGATCAAGTCCTTAGACTTTCCAAAGTCAAACAAGTTATGCGAAAGAGGCAGGTCCTGAACAACTAAGATGGGATGAAATGCCTTCAAATTAATATTTAACATTTTTTTAAACTCCTAGATATCCAGGTCTAGATGGGGAACTTGAGGCTAAAAATTTATATATATATATATATATATATATATATATATATATATATATATATATATATATATAAATACATACACACACACACACACACACACACACAGAGTTAGAAGTACTAATCATTTCCACTATGATCTCTGTTTTTCATAGTGAATTTTTATTTTATCATCACTACTTGATGGATTTTCCAGTTGTTCCGTGACAACACTGGAGCCTTGCAAAATAAACCCAAGTTTGTCAGTAACTGACATGGCATAAACACCTGAGCATTCCCTTGCTGGCTAACATTTTTTTAAAGTCTGCTTTACACATTACAAGGCAAAGTCACATTTCCCCTCACATGTTTGTTTGTTTTAAATGGTTTGGCATTCAATAAGGGTTGCCATTATTTATGGGAAAAAAGCCTTTCCTCCTACAGGAGAGAGATCTTTTGAGGCAGCAAGGCAGAGTTAGAAAGTATTTCCTAATATTTAACTTAACTAAAAGAACATTTAAATACAGGGATTAGTTACCAAGGGAAATTGTGGAATTGCCATCCTTGGAGGTTTTTAAAAACACAGTTGTTAGATACCTGTGGCAGGATGGTCCAGCTATATTTGGTCCTGCCATAACGCAGAGGGATGGACCAAAGAAAGGATGGACTCCTGAGGTCCTTTCCAGCCCTACATTTCTGTGATTGTCTGATTATGTTCAGTGACCCTAAGGTGCAACATGTTGCTCCCCACTTTATTTAACCATTCATTGTGTGTGGACATAGCTTGCATCCAATGAAGTGAGCTGTAGCTCACGAAAGCTCATGCTCAAATAAATTGGTTAGTCTCTAAGGTGCCACAAGTCCTCCTTTTCTTTTAGTGATAGGGAAAGCACTAATTGACTAGAACTGCTAGATACTTAAGCATCCCAAAGTTAAAATGGCTCAATGCACATCCTGGGGCTACAAAGTTAGAACAGGCTCTCTCCAGAGATTCCTTCCCCAGGCAGTATCTCTCATGGTATTCTGGAACAACTAAAGACGGTCCCTGCAAGAACCAAGTAGTACAGAGTCATGAAAACAGAAAGTAGTGAATGAAAATAATCACAGAAATGTAGGACTGAATGAAGGAACTCGATAGGTCATACTATTTTGAACTGCCAAAAAATCAGCTGATATGACATTATAATGATTGGGGAGGTTCTCACGAGATCTATATCCATTTGTCTTCTGCTGTAGGGGACACACTTTGATTCTTCTTTCCTTGTATATTCTAATTTCATCCTTCATTTGCATTAGCCCCTTTTAATTAAGACAGCTACTCAATTAAGTGAGTCAGGATAAGGTCAAAAAATTGTACCAGCATCAAAAGCAACAACTTCTGTAAGTGTTGCTGTGCTTCACTGCAGGTAACTGAGCCTGCCTCTTACCACTCTCACCCTTGCAACCAAGCCTGCAGCTGGTCTCCCACATGCAAACCTAATAACATGAATACAAAAATATACCTAGAAAACATTTGCACACAATGTCAACTTTTTTCACAACTAAACTTCAGGAGTTTTTCTAATGTGTTCCATTCCAATAGCTACTTGTTCTTTTTTTGCCTGTGATGGTAACAGGCAAAACATAACTGCACATACCACTCAATTTTAAAATTTAAAGTGGCATGCATGGTTTTTAGAGCAGAAACCCCATAACAATCCTTACTAAGCCAAATACTGACCTGATTTAAACCCCATGCAACCCCCCAGTGAAATCAAAAGGCATTTAGTCCCTTTATAATTGCTGCAAGACATACCTGGCTGTTTGAGAATGGTAAGTGGCCTCTTTCTCTGAGATCCAAAACATACTGTGCCATAACTATAAAAACGCTGCCTGGCACATCACCAG
Source organism: Chelonia mydas (assembly GCF_015237465.2). Classification (NCBI taxonomy): domain Eukaryota; kingdom Metazoa; phylum Chordata; order Testudines; family Cheloniidae; genus Chelonia; species Chelonia mydas. The sequence goes on from NC_057852.1 coordinate 44,584,204, forward strand.
AATATACTAACATTTTCTATTTCTCTCCTATTAACCAAAATGCTTCCTTCAGAGATATTTGTTCCCATCCATTGAACACCATTGACACTCAGTTTTCTACTCTGCTGTTCTGCAACTTTAATTTGATCTGAAAAGAGGAGGTGAAATATTTGCTACTAAAAGATTTCACCTAAAATAAAATCATATGTTTCCCCACGTTGCTCATATTCATGTATGGTGCATTAAAATTCAGTCCCGTAAGTCTTCATTATTCAGGCATTTAATCATATGGAAAATGTGGTAATTTAATTAAAACAAGCAACATAGGTTAGCCATCCCTAGGGATACAAACCAAGGGAAAAATGATCTAATCCATCAGGTTTCCATTTTGAAAATGTATTAATAGTAGACCACAAGACCTCAGAAAAAAAATGCTATTCATTTGCAAAGCAGTAATCCGACGCTGAAACAATTTCAATGTAGGAAGCCAAAATGTACACTGCTCTTACTCAGTGTCTGCAGCTAGTGCTTGTCAGAACATAACGTGACCTAGCAAAGATCTTATAAACATAGTTCAATAAAGGTTGCATTCTTTTACTAGAGACACACACATAGTACTGTGTTTTATCAGTGCAGAGAGGCACTGATTTTGAAGGTGGTACTTTTCAATGAAATCCTGTTTGTGGATGGGAAACACTACTAGAGAATTTTCAGTCATCATTGTTTTGGAGTTTACTAAGTTTATTCTTTCCAAGTCTTATGTCTGCCCCCCCCCCCCCCCGACATTTAAAATAATTTATTGGTACTGTGATTTTTTTATTTTTTAAACGGGGATGAGGGGAAAGATTCTCATGTGCTCAACTGGTTTTGCATTTCTCCAAGGTCTCCACTAAATCAGCATTCAGCTTTTACACCTTCTCAGAATGGCAGCATTTACTGTTTGATTGCAAAGTCCTTTTCCTGTTCACAAAACCCCAAAGCCACAGTCCTAGTTTCAAAACTAGAAACACATCCTCTATTATTAGAAATCACATAAGCCATCTTTGCAAGAAAATGTGCATTACATATCAGTGTCCTATAATGCTTAGGACATGCACATGGGAGGAGGGGAGTGTCAGTTATCCACAGAGGAGGTCTGCCCCAAAAGGAGAAGCTTTTATTTGCACAAGGACATATTTGAAATTTTTTCAGCAATGAAAGTAGATAGTTTGACACTTTTAGTACCTACAGAATTCAGCATAATGTCAAAACAATTCTGTAGATATTTTGCATAACCATGTGGTCCAGCATAATTCTAATGTTCTTAATAGTGGTCTTAATCCTGCAAGGTCAATGTACCCAAATAAAATTCACACTGAAAATAGTAGAAATTGTAACACAAGAAATGCAGGGCTGTGCCCAATGCAAGTTGCATTTTTCCAAATATGATCTGTAGATAGGAAAATATAGGCCAGATCCTCAGCTGGTATATCTCAGCATAGTTTCATTTCTTTTCCCATTGTCTATATGTGGTGGTGTAAAATATTTCAACATACCATATACAAAAATATTATGTACATTTGCTGTAACCATTACATAATTAATAGTTCTTATCCTTCTGATTTTTTAGCTTAAATTGAAATATTCAAAGTCTTCAAAGTGGAAGTTAATTCCTAGTGAGGAAAATAGAAAGGACCATAAGCTCTGGCAAGTGAAGTATAAAAATATAATTAGGAAGGCCAAAAAAGAATTTGAAGAACAGCTAGCCAAAGACTCAAAAAGTAATAGCAAACAAATTTTTATGTACCACACAAGCAGGAAGCCTGCTAAAAACCAGTGGGGCCACTGGACAATCAAGATGCTAAAGGAGCACTCAAGGACAATAAGGCCATTGCAGAGATACTAAATGAACTCTTTGCATTGGTCTTCACAGCGGAGGATGTGAGGGAGATTCCCAAACCTGAGCCATTCTGTTTCAGTGACAAATCTGAGAAACGGTCCATATTGGAAGCTGGTCTCCATATTGGAAGAGAAGATTGAAGGTCTGGAGCAACAGATAACGACCCTGCGTTGCATACGAGAAACTGAGGATTTTCTGGACAAAAGTCAGGATATGCTTCTACGGGCACAAAGCTCTAAAAATTTAGAGCAGGTTGCACAGCGGAGCCAAGAGGCCAGTGAAGAGGCTTGGCAACATGTGACCTCCAGAAGAAGAAGGGGGGGATGTCCGGGTTTCAGCAATGCAGACACAGGTAACTAACCGCTTTCATGTTCTCTCCACAGATACTAATGCGGACCAGATGATACGTCTGAGGGAAGGGAGCAGAAGGAGACTCCGCTGGTTGGAAGGCATGAGATGCACTGTCCTGAGATGGGGAGTTCCATGACCACCACTCCCAAGAGAAGGAGGCGGGTGGTGGTGGTCGGGGACTCTCTCCTCCGGGGGACTGAGTCATCTATCTGCCGCCCTGACCAGGAAAACCGAGAAGTCTGCTGCTTGCCAGGGGCTAAGATTCGTGATGTGACGGAGAGACTGCCGAGACTCATCAAGCCCTCGGATCGCTACCCCTTCCTGCTTCTCCACGTGGGCACCAATGATACTGCCAAGAATGACCTTGAGCGGATCACTGCAGACTACGTGGCTCTGGGAAGAAGGATAAAGGAGTTTGAGGCGCAAGTGGTGTTCTCGTCCATCCTCCCCATGGAAGGAAAAGGACGGGGCAGGGACCGTCGGATGGTGGAAGTCAACGAATGGCTATGCAGGTGGTGTCGGAGAGAAGGCTTTGGATTCTTTGACCATGGGATGGTGTTCCATGAAGGAGGAGTGCTGGGCAGAGACGGGCTCCATCTTACGAAGAGAGGGAAGAGCATCTTTGCGAGCAGGCTGGCTAACCTAGTGAGGAGGGCTTTAAACTAGGTTCACCGGGGGAAGGAGACCAAAGCCCTGAGGTAAGTGGGAGAGCGGGATACCGGGAGGAAACACAGGCAGGAACGTCTGTGAGGGACGGGCTCCTGCCTCATACTGAGAAGGAGGGGCGATCAGCAGGTTATCTCAAGTGCTTATATACAAATGCACAAAGCCTTGGAAACAAGCAGGGAGAACTGGAGGTCCTGGTGATGTCAAGGAATTATGACGTGATTGGAATAACAGAGACTTGGTGGGATAGCTCACATGACTGGAGTACTGTCATGGATGGTTATAAACTGTTCAGGAAGGACAGGCAGGGCAGAAAAGGTGGTGGAGTAGCACTGTATGTAAGGGAGCAGTATGACTGCTCAGAGCTCCGGTACGAAACTGCAGAAAAACCTGAGTGTCTATGGATTAAGTTTAGAAGTGTGAGCAACAAGAGTGATGTAGTGGTGGGAGTCTGCTATAGACCACCGGACCAGGGGGATGAGGTGGATGAGGCTTTCTTCCGGCAACTCGCAGGAGCTACTAGATCGCACGCCCTGGTTCTCATGGGTGACTTTAATTTTCCTGATATTTGCTGGGAGAGCAATACAGCGGTGCATAGACAATCCAGGAAGTTTTTGGAAAGCGTAGGGGACAATTTCCTGGTGCAAGTGCTAGACGAGCCAACTAGGGGGGGAGCTTTTCTTAACCTGCTGCTCACAAACAGGGAAGAATTAGTGGGGGAAGCAAAAGTGGACGGGAATCTGGGAGGCAGTGACCATGAGTTGGTTGAGTTCAGGATCCTGACGCAGGGAAGAAAGGTAAGCAGCAGGATACGGACCCTGAACTTCAGGAAAGCAGACTTCGACTCCCTCAGGGAGCGGATGGGTAGGATCCCCTGGGGGACTAACATGAAGGGGAAAGGAGTCTAGGAGAGCTGGCTGTATTTCAAGGAATCCCTGTTGAGGTTACAGGGACAAACCATCCCGATGAGTCGAAAGAATAGTAAATATGGCAGGCGACCAGCTTGGCTTAACGGTGAAATCCTAGCGGATCTTAAACATAAAAAAGAAGCTTACAAGAAGTGGAAGGTTGGACATATGACCAGGGAAGAGTATAAAAATATTGCTCGGGCATGTAAGAATGAAATCAGGAGGGCCAAATCGCACCTGGAGCTGCAGCTAGCAAGAGATGTCAAGAGTAACAAGAAGGGTTTCTTCAGGTATGTTGGCAACAAGAAGAAAGCCAAGGAAAGTGTGGGCCCCTTACTGAATGACGGAGGCAACCTAGTGACAGAGGATGTGGAAAAAGCTAATGTACTCAATGCTTTTTTTGCCTCTGTCTTCACTAACAAGGACAGCTCCCAGACTGCTGCTCTGGGCATCACAGCATGGGGAGTAGATGGCCAGCCCTCTGTGGAGAAAGAGGTGGTTAGGGACTATTTAGAAAAGCTGGACGCGCACAAGTCCATGGGGCCAGACGAGTTGCATCCGAGAGTGCTAAAGGAATTGGCGGATGTGATTGCAGAGCCATTGGCCATTATCTTTGAAAACTCGTGGCGAACGGGGGAAGTCCCGGATGACTGGAAAAAGGCTAATGTAGTGCCAATCTTTAAAAAAGGGAAGAAGGAGGATCCTGGGAACTACAGGCCAGTCAGCCTCACCTCAGTCCCCGGAAAAATCATGGAGCAGGTCCTCAAGGAATCAATCCTGAAGCACCTACACAAGAGGAAAGTGATCAGGAACAGTCAGCATGGATTCACCAAGGGTAGGTCATGCCTGACTAATCTAATAGCCTTCTATGATGAGATTACTGATTCTGTGGATGAAGGGAAAACAGTGGATGTATTGTTTCTTGACTTTAGCAAAGCTTTTGACACGGTCTCCCACAGTATTCTTGTCAGCAAGTTAAAGAAGTATGGGCTGGATGAATGCACTATAAGGTGGGTAGAAAGTTGGCTAGATTGTCGGGCTCAACGGGTAGTGATCAATGGCTCCATGTCTAGTTGGCAGCCGGTGTCAAGTGGAGTGCCCCAGGGGTCAGTCCTGGGGCCGGTTTTGTTCAATATCTTCATAAATGATCTGGAGGATGGTGTGGATTGCACTCTCAGCAAATTTGCGGATGATCCTAAACTGGGAGGAGTGGTAGATACGCTGGAGGGCAGGGATAGGATACAGAGGGACCTAAACAAATTGGAGGATTGGGCCAAAAGAAACCTGATGCGGTTCAATAAGGATAAGTGCAGGGTCCTGCACTTAGGACGGAAGAACCCAATGCACAGCTACAGACTAGGGACCGAATGGCTAGGCAACAGTTCTGCGGAAAAGGACCTAGGGGTTACAGTGGACGAGAAGCTGGATATGAGTCAGCAGTGTGCCCTTGTTGCCAAGAAGGCCAATGGCATTTTGGGATGTATAAGTAGGGGCATAGCGAGCAGATCGAGGGACGTGATCGTTCCCCTCTATTCGACATTGGTGAGGCCTCATCTGGAGTACTGTGTCCAGTTTTGGGCCCCACACTACAAGAAGGACGTGGATAAATTGGAGAGAGTCCAGCGAAGGGCAACAAAAATGATTAGGGGTCTGGAACACATGACTTATGAGGAGAGGCTGAGGGAACTGGGATTGTTTAGTCTGCAGAAGAGAAGAATGAGGGGGGATTTGATAGCTGCTTTCAACTACCTGAGAGGTGGTTCCAGAGAGGATGGTTCTAGACTATTCTCAGTGGTAGAAGAGGACAGGACAAGGAGTAATGGTCTCAAGTTGCAGTGGGGGAGGTTTAGGTTGGATATTAGGAAAAACTTTTTCACTAGGAGGGTGGTGAAACACTGGAATGCGTTACCTAGGGAGGTGGTAGAATCTCCTTCCTTGGAAGTTTTTAAGGTCAGGCTTGACAAAGCCTTGGCTGGGATGGTTTGATTGGGGATTGGTCCTGCTTTGAGCAGGGGGTTGGACTAGATGACCTCCTGAGGTCCCTTCCAACCCTGATATTCTATGATTCTATGATTCCTAGACTGAGGTGTCATTAGAGGAGATTTTGGAACAATTTGATAAACTAAACAGCAATAAGTCACCAAGACCCAGATGGTATTCACCCAAGAGTTCTGAAGGAACTCAAATGTGAAACTGCAGAACTAATAATTGTGGCTTGTAATCTATCATTTAAATCAGCTTCTGCATCAAATGACTGGAAGTTAACTAATGTGACACCAATTTTTTAAAAGGACTACAGCGGTGATCCTGGCAATTAAAGGCCGGTAAGCCTGACTTCAGTACCTAGCAAACTGGTTGAAACTATAGTAAAAAGCAAAAGTGTCAGACACATAGATGAACATAATTTGTTGGGGAAGAGTCAACATAGTTTTTGGAAAGGGAAATCATGCCTAACCAATCTACTAGAATTCTTTGAGGGGGGTCAAACAAACATGTGGACAAGGAGGATCCAGTGCATATATTGTACTTAGATTTTCAGAAAGCCTTTGACAAGGTCCCTCACCAAAGGCTCTTTAGCAATGTAAACTGTCATGGGATAAGAGGGAATGTCCTCTCATGGATTGGTAACTGGTTAAAAGATAAGAAACAAAGGGTACGAATAAATACTTATCAGAATGGAGAGAAGTAAATAGTGGTGTCCCACAGGAGTCTGTACTGGGATCAGTCCTATTCAACATATTCATAAATGATCTGGGGAAAGGGTAAACAATGAGGTTGCATAATTTGCAGTGATACAAAACTACTATTCCAAGCAGACTGCGAAGAGGTACAAAAGGATCTCACAAAATTTGGTGACTGGGCAACAAAATGGCAGATGAAATTCAATGTTGATAAATGCAAAGTAACACACATTGGAAAACATAATCCCAACTATATATATATATATATATATATAAAATGATGGGGTCTAAATTAGCCATTACCACTCAATAAAGAGATCTTGGAGTCACTGTGGATTGTCCTCTGAAAACATCCACTCAATGTGCAGCAGCAGTCAAAAAAGCGACCAGAATAATGGGAATCATTAAGAAAGGGATCGATAAGATGACAGAAAATGTCATATTGCCTCTATATAAATTTACGATATGCCCACATCTCGAATACTGCTTGCAGATGTGGTCAGCCCATCTCAAAAAAAGACATATTGGATTTGTAAAAAATTCAGAAAAGGGCAACAAAAATGATTAGCAATGTGGAATGGCTTCCAGCTGAGGAGAGATTAATAAGACTGGGGCTTTTCAGCTTGGAAAAGAGACGACTAAGGGGGGATATGATTGAGGTCTACAAAATCATGACTGGTATGGAGAAAGTAAACAAGGAAGTGTTATTTACTCCTTCGCATAACACAAGAACTAGGGGTCACCAAATGAAATTAATAGGCAGCAGGTTTAAAACAAGCAAAAGGAAGTATTTTTTTCACACAGTGCTCAGTTGACCTGTGGAACTCCTTGCCAGAGGATGTTGTGAAAGCCAAGACTATAAAAGGGTTCAAAAAAGAACTAGATACATTCATGGAGGATAGGTCCATCAATGGCTATTAGCCAGGATGGGCAAGGATGGTGTCCCTAGCCTCTGTTTGCCAGAAGCTGGGAACGGGAGACAGGGCATGGATCACTATTCTATTCATTCCCTCTGGGGCACCTGGCATTGGCCACTGTGGGAAGACAGGATACTGGGCTAGATGGACCTTTGGTCTGACCCAGTATGGCCATTCTTATGTTCTAAGTCTTAAATATTTTGTGTCTCAACAGTTTTGCATCTTCATCTCCAATTAGAACGTTAACCTTCCCAGCCTCTGGCAGCAATTTTTAAACCAGTGGTTCCTGCAGCACATTTTAAATAGATTATAGAATATAAATACAAAAAGTTCTCCTAACTCTATTCTACGTTTCAAGGAAAACACTATCCAAAATTCATAATACATCCTATGTAATTCTAAACTACACAAACTGGAGTGTACTTTAAGCATCAATAATGGCTTCAACAGTTAAAATATATATAAAATCAACATGCATGTATATTAGAAAAGAGATGGAATCTGCCCCTGCACTCCAGCATGTGTAATCAAGATTGACACCTGCAGTTCCAAGAATGTAACCAGATTCCTCGGGGAGCCCACAGAAGGGCTCAAAATGCCAGTGTGGGATTTCCCTGCTATTACAGTCATGGGTGAAAAGAGTTACAGCTGCTAATGAATCTGCACTCCTGTCAGACAGTTGGGGTTAAAGGAGTTCCTCAGCCTTTCTTTAGCTGGAATAAAGAGAAGAGGAAGGGAATTTTCTAAAGCCATTTTCACTTCTTGCTTCCCTTTTAACAATCTGGCAATGTCTTCCAGACATGTTGCATACTCTCAATAACTGCTACGGCTAGAGGTGCTTTTCTTGCTTTCTTTCTTTTATTCTGTACCTAGGAAAGACAGCCTAAAAACACAAACAAAATAGCATGCACATTATATTCTGGCTAGGTATTTATATCACGATTGTAGTCATCTGAGTGCTTCACACATGATTTTAAAATCTAGTAAGTGTTCTCTGCTTCCTGTTTTGACAAAGGTAGACTTATTCTTTATCATAGACTCAGACTTTAAGCCAGAAGGGACCACCATGATCATCTAGTCTGACCTCCTGCACATTACAAGCCACAGATCCTCACCCACCCACTCCTGTAATAGACCCCTAACATCTGGCTGAGTTACTGAAGTCCTCAAACGTTGATTTAAAGATTTCAAGTTACAGAGAATCCACCATTTACACTAGTTTAAACCTACAAATGACCCCATCCCCCATGCTGTAGAAGAAGGTGAAAAAACCTAGGGTCTCTGCCAATCTGATCCAGGCGGAAATTCCTTCCCAACTCCAAATATGGCAGTTAGTTGGACCCTAAGCACTTTGGCAAATGCATCAGCCAGACACCTGGGAAAGAATTCTCTGTAGTAACTCAGAGCCCTCCCCATCTAGCGTCCCATCACCAGCTGTTGGGGATATTTGATACAAGCAGTCGCAGATCAGCTATATGCCATTGTAGGCAATTTCATTGTACTTTCCCCTACATAAACTTATCAAGCTCAGTCTTGAAGCAGTTAGGTTTTTTGCCCCCACTGCTGCCCTTGGAAGACTATTCCAGAACTTCACTCCTCTGATAGTTAGAAACCTTTGTCTAATTTCAAACTCATTGATGGTCAGTTTATATCCATTTGTGTCGATATTGGTGCTTAATTTAAAAATACCTTCCCTGGTATTTATCCTTCTGGTGTATTTATGGAGAGCAATCATATCTCCTCTCAGCCTTAGTTTGGTTAGGCTAAACAAGCCATGCTCTTTTAGTCTCCTCTCAGAAGATAGCATGACCAGACGAATGGAAAATCTAATAGCCCTTCTCTGTACCTGTTCCATCATTATTTACTGATGTGTGGCAAAGCTAAGTCAAAGCAATGTGTTTTACATTTAGCCCTGAGATTTGTGGTCACTCTGCGCTCTTGCAGGAATGAGTTCCATAGAAGTAGAACTTTCTTTTCAATTGGCCTATCTCCTGCTTTCACAAGTTTCCCTCATGTGATTCCAAGGGTCTTGGACAACACAAGCTAATGAGCAGTACTGTGATCCTAGAGAACTTACCCTACATAATCTTTTGAGAATGCCAGAGGGGTTGGAACACCCAATCTGTTCTAGGCCAGGTATCTTTTGCCTCACTTCTGTTCGTCACATAAAGTCAGTAGTTGATTCTCTTTTCTTTTTGAAAACAGCGACATGTGGCATTGCACATCCATGTATTACACTTGAGCTCTTGGCATGTGAATATTGTTATCCAGATAAATAATGGATAGTATGTGTGATGGGTTGGACCCCTTGGGATGCCACCTGATATGCTGAAATACCACTGAGTCTACCTGTTCTGCCAGCCTGGGCCCCCTTTAACATGTATTCCTGAGCCAGGCTATTAAAGCCTCCTCCAACACAGACACAGGCAGAGCCACACCCAGCTGCCGATCAGCTCTGGAAAGACTCAGTTTAAGGCACTCGCCCTAGCCTGCAGGTGGCCACATCCCTTGGAGTGCAGACCCAAAGATATATTATGAAATCTGCCTCCTCCCTCAATGTGAAGGAAGGCATGCACAACTTCTACCCCCACCCCAGTTAGAAATTACAGAAATTGGGTTATATTATAAACAAAACAAATTTTATTAACTACAAAAGGCAGATTTTAAGTGGTAAAAGGGGTAACAAACAGAACAAAGCAGATTACCTTAGTAAATAAACAAAAGCCGCACACTGAGCTTACACACTAGATAGGTAGGATACAAATTAACAAATTCTCATCCTAAGTAATAAACAGGCTCGCTGATTCTTAAGTCACAAGTTACCTTGGCTTTCCCAGGTTTTCATCTAAAGGTCTTAGCTTGGGACCATCACTTCTCACAGTTCAGTCTTTGTCCCTCTGATGTTTTCAGGTGTGTTATTGTAGGGACAGTGAGGACCACTCATGTTGTCATTGTCCCGCTTTTATATCTCCCCCTGGCCCCAACTGGCTGGAAAGCTTCTTTTGCTGTGACCTGGGTCAAACAATTCCCATTGTGTAGAAAAGGGGCGGGCAAACTACGGCCCGCGGGCCGAATCCGGCCCAGCAGGGCTTTCAGTCCGGCCTGCGGGATTGCCAGCCCCATGGTGCAGCAGAGCTAAGGCAGGCTCCCTGCCTCCCCTGGCCCCGCGCCGCTCCTGGAAGCTGCCAGCACCATGTCCCTGCAGCCCCTGGGGGGTAGGGATACAGAGGGCTCCGCACGCTGCCCTCGCCTGCAGGCACTGCCCCTCACAGTTCCCATTGGCCGGGAATGGGAAACCGTGGCCAATGGGAGCTTCAGGGGTGGTACCCACAGGCAAGGACAGCGCGCGGCGGAGCCGCCTGCCCCACTCCACCCCCAGGAGCCATTGCCGGACATGCTGGCCACTTCAGGGAGTGGCGCGGAGCCAGGGCAGGCAGGGAGCCTGCCTTAGCCCTGCTGCACACCACTGTGACTCTGGAGCTGCTCGAGATAAGCGGTGCCGGGCCAGAGCCCACACCCCAAACCCCACATGCACGCCAAACCCCCTGCCCTGAGCCCCCAACCCCCTGTCGTACCCTGCACCTCTCCTGCACCCCGCACTCCCTTCTGCACCCCAGTTCCCTGCCCCAGTCCTACATTCATAGCCCTGCATACAATTTCCCCATCCAGATGTGGCCCTTGGGCCAAAAACTTTGCCCACCCCTGGTATAGAGCTATCTGAGCCATGTCAAACAAACAGTTCCCATTGTGTCGAGCGCTCTCTGAGAGTTTTCTGTTGCCCACAGTTCCTGGGGTAATCTTTATGCTTGTGTGCATTTCTTCAACAAGCCACTAACATTGTTTAGCCTCATCCAACATAGCACATTTGAAATACAGAGACATGGTCAATATTCCCAGCATCAGATACAAAAATGATACATGCATACAAATTGGATAAATACATTCAGTAAATTATAACCTTTCCAAGGATCTCTTACAAGATCCATCTTGCATAAAGTATATCTTAGTTATACCATATTCCTATCATAACCCTATTTCCATAAAGAGTATGGGATGTAATGTCTCAGTATGGTGATCATATTTTAAACAAACTCATTTCACAAGAAAGTTGTTTTGGGGTTGAATTTGGGGCAGGAGATCACCTAAGTTTGAGCTTTCATTCTGAGTAGGTTCCCAGTTCTATGTCACCTGTGTTTCAGTGGATTGTATGCATATAATCAGAGACGGAAACAATCACTATATTCCAAAAACAAACAAAGACTCTTTAAATATTCAGTGAGTGCACTAAACAGAAACAGCACAGACTGAATATCAATCATTGATTAAATCTAGTCCTCTCCTAACGGCATTGCAGGAAAAAACCTGGAAAGGTTTTATGGAAGGATAAGGGCTTCTTAGGTGAGTAGATATTTCTAATTCAGATTCAATTTACATTTTTGTCTCTCTATACTAAGAAGAAAATGTATACATTTATTGACAAAAAGATAATAATGTTTAAGCTTCATAAGTTATGAAAAACATGCTTCTAAAACAGAAAAAACATTGAATAGTAGGAAGTAGTAAGACAGCAGCTGTGTTTAATGTGTTATAAACAATTCACCAAAATTTTATTTTAGCATCGTAAATGTAGCATTTAAGGCCAGATTCTGGCCCCTATTCATTCTCACTAGTACCTTAATAAATAGTCCAGTAGACTTCAGTGAGACTATTTGTGAACTAAGGTGCAACTTGACATAAGTAAACAAATCAGAATCTGGCTCTTGATTTAAAGCCCCAATCCAGCAATCAAATGATTTCAGTGGGGTCCTCCGAGGTTGTAAAGGGCTGCCTGTGCAGATCCAATTGCAGGACACAGGCCTCACAGAATTTCTGTTGGCTGTTCAAAAAAAAAAAAAAAAAAAATTCTTGCTAAACTTCTGTTACCTGATTATAACAGAATCCACTCTCTTTCAAGCCTCACACTACATCATATCCTGTTTTGTCTGAGTGATCAAGGTTCAAGGAGAGGAATTTTTTCACCCTCACATGCTAGCAGAAGCCGAGCTGCAGGCACTAGTGCCTTCTTACTCCAACCAGCAAGAAAGGATAAAACAGACTACAAATAAATAACAGTAGATGGGGTAATGCATGGACCAATAGTGATTACAAAGGTCATAAAAGCACAGAGGTTCTGAAGATCCAATAAGCCATGCAACACTTAGCAATGCAGAATGTTTGTCAAGGGAATATACCCAGAGTGCAATAAAAGCATGTTGTTCTAGTGAAAAACTTTATTACATAAAAAAAATGAAATCAAATCAAATACCAAGAGTTCTTGACACAAAGGTCCCTAAATATCTATGTTCACCACGAGAGTCCTGTTCCTTTACTCCATATAACTTTCGAGTTTCCAAAGTCCTGATCTCTGTCTGTTCTAGAGCCGGGAAGCCAGATCCCCAAATGATGTAAATTGGCATAGTTCCACTGACTGCATCAGTTCACACCAGCTAAGGATTTGGGACACAGTCTTTTTACTTTCAGTCCTCACTGCATTCCTCCAGCACCTTTACTAAGTACTTCTTAATATCAACATAGATTTGAAAGGTGTGTGTACAGTGTAAGACTGCATTCTGCACAGTAAATGCAGCAAAGACTGTGTTTACACAGTTCACTCATTTAAACTATTATTATGGTTGTGCCCTGTTGAACCTACTACATATCTATCATAATTTTATTCAGATTTGATGATAAAATTAGGTCTCTAATACTTCCATGTTGTATTTTAAGTCATTTAATAGAGCAAAGCAATCTGTGGCCTCCTCCTTCCTGCTTCTTACTTGTGGCACCGCTAGATTAACAGACTAACTCTTTCAAATAGAGGAATTTTGGGGAGGGGATATTATTTGGGATTTTTGTTCTCTTTAAACCAAAACAAAAAACAAAACAAAAAAGCTTTGTTTTCAAAGAAACATTTTAAAATGTTACTGATTTTAAAATATCAACGAGGTGCTGTCTTGTTATAATTTACTTGTTAAAAGTTCTCTAAGAGACCAAAAATGAGAATCTTCATGCCCCAGTTTATTAGACAGAAATGAAATGGAGAAAGTGGAGCAAACTTGGAAGAAATGGCCTAGATTTTCAAATCTTGATACATAAAGTTAGGTTTTAGTGTCCATGTTTAGGCACCTGATTTTCAGAAATGCTGGGCATGCACTAACTTCCACTGACATCAAGGAGACTGCTGGATTTAGATCCAAATTATGTAGTCTGCTGTATACCTGTACTTTTAGCTTCCATCATCAGCTAGCTATTCCTCAGAAAAATCAATTTCTTTTTACTGCAATAGGAAAGATATTAACCCTGCACGGCTTTCTGAAAAAGAATCTCTCTGCAAACATGATTCTTGAAAATCTAGACATTATGGTTCAAATAGGGAAATGAAATATAAATAAATTACATTCAGGTACTAAAAGGGGAGATTTTCAAAGGCACAGAGAGCAATTAGGACTCCAACCCGAATTGAAAGTCATTGGGAATTGGGTGCCTAACTGCTATTTGTGCCTTTGAAAAATCTGTCACCTCTAGCAGTTTCCCCCAACAAACACTGTAGTTCAGTTTGCAAAATAATCTCCATTGTAACTTCTTTTTTTACAGTCTTTCATATTTTTCTGAAAGTTTATTCTTTTGGACTGAGATTTTCCATTCTTTGGTTTCTGTCCGAAAGTAAATACTTTGGGAAGTTTGAGCAAAGTCAGCTGTTTGTGAGCTGTAGGAATGGGAAATAAAATACACTTTTCCTCATTTTAAAAAATGTTCTAACACCACAGTTTGGGACATGGTTCGGAGGGGGGTGGGGGGGAGAGAGAGGGGCTGAAGCCTGAAATATGACACGGAGTTAATCCCCACTGAGGTCTAGTTCGTTTTCTTAGCTTGAGAAGAAGTCAAAAAGATTTTTTTTTAAATTAAGCAATTCAAAGATCCTTCTCTGATTATAGACATCTTTCTATTAGTACAATGCTAGTAAAATGAGCCCATCCTTCACTCCCCAACTGATCTTGCTATGTGACTTTGAGAGCTACTCCAATATAACTCAGGAATAAAAGAATAATAATGCTCGATAGCTTCTGAAAAGAATTTAGCAAAGCTTTATGAAGCTACCCTCTTGGTGACATCATAATGACCATTCTCCCTGCCCTGGTTGGAAAGCCCAGAAGCTGCTTTTGTCCCTGAGGAGAGGGCAGGGCCAGTGCGGAAGCTGCTTCATTGAGACTGCCTCCAAGACAATTTGCATGAGGACTGTTAAAAGGCCCTAGCTACATTAGGGAGATTTTTTAACCCTTTTCCACCATTACTAACAAGCATTAGCAAACTGAGGAGTCCTGGTATAAGGCTACCAATACAGTTTGCAACCTTAGATCATCCAACTCCTGCTAAGAATGAGTCTGATTGACATGGCACTGAAAAGATTGGATTACAGTACCGCCCAATCTGGGCTGTACAACTGTACTGGCTGCAGTGGAATTACATGGGGGTCAGCATAAAGCGTGGCTGTCTGTATCCAGAAGGTTAAGCATGAACTGGATACGTTTCCAGTATAATACTTAGAATGTGTTCCGGAAAGTAAAGGAATCTACATTTCATTTGTCAAAACAAGAGTTGGAGAGGAGTGAATACCTGTCAACCACGCACAGACTCTGGGTACGTGATCCCTAATCATCTTGACTTAAAGACTCTCCCCCATTACATAAAATGGTCATTAAAGGTGGGGAAAGGATCAGAACTCCAGAATGAATATTTGTAATTTTATATTTAGTTCTCTTCCCAAAATATTGATGGGAAGACTGTGTCTTCCTCTCCTCTGTATAGTAAAGTGTTGGGGTGTTTTTAAAATCATTTATCTCTTCTTTAAAGGGCTAAGGAGATCCTTTGGCTTGATTGATTACATAGGGCTCTTGAATAGTTTCAGTATCTTAATGAGGCAAATTACAATGGTCTTTCCACCCCTCATCATATTTAATCACTGTATTTATTAGCTGTAGCATTAACTTTGTACATGGACAGCCTCTTTCAAGTTTTACCAGTTAGATCATAAGAACTGTTAAATACTGTGTTAAAACAGTGAAGTAAATAACTCAAGGTTCTACATAAGATCAGTTTCTGATGAAAATATTTTGCTATTAATAGAGTTCCTCTCTCCAGTGTGTCCAAATATCAGCCAACACTTGACTTCCAGCCATACCATCATTTCTTCTAGACTGTTTACTGATAAACCAGTTATTTATGGAGTAAGTCATTGATATCCTCCATATTTTATGAGGAAATTAATGGCAAATATGAAAATTTAGATTTGGCTGAGATCCAAAAGGTTATTTTCTTCTGCTGCTAAATTGCAAGCAGAAATACAGTCACGATTTGATGGAATTAATCATACATATATGAGCAAAAGAAACTAAGAAATGATCCAGACCAGTTTCAGATTCAAAATGCTTTCCCTCCACCCCAGGTCATAGTATCATTGTACTAATACCTGGTTATCCAGATACCAGTATTGAAAGAGGCCCAATATTTTCAGAAAGCAGATCTTATTTGTAAAGCATATACCTATAAGTTAAACTTCAGCTGGTGATTTGTCACTGCTTTCTAGCTGCCATTCACTAATGAAAGCAACAAGTCAAATGGGTAAAAATGAAAAATCAATCTTTGCTAATAAGCACATTTTATAAAAGCAAACACATGCACATTACAGTCAAGTCAGTCATCTTAGCTTCTTCAGAAAAAAATGTTAATCTAGTTAATTTCTATGAGATCAAAAGTATTGTATCTCTGGAAAAATTAACTTGTTTTATGTGCTGGCTCTCACTGAAGTGACTTAAGTCTATTCCACAAGCACATGTTGTTAAACAGTCTAACTGGTTCCGCTTTGTTGGCTTTATATAAATTTTTGTTCAAGTGGAAATTGTTGATGTTCTGGTACTGGACCTATAGGAAGATGCCTCAGTAACTTCAGGCCCTATACATACCTGTACAACACCCCTAATACGTTATGGATGCTACCAGAGTAAATAGTGGCAGCACCTTTACAGCACCTTTCACCTGAGGATTTCAAAGTACTTTACTTAGTTCATTATGTCTCACAACAACCCTGTAAAAAGTATCTACAATATGTAGATTCTCATACCATGACCAGCACCATGGTACTGAATGCCCTTGTCCCATATTCTAGTATCATCTCCAGATAGGTAAACCAAGGCAGAGGGAGGTTGAGGGAAAGATTTTTTAAAAGGCACAAATGGAATTTAGGTGCCCAACTCCTAAAGATTTTAATTGTGAGTTGGGCACCTACCAGACCTGTGTGTCTGAAAAGCTTCCATTTGAAGACCCATACTTTTGATAAAGTGGCCTTTAACTTTGGGTGGCCAAAGTTAGGTGGTTATTATAGGTGATAAGAACACCCACAATTCTGAATGAAGTTGGAGGGGTGAGGCCAAAGGTGTTCAGCACCTCTGAAAATGAGACTCAGTATCTAGAGCTGGGAACAGACAAACCGAAGTATGCAAAAGTAGAGACCGCTTTTGAAAATTTGACTTTAAGTAACTCACCCAAGGCCGCGCAGCGAGACGAGACAGACCTGAGGACACAACCCTGTAACAGGGAGTTCAGAGGGCAGCCTAGTGGTTAGTGCACCTGACTTCCAGCCCCTAGCCTCTCTGTCAGGCTGGTAGAGGTGCCTGTTCCTGACCTTAAGCCAGGAATCTTTGGCTTTTCACCCACATCTGGGTTTAGGCCCTTAAGTGGGTGTGGGAGGGGAACGTGGGCCCTCTGTCTGCTCTGGGTCCCAGCCAGGGCCCTGTAGGAAGTACACTGGCAGGGTCCTCCCTGCAGTGAGTTTAAGTTGCTTCCTTGGGCTCCTTCCTAATTATAGCTCCCTTCAGTTTGGAACATGACCCCTATAGCCCAAACAGTCACTCACCTTACAACCAAAAGAGTCCAAAGGAGCAGGGCCCATGAGTTCTCAAAGGGGATGCTGGTAGAAGGCACTGCCTATGAGCCTTACCCACTCTGTGGTCACCTCTCAGGCTCACTCTTCTGACTGGCTTCCTAGAGAAGCATTTTCCTCTCCTTCTACCTGTCCAACACCCTTTGCTTGGGCTTCTGAGATCCTTTTAACCCACTCCTCCAGCTGAACAGCTGGAGTATACATGGCAGGGTGGGGGAGGGCCTCACCTGGGCCTAGATTGCCTCTTAACCCCTTCAGGCCCAATGGAGAGCTCAATCCTGTGAGGTTCCAAATGCCCTCAATTTATATTAAAGTCCCTGGAAGTTCAGGGAACTCAGCACCTTCTAGACCCAAGCCCCAAGAGCAAGTAAGTAATTTATTTAATGAAAACAATGACAGAAAGTATAGTGAAAATAGTGACATTAACATTATTTTGGAGCACAGGTTAGAATGATTTCATGTCACCTGCTATATGAAGTTCTGTTTGTCCTAATTATGTTTATATTTTAATTATTTGATACAGGTAGAAGGAATAATCCAGTGTGTGTGTGTGTGTGTGTGTATGTGTGTATATATATTTACATACAGTCACTATTTACAGCTTGCTCACATCCTACTTGTGTAAGAACAATTTTCCAATTATCTCCTAAAGGCTACCTTCCACCTACTCATTGTAATCTTTCATTAGAGAGTTATGGATTGTAAGTGCCAGACTTCTACAAAATAGATTTGAGAGTCTCTAAAGTTTATTGGATAAAGCCACAAGTGCCTTCATTTTTCAGTGCAAAAAAAAAAAGAGAGAGAGAGAGATGACTATTGCTTGCTTTTAATTTAACACTTCTGTTTCAGATGTACAAGATCATGCTTTTGTTTCAGAAGCATAAAAATGTTTGTACTGATGCTTTTCTCCAATACAGGGATGCACCTGGAATAGGTTTGATTTCCTTAATGACTTCTTGGGTTTTGCATAATGCAATGGTCATATACAGAAGAATAAAAAGGTTATTAAATGTGGACGAAAGTACTACTTAACCTCTGGGCTTTTCTGATATTGCAGGTATTGTTCCCCGTCACCTCTCTCCCCCCGCTACTAGATATTTCTTATTTTCTAATGCCATTTATAATTTTATACAGTTTTACACTCACTTTCAAAATATTTCCATGTGATTACTTGAGAACTGATAGAAAGGTCTAGTTGTGTGTACAGTAATTCAAGTAGGGCTAGAGGCATGAAGTATGCATTTTCTGTAATGATATAGTCAGGGTTTTACATACCCATATTCACATGTTCTTAAGTTGATCTTTCTTCAATAATCTTACATGTCACACACACATATGGAAGCCAGCAAAAAAAAAAAAAAAAAATTGAAAATAAGGCTCTGTGTTGCCCCTTTTCTACTCTAGCACTTAATCAAAATTTGGATAGAAACAAGTGATAGTCCTGGGTTTCTTTGGTGCATTTTTGTTTATTTACAAAGAACGTACAAAATCCTGTGTCTCTGATCACAGAGGGAATCAATTAGCTGGAAGCAGCTTTTTTGCTCATAGCACCAAGAGCACTTTTTCCAGCCTGAACTGCTAACCCAAGAAACCTCTCCCCAGCTTTCAGCTGCTCCTTTGCCCTGTCTCTCTCAGCAGTTTCAACCTGTTCTCAGTTTGTGTGTTCCCACCATCCACCCCCACTTACACCCGGTCACAATACCTAGTCAAACTCTCCTCCCAACTCGTGCTAGTTTCTGGCAGATGCTTGTTTTATTCAGGCCTTGTTTTAGGTGTGGCCCTTTGACAGTCTCTTACAGCTGACTTAAAAGGGGGACACATTCGCCCCTCCATTTAAAGAGATTTTAATTCAGCCCGTAACCAGGTTTCACCCATCTCATAATAATATCATTCAATTTTGTTCCAGAAAACAGGTTTTATTCCATTATGCCTGTCCAAGAGAAACTCTGCATGACTAAAAAAAGTGACCATCTCCTAAAATTTCCCACAGACAATGCCCATCATGTGAATGAGGACTAACCATATCTATTCTGTTTGTATCTCTAGTGATTGCCCCTATTAGGAATATAAGGGTTGCCAATGAAAGACTGTCCTTAGTGTGCTGAGCCACTTCATTAGCTTACCACTTATTTTTTTATATTTGGCATTTAATTTGTATTTCTATAAAACATTATGAATAGAATCATTTCAGTTACTGAGTCAGTGCTCTAGAGGCTAACCCTCTCGTGCACTGAAATTCCCACAATCACCTTTTAATGAAATATTTTCCATATTTAGAGCTATTCACATTTATAGAAACTGGTACAAGAGAAAAGTTTATTTTGAAAACTTGAGTCTCCATGAGTTCAGAATTAAAATGATTTAGAAAGCCAGCTTGGTGGATTAGAGGGAACTCTGATGCACTTGGACCAAAAGAATCCTTAGTCGAAAACTCCTAGAAAACTCCCCTCCCTTTCATCTACCCAAAATGAGTTGCAGAGCAGTCACTTTTATATTCTGAAGGGGAAAGCAGAGGTCCTTCAGTGCTGACAGAATGGTTGTCTAAGGGGATAAGTAAGTAATTCATCTTGAATTGGTTTTACATTTCATGGAGTATTAGAAAGGGTATGGACCTATTATGTGTGGCTTCTTAATCTCAGTCCCTGTTTATATGCTTTTTTGTTCTATATTGGACATTCCATGTCTGGCACGTAAATTATGCTCATTTTGTATTCCCACTGAAAGACAAATCAATGCAAATTTCCACTCATGGCAGACATATACATTATTTATGTCTCTCTTGGATATGACTTCCATGACAGCTGCACCTACTTATTCCATGATACATTTAGCTAAATTTGAGTTTTGACCATACACTATACTGCATTCCTGATTTGGCATAATTTTAAACTGGTTTATATTGCATGTCAAGTAGCTGTGGTACCTTTTTCTAATAATGATAAAAACAAAAGGCACATTTTTAAAAATGTGTTCTCATTTCCATGGGAGAATGTAGAATCAGGACCCAGATCCTTGGGTATTTAGAAGTAAATGACTGTTCCCCTTAATTGGGTGGACCATACCCATACATAGAATTAAGTAGTGCATAGTTGCTATAGAAAGTAGATTTCTATCAAAAATTTCCAGAAAATTTTCCAAAAGATTTATCTGCACTAAGAAAGAATTCTTCATTCACAGTCATAACTTTGCCAGTCCAACAGAAATTGATGAGATCAGAATGGCTACAAATAGACCCTTTAAAGAGCGTTTAAAAAAAAAACAGTCTGAAATGTCCAGTTGTTTCAATAGTGCAGAGGAACAATTTTAAAAGCACAACAGAATAAGAAAAGTCACAACGGGAACTATGGAGCTGTGTTTGCACTGCTCTTTTGTCCCTATCCTCCATTTCTATCATAATTTAAGCTCGTGGCAGCAACAGTAATATAAACAAGTCACTGATGGTTTAATTTACATGTCATCTAACCTAGTTCAAACAGGGCTAGAAAACATGGTGGTTAAAATCAGAGCTGGCCAAAACTTGGCATTTCCATTCTGTAGGAAATTCCAAAGTCAAAGAAGTTTTTGTTCTGATTTGGAAGGAAGCATAGACATTTCAAAATTTCCCACAGAAAGGAAATTCTGTAATATTTTTGTTTCAGAAACAAAACAGAGCAGCCAGCTGCTCCAGACTCTGGATGGGGAGCCTGGAGAATAAATCTACGCAGACCGTGGCAGCGAGTGTCAGAACCCGGGTCAACTGACTCAGGCTTATGGGGCTTGTGCTATGACACTCAAAGTAACTGTGTAGGTATTTGGACTGGAGTTCAGGCTCTGAAACCTATCTCCCTCTCAGCCCCCCAGGCTTCAGAGCCTGAGCCCTGGTTGCCTTGGGACCCCTCACTTGAGCCCTAGAGTCCCTGGCCCTCAAGCAAAAATGACAGGACTTCCCTAGAGCTACAAATCCTACAAGCCCTAGGATAGCCATCAGCCCATCAGATAAGCTGGCAAGAACCAGGCAGGGTTCCAGCAGAATCCTGCCGGTGTTTCGGATGAACTCAGTCAAAACGAAAACATTCTGGTTATGACAAATTTGTATTTTCCTATGGAAAAATGTTTCATCAAAATGTTCCCAACCAGCTCAGTTAAATATCATCAATAGCAAGGGCCTATCTACACTCCTTCTCCCTGCATTTCTAACATCAATTCATCTTGATTTATGGTAGCAAAGATGGGAAATTTTAGGGGAAAACCATAATGTATAACAAGACTTAGAGATTCTTTGAGCAAACTGCTTTTCATTACCCCAGTGTAAATCTGAAGTCTGTGGAATTACTGCTTTCCATTGCTGTGGATTTACATCAGTATAAATGAATACAGAATTTAACTCTTCTCACCTAAATAGTAAGAATGTATAGACATTTCTTATAGGCTGCCAGCTAAACCAGCTTATCTGATGGTAAAATGTTCTATGTAATGATATAGTGCACGAAGGACAGTATGATCCCAATCCTAGGTCTAAAATGTCTGAGGAGAAAGCAAAGCACAACATTAGGTGAAAACATTTATAAGGCAGTTGAAAACACAAATTAAAAGTTGTGTATCTATGATATAGTGTATGAAAAATTGCATACGGATAACGTCTGCTATTTTGAGCTTAACATAGATGATGGATATAAAAGGCATACATGGAAATTAAAGAAAAACTGATTTAAAACAGATGTCAGGAAGCCCTTTTTCATGTAAAGAATCATAAATATATGAAATGACCAAGCAACAAACCATTCAGATGAAAACACTGGGGCTATTCAAAAACAATTGCATTGAATCATGGGACGGAACTGGATATGAAATTACTATGCCTTCTTTTGACATATCCCAACATCCTGCGTGTGCATTTTTCAATATATAGTGTAAATACACACATACAAAATTCTGGAGTCTCATATGCACTCCATTGAAATAGCTGTTCCTTAAAAATAACCTGAAAAAAGTCAGACGTGCTGATGACACAGTAACAAGAAATGAACACATACCACAAACACAACACAGAGCAGGAAAGCCAAGCCCTTCGTTCTTTCTATTTCCACATTTGGCACTCAAAATCAAATTTATTTTGAATGTTCATACTGTTCACAGTCATGCTCTTTTGGTCTTAAGAAGACTAATTGCTTTGCACTCAAGACCAGAAAGCTTTTGGTTTTAAAATACAAACCCTTTTCTGGTTAAAATACTTGGGTTTTCTTGGTCTTCTTTTCCTCTGAAATCATTAGAAATTACTCTAGTACCATCTGAAATAGTTATACTCTGTAATTGTTTGTATTTACTGTATCTTTAAAAAAAAATCAACTCTTTAAAAATTGAACCTGCTTCAAATTGGGAAAATTCAAAATTGAAAAAATACCATATATTATATTCACCCACATTCAAACAAAGTCACACATATACATCCATACAGATTCACATAAACACCCCCACAAATGTGGAGATTATATCCATGTGATTAATTACAGGCACATATGAAAAATTGCAGAACCATGTGATAAGTTAATATACCATACACCTTTTACCAACTTACCAGTTTTGCCCACAAATAGAGCTTTCAGGGCTACTTTTAATATTCCAGCTTCCTGAGCACCGTCAAATTGCAGCCATTTGATCCTCCAATCAACCTCACAGATTCCTCTTCCCTCAAGTTTAGAATTTCCTCCCAGATTACACCCTGGAAGGGTCCAGGAAGGAAAAAAAAAATCAGACATGGTCCAGTATTTTTGTATTGTCAATGTTCTGAAAGTTTATATTTATTATTTATATGTCAGTGGTTCTAGATCAAGCCCTCACTGTGCTAGGCACTGTATGAACACTGAGTAAGAGACAATCTCTGCCCCAAAAAGCTTACACACTAAATAGAGAAGACAGACACAGGGTGAAGAGAAAGGATGTAACATGTAAACAAAGAGAACAGATTGATGGTGTGCAAGGGTCATGAAAGTTCCACCATTCTGGGTGTTTTCAGGGGTGAAAGTAAAATTTCTCTCTTATTGGTACGGAGGGGCAGTTCTCCCCTCTCCTCCCCGAAGGGGCTGGGCCTCGAGCAGAAGGGGCGGGGCTGGGGGGGCGCTCAGCATTCCCCAGTCAGCCCGCCCACGCCGCCCGGGGCTCCAGTGGCGATTTAAAGGGCCTGGGGCTCCAGCCGCTGCGGCTACCGCCACAGCAGCCAGAGCCCTGGGCCCTTTTAAATTGCCAGCACTGGGGTAGCTGCTCCTTTTGCCCGCCCCCCCCCATCAGTGGCAGAGTAATTATGTCAGCGGGAGAGCGTTCTTCCTTCAGCATAGTGTGTCTTCACCAGTGGTGCAGCTTCATCCATGTAGCACTGTAGTGTAGATTTGCTCTCAGTCCCAATTCCATTTGCTTACTCATCCATTCACTCTGACTTAGGGTAACATTTGCCTAAGTGACTTAGGCTTCTAAAGCCCATTTTCAAAAGTGACAAGCGCTTAGGAGTTTAAGTCCATTGTTTTCAAATATGTCCAAGCTGGTGTCCAAATTCATCAGCTCTATTTTCCCACTTCTTTAATTCTTTTCTATCTCACTCTCCTAAATTCATGATTTTTTCTTTTCTCAACAACTCTCCAGAATATGTGGAGGAAAGATTCATTGGCGGGGAATCACCCTAAAGATGATGAGCTTAGCTGCACTGAAAATTTTGGAGAGGTAAGGTTTGCTGGTAGGAAGTTTAATCTTGGGAGATACTGTAGTTGTGAGAAATTCCCCTCAGGAGAATCTCACCATGTCTTGGAGGATTATCAACAATGTCTTCCTACCATGGTAATGGGAATTTATTGAACATATAAATAATGAGCAGAAGGCAGGGCTGCAATCTGTGATGAAGAGGTAAATATGGTTGATAGAGAAAACCGCTAAGGTCCTAAAACTTCCTGACAGCTCAGCTCTTTATTACAAGCTAACTTAAAACCAAGCCATAATTCAGATCTCCAAACTCTCTTGAATGCTAACCTTTCAATTACTAGAATGTAATCACTATTGCCTGCTGCAGTGTGAAGGAATAAAACACTCTAAATGTCACTTTCTTGATTATAAACTACATTTTCAGTACAATACAATTTAAAGGGTTCTAAAAGCCTTAGGCACTATCCTCACAATTGCAAATCGTTCTGGTTATCACCAGCTGGAAGGGCCACGTCAAAATCCCAAGAGTGTCATCTTCCTGGAAAGGGCAAAAGAAAAAATAATGGATGGGAGGTGTGAAAAAGTCCTACATGTTTAAGGGAAAAGAATACAAAAACTAGAAACCTGTTTAATTCTTCTGTAGCCATCTTGAGATGTAAATGAGGAATAACGAAGAAAATAGTATGAATATAGATTAATCTGAATTGGAAACACTCCTCCCCCAAACCTCCTGGAATTTAGGGAACACTCAATTCCACATCTGCATCCCAACTTCAGAGTCCAAGTCTGTCTTTGTTATTACCATGAATTACTTTAGAGCATCCAGAAGTACAGTCCTTCAAAAAAAACATAGGAGAACTTTCCCCTTCCCAAGAGATCTTACAATCTAAATAAAGTGAAAAGTTATGGTACAGAAAACAAGAGATGTGTAAGGACAAGGATGAAGCAACATAACATTCAGTATAACAATGGGAGAGTTTTCCTTTCTGCACATTGCATACATACATCCTCACTCCCTACCTGATTCTGAAAATGAAAATTGACAATGAAATGTTGAATAAAAGAGTTATATTAAGTGTTTCAATCTCTAATTGTTTTTCTGTGTAATTGGTCCACAAGGAAAATCAAAGCTGGATCTCAACTTGAGAAATTTTAGGTGTGGCTGTACTCTGAAGAGTAACTGTGTACAAGTATTCTGCTTACCTAATCTTCCTCTGACCTAGTAGGTGCAGGCATTTAGAATATTGCCTAAATCACCCCCTATTCCCTTTCAGTAGACCACCTCATCCTGTGGGGGAGGGAGGATGAAACAGGGACCACAGGCTGCTAGGTTTCCCCCTCTCATAGATGAACAGGAAGAGGTGGAGAGAGTGGAGCCTTGATTCCACATATGTGCATACACCCCAAAGCATCTATCAGTGTAGTTACACTAGTGCACTGTGGAGCATATGCTGTCATAAGTATAACTCTCTTGCAGTGTACTCCTCCTGAGAGCAATAAGAGACCAAGAGAGATATTGTGACTGCTGGAATCACAGTCTCCATCTCAGGCTGCTCAACAACATACTGCCCGCTAATCTGGGCTAGACTGCAAACGGATGATTTAGTCACAAGGAGAAGTTTTGGAAGTATCAGTAGATTAATGTGGCCACCCTTATAAAAGATCACCATAAATTATGTTAAATAGTAGAGTATTGAGGTAAAACTTATCGTCACTACTGTCATTTGGCTAGAGTTTTCAGTCCATGCTTATGTTAAATAGGATTAAGTGTATAATTCAAACAAAGATCTGAGCAAGTTTTATTCAAATATGCTGAACCATCCCTGAACATGGCAAGTTTGAAACAGAAGGTATCACTGCAGTGCAATCACCGTTGTATTATGGCATCAGCCCAGAGTTCCTCTGTCTCAGGAGTGCAAGACAGGTCATGTGCAAGTTCACTAAACTAAAAGCAGAACCCACACATTGTTCACCCAATTCCAACATCAAGCAGGAATTAAATGCATGTGCTACCAGCCGTAAGTAGATGCTACAGGTTTGCAGATTCAAACTCTTTACATTAGCAGGAACAGAGGAAATAACTGTATATGCTCTGAGCTGAAACCTTATCTTTCAATAGTTAGCACAAGCAGAAAATCTGAACACAAAGACAGTTTGCTCTATTTCCATAACTGGGAGACAAAATTTCAAATAATAAAAAAAGGAAACTGGATATTTGTGGCTCCAGTGCCAGAACAAAGAAAAAAACATTAACTTTCTGCTCAATTGCCATGGAGGAAGTCCCCAAAAGGATAAAAGAGCACTTTAACAAAGTGAGATGCTTAACTGATCAGACCTACTCTGTCACTTGCATCTTTTGCAGCACATAGAGAAGAATGACTTCCGTGCCAATCCTTGGCATGGTGACCATGGACTGAAAGAAAAGGAGTCAGGAAGGCTGAAGACAAAAGTGGAAGCAGTTAAAGGCAGCAGCCAACTCTACAGAAACAAAGCAGCTGGCAGGAGACAATGACAGGGAAGAGACTTGCGCCTGTCTGGTGTGTAGAATGGCAACAGCATAATACGAAACCTGAAAGACACAGACAAGGATAGCTGTATGCAAAGTGGAAGAAAACCCTCCAATTACTGCTTTAGACAGCCCTATTAATCCTGAGAAGTACTCCTGACAGAACATCTATTCCATTTTCACTCTGTGTGTTCTGTCTAATGGGAACTGTATTATGTTTGACACTGAGGGTAATTACCTCATGAAATTTTTGCATACAAGAGAAGTAAAGGCTTTAATTTTCTGCAGGTGTCTTGGACACATTCCTTACAAATTCTTTGACCTAAAATGAGGTGCACATTCCTGTTTTGCAGGGCTGCTCTCAGAGTGGGATGGTTTACATTTGAGGGCCAAGTAAAAGACATTTCTCATACAGTAAATGGAGCAGCACATAATATAGTCTCCCATCATCACACAAGCATGGGTCATTGATTGCTCCAGCAAAACGAAATTAATACCCCACCCTCACCCTCCGCTACTTACTAGAATGTGGTACATTTTAAAATATTCATCCTTTTGCATTAGAAGAACTGAAGGCTAATACTGACCTGGTAACATTTGATTCCTCTTGCAGTTGAAACAAAAACATTAGCTCTTGTATATCAGGGTTGTCATATAATGTTTTCGGGCACCTTCTGATTAAAAAATAGAAAAGGATAACATAGGTTTTGGTTGGGGAGGGGGGTTGTCCCCTGATAAAAAGTTCAGTTGAACAAAAATGTTATGTTTTATTAAAAGACAGTGCTATCTACTCAAAGGTAAGGTAAATTGCTTGAAACAGTTCATGAAATACAATATCCAGATTGTGCTGGATTTGCATCTATCTGCAGACAGATAACAAAACAAGCCTCATCCAAAAGAGCTTTAACATGCAAGCTGTTAAATGACTCATGATAGCAAAACCCTGACATTTGAAAACAAGTTACTTCTTGCCTTTTGCCTGAGATGAATTAGGGAAAGAATCAACAACAACATTCTTAGGATTTTTTTTTAAGAAATCAGTAAAATATCTGAAGTTCTGCATAGTAGATGAAATACCGGGTATATTTTTGCACAAAACACTAATATTTCACATTTACTAATAACTTACTTATATTTTACATTTGGACAGTATCTTTAATTTGATACGGTTCTAAACAGCTTCACACACACACCATTGTGTGTGCATTCACATTGACTCACTTCAGTGGTTTAATGTAAGAGCTAGGTATCCGCATCACCCTACTGCCACCACCACCACTATCACTCCTGTTGTGGTGAGTGGCAATTTATGAGTATACTACACAGTAAGAAGAGATATTTTTGCCAAGGAGGTAAACACGTACTCCTACAAAAAAAGACACAAGCTTTTCACAGCGTCCACGCAAAACTGATAAACGTTTGGTTCATAAGGAATATAATCCAAAGCACCACAAAATAGTAAATTATAGGCTACTCATGGTTGTAGTTAAGAAACACGAAGAGCTGTGTCAATAATACCAGGACTTGAACATCAAATATCAAGCTTCTACATCCACAGCATACTAGACCTTGATGCTAAGCTATCTCTTCTAGATGCAGACTCCGCCTCCTTTTTTGGTAAATGATTCAGCATCATTACTCCTATAGATGGGTAGCAGGCACTTGGTACTTTGGCATCGCATCTCTTTAGAACCATTCAGAACATGATAGACAAAGAACTCAGGGGACAATCTGAGACTGCCTGAAAACTATGAGTCTGTTGAACAAACCCAAACAAAGGTGGTCAAAGTCTAGTATAATTCAGTTGAAATCAATGGAGTTTCACAATGGATCCACGGTGGAGTTTCACAATGGCCCTATGAGTTCAGTTCAAATGTTGTACCATATGTATGTTCACCAGATATCTCAGAAGCTAATGTGCATCATCATGTTGCAGATTCACAGAAACTGAGGTGCTGGTGGGCTCAGCTGCGCTGCAGGAGATGCAGGTTTGAATCTCTGCTCTGCATCAGGGATTGGAACCCAGATGTCCCCCCTCTCCCAGATGAGTGCCCTAACCGCTGGGCTATATAGTCATTCTCTCTCAACCAATGACTATTCAAGTATTTTATACAAAGTGGAACAGCTTCAACAGAAAGATCGAGAGAATAGCCTATAGGCTGGTAGTTAAGGCCTGGCGCATGGTGACTGCAGTCAGAGGACAAAAATGGTCCCTTAGACAATGTGCTAACTACTTGTGCTAAACAAAAAAGAAGAGCTGTGTGTGGCTCAAAAGCTTGTCTCTCTCACCAACAGAAGTTGGTCCAACAAAAGATACTACCTCACCCACCTTGTCGCTCTAATATACTGGGACCAAGATGGCTACGACTATACTGCAGACAAGTTCAATATGTGAATCTCAAATCACAGAATTATAGAATATCAGGGTTGGAAGAGACCTCAGGAGGTCCTCTAGTCCAACCCCCTGCTCAAAGCAGGACCAACCCCAACTAAATCATCCCAGACAGGGCTTTGTCAAGCTGGGCTTTAAAAACCTCGAAGGATGGAGATTCCACCACCTCCCTAGGTAACCCATCCCAATGCTTCACTACCCTCCTAGTTAATTAGTTTTTTCCTAATATCCAACCTAGACCTCCCACACTGCAACTTGAGACCATTGCTTCTTGTTCTGTCATCTGCCACCACTGAGAACAGCTGAGCTCCATCCTCTTTGGAACCGACCTTCAGGTAGCTGAAGGCTGCTATCAAATCCCCGCTCACTCTTCTCTTCTGCAGACTAAATAACCCCAGTTCCCTCAACCTCTCCTCATAAATCATGTGCCCCAGCCCCCTAATCATTTTTGTTGCCCTCCGCTGGACTCTCTCCAATTTGTCCACATCCTTTCTGTAGTGAGGGGACCAAAACTGCACACAATACTCAGGTGTGGCCTCACCAGTACCAAATAGAAGGGGATAATCCCTTTCCTCAATCTGCTAGCAATGCTCCTACTAATACAGCCCAATGTGCCATTGGCCTTCTTGGCAACAAGGGCACACAGCTGACTCATATCCAGTTTCTCGTCCACTATAATCCCCAGGTCCTTTTCTGCAGAACTGCTGCTTAGCCAGTCAGTCACCAGCCTGTAGTGGTGCATACTGTGGGAGACCGTATCAAAACTTTGCTAAAGTCAAGATATATCACATCCACCGCTTTCCCCATATCCACAGAGCCAGTTATCTCATCATAGAAGGCAATCAGGTTGGTTAGGCATGACTTGCCCTTCATTAATCCATGTTGACTGTTCCTGATCACCTTCCTCTCCTCCAAGTGCTTCAAAATGGATTCCTTAAGGACCTGCTCCATGATTTTGCTGGGGACTGAAGTGAGGCTGACTGGTCTGTAGTTCCCCAGGTTCTCTTTCTTCCCTTTTTAAAATATGGTCACAATATTTGCCTTTTTCTAATTGTCTGCGACCTCCCCCGATCACCACAAATTTTCAAAGATAATGGCCAAGGTCTCTGCAACCACATTAGCCAACTCCCTCAGCACCCTTGAATGCATTAGATCTGGACCCATGGACTTGTGCATATCCAGTTTTTCTAAATAGCCCTTACCCTGATCTTTCACCACTGAAGGCTGCTCACCTCCTCCCATACTGTGTTGCCCAGTGCAGCAGTCTGGGGGCTGAGACACTGGACAAACAGAAAACAACTTTCTCTGGAATTTAATGGTACACACTGCTAAGCAGACTTCACTGAATAAGGGTAATAGAGTGCATAGAATTATAAAGATGATTCAGTGGAAGAGGCAAAACCAAAATTCATGATAGTGTGACTCTAAGCCCTGTACACATTCCCCTAGACTAACTGACATTCTACTGAAGAAAGCAGCAGGAGAAATATCTCTTTCACTGGATTTTGCATTTCCCTAACTATTTAAGAAGTTGTACAGAGGGTTTTAGGGCCATTTAGTTAGCTCTACACACAGATGCACACTCAAGAAAAAACTCTGCTGAACATGCTCAGTATACAATTTCCATATGTTCATAATAACTTAGTCAAAACAAACACATTTCTCTAGAACAAAGTCATGCACTGCACCTTCCCTTCACCAAAATAAAAACACCCCACCACTCCATGAACCCTAAAAATACAAATCTATACTGGAACAAATGCAAGCAGCATAGCGAAGTCCATCTGCATATTTAATCAAAGGAACCCAAACGCATAATTCTCATTATTTTTCCAACTTTCATATTAGTAAAAAAATTTTTACAAGAATATTCTACCTCACACCACATCAATAACATTTGAGTTATGTCTAGAGCCCTGCACTCATACACAAATGTGTATCCTCATCTGATCCACAATCCGCAAAAATTATCTGCAGATATCTGCATCCGCGGATGCGGATATCCGCAGCTTTGCAGAGCTCTACACAGGGGGCCAGGCTGAGGCTCTGAGGCACCTCCCCCCTCCGAAGCCCAGTCGGGGAGAGTCATACTGGAAGCTGTGGGGAGCCGTGGCAAACCCACCACCTGCCCTAGGCGGGGGGCCCAAGCAGCCCTCCCACCCAGTGTCCACGCCCCCACCCAGGGCAGGTGGAGGGACCCATGTGTCCCACAGCTGCCAGCGCGGCTCTCCCTGACCCAACTCTGGCTGGGGAGCGGAGTGGCTCAGAGCCGCAGCCCGGTCATGGCAGCTGTGCAAAGCCGTGGCAGACCCTCCACCGGCCCTAGGCATGGGGCCTGAGCAGTCCCTGCCTCCCAGCGCGGCCCCCCCCGCCCAGTGTCTCTGCCCCACAGCCCCCCTCCCAGGGCAGGTGGAGGGACCCAAGCACCCCACAGCTGCCAGCACGGCTCTCCCCAATCTAGCTCCAGCTGGAGAGGGGGGCAGCTCAGAGCCACAGCCCAGCCACAGTAAAAGCCAGGCAGACAGCTGTGGGGAGCCACGGCGGACTCTCCACCTGCCCTGTGTATGGGGCCCGAGCAGCCCCAGGCCCCTGTCCCTGCCCCCCAGGCCCTCCACCCAGGGAGGATCCATACTGCGGTTCCTCACAGCGGCCTGCCCATTCTTACGGTCAGAGCCCTGCGTGGATACAAAATTTGTATCCACATCCGTGCCAGTATCTGCAGAAATGGTCCACAGATATAAAACGGATACCCATGGATTTGCAGGGCTCAAGTTATGTCATTGGAGTTCAACAGTGATTGATCAATAAGAAACTAAAACAAAAACCAGTCGCCATCTTATTTGCATGCAATGGTTCTCACTGCATTCATGATTATTGTACAACCCAACTTTTGTTTTTGAATGCTTTTTATCTATCCCAGTTAAAAAAAAGATAGGCTGATTAATATGGGAAAGCCTAAAATCATACCGCTTTTGCTTCATAAATTGTTCCCAAAAAGACATGAACTCCAGAGTTACCCTACCACATGGGTTTAAATACATCTCCTACTGAATTATACTCCGTATGTCTGTTAGAATTTCACTTTTTATATAACCTTTATCATGTGAAATATAAATTGTGCAACATTTGATTGGCACAATTACTATTCCAGTCCAGCCAAAAAAAACCCCAAACAAGCTAATTACAAAAACTACAATGCTTTCATCATCATAAGCATCCTATGTCAGTACAGTCCTGGCTGGAAGTTTCATTTGCTGGGGCCGTAAAGTCCCACGTTCCGGAATCCTGGGCAAACTCAAGCATGTCTGTTGAAATCAACAATTGCTAGTTTTTCCTGGAATATCCTGTGACTAGTAGGTTTAAGATCTAGCATGCATCAGTATCTCAGATACAAAATTCTTCTATCAATCATCTGACCACAATGATCTGCAAATATCGCAAATGACACATGCTTCAAGCTTTACAAGTCAGATATATTTTGAAACTAGACGAACAAGGAGGATCAAAACATGAATAAATGAAAAACAGATAACTAAATATGTAGTACAGACTTAAATGTCCAACATCTTATATAATAATTAGAACAAACAAAGCATTTATTTAGTATCTTGTAGTTTCTGGAATTCTTATTGGAAGCATTCCTGATAATGTTTCATAGAACATCCTTCATTCCACTCACACTGAAATATCAGACCAGATGGAGAAAGCTCGACTCGGAGGCTTGAAGAAAAGGAGCAGGGAAGATCTACATTTTCATTAACTTGCTGATTGACAAAGAGAGCTGCAATAAAGTTATTTTTTCTTTCATTTCCTCTTTTAATGGTGTTTTCTCAAGTCCACAGAATAATTTGTGTTTTTGTTAGTGTTCTCCTTTCTCCCTGTAATATTCCTGTCCCCACAATACCATGCATATTTAGTCTAATCACATTTCTGTGCTGCTGCTTTTTCCTCTGTCTCTCTCTCCTTTCCCCTTGCTGAAGGGCATAGAAATGTCCATACTGGGTCTAGCCCACTATCCTGTCTTCCAACAGTAGCAAATGCCAAGTGCTTCAGAGGAAATTAACAGAACAGGCAATCATTGAGTAACCCATCCCCTGTCATCCACTCCCAGCTCTTGACAGTCAGTGGTTTGGGGATACCCAGAGCACAGTGTTGTGTCCATAACCATCTTGACTAACAACCCATTGATGGATCTATCTGCTATGAACTTATCTGATTCTTTTTTGAACCCAGTTATACTTTTGGCTTTCACAACATCCCCTGGCAACGAGTTCCACAGGTTAACTGAGCACTTTGTGAAGTAGTACTTCCTCATGTTTGTTTTAAATCTGCTGCCTATTAATTTCATGGGGTGACCCTTGGTTCTTGTGTAATGTGAAGAGGTAAATAACACTTCCTTATCTCCACACCATTCATGATTGTATAGACCGTTATCATATCCCCCCTTAATTGTCTCATTTCTAAGATGAACAGTCCCAGACTTTTTAATCTCCCCTCCTATGGAAGCTGTTCCATACTTCTAATCATTTTTGTTGCCCTTCTCTGTACTTTTTCCAATTCTAATATATCTTTTTTGAGATGGGGCAACCAGCACTTCACCCAGTATTCAAGGAGTGGGCATAACATGGATTTATAAAGTGGCATTGTGATATTCTCTGTCTCATCTGTTCCTTTCTTAATGGTTCATAACATGGTTAGATTTTTTGACAGCTGTTGCACTGTGACCAGATGTTTTCATAGAACTATCCGCAATGACTCCAAGATCTCTTTCTCAAGTTGTAACAGCTCGACTCCATCATTTTGTATGTATCACTGGAATTATGTTTCCCAATGTGCACTACCTTGCATTTATCAACATTTAATGTCATCTGCCATTTTCTTTAGCAGTCACCCAGTTTTGTGAAATCCCTCTGTATCATTTTGCAGTCTGCTTTGGACTTAACTATTTTGAGTAATTTTGTATCCTCTGCAAATTTTGCTACCTTACTTTTTACCCCTTTTCCCAGATTAATTTATGAATATGTTGAATAGCACTGGTCCCAGTACAGATCCTGGGGGACTCCCTATTTACTGTGAAAACTGACCATTTATTTCTTTCCTTGTTTCCTATCTTTTAATCAGTTACTGATCCATGAGAGGACCTTCCCACTTATCCTATGACTGCCTTCTTTGCTTAAGATCTTTGGTGAGGGACTTTGTCATAATATTTCTGAAAGTCCAAGTATACTATAGCCACTGGATCTCTCTTGTCCACATTGTTGTTGACCCTCTCAATTGATGAGACGTGATTTCCCTTTCCAAAAGCCATGTCGACTCTTCTCCAACATATTGTGTTGATCTATACATTCACGCACTGAGCCCCCACAGTTCTGCATGTCTAACTGGCCAAGCACATGGAAGTGGAAGCATTTCAAAGAACGCTACCATGGAGGTCCTGGACTTCAATCCCTTACCTATCAGTCTATATTTGGCCTACAGAACCTCTCTCCTACCTTTTACTATGTCATTGGTACCTACATGTACCACGACCACTAGCTCCTCCCCAGCACTAAACATAAGTCGGATGGGATGTCTCCAGAGGTCTGCAACCTTTGCACCCAGCTTGCAATTCCCCGTGTGATTCTCCCAGTCATCACAAACCTAAATATCTATATTTCTAATAATTGAATCCCCCATTACTATTACCTGTCGCTTCCTTTCATTGGGAGACAAAAGCACTTTTCTACATCACTTGTGATGCTATTGACCATCATTGCATTCAGCACACAGGGCTAGATTTCAAAGCAGCAGAACTACATGCACAAGATTTGGCAGAAGAGGGCGTGAGTGGGCCTGCAGTGCCTGCTAAGGGATTTATTTAAAGAAGAAATGATGGTCACAGTAAACTTGAAAATGCATCTAAGAAAATGTAGTTAGGGGTGCAAAAAATTTGTCAGTGCAACACATGGGCCAGTTCAGGATCATAGGTTAGGCTTATTTTAGTGAACACAAACAACACATTTAGAAAAGGTAGTCACAAATGGGAACAGCAACAACAGGAAGCAGCTCCCAAGGTCCAGCCAGCATGTTGGGGCACTTCTGGCATACATGAATGGACACTGTACCCAAGTAGCAGAAAGAAAATTCTCACCCCAGCGGAGAGAGAGAAATCCAGACACAATGGACACAAAAAAAGTGTCCTTACTCTACTCATAGAACATCGCAAAAGGAAGTAATTAGAATTGCACCACAGGAGGTCATGCTTCTCATGAGAAGAAGCAAACTCCTCAAGGAGCAGATGGAACAATAATCAGAAGGAAAAGACCTAATGGTAGTGCATAGTACATACCCTCCTATCACAGCAAATCCTTTATGTTTTCAATTTAAATTATGCAAAAAGATGTCAATTCCAGGCCAACCGACAATATTCAAGGTAAAACAGTAGCAAATAAATTCTACAATGAAGACAAAATTTACAAATCTCCTTGCAATTTCCTGGCATGAAGCTATCTAGTGGTGTATGCACACACTACAAAGATTAGAGAATACAAACCTGCCAGCAAGCTCACAAAATACTCCTATGTAACTACTGAGAATGGAAGTGTAGCATTTACATCGTCCCTGAGTAGGATTAGTCAGAACATTCTCTGATGCATGGTACCATTTGTTGAGATACTAATCTGTTTTAATATTCTCAGGCAGACAAACCCTGAGCTGGAGTTATGCACAATTTCCTTTAGGAATAATCTGCCATCTTTTTAGTTGCGCCACACTGAAAACTATATATATAACCCAGTATGAAATGGGTAACATGGCATGGATTTGTTTTTCTCCTGTCTCTGTCCTGTTTAAAGGTAGCAGTTCAGAGATGGTGGTGAAGTAACTGATTACTTGAAGTCTGTAAGTAGTTCCATGTGTGGGCATCCGTCCAGGCCTACAAGAGACCAGATATTATTGAGCTAGAGCCAACCAGGGAAGCATCACTCTTTTAGCAGGGTGGCAGCCTGGCACGGGGAGGAGGAAAAAGGAGAAGGGAAGAGAGACAAGGAAGAGAATACCATCCTAGGTGTTGGCAGCTGAATGGGAAACAGGCAGATGTGCAGACCTCGAAGGCCCAAAGCTTAGCTGCCAAACCCTTTGGGGAAGTGACTGGGAGGAAGAAGAACAGCCTGTGGCATTTACCAATTGTGTCTCCAGTCAGACATGCTCGGGGTGGGGCTGAATGAGGTGGAGAGAGCAGTTAATCATTGCACTGAATGAGAAGATGATCACACTTTTGAAAAAAAAAAAAGTTGGGGGTTGAAAGAAACATCATTGAAACTAGTGTACCCACCTTTCTTCATTTAAGATAGCTGTAAGAAACAGGTAAGCTCCTTTATTAAATCATAACAGTCCTCATCAGAAACACAGGTATACATCACCGCCCAAAACAGAAGCACACGTGAGCTCAGGAATTATAACTATGTGGATGGAGGGTTTTTCCCCTGAGCATTGTTCAGTGGGGACATGTTTGTCTGTGTGTGAGGGAAGAGGAGTGGAGAGACACAGAAGCAGCCTGAAAGCCAAACTGACAGTAACAGAAGGTCTGGGAATGATGTCTTGGAGAAAGCTAAGACAGCAGCTTTTTGGGCACAGAGTGCTGGCTGGAAAGGCAGTTTTGGAACAAAGAAACTGTCCTGCTGTTCAATTTGGACTGTTCAGCAAACAAACAAAACTGAATCAAAGAAAGTACCTGGCTCTATCATCAGTTTCTCCTCCTACTGGAAACAACCCACAGGTCCCTGAACTTTGGCTTAGCAAAGATGGGTAACAATACACAAAGCACACGTGATGTCTTGGTCAACGGAATTCTAGCTGGGTTTTATGTGTGTATATGTTAGGCAAAGCCTACACACGTCAGACAGCATCAGGCCCTCAAGCATGAGCTGCTTGTTTCATAAAGCCTACCAGCACTCATGCAGAGTTCAAAGCTGCCTCTATATTCCATACACCAAAAATGAAGGATTCCTGGACTGGCTTTATGAGTGGTTGGTTAGTACAATGCAGGTGACTGCTGTATAGTGGTCCCTCCATCAGCAAGCAATCAACATGGAGTTTGTGGCCAGATAATTACACCCTCAGCTGTATAATCAGTTTCATCGTACTCAGGTTGTAGACTACTAGAACCATGCCCATCTTTCCCCACCCAGCCCTTAGTTGTATCCTTGCAACAAATTTCTAGGTGTAAATTAGAATCAATATTCCATTCATGTTTTTAAGTTGGTCAAAAGATAGTAAGTTTTACTTGCATCTCTCTGGTTGCCATACAAAAGCACAACTCTGAAAAATCTAGTTCACACAATTCAGCTAAAGCAATTATTTACACAAAGCTGCATTTAAACTAGAAGAAGGCTCAGTCTGAATTTGTATATTTCTGAGAATGGAATGCAAGACAGTACAAAAACCCCTCTCTTAGGATCTCATGACATTCTCAAATTTAGTAAGGGCTCTAAAATAACGAAATATCACTTAGTTCCCACACCCATAATGTAAGGTAGTGGTCAGAATAAGATGTAAACATTTCAACCCAATAATCCTTTTATATCTTCATTTAGAGAAACCAGGCCTCCTTTATAAACACAGTAATAGACACACATGCTCTGCCTTATATTTTGGGAAGAAACTACTACTGGATTCAGTTAATTGCTACTTTGAAAGTAACTGCACAGCTCTGAATGCCAATCAAAAGATTAAAACTGTGGCCAGTGACATATTATTTCCCTTTTAACACTACAGACAATGCATACAACTGTATAACTGTACAACCGGCAGAGCATCCTGTTGAGATTCCTGCAGAAGTAGATGGGTTGAAGGAATACGGCTGCTCTTGCAGAGAAAAAGCCACTGATTAAGATTTCAGTACTTTTTTTGTGCTTTACTTCTGAATGAAAATCACACACACATACAAAGGCACATCGAAGCCTTCATTACCAAACCACAGTCATTGCTGTTTTGAAAGCCAGATGTTATCCTGAGTTATGAGTAATCCAAATGACTAAAATAATATCAGATGGCTACTGTGTACTACCTTTTTTATTTTATGTATCATCATAGATTGAAATATGAGAGAGAAAGAAAGTAGTACACATTTTAAATCAGGCATAGGGGTAAAAGATTTAAATCTATTTCCTCAAGTTTTAATTCCTAATATGAACAATATTGGGATTATAATGAGCCATAGTTCTGAGTGAGTGTAATTTGTTATGTTCATTATTTATATTTAAATTAATTTTTCTGTCCGTGCACCAGAACACCTGAACGCTCTTTAGGAATGCATTGACTATTTGGATAGCACTCATTCAGAATTTCCATCATTCCAAAATATTTTCATTTGTGAAAAAAAATCTAACAGGGTAAAGTCACAGAAAATAATTCTCTTTCTTTTATTACCATATCTTTGAAAAAACAAGTCTTTGGATAAGATTTTTTCCACAGAAAGAGAAAGGTATTTCCAAGTTACTTTAATAGAAGCGACGCTTATCTTGTGGAGGCAGAACCAGGCACCCTAATCTCAAGGAAAGAATAAGCAGCAGGAGATGAGCTACTAAAGATCAATCCTATTCTAATGAGAATTTTTACAATAAGAAACAGGAAGAAAAATCCAAATTGTTTCTAAATATTATGCTTTCTAAAGTTTTACATGAGGCATCAGTGCATCTTTAGTATTTGTGTATGTTAATGAACTTTTCCTGCACTCATTATCAGACAGTTTCAAGATTATTTATTTTTTTCATGTCTGTGCAGCTACTTACAAGTTGAAGGCTGAATCATGCAATGCTTACTCAGTCTTCACATTAGCCTTCAGTATCCATACACGAAAAGGCAGCCAGCTGTAAAACTTTTTTATTTTTTTGAAAGTTGACATTCATGACAAAGAAAAGCAATTGCACATATAAGGGCATGTTGGTACACAGCAGATCAGTAGTACCTCCTGTTCTGGATACTGCCTGAAAAAGGAAAATGTTAGTAGGGAAAATAAATTTACAAGGCCTGATTTTCATTTACACTTGGCCTTTTTATACTGCTTTAGCAGCATAAAGGAGCCTAATAGTGGGTGGAAATGTCTTGAATGTTTCAATAGGTTTCAGGACTTTTACCAAGATCTCCAACATCTGTAATGGATCTATGGAAAGCTATACTAAATGCATTGTGCTCATCACAACAGTATGACCTCAGAAAGATTGACACCTCACTAATCCTATACAGAACAAATATTAAGAACACCAGCCACTATAGAGAATCCACTGGATCATCTAAAGACAGATTAAAGTTATATGGAAATAAAAAAAAGGTTATGCGGGTTTGGATGGCATGTGCCACAAACAAGAAATACAATATATAGTATTATATTATACAGGACCACATGGGAAATCATAGAGACAAGAGAGAATATAGAGGGAAAATCTAATGAACATCTTAGATGTTTGTATTCTAATGCAAGAAGTATGGGGGAATAAAATAGGAAGAACTAGAAATACTAGTAAATAATCACAATTATGACATAACTGGCATCATGGAGACTTGGTGGGATAATTCACATGACTGGAATATTAGTATAGAAGGTACCGTTTGTTCAGGAAGGACAGGCAAGGGAAAAATGGGAGGAGATGTTGCCTTGTATGTCACTTGCACTGAGGTCAAGATAGAAATGGAAGGCACAACTGCTGAAAGTTTCTGTGTAAGGATAAAAGGGTAAAAAACAAGGTTGATGTCATGGTAAGGGTCTATTAAGGACCACCTAAACAAGAGGTGGATGGGGCTTTTAAAAAAAAAAACAGCTAACAAAATCATCCAAAGCACAGGACTTTGTGGTGATGGGGGACTTCAACTACCCATATATCTGTTGGGAAAATAATACAACAGGGCACAGATTATCCATCAAGTTCTTGAAATGCATTGGAGACAACTTTTTGTTACAGAAGGTGTAGAAAGTAACTAGGGGATTAAGAATTACTTAGACAAGTTAGATGTTTTCAAGTTGGCAAAATATATCCTAGAATACTTAGGGAACTGGCTGAAGAGATCTCTGAGCCATTAATAATTATCTCTGAGAATTCATGGGGAACAGGAAAGATCCTAGAGGACTAGAAAAGGGCAAATATAGTACCTATCTACAAAAAAATGGGGGAATAAAGACAACTCAGAGAATTATAGACCAATCAGCTCAACGTTGGTAGTAAGAAAAATAATGGAGCAAGTAATCAACTTGTAGGCACCTAGAAGATAATAAGGTGATAAGTTAACAGTTAACATGGATTTTTCAAGAACAAATCATGCCAAACCAACCTAATATCCTTTTTTGACAAGGTTACAAGCCTTGTGAATGGGGAAAGCAGTAGATGGGATATGTCTTGACT
Organism: Chelonia mydas; assembly: GCF_015237465.2. Classification (NCBI taxonomy): domain Eukaryota; kingdom Metazoa; phylum Chordata; order Testudines; family Cheloniidae; genus Chelonia; species Chelonia mydas. The sequence continues at coordinate 44,624,500 of NC_057852.1, forward strand.
TTAGTAAGACTTTTGACACTGTCTCACATGACCTTCTCATAAGCAAATTAGGGAAATATATCCCAAACAAATCTACTATCAGGTGGGTGCATAACTGTTTGGAAAAAATGTACTCAGAGTTGTTATCAATGGTTCACAGTCAAGCTGGAAAGGCATATCAAGTGGAGTCCTGCAGGGATCTGTCCTGGGTCCAATTCTATTCAATATCTTCATAAACGATTTGGAGAAGGCAGAGAGAGTATACTTATAAAGTTTGCAGACAATACCATGCTAGGAGGGGTTGCAAGCACTTTGAAGACCAGGATTAGAATTCAAGATGATCTTGAAAAACTAGAGAAATGGTCTGAAATAAACAGGATGAAATTTAATAAGAACAAATGCAAAGTACTATACTTAGAAGGAATAATCAAATGCACAAATACAAAATGGGAAAGGAATGCCTAGGAAGGAGTACTGCAGAAAAGGATCTGGGGGTTATAGTGGATCACACACTAAATATGAGTCAACAATGTAATCCTGTTGCAACAAAAGCAAACATCATTCTGAGATGTATTAGCAGGAGTGTTGTAAGCAAGACATGAGAAGTAATTCTTCCGCTCTATTCAGCACTGATAAGACCTCAACTGTGTCAAGTTCTGGGCACCATCATTCAGGAAGATGTGGACAAATTGGAGAAAGTCCAAAGGAGAGCAACAAAAAGGATTAAAGGTCTAGAAAACATGACCTACCAAGGAAGACTGAAAAAATTGGCTTTGTTTAGTCCAGAGAAGAGAAGACCGAAGGGAGACATAACAGTCTTCAAGTACATAAAAGTTTGTGGTAAAGAGGAGGGTGATAAATTATTCCCCTTATTCACTGAGGACAGAAAGAAGTAATGGGCTTAAATTGCAGCAAGGGAGATTTAGTTTAGACATTGGGAAAAAATTCCTAATTGTAAGGATAGTTAAGCACTGGAACAAATTACCTAAGGAGGTTGTGGAATCTCTGTCATTGGAGGTTTGTAAAAATAAGTTAGATAAACACCTGTCAGGGATGGTCTGATACTTAACCCTGCCTCAGTGCAGGGGAATTGGGCTAGATGACCTATTGAGATCCGTTCCAGTCTTACATTTCTATGGGTCTATGATTCTATACAGTGCATTGGCTTTATGAGAAAAGACATTTAATATATCCCAACCACATTTCTCTTATATTATCTTTCAATAAATCTGGCGCTTGATTTGAAAAGTAGCATGTATTCTTGCGGGTTATAGAAGTTCCACTTTTTTTGAGATATCTGCAAGCATACCGCATGGGTCTTTGACACTGTCTGATCTTGGCAACAGGGTACGAATGAGGAACCTTAAAGGAAAAAGAGGATGCTAAAGAAAGTGGGGTTTATACCACTTTTTGCACCTGTGAATAATTATTTGAGCAGATGTGATCATACAGCTCACTTTTTTAAAACTTACAGTGTTCACAGTAACAAAGGAATGCTATAGTTAAGGTTGGAACTGTACTACCATTAGAATCAGCTGTTTTCTTTCATTCCAGGAACTTCATATACTGATCTCAGCCCAAAGGGGATTTTCACTTGCATACAAACACACACACAGGAAAATCCTTTTGGAAACTAATATCATGAAGTAAATGTGCCTCTGCAAAGCAGCGAGGCATTTACCCACATGGACTTGTCTGAGAACTAAAATTGATTTGAATTGTTGCTCACTACTTCTATTAGCACCAATTGACTTGTGTCATCTAGCTCCAGTTGTAGAAAACATATCCAGAAGCAAAGGGAAATTCAGAAAATTAAAATTTCATCTTTCAGTTTCCCAGTTCATGGAGGTATTTATTCTAAAAATGGACTTGAAACAAAACTGCGCCCAAAAAATCCACATTACAAGGCAATGTTGAAAATTCAAGATCAGATCCAAATCTTGGAAATGGCACAGTTTGGAATAGTTGAAATCCAGATCTAAATTTTGTAGAATGAACCCACCTCAAATGTATTTATTGGTCTTTGATTTAGTTTGGTACCAGTACAACAGGCTCCATGTACATGAGCAAAATGTGTAACACACACACAAAGTTTTGATTAAACTCACATTAAGTACATTTAGTCCTAAATTACAATCACTTCCTCCTAACAGAAGGCAGTATGGCCCAGTGGATATGTCAATGGCCTGGGAGCAGTGGCACTGGAACCTTTTTAGTCATGAGGATCCTGAAAGCCAGCCCCCTTACCCCGTCCGTGCCCCCACCCTCCACGCTGAGGCTGGGAGCAGGGCTGTGTCTCCGGAATGGGGAGACCTGGACAGTGGTTAGGGGGCCAAGGCTGGGGGTGGGCATGGGGCCAGGAGCAGCGTCCCGGGCAGGGGCCGGCAGCCGTGACCGACATGCAAGACCAGGAGCAGAGCCCTGGCCTCGGGGCTGGGAGTGGGGCCCTTGGAGCGAAGTCCTGGGAGCGGGTGGTGGGGCCAGGTGCAGGGCCCTGGGCTGGGAATGGGGCCCTGGGTGTGAGCCCTGGGCACAGGGCCAGCAGTTGGGGAGTGGGGCCGGTGGCCCAGACCCGAGCCCCAAGTGCGGGTTTGGGGAGCGGGGTGCGGGACACGGGGCCAGCGGCCAGGGAACAGGGTTGGTGGCCTGGACCCCAGCCCTAAGCACAGGTCTGGGGAGCAGAGTCCCAGGCAGAGGGCCAGGAGCAGGGCCCTGGGCGTGGAGCTAGCCCTGGGGAGCGGGGCCAGCCCACAGGATCCGAGCTGGGGAGTGGGGCTCTGGGCATGGGGCTAGCAGCCCTGCACAAAACCTGGGGGTGCTGCAGCACCCCCCACAACCCTACTTCCCACACCTATGCCTGGCAGTCAAAAAGTCCACTGGCCTTCAGTGGACTTTTATCAGGATACTTGCATAGATCCTCTCTGTGCCGTTAAAAATGATAGTTCCCTACCTTTGCAGAGCACTTTGAGAGCTACAGATGAATGGTGTTATATAAGAGCAAAATTATCTTTTATGATCATCTGCTCCCCTCAAGCGAAAAGATTAGATATAAATAAGTTCTGATGGTCAATTGACTTTGATTTCAATGAACTAGTAGGGCAAGCAAATTGTAGAGTCAAAGGCCTTCAACTAAATGTCCTGTTTTCAATCCCTACATGTTCAAATCTAGTGACTTAGTAAAAGCAGCCCACCTCGTCCCAGCTGCTGTAATGATGTATAGCTGCTGCATTGTCCTGTGTCGATGGCACAAAATCTAGCAGCAAGACCAGAAGAGAATTAGTCTATTGGAATCACTACAGAATACACTGATAAAATTGCAGCCATCAGTAACTGCTGTGAAAACAAATGAAAACGTTTAGTGGACTCCCCCTCCAAGATAGAAAATGGTCTGTTTAAGGGAAATAAGAGTAGTTTGACATTTTTGCAACTCATTGGCCATTTCTAAAGTAGTGCACCTACAGAGCACTGAACAGAATTTATTAAAAATGAAGTTGTCTGTCATTTAAAAATCGCAATCTATTTATCATTATTGAAAAATATACCTCAATCCCTAGCACAATGGGGACCACTCTTGGTTGATCCTTAGGCCTACCATAATAAATATGATTAATATTAATAATATGTAGATCTACTAGTTAAGGCTTTACAAAGGGACCCTGTTTAATTAAAAGAGTGTCATAAATCACAGCCTCTTGTATGACCACAGAGGAATGAGAAAGACAGCAGCATGATCATCCTTTACCTTACCGGATGGAACTTGAACCATTCACAAAATAGTAACACATCTGAGTAATATAAATTGCTTTGTTTCCCTGACCAATAGCACTGCAGGAAATGGAACAAGTTAATTTCTATTAAACAAGTTTTCTTTGCCAAGAACATATCGGCAGCCATTCTGTGTTCTGCTAATCTCATTGTCACTTTACAAGTAACATTAGTACACTTCAGGGAAAGAGAGACTGTCACACATATTGAAGAAAAATCAAAGCAGATGGCAGGAAGAATGGATTCAAGGAGGGAGACCCTGGGGACTATGTGCTCAATCTTACAGAATAGAGTTTTGCAGCCATTGCAGCCTTTTCAACATTGTTTTGAGTAGAGATGAGCCTGATTATGAAATTTTGAACTGTTGTTCAGGGAGAGGGTTTAGTTTTGGCTCATTATTAAGAGGGCTGAGCTGCCAAATTTGGATTCAGACTTTGAATGTCACTCCCCAGACTCCAGGGGTGTTCAGATCTGGAATTTAGGGAACTACTTTCAGGCCCATATGTAATCTGAATGACTTGCATTTCAAATTTTGAGACATAGTTTTTCCTTGGAAGGTTCAGTGTCTAAAAACATTAACAAAAGGTTACATGGCAAATGTTTAACAAAGTTAATTTAACATTATGTTAACCCTAATTGTGGTTCTCTTCTTTTCCCTCTCCCCTACTCCCCCACATGTGGCAGATTCATCGTGAAATCCTAATTATATTCCAGAATTAGAAGGATTCCATTAATTCATGGTCTGAGATGTAAACACATCGATTATTCTTTTGGAGACTAAATTTTACCTCATAAGCTCTAGCCTCTTAGTGCTGTATTGTAACTTGTGTATGTTTACTCTTTAATTCCTTGGATGTTAACACTAATTTCAATACAAATATACTTTTAAGTAAAACATTTTGATCATAGATCTGGAATCAGTCACAATTATCTTATAGTGTACACAGTGCCGGATTAAGGTATAAGCTAACTAAGCTACAGCTAGGGCCTCACAAAATGAGTGGCCTCTAAAAAAAGAAAAAAATTACTCCATTTCAAATTTTATCAAAATCGGTTGATAAATAAAGGAGATATGGGAAAAAGATTATCTCTAAATATAGAAATTTTTGTTCAAATATAACAAAAATATACACATCTGGCTACACAAATACCCTTACCCTTCACTAATTGTTTTTTACTGACAGGCAGAAGGCCAGGACTGAGGAAAAAAAAGATGATTGTAGACTTCCTCATAGAAATACTAATTTTACAAGTGCAATTAGTCTTCTAAGCCAGTGTTGTTGGCCAGCTGCTACTGATAAAATTCTGACCATGACTTAATAACTTATTTAAATAAATAAATAACTAATCTCACTGTCGATAAAATCGGGGAAAATGTGAGGTTGGAGACGGCAGTGTTGTGAAGCAATCAGGCTCATACTCATATGTTAGTGGGTTCTTTCTTCTTTTGATCTGTACATACGTACAATTGTGTATTTTAGCACACACGCTGCTTTGTGCTTCATGCACTATCCATGCTTCACATGATTGAGTTTGCAGGTGATCATCTTCTGGATTTGGATTGAGTGGATCTTGAGGAGCATAAATTTGCGTTGGCTTCCCTCTGTCACTTTCAGGAACCTTCACAGTAAATATCAGAGAGTGCTGACAAAAGGATAAATAGAGGGTTTTGAGAGAAGTGAAGGAAGATATACATATCTATCAAAATATTCTGAGGACTTGGTAAGCAAGTTATTTCAAATGATGTGCATATATGATTTGTAGGCTATTAAAGCCGATAATATTCATTTTATTTTCTCTAATATAGGTTAGATTTTCTCACTTTCTCAATGCCTGTCTAGAGATGACCAGGCTTTTTTCTTGTAAAATCTTTCTTTCTGTTTTGCACATATAGCTCATTGTCCCTCTGTGCCTCCGAGGTGTTTACTCAAGATTCATTAGTGGTTCCGGGGGAGACACAGGATAGAGAAGCAAAAGGGAAGAGAGATGTCTGCCGAGAAAAAAGACTGGGATTTCTGCTTGGCGGGTTTTATTAGAATATTTTATTATAGGTATGTAAAAAGTCTTATATAGATTTATAAATAATATATCATATTCATAATACATTGCATTTTTATAGTATGGCAAAAGAAAAATCCCAACAATTCATTGTTTCGTAGCGAAAATTAAATTGGAATAAACATTTGTAAATATATTTGATATGTAGTCCGGATAAGCTTTGTATTTCCCTAACACAATCAAACATTTTTTCATTGATTCATATGAAAAGAATGACAATTTTCCTTATTCATGGTCTAAAAAAAAGAGTATATATTCTCTCTTGTTTTCCTGTGACAACATAAACAAAATAGCACTAACTTTCACAGAAATATCCTGGTAAAACAACATAGGTTTTTGGCATATATTAATAAAAATATAATTTGTTGTTTATAGATATATAAATCTCAATATTTATAATACAAAATTAAAATTTTTACTGGTTTCAATAAAAACATTCCGCTACTAAATTTTAGTACCAATATTAGGTAATTCAGCATAATCTTCTATGAAAAGAAAACAAATCAATTTATTGGAAAAATAGAACCCACATACAATTTTCTGATGGTTTGCTTATTACCTGGGTGTAATTCATATCAATATAACTAATAGTTGAGCTTTAATTCTGTGGGTTATCCGCATCCTATATCCTCTATTGCCTCTTGTATTCTCTATTGCCATCTTATACCTCTAAGAGTCTCATTGCTTATTAAGACAAGGAATTCCACAATTTAGATGCCCCAAAAGAGAAGAAAAATTTCCTGAGAACTCTTCTAGTAAATTGTATTATTTACTGTATTTTTTTAATTTTGTATTTTTTATAGTCTATTGTTTACTTCTACTTTACTTACATACACAATTAGTTCAAAGAATTTGTCCATGATGTCATCATTACAGAGAGGGCTGCTGAAAATGAAGATTATTATTCTATTTTACAACTTTGCCTTTGTATATATGCAAACATAAAGCTTTCGGTTTATATATTCAATGTTCTTTCTGTGAAAATAATAAATTCATTTTTTATAGTATGGGGCCTCTTACACTTGACATATTTTAGGGCCTCAGAATGTCATAATCCAGCCCTGAGTGTACAACAGAAAAATACAATGAAAATGATAGGAAAATGTACAGAGCAAGTATGGTCATACACTTAGCACTGGAATCACAGAACATGCACAGCTAGATACCAATATGCATCACTTTTAATACTACCAAGATGGTCAGGTGACAGATCTCTCATAACCCTACATTACACATGGGCATACCTGGTAAGGTTGATGGTTCAGAAATCTGGAGATTTTGTGTGTGTGAACCAATACCCAAATTTGCATATTTGATAAATAGGCAGTATCCATAGTTAATGTCTGGATTACTAGAACTTAAGCCTTATGATGTGCAGCATGGAATGAGCTTTAGTAACACAGGACTCCTGTGCTTCTGGATGATTTGGCAGTCAGTGTCCAGGTAACTCTGAGGTGCTGCCCTTGGCTGCTCCTTGTCCTGAGTACGGGAGAGGGTTGGGTTGGGTTGCTGGACTTTGGTGCTGGCCATTGCTTGCCCTGGGCTGGGAAGGGGATTTGAGGGATATCTAGCTGGACTACTGGTGCCTAGCTCAGGGGCTCTGACTGTCCCTTGCCCCTTGCTCAGTGGCTCTGGCTGCTACTCCCTGTCTGGATGAGCTATGGCTGCCACTCTTTAGTTATACCTCCTGTGGTTAGCACATTGGACACACAGTGTTTTTCTAGTCACAGCTTCGCATCTGTTTCCATGTGTGAGTTCGGGGATTATGCTCTAGACTACATCTTTTATAATTAGAACCCTCCTAACTGCTAACCATGGAGATCCTACTTAGTGCAGCACCAGCCATTGAGATTCAGCCCAGAGGGTCTCCTGTGTTCTCCAGATCTGGAATTGTAGGCTCCTAGTCAGCAGCCATACAGGAAGCAGATTCAGACAGTACCCTTAATATGTCTGCATGTACAGTCCATAAGAGCAATCAGTGATAGAAATGAAACAAACAGTGTGGGCATTATAAATGAGGGCAATATGGTAGCAACACTGCCTCAAGTTTTGCAGAGTGTTCATACGTGAGGGAGGGCGCCATCTGCACTAGAAAGGATATAGCAGACATGCACAGACAATATAATTCTAGTGCAGAGCACTGGTTTTACAGCAACTGCCACATGTCTGTTTTCTGTGCAAACAACTGATTTTTCAGATTTCAGGCTGAACCAAAAAATAGGAGAAAATTGTTTCAGGTCAAATAAAACATTTAATTTTGAATTTAACCCTTTTTTAGCAACACTGAAGTAAAATTCAAAATGAAAAGTCATTTCAAATAAAAAAAAATTGAAATGTTTTGCATTAAAAGTATCAAAAATATTTATGTTTTTTGCGGTGGGGTGCTTGAACTGAAACAATTTGATAAATTCAACATGAATTCGCACAATGTTTTGGTCAACTTCAATCTGCATTTTTCAGCCCCCCAAAAAAAGTTTCATCCAAAATTCCATACAGCTTCCCTGACACCCTGCCTCAACTTGTTCTAAAGGCACTACCTTGAAGCACTGGTTCATTCACCAAGCTCAGGCAGCCCTTGGATCACTGGCCTTCCGCCAAGATAGCCAATCAGAGTTGACATCAATTCCGTGGTGACAGCAGTACCTTTTCAGTACAAACTGAAGTAAGACCAACTCAGCTCAGATACTATAGAGCACTGAAAATTTATTATGTGGATTTTGTGGAGCTAGATTTGAACAAAAAATCTACAGATGAAAGGGTTTACATCCCATTACCAAGGCATGACCCAAGAACATTTTTCAATAAAATAGATAGAATAAATGCAAAACCTTGAGCCAACAATGTCAGTTTTTTACCCTGACCATCTTTTGCTGTTACTCTGAAAAGTATAATGGATATTCTCCTTGTTCATCGGGTGTGAAAGGACAGAAAAAAAAACAGCCAACAACAAAATACATGGAAAAATGCTTTGATAGTTTGAAATTTTAATATTGTTGACGTGTAAATAGGAACTTAAACTCTGCCAAAAACTTCAGTAAGCCATGGATTTTTTTTAAAGATGACTATTTTAGACAAAATAGTTCTGTTAAACACAATCTGTGTCTCAATTGTACTAATTAGAAACATCTATTGCAGGAAGCTAATAGAGTGACATAGAAACAAAAAAAGTCAGTCTCCTGTCATCTGTAACATGTGTTTGATTTAGAAAAAGGCTTTGATAATCATGACAACTTCATTAACACTGTTACTATTCACTTCTGTGGATCAACTGGCCTTAGATGGATAATAAACTCGTACAGTTATGTGCTCTACATTGTGATTCACCTGTAGCCAGCAGTGGGGCTGAAACAATTCTTATCGTGGGGGTTATGAAAGCATACATTTGGGCTGTTCTTACTACTTCAATCCAGGGGATGCAGCAGCAACCCAGGCATCTCTAGTTCCAGCACCTCTGATAGCCAGAGTAAGGCCAGCAGCGTGTCCATTCATTTCTATTAACAACATCTCTTAGCTTCTCATTCAAAGGTGGTTCTGTGAAAATCTTTTAGAGAATTAGCAAACATAAAACTTCATAAGGGAATAGTAAGAATGAAAGTAACCTACCTACCATTCAATATCATCATTTCCATAGAATAGTCCTTCTACTTCAAAAAATACCTTAAAATAGTAAAAGCCTGCAAACTAACAGCTACAAGTTACAGCCACTTCAGTCCATCTTCACTTACTATGAACTTATGCAAATTACACTTCCTCATTCAACCTTAACATCACCCATTTTACACATTGAATGTATCCGCAATGAGTCTCAGAAAGAAATGTCTTGTGAGACCAATCAAGTTTAGAAAAAGCACAGAGGCAAGATATTGTAGAGTAGGATGTTTAAAACTGCATTTTAAGTTTCAAAAGGTTCAGAGTTCTAGCTCAGATCTAAAACATATCCATAAGTTTGTATCTTTATCCATAGCTTAGCCACATCTTTGAGGCTGCCCACTCTTCCCTACGCATCAACAAGCTTTTCCTCCATTTTATCTCCGCCAAGAAGCCCTGGCTCCCATTATCTTCTAACGTAGTATTGTGACAGAGGCCTGGTGACCTACCATCTCCACTCCATTCCGTGTTTTCAGTGGTCAACGTGAAAGAGCCACTCCTTGTTCTGGAGAAGGAGATCAAGATAATTCTTTTTCACGGTCCTTCTTGAGTATTGCTATCTGCCTCTTTAAAAAGTGTCAGAGGCACTCTGGAGCTTAATGTACTTCAAATACAAATAAGTGGAAGGATAAGATACTGAATATTGAAAATGAATTGACATGGGTGACAATGGGCATATTTTGTTCATTTATCTGTACAGAGGCAGAAGAAAATTATACATCAGTGCCTAGCACTACCTACCTGGTACAAGCCAACCATCAGATCTCATGGAAAGAGAAAATAAACTCTTTAATTCCTGGGAACCCCAGTGAGAGGCAGGAGTGAAGAAGACATGGCCTGCAGAGAGATGGGAGGGAGGAGAGATCTTGGGCTGAAGTCCCTCAGCTGTAACTTCTAGAAGCAGCACACTACAGGTGAATGTTTGGGGGAGGAGGAGGGAAGGTATTCAACAAAATCAAACACACCAAATAGGTAAGGCCTAATATTCAGCCAAAGGTTTTGGCCCTCACAGGTGTCCAGTGGAATCTCTATTGACCAAGTTATATCATATTGGAACAGACATTGCTTCCAAGGAAGTTTACAAATGAAAGCAACTGGGAAAACGTACAGTATATATGCTGGCTATTTGTTGATACTCCTGGACAGTGAGAACATAAACTGTTAGTATACTGTCAATGGAAAGGTACAAATGTGCACAGAAGGGATATGTAGAGCTTGATATATGAGACGACTCTCAGCCTGATCTTTTTTGTGCTAGCATGGGGATACTGAGAATCCAGAAACAGGGTGAAAAAACTCTGATAGAAGCTAAAGATGCACTGGTACCTGATCTCCCAAACCTACAGATCTCAACCAACCTCACAGAGGGATTCTCCCCCTATGCTCACTTTCTGTTCCCTGCTTTACCCTCGCTACAGCAGCAAGACAGAACCCATTAGCTGCTTAACTGTGCTGTGACACCTGTGTCTGGGGAGGGGGAATTACCTATAGTTTAACTTCCTTCATTATCAAAAACATCTGCCCTCAGAGTAAGTTATCTCAGTCTGAAACCTTGCAGGTCTTTTGGATTTCTCTGAATGCTGCAGATACCCAAAATGACCACCACCACCTTAAAAGGTTGCCCCAGTCTTATCAGACATAGGCTACGTATTCAGTACCTCCAAGTTTTGTTATTGCAACTAATATCTTGGAATGAAGCCACCCAGCACAGAAAAGCCACAGTCTCGCTGCTTAGTAATGTATGTTACCCTGAGCACCCCACCCACTACTCATCTTCCTGTCTTTGCACTGGCTCCCCATAAAATAGAGTCTAGTTCAAGGCTCATATTCTGGTATTTAAAATGTCCTATGGAATTGGCCCATTCTAACAGAGAAATCACCTCCCCCTCTGGGACCAGACTTACCACATCAGCTACGTTCCATTGCAACAATGCAATTGCAACCAATACGAAGAGCTGTGTGCATACAGGAAACAGGACTTTACATAGCAGTTTTTAGAAGGGCAAGAGAATAATTATCCCATTTAAAACTAAAGAAGAATCTATGTCAGCAAAATGTAATTTAGCTAATTTAAAATCTGGGCAAAACACAGTGTGAAGTTAATCTAATTCACATCATTATTTGTACAGTGCTGTCCATGTTCTAGGCATGGTGCAATAACATATGTAACCCTTCTGCTTGTCAGCGTTGGCAGCAACAAGGGCCAGGTTCAGTATCTAGGGGTTCCATTCCAATAACACAATGCAAAACCGGCTCGAGCCCCCACCCAGTGACCTGGGACAAATATATACCACCTCCGCTGGGCGCCTCCAAGAGGCAATACTTCCCCTCTCGCAAGCACATAGTCTGAGTGTAGCAAAAAGCCTTTTAATAACAGAGAGAACCAATGTGGCATTATGTTGGGGAAACACCACCAACAGGATTCATAACACAACCCAAGAGAAAAACCCATCCCAAGCAAATTGGGGCATGCCCCTTTCCCTTTGGTTCTTGAGTCCAGCAACCCAAAATCACCCAAAGTCCCAAAAGTCCAATGACCCAAAAGTTTCTGTCCTTGGTCAGGGCAGCCCCAGAGTTCAAAAGTTTATCTGCAGAGTTTTACCTCCCAACCTGGGTGGAGATTGGGGGGGGTAAGGGAGGTTAAGGGGCACCTTACGTGGTCCAAAGCTGATGGCCCCACCTCTCCATGGGTCTCCGCTCTGCCAGCCGCCCTATGAGCTGCTCTAGGCATCTGACAACCTGCTCTGCTCCACCAGCCGCTCTGCTCTGCTCGCCGTCCCACAAACTGCTCTGCTCCACCAGCTGCTCCGCTCCACTCGCCGTCCCGCAAAACTGCAATGCTCTGCCAGCCGCTCCGCGTCCCGCAAACTGCAAATCTCTGCCAGCCGTCCCGCAAACTGCTCTGCTCCACCAGCCGCTCTGCTTGCCGTCCCGCAAACTGCTCCACCATATAGCTTTAGGCTCCCCCACTACTTAACACAACACTCAGTGATTTCAGCTCTTAGTAAGTTTAGCTCTTTTGTGATTTCAGCTTGTAGTAAGGGAGCCTCAGTGCTGGTGCACCATTAGCCCAAAGTGAATTCAGCTCAGCAGCTTGTAACTAGACTCCTAATGGAATCAAAATTAGCTCTGATATTCCACAGTGGAGAGAGGAGGAAGTGCAATTAGCATGTAAGGCCCTCACCAGGGGGCCCATGCCACCAAGTATTAATACCTGTCCCCAGCCTCTCTCAATTCACAGAGTTTTGGAACCCATGTCCCTTGCCTAGCGAATGCTAAGTTGATAGCGAGTCCCTCCATCCTAACAAAAGTCCAAGTACAGTTCCACTGTCCTTGATTCCCATAATCAGGGTAATAACAATTTATTCTTCCTGCCCCAATAACAGAGACAGTGGGGATCCCACAGCAGCCAAAGTGACCATTTGGGCAGCTATGGCCTCATTCTAGGCTGGGTGGGTGTGCCTATGCAAATGAGATCAGCCCCTGAAGTTCTTTTCCACAACTTGCCACACCTCACCACCAGATGTCAGGGTGGAGCTCATCCTGACTCTGCTTACACATACACTTCCCGAAAGAGTTTACACAGCCTAAAAAGGAAAAAATAAGAACAATACAAGAAACAGTATTAATCTAAAAATCATTTTATAACCAAATAAAAATACTAGAAATGTACTGGAATTGGGCCTGACTTGACCCTACACAGAGCATCAAATGAACGCAGCCTCAGTTATTCTCCAAGAAGTGGCAGCCTGATATGGAGTGACTGCAGTTGCCATTTGAAAAGCTATCTATTACTGGACAGAAAGATGCTGAGGTTTCCACAGAGTTGCACACACTTTCTATGGAATGATAAATGTTACATGAAAAAATGTCTTCAGGGCAGGGACCATGTTTTTGTTCTGTGTTTGTACAGTGCCTAGCACTGTGAGGCCCTGGGCCATGTTCAGAGCTCCTCGGGATTATGGTTATAGTAATGATAGTTATACTTTGATCATCCATCCAATCCATCTTCCTGCAAAGGCAGGATTGTTCTCTAATGTATGTGTTCTAGTGTTTTGTCTACTTTTACATTTTCTAGTTTATATTTCTAATCTACAACCTCCCCAACCCCTGCCATATAGTAATTGCTATGCAGCTAAACAAGTAACTATATTGACATTTTTATGTAATAAATTAGCTTGCAAGTTCTTCAGGGACAGGCACTGTGTTTATTTGTAAGCATACGCTGCTGAGCAGATGGTCTAAAGCTTTTCAAATAGTAAGAGAATTAGAGAGCAACTAAATTACGGTTATGCAGGTAGGCAGTGAGCCTGATTTTCTTCTGCCTTGAACCAGGTGTACCCATTTATACCTGTGCAAAGTGGATGCCAAACACTAGCATTCTGATACAATAGTAAAGGGTGACAATATAACAACCTGGGTAAATTCTACATTGGTAGCATTTCATATTCACTTTGCACCAGCATAAATGACTCCATGAAGTGCAAGGCAGAATCAAACCCTGGAACTACATTTAACATGAGAACCTGAAGTGTTCCATAATCTGCTGTACATGTGTATACACTGTTCAACTCATGCGATGGCATAGAAGGTATTACAAGTTCTGATAACCATTATTGTGTATTTACTTCTTAATTATAGAACAGTCACATTGGAAAAGGTACATTATATTAAGCCACATGTTCACAGAAGAAAGGCCTTGAAAAGGCCACTGTAAGAGTTAGGCTTACATAAGTTCCACAGTGAGTTACTTACTGCACCTCCCCCTGACAAACAAGACTCCCATCCTTCCTCATTATCTCTCTACAGTAGGAATGATTTTGATTTAAACCTAGATAATAACTAAATTAAAAGAGCTGGTAACGGTTAAGTATGTATAATAGGATCGTGTTTTAATTCCCTGAGAGGTTTGTTTGCAGCTGAGCATTCTATTCAATTTACTTTAATAAAAGCAACTGTTAACCCAAAGGTTCTGATGAATGAAGCAATAATGTCACAAATCTTTCATCTGAGCCACAGTGGGACAGTAACTAAAGCAGATCTCAGTCTGAGGCCGATGATCCTCCAAGCGGGTCTGGGCAGTAAATGTGTACCACATCTACATTTCTCACTGCATCTGCCAGGCCAACAGTGAGATTTCTTTTTAATCTATAAAACTAATCATTGTAATTCCTCAAAATCTTTAAATAGGTTTAAATAGAAAATTAAAGCAGCTATTATAGATAATGTATCTCCTATCTCATTTGTACAATCCTGCTTTGAGTTAGGAAGTCAAATGCTGGAGAACGTCTTTATTTAAGCATCTGTAAGAACAGATTTAGAGTACAGATATCAAAGTTGTTTTGTTTTTTAACCAGAGCACTACAAGGATAAGATATATTATATTACCCTTTGTCTTCCTTGGCTTCTTTCTTTGATTATTTATTTTTACTTGCTTCTGTTTTTAATGTGACAAATAGGTGGTAACATGGAATTAACTTGAAATAGGTCAAGTGGCTCTGATAAGCAGCAGCTGATGGCAAACAAAGAAAATAAAAAGATTTTATTTCTCCCCTTTTTGTTAAACTGCATAAAATCTTACTAAACGGCAAATGCAAATTTTCCAGATAAGATATCTACGCAAATTCCTTTCTTGTCATATTTTGTATCTATCATTGGAAATTAGGCAAATTTTGTGAATTTTTTATGGACAATATGTGAGACTCAGTTTACCCAGTCACTTTATATTGCTACCCTTTGGGTGTGAGGAGGTTAATGTCTCCCTGAGGACAGAGGGGAGTGATGCATAGCTGAAGGTCACATACACCTGTCTGGCTCGGAACAAAATATACCATCAACAACTGACTGGAGTCAACCACAGATGAATGGAGCTCTCTGGAGAGAGAAAAGAAGACTCAACAACGAGACATTAACTCTTAATGAATCGGAGCCAAGACAAGCTGAACAAGGGAACAGATCTGAACAAACTATTTTTAAGTCTGCTACTGCCCAAGGCAGAGGGACAAAGGACGAGGGAAACTGAGGAAGACAGCGAAGGAATCTAGGAGGATCTGGGAAAGCTGGGAGATAATACTGCTAAGATGGACTCTGACTTCAGTTTTGCTTTGCCTTTCTAACCTGGACTCTTAAATACAGTACTCAGTAGACTATTAAATGCTGGCTTGTTTTGAAAAAGCTGCCTGTATTGCTACAAAGTATCTACTGGTTGCATCATTCTCATAAGGGATAAAATGGCTTCTAGGTACCAAAACATGTCAGAGAGCCATGGTTGAGAAACAGGAGTGTTCTAGCCTGAAGGCCCAGCCTCTGAATCATAGAGCCACAGGACTTGCACTTTTGTAAAGGATAAGCCTAGAGCCTAACAAGTAATCGTGGCACTCTCCGAAGAGACTGTATAACGGCTGGGGCATCCAACACCCGGTAAATCCGTGACCGTTGGCATCATCAACCAAAGCTATGAGACAACTCTCTTTTATGCTAATTGTAGGTCTGACTCTCAACTGTGTTAATTACTCCCAATTATACTGCAGAGCAGTATAGTTACACCCATGTAAAACTGGAATAATACAGTGGAGAACAAGGCCCCTTATCTCTAATGAAACTAGATATATTTAAAATAAAAGATTTTTATACAGATTCCCATTCACATTTTTAAAAGCTGACGTGTTATGAACAGTTTTTAAAACAAAGACTTTCTTCCTGAATATAATGAGCTCAGATCTGAACAAAGCTAGTTCAGGCCAAGTTTTGTGGGCTCCTTATTCCTAGTCATTTTATGGGTCTGAAAGTTAGTGAGACTCAAGCCAAGGAAAAAAAATTTGAGCCTCCAGAGTGAACCTGAATACATAACTCAAGCACCCTCTAGCGCTAACAGTAACAGCATAGTAACAAGCAACAGTAATGGCAATAACAAGAATTATCTCCAATCACATTAATTCTGCTTAATATATAACATGTGGAGAGGCAGCATGGCCTTCCAAAATGTCTCTCTTTGAACACTGAATATTAAAACTTATTCTTTTCTACGATGATTGTGAATAATCACAGTTTATCACTACTTCAAATAAAAGGTTATCTTTGACAGAAACAAACTCAGTTGTTTAAACATCTACATAAAATAAATGAGGCAGTGTTTGTTTATACTAATTTCCTTAGATCCTCTGATGGAGAGCGAGAAACATTTCTGAAAGCAATTGAAATGGGAAACTTTACCTCCAGTGCATCAACAGTTGTGCTATGAGTTGAATCTCAACCAGGGCAAACAGACTGGATTCTCTGATCTAATGAAATGCAGTATGTATTTTAATGAAAAGTCAGGTCCCTGAATTACAAAAACACTGTAATTGTTTTTTCTCTTTTTTTTTTTTTTTTTCAAATAGTGGATGCATTTTTTTTTAAAAGCAAATCAGTTAGGTTTACATCCTAACCACAGAACCTGTTCAGACAAGAATAGATGTATGGCTTGAACCCAAGACCAGGACAGCATATTAAAATTTCCACTACAGGATAGTTTTCTAGGAAATAGTGTTGGATCACCAGGAGAATATATTTTCAGAAAAAGGGGAAACTATTTTATATATAAAACTAAAGAACTTCAGGGACTAAGAACATCAAGTACATTTACCATGAGAATCAGATTGTTACCCAGAGGATTCAGCTAAGTAAGAAAACACTTCTGAACATTTTGAATTCTATTTCAGGAATAATGTATGCTTTAAAATATACATGTTTACATTTTTTGAGTAATTTAATGACATTTAATGATACTTATTTATATTGTGTATAGTGCTAAAATGCACAGCACTCCGAATTCATTAATGAATTATGGCATGCATGTCGCTTTTTTGGTGAGTTTTTTTTTTAAGTATGTTTTCAATTTTTAAGATAATTTAATGCCAGTGAAAGATGTGTGACTGATAGCAGAGGACCCTGAATTCTTGTTACCCACAGAATAGACATAGAATGAGCAGTGGCAATGAAAGACCTGCAAATATCTGCTAGTGTGCCTCACCCCAGACTGATGGCCTTACTTATGGGCAAGACAGTATTGCATCCTGCAGTCCTTCATGAAGGAACTGATGAAACTGCCAAGAAGGATAACAAGTAGTTACAACTATAATGGTGATTTTTGCAATGTGGACATAGGAACAGGACTGAAATAGTTATTTGTTATCCTGTGACATGCTGTACCTCAAAGTAGCACCCTTAAGCCCCCCCCCCCCATTCATCGTTAATATATGGTTGTGATATAACATACAGAGCACGCCATGTAAGATATTATATGTAAGGTCATGATCTGCTGAGACCCATTGTTCTGCCAAAATATGTATATTGTTAGTGTGTATGAAGTTATGAGATTTTGCTGTATGGTTGTTATTGAAATATGTTGTGAGTTTGGGAGTTGCCCACTGCTAGTTCTCCAGTGACGAAGAAGGAGGTGACCCACACCCAGATGGGCGTTAAATGATCATTAATCAGGAGGGGAGTTTTAAACAAGGGATTTACAATTCTGTAAGGGCTTGTCTACACTGGGCACTTTACAGTGCTGCATCTTTCTCACTCAGGGGTGTGAAAAAACACCGCCCTGAGCACAGCAAGTTTCAATGCTGTAAAGCACCAGTGTAAACAGTGCACCAGCACTGGGAGCCATGCTCCCAGAGCCGGTAGCCGTGCCTCTCATGGAGGTGGTTTTTTAGAGCTCTGGGCGAGCTCTCTCCCAGTGCTGCGCCATGACCACACAAGCCACGTTAAAGCGCCGCAGTGGCAGCACTTTAGCATTGCCAGTGTAGACTAGTCCTAAGAGAGATGCACGAACATCAGACAATGGGGATTGCTCCACTCTATGACTCAGGTACACAAGACCACACCAGGGGGATTGCTTATCTCTGACGCAGCAAGGCCCACCAGGACATGTCTGGATTAGTATTTTCCAGGCACATGGCCTGAGGATAGAAAATAAGGGACAGTGGCATCATGTGACCATCTCTCTCCTCCCCTACCTATGCTGAAAGCAACAAGAGCACTGGAAGGAAAAGACTTGAACTGAGGAGACTGGTCCCAGACTGAAAAGGAATGTCAGCCTATGTATTAAGGACTATTAAGGACTGCAACATTCAGTGGGATGAGAAAAACTGCTTGATCCAAATACTGCTTAGTCTAATAAGATTTAAGATTTAGACTGTGTGCTTATTTTTTATTTTCTTTGGTAACTATCTCTGGCCTTTCTGCCTACCACTTAAAATCTTTCTGTGGTTAATAAACTTATTTTAATGTTTTATCTTTACCAGTGAGTTTGTCTGAAGTGCTTGGGAAATCTGCTCAGGTTACAAAGGCTGGTTCATGTCCACTTTCCTTTGACGATGTGGCAAACTAATTAACAAGTCTGCACTGTTCAAAGAAGGTCCTGAGCAGTGCAAAATGGTATATTTCTGGGGTGCAGGGCGGGGGCGCCTCTGCATTCTGGTGGCTGAGAGATAACAGCACCTGAAGGGGTTTGCTGATTGTCACTAGCAAAGCATTGTGAGAGATAGATCAGGCTGGAAAGTTACGGGGGGAAAGCGGTTACACAGTTCCAGGTTGTACTCTGAGGATGCCATCACATATCCATTGGAACAAACTCAAGAGATTTTGTGGATTCTCTTCGTGTCGTCAGATCAAAAGTGGCTGCCTTTCTAGAAGATATGCTTTCGTCACATACATATTTTTGGGCTCAATTCAGTGGTAACTATGTGGAATTTAATAGCCAATGATATATAGGAGGTCAGACTAAATGACCTAATGGTTCCTTATGGCTTTAAACTATATATGGTATAATAACTGTATACCACTATACACTTTTCAAATGAGAATGATGATCACCCACTACCCACCTAAGTAGGTTTTAAATTGGTCACCTATAAGTGAAAGGTTTCATATGCTACTCCAATACTTCTCATATTTTTCCCCAATCATTACTTGTTAGCAGAGATCAGTCAGAGCCATGGTGCTTGTCTCCAAATCAGAATCCAAATCTCCTCCCATCTCAGAGATTGTTCACATCTGGTGTTACTTCAGCCATTAAAGAGAGCTCCGAGCTCCAAAATCAGGATGTGAAATCAAACTTACCAAAGCTGGATGGTTTTGCATCTCATGTACCATATTCAAAAAAAAAAATTGTCACTTCTCTTTTGGATTAAAACTTGGACACATGGACATATCAGCACCTCCCCCACAACCCAAAAACACACCAAAGCATAGGAGCAGCTGAGACACAGTAGAGGAGGATGAAAACTGGACATGCTCTAGCAATAGCATTTGTTAGTCACATTTTTCATATATTGTGAAAGAGAAAACAGGGTGGAGGCTTAGGTAAAGTGAGAAGATTAATTGTAAAAAATCTGTCCTCCAATAGAGATCAATTAAGAAATAAGAAAAACTGCATGTCCCCTTCAATATCTTGTGAGGACATTTTTTTAAAACTAAAATGAACATTATGGAACAAAAATGTCTCACTTGTTTGCTGATTAAAGGGTCACTACCAGATCAATTCTGTACAAAACCTAAATTTTTGGCCAAAGCAAACTTTTACAAAACAAGAAGAATATTTTCATTTATTTATTATTACTATTTCCAATGCGAACAGATTTAAAACATTTAGCACATGGCAGCACTGTGATAGTTTCTGACTAGATACCATTTAGGATCAATGGTAAAACATGGTCTGAGCATACTAAAATTCAGAAAGCAAACAAGCAGCAAATGTACCAAAAAGGTTAGATGTTTGTTAGAACAGTGTGCATTTAAATGACCCATAAATTTAAGCCATCATCTCCCAAAGAGGATAAGCATATCACAGGTTTATCATTCTTAGTCATTCTTTCTTATATGTACATAATTACTTCATATGAAAGAAAATCTTGAGTTCTGTACATTTTTAAGTGTAAAAACTGGGAACAATATAAACCAAAGCAAACACAAATGCCTCATAACTGTATTCTATTAAGCGCATGTCCATATGCTGCACATATCTACAGGTACATTTTCCCTCTGTACTTTATGTACAGCTATGCATGAAACAATCTGAGCTGAGACTCTTAGCACATTTCTTACAGGTTCAGCCTTCTTGGCTCACTTGGTACAACTGATGCCTCTGAGCCACAAGGGCTTTCCAGCTGAATCTTCACTAAGGATGTACACAGCAACCAGCCACACCCAGCGGACAGAGGACTCTGCTAACTGGTTAAGTCCGCTTCAATGTCTGGCCACCAAATGGCAGACACTACCAGCAGCTGCAGCATTCATCTCAAATTTATAAGACACCCTTTATTAACACCACATTTTAATACTAAACCAAATGATGTTTCGATAGAGACAAACATCTGTGTTATGCATTCCCCTTGAGGAGCCCTCTCCCCTCAGTGGCAACATTTATTCTCTCTGAAGTTCTTTTAGAAACACATTGTGTAACCTGGCTTTTGTTCTATGTATATAAATATTTCACAGTGCATTTTGGAAGTTGTAGGGCCTGATTCTCACCCACATCAGTCCTTGGGCCCTGATCCAGGAAAGCACTTTAAGCACCCAAGTAGCACCACTGAGTTCAGTTGCTATTACATGGGGGCAGTGACCCAGAACATAGCCAACCTACAGTTGGGGATCTCAGAACCAATATTTTCGGTCAGGGCCTGTATTGCAGACAATAGTAAATGCTGGGGAGTTCTTATTCAGATTTTTAATTTATCTAATAGCAGAAACTGATTTGGAGTTTTTCTGAACACAGAGCTATTCAACTACCTACCCTCCCCACCACGTTATAAATGCTCATTAAATGAAAAGTATGGGAAAACAATCCATAAAGGAACAATTCAAAATAAAGTGATATGTAAAATTGGAGTTTCTGATTCTGTTATTCCAAGATTCAATCTCCCTCTCACACTACTTATAGCAGGTTAGGGTATACATCAAGCATGCAAAAATTTAAATATAATAGCTTTATCATACTTAAATCTTTAAAAGACAAAAGGCATACAGTCCCATCCTGCAGATGTTTACATTGTACTTACTAGTATGAACAATTCCTGAACTGCTCATGGTGGTGTGTACTACCCCCAGTGTTTGCAGGATCAGGCCATAATTTGAACAATGCCTGTGTATGTACAGTGGGCACACTTAAAGTTCATCTAGAGATGTTACTAATTCAAGTGCCATCCCCCATTTTAAATACAGGAAATTTTTCTGGAACATTTATCATCTCTAAAACCAAATGAACTTTTTCATAGACCAGATTTCAATATCCTTCCTCCTGCTGAACAGTACACCTTACTCCTTGAGTTATTCCATTGAAATTCTAGAATCAATAAGATCTACAGAATTGATATCGAAGTCAAAGGGAAAACTGAAGGAGTAACCCAACATGAGTGAATGTATGAGGATCTAGCCTTGCATATGCATATTGTATTCCATATCTATACTGGTAGAAGGCTCTGGTTTGATATGGAGAATTGGATGTATTTTATCATTTAATTGGGAGAAGGTAAAAAAAATCTCATGTAACAAAATTACTTCTCAATGAAGCAACACAACAGTTGAAATTCCATACTCCTGGTTTACCTTGGTTCTTTGGTCCATCTACTATTTCTTTACTGTATAAATAAAGGCAATACATTTATTTAGAATGATATTTAATGAAAATGAGCTTTCAGCTCCCTGGCTGGATTCATATATAATCTTGTTATACTCTCTAAAAATAGGTAAAACACAGAACTTTCAGTCAGTACGTCTTCCACCCAAATATGTAGGAGCAGAGCAACACATTTTAAATATACAGGCTAAACTCCCATTGACTTCAATGGTGCAGGCTTAGCTCTTTAGTAAGGACCACTCCTGTTTATTAGGCAGACAGATCTAGAACGATTAATCTACTCTATTTATGTCTAACACTAATAACTGTGTGGGGGTCCTGATTGAAGACTAATAAAACCTAATTAAGAAAGATTTCTCACTAATTAAATCCTAATATCTAGTAAAGACTAATCTAAGTATCATTTGGGCACAGAAGCTAATTTTGCAGTAAAAGCTGTTTTTAATAATGAGAGCCAAGCTGATTTACAGGCAAGAAATTTTTGAAGTCTTGTTAAAAATAATTGAAGCGTATGTCTTCAATACTATGTCATCTGAAAGCCAATTGTAAGAGGCAACCTACATAAACTGCAAGATTCTGTAGAGGACACTGCTTCCATTCATGTCATACCCAGCACTCTAAAATTCTTGTGCAATTTTATTCGATTCAGAAATCTCCTTTCCAAAGATTTCCTCTGGGGGTGAACTATAAGGACTGACACCAAATTTGTCAGGTCAGATTAAGTAGCATGTAAATTTAAATCTCTTTTCTTTATTTTGTGTTCTGCCTTGATGAAGAACACAAGTTAAAATATTTCAACCATCACATTAGACAGTGTTGGATTTTAGCTTAATGTAGGGGAACATATAGTATATCTGCTCCTTCACATTTTCAGTGCTACCAATTAAACTGCAGATCCCTCTTTCATCCAGGGAGGGATGTGTCTCTTACCAAGAAAGTGGCAACATCTGCTTTCTAAGACAACATCTGCTAGGGAAGCGAAGAAAGCAGAATATAAGCTGTTTAGTCAAATTGTTCATAGATAAAGAAACAATTAATTACAAGAGGTGGGGCAGGCAACAGATTAGGACCTGCATGTAATTAGCTATGCTTCAGATGCCAAAACACACTGCTTGGGAAAATATAATTAATGAGTTAGTGAGAGCTCCTGATGACTCTCAGCACTGCAGAGTAATAAGAGTGCTACAATCTGCGCCAAAATGTCTACTGGGCGAAGGTCTAAGGAGTTGGTTTCTGTGCTTGCAATGAGGCGTACTCTGGAGCAGAATGCTTTCCCACTGTGCCCAAGTCCCATTAGAACTGGCAAAAAATATATATTTGGAACCACCGCCTGTGGAATATTTAAGCCTCACTCTCAGCCAAAGTCAGTTTCACCAGCAAAGGTTTAGTTTTGTCCAAGTGAAACAGTATAAAAAGATTACATTTTTCAGTACTTGCAGAGATTGCACTGATGAAGAATATAATGTAGTCTAACCCCTCACAAGCTAGTAATTTATTGCAGTACGAACTCAGAAGTCATAGCAACATACACTATAACATATTTAGCAGACGATGATGCAATGAGAAAAAGAGAATCCAGATAGTGCTCTCTCCTGTGCATTTCTTAGTACCTATGTCCCAGATTCTGAAAAGAAAACAACGTGGCCAGATCCTGCCCCTGCACAGAGGCCTCTTGGGGCCTAAACTTTCCACATCTAAGTTTTATGTCCATCTTAATTTTAATTCATATCAAAATGCATTAGGGAAAAAACTGAAATTTTCGAAATATTTCAGTTCACTTCAGTTTCCTTTTGTCTCCAAAAGGTGATTTTCTACTCCATGTTGTGTTCCCCATACTCCTTAAAATGTTTACAGATTAGCTAGGGAAATTCATTAAAGCTTGAAATTTCACGAGTCCCACATTCAAAATTCCATGCAAAACTGTTGCTCATTTTGCCTTGAGAGAGAACTGTCACATAGAAAGTCTCTCTCATGCACACAATGTATATACGGCTTAATTTTGCTAAACTGATTAACAATTTTGGGTGCCCAACTTGCAGCAACTTCAGAGGGCCTGATTTTTAGTGATGGGTACCCAACCTCTGAAAATGAGTTGTCTCTAGGTGTCTGAAGTTGGGAACACAAAAAATGGAAGCACTTGAAAAATCACTAGTCATTTTTGCAAATGTAAGTCATAAACGTGCAAACACACAAATAGACACAACAGCACACAAGTCCAGGTGGGAACTACAGTACTCAGGGAAGGATATATATGCTTTATGTTTGATCACCAGAAGTGACATAGGGATCTTATTGGGTCCTTCATATGTCAGTCAAGTAGGCACATGACTTTAAAATAGAATTCAGGGCAACCACATTTAGATATGAGTTGGAGGCTGGAATTATAATTATTAATTACAATTACAGTTTTGATCTTGGATATAGAGCGCATTAAAGTCAATATAGTTTTTCTGTTTACTTCAGCGGGATTTGGATCCAGCCCTGTGACTATAAGGGGAATAAAAAAAATCAAACAAATAACATGGCCAAACAATATTTAAAAGCATGCTGTAGAACAAACTAACTCAAGCTAAACTACATATAATATCTAGTAATGGAGGAAACTGAAGTGGATTCAGATTATGGATACTTACTGAAATTGTGAATACAAGGGGATCCTAATCAGGCAACATGGCCTTCTTCTCGTGGCACAAAACCCCACCAGCTCAATTACTTCTTGTCTTTTTGCAGGAGAGGACTGATGGCCTGCCATGCTACCTCTAAAATCTTTGTGAGATAGACTATTCTCCCATCTGGTGTTTGGGAGCTACCAGGACAAGCCACCACCCAGCTACAATCCCTCCATTCTGCTTTCTTTTGTAGCTACTGAGGGTGTTAATTACAGCTGGTGGAAAGTTTTCAGATGGAACGGTTTTCCATTGGAAAGTGCCGATTCCACAAAATTGAAATATTCCCAGGAAATGTGTCAATCAAAACTTGATGGAAATTAGGGAGGCTGATCACCCTCCAGCCTGCCTGATTTCCTGCTTACCAGCCAGCAGGTAAGCTCTCCAGCTCCGATTCAGTCCTGGATTTTCCTGCAAAAATGTGTATCTCCTCTCCTCAATAGTTCAGATAACAAAGGTCCATTGTCTCTGTAAAGGAACAACGTACAACAACTTGCTACCTTGAATGGAATTACCCACACAGTTCACAACACTGGATTAATTTTGATTAATGAACAAAAAAAAATATTTTACTACAAACGGATAGGTTTTAAGTGAGTACAAGTAATAAGGCATTAAAGTCAGAAATGGTTACAAGAATTATAAAGATAAAACGCTTTCTAAACTTAAACTAGACTTGGTTTAAAGTGAAGTTCCCAGTATCATGACTGACCAAGTTTCAAGTCGGAATCTGCATCCAAAGTCCATAGACTATTTCTTTTGTCTTCTTAGGTGGGAAAAAAAAGAGCTGGACAGGGAGAGATAACTTGGGGTGTTTTCCCCCCTCATTTTTATAGTTCAGTCACTCTTTGAAATGCATTTCCCCAAGAGTGACCCCTAAATAAACTTCTTTTCAGCTGGGAACAAGGAGACATGGAGTCTCATGGGGAAAAGTTTAATGCCGTTGTTTGCTAAAATCACCTCCTTTTCTTGCCAAAGAATGGCCAGTTGATAGGTGATGGCCCATCAGTTTTGATGACACCTGGCTGGGGTATCAACTTGCCCTTTGTCTTTGAAAACCTCTTTGGGAAACAGGTTTATCCTCTTCCCAGATTTGACTAGTAAATACACTTCAGTCATAATTTTAGCTTTTGTTCATAACTTTACATATAATATTGCTACATGCATTCTGCCATGATATTATTGACCAGCAAGTTATTAGTTTTCACATGATATCTCAACAAGGCATATTTTATACAACGATTACTACCATAGTGTATAGGGTACAAATACAGGGGCGCATTCCTTCACAATATGCATATCCTCTGAGAAAATGACTCAAATCTGCATCTGATGGCCCTCCTAAACACATAAGTAGGATTCACCCCGAAGTTAAAGTAGATTAAGAAGGATTTTTCATCACACCAGCCAAGAAGGAGCAGGAACTGTAGGGGTGCACTACTTACTCAAGCCAGGGAGATGAAGAAGGGGCACTATTTTTAGCAGAGGAGGGAAGCTTCATTCCACCCTTCCATTCATACCACCCATTACTTTGACCCCTGGGCTCAGCTAGTCAGGGAACAGAAACCAATGCTATGAGACTTAAAACTAGTCACAACCAACCTACCCATCTTAAAATGCAAACACAAAATGTAGAAATTTGCCAACATACATTTTCACAATCTTCTAAAACATTAGTAGTTTTATATTGACAAATTGTGAATGTTACCATAATTGTTCCTTTTATTCCATTTTGTTAACCTGGAACAAAACAAATCCCAATGAAAATATATTGGTTGCGAATTGTTAATCCACCTTTGGTTGTTAGAGATCAGTGAATAGTATTTTCAAATTTGGGGGTCCTAATATTTTGAAACATGAATACCATCGAAATGCAGGCTACTTGACAAAAGTTGTTCTGAAGTAGCACATTTGTATTTGTTTCATATGGTATGTGAAATACCTACCTTTTACATTGATCTGCAAGGGATTCATGGCACATCCAGTAGTGGTTGGAGCAATGTCTCTCTATTGAGATCCTACAATTAACAAAATACAGAAATGAAATTTTTAACAACCTATGATGTGGGGGAGGGGGGAAGTGATTACTGCTGTACAAGCAAAACAAAGGACAATAAGTTTTAACCAGTTTTATTAAACCATAAACATTTTACATGAAAACTGAAATTATAATGACATGGGCAGAATCCACAATTTGTTATTTTTGTATGAGATAGGTATATTTTCTAAGTGAAACTAAGTCACTAAATAAACCTAGCCATTGCTTAAAATAGTCACCAAGCCAGCCATGGAAAAAAGAATTATTTTCCTTGAATGTCTTGGCCCTTAAGAGGCTGACATGCAGAGAATTATTCTCTGAGTTTCCTGTGCTATAGAGCACTGAATAATAAACCAAGAGAGAATTTGGCTCCCACATATGCTTCTTATCTCCTCAGTCAGTTGTGACATATATTCAGCTTTCTAGTAGCGTGCCTTTTCTAGACTTTGAGCATTGTTCTACCTGAGCAAAGACATCCAAAACTAAGGTCAAGCTGGCCTTAGGAAGAATGCTGTGTTTACACAACCCATCAGCTATGTTAGGTAAACTCATTTCAATCACTACATATCAATATGAGCCTTCTATGAAAGCTTTCTTTTAGACATTGCCAGTCATCCTGGTAATTTTGTTTCTGCAGTACTGCCCAGAGACAGGATGAGAAGTGTCCTCTGAATGACCATATCCTCTAAGGAGGAGACCACACAAGGATGACCCTATGAAAAGAGACTCCTGTGTTGGGTAGATCATTAGTAGTTTTCTTGTATTCATCTTCATCTTTCTATTATTGAAGAGGAAAATACTTCATTCTTCTATTCTTATTTTGTTTGAATGCCACAAAAATAATCTCATACAACAGCCATCATAGCACACTCTATTTTATATGAATTGAGATTATACTGGATTGATGGGATCTGATTGTACATAGTTACTCAGAACTAGCCTGAAGGCTTCATCACAGTTGAAATTGTGGCTTATCAGCATTCAGAAAAATCACTGGGGTTTTTTTCTTTGATTTTTTAAAACACACAAAAAATTTATTTTTACACTTTTCTGTTTATATTTAACTATTATGCTCAAAGTTATATGAACTTTTCAGTAGTAGTCTGTGAACTCTGGAAGGTTTATATGTTGCAAACTTGTGACAGAATTCTCTTGCATATCTGCAACTCCTCGTGATTCTCTTACATTTGGAGGGTAGGATGTAGTTAGAGGTTTTTATTCATCGTCCTACCACTTCTTCCCTAATGCGATGTAATGAGCAAGCTTAAAAGCCATTATTCTTATCACACTAATTGAATCCTTTTTAAAAGAAATCATTATGTTTTAAATGGTTTTTGCCAGGAAGTAATTCTTTGCTATTTTTCACAGCCCCCCGTTCTTGAAGAAAGACAAGCCTAACATGTTTGAAAACCTCCAGATTCTTACACCCTTTAGCATACTCCTTTGAATACTTCTCATTTCATAACTTTTGCTTATGTGTTGACAAGGAGAAGGTTCCAGAACTGGAGATTGCTGAATTTAATAAAGTGTAACTTATTCCAGAGCTTCAACAGAAAGTTTCTGATAGCATATATATGTGGAGAATGAGGTGGGTGAAGGAAGACGTTGACTGGGATTTGATCAAAGCAAGTGCTTTGGCTATGATCATGGGGGTAAACTGCTACATGCAAGTTATGTATCTGGAGCCTCTTTGTTCCAATAAATGCCAGCACTCTGCCAAAAAAGAGTGAGTATTGCTTTTAAGCCTCCAAAACCAACAAATCATTGCATATTCTTAGCACCTCTTGATGACACCCCTAATTGTGGCTTTCAAATTGACAACAAAACAAGAGCCTCATTTGTCTAAAATGCAAAAGTCAAACTATTTGTTTGAACTCCTGATAGAGAAAAATATTCATACGAAAAAAAAATCCATTGTCAGCTCCATCACTGACCAAAGCCATATTAGAATATGCTGCCCTCTTCTTCAAAGTCTAAGAATATTTCTTCCTTTATAAAGTGAGTGTGATTTGATTAAATGACTACTTTACTAACTAATAAAGAACTAAGCATCTTTCAGAACTGTAGCAGTCTCTTATCTAGAGCCAATGGAGGACATAGGCAAAAAAGCAAACTGCCTTCTTCAACTAAACAAATTCTTTGTATTTTTCATGCTTTCCATTTCCATTAACATTCTTGGTGTTTTTCATTAGCTGACCATAAGAAAACAGATTTTAGATACGATTTTTCCACCCTATAGTTTACTCTTTCTTATGCAGTAACACTTTTGTACACATATATTGCTTTTATTTAAAGTGATCCCAAGGGAAAATTATACAGCCTCATTTCAGGGCTCTCCTTTGAAACATGATCAGTTGCAGAGGACAGAAAACTCAATCCTTTCTAAAGCTGGCAATTTTAAAGTTAAAACCAAGTGGCAGTTTGGCAGAATGCATGGGTAGTTTCAGTACTGCTCCTTGTGACGAGGTAGTCACAATACAAAAGCCATCATGAGGATAGGTACTAATTGGCATCCATATTAAGTAGTCAAAGTAGGATTGACTGAGAATAGATGGACATTGCAATGCCCTCTAAACCCTGGACATGCAAGTTATGTACCTGGAGCCTCTTTGTTCCAATAAATGCCAGCACTCTGCCAAAAAAAAAAGTGACTATTGCTTTTAAGCCTCCAAAACCAACAAATCATTACATATTCTTAGCACCTCTTGATGACACCCCTAATCTCTGCCTTTCTACTTACATCAGGACTTTCTACCTACATCTACCTACACGAGGCATTTTGACAGAGCAGAGGGGAGAAAGCTTGGACTGTTGATGCCTAAGTTGTGCAAGCTCTGTAGATAAGTAAAGGACATCAGCCTTCAGGATAGTCAAACCAATACTTCTCAGGAGCAAGTGGACCCTAGATAGACTACCAAATTCAGATAGTCATGTGGCTAAATCCGGAAACCTGGATTCTCTTTCTAGCTCTGCATACTTCTAGTGTGATCTTGGGCAAGTCACTTAGCCTCAGCCTCTAAGCACTGCCATCTGAAAAATGGGACTATAATATTTACACACCTCACTGGGGCAATGTGCTCACGGATCTTTAGATGAAAGGTGCTATAGAAGCACAAAAATAAAATTAAAATAAATGTGAATGTAGTACAATGCATCTTTACTTATGCCATGCACCCCCACATGTCCTTCATAACTAAAAGCCTGAGTGGTGCTGAATTCTCCAGTGTATCAGATTTTGACCTTTAGGTTTCCCTAATAAAGCCAGCTATCAGTTACCCCAAGGAGCTGTCATAGCAGCTAGGGATGGGTGGGCACAGGAAGGACCAGCCAAGCCTCCATGCCATGCACAGCAACTGGGATGGACATTATGTCATCTCCACAGCACCAGAAGATCCCCCTATCTAAAGGATACTCCAACCTTAACTGCAGCAATAGATATACATTACCTTTGTGTCATAAATATAAAGGGAAGGGTAAACCCCTTTAAAATCCCTCCTGGCCAGAGGAAAAATCCTCTCACCTGTAAAGGGTTAAGAAGCTAGGATAACCTCGCTGGCACCTGACCAAAATGACCAATGAGGAGACAAGATACCTTCAAAAGCTGGGAGGAGGGAGAAAAACAAAGGGTCTGTGTCTGTCTGTGTGATGCTTTCTGCCGGGGACAGAACAGGAATGGAGTCTTAGAATTTAGTAAGTAATCTAGCTAGATATGCGTTAGATTATGATTTCTTTAAATGGCTGAGAAATTAAGCTGTGCTGAATAGAATGGATATTCCTGTCTGTGTGTCTTTTTGTAACTTAAGGTTTTGCCTAGAGGGATTCTCTATGTTTTGAATCTAATTACCCTGTAAGGTATTTACCATCCTGATTTTACAGAGGTGATTCTTTTTTACTTTTTACTTCTATTAAAATCCTTTTTTTCAGAAATGGAATGCTTTTTCATTGTTCTTAAGATCCAAGGGTTTGGGTCTGTGGTCACCTACGCAAATTGGTGAGGATTTTTACCAAACCTTCCCCAGGAAGTGGGGTGCAAGGGTTGGGAGGATTTGGGGGGGGAAAAACGTTTCCAAACAACGCTTTCCTAATAAATAAACCCAGATAAACGTTTGGTGGTGGCAGTGGAAGTCCAAGGGCAAAGGGTAAAATAGTCTGTACCTTGGGGAAGTTTTAACCTAAGCTGGTAAAAGTAAGCTTAGGAGGCTTTCATGCAGGTCCCCACATCTGTACCCTAGAGTTCAGAGTGGGGAAGGAACCTTGACACTTTGCATTACCAGCACAGTGCATAGCAATCCCAACACAGGGGAGAATCTGAGGTTATATTTTTATAACAGACATCCAGAATAAATATAATCACATCCATCTGATCTGGAAGGTATTAAAGCATGGTGCAAAATCTTTGGCTCTCCTATACTCAGCACAGGATGCAATTTAGCAATAACCCTTCAGTGATTACATTCAATCCGAGTATAACCCCATTTAAGTCAATGAATTGAGTCTATGGAGGAATTTGGCACTTTGTGTCTTCTCCCACCCTCACCCTCCATAAAAAAATCATTAAAAGCCTGAGGGTTATTTTTGACTCCAGCTTATTTTTTCAAGAGATCTAAACCACAAAAAGAAATTGACAAAACCTTAACCAACAACACTGGTTCATTTAGAATGGCCTCATTCTTCTGGTATCTTGATCACAGATACCATGATATAGCAACCAATGGCACAGCAGAACCATTATTATTATTGTTAGATTTTCATAGTGCCCTCAAGCGCTTTTCAAACACAGAAGGTATCAGCATAGGAGTTCACAACTAAAAACAGACATACAGAGAGAGATTAGTGGGAAAGGATACAGCAAAAGTAGGGCACCCAAGTGCCATCTTGGCCACATCTTGGTCAAACAAAGGTTTGGGTTTTTTAAATGTACTTGTCAGTGTAAGTCATCTGGCTACTTACAGACAGCACAGCAGTTTTCATCTGCCACTAAGTGGAATTTCACACTACCTGCACAAATAACACCAGTTTAGATGATTTCCAGAGCACTGGCTAGGATATAGAGACTACTACACAGTTTTTAACTTGTTTCTGGTTCAACAAAAAGTTTGCTGTCATACATTATTTCAAGACATTCTTTTTCATTACTGTTTACATTTTTCTAAATACTTGAGCCCTACCCTGTTCCTAACTGTTTACTTTGTTTTCCCATGGAATTGTGTGTGTTCAAAAGCATCTTATTTTTCAAGGAAGTCCTAGTGGGAGGGAGGCAATCACACAGCAGTGGCAATTAATAATATATAGACATTATTTACAGATTAGTCTGATTATGCCACTGACCGAAGAAAATAGAGAACTTTTTAAATCTCTGTAAAATGTAAGCACCTTCTCCTCCATGTTTCTTTCACTACTTTTTGTATTACTACCCTGCATTATGGAAAAATTATGCCCTGCTTCTGCATTCCTTCTGCTCCCAAAATATTCATGATTTTGTGTGCAAGCAATGCAGATTTAGATCCTCTGTTCACTTTTTGCGGGGGGGGGGGGTCGGTGCATAAAAGGGTCAGTTTAGCTTGGAAAACATCCTGAGGATAATTGTGCATCTAGAGAAGAAAAGCTATTATACTTCTCCTTGATACAAAGTACTTCATGTGTATGTGAAATCTTCAATCTTCTGCCTACTTTAGATTAAATGCAGCCGAGGGAATATTTGTGTCTATAACATTTAAAGAGTAAGGTATATTTTTAAAAAATGTACCATAATTTTCAATTATGCACTCACAATCTATAATTGGTTGAAAGAAAAAAGATTGCATTTAAAGGGTCATCTGCATGCTCTGGATTCATGTTACAGCAGCATCTTCTGAATGGAGATGAGAGAAGTAGAGGAAAACTAATGAGGTAGGCAATCTGAGCCTTATTAAAGACAAAATTTAAAAGGAGAGGACGAGTGTAAAAGTGGGAAAGTCATAATACCTATAGATCAGTTAAAAGCAGTGCAGATAAGATCCGCAGTATCTGATGATGCAGAATAGGAACAGAATGAAGAAACACCACTCTCCCAATCAGAATATGCTTCAATTACTTAACCAAAGGCTCTGAAGGCACTGAACAATGTTCATGCCACAACATACAAGTTGACCCATTCCCATATTTGGCCATGCAAATGAGGAATAAGGAACATCTGGATTAGAGACTATCTGTGACTCCCTTAGAGAAAGGAATCTAACTTGAATCTTGAACCACAACAGTAGAAAAAAGAAAAAAGAAAAAGATCATTGTCAAATGATCAAAAAAATCATCACTGAATGCCAAGTATTGTACCTAACTAACTACCCACTTTGTCTCCCAACTCCCCACACTGTGCAAAGTGTTACAGAAAGTAGTAGAAAATCTGTCTCACCAGCACCTGAGCTCCACCAGCATCTAGTCCTTGTCCTGATTTCCAAAAAAAAAACCCAAAAAACAAAAGATTCATTCAAGTTAGCCACGCCATAGCTCCCCACAGTCTTTACCTTGACATGCTAACTTGTGCAAAAACTAGAAACCTCCTCATCTTCCTTAAAATTTTAACTTTAGTTAGTTAACTTGTGTTAAAAACACACCTTTTATTTTTAAGACCCTTTCTAGTGAGCCTTCAGACTTTCATACAGCACAGGTAATCAATCTTATCCTAGGCAGAGACAAAGGTCAACCATCTTTGCTGACAGTACTAGACTTATCAACAGTTCTTTATATAGTTTCCCACAAAGGTGCTGCTGGCTGACATGTGCAAAGAGACAGAGAATTTAAAGACAAGTTAAAGTGGCTTTGTTCATTCTTTTCAGGCAGATCCGAAAAGCTCTTGTTGAACAACAGTTCCTGCTCACTGAAAGCTCACATATGCAGGGTCCTGCAAGTTTTGATCATATCCCTTCTCCTACTCCACATCTATGCCAGAGTCTAGAGGAAATCAGATTGTGCCATGGGATCAAATATCACCATGTCAGTAACACTGAGTTTTAGGTTGTAAAAAGCAGCAGACAATGACCGTTATTAAATGTGATTTTTATCTTGATGAGGTCTCTTTAATTGCCAAAGAATTAACACCTGGACAAAGTATCTTAGCACCACAATCCCCAAGCAGGGGGTTTAATCCTGTATATGGGTGCAACTGTCACTATAGAAAAGGAGAGAAGATATATTGAAAACAGAAGATGAGAAAAAATTTAACTATGCCATGGGCTGAAAAAATTCCCTTCCTACCTCCTCCCTAAGTAAAGCAGCAGGCATGTAGCATGTTTTGTGGCTGGAGCAGCAGCAAGAGTGCACACCCACAAATTTACATGTTGTGTCTGTTTTGTAGGCAAAGAGATAACACAGGGATCGGCAACCTTTGGCACACGGCCCACCAGGGTAAGCCCCCGCCAGGCCGGGCCGGTTTGTTTACCTGGTGCGTCCGCGGGTTCGGCCGATCGCAGCTCCCACTGGCCGCAGTTCGCTGCAGGGCTGTGGGAAGCAGCATGGGCCAAGGGATGTGCTGGCCACCACTTCCCACAGCCCCCATTGGCGTGGAGCAGCAAACCACGGCCAGTGGGACCTGCGATCGGCCAAACCCGTGGACGCGGCAGTTAAACAAACCGGCCCAGCCCGCCAAGGGGCTTACCCTGGTGGGCAGAGTGCCAAAGGTTGCCAATCCCTGAGATAACACTTCAGGACCAGTTCTGCCCTCCGTCACACTGGCATAACTCCTCTGAAGCCAATGTAGTTACATCAGTGTAAAACTGGTATAAAATAATATCAAAATCAGACTTTTATATATTATTTGTATTACCATAGTGCCTAGGAGCCCTAGTCAAGAACTAGGAGCCCATTGTGCTGGGTGCTGTACAAAACACAGAACCAACAAACAGTCCCTGCCCCAATGAGCTCACAATTTAAATATAAGACAAGAGACAACAGATAGATACAGACAGATGTGGGAGTCTAAGGAAACAATGAGACAATATTGATCAGCATGATAAGCACACTAGCAGCCTAACTTAAGTTTTTTTCTAGGCATCACAGCAAAGGAGAGTTTTAAAGAGGGATTTGAAAGAACAACAAAGTAGCTCTGTGGATGTTTACAGGGAGCTCTTCCAAAGCATGAAGGGCAGCTTTTACAACTTAAAGAACTGTACAAATGTTAGCTGAAATAATCTTCCCAGGGTATGGAGAAAATGAAGCACAGAAGACCGGATTCTCTTCGGCTCTACTCCTTGTGCAATCATGTACAGCTGTACACAGTGGATGTAAAATGCTACCAGATCAGAATGGCAGCATTTTACTCCTACTTTAATGACTACGCAAAGTGCAAGGAATTAAGGAACAAGGCCCCCAGGGCATATGTGGCTTGCCCGAGGTCACGCAGCAAGTCAGTGGCAGAACTGAGATGAGTTCCCTACTTCTGGTGCTCTGCTAAGCAAAAGACCATGCTCTCTCGAGGGCTGCAGTCCCCAGAACCTTTAATCTGGAACTTTTCCCCAGCACTTCTAAAAGAAATAAAAATTAAGCAGCCTTGCTGTAGGAAGGGGATGAAACTTTTTTATGATCATTAGTCTGATCCCCACAGGCCTGTTTATACTGTAGCTTTTCCCTCTTCAGTCAGAGGAAACAATAAAATAGTATTTTAGAGTTTGGCAAATACCTAATAACTTCCTGGGACACACAATATACAGTACATGAACTGAGAAAAGCTTTTGATCATTATCTTGGGAACTACACAACATAACAGAGCATGAAGTTTACTCTTATGCGAGCCATTTCCTGACACAACTGTTCCAAGAGCTCAGCATCTATTCACTGGGATAATTGTGACAGCTGGATACTGTACTAATGTATATTATATATATATTTATTACAGTCATATATAGTCTTCATTTTTCTTTACCAGAACAGACGTGGATGTGTATGAATTTCAAAGAAAAAGTAATTTAGTTCTCTGGATGTCCCACCATGAAAAGGTATTAGACTTACAGTGCAAAGATTTCAGTTAATCTAGGATAAAGATCAAATTAAAGAGGAGAGTAGTCACTCTAGAGGCTAGACAACCTTCTAAATTTGGTTATTTGCATTATTAAACTGCTTCAAGACATATGGACAGACTTCTATAAGCAGCCTATTAGTTCATTCTTACCTCTCCTGTGCCATCTAGTGTTTTCAAGCTGTTACTAAGCATTTAACACTTTGTTAAGGATTCAGCTGACGATTTAGCCTTCCTGTACAGCCAAGGATGGGCAAACAAACAAATTTAAAAAAAAAAAAAAAGATTTCTCAAAGGGGAGTCAAAGTAATGGAAGTTGAAAATGAACAGTGCTTTACTGACCAACCAACATAAAGGAAAGGGTTTACACTTTAAATACGAAACTCTGGTGTACACATATTGAGACACTGCATAATAAAACCAAGAAGTCTCATCAGAGCCCTGTGCAGCGCAGTGCAAGTAGAATTCAGAGCCCAGCCTACACATCTGTTTGGGAAAAGGCAGACACACAGTGAGGACTCAAACACAACTACCTTCCCATATTTATGTTTCCACGTTTTTGCCCAACTTGTATTTTGGGCTTGGATACCTCATCTTGTCACAATAGACACTAATAGCTCTGGCTGCAGCACCTACTGCATACATCGTGCCCCAGAACTAACCCTCCTGTCCTGTGGATACAGCCTATCAGCCCTCTGGCTAAAAGCACGTGCTGTTCCCATGGTGCATGGTTAGGAAACCCTTCCTTCCATCAAACTGCAGGTTGCTTGACATACCAATATGTGGAAACTGGCTGTTAATTTTGTCATTGAAATTCCTGACACAAGTAGTGACCCAAAAAATAAACCCACAGCTTTTTTGACATGCTAGACTGCTGGTACATGCAGATACTCTCACTGCAAGGCTCAGTATTGGTCAAGTGTACCACAAAGCTGCCCGCCTTCATAGTGACAAAGAAGCAGCAAGTTTTATCAAGAGCTGTAAGAGTGTGGAGAGCCACCTGCCAAGCAAGTCTTTTTTTGTCTAAAATTTAAGAAACGCTTCAAGTTCACAAGCCAGTGGTGAATTCTGGAAGGTAGAAGAATAAAGCTACCCACTTGGGAAAAAGGAGACAGATACAATGTTGACAAGCTCTCATGATTTTATTATGAGCACAGTATGTTGAAAAGCAGGATTTCTATCCCATGGGAAGTTTGATATTGTTCCAGATCAGGATGAAAAGTTGAAAGATCAATTTTCTTTTTTCAGAATGAAAAATTCCAAAATATTTAGATTCAGAAATTTGACATTCTCAAATGTCTGATCAAAACAGTGACATTCTTGAATCCAAATGTTTTGTTGCAGTTTGTTCACATTTTCTTTCAGCTCAATTCAACATTAATCTGTCCGCACTTGACCTGCTGCAGTGCATGAAGGGAGTTTTAATTCAGACAATAGTAGTCTGGGTAGGGAGCCTGTCCCACAGAAGAGAATGGGAGCATGAAGTACCTGAAATATCATTCCCATGAGGCACTGTGGCAGCTCCCAGGCAGACACAGATTAAATGTCAAACCAAGCCAAATCAAAAAATTGCAGTTCAACAAACCAAAAGGTTTCCATTCAGGTTGATCTGACCCAAAATAAAATATTTCATTTTTGATTTTCCCAACAGAAAATCAAAACCATTTGGCAAAATCAAAAATACATTAATAGAAAATTCCTGTCCAGCTCAAGCACAAGTCTCATATCTGATGTTTTTCTTAAAACTTCTGCTACTGGAAGCATATAATTACATAAGAATCTCATCTTTCACTTTAAAAAAATAAGTTCTTAGCCCTCATAGCTGCAGAAACCCCCCCTGAAAACATTGTTCAAATATACCCTAAAAACTCAGAAAACAGGAGGCAAATAAAAAGAACCCATCACTTATTTCTTTCACATCATTATTTTCATTATTTTGGGGATTAAGGGGAGGTCAGTATGACACTGCACCCCATATTCTTCACAGTGATATTATGATATGATTATAGCATAATTATTATGCATTTTGTGCAAGACAGGTCATGTAAGATGTCATTGGAAAAGTTAGGATAATCATATTCAGCCAATCATATTTGTATGCATGTATCATTTTTGTATCTGAAGTTATAAATATTAACTAGGAATCTGTATTTCAAATGGGCTTACTCTGGAAAACACCCACAGCCAGCCTTTCAAGTACAATAATGAAGAAGCCAGACAGTGCCTATGTCTCATCAGCAAAGACAATGGACCCTGGAAGAACTTAACCTTCCTATAAATGTTCCAGACAGCCTGTAAGTAATGGCTGCTATGACTCAGCAAGGTATGCCAGGGCATATAACCAGGCCACATGACTCTGGACTCCATCTTGGGATGTCTGTATTTTTCCACAAACTGGTCTGGGAACCACGTTTAAAACAAAGGGTCCCTGCAATATGCTAAAGCTATACAAGGCAGGTAGTGACATCATCTGTTGTTCTTCACTCCCCACACAAGAGGATTCCTGGAAACACCTCAGAAACAAAGACTGAAACAGGGGAAGTACTGGACCCAGGCTAAAGGAATTTCTAGCCTGTGTATGAAATGCAGCTTGTGCCTTAAGAATCTGAAAGCCTGCTTGTACCATCACTCAGGGTGAGAAACTGCTAATTCATATCCAATCTATCTAGTATGCTAAACTTAGTTTGCATTTTTGTTTATTTGCTAGGTAATCTGCTTTGATATGTTTGTTATCCCTTATAATCACTTAAAATCTATCTTTTGTAGTTAATAAACTTGTTTTATGTTTTAATTTAAACCAAATGTGCCTTTAAGAGAAGTGTCTGGGGGAAAATCTCAGCTTGGTTTAGCACAGGCTTGTTGCATTTCCTCTCCACATTGAGGGGGAGGCGAACTAATAAATTCATACTGGTTGGGGTTCCGACAAGGGCAGGACGTTATAGCTCTGGGCTCCTAGGCTGGGAAGCTGGTGATTATTTTCACTGTAGCCTCTCTATTGTTGGCTTATGCAGTGGCTGGTCAGAGACCCTGCACGTAACTGCAACTGTGTGTCCCTACATGTGTGAATGCTGGAGGAAGTATAGGACCAGGAGCGGGGCTGCAGCTTGTCACAGCAGCACAGTGTGAGAGGGAGCCCAGGCTGGTGGATCAGAGGGGTCAGTGGTACCTCAGTTCCAGGTGGCACCCTAGGGAGAACCTGTCCTGGTCAGGATTTTTGAGTTCTTGGGGTTGGCAATACTGAAATAATACTGCATTCTATCTCAAACCTCTCAAGGCCTTGTCTATACTAGGATATTTTTGCTAAAATTTCCCATGGTTCCTAGCACCATTTCGTTTCCACCAGTACAAGCAACAGTAGAAACTCTAGTCAGCCATTGACATTTAAGCACCATGTCCTCTAACCCTGCTCAGAGAGAAGACATCAACCATTTGTAGTTTTCCTATACTAGCTCTCCCAACTTTGCTACCAAAACAGTAAATCTGAAATGCTGGTGGCAATCATGGGAAATTTTGAAAGACTATCAGGAATTTTTTGATAACTTTTTCCTTCAAGAAATTGAAACAGATTTTTGTTTTTGTTTGATGTATGGTTTCAATGAAATTTTCATCAGGAGGGTTTCTCAAGTCCAGGATGTAATTTCTGATCAAAACCAAGAGATACCGCTACCCAGAATAACCAATAGTCCAGTGGTTAGGCCACTCACCTGGGATGTGGGAGACCCAGATTCTAGTCCCTGCTTTGAAGCAGGGTGTCTGGGTACCAAGATATCTGAATGTAAGTGCCTTAATCACCAGCCTATGGAGTCAGTCTTTCTCTAGCCCAATGAACATTATTTATTCAAGATGGAACAGCTCTACAACAGTGAAGATTGAGAGAGACTGTGATTTGAGCAGAGATTAGAACCTGTGTCTCTCACATGAGTGGCACCACCACAAGCCTACTGGCTATTCTGAGGTGGGTTGGTGTGTCTCTCAACATTTTCAAAAGGTCTCTTTTTTGTCCCAAAGTGGAATGAAAACAAATGTCAAAACCCCAAAACTGTTCACAAAACAGAATTCTTGCTTTCTGGCTAGCCCTAAAAAATTGGCAAACGTTTTCCTCAAGTAGACAAGGCCCTAGGATACTCTCATTCTCCAGATAGAGACATAGCCTTGTCTATGGGGCCCACAGAAACTGTGATTGCACCTCACTAGCCAACTGTGCTTCAATTCTGCTCTTGCTAGAAAAAAGCTAGCATATTTTCCATGGCTATTATGAACAGAGCCTAACCGTGCTAGTCACTAATTTACAAACCATTCTATTGATTTGGTAAGGGCTAATGCTGGAGAACTGGTCTATAGCAAGGATTTGTAGATTTGTTTACTGCATGGTCAGACTGTGTCTACACTACAGTACAAAGACCTGACTTTAAGCCCAGATGGCTAGATAGATGGCTGTTGCTGACCAGAATATCCGCATCTCTGATTTTAGAGTATATTGTAACAACTATCATATTGGGGGACCCAGTTATACAATGTTGTTGTCTCCTGACCATTAAAAACACAATTTGATCTTTCAGCTTGGATGGGATGAATCATGCTGCAGCCTGGGGTTGAGATTTTCAAAGCCCAAGGGATTTAGCCACACAGTTTGTATTCACATGAATGGGAGCTGTGCAGCTTGAATATCTCAACTATGGTCTTCAGAGCCTTGTCTATAAAGACAGTTTTGGGGACAACTTCCTCTGCTGAGGAGCTTTCCCCAAATTGACCATTGTTACACAGGCAATCAGTGTTGATGCATGGTTCAGGAACACAGTTAAAACACGGTTTAGTCCTATCCATATTGGGAGACAAAATAGCCATTTAAGCATTGTAGCCTGTTTCCCTAACAAGATTCCAGTGTAGATGGAATCTTTCAGTACCTGTTTTTCTTTTCAGTTTTACTGGGTAGATGGAAGTGAGCTTTTCTAGAGAGTTCAGCATCTGATCAATTCACTGTTCCTCTAATTCCTTCAGTTTATGTCAATTTTTCAGGTCAGCAACACTTTTCTGTGCCTGTGCTGTGCTTAGATTTAGTATTTATAGCTAGATACAAACAGATATGAAATAGTAATTACAAAAAGTTACTAAGGGGACTGAGTATCCACATCCTAATCACTTCAGTGCAAGCTGCAGGCATTTTAGCACCTCTGATAATCAGGCAAAAGCACATGTGTGCTTCATTGCAAAGAGAACTCACTGTGACTCCAGACTCCAGTCTCACCCACACACACACAAAAATCCTTAACACGAGTGTAGTGGTGCTTCTTTTATCTCAAGTTGGCTGACCCGTGGGGGGGATGCAGAGTGGCTCAGTTTACTGCAATGCAAAGCAACATACGCTCCCCTAATATCTTAGTGTGACGCCGTACCAGTGTGGACATGTGCAGCTCATTCAAGCATGCTCTAGTGTATCGCTGCAAAAATGAAAGCAAATTATTTTCACTTGTTCCAGAGACAGCTTGGCACTTACCTGCTGCCTGTGTCTTATGGACAGAATTTTAGAATATGAGTTGCATACAAGACCAGACACAGGGATGTGCTTATTCGGCTGGCATTCTACATCATGTTAGTCCCTTTTATGTCCTATATAATTTACAGTGTTAGCACAGGAGAGTGAGTTTCTGTTGTATGAATTATGTGAAAAGAAGAGTGATATGACGGCAAAGAGAAAAGTAACCATGGCATATAAAATCAGGGAAGACAATCTGGCATGGGGGTTAGCACGGGAGAAGGAATAGAAGCATATTTAGAGGAAGGGAACCAAAGCTGCATGAATCAAAGTAGAACTGCCAGGCCTGAAGAGGAGAGTGCAAGTGATTAGCAACTGTTATTCTTACAGCATCCAAAATTATACTGGATGTTTCACAGAAACATGAAAGAGGCTAACACTGGGCTGCTTAAATGAGATATAGCAATGATAAGAGCTGGAAGTTGGGGATGGTAATATTTCTCAGCCCCTAAATCTCTGAGATTTCAAAAAAATGTCCTGTTCCATATCAGAACAAAAATGAGACCTTTTTAATTTTTCCCCACACATAAAACAGGTAGTAGGGAAGAGAGAACAAAAGACCCCAGACTATCTAATAGCCTGATGGTTAGGGCACTACCCCCAGGATGTGGAACAGCCAGGTTCAGGTCCCTAGTCTGAATCAGGCAGAGAGATTATGGCACACACCTGAGATAAGAGACCCAGATTCAAGTACCTCATCTTATTCAGACATCAGAAGGTCAGTGCCCTAATCACAGGGCTATTGGCTATTCTGGTGTGTGTCTCTTTCTCCACTCCGAGCCAAACCACAGGAGCCTTCCTGACAAAAGTTGTAAAAAATCTGTCAAGTTTCCACAATAAGTTTCAACTTTGAGGAATCAGCATTTTCCAACCAAAACAGTTGCACAAAAAATCCTGCCCAGTCCTAGTGATGCTACGTAGGCACGAGAGCTACGCAGAGCTTTAAAAGTAAGGAGTATGAATTTCATACGGAAGGAGACGTGGAGGCAGCACCAAGACTAATTCAAGATGAGATCAAAGATACTATAAATCAGCAAAGACCTGTAGAAGTGGCTATATTTCATGACTATTCATTCACCTTTCAGCAGAGTGACTTGATAGTAAATACATTTATATAAGTACAAATCAGTATGGTAGCTCTTTTGGCTGACCTCATTCCACTGTCTCCCATTAGAAAAATCGCTGCTTCACTACTCCGAACAGTCACCATAGTTTAGCCACACAAGTACGCTCTATTGCTATTGAGTTAACATCCAAGATAATTACCGTGCCACACATTTCCCCATCTGCAATATTTAGCAGAAACAGTAACATTCCATAATTGCTTACAGGTGTCAGGCCTGTGTGTACACTACTTTTGCATTGACTGTAATATTAAGCAAGCATGCAGCAACTATAAGATGAATATAGAGGGCCAGACCATTCCTCCTTTGCACTGCTCTGAATAGGCTGTTAATTTTAAGAAAACCAGTAAAGATTCTAGGTCTTTAAGGAACAAATCCCCACCCAGCCTCTGTGGACACCTATGCTTCAACACTAAATGGAATCTGTTGGAATGGAACAGCATGCAGTAAACTCATGCAGTTGTCTGCACCCTTTGTGCACTGGAGAGCTGTGCTCTATGAAAAATCACCTATCTCAGCATGTGGAGGAGTATGGAGAAGGGGTGAGTTCAAGGCCAGTGGATCCACTGGCTGACTTCCAACACAGAGCTGGAACACAGGCAAATCAGAGACTGCAAGTGTGAGATGGGTGTGGAGCTGGGAGAACACAATCCCTTCCGCCATGAGTACTGCAAGAACCCTCTTGCCTGGTGCCTGTCCATTTGGGCTCGGCCCAGGGACCAGGAATGAGTCCCAAATGATTCTGGACCAGTGCTTCTGAAGTTTCAGCACAAAGTGGGGGGCGATCTCATTAACCCAGCAAGTATTCAAATACATCAAAGGCCCTTAAGCAGATGAAAATAAGTCTGGATTAAATCTGTACTAAACTGTATGAATGCTGTTGGGACAGATGAGCTGTGCAGATCTTCAGAGACTCTCCCTATGCTCTATGGGGCTGTAACAGCAGAGCAATGTGATAGCTGTTGATAATTGCAGCTCCTATGTGAGGATGGTAGGAGGAGGCAGAAAGCAACTCTCAACTGCTTAGTGTGTGAGAGGGAGGAATCATCACTGAATAAACTGTTAAACTCGAATATTGTTTGTTCTCACCTTAATTTTTTTGTGAGATTGAGAGTTTCTGCAGGTGGAAAACTGGCATTCCACTTTTCCAGAACCCACCCCTTCTCCATACTACTTCTCCCACTGTGCAAAGATATTTTCTCTGGTTAAAATTGCAAAAATAATCACACTTGGTCAACTTTCAAGCAATTAGTATCCCCCAAGCTGCCTGTTCATTTTATGATCCACTTGTAGCTCATTTGGAAAACATACTCTTGACATCAAAACTTCTTGCAGTGTTGAAATGTTCAGCATTCACAGGCAAGAGTAGTGAAGCAGCTATTTTATTAATGGAAGATAGTGGTATGAGGTCAATCAAAAAAAGCTACAAAAACTGTACATCAGGTCACTCTGCTGGAAGGAGAACAAATAGTGTACTGCTCTTTGGTGATTTACAATGTCTATGATCTAGCCTTGTATTGGTCTCGATGCTGCCTCCATATCTCCTTTCACATGAAATTCATACACCTAGCTCTTGCTTTTAAAGCTCATCTTAACTCTCCTGCCCACATATCATCACTACAGCTGGTCAGGAAATTTACAAAATGTTTTTGTTAGTAAATGCTGATTTGTCAGAGTTGAAACTTTCTGTAGAAACAACAGTTTTGATAAAACTTTTGTTATGAAGGCTCCTCATGTCCAGCATGGATTTGTTCTTGGTAATATTCCTGGAATAAGATAGGCTTAGGTTGTGCACTGTGGTTGCTTTGCCCTAATTACAATATAAAAGTATTCACTCTGTCTCATGCATTCTGCATTTGTTTCATGTTCTCATTTTCTTTCTTTCAAACAAAGTGGTACATGCAAGATTCCTACTATGTGGAGTGATTTCTATTTAAAAGGGAGCAGTTTTTATCTCCCTGCAATATTACATTCTAGGATTCAGAAAATATCGCATCATCACTGACATAGCACA
Organism: Chelonia mydas; assembly: GCF_015237465.2. Taxonomy (NCBI): domain Eukaryota; kingdom Metazoa; phylum Chordata; order Testudines; family Cheloniidae; genus Chelonia; species Chelonia mydas. Next base: position 44,668,933 of record NC_057852.1, read on the forward strand.
GCCCCTGCCTGGGGCAACTTCAGCATCAGGTTGAGGCATAACCAGTGCACCTGCCTCAGTTTCTGCTTCAGTTCTTTTCAGAACTAGTCTAAACTTTAATTTTGCATATACATAGCCCTTGTGGGGCTAATGATTACAAAAGAAAGCCATGTGCAAATAAGCCATAACAAATTAAGTCCCCAGTAGTCTATCAACATACAGCTCTGGCATCTCTCACTAGACAGCTCCAGCATCTCTCACCATGCTAACCTCCCAGGTATTCCTCTAGCATCTCTCACCACTCCTCAACACTTTCTGACCCTCTGCAGGTTTCCCTCAGGCAACTCTCTGCGGCTCCTTCTCTCTCTCTCTCTCCCCCCTGTACTCAGGCAACTCCCACCTGCCACAACTCTCACTCCCAGGCAGCTCTCACCTACCCTTTTCCAGACTGATTCCATCTGTGCTCTAAGGCAGATCTGACTCACCATGTCTCGCTTTCTCCTTTAGGTCCAGGTGTCCTCTTTTAAGCCTAATTGGGGTCAGCTGATAAGTCATAAGTGCATTGGCCTCTTTCCTGTCCTCTAGGAGATCTGCCTGGCACCAGTCTTCCCCGATCCCTGGTCCTAGCCAGCTTTCTCTCTGGAGACTCACATCTGCTCTCCCTCTGCCTGCACCGGCTCATTCCTTCCTTTTCCTCCAAAATGAGCAGGACTCTTCTTTTTAGCTCCTCCTTGGAAGCCTGTTTCCTGCTCCAGGAATTTGTTCTAATTCCTTAAACTTAATTTGTTAAGTTAATTTGTTAAAAACTTAATTTGTTCTAATTAACCCTTCCCTTCCTTGCAGGGAAGCTGGTGTGCCGGGTTACAATTACCAGTAACATGAAGAGATGAATGTTACCTTTTTAAACACAACCCACCATACCTAATTTTGCACTTTACAACAATTATCTTATACCAGTGTTTCTGTATGCTCAATTAGAGTTTGGTCCAAAATCCACCAAAATCAATGGAAATATTATACAATATAATAATCAACAGATTAAGCCCTTACTGAACAGTTAATATCATTTCATTATACACCATCTATTTACTTTTTTTAAATTCCACATTCCACTATACGTGGTAGAAATGTATATTTGCTGTGTAAAAAAACCCAACCCGTTCACCACACTATGGTTTTGACTAAATATTGCTAGAAAACTTTACAATAGAAAAAATATCACAAGAAAATAACCAAAGTCAGAGTCAGGCATAAACAGAGTGGACTGACCAGATATTAATGAGGCTGTCATGTGCACCACAATATTTTTTAAACAAGGGCTGGTAAATCGAAAGAAAGGCTCATATTGAAATGTTTTTAGTAGCTCTCTGAAATGATACCAAAGGGATTAAAAGTACATTCTGGGAAGCTAAAAATGAACAACAAAGAAAGAAGAATCAATAACTGCATCCTCCCCTTCTATTTTTCAGAAATGTACTTTCCCCAGACGTAAAAGATCATCAGAACACCTGTGCAATTTACACTTTGTAGTAAATATCTAAACCAGGCAGACAGCTACACAATGCTAAAGGTACCTGATTCATTTGATGCTGTTTATTTCTTTTTAATCTGTTAGTCTTTAAGGTGCCACTGGACTCCTTGTTATTTTTTCCTATGTAATTCAATGGGGAATCCAATGGAAAAAGATCAACGATCATCTCAAGTGAGAGAAGTGTGGAGTCTTCTCAACACATATGTGTCCAGTTAACTCAAAGTCTCACTTTCTATTTCTGAGATTTTCCATTAATTCACTTATCTAGACAAGCTTCAAAGCTTTTTATTTTAAATTAGAATTTTTGAAACCAAAAGCAATGAGTAATCTGATCCAGGTTTGCCTTTACCTGGAGTTCTGCTTCCAAGGTTCATTTCCCCTATAAGTAACATGATCATAGAATCATAGAATCATAGAATATCAGGGTTGGAAGGGACCCCAGAAGGTCATCTAGTCCAACCCCCTGCTCAAAGCAGGACCAAGTCCCAGTTAAATCATCCCAGCCAGGGCTTTGTCAAGCCTGACCTTAAAAACCTGTAAGGAAGGAGATTCTACCACCTCCCTAGGTAACGCATTCCAGTGTTTCACCACCCTCTTAGTGAAAAAGTTTTTCCTAATATCCAATCTAAACCTCCCCCATTGCAACTTGAGACCATTACTCCTCGTTCTGTCATCTGCTACCATTGAGAACAGTCTAGAGCCATCCTCTTTGGAACCCCCTTTCAGGTAGTTGAAAGCAGCTATCAAATCCCCCCTCATTCTTCTCTTCTGCAGACTAAACAATCCCAGCTCCCTCAGCCTCTCCTCATAAGTCATGTGCTCTAGACCCCTAATCATTTTTGTTGCCCTTCGCTGGACTCTTTCCAATTTATCCACATCCTTCTTGTAGTGTGGGGCCCAAAACTGGACACAGTACTCCAGATGAGGCCTCACCAGTGTCGAATAGAGGGGAACGATCACGTCCCTCGATCTGCTCGCTATGCCCCTACTTATACATCCCAAAATGCCATTGGCCTTCTTGGCAACAAGGGCACACTGCTGACTCATATCCAGCTTCTCGTCCACTGTCACCCCTAGGTCCTTTTCCGCAGAACTGCTGCCTAGCCATTCGGTCCCTAGTCTGTAGCGGTGCATTGGATTCTTCCGTCCTAAGTGCAGGACCCTGCACTTATCCTTATTGAACCTCATCAGATTTCTTTTGGCCCAATCCTCCAATTTGTCTAGGTCCTTCTGTATCCTATCCCTCCCCTCCAGCGTATCTACCACTCCTCCCAGTTTAGTATCATCCGCAAATTTGCTGAGAGTGCAATCCACACCATCCTCCAGATCATTTATGAAGATATTGAACAAAACGGGCCCCAGGACCGACCCCTGGGGCACTCCACTTGACACCGGCTGCCAACTAGACATGGAGCCATTGATCACTACCCGTTGAGCCCGACAATCTAGCCAGCTTTCTACCCACCTTATAGTGCATTCATCCAGCCCATACTTCCTTAACTTGCTGACAAGAATGCTGTGGGAGACCGTGTCAAAAGCTTTGCTAAAGTCAAGAAACAATACATCCACTGCTTTCCCTTCATCCACAGAACCAGTAATCTCATCATAAAAGGCGATTAGATTAGTCAGGCATGACCTTCCCTTGGTGAATCCATGCTGACTGTTCCTGATCACTTTCCTCTCCTCTAAGTGCTTCAGGATTGATTCTTTGAGGACCTGCTCCATGATTTTTCCAGGGACTGAGGTGAGGCTGACTGGCCTGTAGTTCCCAGGATCCTCCTTCTTCCCTTTTTTAAAGATGGGCACTACATTAGCCTTTTTCCAGTCATCCGGGACTTCCCCCGTTCGCCACGAGTTTTCAAAGATAATGGCCAAGGGCTCTGCAATCACAGCCGCCAATTCCTTCAGCACTCTCGGATGCAATTCGTCCGGCCCCATGGACTTGTGCACGTCCAGCTTTTCTAAATAGTCCCTAACCACCTCTATCTCTACAGAGGGCTGGCCATCTCTTCCCCATTTTGTGATGCCCAGCGCAGCAGTCTGGGAGCTGACCTTGTTAGTGAAAACAGAGGCAAAAAAAGCATTGAGTACATTAGCTTTTTCCACATCCTCTGTCACTAGGTTGCCTCCCTCATTCAGTAAGGGGCCCACACTTTCCTTGGCTTTCTTCTTGTTGCCAACATACCTGATGATCAGACACATCACAAGCCTTTGTCAAAAATTTCCAAAGCCTTGTTAGTATTTGTCTACCTGAAAGATGATTGTCTGAGTTTTGTTTTGGGAAGCTGTCCAGCAATTATTTATCATGTAAGCCCTGAAAACAATTACTCATATGGGGAGTCATAACTCATGTGAGTTGTCCCACTGAAGTGAATTATTAATATTCACTTAAATAAAGTCTACTTTTATGAGAGTTGCAGAATCAGGCCCTAATATTGACAATCAGCTATTCAGTGAACAAATGACAAATCTGTACTAAAAGCTAACTCAGGCTGTATATTTGCTTTCAAATTTTCACAAAATGTATTTAATTAATTATCTCATCCTGCATATCCCTCTGCTGGCCAACATGTCCAATTCCTCCTAATCCGTCGATCCTCTGGTGCACGACAACCTGCTGAAGAATGAACAAAAAACACGGCACTATGTAACAATGATCCAAGATTGCTCATAGTAATGTTCACATGAAATGCCTAGTCAACCATTTTTAAGACATTGTAACTGCTGTTGTAATAGGAAGTCATAAAACACAAAAAAGGAACTTAAATTTCTGAAAGATAATTTGATTCTTCCCGCATAAATCTTACTAAACATAATTCATACCAAACTGTGGAATTTTCCACACATAATGAGGTTTACCAATGGACAATCTTGCAAACTATATAAAATACGACATTCATTTCTTTGATTCTGAGTGACTCTTCCTTTTCAGATCTTACTCACATGGGGCTTAGGTAGACAACCACATCCTGTGAACAGCAAATAGTCAAAGCGAACAGTTAAATAGCCCACAGACTAAAGTTTGTTTGCATAAATTGCACATCGAAGAGCTACAATTAACAAATAATTTTTTAAAAAAAACTCAAGTTTAGTCACAAATGGTTAGAGAATAGAAACCAGGACTAGAATCCTGATCCTGCAAGTTGTTCCATGTGGACAGGCCCCTGCAACAGCATGGATCTCCACTGATTTCAATGGGGCTCCTTTTGGGTTGGAACAGCAGAAAAAATATGCGGAATCAGGGCCTAAATTTGCAATGAATAAGTCGATCAGTTCTAATCAGTATATGATCTACTCTAAGTCCAATATTGTAAAACATGCTATTTGTACCATATTTACATATATGCTGCTGTATATTTTTATCCATATGGAAGAATCTGCACCATGCCTCAACCTCATGAACTATCAACTTACTAGGTGATAAACTGACCCTTTCCCTCCTGCCATCACAAAACTCTCTGGCATGGTTAGTGGCTATCAGATGGCTGGGTAGTACCACTATTGCTCCTTTGTAACACTGAAGAACATATCTCAGAAAGGTAGCGCTACTCTCTCTCTCACCATGCATGGCAAACTGCGGCAGGATTATGTCTGGTGAGAACACATTACACCTATTCTATAAGAGTCACTGTTACTAAGTAAGCTCTCAATCTCACTTCCACAAACATCATGCCTTCAAACATGCTGCCATGTGGGTTATGCTAGTCTGCCTGACCCTTTGATTTGGCTATATCCGTCAACAAAAACAATCATTTTTCTTTGTACTAGACACCCTGGGAATTTCCCTGCCCCAAATTCTTCCCAATTCAAGAAACTGCTACTTTCCAAAAATGTGCACTGTAAAAATCTGCACTCTGCGAAGCTAAATAAGTAGTTCATGCAAGCACGCGGCTCTCAAAAGAACAAAACTAAGTAACAAGTGCAGCCCTCAGTGAGTACTACAGTAGCAACTATAAGTGGCAAGATAGAATATCTTTTGCTGGAACAAAAAATACAGTAATTCTGTGTCTGATACTCTTTCAGCAAATTTCATGTGCTGGTATTACAACATATATGACTCCAAGCACTATATTTTCCATTTGCAAAGTTACAGTGTAATCTGCACCTCAAAGAAAAATGAAGTGTTTTACATGCTCACTTTACAACATTTCCATGGCCAGATGGAATTTATTTAGATTTTAAATATCAATAACTGTCACATTTCTCTCAACACAGAGTGTCCGGCAAAAGAGATTTTACTTGATCAATATTGTTAATATGGTTGCCAACCCTCCAGCATTGTCCTGGAATCTCCAGGAATTAAAGATTAATCTTTAATTAAAGAAATTAAAGATTAATCTTTAATTAAAGATTATGTAATGTGATGAAACCTCCAGGAAATGTCCAACTAAAATTTGCAACCCTAACTGTCAATCAATCAAAAATCTCTATGTAAGTCTTAGTTACACAATCTCAGCAAAAGTTTTATGAAGCAATAGCTGTTTAATAGGTTTGTTTAGTTTTTTTCAGCAAACACTGTATGGAGTACCTTGCCTATATGGAAAAATAACAGCATTAGATACAGTTTAAATGAACTTTACCCAGCGTGTGCAGCATACTCCTGATCTGCTACCAGCTGTAGCAAATTGGTGGGTGGTTTTGTTATATAAGTAAATGTCCACTGCAAAGATAAAGCCACAAAATGCATTCTCAGTTGTGACTAACAAAATTCCAACTCAGATCTCCAAAGGTGAAAGGCTAATCATAAATTAACTAACTGTGACATTTAGCTGCTCCCTTGAGCCACATTTTGTTAAATACAAAAAGAAAATCCATTGTAAACAAACAAAAGAATGAAAAGTAGGTGGCTGTGAGGGAGAAATTGAAAACCAACTTTTTTGGTAGGGACTATTTTGTTGTTCTGTATATAGTGTCTTTTGTTGTACGGTGCCTAGCATAATGGGGTGATTACTAGGGCTGTCAAGCAATTAAAAAAATTAATCGTGATTAATCGCATGATTAGTTGCACTGTCAAAAAATAATAGATTATCATTTATTTAAATATTTTTGGATATTTTCTACATTTTCAGATATATTATTATGGAAGTTGAACTTACAAATGTAGAATTATGTACAAAAAACTGCATTCAAAAATAAAACAATGTAAAATTTTAGAGCCTGCAAGTCCATTCAGTCCTATTTCTTGTTCAGCCAATTGCTCAGACAAACAAGTTTGTTTATTTTTGCAGGAGATAATGCTGCCCGCTTCATATTTACAATGTCACCTGAAAGTGAGAACAGGTGTTCTCATGGCACTGTTGTTGCCTGCATTGCAAGATATTTACATGCCACATGCATTAAAGATTCATATGTTCCTTCGTGCTTCAACCACCATTCCAGGGGACATGCATCCATGCTGATGATGGGTTCTGCTGATGCCACCAGCAGAAGGTTGATTTTCGTTTTTGGTGGAACAGGTTCTGTAGTTTCCACATTGGAGTGTTGCTCTTTTAAGACTTCTGAAAGCATGCGCCACACCTCATCCCTCTCAGATTTTAGAAGGCACTTCAGATTCTTAAACCTGGGGTCGAGTGCTGTAGCTATGTTTAGAAATCTCACATTGGTACCTTTGCATTTTGTGAAATATGCAGTGAAAGTGTTCTTAAAATGAACAACATGTGCTGGGTCATCATCCGAGACTGCAATAACATGAAATATATGGCAGAATGTGGGTAAAACTGAGCAGGGGACATATAATTCTCCCACAAGGAGTTCAGTCACAAATGTAATTAACACATTTTTTTAATGAGCATCATCAGCATGGAAGCATGTTCTCTGGAATGGTGGCCAACACATGAAGGGGCATACAAAGGTTTAGCATATCTGGCAAGTAAATACCTTGTAATGCCAGCTACAAAAGTGCCATGGAAATGCCTGTTTTCACTTTCTGATGACATTGTAAATAAGAAAAGGGCAGCATTATCTCCTGTAAATATAAACAAACTTGTTTGTCTCAGCAATTGGCTGAAAAAGAAGTAGCACTGAGTGGACTTGTAGGCTCTGAAGTTTTACACTGTTTTGTTTTTGAGTGCAGTTATGTAACAAAAAATATCTACATTTGTAAGCTGTACTTTCACAACAAAGAGATTGCATTATAGTACTTGTATGATTTTCAGCGACTACTGTACAGTTACATGTTTTCTTAACATAGTTCATCCCAATCACAGTTTGTGCCAGCCAGCTAATTTTCTTTGCTTGTCACAACTAATTCAGTTACAAAATAAGACTGGCTCTGGAAAACATTTCACTCTAGATTTGATGACTCACTCCATTCTTTTTTAGCACTTACTTTGTAGAAGGTGCTTTGTCTGTGCCACAGGGTACACTCACTGCAGGTGACCTCCTCCTGGCAATCCTGGGGATTAACTCTGGCAAGATGATGTGCCCTCTTTGGCAGTGCCCCTTCCATCATCATCTTACCCTGTGGCCCCTCTTGCTCCAGAAACCACGGCCTCCTCTTTGTGACTCAGCCCTCTGGTGGGTCACTATGGGGTTTCCCCTTCCAGGGGTTTCCCAAAGTCCTTCTCCACTAGCAGTCCCAGTCAGTCCTCTCCAGCACTGCCCTGTTGGTGCTACTTCCCCAGTGACCAGTAGGGAAACCTGGGCCTGCCCGTTACTCAGGTTCTACTCCAGGGACTCTCAACCCAGCAGTTCTGGGCTTTCCTCTCACAGCTCCTTCCCTACTTCTTACAACTCCTGGTTCTCCTCCTTTCTCTGGGTGTACCAGCTCCAAATCCTGTTCCTCCTCAGCTGGATGCCATCAGCAATGAGGTGCCAACCCTCGCTTGCTTCTCCTCCAGGTGCAGCCTGGGCAGTTAATAAGTCTATCTGGCCACTTTAACCCATTCCAATCCTGTGTGGGGTGGACACCCCTTCACAGTCTGATTGAAGATTTTAAAAACAATCTTAAACTGCAACCACTAACGAGACCTACAGATATAAAATAGGTTGGGTAGGAATACAATGACTGACATCTAATTATTTGTACAACATTGATACAAGACCACACTTTAGTATTAATGTTAAATAAAACTTTTGCTGACAGCAGTGTGGACATGTTATGACATCTGGCACTTTTCTAGAATTAATGGAGTTCATTTTCTTATTCTGTAATGAAATATCATGAAATCTAACAGCTCCTGAAGTATCAGTAACATATACACATACAAAATCATGCCACCTCTGGTTTCTTCTATATTGATTATTTTTAAACTTACCACCAGGATAAAAATAAATGGCCAAATTCTGGACTAGTTTACACTGACTGTGTGCAACCTGGCTGCAGATCATGGGATTCCACTGGGTGCAAGTCAGTGCAGAATCTGACCTAAAGGTTTTGACCCAGAAAAGTTACATTAGGCTTCCAAACCTCACAGAGGCTTATTTTTCATGGTTTACTCCCCTGGCCCTATGGATGTCCAAAGTATTCTTTGACTGAATGAAACCTAAAACATCTGGGTCCTTTTTTATTCAACTAAAAACCCAGACAAATTTGGAGAATCTCACATAAACAGACACATGAGAGGCTTTGGTAAAGCTGCAGACAACAGTTCTCATTTTCTTTACGTTGCAAAAATAAACTTAGTTTCCTTACTCTTCTCCTATAAACCAGCCACACAAGATCTTTCTAAATAGAGTGTGGGTTAATGGTTTAAAACTTGGGGCTATATTTTTCTCTTGCATGTGCTCACAGAAAGCCCCACACATTCACCTGAGGGAAGAATTTGGCCCCTAGAGATAGGTTCTCCAAAGTGATTAATTCTGTGTATATTTCTCAGATTATTTTTTTTAAAGGGGACTGTTTTGCCAAGATAAATTAGCCTTGATGTTTGGTTAAATTAGCTACAATTCTCCCAAACAACAACAGGAAGTGCTTTGCTGTAGTGCAATTATAAACCTTTATCTCTTTCTTCCAAAGAGAAAACGCTGGTTGTCTCTGAAGGTATGTCCGTACTGCAATAAAAAACGCATGGCACCAAGTCTCAGAGCCTGGGTCAATTGACTCAGGCTCAAAGGGCTTGGTCTCACAGGGCAAAAATTGCAATGTACACGTTCAGGCTCAGTCTGGAGCCGGGGGCCTGAGACCCATCCCCCTTGCAGGGTCTCAAAGCTGGGGCTCCAGCCCAAGCCAGAAAGTCTACACTGCAATTTTTAGCCCTGTGAGCCCGAGTCAGCTGATCCAGGCCAGCTGTGGCCAGGCCACAGATCTTTGCAGTGTAGATGTACCCTATGGGGCAGAAAAAGGTATTACTTGAGTGACTATAACATAGGTAAAGTGGATGAGTATAAACCAGAACAAGGCTTTGTGAATTTATAAGAGGCAGAACTGTGCATATTTTAATATGAGATTAAAGGATTTAGGGCCAAGACTTTAAACCAAGTAAGTGTTAATCCATTTCCTTCCAGCCTGGTAGAAAGTAGCACTATGAATCCTTAGATTAAACTATGTGGTGACTGATGACTTTCCAAACCGCAAGCTTGATATCCTTGTGCACTGCCCAGACAAAACGCTTATTGATTTCAATGGATGTAATACCCAATTTAAGGAAAGCCAGATCAGGCTCTGCATATCATTCCACTGTAGAGAGAAATCTTTGCAGTCTAACTCCTTTAAAGGAAAAAAAAATGCCTAAAAATAACTACTAGGCACACAAAGACCCAAACTACTGCTCACCATATCCAGGTCACAGCGTATCCTCAGATTGATTGGTATTACCATGAAGTAATTATCCTGTTGCAAATTTGATTTTAAAACAGATCCTGCTCTAATAGACCTAAGCCTATTGTGTCTATGCTTTAATCCAGTCCTGACTGATTGTGTGTGTGTGTGTATGTGTGAGAGAGAGAGACACACACAGGGAAAATCAGGACTGGATTAAGGCATAGACAGTATATGTATCACTATAGATAATATATATCATACACACAAACACTATATATTAACTAAAATTGAAGGTTGTCGTAGAAAACTACTGTCCACAGGTTTCAAAAGTTACTAATAGTGTGAAAAAAATTATTGTCACACAATACATTGTTGCGCATAAGCCTCCTCGTGTCTCTAGAAGTGTTTAAAATTATTTTTATCCACTCTCACCCTTTTGCACAATTCTACTTTTTCCCCTGTGATATTGCTTTACTTTAGTGGGACTGAGATGCCTAAAAGGAAGCATAAGAGGGAAAATATGCACACACCCCAAACACAGAAGAGGCAAGTTATTTTATTTATTTATACTTCTCAATGAACCTATCATGCATTCTGAGCACAATTCTTCTGCTTCAAACAACCAATATCACTATACCAAAAATAAAGTCATATGAATTTTGCATTATGATTTCATACAACATTGAAACTCCAAATTATGGACAAAAAAGAATAAGCATCAAACCTTAAAAATCTTAGTCATTCTTCACCCCAGCTTCAATCAAAGTCCACCCAGAGTGGAGAATTACAATGAACCTACACAGCATAGTGTACATGCAGTAACTCCCTGGACTGAAGCTTTTCAAACTAGCTACCATCAGGTGCCTGAGAAGGATTATGGTCACTTGGAATGAGTTGCCATTCTAATTTGCTGCACATTCACTCCTCTGTCAGGAAACAGGCAGAGCTTCCATGAGATGCTGGTGGACATTTCGGCAGCATTTTCTGACCCACCAAAGTCACCTGACAGATATTCTGACGGAGCAGGAGGAGAAGGCAGACAAATAGGAGTACCCTGGCTTGGCAGACTCGCACTGGCTGATGCTGCTCAATACACTCAGCATCCTTGGTGATGCCCCCTAAGTAGACTGGCACTTTTGGCGCAGGGCTATAAGCACAGTCAGGTGGTCCCACATCGTCATGCAGACCAGGGATGACCAGCAGTGGAGCCAGAACTTTTGCATGAAGAAAGCTACATTTCTGGATCTTTGTAAGCAGATTGTCCCAACCCTCCTGCATAAAGACACTCACATGAGGTCACCCTTGCCAGCCCAGAAGTAGGTTGCTATAACCCTCTGGAAGCTGGTTACCCCAGACTGCTACAGGTCTGTTGCCAACCTGTTTGGTGTTGAAAAGTTGATTGTGGGTAAAGTGGTGGCAGAGGTTTCTGAGGCAATCCGTGGGGTTTACCCCAAGGGGGGCAGAATTAAAGATATTCTTGAGATAATTGTTGGCTTTAAGAGAAGGGAGTTTCCTAACTGTGCTGGGGCCATTGATGGGACTCTCATGCCTACAGTTTGCCCTCCTCAAGGAGCACATGGGTACATAAACCACAAAGGGTACTACTCCATTGTTATGCAGGCCCCCATGGACCATAGAGGCCAATTTATGAATGTCGTCGTGGCCTACACTTGAAAAGTTCATGATGCCAGAGTTTTTCACAGATTGGGAATCTACGTTGGGAGCCACCAAATGACATTGTCATAAATGGAGTTACTGCCCCCACTGTTATTCTGGGGACCTTGCATACCCTCTCTTCCCTGGGCTTATGAAACCATACCCTGATTTCAGAGGCCCTGACAAAAGAAGGTTTAATTATATTCTCAATAGGTGTAGAGTGGTTGTTGAATGTGTTTTTGGCAAATTGAAATCCCTTTGGAAATGTCTACAGACCCATTTAGACGCCAGTATCATCAATGCCGTTCACATTACTGTGGCTTGATATGCTCCTCACAGTCTTTGTGAAGCCAGAGATGAGCCAATTTCCCCTGACCTATGACAGCAAGGGGCCACTGAATCAGTACACTCAGCCAGCTAGTGCACCTACCACAGCTAGGGCTGGATGCACCAGGGCAACAGAAGTCAGGGCTGCTTTGTGGACATTATAGACTTGCCTGGCCCAATAGAAGAGGGGGGAATAGCACAAGTAAGAATGTGCTTGTAGGGGGCAAAGAGGCTAATTAATTTGAGGGTGTTCAATGCTTGGGAGGAACAGGACTCGATTGCCATACAATGTACTTATGAATTACATGATGAATAATGAATTGGGAGGGGGGCTGATTCACAATATGGGTTTATATAAGGAAGTTTTTGAAGTGTGAATTGTTGTACCCAACTGTATACAGGTATAGTGTTTGCTTAGTAATGCATAATTGCTCCTGATCATCTTTTCAGCTTTATCATCTCAAATCATGATGGGATGCAGTGAAAACAATACACTTCTTTGGTGACATAAAAGGCTTTTTTGTAAACGTGTTAAAACAGTACAACTGTCACCCACCATTGCTAGGCAGGCCAGCTGTCATTACCACACCCAAAAACAACTAACGGAAGAATATTTCCAAAACAAACAAATAAAAAGAATACAGCAAACAGTGCAAACATGATACGACCCCCCTACCACTGTATGTCCCCTGGCCACACATTCTCGTTTTCCGCGCACATGGCACTGTGGGGGATGGGAGCGGGGAATTATCTACAGGAGAGGGGTTCAAAAAGTAAGAACTGCATGGCATTTAGTTGCCCTGCCCAGCTGCTCATGAGGCTTGATGGCATGGCCTACCCTGACATGGAGTTGTCCAAGCTACTTCTGGACTGAGGGTACATTGCTGGGGGATCAGGCCATGGTGTGGGAGAGGCAGCAGGACCCTGTTCTCTTCCAGCCAGGATGGAGATAAGTCGCCCAAACCATTCTCTCTGTTGAGCTCCTTAACTGCTGTTCCTTTTCCGGGAACTGTGTTGCAATTGCCTACTCCCTTGCTGAAACGCTCCCCTCCAGCTGCACACAGAGCCTCAACCTTTCCTCCTGCCGATCAGCATGCTGTTTCTCCAGTCTTGAGTCACTCTGGTACTGGAACTGCTTGTCGGCCCTCTCAAGAACTTCGACCATAACTTCATCATGGAAGCACTTCCTCTTGGTACAGTCCAGGAAAGTATGTTAGGCCAGGGATCAAGTTGTAGATGTATAGCAGCCAATAGAAATTGAAGGGCCTGAAACAGGACAACAGTTCCTCCTGAAACAGAGGATTATTGTCTAAAATACCTCAGTGGAAGAGCACAGAATTAATTCTTATGGAATTCCAAGGACATGAAATGTTACATGTCAAAACTCAACTGCAATATATTGTGAAAGGGATACTTCTGTCCAAAGAATCGCCCTGGACACAGAAGTGCAGAGACAATGGTAAGTTTCAAATTACAAGCTGTTTTTGTTTTATAAAAATTCCGTAAGTACTTGGGTTGTGGGTAGGTGGCAAATAGCTTTTAACAAAAAAAAATTTATATCATTTCACTTTTGGAGGACATAACTGTTCTTGTGGTGCCCTACTGGCAAAGGGAGATGTTATTCCAGCTGCTAGTGGGAAACCTGCAGTGTGTGCAGCTGAAGTATTCAAACATATAATGGCTGAACAGCACATCTAAGAGTGGAGTGGGCTAATCACCTATCCAGTTGGCCCTAGAAAATACGCTCTTCCCTGCAATGTGATTACCTATCTGGAGTTCCTGCTTCAGGAAAAGTTTGCAGCTACTAGCATCCGGATTGGGTCAGAATTCATGAGGGATTTAACAGGATGCTCTGTTAGCTTCCACATGGCTTAGCCTGTTATGACAGCATGCAAACATGCAAAAATCCACGGTCTTCCTCCTCCCCACTCTCGGCACATTTCTGGACAAAAATTGACACCCTGGTTGTCCTTGGGAGAAATGATTTTGTCACCTATGGACTACCTCTAACTGAAATGGGCTAGATTTGGAAATTGAACACATATCCCCAAACACACACAGAGAATTCACTGTTTTCAGGTGGCTCCATAGACAGTTGAATGTTTACGGTGCAGCAAACTCAAAGCCATTATTACTTTAAAGAAAACAAGAATGATGCTAACGAAAACCTGGGCCTTTCCAATAAAAATACTCTTTAAAGCTGTTCTTTACGGTTTGCATTTCCCGGTCACCATTTTGAACTCTACGTGGTTGGGGGGTGGGAGGAAGAGATGCCAAGGTGCAGGGATATACAATCTGCTATTAGCCTATACATGTTGATAGCTGGGGTGTCTCATAAATTTTGCATTGGTTCTCAGAGCTGTATTACTGTAGTAATAAATTTTAAATTGGAGTCAGAAACTTACCATGCATTGTCTCCTCTGAGTTTGCTAAGGGAGACAGCAATCAAACAGCTCCTCCAAGTATGGACCCAGAATTTGCTGCTGATCCTGTTCTGCAGCCTTCTCTGGAACCAGTTTCAGCAACAGAGTCACTTTGTGGTCCTCTCTTGGAGCCTGCTGCTGGCTCCCATCAGTCCCCATGTTGGATTCAGGGGCCAGCAGGGCATATTGCAGCTGACCAGGTCATCATGCACCACTGTTAGTTCTGTGCAGGGCACCACACAGTCAAACTCGTCATAAAACGTGTGTCAGGTTGGCAAGTTGACCAAGATGCAGTTCTGGTCCCTGGTCTTCTGATATTCACTCTTCAGCCTCTTAATCTGCTCCCTCCACTGCTCACCAACTGAAAAATTTGCAAAGATGCCAGCTTTTTAGCTATCCACTGGTACGTGTGATCATTCCTGCTACTTTTGCTAAAGTCCACTGTTTTGCTGGCCTTGTACCAGACAGTCAGCAAAATCTGGCTGTGCTCTCGTGACTATGAAGCCACATGCTTTGCAAAAGTCTTGTTTTGTTTGGTTTCCATTGCAAACACAGAACACGGTTTGATGGGGTGTTTGCAGCTCAGTGGTCAGAAGACAATGGAAGGGTTAATGCTGACTCACTGAGCTGCTGCTATATGCCAAGAGGGGGTGTTTCTGTTTTCCATGGAATCTATTGGAGACTGTTGGGATAGAGAGGACTAAGGAAGTTGGTCCATGGGATTGTGGGATACTTTTGGTGGACTCCCAGGACATTAATCAAGTGGGGCTACATCTGCACTGCAAAGAAACAGGGCCGGAACTCTGGATCAAGCCTTGACATGGGCACAGTCCCTCAGGTCCTAGGACCCTAGGTCCAAGCCCAAGTCTGAGAGATTTGTGTAGATAAAAGGAGGTTTGGGCTCAAACCTGAGTCTGAGCCCAGGCTTACACTGCAGCGTGGACATACCCTGAGTGCTGTGGTACATCAGCTCCTTCCAGATATCAGTCAGTGTGCTCTGATCTGCACACTAGTAGCTCAGAGACAAGTGCTGTACTGGCCCCAGATACTATGAGAGGCAATGTGGTCTAGTGGATAGAAGTGGGAGTTGGGACAAAATCTGAGTTCTATTTCTAGCTCTGCCTCTCTGCCTCTGTATGGCCTTGGACAAGGCAAATCACCTCTCATTGTCCGTTTCCCCTCCCACCTCTTTAGTCTGTTGAGACTGGAAGCTCTTCAGAGTAGGGATTGTCTCTCATTACATTTGTACAGTGCCAAACACAATGGGGCTCCCAATCTCAATTAGAGCTCCAAGGCACTACTGCAATACTAATAACTGACTCTGCAGATTCTAGCCTTTGGTGGGTTTCCAACTGCATACACTCTTCCCAGTGTGTATCAGTTCTTCTAGTAGGGCTGAAAGAAGAAAAGAATGCAAATACCCCAAATATAACAGGTTTCAGAGTAACACCGTGTTAGTCTGTATTTGGAAAAAGAAAAGGAGTACTTGTGGCACCTTAGAGACTAACCAATTTATTTGAGCATGAGCTTTCATGAGCTACAGCTCACTTCATCTGATGAAGTGAGCCGTAGCTCACGAAACCTCATGCTCAAATAAATTGGTTAGTCTCTAAGGTGCCACAAGTACTCCTTTTCTTTTTCCAAATATAACAGTTCACATAGTTACATTAAAATTTCAACATAGAAGCTCCCTGAGTCCTGTCCCAGGAGAGAGGAGTACCCAGATAACCATGCCCCATGGGGCTCTTCAGGTTTACTGTGTGGACCTCCCCCTTCTTGTTCACCTCTCTTCTGGGAGGTAATTAGGTGCTGGGTGCACAGGACCGCCTGGCCAGAGTTCAGTTCTGTCATGTGTAGTACTGGACCCTCCAATATTCAGAGGTTTGCAGCTGCTATTTGTCCCTTCCCCACAGATAATAGATCCCATTTATGACTTTCCCCAAAAACTTCCCAAATTTTACATGTTTATGTGCCTTCCTCATTCCTGCAGATCCCTGCTCTTTTATATCCATTCTAATCTGTAACTGTTGGGGGAATATATGCACTCCCACACTACCCCTACATATGATCTTTCAAATTAAGTTGGTCAAATATCACATGGGGGAAAATCCTGGCTTATAAAAACACACACACAGTCTCTTGATCTCTGCCTCTTAACATAATTTCCATGTGCCATGAAAATCAAAGTTACAAAGGGTACAATGGGAAGTTTATGCAATTTACACCTTGAAGTTGTATAAAGCAAGAAAAAATGTGACTGGCTCTAAACACTTTGGACTGTATTTTCTAGCAACATATAGCTCATTGTTTCCATCTTTTCTGCTAACTTGCTGAACGCTCACTTTTTCCATCTACCCCACACAAACTGCTCTAAAATGCTTCTTTAAATTAATTCTAGCATATCTGTGTTAAAGAAAAGAATGTACACAATGTGGTTGCATGAAGAAAAACAGCACTTGCCAGCAGACATCACACAGTAGTCCTTGAGGTTGCCCCAGGTCTTTTCTATTTTGACTTTTATTCCGTGACTATCTGAGTGCCTTCCAGCAGAACACCGTGTGACATGGTTAGCACCTGTCATGTGTGATTCCTTCTCCATTGTGAAACTGAGCCTATTTTTATTTTGATTATGATGCATTGTGGTTTTGTGCATGAGGGCATGATCCAAGAAGTGCACCAACAGAAAAGAGTTTCACAATCTTGACTCTGCCCATGAGAAAGCTCCATCTGTTCACATAAGAAACCTTTAACCTTGCAGGAGACTATTCCATCATGCTAAAGGAGTGGAGTTGAGGCTGTAGTCATGGCCCCAGAGCATGAGATGATCATTCAGAAATCTTGGGCCCAAATCAGTAAGATCCTTCAAGATAAGGACAAGATGCTTTCCTCCCAACTCCCTCTCCTGTACCTCTCAATTCCCTTATTTAAAATAGGAAATAGCTGTGGTAACTGGTGTTGGTGAACATTAACAGAACCAGAACCTATCCATTATTCTAACAGTACATCTCTATGCAGCAAAGATTAAAAATCCCAGCCAACTTCACTGAACACAGAAAACAAGTAGTTAGTAACAACTTTAATTTATATATTCAGTGTTAGATTTGAGATCTACAGTTATGAAGCGTACAATAACAAGTTAGGATTTCATTTTCAAAGTAATGTGCAAAAAGCACAAAAATCCCTACTGCTTTCAACTAAAAATTTCTGTTTTCTGAGATTTCTGCTATTTGCTTTTTTCATTCTTTAAAACTTTTTATTTGTTACAGTGGAGTAACTGCCAACTGAGATGAGGGAAATTTAGGTAACTAGAATGAAATGATCTAAGACAACTGTATTAACAACCTTGCAAAAAGTGACATGGATGTACAATGATTACAGATGGCCAGGACTGCATTTTTCACATCCCCCTCTTACAGACAGTCCCTCCTGCAGCACTGGGGCATTGGTCCAGTACAGTTTGGTATGGAAAAGTACTGCAATACCAGTTTCTGAAGAACCTGGATTTTTTAGACTTCTCAACACTACTCAGCAAATTGTAAACAATCCTATGTTTTATTTTTTTAAACAAATGTGAAATCTAGCAAAATCAGAGCCCAGTGCGGTAAGGCTGCAGGTATGACAACAATTTTCCCCAAAATATTAGAATAAAGATAATAGCAAAGAAGTGCTGAGAGCTTCAGTTGCTTGTTACAAGCTTCTTTTCACATGCTTGCATTTTTCTTTTTAATAGCTGTCAAAATATAGGCATTAAAGGCGACAGCCTAACCATATTGGATTTCTTTTTAATCAGAGCTTGAGTGCAGTGTAATAATTGTTGTTACATGATGTACTGTACACTGCCAATGTCAAGTTGGCTTCATCTTGCATCCTTTTTCCAGTGTGAGAAATGTATTTATTAATTTACCAGTCCTGCAAGTGGTATGTGTGTCTAATGGGGATTTTGACAGTAAAATAGCCTAGTTATAGTGCATGATTTATTAAATTATTCACCACAACTTTAATCTCCCACTCCCTTAAATTTCAGAAAAGGAATAGATGTTTTACAGCCTGTGTATATTTTCATGGGCCTTTCACCAACACTACCAGACTCTATATCTAACTATCAAATACACTGTATAACACCTTTTTGGCTCATGTAATTCTGTGATTAGAACAGCTTCCAACAATGACACAAAGAAATGCTACAGAAAGAAAAAACCCTTGAGGCAGCTAAAAAAATCCCTTCAAACAAATGTGAATTCTTTCATTTTTACCTGTAAGAAATCAAAAAAGTCAGACATTACTTTGGAGACATAACTATATGTACTTAAATAAAATATGAGAATGGAGAAGTTCTAAACCAGAAGATATTATGGACAGGTCTCTCCTGCTAAAGATGAAAAAGCTGTTTTCCCATCTGCTGCTATTGAAGGCAGAATATTGTGCCAATGACTTTGTGTTATTAAAACACTATTTATCATTTCTACATAATAGAAATTCATCCAAGGAGAATTCACATTTGTAAAGTGTTTTGATAAGTCCCATGTTACCTCCATGATGTACAACAGGTAAGCATTACACTGCTTATCTTATTAGTGAGTATTCGGAGGCACAGAGATTTTTTTTAATAAAATTTGGAGCACTGGGGATAATCCAGAAGACTGGAAGAAAGCGAATATTGTGCAAGTTTTAAAAAGGGTAATTACCAGGATGACCCACATAATTATAGGCCTGTCAGCCTGACATCGATCTGGGACAAGATAATAGCGCACCTGACAAGGGATTTGATTAATAAAGAATTAAAAGAGGGTAATATAATTAATGCAAATCAACATGGATTTATGGGAAATAGATCCTTCTTAAACATGTTTGATATCTTTTTTTGGACAAGATTACAAATAAATAAAGGTAATCGTGTTGATGTAACACAGTTAGACTTCTGTACGACGTTCGACTTGGTACAACATGACATTTTGATTAAGAAACTAGAATTATACAAATTCAATATGGCGCACACTAAATGTATTAAGAACTGGGTTAACTGATAGGTGTCAAAAATGTAATTGTAAATGGGGAATCGTCATCAGGCAAGTGTGTTTCCAGAAGGGTCCCGCAGGGTTTGGTTCTTGTCCCTATACTAGCTAATATTTTTCTCAATAACCTGGATGAAAATATAAAATCATCACTGATAAAATTTGCAGATGACACAAAAATTGGGGGAAGCCAATTCTTGCATCAGTTTAACAAAATTAGAGATGGAGACACAAAACGATCCTTTCATTCTCATGCTGCTTTCTGAAACTTTCCTCCTGTTCGCTCTTAAACATAACAGATTCATAGATTTCATGGCCAGAAATGATCAACTAGTCCAGCCTTCAAGGCAAGAAGGGAGCCACAGAGACTAGAACAAGGTCACGCAGAATTTCAGTGGTAGAACTGGGAATAAAAGCCAGAGCTCTGGGTCCCAGGATGTGACACTCTCTCATAGACCATGCTGCCTCCCTGTGGGAGCATCCCCATCAACTTCTGTGGTGACTAGAGAGCTACCTATGCTAAATGCTCACTACCCATATGTGCAGTAGAGACCATACCTCCATCAAACTGAGGTGGGTCAGGAGTACTGTACATACAAGGCAGGTTATTATAGCACCAGAGAAGTCACCAATTACCACTATGATGCTGTTTCCAGAAGTACCTTCCGCAGTTGGTATGTCTAGAAAGCAAAAATTAACAGTTGTCCCTTGCAGGTAAATAAGAGAATGAGGAGCCAATGCTAGATACAGGAACCCTGATTATTCTTTTGAAGAGTACATTGTTTTGAAGAGGGATTTTCAAAACTGCCTATGAGATTTAGGACAACAAGTTCCAATGAAAGTCAATTCACACCATCAATTCTTTAGTCACATTTGAAAATCTCACCTATAACACATTCTAAAACATTTCCTCAGCCTGAATTTAAGGGGACAAACAGAACCCACCAAGTATCTTTAGAACACAGGCCTGCTCTAAACACTCACTTATAGGTAAGCCATTAGATGGAACTGTTAGGTTTAGTGTGAACCAATATTATATTCCACATGATTTAAACAGTTCACACTAGTAGTAGGCTACCAATTCATAACAAAAATTGATGAATATTTCCTCCTTATTCACAAATTGTCCACCAAATGGTCACAATTGCTTTAGATGTATTTATTATTCAAAATTATTAACAGATGATTTCTGCAAATAATTCTTCACCTGCAAGTTTGTTTCATTTACAATATGAGCAGTGAGAGTGCACATATAAGCCAGATGGTATTTGCATGGTCAAACTGATGGAGATTAACTTTTAGAATCAGTTCCATTGTGAGCACAAGTGAATATAAATTTAAAATTGACTTTCTGTAAATATTCAGCAATATTCATTTTAAAATTGCTTCTTCAAACAATATTCCTGTTAGTAAATTAATTTGACAGGATATTCACAGAAAACAAACACAAAAGATGTTTGAACTGTACTTACTTCCAAATCTTAGGGCTAGATCCAGTTCCCAGACAAAGTCCATAGGAAAGGAGGAAAACACCAGAAAGACTCCCTCAGAGATTTAAAGTGACTTCATTTCAAACTTCAACTGTTCACTTTTCTTTTCTTTCTTTCTTTTTTTTTTTTTTTTTTTTGCATTATTCACCCATTTCTAAGGTCACATAATCCTCAGTTTAACATATTCTATTTTGTTGAATGCAAGTTGACATTCCACACTCATCACCAAGATATCTGTTCCGTACAGAACAATAAGTGTCTCAATTTCACATTTAACCTAGCTACAACAGGGAGGATCAAAAATATTTTCTCTATTCCATTATTCTCTCCTTCCCTTCCTTATAATTCATCTTTTTTCCTTCCAGTCCTAAACTGCACAGCCTCTCCCTTGTTTCTCTAACTTCTGATTCTTTCATCTTCTGCCCCAACACATCTTTCAGGTCTTGCCTTCCATAACCCCTCCATCTTCACCCTTTTTTTTCCCTATTACATGATTTTTACAACTATACTCTTCTCCTTTATAGTGATCAATAATAACAAGCATAATAATTGCAAGGTGACAATAACAAAAAAAAATCAATCTTTTCAAACAGTCCTCCCAAGTCTATTAAAAAGCCACAAAACTTATCCAGGAATGCAGACTAGCTCATGTTATATTTACAGGCTTATTTTCATTAATTTAAAAAAATGTGTTAAGCTTCTCTTTCTCACCAACAGAAGTTGGTCCAATAAAAGATATTACCTCACCCACCTTATCTCTCTAATATCCTGGGACCAACATGACTACAACACCACAGCATATAATTTGCAAGTAGAATGCTGTTCCTGCAGGGAGCCCACTGAATTTCCTTGAAACTGCCAGGAAGTTATAATAGCAAAACCAAGGCTGGTCTCATATATCATTGTGTCATCTATCCACAAGATATCAATGTAGGACTAAGACTATTTTTTTTTAAATTAAGTGACTATACTTTCTCGTAAGTACTCCAGAGCTTTGAAGTCAACAGGGCTCTACATGGGTATACTACCCTGTCTGTAAACATGTTGCAAGATTAGGGCCTATAATAGGAAATTACCACACTTCAGCTTTTATCCCCCATTTTCAAATTAGTGCTGGTGAAAGATGAATGATTAATAGCCATAGAAAATCAAATCCTCTATTTACCCACAGAGAGTGGGCAGCCCTGGCACTATGTTCCTTCCCAGACCTGGAGGAACTACTTCTGGGATAAAATTGTTTAGATTCTCTTACCATTTCAGTCTATTTGTCTTTCTGCTGCAAATGCCAGCAGACATGCCAATTCTGATAGCAGAAAGTGTAATCTGACAAAACTAAAAGCAGTTTAATAATGTTTAAAATACACACAGAGCAATAAATACAGTCAATAATTGGAGGAAGTGTTTGTGAAAAGCAACCAAATCTAGTACACTTGCACTGACCATACTCTGCCTGCCTGCAATACATATATTGTTTAATGTAGGTGACCTAAGAACAAGATTTCAATTCCCTGTTTGCCATTTTTCAAAATAAAAAGGCCTGTGATGACAGGTGACTGGTAATTGCAAAGGCAATTATGCTGATGCTATTGACAGATGTCTGGGAATGTGCATTTCCTTGTAAATTGGTGCCATGGGAAAACATGCTGCACTATATAACTGATGTAACATTCTTACCGTAAATTGACCTGTGTAAAATCTGAATGATCCTGCATGTAAAAGGGATGATGGTGGGTAATAGAGACCAGTCACATAGTCTTGGCATCTGTACTGCACACCCTGAAGCAGAAGTCTGGAACACACCATCTCAGCACTAAGAGTTTCAAGCTCTAGCCTTACATCTCGTCCCTCAGGACAGGATCCATATGTAAAATCTTGCCTTTTCTTTCCCCAAAAACATTCTCAAAGGGTATATTACATGAAATGTATTAAGAGTTTTAAAAAGCCAAATACTCTGCACAGCCTTTTTTCTTTTTCAATTTTATATTTATTGCAATGCTCTGGATACACATTAACTTTAATTACTTTATTTAATATGGTTTCACCTGTCTTAAAATGGTAGCTACAAGCACCTTGCCAAATGGACTGAAAAGTGCCTAACTACACTTTAGCTTCTGTTTGTATTGTATCCTTCCTTTATCATGCTTCCTAAATAACAACCGATATCCTGATCAGCAGTAGCTCTACTCCATTAGAAGAAAACCCTGGCTGCTTGTAGTGAATAATGAAACCGTGGTACTTGATTTTTATGTGCTGAGCCATTAATTTAGGAATTCTGCCCATGTACAGAGACAGCAGCTATTCTATTGCGAAAGTTGCGGCAGCCTACCATTTACAGGAGATACAGGAGTTTTCCTTAAACTAAAAATAATTCAAACTGTCTAGGATTACTCTTTGGTTATGGCAAAAAACATAATATGTACCAACAACGATTACTACACTGTCAAGACAGTAGCCTTTTTCGTTCTCATACCAGTAAATTCTGCATGAGGTTGCTGGGCATTTTTCTGGGTAGGATGAAGTAAATACCTAAAAATCATCCACTTGTAAACATAGGAAAATTAATAGAAACTGAGGAAAATTCTTCCGTAATAATGTCTACAATTAATTGGAAAAGATGCTTCTAAAGTATACCTGCCACCGTATTCAATATTTTCTGTTTTTAAAAAATGTATTGTACAGTAAGCATAACTAAAGTAGATACATATACTAATTACATTCACTACAGATCCCACAATGCACTTTATCAGCTGTCCCAGTATTTTCAGACCAAGGTGATTTAGGCTGCAAATGATCACAGCTGCACGTGTAGTAGTTGTCTTACCACAGATATAGTAAATAAACAGAGAAGGCAAAATAGATATCACAGTAACTAGAAATTCTTATGTAAGCAATAACACACAGCAGGGATTTGTGTCAATTTCAAAGGCTCTTGTTCCATGTATGGTACCAAGTTACCACAGCAATGACCCTTTGAAGAGGAAATGCCAGCAGCTGAATTTGCGGACAGCTTGGGCCAATCCCAAACAGCCCCCAAAATGAAGTGGATTATATTTTAATGCAAAAAGGCCTGATTTAGGTCAAAATCAGTCTAATTAAATTCATTCTTAATTTAATGTGAAGGTTTTTTCCATAGCTGTGCTGGAGGTAAAGAAGGAGTTTTTGACTCTGCCACAATCTCTGCAAAATAGAACTGTTCCAGATGGCAGACAGGCTTGGTTGCAAAATGAATATTTTGCTCTGTGCAGAATGACCCTCTGCTTTGCAGATAAGGTAGCTCAGATTCAGACCAGAATTTTTGCCACCCTGGGAAAGATAAATATGAAGTTTTCTGTGCTTGAGTTTTGGCCAGAGTCTCTTACATTCTGGAGGTTCTTGGGGAGCTGTGGATTACAATCTGGACTAATGTGACATTTGACTCGTTAAACCCAATGGTGAAACACTGAGCCAGTTCTTGGAAGAAATTGTTACTGTGCCTTTGTGAAGGCAGGATGCCAATCTCCTTTAAAGAACTAATTGTTATACAGGAAGCCATCTCTGGATGCTTGCTGACAATTTCATTATCTATCGCTGTGCGTGGAGGTCACATCAATTAAGTATCAAGTGACTACGGGAGGAATAAAAATGGTATAGCTCCAAGCAGTGTTGAAAAGCCATTTTTATTCAAAGCTAAGAACCTAAACCATGAACAAAGTCTCATTCTCCTGAATGAGTCCTGGAATGCGGTCAGTTCCAGAGAGAAAAAACACATTTAGTCCACAACTTCACCTTCCCTTACCTAGGGGAATTTTTACAAGCTAGAAGACTGGCATCAAACTCCCCATCAGCTAGGCAGAAGGTTGGCCACCAGAAACCTGTTGCTGAATCCCTCAATTCCATCTCAGACTTTCGGTAACTGTTTTTGGGGTGCTTCTAAACTAATGTATTTTATATGTGTGCTTTGTACTCAATAAAAACAAGGATTTTTGGGTGGAAACACTCTTGTGTGTACCAATCATTTATCAGACTGAGGTGCTGTGTCCCCCACTGATTTATTTCCTGACATTGCCTGGAAAACAGAGATTAGTTACCATAGATTTGGGTTCAGTCAGATAATCCCAGGTAACTGATGTATCCTATCTGACTCTGTATTGGGTATAATGGGGATTAGAAAGGGGGCCTGAGAAAGCAGGAATGATTTAATCAATGAAATGTTGTTCTTAACTCTGGAGATAGTACAACTAGGTATACATATGGTAATAGTGTGGATTCCAGTGCATGTTGGGATATCAGGTAATGAAATTAAAAATAAGGAGGTTGATATGAAGATCCCTCTGAGTAAACAGACTTCAAAAGTTTGGTTAAGAGAGAATTTAAGAAGGAATGTCAAAAACTATGGACCAAAGAGAAAAAAAGATAAAGTTTCTAAGAAATACATCTTAAACTCAAGGATAATGGTAAACCTGATAGTTATAACAGAAGAAGTGAAGTAACTATATTTAGAGTGACCTGAATGATAATTTATATTTACTAAAAAAGCTCAACAATGGATTGTGCGATACATGCAAAGTCCAAGAAACAGTTGTGCATCTGCTGTGGCCAAGCAGGGAAAATTACACAGAAAGAAAAATTATGAACAACTGAGACACCTCAAGATGAAATAATATAGTCTGGAGGGATTGGTGAGAGTACCTGGAAAGTAGGCTAGCATTAATAAAGCATTATTTCCCTTTTTTAAGGATACAGGACTGGGTAAGAGGATACAGATATTTGTTTATATGAAAACTGTGATAGGTGGGGTCATAGTCTCACGTGCTGAGGCTGCTGAACCATATAATGACAAAGAACAAAAGAAAGGAGGAAATCATCTGTAGTCACAGAGTCAACAAAGGAAAATGTTGCTGTTGTGCTTTGGGTGTCACTACTATACCATGGTATGATTTATTTCAAATTATAATCCCTGCTTTGAATCTCCTCCCTGACTCACATGTGTAGTAATAATTTTCCACACATAATAAGGATTTGGGCTCAAACATCCCCTACAGTACCTGAGAGTAGCAGGTGACAAGTAAAATGTATCGCATTGCAATTTTAACTACATCTGGCTTGAGTGTATATCTTATAATTAAACTTCCAGAAAGATTCGTTTCAATAACCTCCTTCTGCCTTCCCTCTATGACAGGGAAGAGTAGAAGAAAATAACTAAATGAAAAATGTGGATACTGAAAGGATTCTTACCAGTGAGAATGCTGTATGATCCCTGTATGTTTGTTTGGAGAACGGGGATTGAGCATCCATTCCACTGGTAGGTCTTTCCTTTAGTGCTCATGAAGAAGGGGTGCAGAGGCTGTCCCTTTCCTGGAGTTCTACAAGAAAGGAATTCAGAGGATGAGGATTCAGAGAAGGCAAAAGGGTGGCGTGTAGTGGAAAGGTAACCTAAATGTTCCGAATAGCACTACCACCCATGTTTAGCCTCACCTGTCCACATTTCCCATGCAGAAACTTGAGAGAGAGATAATAGAGCTCAGAGTTATTCCTTCAACCTACATGATTTCTTCCAACTATATACATTTAATTTAAAAACACAAAGTGAGACTATATGCATGAGGAGGAGAAATTTTGAAGGCTAAATACACAGAAACAGGCTTTGGAAGCAAGAATAATGTAGAGTGCTCATTCATTTGAAAAATACTTGCTGATGAGCGACGGATTATCAAGGTTTTTGTCAGCAAACAATTCTAGGGTACAACAGATTGTTTAATGGACTAATTTAATCAATGTGACAGCCGAAGTTAACTGACAATACGAACAGGTAATGATAAAAGAAAAGAAGTACTTGTGGCACCTTAGAGACTAACCAATTTATTTGAGCATAAGCTTTCGTGAGCTACAGCTCACTCTCACGAAAGTTTATGCTCAAATAAATTGGTTAGTCTCTAAGGTGCCACAAGTACTCCTTTTCTTTTTGAGAATACAGACTAACACGGCTGTTACTCTGAAACCTGTCATAATGATAAAAGGTAATTGTAGCACAGAGTGGGGATAATACTGGACTGCCCCAACCATATTTATGATGACTGATGAAGGTTTAATATAGTTGCTAATAATCTGGGGCTATTGTATGTGACAAAATTATTGAAGCTAATCAAGACTAGACAACACTGAAGAATTTCACAAAAAGCTAAGAAAGCTCAGTGACCGGGCAACTTGATGATACAGGAAATTCAGTGTAAACAAGTGCAAGTTAATGCAAATTGAAAAGAACAAACTGAATTGCTCCTACATAGATGATGAGGGTATGTCTACACAGCAACTAGACACCCATGGCTGGCCTGTGCCAGCCAATTCGGGCTCATGGGGCTCAGGCTGAGAGGCTGTTTCATTGCTGTGTAGGCTTCCGGGCTCAGGACGGAGCCCGAGCTCTGGGACTCCCCCACTTTGCAGGGTTCAAAGAGATTAAGTTTTATTTAAAAATGGATACAAAATAATATTTTAAAATGTTATGATGTCATTACATGAACCAATGATCTGCCTTAAATACCAGACTTAGTTCTGGTCACCCCATCTCAAAAAAGATATAGAAGTATATAAAGAATTAGCAAGAAGTAGAAAAGGTCAAGAGAGGCAATTAAAGTCATAGGAAGATTGTTCTGTAACCAGAGTGTTAAAAATAATTAAATGAGGCAGGAATCCTATGGAAAAAGTAGTATGCAATCATGTAATTACAGACTGTATCATAATTAGAACTGAGTGGCATTTTTCAAAAAGTTTATTTGTTAAAAAATGCAATTTCAGATAACAGAACTAGTGGTGAATTTGTCATGAATTCCCCACACGGTTTTGGCCTAAAAAAAATTGGGGGTGGTTGGTGTTAGATCCATAAAGGAAGAGGAGGCAGTAGTGCTGACTTTATCGTTTTTAGCCCCATTGTTACATCACTTACCCGGGAAATAGAAAAGATTCAGATTCCATTCCCCTTGGTACCTAATGTAGAGAAGGGATTTGAACTCAGATCTCCCACCTCTCAGGAGAATGCTCTAGCTACTTGGATATTCTAGGACACATCACCATTAAATCTCTCCTGTTAAAGTTGCTCCACTTTGTATAAATAATTAAATAGTCATTGAAGCAGGGACCTGAAGTGGGGTTTCCTTCATCCCAGGCTAGTGCACTAATCACTGAGCTAAATTAGGTGAGTGACCTAACCACTGCATCCTCTGCTGGACATTTTGTGAACCTAGCCATTTTAAAATGCACAGAAACAAAATGTGTCAGCTCAAACAACATGTTTCATTTGACCCCAAAACAGACTTTTTTGATTCACCAAAACTTGATTTGGTTTGACCCAAAACAATTTTTTTTCAATTTTTCATATCTGCCAGAAAACTGATCAGGTATGCACCCAGCTTAAATCCTAATGCATATTCAAAAGTAGGATCAAAATAAGTTTGCACAGAAAACCTTAATTCTGGCATTTCCTAATTTTTGCATGCTTGACTTTTCAACATTAAGGTTCTCCTAACCATGTTTTTGTATGTTTGAAATTATCAATAATAATATTTAGCAGTTATAGAGTATGCTACTAAATGAGAATTGTAAAGAAAGTCCCTGGCAAATAGCAAACTATAATTTCCTTATGTACTCAAAATTTTATTCTTATTTCACCCATATACAGTAAGTTTTGCCTCAAGGTCATTTTATTCATCAGAATACATAACATATGCTGCAAGTCCAGGTTCTGATCTTACATTACTTATAACTGCTTCTGATTTACAAGACTACCTTCTTCACATTAGTACCAGTATAGCATACATAGTTAAGACAAGGAAAATTCCCAACACTATCAAGCCAGGAGTAAACTGTAATGGAAGTTTAGCACATAAACTCCTTATGTTAAAAGGAGAGTATAACCCCAAAACGGGTTTATGCAAAAAATCCTTAGAATATTTTTGTTTGGAAGAAAAAATTTAAATGCAGCCAGCAGCTTTTATTTTCCCTCAAAGGGCACTAAGCCTACATTGTAGACTAATCATCTTAGTTTTAAAATAAATGAATCAAAAGCTATTTTGATTGTTATGGCATCCTCAAAAGAAAACATCTGAAAAGACTAACTTTTATGTTAGGAGCGTCATCTTCTTCTTTATTTTCCTGCCTTCTCAGATGCGTGTGGCATCTACCAGTTTCCAACATTTATTTCAGTCTTGTGTTGGTCTGTTCAGGCTTCTGAGTGTCATGTTGATGTATTTAGCTTCTTAATTGTTCTGCATAATATTTATCTAGGTCACTCTCTTCCCAGGTGGCGTCCATATTCTCACTTGACATTGAAGTCATGTTGGTGGCATCCTTAAAGTATGTCCTAAATGTCCACTGTCATCTTCTTACCACATTTGATGCTTTAGGTTGGTTTGCCCTACTTAGAATTTCTAATGTTGCAAGAAACTCTTTCCAATGGACTCTGAAGGTCTTCTGCAGGCATTTACTTTGGAATGAGTTAATCTTACAATTTCTTTGTAGATTTCCATGACTCTGCTCCTAAAGGAGGATGGACATGATGCCAGTGTTAAAAAATTTGAATTTGTGTATCAGTGCCGATCATATTACGTTTCCAAATATTTTAGTTTATTAAAGTTGTTTGCTGCTTTTTATATCTGCTGCTTGACATCTAGCATGGTATCACCATCATTGCCCATCTCACTCCTAGATAGGTAAAATGACTTAGTTCCTCTAGTATTTCTCCATTTACCCGATGGTTGCTTTTGGGACACTGATAGCCATATATTTTCTCTTCCCCTAGTTAGAAGTGTGCTACATTTTTTTCATATTTCATGAATTTTAAAAATTATTCTTAGGTTGAGATTGTGTGTATTAGCATGAAGTTAACATGTAGGTCCAAGTTATATAAAAAACACTAAAAAAGACATCTATATTGAACCTGCTTGGAACCTGAGACTTATTTGGAAAGGTACAAACAGATAACACTACAATAATAAGAAGAGGGCAAAAGGTTTTGTATTAACATGCACATTTATTTCTATTTTCCTCTGCTTTCCAGAGTCAAGTATTTGTGGGAACCAGAAAACCACATGAGGATTTATCCATCTGTGGGTCATTGTGCTTAGTGAATGGGAAATATTCATTAATCCTGGTAGTGCCCCGGTTAGCAAGTTATTCAAATCACATGGAGAAGCACACTGGAAGAGAAGGGTCAAATTCTTTTCACAGGGATGGTGCTCACAAATACTCTGATGAACTGTTGGAATGTGAAAGATATAAGGGAAAATATTTGACACTTAGGACATTGATTCAAATGTGTCATTGAATAATCATATATGATGCATGAAACAATCCAGAAAATCACTAATGGCTAAATCCCAGCAAGGAAGGAATCATTTATAAATGAACACGTCTTTGCAAATGTTCCTGTCGCCACCAATGAAAGAGACCAGATTAAGTGAAAATATGAAATCTTGAGCCCCTTTTGCACCATCAGATTCATTTAATATCTTCATAACTAGCTAGCTAGACAAATGACGTGGAGTTCTCTTCTGACAGCCTTCAAATTTCAATACATTCTTGACTATTCTTAATAGCACCATTTATTATTATTAATTAGGCTGCTTGTTGCTGTACAGTCCACAAAGGAAGATGGTCCATTCCTCAAAGAACTGGGTATCAAAAGTAGACAAACAAAGCAGTTCATATATATAATATCTTGGCTGACCAGTTCACAGTCCAGTCACTAAGGGATGATATTTTAAGGGGGTGGTAAGGTGGATTATTATTAATAGTTCACAGGACTGCATTTATTTAAGGAGAAATTTGAATAAAGAGTATTATCTACTAGCACAGAAGTGGAAGACTGCCCCAGGGACAGGAGTGGCACAGAGGAAGATACACAGATTAAACTGGGGACTGACTCATCATTCCCCTACACTTTATTCTGTTATTTAGACCTGTGTAATATCAGTATAAAGGGGGTGACAATACTATTCTTATATGGTAGAGTCCTGGACACCTTTTACACTAATGTAAATGACTACACAATGTACAGGGCCAGGGTAAATCAGGGACAAAGGGAAAGGAGAAGAGCAAGTCCTGTGTGGTGCATGAAAGGGAATTCAACAAGATTAAGACAGAGAAATCAGCAGTAGGGTAGTTGTGTACAGCCTTAAACGTGAGGGTGAAGAGCTTCAACTTCATGTGGAAGGTTCATAGGAGCCAGTGAAAGAAACCAGATTCAGAACAGGGAGTGGCATGGTCTGAGTACTGGGAAAAGAAGTTCATTTTAGTAGCAGCATTTGGGATGGACAGTAGAAGCGATAAATTAAAGGTCAGAGAAGATGAAATTTTAATAGCTGAGGTGGAAAATGATCCAGACATGCACAAGTGTTATAGGTGACTCTCTCAAGAGCAAGGAGCAAAATTGTTGTGCAATGTATTTTTCAAAGGATTATATTGATTGCTTAGTAGCAAATGCAAAATAATTTCAATTATAATCCCTCTTTACACACTCATAATTCATGAGGGCAAAGGGGCAGAGAGTCACTTTTTGTGCTGGAAGAGTCCCTTACTCAACTCTGGTCAACAATGGATTATTTTTTTAAAAGAAGTTTGTAGAACACTTATCTACATGACAGGAACATTGGGAGGTGTGAAAATATTATTTATACTGACACATAAGACTTCATGGTATTTATAGAAAAAAATATGCCTTAATTTATCAGTGCTCATAAAGAATTTTCAGAGGTTCAGATGGAATGCCCTCTTGTAGTACAAAGCTATTATTCTGAACAGGATACAATATCTGAGAGGAAGACATCACACTACAAATCCATGTTGAAGAGTGCACACACAAAAAGAAACAGGACATCTACAGGCCATGAAGTATCAATAAACAAGGAAGATCATGTCCCTTTCACCCCTCCCCCCAAGCTTTTTTTTTCTTTTTCTTAGGTATTGAGTACAAGCGTGAATAAGCTATAACACTGATTTATCTGATAGATTATTTTATCAGTCTTTCACATGAACTGTTTCATTATTGTACCTTAAACTTGTCAAGGAAAAGCCTAATACATTACAACTGGCACATTCTTTGTTGACAGTGAGGTAAAAGTTTAGCTGCATAGGTCTTGCTCTTACTAATTGTGATGTTGTTGTTAGACACAGGTCCAAGAGACAGCTAAAGTTCTCTCTGTCAGCAGAAAACTTGGCACTGCCATTTTGATTTTTAGGCCTCATTGTGAAAGACTTACAATTCCACAGTCTTTATCAAACAAACTGCTAGGAGGTAATTTTTTGTTTTGTTTTATTTTTCAAAACTATTTCTACAGAGATAGCCAGCTGGAATCTATTGATGGGCTCTGTGTATGTGTTATGGGGGAGGTGGAAGGGGTAAGATGGGGGAGAGGACAAAGAGGGAGACTGGACAAAGTTGGGGGAGCTGTAGGGGGCCTCAGTCTCCATACGTACTTCACCAAGTATAATTGCTTTATTCTGGAATCACTTTTGTAAATGAGTGTAAGATTGCATGTGGGACAGAGCAGGTCAGAGAAAGCAATTTTATGGTTCTTGTTTTCATTGGCAATCGTAGAAAGTTAAAACCCTTTATGACTTCATCCTGAATTTGCTATCATAACAACTTATTTTTGAATTGCTGCCTTTGGAAAGTGTACCTTAGTAGGATGCATTTTCCTCACTGCTCGAGCCCTCACAAATCAACACAACCTGCCACACATTTTAACCAAAACATCTGAGAATTTACTTTGAACAGCTTTGATATGCTTGATTTGAGCTGGATTCCAAAAGCCATTGTGAACCTGATCATTATTTTCCCACTAAAGAAAACCGACACACTGAATTTCTATTTGTCAGTTCACCACTTGCATAGACTTCTTGAGTGAGGATTTCAGAAACTGCCAGCCAAGTAGCTAATATCCTTGTTTTTACTGACAAGAAAATCCTGCCTGCTCCACTGTATAGAGAAGCAGCCCCCTAACTTTTTTTAAGTTTTAAGTTAACTCTGGTGCTATGTACGTGATCTATGTCTACCCAATACATAGTCATATGTCTAAAGAAGAGCTGTGTGTTTCTATCTAAACCTATAAATATCTCTCCCAAAATAAGCAGTCTCTCATTTTTTCTGCACCTACTCTAGCCTGTCAGTACACATGTAAATATGAATCCACTTTAGATGAAAAGTGATGCCCGATCAAGAGTGATTTTTCTTTCTGTGCACAGAATCGGTAGATAACTTATTTGTAGTTGCAGTGTGTTGTTTTTAGAGTTTAAAAAACTCTTTTCATTGCACAGCTCAGTGACTGCTCAGTAAACAAAAAGAAGACTATTTAGACAAAAGAAGCTACCACCATTATACTTTACATCCAGAAAAGAATACAAAGTAATTTCTCAACCTATACTGACCTCTGCTCAGCAGTCTGACTTGGAGTTGTCTGACACTTAACTGAGCCATTTAAAATAAATATCCTAGAAGATGAAGCAACATTGTCCAGCTGTAAGATAATCACTGGTACTAATGTTCACTGTGTATTTGCATTGTTTTACAGAAGAGAACCTACTTTCAGTTCTAAGCTTTCTGAAGTCATTTACACAAGCTTTTTTTAGAAACTAAATTTCCCAATTACAGTATAAATATTCTCTGGATATCATTTTATGCTACAAAAAATTCATATAGCCATAATTCATACTGTTACTTTAATTATGCATCTGTGTAATTTGATGTGCAACTGGAGATTGACTTAGACTCCAGCCACATGTTGCTGGAGCACACACTAGTAGCTGCCACACAAGTGACATACAGTTGGATGGTCCTTTGATGTTATACTGAAAGATGGCTTCTGTCTAGAGGAGATCTCTTCAAATGAAGCCCACAAAAGTTTGTTTTCAAATTTGTACAAGAATTTCACCTCAAATAAATTAAAAACTTGATTTTCAAATTATTGAACCCTGAAACAACTGTTATTCATCCAAATAAGCAGCCAGGAGTGAGTGAGCACTCATCTTCCAAACCTTCCTTTCTCCTCTAGCAGAGACTTGTTAGTAGGCTCCACTTATGTATCAGCAGTAGAGCAAAAACAAGACAGCACAGCACTGACCTCAGTGTGATTCCACCTGAGCACAGGGTTCACTCAAGTAGTTCTCAATGCACGATTGCGGCCGGTAGCAAGAGTGGGTTGAGAGAATCCCTGCCCAAGATGCTCATCAAAGAGTCACACAGCTGTAAGGGTGCATCCATGCATTTCTCAATGCAGAATCAGAGCCTTAGTGTGTTGGAATTCTAGTTGCAAATGGCGCAATCACCTTCCTGCATGTATTAAGTAATTTCTTCTATGCCAACGCCTCAGGAGGGTTTTTAGGAACCTTGTCCCCCCTGCAGTGTCAATCAGTCCCCCATATAAAATATACCATGTGCATTGCATTTACTGGTCTATAATTTTCTGTCAGCACTAAAGTTATTCACCCAAAATAATTGTTTGTGTGGTCCCAGATGTGAAGGGTGTAGTCAAATCTTTGTCTGGTTCATTTAATTACCCCTGTGCCAGGGCTCTAAGGAGGGGCTTGTGGAACTCTGTCCCCCTGCTGTGCTAATAAGTGGAGTCCCACAAAACATACTAACTGGCAATGAAAAGCAGACGACAGGAAATTTTTTCTGACAAATTTAGGCCTCAGGCAGATGCATGAGACCAATCAGCACTAGCAGAGCTTCAGATACACAGCCTGTTATTTCTGCTAGTCACGAATCACAGCAAGAGGAAATGGCCTGGTTTGCAGAGGAAATGGCCTGGTCTGACTGGACAAGTCAAGTTCAAGGTCTTGGTCCATATCTTTCAGGTGTTCATGGGCCTGAGCCCAGATAGCAAGAAAAAAAAATCATCTAAAAGTTCTGGAATTGAGACCCTGCTTGACAACTCTGCTCCTCTGGCACAATGGAACTTTTTATCACAAGGGTAAATCTCGCCTGTTCATGAAACAGCTTTGCCAGGGGCTAGCCAGGGACAAGAGAAGGACTGCCACAGGAATGAAGAACCATCACAAACCTCACTACGTGCTGCTCCAAGTGCATTTCTTCAACTTGACTTCTCTAATATAAATCGCAGAGCAATGTGTACATACTAAAAAATGCAAAAAACCCCACTTCATTGTACACCCAATTCTCAATTTGGGGAGAGAATGAGAATGAAAATGAACCATACATGACAGATGTTAGGATATTTAGTGCACACCTGGAGAGCACTCATATACTACCACAATGTGGACAGTATAAGAACACATAAAGAACAGAATAAACTAGCATGAAGCTTCTTTATACCATTCAGACTCCTTTTTACCCAGCCAGATTGGTAAATGTGGGTCAGTGAGACTCAGGGCCTTAGTGGTCAAAATGCAAAGCAGACATACCACCCGGATAAGGAAAAGAGACAGAGCTGAAACAGCACTGGGGAAAGTCAGTCTGGGACCCCCCACTTTCCTCTACACCCCTAAAACCTGGATTAGATTTGGGGCACCCTACCTCAGCCACATGAGCTTGGGGAATGTACAAAATAACAGCTCCTGTGGGGAGCCAGTCCAGGAGCACTAGAAGACTCCTCATAAGAAGCAGATGGAGCACTTTCTATCATTAGATTGTGACTTTTTCAGTTGAGCCTCAGTGCATTACATTTTGCTTATTGTTTGGCTGTTAGTTTAGATCTCCTCCCATCATAGGCAGCAGGTGGCTAGGGCTAGAAGGGGCTCAACCCCTCTCCCTCAATCTATCTCTGCCTTGTCATTTTCTGAGCCATCCCACTGCACATGTGAAAGCCCAGCTCAGCAAGCAAAGCCCTGGCCAGGAAGGGGGTGAGGTGGGCGAGGCATCGAAGCGGGATAGCCCCATGTGCATGCTGGATTAATCTGCAGGTGGAGCGAGATTGCTCAGTCCTGGCAAAGCGCACTGACTCCTTAGCAGTGCTTCCTGGGAAGTTTGAAAAGTGCCAGTGTTGGGAGGCTGCACTGGGCGGTGAAGCTCAGGAGCCATGTCAGGAGTGGGAGCAATGGTGGGAGCCCCAGGTGAGTGGGAGAGAACTGTTCAAGTAGAGATCCTGGGGGGTTCCCAAGAGGAGTTGGGGCTGGCGTAGAGCAGAGAGTCCCCATGTTGGGAATAGGAATGAGGTTCTCTGGGAAAGGGCGAGACTCCCAGGAGACAGGGTGGATCCTGAAGCCCTGAATCTGGTGGCACCAAAGTCAGGAATGGGACAGGGCAGGCATCATAGGGGGAGGGCCCTTCCTGTGCAAAGACACATGTGTTAAGTGTCACTGTGGCAGGCTCCTCCGAATCTGTGATTGGCAAAAGCCCATGGGCTTGAACAGGAGCCACTGCTGAGGGTTGAGTGCTGGGCAAGCTCAGCCCCCCAAAAAGAATATTTTCATCAGCCATCTATGCCTCCCACCCCTTTTCCTCATAGCCTTTCCACTGCCAGCCTCACTTTCCCTATCCCCTATGTTCCCCTCCAGCCTCTGCTTCCCATCCACTGCCCCTTCTTTCCTCTCCCCGCCTCCTCTTCCCTCTCCCTTCAACCTCCCTTCCTCCCATTAACTGATGCCATCCTGGCTTTTGCCCCCCGCTGCAACCCAACCTCTGTAATAAAATTTAAAAAAATAACCCCACACAAACCCCACACAGAGAACCCCGACAGCTAACAGTTAAAAAATGTGGAAATAAAAATGACATTTGCTAGCCATCGTTTTGTTCTCTCTGCTTGTATGTACTATGCACTTCTCCTTTGCCTTTCTTCTCAGTTCAGATTGTAAGCTCTTTGATGGAGGGACTGTCTCTTATTCCATGTTTCTACAGTGCTTAAAACAATGGACCCAAACTCTTGGTTTGGCTTTGTAGGCACCAGTGTAATGCAAATAATAAATAGTTACAACCACCATTCTGAAACAGCAGAGGTAATAGAAACTCTACCACTGCTTCCTACTGCTCCACTTGGGCAAACTTGCCTAAAACATCACCATTCTATTACTGCATGTCCCTGTTGAGAGGCTGCACTGGATGGTTTTCAGGTTGGTTTTGTTTCTTGTTTTGTTTTTAATTCTTTCCCCTTCACCCCCAAACATTACAAGGGCAATAGGAGAATATTTTGTTGTCATTTAAACTATTTTTGTGGTATATAGGATGAAATTCTGTTGTTTCCCTATTCAATAAGCCACATTAAGCAAGTGGATACAAACTCTAATGCAATGATTCCAGCAATATTGTCTCACTACAGAACAGGAGTCTGAGAGGAACCCATATGGAGGCTGAAGTGGGGCTCTTTGTACTGCACTTCCACGCACATACACATTCACATTTTGATCAC
This sequence comes from Chelonia mydas, assembly GCF_015237465.2. Lineage (NCBI taxonomy): Eukaryota > Metazoa > Chordata > Testudines > Cheloniidae > Chelonia > Chelonia mydas. Next base: position 44,706,383 of record NC_057852.1, read on the forward strand.
TTGGGTCACAGGATGGCAGATTTACACTGTTAAATAGTGTTGATTTTGTATGTATTTTCTTTATTTCTTTTGATTTCTATAAATCAAAAGTGGCTATCCCAGGTTCCAGGCATCCACTGCAGACTTTTGGTATTCATCAAGGCAAGTCTGAAGACTGTTTTTCCCTCCAATCTTTTGTGGTTTTTTTCTCCTTGGTTCATTGTTTTGTGGTTTGGGGTCACCTTTTTTGTTGAGATCTCTCTTTTTTATTATTCTGGATTTATAGGGCATTTCTTTGAGTGTATTGCCTTCTTTGCTTAATTTTTCAATTTTGTTTTATTAAATTTTAAGATACTTAGAGGCCTTTGGACATCCATAGTTGATAGCTAGGTTTCAGAGTAAAAGCCGTGTTAGTCTGTATTGGCAAAAAGAAAAGGAGTACTTGTGGCACCTTAGAGACTAACCAATTGATTTGAGCATAAGCTTTCGTGAGCTACAGCTCACTTCATCGGATGCATACTGTGGAAAATACAGAAGATGTTTTTATACACACAGACTATGAAAAAATGGGTGTTTATCACTACAAAAGGTTTTCTCTCCCCGCACCCCACTCTCCTGCTGGTAATAGCTTATCTAAAGTGATCACTCTCCTTACAATGTGTATGATAATCAAGGTGATAGCTAAACTTATATCAACATTAATAACTAGGTCAGTCTTTAGCAGTTGCAGCATTTTGTAGTTTATCTTTCATCTGGTGTGGTACTTATTCATAGACTTAGCACAAGTTTTCTCTCAATGGGATTTTTAAAATTACCCCTCTCTCTGACAAACACTCTTACAACTGCCTCAGATTTGCACATGAAACCATGTTCATATGCCATTACTGTCTCAACAGAGTAGATTTCCCTAATGCTACTGTGTGCATATGTTCAGTAGCTTGGCTGGATCATATCTCTTGGGGAGAGGGGCGGCTCTGACTCAAACCAAATCAGCTCTAATGTGGAAACAGAAAAGAACAAAGGTAGATGGAGAGCGTGAGTGTAGAATGTTAGGAAAGTAGGCCAATAGACTCAGGTGGGGCATATTGCTTTTTTTTAGCATCAGTTTCTGTTTTTCAGTTGTAGGCCAATATGTGAAACCAACATTTCCATAATTCAATGGACATTAGAGGCAAGAGATCTCTATGCAGTAAGGAGGCAACTAGGGGATGCAGATTCATTTAATTAAATACTTAGTGAAATGAACCTCCACAGATGGGGCTGTGAGATTGTGACTGCTTTCAGTTTTGTTCTGTATAATTTTTGTTCCATCCCCTTCCATGCAGTGCAGTTTTCCTAAATCCGACGTCTAGGTATGCTGAGAGTCTTAATTCCTCATACAAGTTATTTGACAAGTAGCAGCTTCCACCCAAGGGAGCTGCGGTAGCAGCCAGGTTCAAAGAAGAAGAGATAGGGAGTAAGTGATTAAGGAGACTTGAACTGAGAAGGGGATAGTCAGGTAAATAAATTCAAGACCTTGAGATCTAAAAATGGACCTATGTCCCTACTTCCATTTAATTTTACAGACCACACAGAGCTAGTACTGAAATGTACTTTAAGAGAAGAGGCTGCAGTTTTAATTAAAACTGAATTTGAGATATATATTTTTGGATTGCAAGGGAGATTTCATCTCTTTCTGGTGTATAGGAGATGGATTTATTTAAATTATAATTTTAACTGTGTGGAGTTCAAAGCAAGAGAAATGAAAATGAAATCTTGTATGTGCACCAGGTTAATTTTTGATATTTCTCTACTATTTTGCATCATGTTTTAATTAAAGGAAGGAAGGACAGTACTGAGATTTCTGGAGTTCCTACAAGGTGTGGAGTTCAGTCAACGAAAGCAAAGTGTTTCAGATTATTTAAAAAAAAGACAATAGTGTCCAGAAGCAGCAGCGCTTTTCATATATAGAAGGTGAGTGCAGCTGCTAGATAGGGCTGCTGCTCTTGCATCCTCATCGGAGTGGTATACAAATGAGGTATCCTCAGAGTGGCAGGCCTCTTGCCTACATTACAAAAGCAGAGGTACTGCGGCATGGTCACTCAAGGGAAGGACGTGGGAGCTGAAGATTAAACTAAACAAGAACCACAAGAATTATCATCTGTATAATAAAATAATTTATCCCTACTGTGATGTTGCACTCCATATGCTTTATGAAATATGCTTAAGAATATGGCATAACTGGAATATGCTTTACACTAAATATCCCTTGTATGGTGCCATTAGAAAGTTTGTAACCTACTAAGTGTGTTCATCCTATTTGTTTGCATGTATTATTTCTATGTCCGAAGTTAGGAGGATAAGATATAAACTTGTATCACTGATGTAAACTTATTAAGTGGCGGCCATTAAGGGTGCTCCAGAAACAATCAGTTGTAAATGGCCTTAGTTACTTGAAGGCCTTCCTGTGTACCTGTGGGCCAGCACAGGAGGAATGGAGACTAGGGGGTTTTACAGTTACATGTGACCATGTCACCTGATAATGAAATCCATCTTAAATCCGGTATTTTTCCATTTAGAAGGAGGGGTGGGGACCTGCAGAGACAAAAGATTCCCGCCTTGTGCCAAAGCTATAAAAGGGGGTGGAGCAGGACAAAAGGGGCTGCCAGTCATGAGAAAACCCTGCTTACCACCTGAGATGTCTGCTGGATCTAACAAAGACTGTACCAGGAGACAGGATTGGGCCCAGACTAGGAAAGAAGCTTATTGGAACATCTCTGAGGGTGAGATATTACCTGTAATCAGTTTCTTAATGTATTAGGCTTAGATTTGTGTGTTTTTGCTTTATTTTGCTTGGTCACTTACTTCGTTCTATCTGTTAGTACTTGAAACCACTTAATTCCTACTTTTTATACTTAATAAAATCACTTTTGTTTATTAGTAAACCCAGAGTGACTGATTAATACCTGGGGGAGCAAACAGCTGTGCATATCTCTCTATCAGTGTTATAGAGGGCGGACAATTTGTGAATTTACCCTGTATAAGCTTTATACAGAGTAAAACGGATTTATTTGGGGTTTGGATCCCATCGGGAACTGGGTGTCTGGGTGCTGGAGAGGTAACCTACTGAGCTGTTTTTGGTTAAAGTCTGCAGCTTGGAGGGCGTGGCCCAGACCCTGAGTCTGTATTGCAGCAGGCTAGCGTGTCTGGCTCAACAAGGCAGGGCTCTGAAGTCCCAAGCTGGTAGGGAAAAAGGGCTCAGAGGTAATTTCAGCACATCAGGTGACAGTCCCAAGGGGGGTCTCTGTGACCAAAACCATCATGCTTACCCTGCTATTCCATGTCTAATCAAGTTCAGTATTATAGGAATGGACTTAATCTCTAACTACCTGATCATATCACCTATCTGATGCTAGAAGCAATAGAATTCCAGCACTGCTAGTTGCACATCTAACCAGTCTCTGCGTGCAGATATTTCTGAAAACTTTAAGCCAAAAGGAGGAGTGAAAATGTCTTCAGAGTGCTTTACAAATGTAAACCATTGCATAATTTCTAAGGAATATTACTATCAAGCCAATGAGAATGTTGTTTGGAAGAAAGAATCAAATGCAGCCAGAAGTGCTTTGGAAAATGCTACCAATTGACAGATTTTTTAAAAAATATCCAAATGAACTATGTAGAACTGTGTATTTTGTTGGTGGTCCAATTAATTTTCTCCTAGCCCATAGCAAGTGTATCTTAATGTGCTTCAGTGATATTGGGATCTTGATTGACTCATTTTTATGATCAGGTTTCAGCATGTCCAAATAGTTAACACACAAAAATGTGGAATGCGGTGAAGAACATAACAGAAATGTTTTAACAAGCAATGAATCAAGTGGAACTCATGTACCTATCATGCTATTATATGGCATCTCACATGTAATTTTTCCCCTCCCTCTTGTTCATAAATAGTTTGTCATAATTGAAAACAGGAAGCACTGCTGTGTAAGCCTGTGTAAGAAACAGTGAGAAAATAAGTATAAGAAGAAGAAGGAAGCCCTGTTGCCTAAGCTTAGGATGAGTGTCATGCAATGATCTCTGTTTGTAGCTTTTAAAGAAGTGTCTTCAAGAGAGACAGGACAGACTAAAAAGCACCTTTTGGAAGAAGAAGAGTGGTAAGCAAAGAATAGTGGATCATAAATTGTGTTGTTATTTTGATAATATATTAGTCTAAAACTATTTTTTATCACAGGGATGTTAAATGAACTAGTCAGGTCCCTTTGAAGTTACTCTCTGATCATGAGACACATCAAAAGATTCCAAATCAGTATAATGTATTATAATTATTCTAATTATTAAAATTCATGAAAATCCAACACAGTTAATGGCTGCTGAAATGGAGCAAGCTCCAGACACCCACCAAAACCCTCATTAGCTCAGGAATATACTTTTTGCTGTAACAATCACAGCAGGCAAATATGCACAGTATTGTTAATTGAGTCTCACTAAGAAACAGATGGCAAAGCAGCACACAAAACAGGTCTAGCAAAAGAGCAGATTTCTGAATTTATACTCAATTATTCTGAAATTCAGTTCTTTGCTCACTTTTGAAACGCTTTTTGGGAGAAGTTAATAAACAGGATACCCAGACAATGATTACTACAGGAAGCATACTGACCGGTTTCAGAGTAGCGGCCGTGTTAGTCTGTATTTGCAAAAAGAAAAGGAGTACTTGTGGCACCTTAGAGACTAACAAATTTATTTGAGCATAAGCTTTCGTGAGCTACAGCTCACTTCATCGGATGCATATGCTCAAATAAATTTGTTAGTCTCTAAGGTGCCACAAGTATTCCTTTTCTTTTTTTGTTTCACAAACTATAATGGATTGTCATGGACTACTAAACTGATAATGGTGAGAGTCCCATATGATTGTTGTACGTTAATTGAGCGTTAACTTGTATTGTTCCCAATAAGAATGGGATAACCAATGAAATGAAAAAGGCAAGAAATGTTAATCTAATAAAAGGAAATACTTTTTTTTACAAGACACATGGTTAACTTGTAGAATTCACTAACATGAGTAAGGAAGTCCAGGTAAACCCAAGGCTCATCCATAGTCTTTACTTCAACCTGCCAACTCATAGGAAAATGACAAACTGCATTGTCTTCATTAGGATTTTACCTCATGTTAGCTGGTATTAGCTAACACAAGTTAGGAACACAACTTTTTCCCTAGTGAAGAGAAGACCCTGAGAGTATAGAGCAGGGGTGGCCAACCTGCAGCTCCGGAGCCACACACGGCTCTTCAGAAGTTAATATGCGGCTCCTTGTATAGGCACCGACTCTGGGGCTGGACCTATAGGCACCAACTTTCCAATGTGCCAGGGGGTGCTCACTGCTCAACCCCTGGCTCTGCCACAGGCCCGTGCCCCCACTCCACCCCTTCCTGCCGCCCCCCCCCCCCCCCCCAAGCCTGCAGTTCCCTAACTCCTCCCCCCTCCCCGGAGCCTCCTGCATGCCAAGAAACAGCTGATCGGGAGGTGCGGGGAGGGAAGGGGAGGCACTGGTGGGTGGGAGATGCTGAGAGCGGGGTGGGGAGCTGATGGGGGGCTACTGACATATTACTGTGGCTCTTTGGCAATGTACATTGGTAAATTCTGGCTCCTTCTCAGGCTCAGGTTGGCCACCCCTGGTATAGAGGATGAGTATAGCCACTATTTAACACTGGAGTAGGATATTGTATCTGAATAAGCACGTTTCTTACTCCATATACAAAAATAGACAGCCAAAGGACAGTTTTTGTTATTATTGTAATGTATTTTATAGGCCAAATTTTCCACTTAGAAGTGTACAGCTGAACTCAGTTCTGATATTCTGCTCTCTGTAGATGCATGGAACCAATGCATCAGTTGGGACAGCAAAAGTATTGGAGTCACAGTCTGATGGGAGGACCTGAGAGAAGAAATTTGTGTTATGTTTTAACAAAGCAATTTTTTTTAAAATTACCAATACTTAATGTCATAAAGGGATTAAGCCACTTTAGTCTAAGCCTGACCTAACTGGTTTTCATATGTTGTGATACACTGATCACATTTTGTCATGATTATCATCCGACTGCTGCATTTTCAAAAAGTCAAGTTACTATGTGTTAAATCTATGTCATTTATATTACATGATGTGACAGCATGCTATTCTAAATTACATCTGGATATACTGTATCAAGTTATGCTTCAGTAAATTGCAGTGCATCACATCACACACATTACATTGCATTGCAGGTATCAGGTAGTTAGGAAATATTCCTGTCCATCTCCTTCCTTTAACTTAGCAGGTAGAAGTACAATATACCACCAACATAATACTTCTAAAATATTTTTTGGAGAAGGGAATCACTGTGAAGCATCCTGTTATCCAACTTGCTGGCTGAGCGCTCAAGCCAAGGAGAAGGAAAAGAGAGGATTATCTAGTATCAAAAAAAAGAAGAAAACAAATGCATGCACTTCATGAATCTAATGTGTAACACACCACTTTCTGTAGGTCAGCTTTAGAAACTGAAGTAGTCACTAACTTTGTCATTAATCTCAACCTCTGTTTTCATATCAAGGATAGTGCACCTTATACCATTCCCTCCCAACTGATTGTCAGTATCAGGGCTGTCAGACTAAATATGTTTAGTGCCAACTCAAACAAACCTCTAGTAACTCTTCCACAGACAGGCAATACCCTAAGCCTCCAGCCCAGAGAATTCACATCTTAAAACAAACTACACTGTGCTGTGTAGCCCAGAGGACCCAGCAAGAAAATCCCTTGCAGTTCCTCTGTTTCTTTACGGAAGGGAGGGAGATCTTATAGTGCGTTCAAAGGTTCTTATTTTCTGACTGATAGGTTTCATGGGAATGTTGATATAACAGGCACAATTGGGAAGAAAAATATTGCTCTGAATACATGAGAAAAAAATTAGGAGTTAAAGTTCTGGTGTCACAGTGCATTGGCCAATCTGTAAGGATAGCTGGTTTCCTGAAAACCAGCACATCACAGATTTTTCCCTAAGTCATGTGGCTCTGAAATTACTAACAGATACATAATTTTAGCCTCTCATTTCTTCCCGTATTGCTTTAAACCGTGCACATCCATGTGCTAGATTCACACAGTTTCTAAAGCAGATCCCTTTCAGTGACATATCTTCAGGCACCCTGCAGCTTGTGTTAATGAGAAGCATGGGTTTCAAATCAAGGCATCAAAAGAACAATTTTTGCAGAACATTATCCTGTAAGGGGTCTCTAAAGCAGCTTTCCCTCTGAATTTAAACAATCTATGCTACAAACAGAATCTCTCCAGTTAGATTTATGATGTGAGAAGTAACACCATTTTGGAGCCTTTTGAATGAACATAAGAACAGCCATATTCGGGTCAGACTAATGGTCCATCTAGGCCAGTATCCTGTCTCTGACAGTGGACAGTGCCAGATGCTTCAGAGAGAATGAAGAGATCAGGGCAACTTCAAGTACTTTTTTTCCCTCTAACCAAGAGCTCAGTTTAGCTTAGTGTCCAATTTTCATGACAGACTCCAAGAGCATCCATGGCTCAGCTATGGCTAATCCTTAAGTCTGACTCAGAAGCCAAGAATTTCTCTCCTCTGCTCCCATTTCCTGTTCAATTTTGGCAGTCCATGTGGAGCAAGAAATCCCTATAGAATGTGTACTACATATATTATATATAGGGCTATCATTTAATCACAGTTAATGCAAGCGATTAATGCAAAACAAATTAACTAGATTTTTAAAAATAGTCACGATTAACTGCAGTTTTAATCACACTGTTAAACAATAATAGAATACCAATTTAAATATATTATAAATATTTTTGATGCTTTTCTACATTTTCAAATTCAATTACAACACAGAATACAAAGTGTACAGTGATCACTTTATATTACAACAGTGCCATGTGACTGCCTGCCCTTACTTCCAGGTGACATTGTAAATAAGAAGAGGGCAGCATAATCTCCCGTAAATGTAAACAAACTTGTTTGTCTTAGTGACTGGCTGAACAAGAAGTAAGACTGAGTGGACTTGTAGGCTCTAAAGTTTTGCATTGTTTTATTTTAGAGTGCAGTTATGTATCAAAATAATAATAATTCTACATTTGTAAGTTGCATTTTCATGAAAAAGAGATTGCACTACAGTACTTGTATGAGGTGAATTGAAAAATACTATTTCTTTTGTTTATCTTTTTTACAGTGCAAATATATACAATAGAAAATAATAATAAAGTGAACACTATACACTTTGTATTCTGAGTTGTAATTGGAATCAATATATTTGAAAATATAGAAAACATCCAAAATATTTATAATACATTTAAATTAGTATTCTATTACTGTTCAATTAAAATTGTGATTAATCATGACTATTTTTTAAATCTTGTGATTAACTGATTTTTTTTAAAATAATTTGACAGCCCTAATTATATACTATCATCTGGGCACTTAAAACTCCCTCTGTTCTGCAGGGGATTTTCCTGCTCTTCAGGGTGAATTCTGTTGAATAGCACTACATTCTTTAAAACAGAGAAAATCTCCAAGACCATAGCAATTTTAAGGGGCCAAGACTGTAAATCAGCTGAGCAAAGTCACAAAAAATTCTATTGTTTACAAATAATGTGGGCTGGTTCTCAGTGGCATAACCATCCCACAATTCATCATGCATGAAGGATAAAACTGGGGCTGGGTGAAGCAATTACATTAAAATAAGAACCATTCTGAACATTCACCCAATCTCTCTTTTGAGGTTTGAAAAGTATGGCTCGTTGACTAGTTAGTTAATTTAATTTTTATGCCTGTGGTGATCTATCATAAAAAGACTATTTCTGGCCTAGCCAGAAATGGGAGCCACTGAACAGCTCATATGAAGGGGTCTTCCAACGTGCAAACTCCCATTGCACGGACAAACCAGGAGTGATATAGTTGTGTCATGGATGGTCATTGTACCATGCTAGCTAGTTTAGCAGCAAGGCCATTTAAGTACCATAAAAAGGGTCCAGACAGCTCCAACATTTGGAAGAGACAAATAAATATGTAAATCAAATAATCTTTAAAAGGAGGAGAGTCCAAAGTTGTCATACTTTCGAGCAACAGTTGTTTGTAGGACCAGTTGTTACAAATACTGCACTTTCACTTCTCCCTCTATACAACAGAATCTGTGTTTAGCGTTGGACTTCTCTCCCTTTCCCTCCCCAGTCATCTGTAAAAATGGTGGGACAGATTATCAGCTGATGTAAACAATCATAGCTCTGTTAAGGTCAGTGCAACTATATCTGTTCATACAGGTGAGGATTTGGCTCACAGTGTTAGTGTTCACTGGGGCTCTATCAGAGACCAATAGTGCTCAAGCAATCCCATCAGCTTTGATTTCTAATATAGGTAAGTGTTGCAATGCTTTTAGGTACTTTTAGGACTTTGGGTGTCATAATAACCAGTTATGAAGGGTTTCCATGCATCATGCCCCAGCTCATTGCATATCTGCAAAAGAGCCAAAGTGTTTTGTTTCTTGTTTCTGTAGCTATTCTATATTCCAGTGTATGTACTGTGTCTCTGCATCCAGTAGCAAAGGGACAAGCGTCTCCTAGTCCAGTATATTACCATAAGCAAACCAGGAAAAGGTTTTTTGTACTTAGAGTACTAATTTATTTTACTTTCTTCCATATCATTGCTACCCAAGGGGCCTACTCAACAGCTGCTGAAGTCAATTTATTTATTATTAGTGCACACTGGATGAGGCCCTAATGCCAATAAATATGGATCAAGCTGATGACAGTAACCTCTCCAATCTACCCACATCAGTAGGACATGAACGTGAATAGGCAATATCTTTACATAAGCATTTATGAATACAACTATGAAACCAGCAGCAACTCATATGATCATATATTCATTTCCTTCTGCACCCAGGTTGTTCTCAGGAGAAGAAATCTCATTTTTATATACTCACCTTTGACTATGATCACACAATTAGAAATATTTCTCATTCAGAACTAACAAGTGCAAATCTTTGCCTCTGACTCACTTAAAAAGGCCTCACAGCTGTATTCATTATTTAGGGGTCTGCCCCTCTGACAGGTTGCCTCCTTCAAAGACCAAGGGCACAACATGTGTCTTAGGCTCTGTCAGATTCATTGCTTTCAGGTTCAGTTTGGCCCTTAGTCCCACAATCTAGCCTGAATTTGCCTCCTCACCAAGTGCCTGCATGCTGTATGACCCAATTACATATAGTTGGAAACCTCAAACAGTCTTTATGGGTTTTGACAGCACTTCCAAGTGACTCTCTGTCCTGAGTTTATGAGTTATGGTTAGGGATGTGCTCCAGCTCTGAGTTAAATTAGCTTTTAATATAATATATAGATATAAAAATATAGCAACAGTGCAAGACAAATGCTGTATTAATCCAAATTGTATGAGCTAGAATAGCATAGAGGGGGCATAAAGATGTTCTAAAGGAGAATTCCCATGCAAAAAATCCTCAATCCAGTTAATTTTAGAATGAATTCAGAGATGTTCACGACCTCATTTTATAGGCTTCTGTAAATAGAAGGGGTGCAGCACATTTGTCTGAACAGAAAGAGGAGTTCAAATTTTGCTTATTAACCAAACCCCTAAAATCTATACTGAATCTCCATTGGTCATACTAAAATTTCTTCAGATTTCACTGAGGGGAGCCTTTAAACTTTGTACCCAAATAAACCGGATCAAGGATTTAAGGCAATTATGTGTTCATGCAAAAAACAGCACATTTTTGTCAAGATGCCTCATAACTAAATCTGTTTGTGTCACCACATGAATCCAGAAAAATGGCCATTTCTATATGGCCCAACATTTTACCTTCCTGCTCCCCAGGCTGTTTCTCCGTGTATTGCCCACAATGAGAATTTCAGTAAGTTCTGACCACCTGCTCCCAGATGTTTAAAGGCGCAGTATTAGGGCAGCAAGGGGGAGATAATATAATATTAAAAATTACTAATATTGATAATATTAATAATATCTAGTTCTTATAGAGCCCTTTTCATCATTAGATTTCAAAGCATATTATCACCATTTTACAGATGGGGAAACTGAGGTACAGAGAGGAAGTGACTTGCCCCATGTCATCCAGCTGGACAGTGGCAGAGCCAGAAATAGAGCATAAGTCTCCTGAGTCTCAGTCCAGTCAGTCCCCTATTGACTAGGTATGAATGACCTTCTTCAACCTTTACTCAGTGTTAAGGATAAATAATAAAGATAATTAATAGTAAGCCAAACTACTAATGATTATTTGTTCTAGTGACTGCCTTGGCATGTGATCCTGCTCCCACTGAAGTCAATGGCAAACTTTCATTGTCTTCAGTGGGGACAGAATAAAATCCCTGGTTTCCTTCCCCTTCCCCAATAGAAGGACAATAATCACACAAGTTTAATATCTATTTTTCTGCTTTAGAAGTAACATTGAAAAAATATACACAAATGTCACTGTGTATTTCGTTTTCCATTCCTTGACCTGACTTGTGATTTGTCCTTGGAAAACTCAATAAAAGAAAATACAAAAAAATAAGACATAATGGGAGTATGATCAGCCCACAAAGCCTTTCTTGGACTTAGTTTTTGGACATTTTTGTGTTTAAGATATTTTTAAAATTGCATTAACTCAATTGAGAACTGTTTTCCCCCATTCCCTCCTCCCTTCCCTCTTTTCAGACTAATCTATTCAAGTACTTTGGGGACTGCCAATTTGGATCATCCCTCTGACCTTGACAATTGGCAGCTGTGATCAATCACTCATAAAATCCTGCATGTCAGCTAGAAACTAGTTGTGCTTCTTAAGCAAGTCAATCTGTTAAATAGCTTAAGACATAAATCCATGCAAAATATTTTAAAAACAAACCCATTTGATGAAGTCTTGTTTTATGACTCTTTAAACTAAAGATGGAGCAGAAACTCCTCATTCTTATTATCCTGAACTGCTCACAGATACTCCAGAGACATCTTTTGTAGATAGTGGGGAAGATAGCTCACTTTCTGGTGAAATTTACCAAAGCAATCTTGTACATTGGTCCACATTGCCCATCTAACAGTATATGTACTAAGCATAGTAGTTACCAACTTTTTCAGGCAATTGAAACAGTTTATCAGACCTACACCTAATTTATAAGTTCACAATCAGATGCTACAGCCTCCAATTCGTTGTCCATACTATCATCTGCAATCAAGCAGACTTCTCCAAATCGCAGTCTCACAATTAGCCCAGACTCCACTGCAGTTTAGAATGTACAAAACAGAAGCTCATTTAGAAGCCAAAGTGCATGAACTAGTGGGCATATGTAGGGGCAGGAATCACTGTATGGCAGAGAATCACTGCTATCATAGAAAATGGAGGAAAACTTCTCCCTTACTATGTATGTACACTGACTAAGTAAACCAGTAAACAAAGGAGCCAGGCGTTCTAAACTACACTTAGAAAGCCAGGGAAATCTGTAAATCTTACCCTGATTCCTAGGAACTAATTCTGATCTTATTCACCAGGGTGCAAATTAGGAGAAGTAATTCAATGGAAGCCAATGGAGTGAGGCTGCACCTGCTACTGAGGGCAATGGAGTCTCTCACCTTATCCTTATAATGTAAGCTCTTCAGGGCTCTTGTTATAGATCTGTACAGGGCCTAGAACCATACAGAGGCTGAGGTCCTTGGCACTACCACAGTACAAATAATAATACCTTATCTGAAGAAAGCTGAAAAATGGGCTTTTGAGCTCACCCAACTACATGCCTGTTGGCAGGGGCAGGTGTGTCCTCTCTCAACTCCTTTGTATTGAGAGCGAAGTATACTATTTTCATAGGACAGGAAGGTTACTATTGTTAAAATTTCATGCCTAAACCAGTTCCTCAGATAAGTCTGATCCAACGTACCTTCTGACCTAAAATAGCAAAACTCATATTGCCTTCATTGGGATAAAATCAGACTCTAAACTCAAAATGAGGTTGGGCCTATTAATGTCTAGCATTGTTCACATATCTTTTAATCAGTTCTGGATTGTTTTAATAGATTACCTTTTCTCATTTTCTTCCTTATTTGTCTTCAGCAAGTTGATTTATATTTCCTTGAGTAACAAAGCATAATTCATTAAGATGAGAGACTACAAACTCATTGGAACTAATGTGCAAAGCAATGTACCATTCAAAGCAAATGTTAATTTCCTTTCCCCTGAAGAAATGCTTCAGTCTTCCAAACAAACTACCAGTATATCATGGAAAAGAAAATCCAGAAAAGCTATATTACAGACCACAAGAAAGCAGGTAGAACAGAATTTTGGCAGAATCAGCATGGAAACTCATATTCTTCCTAATTATTTCTGTTTTAAAAAATACTGTGTCAAATGATTTCTTGGTCCAGTTTACTTGTTATTAAGATTCTATAAACCAACCACCATCCCCAGATCCTCTTATTAATATAATTTAAATAATGTGTAAAACCTTTGCATATTTAATCTGTCCCATAAAAAGCAAAAAAACCTAGCTCCCTCTCCCTCCCCACTTTGGACAAACCAAAATGAAATAGCAATTTTAAAAGCTCAAGTGTAGAAGCTAATTGTAATCTTTTTAGAAGAAATTAGTCATTTAAGACTTTATCAGGTAGTATGAAATGAGAAAGAATAAGAAAGAAATTAAAGAGGTAGTGAGACACAGAAAGGAAAGGAAGTGAGAGAGGAGAAATAGACAAAATGAGAGGGTCAGCAGTCAAATGCCCACTGAAGTCAATGGAGTCTTTAATGGGCTTTGGATTGTACAAAAATGAGAATCCCACTGGCTTGTACTCAGTACCTACAATAAAATCTGATCACCCAAAAAACCTTGTACAGCATGAGGCTGCCTTGCACATCTTCTGGAACAAGTCCAGATTGCCTCTCCCTGGACTGGATCCAACTCCCACTAAAATCAATGGAAGCTGAGTCAGGTCCCTAGCAAGCATGGGTTTTTTTTTAATTAATTTTTTAAAATTTTATGATATGATAACGTACTGCTTTCTCAGGACTTCCAGAACTGTAAATCACATTGTTACGTTCTGCCTCAACAAGAGAGAGATTTGTTATTGCTAAACTGTCTGTCTGCTTCCTGACACACTAATCTGTTATACAGCCCAACAACAAGACTCTGCCAGTCCTTTTCCTTGCCTGGCAGGTAAGTCTGGGTGCCCCCATTTCCCAACCGCCCTGGAAGAATATCCCTCTATAGTACCCTGCCTGTCACTGGACACTTACAGAATTACCAAGTCAACTGTCTCCAAAGGGAAAGAATACACACTAACCTGCTGGCTCAGCTGAGGATGTACACCTCACTTTAATATAACAGCACTGAGATAAACTTAGAATAAAACAAGAAGTTTATTAATAAAGAATAGAGATTTAAGTGATACTAAGCAGAGATACTAAAAACAGAAAATAGTTACAAAAATATAATCATGCTTCCTAGTGACTAAAACTTAACTCAACCCTGACTAAGATAGTTCTCTTACCTAAAACAGCCTTTCAGCATCACCCTGCCACGTAGTAGGGGATTCACCCTTCAAAGACACAGAAAGCACTGACCTGTTTGTCCCCTAAGTGATGAACAACAAAGGGGTTCTCTCCTCTTCTTCTTCTAGTCCAGTAAGCCTTTGAAATATATTTTCTTTTGAAGTGTATCCCCAGATAAAGTTCTCTTCCCCTGCTGTTTGTGCCCCAGAGAGCTGGCACCATGCTATCTTCCTCACCTTTCTCTCAATTTGCCTTCCTGTTGACTCAGATGCAAAGGTAACTTCCATTGTTTCTGGCCTTAGGCAGACAGGTACATCAACCTTCTTTTGTTTAGGACAAACTTGTTTATCAACTCTGCCTCCAAAACATATTTAAGGAACCTATTTCCAGCACACATGCATAACTCTTTACATACCATCCATACATGTCACGCAATGATATTAATGACTAGTGTATCACCAGCTTTCATTTGATACTTCACATGACACTCTTTATAGATAAATACTATAACAACGTGTTACGAGTTAGAACAGTGGGCCCTCTGCCAGTTGGCATTAAAAAGCTTTTAGGGTCACAGATAGTAAAAATGATTTCCACTCTGAGATTGAAGGGAGGTGTTTTTTTCCACTGTCTCTGCAAAACTCTGTTGTATAAAATAAGAGCTGTGAAGGCAAATTTTAAAGATAGGATGGCATGGGTTCATCCTCATCAAGGCCCAGGATATGGTTTAACAGAGGTTAATGAGGTAATGTGGTGCCCTTGTCCATATGAGAGCTACTATCTGGTAGCCTCAAAGAACGGTGACAGTGTCTTCAGAAGATTGCAAGATAAAAGTCTAACGGAATGTGCAGTTTGGCTGGTGTCTATTCAATATTTTGTTTTGGGTTAGACATAGTTTGGGAAAAGATGAAGTACCAGATTCATATCCAAGTTCGTGCTTCAGAGAAATTTCAAGTTTCTTATTCCAGTTTTTCCTGGATAAAGGTGAGGATGACAGTATTTAACCACTGGTACCACTGGCCAGAGAAATAGCATCTCTCTGTTTTGGAGGTAAACTACTGAGTGGAAAGGTGATAGGTTCAGAATTACAATGGCCTGGTGAAATTTCCTCAGTGTGATGTCCATGGAAGAAAGATTCCAAACCATAGGCGATCTGACAGAAATTCACCAACACTTAAGTATAACAATTTATCTTTCCTAGCATCAAACATTTTACTGTCCTATAAATGAGCAGTTTACTACTGGTAGATGAAACCCATTGCTTCCTGGAGATTAAAACTATTGTTTTTGAGTGTGATAATCCATATTTTTTGTCTTGATATTTTGTCTTGATAATCCATGACAGGGAGATAGGAGATTAGGCAAACCACCTGTCTGCTCTCTGCCTCAGTTTCCTCATCTGTAAAATACAGATTATGGTAATATCTGTCAGTTATTGAAAGAATGATACTTTTCATAACTGGATGTCAGATGTTGGCTTCACAAATCCATATTTAGGCACCTAAATAAGTGGCCTGGTTTGTAAAAGGGCTGAATCCTTGATAGCTCCCACTGACTTCAGTTCTACTAGATATCAGGTAGATTACAGGTTTCAACTTCATTGGAAGCTTGTTCTGGGCTGTCAGGTGCCTAAATATGGGTTAAAACCACCAGCTTTAGGCATCTAGCTTTGAAAAAATTGGTCAATACCTACCTACCTGACAGGGTCATTGTCAAATTTCTTCATGTTTGTAGAATAATCTGAGGGTCAAAACATAATGCAGTATAAGTGCAAAGTATTGGAACTATAAACGTTTTGGGGAAAACATGTTCTGTGATCACTATTATTATTAATTATTAATTATTATTATTATTAAAGTAAAATCCACTATGATCAATGTATGGCTAATCAAAATACATTTTTGGACAATGAGTATCCAAAGTCATGTTCTAATTGGACAGTTGGGTCTTTCCAATGATGTCAGATCCATGAACCAATTCCCAAGGATATATGTCTGGATCTAATTGAGAAGATAAAAAATAAGAAAATCCCTGCAAACTTTGTGATAAATGTGTTTTTAAACCGCATTTAATAAAGGGAAGCATCTAAAGCATTTTTTTTAGAATCAAGATTTCTATAAACCCAATATTTTTCCTTTGTTGCTATAAAAATCCTGAGCCTTCTTCCATACAGAAATTGCTGCAGACATTATTTTGGAAAAACAACAACTGCCAGAAATGACAACTCGGATCAATTTCATTTCACTTGGGATCTTTTGCAAGGGATCCTTTCTTGAGTACTATAATTTACTCTTACAATTTCATCTTTTCCAATCTTATTTACACTCTTGCTTGCTTTAACTTCTTTTTCTGTTTAACTTTTGTAAATAAAACCTATGCCTGTTAAATAATTGTTTTGTCCAAAGGATATATTAAGGGCACAAGAACAATATTAGAAATATTCTTTTCTATTGGGTGTTTATTTTCACAAACCTGCAACATTCAAAATCATCTGCATATTTGTCCATTAAAATTAGAACGAAAAGTTATGTAATCTTTTCTGGTTTACTACTATAGATTACATCAATAAATACAATAAATATTTTAATCAAAAAATGGATGGTCAGGGAAGTTTTTTAACTCTCTGTCACTGTTACAGGGCAAGCTGCACATCTGTCATCTTTCTGATCTCTCAGGGTATGTCTACACAACAACCAGACACCAGTGGCTAGCCTGTGCCAGCTGACTTTGGCTCATGAGGTTTGGACTGCTGGGCTGTTCCACTGCTGTGTATGTTAGAGGGTTTTCTCTTCACCTTCTGCCCTGGTTCTTGTCATGGAGACAGAAAGCAGAAGACCAGAAGTCCGAAGTGCAGGCAATGTGATGTTTATTGGGGTTAGTTTCCAGCAAACATGTGTCCCATAACTCTGACACTGTACAGCCTTGTTTCCCAGTGTTCTGTCTCCTCCATCCTCAGTAGACATAATTATACCTGAAATGCACGCCCGCAGTCCCACTCCTTACAACTTATGGTCATGTTCCATTTTGGAGGGTCGAGAGTCTGGGGTGTTCATCCCACCCCTTTTGTACCCCATGGGAGGGGTAAGGAGTGAGGTTGTGCTACGGTCAGGGCAGGCATTTCTCTGGTCTTTTAGTGTTTTACCTCCTTCCCCGCCAATCTCCTCTTGCCTGTCCTGATTGGTTGCTTGACCTTGCCTTGAGGTAAGGAGTTGAGGCAGTTTTCAAGTGTGCACACATATATTATACTCCCACCAGGCCCAGTAACACTCTAACTACTCTTATCTGTTCTCATTATACTAACAAGCCCTGGCTTAGGCAAAAGCAACATACACAGTATCTTTGTCACATATTAGTAAGGATCCCTTTGTTCACACATATTAATAAGAATATGTATAAGAATAACAATATGCATGTATATGAATAAGAATAAACAGGCAAGCAAAACCCAAAATATCTCAGGCAAAAATACTGGCCGGGATCCTACATTGGCACTAGCACTCCTAACAGTGTAGACTTCCAGGCTCGGGCTGGAGCCTGGGTTCTCGAACCCTGCGACCTAGGGATGTAACTAACCTCTGTCATTGTGGTTTGTTCTCTCTCTCTCACCCTCTCCCCAGAGGAAGAATTGCACCTGCAGTAGAGCATTTTGTTTTGTTTTGGTGAACGTTGCTCTGTGTTTACTTAAGACAAGCGAAGGTCAAAGAACTGTACCTTGCATTTGGAGCAGAAGGTGGTGAGATTTGCCATTGCTTTTAGCCCCGCGAGAAAGCTCTGTCTCCTGCACAGACAAGTTTTACCCTGAAGACAGAATGTGGCTGAGGAATGGAGTTGGCAACTGACTCGCCAACTGTAGTCCTCTTATTGGAGCTTGAGATAGTCTTTTAGATACCCTGCGCCCAGGGTACAGAGCTCTTTGAAGACACTGACTGAGACCTTGAACTTGACTTAGTATAATAGAGAACAGGTTTGAGGTGCAGCTGGGGATAGGGATATTGCTCTAACAGAATATTAAAGACAATAACAGTATCTCATCCATCAACCCTTCATCACTTTTCCTTCCCTCTCCCATCTTCACTTAACTTTTCATTTTGGGAAGCTGAACTGGGAGACCTTCAGCCAATTTCCAGTTCAGCTTTCTAAAGGAATATTTTGAACTGAAATGTAAACAGAATGCTTCTCTGTCATGGCTTTGCACTGCAGCTGAGCTGGGAAAGGAATAGACTTTTTTCTGGAGCCCCAGCAGAAGAGGAAAGGTAGTAGTGCTACATCAAAAGGCCACTTCTTCCTCACTCGGCCTAGCTATGGCACTTTGGAGCATAGGGGAGCAACTAGGTTCCTTTTATTAATTTGTTTACTTTAAAAAGATGATTTGGGAGTCTTCTACTAATATTGTATCTAGTGCTGTTTTCAGAGAAAGCCTGTGAAATGGATGCATCGCTCATGTTAGAACTAAAGTCAACTGCTGTGTGTCTAATTCCCTCTGCGCTACACTGGAAACCGGCCTCTCAATATTTCTAAGTTATCATCTTTATCAATAAGTCAAGTCATTCTCTGTAATTTATTATTATTTTCTAATATTTATAAAAATATAATAGTACATAAAGTTTTAAGAAACATTTAGCATCTCTTTCTGAAATGTCCCTGAGATGGTTAAGACTTTATATTTTTTCCATTGTACTTGATTTGTGAGTTAATATTTACTAAATGGCATACTACTTATTATATTTATTTAATGGCATGATTAATCCTACAATTTTTGCTAAACTGGATTCTGGCACCACATGCTGTGCCATATTAACTTGCAATTACCAAGAATGTTAAATTAGCTGTAGAATGCTTCCACATTACCCCTTAACAGCATAAAACCTAACAACACTCACCAATGTACATGGCATGTATTGCCTTCCAATACCACTGATTTCTCATGACTGCAATGTTCATTCATTAAGAGTATGGATATTTTATTGACAAGTATTGTATACTTACAATATGACTTCTACAGGGCCAGATAACGCTCCTGTGCATTAATGCCCAGGTAGGGGCCAGAAAACTCTCATACTGATCCACAATCTGGTTAGTGAAGTGAATTTTGTTTCACTATGTAAATGAATGCAATAGGCTCGCTATGTTTTATCAGTTTTGGACTCATCAGTATTCCACACCAGAGTCAATTGTAGTCTCAAATTTAGTCATAAATCTAGCAGAAACTAAACATTCGCCCAATACAGACAGACATCTCCCACAATGCACTAGCATTTCAATAGTGTTGATGTTACACTGCAGTGCACATCTCTTGGCACTACAGAAATGGATGAGGACTATGAAGGTATCCAGTTTAGACATATGTTTTCAGTTAGAGTCTTCAAAATAAAGAGCAGATACATGACCATACACCATAGGGTATGGAAATTACACCATTAGAGAAGCATGGCCCAAAGGCCAATCCCAAAACATGCATTCTATTTATACCAGCACAAACCTTTTCTGGAAAAAAACTACAAAAACATCAAGAATACCTGACAGAGTTATATAACTATTGGTTTGAAAATTGACATAGTACAAAGGACTTTACAGAAATGTCCTGCTGGGATATATGGGTAGATATAGAACAAACTGTGTATAGGATTTCATATACACTAGAAACAAAATTGAAGGTTTCTGCATAGCAAAGAGAAGAGCAACATAAAGAGTTTGGAATGTAAATTCATAAAATTGACATTCTATGACTTTTCACTTCACAGTAGCTCCAAACCAATAAGACAGCCCTCACATGAAAAGCGAAGTAGGCAAAAAACTGAGCAAATATTCTTGTGTGTTATTTGTAAAGCTATAAACTAAACCAAGGGTATCAAGGTCAGTTTGAGAGAATGAGTCGGAATTGATATTTCTCCTAGTAACAGAGGGGGAATGTGAATGCTCTGCATACCTCAGTTGTTCTGTCAGGATTTAGAAAAAGGGAGAAAAGACCAATTATAAATCACACAAGTCTAACATTTGATGTAGAGTTTTAGCACTTATTTCTACAACAGCCCTTCTTGGTCTCTTCAGTTGTTCCGTCACTAGTGATAGGATACTATTCTCCAGGTTATGGCCTCTTTTTTTGATCAGCAAGTAGTGACACAGGATAGAGAAGTAAAGATCACGGTAAAAGTGGTAGGAGGATGAACTTGGAAGTCAAGGTTGGTTGATGGAACATAAGAACTTTCAGAGGTTATAGAAATGAGACTCAAAACACTGGTTGCCAATGTCTGAATTCTTATCGGAACTACTTGCCTGTATTACCCTGCAAAACTGAGCTGGCAATCCATGAGAACAAGCACCCAAAGGAGATTTGTGGTACTTGCAGCTTTGGATAGAATTGCCTCTCATGTTATTTCATTAATGGCAGGCTTTGTCCAGTATTTGAAGTGGAAACTCAAGGAAGGGCAGAGAAAATGAAAAAACATATGAGAGTGTTATATTAATGTAGCTATATCTCAAAAGGGTTTTGTTTGAGTTAGGGATGAAGGGATTTTGGGGGCGGTGGGGTGTACCCTTTACCACTCCTTAAATAGCCTTACATAAATGTCAAAAAGACAAAGTGGTTGCAACTTGGAAAAGGGAGAATAAATGAAATGTTAAAATACAGCAGCAAGTTATAGAACAAGTACAATTATGTTTACCGAGGAAGCTTGATGAGTGCCAATGGTTCCATCAAGGATGAGGTTAAAAGGAGATGTGCTTTAGCTACACGAGCTGCACAGAAGTTGATGAAATTATGGTCTGATAAAAACATTACCTTTAGCACCAAAGTGAACATGTATCAAACTAGTGTGCTAATAATATCACTCCATGGTCATGAAGCAGCTGCATTCAAAATGCTGGAGGCAGTAAAGGTGAGAGTTCTTCAGAAGATAGCAGAAGTAAAGTGGAATCATTTTAAGATAAATAAAGAAGGTAGAAGGAAAGCAGGATGTGAAGTCAGGGTACGGGATTGGCTGCAATCAAAAAGATTACGATGGAGGGGACAGTGTAGAAAACAAACAATAACAGGATGCCAAAGAAAATAATGCAAATGCAACCAAAGTCAGTCAGACCTAGAGGCCAACCATGACTAGATGGCAGCGATGTGACCAAGCTGGGCTTAATGGAGGAAGATGCCATCGACAGGAATGGATGGTGCAGCTGCACAGCACACTGACTGTAAAGACGTCTTGGGATGAGAACGAGACGACAAAATGGATTTGGATCATTTCAGCTCCTACTATAGTCAACGAAAGGGCTGCCATTGACTTCAACAGAAGATGGATCATGCCTTTACTGACTACCCTTTGCTCTGGACCCAGAAAAACATTTACACTCAGCCTCAGTACTTTGGTGACATAGGCCAATGCACACATCCCAGGAGCAGTGCATCCCATAGGCCAGTGCACACATCCCAGGGAAGAGCTTTCCCAGTTGTAACTGCTTCCACCTAGGATTAGGCTGTATTTTCAGAGCACATTACAAGATGTCTCTTCACAGAGGCATTTTTCTAACAAATGTGCATGGCCCCAACTCCACTAGAAATATGACATTTATAGTAAAGGGCTAAAAAGGAACAGAAGAGGAAATCCTGTGCTCCCTTTGTGTCAGTCTTTTGGTCTATATCCGTGAGACAATCCTATCTAGAGGCTATGACGCTGGGGCCTTTCGATGATGGGCCCTTACGTGTAATAAGAATGCTCTAAGTGGAACACCCTTTCCTATTTCCAATTGGTTATTTTATAAAATATATTTTCATTAAAGTTTCAATAATTAGACACAAAACACCTATATTATACAAAGTACAAACATCAAGTTTATAAAACAGCCTTTCATGGTATTTTGATCTTTAAACTGTGGTCCCAGCTAGAGTTAAGAAATGCAAATGTGCACCAAAAGGAAAAACAATGAAAAATCATCCATTTCGGAACTCACTAATTTTTACCTAAAACTGTTGGGCTGAAAATGTGGAACGTTTCTCAACTGGCAGGATGGACCGAATTGGCCATTGGCAGAGTGAACATTTACCTATTAAATCTTCAAAGGCCCAGACTCTTTTACCAAACATCTGTAGTACAGTAAATACTATTCAAAAACCTAACAGGCAAAATCTGCACACTAATGCAATTCCACTGAGGTCCCGTGGGTACAGAGTGGCAAACAAGAACACAGTTTGGCCCACAGTGGTGTTGATATTCATTCTTGCGGCAGGGCGAGCTTCACAGATTGGCACCTAACATTTAGAAAGGAAAGGATAACTGCCACAAGTTATCTGTTGCAAAGATGTAAGCATAAAGGCTATTTTCACATTTGTGAGCAGCTATGCTGAAGTCAGGGGAACTATGTGTGTGCTTAAAGTTGTACCTGTGCTTAAGCGCTTTGATGGATCAAGCCAGGCTGCTCAGAATCTTGCAGGAGCAAGTCTTTAATGCCTCCATGCTGGGTGGAGTTTTCATGGATGAGGCACTGTATTTTCCACCAGGGAAAAAAAACCATTCAAACTTCCAAAGATAGTTGAAATGCATGAAACTTATCCCCCTAGGAAGTATTTTAGATATGTTAGCTTTCAAAAAATATAGTAAAAACATATTGCATTTACATTAGAAATGCTATGCTTATTAGCATAATTGTTGTAGAGTTCGTAAACACATGATTAATAGCTCACATTGCTTATTGGTGATGTCACTGAATGCTGTGCATATGTACATACTAGTATAATGCTGAAAAACATGAGCGTAAGGATCATTCCAGGAGAAAACAGTTAAAAGCAACTGTCAAATCTATGAAATACAGGGAAGCTAACTTATTTCCCTCTAATACAAAACCTGGACTGTGTCTTAGAATTCTGTGGCTATTCACTGCCCACTCAGATATCGGGCCCAAGTGTGACACCCAGGTCTTCAAGCAGGGCTGCTTTTAAAATTCATACAGTGTTACAAAACAGAATGAGGTCCGGATTTTCAAAGCCTAATTAGTGTGTGCATTCCTCTGGCTAGTAAGCAGCCATTTGTTTTCCCATGTTTGGGTGGTGTTTTCAGAGGCCCCAAATCCACTCATATTTCATATGAAAATTCAGCCAAAATATACACTTGCAGTAGGTAGCTGAAGGTTTGTGCACAAGCAAAAGCTGTGCTCTGAAAATATTTTCTACATCGTCCTGTGCTGACCTGCACTGTTCACTTCAGGCCTGCTGTGAATAATCTGACATCCACTGTAAATAGGGCTGAAGGGCTTGCATGAACGGTGAGCCTGGCTCATATACTACCTACCAGCATCTCTTCCTACAACAATAAGGCTGAGAGCAGGGAGCTGACCTGGTTCCAGAGCAAACATATTCAGATGCTGACCACAGTCTTTCTGCTGTATGAAACTACTGAACACCTTCCCCACAACAGACCATCCTCCTGCTCACACAAAGGTGGATCCTGGATCCAAGATCCAGGATAACGTCTGAGCCAGGTTCAATGGCAAGGAATCCCATCCTGAAAAGGTGGAGAAAATAAACCAAAAGTGGAGGGACCTCTAGAAACAAGCATCACCAGAACCCCCAATAGCTCAGGGAAGCAGCCCTTTCATCATTGCCTGGTAGACATAAGGTGAAACAGAAGCAGTTTAGCTAAAGTCCCAGATTATGGATGAAGGGTAGTTCAGGGGAGCAGATGGCACACCAGTGCAGATAACAAATGCTTGTGGTGGAAGAAGCAGGTGAGAGTTAATGAGACATAGTATGCCAAGAAAGCAAGAGCTCAGTGAGGACAAAGATGGCAGACCATGTTAGAGCAAATGTGGGGTCAGCCTGGAGATTTTCCACACTCTTAGTTTGGTGACTGATGCAGTATCCTCTCTGCAGTGCCTTAAAGTGGCAAAATCTGAAATCCTATTGTACATTATGTCTTTTTGCCATGACCTTTGAAACTTCATATTCGTTTTTTAAATAACTATTATGGACATTTTTGTTCCACTCCAAGAAGAAGAATATAATATGTTGAGCATGATTTTGACTGATCAATTCATGGGGTCTATATAGGGGAGACCAACAGCTGTAACATCAGCACCAGAAAGTCAAGGGAAAACACCACAAAAGCAAAAATAAAACATCGTCTGTTTAATATGTCCACTCCTTGGCATAGGGCTTCTCTCCTTGGGCCAATTTACAAACAGGCAAACCAAGGATTTTCCTCTCAGTTTGACATAGAGAGTAGAGTCCAGTGACAAACCCAGACAGGGCTTATTTCAGCCAGAGAAATCAAAATAAAGAGAAAAGAAGCACACTTAAAGAAAAAGAGTCCATGTAAATGAGTAAAAGTTTAGCACCCAACCACTAATTAAGTTTATCCTTGTAAATTAGTCAGCTCTACCAAGTATACAAAACATTACGTATTTGTTTGCCTACATGGAGATCATTAATTCCTTAAGGCCAGTGGCTCTCAACCTGCAGCCCACAAACTGGTTGTGACCCAATCAGCACACAGCTGTGGCCCATGTGACATCCTCAAGGCCATACAGGTAGTAAATATATTGTGTGGCTGCGGCCCACAATCACATAGAGAGCTGCAAAAGCTGCCCACAATAGGTTGGTAAATAGGTTGAGAACCACTGCTTTAGACCACGAGGACATAACAGGTGAAATATGAGACCTCATTGGAAATCTAAAGGAAATTATTCTTCGTATCATCATGTGATTGGTGGTTTATAAACAATATAGACTGGCAGAAAGGAAGACAGACAACATTCAGCTCTCAACTATCTCAGCAGAGTTTGAGTCTGACCTTTCCCACAAACTATAAAATAGGTATCCCAGATTATGTTATAAAACCACTAGAAGTGTTCAAGTTAAAATTAGAAAGATTGATAATATGAGCAAATTAGGGTAATTCTAGTGTGATTCAGTTTGCAGGTTCTAGCCTGAACCTTTTCCATACAGTGATCCCATGTTACAACAAAAAAATGCTGCTAGGCACCATTTAATGCTCCTCCCCGGAACCCAATAGGACTGTTTAACACTCCTCCACACCATAGCAGCAGCAGACATACAGCTGTATGCTAAAAGTACATAACACAGTTTCTGATATCTTGGGCTTAATTTAACTGTCACTTATACCGGTGTAAATGAGGAGTAACTGCAATGAAGGCACTGATGTAAGACTAGTCTGAGCAAGTGTAAATCAGGCCCATTTACTTTAGGGATTTTTAATATTCCTCTTGTTTATTCTTTGGCAGAGAGGGGTTCAGTGGAAAAATTCAGGGACACCATGGGGAGAGGTATGACTTTTCTCTAGAGGTGCATATCACAGAGGTGAAAGGTATTCCCAATCAGAAGCTGGTGCCTAACTGAGAAACCCTTCAGCTGTTTGCATGCTACACACAAAGTTTATCTTTAATTAAATAAACTGATAGGCCAAAAAAAGTGGGGGCGGGGATACCAGCCACTAGCTCTTACTTCTCCTATTAGAAACATACGGCATACAAATGTTTCCCATTTCAGAGGGATGAATAAATATCTTTATGCATTGCGCCTGGGAAATAAGTTCTAATACTGAACTTATTTACAGACTGTGTATAATGAAGACCAGATCTGTTTATAAGAGGAAAAAAGGATTGTTTTGTTTTTTTGTTACAAGGAAAATTAAATCAAACTTTGTTGGTCACAGTCTACCGGATGTTGGGCTTGATTTGGGAATGCCTGATGGACAAAAGGTTGCTTGAATTTACAATCTATCCAGGGTACTGATTTCATAATGTGAGGCGTGCATTATATATTTTATGTCTTCTTTTCCTAGGCATACTCCTTCCACACACTCATAATACAAAATTTACCTACCTCTCCTACCAACCTCATACAGGAAATACATATAATTTTTATGATACTTTAATGAGTGTATTTATGGCATGTAAATTATGCACTAGACTCTAAATTAAAATCACCCCCAATTATTTAATTCATGCTCTAAACCAGGTGTACTCCAGAATGGAAAATTAGCTGCCATTTGCACCAGCTAATCTCAACCTTATTCTATTTAATTTTCAATCAATGGATCTGCTCAACCAGATAGCTGCACAATTTGTGTGGCAAACATTCAGAATACAGTGTAAAATCTACAACTATATAAAGCACAGAGACAGAGTCTGAATGGCCACATACATGCTCAACTATATGTAGTGTTATCTTAGCCAGCACTGTTTTTTCCTGATAGGAGATATTTGCCTATTGGCAAATGTAGACATTGTAATAGTACTGTCTAGCTTTCAATCATAATCATTACTCGTCAACTACCCAGTCAGTGTCCTATGTTCCCTAAATGGCAGATTCATTTATTCTTTCCTGGATGTTACGTAGCAGTCAGATCATGGGGAATTCATACAGCTGATCAACAAGAACTTAAAGTCCTTTGCCTTATCCTGGAACATTTCCACTGGACTTTTCCTATAGTAGTACCCATAGTACCATACACCTCAATTTTAATAAATCCACATTAGCATCTTTTCTCAGTTTCTACTTCCTACTCTCCCATCTACTGTACGAAAGGCTTTTTCCTCTTTCTGCTTGTGAACGGTGCCAAATACACAATCTTGGGGACCGAAATCCTCTTTTATTAATAATTGTTAATTTTGTTTGTGGTTGTGGCTGAAGCCTAAATCAGGACTGGGCACTGGACAAATACAAGGGAAGACAAGATTTGAAGAGTTTACAAGACAATATCAGAAGACAAGCGTCATGTGAAGGGTTGGGTAGAGGGATACAATCAAAATGTGTGTAATCATTATATACATCATTTTAAAATAAATTTATTCCTGATTGCTCCTCCACCTAACCTTTCTGAAAGGTGTGTAGAAGAGTGGGGTCTTGAGGAGGAATATGAAGGTAAATAGAATAGTAGCTTTGTGCATCCCTTTGGGGAGGGCATGCCATGCATGGGAAGCAGAAGAGAAGAAACAAGACATATATGTGGTAAAAGTGGAAATATGGATGGTCCAAGCTAGAGTCAGTCACTGAGCAATGTGAAAAGAGACAAGAGCAAGACCAGCTATTAGTGAGGACAAATTTGAACCTGATGCAATGAAAGGGAGAAGCCACTGGAAAGATTCAACTTGTATTATTAATCCACATCACAAGCAGTAGAAGACACTTCCCCACACTACCCACCACTGTGCACAAACATGGACCTTGAAAATATCACTGCTAGCAGTGCAAAGGTGGTCTTTGTCCAGTTAATCCTTGAAAATACCAATCAGGATGCCAGTCATACCAAATGCTGTGCGTGTGCTAAGCCACCTTTTCTGCTGAGCAGCCAGTGTAACTTCCAGACACAAGAAGATGAAGCTCAATAGCACGACAGCCAGCACGATCTAAGATTTAGCACTAGAAATTATCTTCCAGTTGTTGTTTAAAGTTGTTTAAAATTCTTGTGTGTCAAACTCTGCCCTTATTTCCTCCCCACGCAAGTCCGTTGATTTCTACAGGCATGCATGGGAAATAAATCAGGATAGTATTGGCTGTACTGGTAATTTTCTTAAGTTACAACTATGACACTTTGCCCCCATATTCTTCATAGAGATATTGTTATGATGTGAGTATGGCATAATTATGATGTACTTTGTGTGAGATATCATTGGAAAGGTTATGATTTACTGAATATGGTTATCCTATTTGTATGTATGTATCATTTCTGTATCTGAAGTTAGGAATATTGACTATGTATCAATTACAAGTGTGTTTACACTGGGAGAACGCCCACCAGACAGAATGCAATCAATCTAGATGGCTCCCTGAGAGGAAGAGCCATTAGAGAGAACATCAGAAGATGTTTAGCACCCACAGAGAAGCCCTTGAGTTATGGCTGCAGAGTCATGTGATCAAGTTACCTGATACTGGACACCATGATAATGCTAGTATTTTTTTTTCCACTGAGAATAATGGAAGACAAAGGATTCCTGCCATATGTAAAACCTATTTAAGGTAGGGGAACGAGATAATCAGGGGTTGTTCTAGAATCCCCGCCCAGGATGATGGCTGTAAACATCTAAGAAACAAAGACAAGGGCAGGAAAAGGACTGAGCCCAGGCTGGAAAGGTGACTAGCCTGTGAATGAAATATCCCAAGTTTTAAGCTGCAGGCTAGTGCAGCTGCCCTTCAAGAATCTCTGCAATCTGCCTAAAACAACATTTAGGGTGAGAATGTGCTACTTGTAACCAGTATTTTAAGCTTAAATTGTGTTTGTTTTATTTGTTAAGTAATCTGCTTTGATCTGTTTGCTATCCCTTATAATCACTTAAAATTTATCTTTTGTAGTTAAACTTGCTTTTGTTTTCTCTAAAACCAGTTTGTGGAATTCAGAAGTGGGGGTGGAGGGGAAAAAGCTGTGCATATCTTCCTCCACAATGAGGGAGGGGGCGAATTTCACTGAGCTTATGCTGTATAGTTCTCTGTGCAGCGCAAGACGATACAATTTTGGGTTTACACTCCACAGGGGGTGTGCACTTGAGTGCTGGGCAATTCCCTAGCTGAGCTTCCCTATGCAGAGCTGATCTCAGCATCTGTGTGAAACTGTAGCTGGGTGTGTTCCTACCTGTGTATGAGCTAGGAAAGTGCAGTCTGGAGCCTGTGGGAGGGCTTGGCTGGCTTACCTCAGCAGTACAGTGAAAGGGGAACCCAGGCTGGTAGGACAGGCAGGCTCAGTGGTACCCCAGTTTCAAGTGACACCCCCAGGGGAACTTGTCACAACAACCAGCCCTGTATTTTGTGTGTGTGTGTGTCTCTCTTTCCTTAGACCATGGTCCTATGAATCACTTTCCTCTTGTAGGGATATGATCGAAATGTCTAATGGGTTTATGCAAAACCTGTAACAAGGCTAATGATTCTGTGAGCTAAACCTGAGACTCTGTTGCATTCTGGAAAGCAGGAATTGCTTTAAAGCTGAGCATTGCTCTAAGAGCCATTACTTTTAGACTGGAAAACTGTCACCCTGCGAGGTGGTTGGAAAGGAACAGAGGTGAACATCTTATGCTTCTCCATACAACCATTCATTTAAAAATGTTAATATTACATGAAAAGCGGTTTCTTGGGAGTCCTGGGGAGGGGGCTATTTGGCTGGTTTTTGTAAGGGGAGGGATGGAGAGACTTGGATTGTTTCCTCAAGAAATAAAGCATGGGAGAGGAGGAAACCTTTGCTGATTTTACACTGATTTGGAGTCAATGTGTAATTTTCATCATCACTAAAGTTGGCCCCATGTTTGTACAGCAATGAACAAAGTAAATGCTTAATAAAAAACAATAATCATGTTATTTTTCACACAACAATGTTCATGCTGTATAAAATACATACAATAAACTCACTGCAACCACATTCAGGGCCACACATCATGGGCCTGACTGTGTGCTCACATCATTGTGAATCAGGAGGAATTCCACTGAAGTTGCTGAGCTTACATAAGTGTACAATCAGAACAAGTGAGATCAAAATGAGGCCCTGTGTATCTTCTGAAACTTTGTAACCCTATTCAGACTAAGGCCCTGATCCTGAAAACCCTTATACACAAGCTTCCCCTTGAGCACTTGAAGTCAATGCAAGTATTCACAAATCATGTGTGTAAATGTTGTGGCATAGGGCCTAAAATATTTAAATTCTCAAAATAATAAAAAAAAATACCAGCGCAAAAGGTGTGTTTTTAAGCAGAAACTTTGATCTCTGTATTGCAATAGTTAGCTCACGCACACACATCCACAAGCACCTCTTATGTAACTAGTGCATATAGAAATCTGCATGACAGAGAAAGCTGTGACTGTGTGGGGGAGGTTATTTCTTTAGTAGAATATTTGATTTACTACATGTATCTTGTACAAACATTTCCTTTAAACAATTATAATTTTGCTTGTATTATTTTAAGTTTCAGCTGTTGCTGTTCAGACTCTTGCTTATAATTATTCTTTAAAACTGTCATATGTTCTTTATCAGAGATAATTTTGTTAGTTAAGAAATGGAGTCATAATTTGAAAACCTGATGCTGAAAACATCATTTCCTGTAATAGAAGACATGACACACCCATTAGTACACGAGTAGGAATATTCAACACATTTGGACATTGTGCCAGGAAAGGAATAGATTTGATCTTGGCTCATTGACCAGATCCTAATAACTTTCTTGGCAAACAGAGCAGATTAATTTATCTAAATTAGTTGTTTCTAAACTGTAATGGCACTAAATATTTTATCTTACTGGCAATGGGTACTGATGCTTTGAACATTAAATCAAATGCTGTAGCAGATTTAACAAGCAGAATAGCCTTACATAAACACACCCAAACCACCTGCCCCTAAATTATATGCCATATGCTTTCAGACAGCCAAGGGCTTCAACCAATCCCATCCCATCCTGTTGTTTCTGTAGGGTTACAGCACAAGTGGAATGTAGCCCATTCACCTCTGCCACTCCAGGGAACCTAGTTTAAAGTTCACATTTTTTAAAAAAAGTACATTAAAAGTAAATATACAACAGGGAGTTTGTTGGAGTTCTTTGACCCTTTGTAAACCTGACTTATTCCTGTGCTAAATGTAGTGCTGAGCTATACAGACTGGGTGTATTCTCAAAGACTGAGATGCTAAATTACTGCCAAAGTGTGTGACCGGAGCTGTCCTTGGTTGACCTTGGGTGCAGCTCCAGAGGGAACTTTAAGTAACATTTAAAGGCAAAGCTGGTAACCCAGTATAAATATTATTGCATTACAAGCTAGAAGCCTATAAATCCCCTACTATTTTTTGAATTCCCACAAGAGAATAGATGTTAGGTTCCATATGGAGGGGGCATATCATGTGATCTAAAAAAGCTATAGACCTCTTTGGACTTTACTACTTTATGTCTTCATATCTATAAACTATGAAAAGCTATAAAGGTTACATTCCTTCCTACTACTTGCTACTTTGTGAAAACCAAACTGAAAGTGTAGCTGCCCAAAACTCTGTCATGTGCATTTTATTCTGGGCACTCTCTTTCTTCTTCCTTAGAAAATTGAATCCCCAGATGTGTCTGACTAAATAACGGAGGGGGCTGAGTTGTCTCATTTTTCTGTCAAAGAACCAGAAACAATGACTGTGTAAAGACAGTAAGAAGAGTTTTTGTTTTAATTCTACAAACCACACTGAACACTACCTGGAACTGGACTCCAAAGAACATTCCTTCAGCTGCTTTCATATATTATAAAGCATAAAGTTAACCTGGACATGCTATTTACTTTTGTTTTAGTTTATAATGGTTTTAATTCATACAATTACACTTTTCTTGATTAATCTCAGTAGATTCACACACACTGTATCTGTAACTTTTGGGGCAACTGAGCTAAAAATATCAAAATCCTTTCATTTTCTTCTTTTCTTTTTTCTCTTAGATACTATAATAAAATCAAATAATAAAAGGATCAAAACAATAGTACCCTTCTTGGGTACCCTCAGAAAATACTTTTCTCCATTTAAAAAACAAACCAAATAAAAGAACTTTTTCTGATTTCATTCATGTCATCTTTCAGTCTTAAAACAAACTTTACAAAATGCCAGATTAGCTATTCTTTTTTTCCCCTCAATTCAGTATTCTCTTTTGAAATCTAATTCACAAGACAGCAACATATTGGAACACTGGGAATCAGAATAAAATATTTACCATTAGCATGTTTCTCTCTGCTTAACTAATCATTAGTTCTGCAAGATGCTGGATGGGCAGCCCTAGAAAGTGAGGTCCTCTCTGTACAAGAAGAGAGAGCAAGCTTCTTCATTCTCCCCCACCAATGTGTCTTAACTGGGACCTTGAGACTGAATTAATCCCAATTCAATTCTTGGCCTCCCTATGGAGTCTACCACCAATGGATATGTCTACATTGCAACAAAATACCTGCAAGTGGCCATGTCCACGGACTCAGGCTCTGGATCTATAAAACTGCATTGTAGACATTAGGGCTCAGGCTGGACCGTGTGGGGGGTTCCCAGAGCCCAGTCTCCAGCCCAAGCCTGAACTTCTACACCGCAATTTTGTAGCCCCACAGCCCAAGTCAGCTGGCACAGCCATTTGCAGGTGTTTTGCTGCAAAGTAGACTATCTAATGTTACCAGTTAGTGCCAAGTGTGGTGGCATTTTTTGTGATGTGGACACATGTCCTCCAGCAACTGGACTGAGAAAACCAAACTAGTTTTACCATAGGTAACAGATGGGCTGTCAGAGGATATTTGATTACCATCAAGATGGATTTGACCAAACAGTGCAAAGATCTAAATTTCTTTTCAGTTCCCTAAATCTTTTAGTTTCTCTCACAGTCACTCCTGCTTTAATGAAAGATAGAAGACCTGATTCAATTCTCACACAAGTCTTTATATTCATGTAACCCAATTGACAAAAATGGATTTACTCCTGATTTTATGTTGCTATGAGAAGAGAATGAGATTCAGCAACTGTAGCCTACAGAATACACTCTGTCTGTAGAAATGGTTTGCTACTTGTACAATTGGATTTCCAAGAGCAAATGGCAGCTTATTTTATTACAGTAACACCTAGAGATCCCAACTGAGATTGAGGCCCCAAGATGCTAGTTCTAAACATGTACAAAGTAAGAGTGTCCCTGCCCTGAAGATTTTACAATCTAGACAAGGCCAACAAATGGTAGGAGATAGCAAATTTGCTGTCCCCATTTTACAGATGAGGAACTGAGGCACAGAGAACTCAAGTCTCTGTGCCTCAGTTCCTCATCTGTAAAATGGGGACAGCACATCAAGGTCTACTCAAGGTCCCATAGGCAGTGTGTGGCAGAGTCAGAAATTGAACCCAGATCTTGTGAGACACAGACAAGGGCCTTAATCTTAAGGGCTTGTGTTTGTTCTACTGTCCAGAGATTCTGCTCTGTCATTCATAATGCCATTCCTTTTGCTGTGAGCACTGAGGGAATTAACTGCAAACATTAAATATAAAGAGAAGGAATTATGCCCTTCCTGAGTTTAACTTTATCCTTTATAAAAAAATTTAAAGCACTTTTGAACTTTTAATAGTAATAAAGTTATCAGTATGTGACTCTCCCTCACTGATTTCCTGCTTTCTCACTCCTGCTTCAAAGCTGGCCATTTTAAATTATTTGCCTACACCCACTCAGACTCTATTGAGTCTGCACCAAAGAATAATATAAAAAGCCTAAAGGTGGCTTACAGATACTGCAATGCTTAAACTTAATGCTTAAACTTAAATATTAGAAGCTGGTAATAAAATGAGCTGAAGGATCCTTCACTGAAAAGCAGATGAAAGTAATAAAAAGGGGCAAGTAACTGAATGTGAAAACTTGTGTGTTCTTTAATGTGCCAGATCTAGGTGGGGGGTCAAGGAGGCAGTGTGGAATGGGAGCATAGATCAGGTGTACCTACTGTGGAGCAGACAGAGGACAGAGCTCCAGCTCATTCTTCTGTGAAGCCCAACAGTGCTCTAGCTACTCCTCCATCCCCTCCTTTGGAGCTCTGCAGGAACCCCAATGTAGGGAGAAGGAGAAACTGCATTAATCCAGGCTGGAATTTTGAAAAACCACTGAGTTTTGACCTAACTCTGCTTGTATTGAGTTCAATGGGATCAATGGGAGTTAGGTCATTGCTGAGTGCTTTTGAAAATCCTTCTGTAACGTTTAGGTTAAGAAATCATGCTATCAGAAATTAAGGAATTTCAATAGTAAATACTCAGCCTACATGGTTGCCACCTTGAGCATATGCCCTAAAACATTTTTTTAATAATTTGTCAAAAGCTATAATCCAAACTGGATTTGGCTGTACCTACAGTTCTCACAGCATATGGATTTATACTGCATCGCTGTAGGGCCCGTATTTGTGACCATTTTGTGTAAAATAGCATTAAATTTGGATCAAATGCAACAGCCCTTGTAAAAAGGGACAGTTGAGAAGTACCGTTGGCACAGAGGCAGCTTCACTACAGTAAACATTAGCTGTTTTCTGTCTATTTTCTTTCTACAATCACAGCCACTTCTGTCCCCCTTCCATGTATTTTGAAAAAAAGTTGGAGGCAAGATTGCAGGACATAAGAGGAGCTGTTACATAAACAAAATCAGGCTTTCACATTCAAAGAGACTCATACCTAGGACTAAGCTAACAGTTGAGTTCTAAATCCAAATGCCCCCACTGCCCAATACTTAGCATTCAGGGGTGGTCGAGTTTGTAACTGAGCGACCTCGCCATGGTGCAGCAAGAATTCAGGGATTTATTGTATGCTATTGGCATTCATCAAGTCCTTTTTGGTGCTCTATATCTCAAAGTGCTTTACAGAGCAATTAACTACATATTGTACCTACAGCACAGTTCCACTGAGGCCATTTAGAGCAGTTTTCATGCCCTTACCAGAACCTAACCCTTAATTCTCACATGATTAAAGAATAGTTAGGAATTCTGAAATCCAAAGCTAAACGCAGAACAAGGGAACACCATGCCCTCTTTTTAATATAGATTTGTTTTATATATTTCACTATATAGACATTAAAATACGCTTTCAAAAGTGTCCATCCAAAGCTTTACCTGCAACTGGCACATTATATATAATTGGCCAATTTTAAAAGCAATGGCTTCCTTTCTTTTGTTGCCATAGTTTGTGGAGTGCAAATCATTGTGGACACAATTTTGTATCCATGACTATTTATAGGTACAGTTTAGTCCCTTAGCTGTCTAAAGCTTGGGGAGAGGGTTGGGCTTCACAGTCCAAGCTCCAGCTGAAGATGGAACATCTACACAGCTATTTTTAGCAGCCTA
Organism: Chelonia mydas; assembly: GCF_015237465.2. Classification (NCBI taxonomy): domain Eukaryota; kingdom Metazoa; phylum Chordata; order Testudines; family Cheloniidae; genus Chelonia; species Chelonia mydas. Next base: position 44,741,630 of record NC_057852.1, read on the forward strand.
GCATGAGCTCCACAGCCCAGGGCTCCGAAACTCGCCCTGTTGGGCTCTGAAACTTGCTGCAATGGCGGACAGAGGATGCGGATGGGTATGAAGTATAGCTATATCCCCAGGTGCAGTCCTTAGACATCTAAATGACCTAAAATGTACACAGAAATAACTACGCCCATACAATTTAAGAAACAAAGGTCTAGTTAAGGCCAGGCTATAAATCAGGTCCTAAATACTGGGGCTATCAATTAATCACAGTTAACTCAAGTGATTAATGCAAAACAAATTAACTAGATCAAATAAAATAATTGTGATTAGTTGCAGTTTTAGTTGCTCTGTCAAACAACAACAGAATACAGATTTACATTGATTATAAATATTTTTGGATGTTTTTCTACAGTTTTCAGTTGACCTCAGACAAGTACTACAATGCAACCTCTTTATCGTGAAAGTGCAACTGACAAATGTAGAATTATTTTTTAACATAACTGCACTCAGAAACAAAACAACGTATAACTATAGAGACTACAAGTCCACTCAGTCCAACTTCTTGTTCAGTCAGTCACTTTTGACAAGCAAGTTTGTTAGCATTTACAGGAGATAATGCTGCCTGTTTATTTAAAATGTCACCTGAAAGTCAGAACAGGCATTCATATGACAGTGTTATAGCCAGCATTGCAAAGTATTTACATGCTAGATATGCTAAACATTCATATATAAATATTTATACCCATTCATGCTTTGCAGCTGACAAATGTAGAATGTTTTGTTTTTTAATGCAGTTATGTTAAAAAGATAAATGTAAAACTTTAGAGCCTACAAGTCACTTTCACAATAAAGAAATTGTGAGTACACGATAAAGTACTTGCATAAGGTCAATTGAAAAATACTATTTTTTTTTTACAGTGCAAATATTTGTAATAAAAATTACATTAAGTGGGCTCTGTACACTTGTATTCTGTGTTAACTGAAAATATATCTGAGAATATAGAAAAATATCCAAAAATATTTATAATAAATGTAAAGTGGTATTCTATTAACAGTGCAATTAAAACTGCAATTAATGACAACTATTTTTTTAAATCTCGCGATTGATTGTGATTTTTTTAATCATTTGACAGTCCTACTAAATACATGTACATTTCTGTTGCGCTTAGTCTGAACTAACGGAAGGAGAAAGAAAGAGCGGAAGAAAAAAAGACAGACATCAATTTTGAGCAAGAACAAATTTTTTAACTAGATTATTTTTTAACTGGATAATTTGTCATGGGACAGCAGCAGCTGAAATGACTACTACTGAAACCCAACCCAATGCTTTTTCAGGGTCTGTCTGCCTGTGGGAGATGTACAGAGTTTTCTGTCCTTGGCCCCCCTTTTCTTCTTCCTTTACACCCATCCCATCTTAGTTTCTTGTGTCATTTCTGTGTTGAAAATTCACATTTATACTTCTCCACACCTGCCTGTCCTTCCCTAATTGTGTGACATACCATCTTGGATCGCCCACCCACAGCTTGACGTCAACATACCTAAAACTCAGCTAGTTATTTTTCCTCCTAAACTCTCCCCTTTTCCTCATTTTCTCTATGGCTGTTGACAGTAATACCCTTCTCCTGCTATCTAGAACTCATAATCTTGAGTATCTCTTTTAACTATTCCTCTCCTTCTCCTCACTCATCTAGGTAGTCTGTATATTTTGTCACTTTTCAAAAATATAACCCTTTTTCTCCATCTCAACAGATAAACCAGTCATCCATGCCTTGTCATCTCCAGCCCTGACCACTGTAATCTCCGTCTCTCTGAAGTCACACATTACCCTCTCATCAATTCAAAATGCTGCAACCAAAATTCTCTTCCTTGGACATAAATTACATCATGTCATTCCTTTCTCTGGATTGTTCAACTGGCTTCTTCTTGCCCACCAACTCTAGTTTAAACATCTCATCCTCCTCTTCAATTCATATTCCACACATATTGTCTCCTATACCATTCCCACCTTGTCACTTCTTTCCAGTGATGTCTGCCTCTGCACCACTTTGTTTTTCTCTCCCACTCCTGTCTTCATGCCTCCTTTTGTGCTGGCCCTGTGCACGGAACAACCACACTATCCCAGTCCTCAAAGTTCTATTCTTTCAATTCCTTCCCAAAGACTCACTATTTCTGAAAATCCCACAAGTATACACAAATAAAAAATAATAAATTAAGGGATTAAACATATCTAAAGTAACTCCTTTCTTTGGATCGCCCTGTGCAACTTGTCTTTCTGTGACTGTCTGTAAGCTAGACTGCAAACCCTCCAGGGCAGGTACCGTCTTGCTATCTGTGCTTTGTACAGAGCGCCAAGTACGTTGTCATTACTTGACAAATGATAACTCTGTCTCCACAGAATCCTCTTCCCACTCTCTAGCTGACCAGTGACAAGAGCATAACAGCAGGACTTCTGCCCATCAGCTAAACAACATAACCCAGAAAACCAAGCCAAGCATCCTGAAAAAACTTCATTGCACTCTCCGCCTGCTGCTTGAAACAAGAGACAGATACAGGAAGGGAGGACTTCTAAGAAACACTGCCAATATAAAATCCTCATTCCCTCTTCTCCCCATCTTAATTACTTGGGGGGAAATGTGATAGCCTGTTCTCTCCTATACCCTATTCTGGACATGGGTTCCATTCTCCTGGGGTGGAGGATTATATATACACACCATCATACCTCTTTGCTCAGAAATCTGCCTAATGTGTGTATATCATACTATTTCAACAGCTTTCCTGTTATCAGTGCACATCTCATTCTGCCTGGAGCAGGTACAATGAACAGCACCCTCAGGCCAATCAGATACACAGGTGGAAGCTCATGAGAGCCAAAATTAGGACAGCGAAGAGCCAAATGAGACTCATAAGTCACAGGTTGAAGGTCACTGCTCAACTGGGCACACTATCAATTACTTACTATAGATACATATTAGTCCTCCAACAATCTTCATACAGGATGGAAGTTCTGTAATTCTTAGTCTCTAGCGCTACTTTATCTCCCTGTTTTTGGAACAGTGTATAATACTGAAGTTTCTTCCCAACTTGCAAGGTGATTAATCTTCAAGGGATGTCAGGTTTTGGGTTGGGCACAGGGAAGCTAAATAGCCCAGTTATCTATTAGACCCTGAAAGAACACTAATATTTTAACATTTCAGTCTCAGTTACAGGGAACAGTGGCATCCAAAAGTCTTTCCTATAAACCCATTCCCACTCAATTTCATTTGGTAACTTTTCCTCTTCACCCATTAAATCAGGTCATTCTGCCTTCCCAATGCCACTGCCCATGACTAATAATAATCACTACCATGTTTTGCTAGAAGTTCAGAAACTTCTACCCAAAGAGGGATGAGTGGCTTCCTTTATTGTTCAAGTAGCACTTTTAATATGCCAAGACTTTGGGGATTCCGATACATCGACACATCAAACTCACCTTAATAGGGGTAGGGCTCTGAGAAAGCAAAGCTCCAGTTACCTTTCCCCTAGATTTGTGACTGTGAAAGTGCAAAGGTGGCAGCCCAGACAGATGTAGAAGGAAACGGATAGCCCAGCTGTGAAAAGGAACAGAAAGAGGTATTGTTAATGTATTCATTTGGTTTTTTTAAACAAAAGTATTATTTGGTATGAAGACAGATTGCATGCTCACTCTCTGAATCAATGACCAGTATTCAATCACTGAACTGTGCTAGCTTGTTTTCAGACATATAACTAAGAAAACATTTTGTGGAGCCAAAAATACAGTAAAGTTGACAGAACCCCAACAGTGTGTGTGGTCCCCACAATGAGAGAACTCTTCATCTCAGGAGCTAGTATATCAGTTTGATGTTTAGCTAAGATGTATACAGTTCCAGCAGGTGTAATAAATGTCAAGTAGACAAGCATAAGTAGTGCTGCCCTCTTGCTGTCTTGCCTGCCTGGCTAGTATTTTATAAGTAGAATTCATCAACAGTTTTTCTGAGCAGAGGAATTTCTCACTCGGTCTGTCAGTCCCATCCACAAAGGTTCTCCCTAACACCATGCAAACACACATACAAATGTTGACCTCCAGGGCAGGAAATCTTCTGAAATCAATGACAGACCTGTTTAATTATTATGATTGTTATTTATTTGCATAGCACTGCAGTGTGCAAATTGTTTCACAGGTATTTATAAAGACACAGTCCCTGCCCCCAGAGACTTGACAGTCTACAGAGGCATCCAAAGAGAACCCCTGACTGGTCTGTAGTAAAGGGGCTTGTGTTTGCTCTGTAAAGGATATCTGTGAGAGAGCTCCTGCACCCTTAATGTTTACAGAATAAAAGAATAATCATTAGATCCTTGCTTGCTAAGTCTCATTTTGCTTATTCTATGATGAAAATTCAGTATACATTTAACCTGCATTTATTTCGTTTTCCAGTAAACAAGGAATTGATGCACTGACTCAGAAAACCTTGAACTTGGAGGAAAGATCATGTGTTATTTCAAACTAAATGAAGCGTGAAAAGTTTAGTTTGGTGGTGATCTCTCAATAGAATCTTATATGGTTGAATTTTCCATAAAGTAATAAACAGTCACTGAAATGGGTTTGTATTCAGACACACTTGGCTCAGCAAGCTGTGGTTTAGCCCCATAGGTAAGCTCAGGTTTGACGTGGGTTAATATAAAATACTCCTTGACGACTTATTGCGGTAGCTGAAATCTTATGCTTGGTGAACCAGTAAGAGGGTTCAGATCCAATTCTTCCACAATTCCTGAAACTGGAACAGGCCTGGTCAGTCAGTGCCCTACTTCATCAATCCTGTGAGGCTGATCGGTCTGAGTTTCACTAAGAAAACAGAGTAAGGGAGTCCTGAGACACACAGACGTAACATAAATAAAAAAAAAAATACATTCACGTTTCCAACTGTCCACACATTCTGAAGCAAGTTGCACCTATGTTATATTACTCAGCATGTGGTTTCAATTGTAACAACAATGCACATTTGTTCGACTACATGCTGGCTGCTAACTACACTACTAGCTGTGTTTAAATATGGCATGGCCTATGACTGACTCCCTTTCAGGGGTCAAGTGTCTGGCATGCGCTTGCTATGTTATGGTCAATATAATCTTATAGATTACCCAAGCACAGATCTAGACTCTTTGATGTCATGAAGGCTTATGTATACACAGTATATATACACTGTGTATATACCTTTAGGGAGGGAGAAGGGGAAAGGAAAAAGAAAGCTTGATGTCCCTATAGGCCTTTCCAGCATTTGTCGTTCCCTTTTCATTTGGATTTACTTGAAACTGTCTTTCCCATAAAGAATTAAATAACATTCCCCACCACTCACCAAAACGAGTTGATCACCTCTTAACTGGTGTTCACAAGGAGACTTTTCTTCTTTTATACCACTGACATGTTGCCTTTCTCTGCAGGAAAGCTGACGACTAATGTTACACCATGGAATTTCACAGCAATATTTGATAGTACTTAGTCTCTATCAAAACATTTATGTTCATGGCTTTCAGTGTTCCAGACTCATGGATTTATGACATGGCCTTTTTTTTTTTTTTTGCTTTTAGTTGCTGCACAAGTGGAGAGATAAAAGTGTAAAAAGAATTAAACATCCTTTGATAAAGCATACCCTATTTTACAACTGCCATGGATTATTTAACAATAAAAAGGGGCTGTATCCATCAGTCTACTGGAAAAAGAAATTGATCCCTGCCATACATCTTGGATGTGCTTTATTCTTCTTTTGAGCCATTTTGCTTTTTAATTGTTAATATATTAGTGCTGCCTGTCACTTCCCAATATTAGAGCCTGTTCTCAGTTGTTTATAACTTTGTGAAAATTAACTATTTGGGCTGAAATTTTACATTCCTGATTCAGGGTGGCTTTTTTTTTAAAAAAAAATTTCAAACCAAATGGCTCAGCCACTTCCAGGTACAATATGTTGTTTTGCCCAGAGGTCTTTGAAATGCTGTAGCACCGACAAAGCTCATTTGCACATGCTCAGTAAAGACTTTTTAGAGTTCACCAGCTAAAATAATACATGATTATGTAATAAAAGCCTTCATTCATATTGCATACACACAAGGAGGCCAAAATTACATTCCAGAGGCAACCTTCATTCTGACATTTCCGAACTTTTGAGCGCTTGACTTCACAACCTTAATAATGTTCTTTTAATGTACCTTTCTATGTATAATTAAACAAATAGAGAAGACTAGCAGTTTGGGACACATTTGTTTCTTTTGCTTCTGGAAAAGACCTTTAAATACATTTCTCCAATCCATGTGACAAAAAAACCCGAGCTTGGAAAAAGCTACCAGCAAGATCAGAATTTTAATGAGGCCATTAAAAGCTGCAAGAAAAAAAACAAAAACAAAAAGCTATTTAAAGATTTTACATCCATCTCCACCGTAAAATATGCCATCCTGTTCCTCCTACCCTCCAGGCTATGGGGCATCTACAGGCTGCCACATGGAGCCACGTCTTGCAACCACACCCGAGACTTTCATGGTGCGACTTCGGTCACAGAAAAAGATGGTCCTAAGCATAATGAATAAGGGCTCTGTTTTGTGTTAAACTATAGATCAAAGCTTTCCAGTGAAAGTCCCCAAAAAGAAGGATAGGTTTAAAGGTTTATCTGCCCCCCAAAGAATGTTCTCTCCACAGCAAAGTCAAGTGTTTTCTATAGACATCAGTGTACAGAACCGTCAACAAAATGTGAGCTCTTCGTATGCTAGAATATCAGTCCACAGCTGAAAGAGTGTAAACCTGAATTATGATGGGACCCAGAGAGCATCCCCACAAACACACTGGGTGAAGAAAGTAGGATTTGTTTAGTATTGGTTTCCTCAGAGTTTCCCCTAGGTATACTCAGTTTACATTTTCTAATTCAGTTTGTCCCCTTTCAAAGTCTTTGAGAGTTTGCAGGTCTTCTTGCAAAAATAAAAAAAATTAAGACACTGTGGAAAAGGACAACGACCAAATCACTATAACTTGGTAGACATGTTTTATTACATATCACCAATAAACTGAATAAGACGGATCTGCTAAGTACAGGAATGCGGTGGTTGTCATCACTATCTTCCTTCAGAGCTCACTGGGCACTCACTGCTTACATACTGAATATAGGGGCTAGGAGCTAATATTTTACAGCCAGAGTAACAAGCTAAAGGTGAGTAGCTGATAGGAACAGAAGTGGCATGAGGTAGACTCCTTTACTGTTTTTGGAAGTTGAACAGTAGCCATTCACTGACAGATCTTGGTCCATCTAGAAATAGGGTCATTTATTGAAGCAGAGAGCATTTGAAATAGCCCAGAGTTCCCATCATACTCTCTAACTATTTGGTTTCTGATATACTATGCCCCTCATCGCAGTATCAGAACTTCCATTGAAGCGAATTACTCAGCAGTTTTGAAAATCAAGCCATTATTTAAGTGGCCAAATACTGTGACAAAGTGCCTGCTCTACCTTGGTGGGTCTTGCGCTTATTGGCGGATCTGCTCGTCTTGGAGCTTCACGGCAGCCCTCAGCTTGGCCATTTTTCTAAATTCACAGTCCAGGTTGACTCCTCCTGTGTATGACCAGGAGTTGGGAGGATTTGGGGGGAATCCGGGCCCACCCTCTACTCTGGGTTCCAGCCCAGGGCCCTGTGGAATGCAGCTGTCTAGAGTGCCTCCTGGAACAGCTGTGCGACAGCTACAGCTCCCTGGGCTACTTCTCCATGGCCTCCTCCCAACACCTTCTTTATCCTCACCATAGGACCTTCCTCCTGGTCTCTGATAATGCTTGGACACCTCAGTCCTCCAACAGTCTGCGTTCTCACTCTTGTGCCTCTTGCTCCCAGCTCCTCACACGCACACACCAAATTGAAGTGAGCTCCTTTTTAAAACCCAGGTGCCCTGATTAGCCTGCCTTAATTGATTCTAGCAGCTTCTTGATTGGCTGCAGGTGTTCTAATCAGCCTGTCTTAATTGTCTCCAGAAGGTTCCTGATTGTTCTGGAACCTTCCCTGTTACCTTACCCAGGGAAAAGGGACCTACTTAGCCTGGGGCTAATATATCTGCCTTCTGTTACTCTCCTATAGCCATCTGGCCCAACCCTCTCACAATACTTAGAAACCTAATTCTATTTTGGAATATCCTGGCGTAGATGTCTAAATAGAAAAAAGACAGAAGGAAAATGGGATCAACAGTGGACATGCTAAAGTCACCTTTGGGGGGAAACTGTTAGTGACATTTAAAAATGGGGACAGATGGATAAGGATAATTGTCAAAGCAAGCAAAGTAAGCAAGGTAAGCTAGGGCATATCTCAGAAAGGAATAATTGCTTGCTGATCTAAGAGGCGAGGATCATAGGTAGTCACTCAGCCAATTGACCTAGTGCTAGCTGATTGAAAGGTAGTCAAGTGGAGTCAGTAGGAGCTAGGAATATATGGAAGCAACACACACAGGGCCTGGGAGATAAAGGGAGGAGACCTCACATCACAGAAGCAGCTTCCACAGCCAACACTCCATGTGGTGTTGATGGGCTCTTGGGGCAGAGAAAGAGAGAGAGGCCCCCCACAACAAATGGGGTGGGGGTGAAGGGGGAAGGAAGGAAGGAAACTGGAAGAAAAAGTGTGTGGGTGTGAAACTGGAAGATATTGTATCTGAGAATAAAAACACCTCTACTTTCACTTAATGAAAATCACTCCACAATATGTTGGGGTGGGGGCAAATTAATTTTGCATATGTGCAGCATAAGCATGTGCAGGACACATTGCATTAAATAAAAAAATTACACACAAAAGATTTGCTAAAAGCCTCAGGCCATGCATTGACAGCTAAAATACAAAGTTACGCGTTATGGGCCAAATTCAGCTATCAGTTATACCCACATAGACACATGCAAACCTAGTTGGGCTATCAGATGCCAGACTTTGGCCCATAAAGCATATAGATATAAAGTATATTTCCCTACTGCCTAAAGCAGGACAAATGGGAAGTGGAGTCTTACATTCTCTCAGCTCTTCCACTTAACAGATCAGGCATTTGTGAAAAGCAAATATTTTGATTTATCCACTTGCTTATTGTTCTAGTCTGTGGGTATTTCTTTTCCCATGCACAGTGCCAATGAAGAAATAAATGTTTTAACCCCTTTATTGTAAAAGCTCACTTGGAGCTAGACTGGTGGTGTCCTATTTCTTCAGCCAGCACCACCTAGCAGAGAGTGTTGGCAACCTCCCCACCCAGAAATGGAGGTGTGAGACTTTCAGATGAACCTCCCTTGCAATCCAGTTTCTGGGAGATTCTGTGATGGGTCCATTCCCCTTCTTCAGCCCCAACAAAAAAAATTAGAAGTCAGCACTTATGGTCAGCCATGTGCGGCCAAGGCAGTCATGAAACAAAAAGCCTGACCACACATACTTGCTTCACTCAGTAGCAGAGAATTTATCAGACCCATACTACGCAGCCCATCAGTATGATAGCTGAGGGTCCATCTCAGGATGGGATTTAGTCAATAAATTATCTGTTAGTTTTAGTTATTCTGCATGTCAGGTCATAGTTCTGCATTTCATTGTCCAGGTGGTTACAGAAGTTTGCATATTTTTGTCCTTGTCTTTTCACCTCCTCAGCTTTGATTTAAGAGTTGTTATTCTCAGCAAATAGAAAGTGTGAGAAAATCAAATCCATCTGTTTCTGCCAAAAAAAAGGAAATGGAAGAATGGAATCAACAGAAAAATTCACTTGCTAAAAACCACTTACGCACACCACAGAAGACTCTGCCAACAAAACCCATGTTCAGACACGATGATCAAAGTAAACAAACTGCCTTCCTGGTAACAAATCCACATCACCTGTCAGTCTTGCCAGATGGTCAGTTGCCTTTGGTCAATTGCCACTTAACCAATTTGAGAAATATTTGACATCTACCCATCATAAGCTTTCAATTTCTGTATAGCATTCACAGATCAGTTCAGTGGTAGAAAAATACCAACAGTGAACCAGAGGTAATAATTTTACTCTATAGATTCAAACCAAATTTTTTAATTTTAAGGGGGAGGGGGAAGTAATTTTCAGGCATCCTACCCATCACCATTTAAGTTTTTAACCATAAAGAAAGGATTCTGTACTATTTACATACACACATAAAGGGAGGCAGCATTGCATAGTGGATAGGGTATGGGACCAGGACTCAGGAGGCCTGGGTTCTATTCCCAGCTCTACCACTGACCTGAAGAGTGACTTTGGCCAAATGTCTTTGCGGCTCCATGCCTCAGTTTCCCCATCTGTAAAAAGGGGATAAAAATGCTGACTTCCTTTGTAAAGCACACTCATCTCTTCTGATGTATAGCCCTAGATAAGAGCTAGGTATTACTATTAAATCTGATAATATACAATTATATTTACATTAATAATTCCTAATCATAATGCCCACGTTCATCAGATCCAATTAATGAAATAAATTTCCCTTTGGATTTTTTATCATATTAGTTACCTTTTGATATATAGCTTCTTAAGTGGGTGTACAGTACATTAGGTCTTTGATTCATAATCTCACTGAAGGTGCAGCATTTCTCATCCAATTTAATGCAGTATACTTCTTTTGCAATTAATTAAGCACAAACCCAGTCACTTTTATTGCCATTGCTATTGAGTTTCAGACACGTTTTAAATGACATTGCCAGGATAAAAAACTGTGGACCAGGTTCACTCTGGCTGCTTTGTGCCACTCTGCCAACAAAAAGCAACCTAACTGGCCACTTTAACTGGGTTTGTGGCTAATTTGCATCACCACAGCAGTGCAAAGCAGGCATTGTACTGGTGAATTTGGTTCTGTATTTTCTTTTCAAAAAAACAAATGTCCCTACCTATGATATTAACAAATGTTTGCTCATTAAAACTAAAATAATTTTGAAAATCTGGTTTACTGTTCAACATTACTACTGTTTGCTTACTAATTAGAAGCTCAGCTCGGTTTACTGGAGTACAAGTGACAGAGTAAGGAATTTATTTCTTCTAGTTCTGGCTCTACCAATAACTCACTGAATGGCCTTGTGTAAGTTGCACAGCCTTTCTGTGCCTCTGTTTCCCCATAAATAAAATAATAATTACAACAACAGCCACCTACTTATTGGAGAGTTGTGAGAAATTGTTTTCCCCAGGTTAAATCCCTATTATTATCTTGCATTTCACTCAACTTGATAAAGACAATAGTCACTCTGGCTTGCATTTAGTCAGATTCTAGCCAATTTTACTTTCATGTTTTCATGCACTGGCACAATACTGTAGTATTTGAGCTGGTAATGCGGAATGGGCACTTTCATTTAAAAAAAATCTGTTACAATTTTTAAAATGCCATGGAAACATTCTGTTTCTCATAGGTTTTACAAAATCTTGTTTTTACAAAATCCAATTCCTGGGCAAGCTTTGATCTGGTAATGTTCCTTTATGACCAGTTCCCACCATGCCCTTTCCTTACCAACTCTGAATGTTGGGTGTGGAGAGGTACAACCTGCTTCTCCTTTTGCACTGCAACCCATGGTAGGTAACCTACGAGTGGGAGTAAGGTAGAGTCCTTAAACCCCTTTATTCCCTTAAGCAGGCAGTGAAGATCTAGTGGTAGAGGCTCTCAATTGGTATTGTAAACTAGTACTAACCTGGTACTTTGTTATTCAAGATTCTGGAACATAAAATAAGAAACAAGGCAACCTACATTTTTAAGTGAAAGGTTTTGCTTTAAAAATTTTCAGTTTCACCCAACATCCAGCAGATATCTGTATGATGATGCAAGAACCCAGAGTCTTTTAGAGGGTAATGAGACACATTCCAGTAGTCAGCACTGGCCTTTCCCACACGTTGAGAAAAATCCCTTTCCCATCACACTTTAAATTAGACTGGGCACCCAGGCACCTTCTGCTTTCACAGTGGATCAGAATCTCACCTTCTCCCCACCTCTTTCCACATCCATCTAACAAATCAGAATCATGGAACCATAGTTCGTTCATAGTCTTCTGATTGACTGGTTCTCTCTTTAGATGAGAACTGGAGAAGATGTTTTTCACCTATTTGCTGCAAAAACAAAAAAAAGTATTCCCTCTCTGATCATAACTATTTGGTTTTTTTAACCTGAAAACCAACTGAAAGAACTTTTTAGGTAATTAGAGAGTATCCCTGTCCCAAAAGGAAGTGTTGGAAATAAATCCTGTAAATGCAAAAACACTCTTCAGTTGTATAAAATTTGTCAATGGCAGTAAAAAAAATTTAGTTCAGTCTAGTACTTCAGAGAAAACACTATTTAAATTATGACTCATGACTAAGGATTCACGTCATCAGAAATACGTGGAACATTTCTAACAGCCCAATACAGAACCAAAGGTGTTCTAGGCATCAACACTACTGGACCTGTGAGATTTCCACTGCTGCTGGTGATTTGTAGAAAACACCATGCTATACTGAGAGGCACAGATCTGTCTTCTAGGAATAAAATGTACTTAATTATAGTGTGGGTTTCCTTTTTGTAGTATTTTCTTTTCTGTGCTTCTTTTTAGTCAAACTGTGACTCAAGTTTTAGGAGTCTTATTAGTGCTTAAAGTATTATTTTCATTGAAGATTGTAAATAAATAAAAGAGGCCCTGTTTAGAAACTTTGGGCTACGGAACAATACTCCCCATCCCCGTGGATGCATTCCACCAGCATCCTTTCTCCAGGGATAAGCCAATGCAGCTTTACCAAGTGCCACTGTATGAGGGAACAGGCTAAGGCTGTATCCACTAGACTCCTCCGGGGCTTTCTCCCTACCCACAAGGGGATGGTGGCTATTCCATGCCTCTTCTTCCACCCTCCAACCGTGGTCCAACCACAGAATTCAGCAACCCCACTGCCACTGGGCAGTCACGGCTCTTATGCCCTGGCTGTCCACAGCACCAGCATACAAGTTGCCCTGGGCGGCTAGGGGTTCCCTTGTGCTCCTCCAGTCACTTGTCTACTGACTTCCCAGCAGGGTGCTCACAGGGTTTCTTGCCTCCCTCTGAGTTTCTCAAGGTCCAATGCTCCCTCGGGGGGGAAATCTGCCTCTGCATATTCCTCCGTCCTTTTGACCGCAGCTTCTATGGTGTCAGGCTGATGTCGCCGCACCCAGACCCGCATATTACTGGGGAGGAACTGCACAAACTATTTGAGGATCACCTGATCCATAATCTGCTCCACCGTTTGGGCATCGGGCCTCAACTACCATATCGCCCAATCTGTCAATTACTGGGCGAAGGCCCAAGGCCACATACCCCCTGCCCTCCGGGCTGCCCGAAACTTTTGCCAGTATTTTTCTGATGAAAGCCCCAGGCAGTGTCAAGATGGCTGCCTTCACCATGTCAGAGTCCCTAGCCTAGGCATCCATCATGACCATATATGCCACTTGCGCTTCCCCCGCAGAATATGGGGCTAGCCGCAGGGCCCAGGATGTCCTGTCCCATCCCAGGCCCAGGGCCACCCACTCAAAGGTGCCCAAAAAAGCACCGGGGGCTTCTTACAGATGCTGATGCCCAGGGGACGGGATGGGACTCACCAGTTTCTGCAGGAGCTGCTGCTGCACCGCTGCCTGTTCTTCGATAAAGTCCTGCAATGTCCATTGTTGCTCGCCTGCCAAGCCAGTGGAGCTTGCCTCTCCAGCTGGTGGGACTGCTGAAAGGCCTGCAGCGTCTTCTGCTTCTCCCAGTGTTGCTCCATGAGCCACTGCAGAGTGCCTTCCATCTCCAGGTCACCAAACTATGTCTCTGACAAAGGATCCCAGACAAGCCCCCACGTGTAACAGGGTTCCATTACCTGCCCCTCTTCCTGGGGCCCTCTTGCCCTTCCCAGTAAGGCTCGGAGAGGCTTCAGGGTTGTGCAACACACGTTCTTTATTTACTTATTGTTGTCCCACCACCAGTATCCATCTATATACAAGCTTTACAGGTTTGGTTACTTCCCTTACAGGCAGGGTTAGCCTTCAGCTAGGAGGCCTCTAGCTCCCTCCCTGACTAACTTCTCCCTTGCTGCACCCCCACTTCCTTCTGGCTCCCTCCCAGCCTTTATAGCTCTTGGCCTGTCAGACCAGCAGGTGTTGCCAATCCTCAAGCTGGCATCAGGCCTTTTCCATCAGCTCCACTCTGCTTCCCTTGATTGGAGCCTACCGGGCAGGGGCTAATTAGGTGCTTCTGCACCAGCACCCTGCTACAGAATTATATAGTGCATTCAGCATTCTCTTTGGCCAATAGAAAGTATCAGTCCCTTGCTGTTCACGATACTTGGTAGCACCCAAATAGTCAATGAATGCATTATATAATACCAAAAAGAAACAGGCAGGGAGGCCTTAGAAAATATATGGAAAGTGTAATGCTGACAAAACTCTGTTAATAATAAGTGCACTTCTCTCCTTACAGCAACTATGGGTGGTCCTCCAAAAAAAATCTGGCTGCTAGCTGGCTAACTGGCAAATTCAAAACCAAGTATCTGCCATCAGGTGTGAAAGGAGTGAGACACTCCAGTTTCCCGCAGCCATTAGAACTTTGCAGAATTTCCAGCATTGGTAAGACTTCCCAACTCACACCTCCTTTGTTAGGCCTCATGACCCTGCCTGAATTGCCTTGACACTGGGGATAACCATTCACCAGTTACAATAAGTGTTTCAGACATATCTGAATCAAATATATTGTACAGTCCGGATATATCACTTCAAGAACTCACACTGTGTTAGTTACATATTCCTGACCAAGGGTTGGGGATGTGGAAGTTGTGAGTACAACCATAAGATGTACATCAACCAAAACAATCAGCATTCCTGCTGTTCACATCTAATATGGATAGGCACTGTATACGTTTCACATACGAAGTACTCATCAGCTAAATCAAAGCTTTTAATTATTGGGTGAGGTTGACTCATGTGAATACACAAAGTTAATCTATACTTTCTATTTTTTTAAACACCACATCTAAAAAAGAATCTGTAGGTAACCCCTCTCCACTACCTACCCAAAATATCAAGTATTGATCTCTGACTCCCCGTCAGAATCAATTTATTCCCGAGTCGAATCAGTCCCTTTCATTCCTGCTTATATCAAATGTCCTTTCTGATCTCTTTCTAGGTCTCTGTCCCTCATATAGATGGCACATTGTGCAAAATGTTTGCTTTAGCATTTGCCATCAGGGATGAGGGATCAGATGACAGACTTTCATCTGGATATAATTTATTCATTATATTAGTACTTTATATTAAAGAAAGGGCACCAGTGTGAAAATATGAAAGGAAAACACATTTTGGCTATTGAATAACCTGGAAATTATTAAAGTTAAAAGCTCCTGGGTCAGAGGGAGCAGCATCATGTTATTATAATAATATGTTAATGTTTCAGTCACGTAACCTCTGTGGGTCTTTGGAACACCTGTGATGGAAATGAGTTTTGTGCTATTACAATGCTAACAAATAGACTGAGCCTAGTCAGTTTAAGTGCTTGAATCTGTTCATGGGACTGAATTTTATTAGCTAATAAAACACATCCTGGCATAAATATAATAAAGATTTCATACATACTACTACCCTAAGTCAATTTTCAACAGATTCTTCCTTTTTTTTATTTTATTATTCTCTATTTTCCTGTTCCTTAGGTTTTATATTCAATACAGCTCCTGCTCAAGAGGTGGCTGATGCCACTGCAGTGAGATGGAAATTGTGGGAGTGCATATCAGCTACCATATTATCTGTCATTAAAAAGAGGAGAATACTGCTGGTGAATTTAACTCTTAAAAGTAGCCTTGTCCAAGATCTCAGTCCTCCTTTTTTGGCACAGCAGAATATGTACCATTTGCAATGCTGTTTTCCCATTCCTTGTCAACGGAGTCCCTCGATATTCCCCTCCCAGCTTTATCCCCTCCCCCTCTTTGCTCCCATTGCCTCCGCATAGTGTTATTGACTTACGACGATGCATAGCTGCACAACTATTACTGTACAAAGCCGCATGCTCCATGTATCCCCAGCAATGTCACTGACAGTGGCATCTGGGAAACCATTTTCCTTTTCTGATGTCAACACTCCTCCTTTTCCAGCCAGAGATGGAGAGACCTATGAGGTGAAAAGACAGGCCTAAGCTGCAAAGTTCAGAGAGGGAGCCAAACTTTCCTAAAAGCTTGTGGGGGAGGGTGTTAGGATCAGCAGTTTGATTTGGCCTCTAAATGAGTTATCCATTGTACTATTTTCTGGTGGGGAAAGTGATGAAAACATCAAGATGTTTACTCTGTCTATTAGGAAACAATAAGCAAGTTATAGAAATATTTAAAAATTTAAGGAGGGAGAGGAATAGAGGGAGTCCCTTGTGATTGGAGAGAAAAGTGTGGCTAGTGGCAAAATCAACTGGCATTGCATGTAGAAGGTAGTGCATGGCAGTTTATGCTGATAGACAGGCCTTAGTTGCTGGAATCTAGAAACAACTGGAAAATGAGCAGATCATCACACTATTGAATTCATTAGCTATCTCCTCATTTTAACTGCAGCAAATTTGAAAGCTGCTGATCAATGTCACAAATGGGCCATGGCTATCTTTGAATTACCAAACAGAAGTCTATGAAATACTACAGTTGAAGGAAGTAGTAGGAAACAAGCAATTCAAGGGACCCAAGGTAGTGAAAAGAGATAATTCTTCCAAAATAAAATGTAAACATCATTAAGAGTTAAGTAACAAGTTAATTCATGCTCATCTCAAAAAAGTGCAGAAAGTCAGTTTCTTCAAAATCAATTTTGTTATTGAATGATTTTTTGTCTAATAAAGTGGAAGAGCAGAACAGAAATTAATTTTATATTTCTGCATGTCAAACATTTTTGATTCCATCTTCTTCACCAAAAATAGCTGAGCAAGACAATTGCTCAAACAAGAGAAATTAACCGATAATGTCACAAATGTGTAGAAAAAAATGTATTCCTACTTAATACTATTGATCCTACATCTGAAAATAGAACTACAGAGTATTTGTTCAAATTGCTAAGGAAGCCAACCAAGATTGAAGAGAGAAATGACAAGAAGGCTGAGAAGGAGGCCTTTGTCATTTGTTTAAACACCCCAAATAAAATGAAAAAGATGAGGGAACTTTTCAGGTACACTCCTCCTATACTTCTGTAATATGGGTGTTAAACACATGATTTAAACCATGCTGAGGAAGAAATAGCAGCTGCCATAGTCCTAGAGCACATGGTGGAAGCTGAAAAATTCTTCCACAGCCATTATCTGTCTCAAGCTTGTTTAATAAATATTGATTCCCCAGCTTCCCAGAGATGGTTGGTGGAGCGCCTTTCCACCTACTGTGCATTCACTTTGAATGGCACAGAACAACAGTGAATCAAGCCTTATATCTGTACATCTGTGTCCACCTATCGCAATTACATTGAAATCTGCACTGAACACATATGCTTTATTCAATGAGGTTGTTTACAGATGCACAAAAAGAAACTGAAGGAGGTTTTGAAATCAGTTGTCATATTACAGGCTGATGACAGCACTGTCAGAGTCCCTGTGGAAATCTGGGTTGATATAATTAAAAACAAGAACTGGAACCACAAATGGATAAAATAAAATAAAAAATCCAGAGAAACTATGGAACTTCAATTATTTCAATAGGATTTGTGGATGCATCTTTGAAAATCAGAACACTTTTATTTTTGCACTTAAATTTGGATTAAGGAACCTAACTTTTAGAAATTTTTGATAATTTGGCCCGAACTTCTCTATCTTGATTTCCCATTTGTAAAATGAGAATATATCATTAGATCTGTGTGAAATTCATAAATTTTGTTTCATGGAATCATAAAA
This sequence comes from Chelonia mydas, assembly GCF_015237465.2. Lineage (NCBI taxonomy): Eukaryota > Metazoa > Chordata > Testudines > Cheloniidae > Chelonia > Chelonia mydas. Next base: position 44,759,435 of record NC_057852.1, read on the forward strand.
ATTTTGGTGTTTAGTTCCATTAACTTTCATACAAGCATAATTTATATTTATTTAAAGTTTTGACAAAGTAGCTAATTTTGGCATAAAAATATGAATGTTCATGTTTTTGACATGATCACAATATTTATGGAAAAGATGAGTCCATTTTGGTTCAGAAATGTCCCTGTTTGCTAGATCAATTCAGCTTACATAGCACAACTTTGAACAAAAATGGGAACGTTTTCATGTCTGCAACTACAAAAAAAAACTTTGAATATTGAGTAGTTTTGAATTTCACTAAAAATATTTTACACAGTAACATTAATATTTGTTATGAACATAGGGTTGTCAACCCTCCAGGATTGGCCAGGAGACTCCAGGAATTAAAGATTAACCTTTAATTAAAGATTATGTCATGTGAGGAAACCTCCAAGAATATATTCAACCAAAACTGGCAACCCTGTAAATGAACAGTAATCTCTGGGTCCTGTTATCACATTATGCAAGGCAGCAAAATCAACAAATCATCAATTTAGAGGGGGAAAAGGCCATAACCATGAAGATATTGCATCTTGCATAATCTTTTTTTAAATGAGCAAAACAGGCTGTAAAGAGAACAGACTCTCTATAAACAGACGTAACCTACCTACAAACTGACAGCTGTAAAACAATGCTGTGAAATGGAAGAAATCCCACCTTAGAAAAATCCATTTTTTCCCTCAGCCACACTGTCTAATTAACAGCTCTATTCATTTTCACTTTTAAAGCCTTTAGTAAATGTGGCCATTTTTGCAAGATATTTAAATGTCAACATTTTATTGATTTAATAGAAATTCCTTGAGTAGGATTCAAGCGTAATGTTATTTTTTCCTCCCTTTTGCACATATGTTTAAATAATTATGTAAAAGGATTCCTGACTAGGTCTTCAGTTCTTTCAGAGGATGACTCATTTAATTCATTTTCACAAGGCACGGTATTGCTTAGGTGTAACTGAACGTTACTTTTATATATTTAATGTGGACTACGACCAACATAGACCAGTACAGGGACTAAATGAAACTTTGCTAATTATGTCAGCAGACAGAAAGAAAATACGGGTGTGGGGGAGAAAGGGTGGATGAGGGAGGGTAATTGGCAGTCAGAAGAGGGATGAGGTGCTTGGTGACTTGGTGATGTGTGGGAGAGATTTGGCAGCCTCCCTCTGGATAATATATCTCCATCTATCCCAACCCCTGAGACCTACCGCTCTTCTCTGACCATTTAGGTCCATATATTCCCCTTCTGTGCAAAAGCAACAAATAAATGGAAAAAATCAGTAGCTCAACTGAAGCTACTGAATCAGCACACTCACCCCGGCTCTCTGGCCCCAGTCAGCAGCACTGGGAGGGTTATGGGACAGGGTAGGGGTCAGAACAGGGACTGCAGAGCCATGGCTCCAACCCCATGGAGCACACCTCTCTGCATGGAGGGAGTATCCTCCTCACTACCCTGCAACCCACCTCCTTGCAGCTCTGACAGCATTGGCTTACTGCCTCGGGTAGAATTCATTCTCTGTTGCTCTTATCTACGGATTGGCTGAAGATTTACATGGTGAAGCATGCAGCTTCATGTGGCTTCTTCCCTTCATCTACCCAGCCTACTTTATACTTGTCAAAGGGAGGAAAGTGGTCTTGTGATGCAACAGCATCCTCCTTAGCCATTTTCACCTACACAGAGCTCCATAGCCATTCTGCTCCTCTCTGCACTGCACTGGGTGAGGTGGGTTGGAGAAGCAGTAGGTGATCCTTAATTTGAGGCTCAAATGCAACTGTTCTGGGCCCCATTTTGTCCCATCCCCACTGAACTGTTGTCCAATGTCATTCAGAGCTCACAAAATCTATGTCTCATACAATCGGCTACACTCCAGGATAGCTCGCAAAAGCACACAACTGAATGAAGTGCAATCCCAGAGCCCAGCACAGATTCAGCTGGGATCCAAATTAATCTTTCAATGTAAGGAGGACATGCCAGGCCATCCAAACTTGCCTGCAAGCCATTTGAAACCCAGAGCCTACCAGCTGGCCATCACTGACCTTGAGGGCCATCTTAAAAACACTGATATCCTGTTCCATATAGAGTAACTCAGCCGATCGTGGAAACTCCACCTTGCCCTTATGCAACGGGATTAGAAAGATGTCATTTGCTAATAAATCATATCAATTTAAGCAGATATTAGACAATTAGAAACCCAGATTGATTGTACTTTGAAGTTCACTTACAATGACAGAACCTTGACACGGGACAACCCCAGCAAGCCCCATGAGACAACCTCAAGAAGATAACTATGATCCGCCCCTGGATAGACCCAGGTTCCAGTTGTCTGGACTGTCTCAACAGCACATTTACAGCAGTGGAGCTCCTTTCCAGAAGAGATCAGATTGGAGCTGCAACCCAACAATGTGAGTTCAATAAGAAACACTCCTTTCTGAGAAAGTATTCCCCCAGAATCAACACTCTTCATATAAACCTTGTGCACACAAAGAAAGGCTTCTCTGCTATGGAGGAACAAAGAGAGAAAAACAAATTTTTCTGTGGCCTTTCATGGTCCTTAATTTTCTTCAGCCCTTAAGTACTAGGGTGATAGGCACTATGTAAATCCCTAAGACCAAGAAAATATATATTTGATAATTTAGTTCCTAGGCCATGTCTTGAAAAGCAGCAGATAGACTGTCAAAATATACTGAAATGTTTTCCTTTTATTTCCTAGCATGCATGAACAAACCTAAGTTTGAAATAGGGTAAAAAGTCAAATGGGAGTGTCTTCTTTTTTGCTGATTAGTAGGCCGAGATGTCACAGAAAGAGATGAATGCAAATGTTCACTGATTGACTTTTGCAATTTTCTTGGGGCTCTTCACAGCTTTGTTATGAATAAACAAAAAGTGTGATCCAGAGATTTATGCAACACTGGAATTCACAAAAAGCAAGTCTGAAATATTGTCATAGGCAGCCAAAGAGTATTCTAGAGTCCTTCCTAGGATTCCAACATACACTGTGAGACAGGAACTTCTTTTTAGCAGTTTTTACTAAAGGTACCAGACCGAGTTGCCAAAGGAAATTAAATTAAATAGCCAAATGTATCTGAAAATAGTCAAAAAAAATTGCCCAGTTCATCACAAGTGGGACAAAAAAAATTTATTTCATTTACATTTGTTTTCACTGTACATTAGGAAGTCAGTTTGCACTGGATCCATTTTTGTATTTCCATCCATTTTTAATTAAGTTTCTTTTTACCTTATTAGAGCATATAGGAATAATAATTGGGTCTGGTGGAAAAGTGGGATCATCAAGGGGGTTTTGGAACCCTGGCTCCCTGCTGCATTAAGCAGCATCTCATCCCACATAAAGCATAACAGCATTTACTGGTCTGTAGTTTTCTGTCATCACCACAGTAATTGACATGTATTACCCCATATAAAATATTCCAGCACAAATGGGACTTTAATATTCTCTGCCTGTGAGTGCTTGCCTGTGCAATGTTAATATTCCCTTTTCGCAAGCACTTATACAAGTAGCTAACAATAGCTTGAATGTTCATGGGGAGCTAACACAACATGAGCAGGAGAACAGCTGAAGATAAAAATAATTCATTTTTGGATTCATGTGAATGCTCACAGCAGCGTCTTCTCCAGTATTCATGCAGCTATTTATGCTGCTCCTTCTTCCCTTTCTTTTCTACCCATCCATGGTGGAGAGGGGATAGCCTATCTACAGAAACCACCAGAGATACTGCAACTAATGCTGCCCCTGCCCCATGGCTGTCTGTCTCTCCCCTCAAATACAGCCACCTGATGAGGCAGGGCTGGAGACAAACACATTATAATGGAGCCTCCCATCAGGTTTGATGGGTGAGATAGTCACTTATTGTGGGTCCTGAGGTGAGACTAAAATCCCATTTCGTACCTGCAGACCCAACTGCAAGTGCCACAGGTGAAGGCAATTGAAGATGAATGAGCATTGCTTTTAATTTTATACCTCGCTCATCTCTCCTTGATTGCAACAATCTGTGAGCTCTCAAAATCTTACAGTCCAAGGTGGCAGAGGTGCTGTCATTGGATCTCATCATGGGCTAAGAGCTCCCAGCTGGTGAAGCCAATAATACAAGATTGGAGTTTGACCTTAATAGTGTCTTTGTAACATTTTCTTGGTCTGCCGCTAAAATGAGTTCCAGTCTGTAATTCTGCATAAAAGATGGCCTTCAATATTCTACTGTCAGACATATGGACAACATGACCAAACAGTCTCAGCTGTGTTCTCACTATAAAAGCTTCAATGCCTTTGATGTTGCAGCACTCAAAGACCTCGCTGTTTGGAACCATATCTTGCCATGTAATTCCCATTATCCATGGTAGACATCACAGGTGGAATTGGTCCAAGTGTTTTATGTGGCACTTATAAGTAGTCTACATATCGCAGTCTGCTGAAGGCATCACTGGCTGCACCAATAAGCTTTGAATGTCATCATCAATCATTGCATCTCGTGACACAAAACTGCCTAGGTAGCAAAATTTGTCAATGACCTTGAGTGGTACATCATCAATGGACACAACTGGAATAGTTGCAGTACTTCCCAGTCAAGGCTGGACTATGACTGCTGTCTTCTTTAAGCTGATTGTTAAGCCAGAACATCATGCACAAAGCAGTCAGTGAGCAACTGAATGTCCCTGAGGTTATGGGCCACTAAAACACAATCGGCAAGCAGTAATTTGTGTCTTATTGTCTTCATAGCTTTTGTCTTCGCATGCAGGCGATGCAGATACAAGACACCTCCATGCATGCAGTACTGTAAATACCACAGTAAATACCACATAGTCTCTGAATGGATTTTTAGAATAGCTGCAAACATGATTCTAACAATGTAGGAGCAAGAACACAGTTTCCATTGGTGACAACAAAGGGAGCTGAGTTGTGGTCTTGGTCAAAGACACGAACCTGCATGAAAAGACTTTAAAAAGCTGTGAAACTTAACAAGGCGACTGAACTTGTGGAGGACTATCCACAGGCCATCTCAATTTACAGACTCAAGCGCCTTAGTAAGATCAACAGCAACTTCATATGTGTCTTGATTCTGTTCACGACATTTCTCCTGAATTTGCCAGAGTGCAAAGATCATGTCTGAAGTACTAGGCTCAGGACAGAAGCCACACTGGCTTTCAGGCAGTATCTTTTTTGGGCTAACCTCAACCATGGACTGCTTGTTGTCCAGTCTCTACCCTTTGACTTGTCCAACTGGGATGCTCTACCTGACAGAGTCATAATAGGGTGGCAACTCTTGCTGCTGCTACTGAGCAGCAACTGTAATGGCATGCTAAGCTTTATTATACACTTCAGCCATTAGGTGGCAGTGTGTGTAAAATACCTTCTTTAAGTTAATCTCAACCATACTTCTCAGAGCACTAAAGGATCTTTAGTGAACATGTCTGTTGTAAGAAGAAAAGGAGTACTTGTGGCACCTTAGAGACTAACAAATTTATTTGAGCATAAGCTTTTGTAATGAAGCTGTAGCTCACGAAAGCTTATGCTCAAATAAATTTGTTAGTCTCTAAGGTGCCACAAGTAGTCCTTTTCTTTTTGCAAATACAGACTAACACGGCTGCTACTCTGAAACATGTCTGTTGTGTCTCTCTCTGAGAAGGAAGCTCTGTAGCCAGTCCATATTTGGTACAGGAGCCTCATCTGCTAGTAGGAGCCCTTCAGCCTACCATGTACAAGTAGTACATAGCAGCAACATTTACGAAACACTCAGTGTCACTACATCTTCCTTATCCCTCTTGCAAGTCTAGGAAACACATGATATTTTTCCTCCAAATTGTGACTCTGTAGAAAAGAATGGCTTTTTCCAGCAAATCTTACCAAATCCTCTTTTTCCAACTCCTAGGAAAGAGTCCTGTATCAGTTCAAATAAGAACAAGTTACTCCCAAGCTTTCTCTCTTGTTATACTCCACTTCCCCTCCTTTAATGTGGGAATTAGTATCTAAATCCTGCCATATTGCCATAACTGGATTCCTCTGCAATCCGTGCAGTGTGGACTGACATCCATTACTCGCCTGGCCACAGACAGGTTTTTTACGTTCTTCCTCCTAGTCAGTGAATGGAATATTCACAAGGTAGGGTACAGTTTGGTTTTATCTGAACAGTGCTTTTCTATATTCAATGTGGAATAAGAACACCACAGATCAGCATGCAGACCGTCATGAAAATCTTGTTAGAAAAAATCCTCATCCAGTAAGTGAATAGTTGTATCGTGGAAATTCTGATAGTCACATCAAGAGCTGAAAGTGACAGGAAATTCTGAACTCGATTGGATAGGATTTTCATAAGTGCTTAATGCACCATACCTACTTAATAGAGTACTCTACTCTGTAGTGGTACCTGGGTGTTCTACTTAGTAGAGTACCACTATCCCTCTGTAATGGTACCTGGGTCTTCTAACCCAAGCAGTAGAGGCTCATGCTTTTAGAATCAAAGGGCCCAAATTCAACCCGCACTGCCAACAAACCACTCAGTGGCACAGTGCTATACCTGAGTTAGGAACAAATGTCTCACTGAATTTCAATATGGCTTGTGCTTCTAACATCAGCGTACCTACCCTTTTCACTGACCTTTTCATTGCAAGACCTCACTGTCTCCTACCTCAGACTCCCCAGGGATACTTAGAATATGTCCAGCTAGCACACTAAAAATAGTAGTGTGGCTGCAGCAGCACAGGTGGCAGCTCCAGCTAGCCACCCAAGTACAAACTGACTATGCACATGGGTGGCTAGCCCAGTACGGAGCCAGTGCTGCTGCAGTCAACAGCTATTTTTAGCATGCTAGCTCGAGCACAGCTGGCACATATCTGTCCACCCAAGATGGTATGGGTATGTCTACACTGCAGTTAAAAACCTACGGCTGGCCCATGCCAGCTGGCTCGGGGTAAGGGGCTGTTTAATTGTGGTATAGATGTTCGGGCTCAGGCTGTAGCCCAAGCTCTAGGACCATGCGAGGTGGGTGGATCCACGAGCTCAGGCTCCAGTCTGAGCCTCAATGTCTACACAGCAATTAAATAGCCCCTTAGCCGACACCCATGAGCCCAAGTGAGCTGGCATGGGCCAGCTGCGGGTGCCTAATTGCAGTGTAGACATACCTATAGAGACAATGAAAAGGAGTCAAGCCATACATGGATGATGTACAATCCTGGTTCAAAACCTCCAATCAATTCTCAGAGAAGCCATTAAAATTTACAATTGAAACCACTGCACCAACCAGACAGCCGAAAACCTCATGTAGCATTAAAAAAAAAACTCCCCAAATGACTATCCATGGCCCCTGAAAATCAACCACAGCTGTTGCTGAAAACTAGTCCAGTTCCACAGGAAACCCATAGAACTGGCAATCTGAAAAACAACAGCAAGTTTCCCCAAACAACTTTTAATCATGTACTGGTCCAAAACAGATGCATCACCTATTTCTGAAAAACCTCATGATAGTTGACTAAGTGCTGGCCTTTTCCATTGTCAATCACAGTCCTCTCCAGCACACAATGGCCAAACACTAAGCTATCAAAAATTTCCAATATAAATGATAAAAATACTTATAGGGAAAAAAATCATTTCAATATATTTTAGATGATGCGATCATGGAACAGAGGGATAGCGGTTTATATGCAAATATATATCCCTTTCCCAAACACTACAGACCAAATTCTGAACGGACTGGAGCCTTATATAACCCCATTGACTTCAGCAAAGTCAAACAGATGTACTGCAAGTCAGCACAGAATTTGAACCTGTGACTGTAAACTTGGAACCTCAACAATCTGAGAGGAAAATAAAGGCTATCGCTCAGATTTGGGGCTGCATTGTTACCAATTTGCACTGTACTGCTGGCAAGAAGTGGTTCTGCAGCCCGCACATCAGCCTGCCTGCCTGCTGGCATAAAGTGGTTCTGGGATCATCCCAGTATACGTGGGTCATCTGGTAGCTTAGAGCAGCATGATACACCAGCCATTCTCCCTGCTCCCTTTGCAGAAAAGGCCAGAGGAAAGGGAAAATAGCTAGGACTTCTCTCCACTCCACTGATCCCCACTTATTATCCTCATATTATCTCCTTGGAGCTGTTAGCAGCTAGCCCAAGTCAGAGCAGCAATTTAGGCTCTTCTAACTTAGGCCAAATGAATGGATTGTTGCACAGCTATGATAGACATCACCTTTGAAAATGTCCCCCTCTAAATATCCCTCCAGGAACCTCAACTGCTCATACCTGAAACTGGCCAATTGCCTTAGCTAGAGAGCCCAGCACATAGGAATGCGAAAACCAGATAAAGTAAGATGCCACAAATTCACACACATCAGCAAAACAAGTTGACAGTTATCACAGTAAGATCTGCAACATGTATGTCCAAGGGGCAAGCAGAGTGGGAATTCACCCTGAGATGAAGTGCCCTAATCACATGTAGAGATCCACGTGCAATGGATTTCTCTGACAGGAGACTTTTGTCTTGGATGTTCAGTTTTGCCTACTCACCAGTGTGTTGAAGATATTGATTAATCACTTTGAGGAAAGAAAAAATATCATTGGATTTTGCCTAGCTCCAATTCAAACACAGTCAACTATCTTGAGGATTCTTAAGGGACAAATTTCACATACACAGTTCATATCTGACAAACTGCAGTTAGGCCATCTCATCAGACAAGATGTGCTTCACAAATAAAGGGGTACCTACCCTTATATTAAAAGATGTGTGGCTGTAGTTAGACTCTGAGGTAGTTTAGCTATTATCACCTCTGATTATTTGATAACCTATTTGGTGCTGGTACTTGCCCCAAATACTGTCAGATGGACTGGGACTACAGATAAATGTGCCAAAAATTCATAATCAACTTGGGGCACTATTTCCAATACCTACTATAACAAGATCTTTCATTTGTTCTTAAAACCAGATGTTACAGCACACAATAGCAACTACTGACTCTGACACACGTGTATATCTACTGGATGGACTTTCTAAACATGGTGCTGGATACACTGCCTCATTAGGGGAAACTCATCCCCCATGCTCCAGGACTGTTTGCAATTCCAGTGCTTGAGGAATTACCTCATTGATAGATATTGCCAGACACCCTTCCATTTTTATTTTAAGAAGGTTTGCCAATTGTTTATGGGATTAATAAATATTAACGGGAATGGTTGCTTCATGCCTCCCTTATGGCCAAAAATATTAATGCAAAAGTTGAAACCCTGCTTTACTCCATCATGAGTCAGTGATAGGCATACCTGTGTGAATGATTTTGCTTTGATGGATAGACTGGCATTGAAACTAATTGATAACTGGATGACTCATGATATATGGTCTGTGTTTCTGGTTTAATAATTTAAATAATTTAATAATCAAAGTATTTATATTTTACATATACATTCTCATTATTTGTACTTAGCATATTCCACTTGGTTTATTTTTCCAGACTTTCTTTGTTCTTCACATATTTTTCTTTATTCTTCTGACAATCAGTAAAATAGTTAAACAATTTAACAGAGAAACAAGGTAGGTGAGATTACCTCTTTTATTGGACCAATTTCTGTTGAACAAACAGTCATGTATATTAAGTCCCACCAATGCTTTCAAAATAAATATTATCAAAAATACATCCAGCATGAAAAAGGGGAAAATAAAGTATAGCAATAGCCCAAATTCATCACTGGCGTAACTTCACTGCACTTTTGAAAGAGTGACAGCATGGTCCCATTTAGCCCAGTAAGTGTTTGAGCTAAAAAAAGATGGTCATTTTAATAAATGTATACTGATTTTCTGCATTTTAAAAATATAAATTAACCCTGCAATCATTTCAAAAATAGCAAGGTAAATTCATCCCTGGTGTAACTCTAGTGTGGTTCATGGAGTTAAAACTGGGATGATATTGGCCCTGTGTTTTTGTAATGGGAGTACTTAACTTTATTATTGGCAAAGGTGGTGTGTGATCATTCCTAGAGCTGTTTCCAGGTGTTATTAAATAAGCTGGGCTCAAATACAGTATTTTAGACACAATAATGAAGCACATTATTTTATTTTTTATTTTTTTGCATTGAAGTTGCATACATGAAGCAGGGATGGGTGAAAGGTTCAGACAAAATAAGATACCTCTTCTGGTTCTGACTGGAACCAGAGATACAAACCAGGCAGATCCCTATCTGAATTGTGTCCTCAGTGCTTAGTAATGTCTTAACACTGAAGATCTGAGTCAATATAAAGATTGGGCCCAACCTACTAACCCTGAATCAATGGCAAAACACACATTGACTTGACCAGGATCAGAATCAGGTCATTCTGTACAGCCTCTGAAATTTAGATGTCACAAAAAACAACTTTAAACAAAACACACGAGGCAATGGTATGCTTGGTGCACAACATTACGGAAACATATGATGTAAAATTTATAAATCAATACAAAGCAGAAATGGTTTAAGAGGTGTTACAACATTTGAACCTGATCCAAAGCCTACTGAACTCAGTAGGAGTTTCTATTAAATTCAATGTGCTTTGGATAAGGTCCCTTATTTGCTTAACCCATATCTACTTATTGCAGTTGTTTGGGGTGCGAATTCACTCATTAGATCAAATCAAGATCAATAAAAAATGTCCTAGTGATTCCCATTTTCTCTACTTAAGTTAAGGAAACAGATTATCCTGTGTTATTTGTTAAGTACAAATAAAAACTTCTGTTTTTAAACATATTTCTGTAACTCATGGCCAAGCCCCCTGGAGATACTCGATGTGAGATATTATTCAAAATCTGTAAGCCTACTAAATTAAACATGGAATTCTGGGGTCCTTGAAAATTATGTGTGGAGAAATCAGAGATTTTTGGCTAGATAACTCAGTGAAAGTAAGTGGCTACACAGAACAGTGAGGTTCATTGTTCTGTGCCTTCTTCAGTCTGGTTACTCAATTTAAACCCAAAGGCTAGATTTATGCGTTCTTTCCACAGCTTTCACGTTTCTAGTATTCTTTTGATGCTAGCTAGAATTGGAACCTTTTCTGTCCCTTCTTCATTTTCCAAATGAGAACTAAGACTATATTTCCCTTGAATATTGTGTCATTAATATTCCTGCTCCAGTCTGTCATATTGTTTATTTTGCTGTGTTCCTTTGAAGTTTCTAGCAATTTTGCTCATTATTTTCTGATATTCACTTTGTTCTCACCCAATGGTTACTCGGGATACTTGAAAAGCTGTTTGCGAGCATGATATTTAAGTAATCACTTGTTCACCTTACTATTCTCTGTGGGGTTTTAATATACATAGAAACCTTTGTAGTTAGGTTTGTTTACTGTATTTTTCAATGCTTGCAGTAACTGTAAAGGATTCCTTCTCTGCTCTTTTCATTCTCTTTCTCTCTCTCAGCTTCCTTATTGATTTGGTAGGCAATTACAAAGAAGTTTCCTAACCAGTATCTAGGTCTCTTCATTTCCAACTCATCAATATTTTACTCCTGTTCTTTGTGAAAGTCCTCCTTGTCTGAACTCTATATGCTGTTGGCTGACTAGGATACCTTGCAGTAATCACCAAAGATGGCATCTTCAGAGTGGATCCTCAATGTGGCCTTTCTGCTTTTACAAAAGATGGCATCCCTTGGGGAGCTAGGATGAAATCCTGATGCTGCTAATGGGAGCAGTGCAGAGGGCATGATAGAGGCTGTTGAACATGACACCTCCCAGAACGTTGCTGAGTGTACTTTGCTGCTCTTTTAAAGAGGAGTAGAGCCCCCCTACCCACTGCATGCTGCTCACATTCACCTGAGTACTAAATGAGAAGCCTGTCACTTGCACAAGAGGTAGCGAGAAGACGCCTTGTACTTTCTTCTCCACCAAATGCACTCACACAGCAAAGGGCATATTTTGGCCATTCCTGTGCAACTGTAAGAACCCTAATATGTAAAGTTGAGTAAATTAGAATATAGTGTGCAGCATTCTTGTTTCTTTCTGTTATGGAAACATGCTATCCAGTGTAACGTGTCAGCACCCGGCTCACGCATTGATTCAATCTCATGTAAGCCCTCAAAACAAGATAAATATCACCCTTAAAGAACCATGAAGCGAGAGTGCACTAGTCTTTTTTTTCCACATAAGGCTATGTCTGACTTGGTTATGTATTAAACTTGTCCTCAGCCTGCAGTCTGCAGACCTCACGGTGGCCCAGAAATACAGATGCCTTAAGAATGATGTGGAATCGGGATTGGAAGTTTGTGAGGAGAGCAGTCAAGGAGATGATCTGCATTTTAGGAAGTGGTTAGTATATGGAAAATATTGAAAAGTCACTGGCCCAATGCTTAAGCATTACTGGACTTTTGGGACTAAAGTAGCTTCATAGATTCCTAGGTCAGAAGGGACCACTGTGCTCATCTAGTCTGAACTCCTGCACAGCACAGGCCACAGAACTTCCTCAAAATAATTCCTGTTTATGGAGTGTATGGGCTACAGATTTACGGACTAGATCACTGCTCTTTTATTTCATATCTAGATTCATTTCCTGCCCGGAACTCATCTGACAAATGAATATGGAAGGTGTCAGCCCATGTCCAGGTAGAGGCATTTCCAGCCCATGTCCCAGCCAAAGCATTTCCCATTCACTCCATCCACTTCTCATAAAGGACAGTCAGAAAAATAGACTAGTCTCAGTAATATAGACTCCAGAAATAGAGATAAACCAAACCAGTTCAGCCCTCCCCAGATTCTATACAGATGAATAGGAATGATTGTCTAACGGAACTTAATACCAAATCCTGACACAGCACAGCTCAACCACTGAACCTTGCTGTGTAGTTCTGTAGTCTGAGCAGTTGATCTCTTTTCTTCAATAAGCATATAGAAAAGGCATTTTGTGCTGCCTATTTATGAGTTACAGGAATTGAGAAGTTGTGAGGGAATTCTAGCAGTTGGCAGACAGAATGTATGTGGTAACACCGGAATTCATGGATTCCAAGACCAGATGGGCCTACTGTGATCATCTAGTCTGACCTCCTATCTAACAGAAGTCGTAGGACTTCCCTGAAGTAATTTTTGTTTGAAATCGATCTTTTAGAAAAACATCCAATCTTGATTTAAAAAGTCCCACCACAGCCCTTGGTAAGTTGTTTCAGTATTTAATTTCCCTCACTGTTAAAAAATTGTGCCTTATTTTGAATCTGAATTGGTCTAGCTTCAACTTCCAGTCATTGGATCTTGTTATACCTTTGTCTGGTAGACTGCAGAGCCCTCTATTAATCATGTTTTTATTCCCAATGTAGGTACTTATAGAGTGTGATTAATTCACCCCTTAATTTTCTCTTTGATAATTTAAGTAAATTGAGCTTTTTGAGTCTTTCACTGTAAGACATGTTTTCCAATCCTTTAATCATTCTCTGAACCCTCTCCAATTTCTCAGCATCCTTCTGGAACTGTGGACAAAGTGTTCCGGTAGCAATCACACCAATGCCAAACACAGAAGTAATATTACCTCCCTACTCCTACCCAATATACCCATTTATACAACCAAGGATCACATATGCCTTCTTGGCCACAGTGTCATAATTCAAAATACCCTTGTAGTTAAGGAATGGGGCTGGGAATCAGAAAAGTTCTCTTCCCACCTCTAGCTCAGACATCCTGTGTGATCTACAGTAAGTTGCTGCCTTTGCCTCTCACTTTCTTCATCTGTAAAATAAATAAATAAATGCCCATCTGAGTGTTTTGGAGAGGCTTAATTTGTTCATGTTTGTAAAGTTCTTTGAGATTCTCAGATGGAAGATGCCATGTACATGCCAAGTTTTATTATTAAAAGCTCACTCTGCTCTACTGGCTCCTGGGACCTATATTCATTCGTAATGAGCGCGTTTGTGCAAAATGGCAACTGTGTTCCACTGCAGAGGAGGCAGCATTGAAAATCATTTCATGGCTCAGTGTTTGTGCCCTTGGAGATCTCAAGATGAAAAATGACGTACTTAGCACAACAGTATAACAGTAATTCATTCACTGTTGTGCTATTTTCCTTTCATTATGCCACGGACCATTTTCGATAATGGCTTAGAAATTGCAGTATATTTTTGCATTTTACAATTTTTTTCCGGGCACAGCTTGTGTTGTGTCTAAAAGGTGTTTAGTTTCTGCAATAAACTCCTCCCTGTTAAATTCGTCTCCTGCAAAATTTAAATGTGGATTTATGAACAGAACATTAATAACCAACTCCAGAATTCATTTTTAATCAGAATTGTTATTTTCACTCTTCCAGATTAAACCACTTTTTCCAAACTAAAAAACAAAGCCCCATTAAATAAAAGACAGAAAAATGGAATTTGATTTCAAACAGAAAAAGCTTGCAATAACAGCTAATGTGATTCAAGCAGCATCTTTCCTTTTGCTGCACCTGAGAAAAGAATTTCATCTTTGAAACTGTATTTAAAAATACTGTGTACAAAATGTGTTATTGCTGTGCCAACTTTGGCATACAGCAAAGTCTCTACTCATCTACCAATTTCTCAAAAGCCTACGGTATATTGTGTTCCTTTGAAATCTTTTTCTTTCTTGGGACATCAGACATTATTGATTTTGTCTGGAAATAAAGATGGTCAAAAGTACTAAAATGTGTAAAAAAAATGCACATTTCTTATATGCCAGCATATGTTATGTGAACTGTTCTGAGAGAATCAAGAACAGGAAACGGACTCCCAAACCAGGAACAGCCACTGCAAACCTTCAGTGATGTGACTTGCACTGCAGAAGTTCTTGTATTTTTAATACTTCACTTGTATTGAGATTTGAATTTGTGTTTTGTCTTTTTGGGCCAGGCATTACAGAACAAGTCTTCATGGCTCACACAAAGCTAGAGCTCAACAGAATGTCTTCAGTATTTTCAAAATTTGTTTCATTTTTGCTATCGACTAGACTTCATATAACAAATTAGGTCATTCCATTTTTTTAAGTATGCAGTTTTCAGGTAGCCAGCCCATATTTCCAAGATAATGCCTGCTAAACTTTTTACAACTGATTGTGTAGTTAACAGAACATAAAAAGTCATATGCAGATAGTTATTTTGCTTTACTTAGCCTGTGGTCTAAATTGAAGTATCTGGGGGCCTAAAAATATAAAAGGTTCATTTAACTAAAATAGTTAATAGGTTCATTTAACTAATAGCTATTTATTAATAAAGAAACAAGAAAAAAGTATGAGATTTTCAATTCGTTTTTCTACACAGTGAATGAGAACTAATACAATCAAGCCTTAAAAACATGAGAACTATGTAATGGTTGAACATAAGCTTTTTCTAAATTTTGCAAATATAGATCTGTCCAGGTAGTATATACAGTAACACTAGATAATGGGAAGATGCACCCACGGTGACTGGAATTTCCATTGCTTTTATACACCTAAATTATTTAAACTGACAGATGATGTTTCCTGTTAGCAGACTTTCATGCAAATACTGGTACAGTGGCACTAATAGGAGTGATAATGGAAATGGTATAATGTATATATAACGTCTTGTGTCTTTCCCTCATTTTCTTTACACTAACATTGGACAATGGTGATGTAAGCATAAAATCAATTACATCTCCAGAATATGCAAGCAGGCATATTCAATGAAGGTAACAGTGCCTTTCACCAAGTCTTGTAACTTAAAATTATGCCACAGTGACTAGTGTCAGCACAAAGCTACATTTCAGCACTATTTACTGCACTCTGTGGCCTCCCCATGCCAAAGGTGAACAACATGGTACAAAACATACGTGTGCTTTCAACCAGCCTCCAGACTCAAATTTCAGAACATATGGGACTAATTTTGAAGCCATAGTCAACTTCTAAATCAAGAGAGAATGATTAATTTTAAATGATGCCTTTAACCAGCACAATGGGAAAAGCCATCAACTACCCATGTACTATTGCTGAGGTAGGATTCAGGCTCATGGTGGGCCAATAAAACTTGTGGTAACTTTTCTGTAAGTTAAATGGGTTCTCTCTGGTTATGCATGTGTCTTATTTTAAAATTACTGAATTTCTTCACACACACACACACACACAAATCCCATTGAATCACTGGAAATAAGATCCCACAAATAAGAGAATGATTCTACAGCTTTGTAGAAATCAGTCTCCAATAACACCTATCCAGGACATCCTCATCTGCACTAGACTTATAACCATTAAGATTTATGGGATAAATGAAAAGTTCTTGGAATGGTCAGTGGGAGAATGCTGTAAGAAACAACAAGCAAATATCTGAAATCTATTCTGTATTCGGACGTTCCAGTAAAACCACAATCTGGATTTCCTTTCTGCCTAAGTTTCCCCATCTATAAACTGGTGTTAATATTTACTTGCCTCACCGGGGCGGGGGGACGATTAGTTAATTCATGTTTGTACAGCTCTTTATTATTATTAACTATCTATATTACAGGAGCTTCCATGACCAAACAGATTTAGACTCATTATGCAAGATACTGTACAGAGTTACAGGCTGCCTTTAAGATCTTACAATGTAAATGGACAAGAAAGACAAATAGCGGGGGAGAGGGATAAACCATACAAAGGGTGACTCTTCAGCTCATGTAAATTGCCTCACCTTGGTTTGAGTCGATGGAGCTACTGTGACAATTTACAGCAGCTAGGATCTGCTCAAATGTGAACAGAGTGGTGGTTTGCAAACATCATGTTAGTTCCATGCTATTTTTATTAGTATTAAGAATAATTAGTATTGTAGCATAAAACCCAATTCTCCCTCCTCTCCTCCCTTCAGTGGTCCAAAGCTCACTGAACTCAATGGAAATCTTTCAGTAGACTTGAGTCAGAGCCTTGCTGCCCCCATCAAACCAGCTCTCACTTAAGTCAATGAGAGTTTTGTCTCTGATTTCAAGAGAGGTAGAAACAGACTGAGTGATCAAACATAAGCCAACCCATATTAGGTATTATAAAAAGAACAGTCAGCTCCCAGCTTGGAAAAGTTATTTATTCTGGGCTTATAAACACAGAAAAGGCAAAAAGAAGAAGAAAAGGTCCAAAATAAACATTTTTGACATGCATGACAAGAAACTCTCTGTGCAAAACAAATGTCATGATACCACTACCACCATGAGTCACTGCCCTAAAAAATACAAAACAGTGACAGAAAAACAAAACCATCAACTATAAGAATTATAAAGCTACCAAACAACATCCTTCCGGACAGAGTTCGCCACAGGACAACAACCCTGGGAGGAGAAAGTAAACAGCTTAGAAAGAAAGGGAAGAAAAAAAACAGGATCAGCCTCATGCCCCAAAATAACTAACCTGTTCAAGAAAAGCCAGATGCACTGGATAATGAATGTGCACACATCTAGCCATATTAAAGATTGTAATTGGTTGGCTTATAATTATTAGTATGTTGCATCACACAGGAAAATTTATAAAGTGTGACAAAGCTCTGTCCTTGCCTCCGTGGGTCCCACGTTTCCTGGCGGATTTTGCTAGCCTCAGAGGCTCACTGTGACCCTCCACGTAACCCTTCTTTCTCTAGAGACAAGGGTCACAGTCTACTGAGCCATTTTCATCATAAGACAGCGAGGGAGGTGAGGAGAAGTTATCCTTCCTTGCACAGTCTCTGTTGTCTCAGTAGTTAATCAGGGGGCAAAGGTCGGGGGGGAGCCCGGGCCCACCCTCTACTCCGGGCTCCAGCCCAGGGACCCTAATAGTATCAGCTATGGTAGCTGACCTTTTAGAAACATAACATGTACAATTCCCTGGGCTGCTTCCCCCACAGCAGCCCTCACTTCCTCAAGCTCCACTTCACCCTTACCTCAGGGCCTCCTTCCTTGTGCCTGATATTGTGTGTACTACTCAGCCTCTCCAACAGCGCAACTTCCTCCCACAGCTCCTGACACGCACACCCACCTGACTAACTGGGAGGCTTTTAACTAGTTTCAGTCAGCCCCTGATTGGCTTCAGGTGTCCCAATCAACCTAACCTTCTCCCTGTCTTCTGGAAAGTTCTTAATTGGCCCCAGGTGTCTTAAATGACCTGGAGCAGCTGCCATTTCACTTATCCTGGTACCAGGGATTTGTTTAGCCTGGAGCTAATATATCTATCTCCCACTACTTTTCCATAGCCATCTGGCCTTGCCCCGTCACAAAAGGTTACTTATTATAGCAGAGAGACAAGGTGGACGAGGTAATATCTTTTATTGGATCAACTTCTTATTGTAATATCTGTTATTGGACAATAAGAAGAAATTGGTTCAACAACAGATATTACCTCTCCTATCTTGTCTCCCTAATATCCTGGGACCAACCAGCTATGACAACCCTGTATGCATACTAACTATAGCAAGCAGCAAGTAGCCACTGCTACAGACCTGCTTTTAACAAAGCATTTAATCACATGCTGTATTCCCACTGAAATCAATGAGACTTAAGGGCACGTTTAAAATTAAGCACTTGCTTAATGATTTGCTGAATAGGGGCCATGGATAAAGTTAAATTGGGATTTGTATTATAATCCCCTGTTTTCCCCATGCTCCCAATACTGGATCTGGCTCAACTCCACTGTGACCTTCTCCTCTACTCCAGCTCCACGAGGCCTACACCAGCATAGAAGCACCCTACAAAAGGAGGAATTCTTTGTGGAAATCTGACTGATCTAAAGCAGGACAAAAAGACCTTGGTAGATATGAAAATCTGGCTCTAAGGTTAGGAAGTTAATGCTCAAAAATCAGGAGATGTCAGAAGGTTTTCATTGAAAATCCAGCTCAGAAAATGGCTTTGAAGAAGTTTCATTGTGAAAAGGTTGGTTGATTAAACATTAGCATGGAAACTGGAAATAAGAAATAGGAGTCACACTGCTAAATTTTGCAACTCGTATGTTGGTTTGGCAGATCTGACTTTCCATGCGATGACAACGTTTAATTTAAAAGATAAACGGTAGAAAGTTAAGGAAATCTGGTCCAATCTTCTATTAGTTTACAATGAATACATTTTGTAATTGTTTTTATATCAAAGTATAATAAGAATGTGTGTGTGTGTTTGTTATTAGTGTGTTATTTATGTTCGGTCTTTAGGACATCATTGGAATTATTCCATATTTGTATATTTTATTCCACTTTGGAAAATAAACATTTTAAAAGCAAACAGAGGCAGACAAGGAAAACAAAGGGCAGACTTCTGGTAACACTAGGGTGACCAGACATCCCAATATTAGAGGCTTTGTCTTCTATTGGCAAATATATTCCACCCCCTCCCAGTCCAAAAAAACAAGGGCTCAAATTTTCACACTGGTTATCCGGTCACCCTGCATAACACAACCCAATAAGGGACCAGTGTACAACTCCTTACACATTACTACTGGGCTCTGGAGTGTGCCAAAAGCCCTTCTTCACCTCAAGACGCCCTTTTCCAACAGTGCACTACTAAGCAGGGGGTGGGCATATTAGCAGTCTCTGTACTCCCCTAACTGATCCATGTCAGGGACTTATTATAAAAATTGACATACCGAATCAAAGGCAGTGGTCATTCTAATCCAGAACCCTTTTTCTGACAGTATCCTGTACCAGCTGCTTCAGAGAAAGGTGCAACAAACCCCATAATGGACAATTATGAAATAATGCGTCTATAGGGGAAGTTTCTTCCAAACCCTACCAATTAATGATTGCCTTGTGCTCTGAGGCATGAAGGTTTATGTTCTACTTATATTTTATCCTATGCAATGTATCTGTTCATGTTCTGATTATCCATATGACTCATCTTTTTCAGAAGTCTCTTAAGTTCTTGGCATCAGTAGTTCATGGCAATGAACTCTATGGGTTAAACATATATTTTATCATAACCACTGTAGCAGTGGATGTTCCCATTCATATAAATGTGTAATACTTATTGAATCATGCAAAACTCTTGGTTCCAGTTGCACTTGTTAATTATGCACTGTACATAAGTATTTGCTTTAAAATTGATTTTCAATCTGTTGCCTTACAATTTCACTCAATGTCCTCTTGTTCTTGTTGTAAGAAACAGGTAAATAGAAGCATCAGATTTACCTTCCCTATACCATTAATTATTTCATATATCTCTATCATATCTTCTTTCTACACTAAAAGTCCCAGTCTTCTCTTTCTCACGTTACATGTAAAATATCCATGCCTCTAATCTTTATTATTGCCAGCTCCTCGGTCTCTTCTAATGGGATGTATTGTTTCTTGACTTTAGCAAAGCTTTTGACACGGTCTCCCACAGCATTCTTGTCAGCAAGTTAAGGAAGTATGGGCTGGATGAATGCACTATAAGGTGGGTAGAAAGCTGGCTAGATTGTCGGGCTCAACGGGTAGTGATCAATGGCTCCATGTCTAGTTGGCAGCCGGTGTCAAGTGGAGTGCCCCAGGGGTCGGTCCTGGGGCCCGTTTTGTTCAATATCTTCATAAATGATCTGGAGGATGGTGTGGATTGCACTCTCAGCAAATTTGCGGATGATACTAAACTGGGAGGAGTGGTAGATACGCTGGAGGGGAGGGATAGGATACAGAAGGACCTAGACAAATTGGAGGATTGGGCCAAAAGAAATCTGATGAGGTTCAATAAGGATAAGTGCAGGGTCCTGCACTTAGGACGGAAGAACCCAATGCACCGCTACAGACTAGGGACCAAATGGCTAGGCAGCAGTTCTGCGGAAAAGGACCTAGGGGTGACAGTGGACGAGAAGCTGGATATGAGTCAGCAGTGTGCCCTTGTTGCCAAGAAGGCCAATGGCATTTTGGGATGTATAAGTAGGGGCATAGCGAGCAGATCGAGGGACGTGATCGTTCCCCTCTATTCGACACTGGTGAGGCCTCATCTGGAGTACTGTGTCCAGTTTTGGGCCCCACACTACAAGAAGGATGTGGATAAATTGGAAAGAGTCCAGCGAAGGGCAACAAAAATGATTAGGGGTCTAGAGCACATGACTTATGAGGAGAGGCTGAGGGAGCTGGGATTGTTTAGTCTGCAGAAGAGAAGAATGAGGGGGGATTTGATAGCTGCTTTCAACTACCTGAAAGGGGGTTCCAAAGAGGATGGCTCTAGACTGTTCTCAATGGTAGCAGATGACAGAACGAGGAGTAATGGTCTCAAGTTGCAATGGGGGAGGTTTAGATTGGATATTAGGAAAAACTTTTTCACTAAGAGGGTGGTGAAACACTGGAATGCGTTACCTAGGGAGGTGGTAGAATCTCCTTCCTTACAGGTTTTTAAGGTCAGGCTTGACAAAGCCCTGGCTGGGATGATTTAACTGGGACTTGGTCCTGCTTTGAGCAGGGGGTTGGACTAGATGACCTTCTGGGGTCCCTTCCAACCCTGATATTCTATGATTCTATGATTCTATGATTCTATTTCTGTTATACCCTTTTTTGAGAGAGGGTGACCAGAACTGGCTATAGTACTCCCTCTCCTTGGAATACACTTGATTTATGTAATGCCATCAAACTATTTCCCAGTATTATTGTCTATCCTATTCTTCAGGCTTTCTAATATCTCTTTACTTTTTAAAGTACATTGAATATCTAACATGCATCATAACTACTATGTATTATTAGTAATTGTCTCAGAAATCAAAAGCATGTTTCACTATAATGCAAGTTAAGAAAGGACAATAAAACCTAAACACATATCACAGAGAAGCTTCCTTTTGTTACATTTGCTGTTCTGGTGCTGATTCCATATTTCTATTGAAGTTAAGCTGAACTGAATACTATGAACATTTTTGATATTGATAAAAAAGAAACAAATATTAAATACACAGCTGAACTGTAAAATGGATCACAGGTCCAAAGAAAGACAAAGGGCAAAGTTTAGGCTATTAAGGATTACGATATATACTCATTCATTAGCCCGTTCATTGATAAGCCGACCCCCCAAGATGGGGATAAGTAAAAATAGCAAAAACTGTATGACCCTTTCATAAGCCAACCCTATGTTTCAGGGGTTGGCAAACTTGGCTCCTGGGCCGTCAGGGTAAGCCACTAGCCGGCCTGGACATTTTGTTTATCTGGAGCATTCACAGGCACGGAGCCCTTCAGCTCCAAGTGGCTGCAGTTTGCCTTTCCCAGCCAATGGGAGCTGCGGGAAGTGGTGCCACTTCCCGCAGCTCCCATTGGCTGGGAACGGCAAACCGCGGACACTGGGAGCTGAGGGGCTCTGTGCCTGCAGACGCTCCAAGTAAACAAAACGTCCCTACCCGCCAGTGGCTTACCCTGATGGGCCGGGAGCCAAAGTCTGCCAACCCCTGCTATATTTTAAAAGCTGGCTTCACAAGAAACACTCAAAAGTTTTGCTAGAATTATTTTAATGTAATCTAACGAAAAACCTGTTGTTGTTATAATAACTGAACAAATATCTATTCACCTTCCAAATTACAGTCAATATTTAAAATCAGTAAATGGATATTTAAAACAAAACAATATGAGTCTTTAAAAAGTCTTAAAATCCTTCAAAGTCTGAATCAGTCTCTGATTCACCAAACAGGTCATTAAACTCGGCTTCAGTCACAGCTGCACCTGCATTGTTATCGTAGATATTGACAGTGTCGTCTTCAGACTCAGATTCCTCATCATCATCAGCCTCCGTTGTGTCATCATCAAATATGGCATCATCTTCTGACCCGTCAAGTGCATTGCTGATACAGCATTTCTTAAATGATTTTTCTGTCATTTCCGAGGGAGTGGACACCCACTCATCCTTGATCCACTGGTTGACCAGTTTGATTTTGGGCTTCATAAGATTCCTGTCTTTTGTCAACTTCGCCATGCCTGAGCACATCCATTCAGACCACATTTTGCATTGCCTGTCTTTAAAGGGTTTGTTCAGGCAGACATCAAGCGGTTGTAGAACTGAAGTTAAGCCTCCAAGTATTACAGCCAACGTAGTTTTCATATTTTTGGCCACATTTTTCACCTCATCCGTCTTGTGTGCCTTGAACATGTCCCAAATGAGCATAGCAGGTTTCTTGAAAAGTGCTCCTGGTCTCTTATTCCACACTTTTTCCAGCCATTCAATAGTCCCACTTTCATCCATCCATCCCTTTTCGTGTGCACTTACAATGACACCAGCAGGAAATTTCATGTTTTTAAGCAAGGTTTTTCTTTTAAAAATAACAACAGGAGGGAGCTTTGATCCATTTGCCAAACACGATAAAACCACCGTAAAATGGATTTTTTCATGGCCAGTGGTTTTAATTAAAACTGCTTTTTCACCAACACCAGTTACCGTTTTGTTGCTCAAGAGATCGAATGTCATCGGTATTTCATCCATATTTCCTATTTGTGACAGTTCAAATGCATATTCCTTTTGATATTTTAGAATAAACCTTTGGAAAGATTCAATTTTTTCTTCCAGATCTCTCGGCAGCTTTTGTGCTATCTTTGGTCGCTGACAAAGACAGAGACCATGTCGGTTCATGAAGCAAGTACACCAACCCATTGATGTGACAAACATTGATGGCTTTACTGACTTGCATTTGTCGTCTTTTGACATTTGCAGAGCACGCAGACGAATTCCAGTTCGAGTGACAATGTACCATTTTGTCGACATTCAACAACCCAATTATCGAGATCTTTCTCCAGCTCAGGAAATGAAGTGCACCTCGTTGGACATTTTTTCTTTCTTCTTGGCATGTCTTTTAGTGTTGTTTTATATTTTCGCCATTCTCTTACTTGCTTCTCATTGATACAGAATTCACGAGGAGCCGCGCAATTATTGTTTGCTTCTGCATATTCAACAACTTTAAGTTTGAACGCTGCGTGATAAGCAGACCTTTTTCTTTTGATTTCACCATTGTTCATTTTAAATACTAGTGAGAAAATAGATTATTATTATTGTAGTTATAGATTTTGTAGGACTTTATATAGGAATGTCACCTGCTTTATCACTGTCAAATTATTATTGTTCTTTGTTTATTTATTTGTTTAGATTGGCATGTCTGTGGGGACAACAGGCTATTTCAATTTTACTAGAGATTCCATTGAGTCTGCACATTATATTTTCATATTGGCTCGAGACTTATGAGGTCCATTGGTAGAAATTCATGAAGAGATCAAATTACACAGTAGCGGACTGACACCAGTGCTATAATACTATCATTCATTGTATTTTTCTGATTGGCTTGTAAGGCAAAGCATTTTGTGAAATGCATAGGTCAAATGTCATGCAGATCTGCAGCACTGCTCTTTTAGTATTTATTTCAAGCCAATCTAGTCCACTAAACAAAGCCTTTGCAACTTTAAAAGGCTGCAGTATTGATATCAATAAATGGGGTGGCAAACTTTGGCTCCCGGTTAAGCCGCTGGTGGGCCGGGACATTTTGTTTACCTGGAGCGTCTGCAGGCATGGAGCCCCTCAGCTCCCTTAGACCAAGGTTCGCCGATCCCAGCCAATGGGAACTGCGGGAAGTGGCTAGTGAACCGCGGCACAGTGTCATGTGCAGATTTTTCAAAGGTTTCTCCAGAATGTAGGAAAAAGTTATACAGAATTTATCAAACTTCCTCAAGATTTCTAGTCACCCTGGCAGTGAGCAAGCAAGCTCTTGTCCAAATACAATTTGATGTTGATAATGTTACTGTAGTCAGTAAGTAATAAAACCATTAGCAGCAAAGGACTATAACATAAAGAAGTGATTAGGTTAAAAATGATTGACTACGAAAATGGAGTTTTGCAGAATGGCTCTCTCTCCTGCACTTCGAGTTTGTCAGAGCGTGAAAGCCCATCTTTAAGAAATCTTGTGACTAACAGATTTTAGCTCTAGTTAATATTTTAGAGAGAAACATTAAGATATACAATTATCACAGAAGAAACTTGGCATTTTGGTCTCCAGCTGTATCCTGTCAGAAAACTGGAACTGATTCTGAGCTCCACCCCTGCTAAGACACATGCGGAGGATGGCTACTTAGATACAGTGATTAATTCCTGGTGTAACTGCATTGAAATCATTAGTATTACACAAAGGATTAATTTATTATTTGTTATTCAGTTACTATTATTATTACAGGTGTATTATGGTTCAAGGGATCAGAGGACTGTTTTTTAAGAAATAAAAAGAAATCTGAACTGTGATGATGAGAGGGTACAAGATTTCAAACCTACTGAAAATGCACAAAGAACAGAATCTTTTTAACAAGAAAAATAAGATTGATTCTAGACAGCTCCATTTCCAAACATGCCACGTATTGCGCAAGGCACTCTAAGGTGCGTCAAATGGCATCAAAGTTCGATGCCCCTCATTGCAGCTCTAGACACCTACTGTATCAGTCTTTGACAGAACATTTCAGTTCATAGCACCGTGAGTCAAAGACATTACATTCAGCAGCATTTACTGATACCCAAAGCATCACCTTGCCAAATATATCAAGTAGCATTGATCATTTCAGTGTAAGTACTGTATGTACTTAATTTTTAAAACATTTCAGGGGGGAGTTTCTCTGTACTGTACATTTGCAAAACTCCTATCGGATGTTAGGAGATTGCACGGTTTTTTAGAAAATTAGTGATAGAATACAAAGCCTTTCACCTCTCCTCTTCAACATCACTTAGAATCCAACCCAGGTTAACGGGTGTTGAAAGTCATTACAGATGATGGTCACAGTGTATGTGAAATGCACTGGTAGTCTTAGTCCAACACTTTAAGGGATCCAAAACAAGGGGGAAGCCTGTTTAAATGCCCCAGCCTCTGGGCAGGACAGGGGGTCTCCTTGACTAAATGCAAGCTGTCTTGGTTGTAGGCACTAGCCTGTCCTTAAAGGGCAGTAAATTCCTTCACAAGTGCCAATGGGAGAAGTATCCAGTACAAAACCACAACCACGTTTGGCATCAGTCGGCATTTTTCTAGTCAGTCAAATCAGCAACATGATGGAGATCTCATCTAGAGATGGTCCCTACTGAAGATGGTTGAGGCACAGCAGCGTAGGAAAACTTGTACTTTTGCTACCTTTGCACCACCTGTTCTGTGTAATTGACACCGGTGCAACGGCTGCTTGAATACAGTGTCCAGTTCTGGTGTCCACAATTCAAGAAGGATGTTGATAAATTGGAGAGGGTTCAGAAAGGAGCTACCAGAATGATTAAAGGATTAGAAAACATGCCTCATACTGATGGATTTAAGGACCTCAATTTATTTAACAAAGAGAATGTAAGGGGTGATTTGATTACAGTCTATATGTATCTACATGAAGAACAAATATTTACTAACAGGCTTATCAGATAAACCAACAGAGAAAGATCCAATGGCTGGAAACTGAAGCTACACAAATTCAACCTGGAATTAATGTGTACATTTTTGACAGTGAGGGTAATTAACCACTGGAACAATTTACCAAGGGTCGTGGTGGATTCTCCATCCCTGGCAATTTTGAAATCATGATTGGATGTTTTTCTATAAGATGCGCTTTAAACATTAGTTTGGGAAATTTCTATGGTCTTTATTATACAGGCGGTCAGACAAGATGATCTCAGTAGTCCCTTCTGGCCTTGGAATCTATGACAAACAAAGGTTAGAGAGACAACGTAGGTGAAGTAAAATATTTTATTGAACCAAACTTTCTCACCAACAGATACTACCTCAGACACCTTGTCTCTCTAATATCCTGGGACCAACACAACTATAACAACAATGCATAAACAAAAGGTCGTCAGTCTCCGATGCTTTGATCCAGAACATTTCACATTATAATGGAAATAATATTCTTATAGAGCGAATAGACCGTTTAATACTGATTATCTAACACATTCTTTATTCTCTCGGCTTACTGTATCATCACAAGAACAATGTGCTGCACTTATGGCATTTTAATATGGTGTAGTTATTTTAAATATGCACAAAAAATTCTCATCGTCCATAAACTAGATAGTGAAAATTGTAATCTCAGCAACCACCTGGAATATAATCTGGACTAACAATAAAATACATGACAACATGACTTTGAAGATTATGTTTGATTCTCTGGGGGCATATGAAAAATATCTTAGTGCTGATGTTACTTTACATCTGCACTTCGTCATATTAAATTAGCAGTTACATATCAGCCATTTTTGCTTATTTCTAAAGGTTTCTCAGCATTCATTCAATAAACAGTTTTGCAAACAAGTCACGAACAACCAAGTCAGAAGTCTTTGTTACTACTAATGCTTTACTGTCACACTAGAGGGCTAGTAGTTAAGGTTAATAAGGCTTTTTTTTAATATATATATATATATAAACTTTTTCCAATCTGTCATTATTTTGGCAAAAACTATTCTTTAAGGCAGAAATGTTCCATGTTTGGTCTCAGTCTGAGAGGTTTCTTTGCCAAGTATGACAAAATATGATTCAGACATCTTTTAAGTTACCAGAACACAAAATATAAAACAGTTCAAGAAGCTTTTTTTTAGCTCAGATAACTAAAAAAAGTGATTATATTTTAAAACCTGAAACTTGGCAACTGACACAATTTTGAATAAAGTTAGTTTATATTCAAAAAGATGTCCGATCTGTTATTTGCATAATATTACCAGTGACATCACCTTGTTTCAATAAAAAGCATTAAGCTCAAAATGGCTGCCAAATATTACATCACATCAATCATGTTCATTTTTACACTCAAAACAGCTTTGTTTCATGTAAGTGACAAATAAACGTATTTCTTCACTACTTCAATTACAACACAACTGTCAGCACTGGAACTAACACTGAAACTCGATATGTGATAAGATAGAAAATAAGATCTTACAACTCCCACATGTTTGTATCACAGACTAATTTGCCTCTAAAATTGTTCCTTACCTTTCTCTTTTTCAGGGTCAATATATTTGCATTGAACCTCATACTGGGAACTCTGAAGAATTCAATTTACCTTAAAATCCAAAATGCAAGAAAACATACAGTTTTGATGTATTTTTTTCCTAAATAATTGGTTCCATATTTTTGGCTCCCTTTGACTGCATTGTCAAGTTGTTTTGATTATTAGCTGATGAAATGAGGAAACCTTCTTTCCATCATACTGCCATGCAGATCACACCTAATTAGAATTAATTCCTTTCATATCATGACTCACAAGTATTGTTTAACCACTTCATTCAAAAAAGTGCACATTTTTTCTTTATTTACCTCACTAAATGAGCAGGATTATAAAGGCTTCTTCTGAGCTTCCAAACACGTTCCTCATATGTATATCCTAAATGAATCTTAAAAGCACAGAACTGAGAAACAGTCTCAAGAGATGTAATCAAAAAGTAGGTGATAGCCACCCACCGTGCTTCAAACCTTAGCTGCATGCTGAAAGGAGGACTGTGTCATACAAACTAAACTACAGTCCAGATCCTATCAGTGAACTACTATTGATCAAGAGTGTCAGTATATAGCACCCTCCCGTGAAGGACACTGATCACACCAGTTATGTAAACAGAACTTCCTGATGTTCAACATATTTTGCTTGCATCAAGATGTGTTGTCTCATACCAGTCACAAACCCTTTTCTTAAAATATGTGTTTCACCACTCCATTTTTTCTAGAGAACCTAAGTGTTCATTTTTGTCCAGACTAGTTAGACATTTTGGACCACATCCTCAACTAGTTTAAAATGCTTTAAATTGTTTAAAAGGCTCCACTGAAGTCACTGCAGCTGCGCCGATTTAGGACTTGCCTACACAAACTATTAGACTGAGGAGAGGTGGGGGGGTTATACACAATTTGTGTAAATCTTTCCACCTCCTGATACTTCTCTTAAATGTCCTAATTACATGAAGAGTTTATGTGAGAAGTGATGAGGAGTGAGAGGAATTTGGCTCTATTTTCCATTCAGTATTAGTAGGTCCATAACAAAGGATTCTGAAAAGCTTTTATTATTCATTTGTATTAAAACAATTACAGTAGATTAGAGATGCACCCAACTGAAATCTTAGAACCAATCTCTCCAGTATTTTTTTTTAAGCAGGAGAGTGGTTCATTTGAAATATGAACAAATTACAAAATATTCAAAGATGACACTTGCCTCTTTCTATAATGAATTGAACCAAATCTCCAACTCTGAACTTTCAAGGGCCTGAAGTCCAGATGCAAATTATGCTGTTTGAGTCCATTTCTACAACACATTTAAATTAATCAAATTTCTCAAGTTTAAATACAAATGAAAATATACTGAAAGCAACCAACTATATCTAAAAGTACCATTTAATAACAAAAGGCCTGAGTCTGTGCCTAAAGCAGTCAATAGTTTTGTCATTGAATTAGTGGGAAAAGGTAGAGCCCTAAAAGGGGCTTAGTTCATAACAGTGACTTGAAACCAAGTTATGAAAGCTATCCATATAGAGCTGACCTTGATGGGAATGTAGGGTACTGCCCTGACAACAACAAGCATTAGACTTGAGTCCGAAATGTTCCAAAGTAGCCACTGATTTTTGGTGACTCAATTGATATGTGCCCAGTAGATAATGAGGGCCTTATTTTAGAAGTGCTGAACACTCACAATTCAAACTGAAGTCAATGGCAGCTCAGCGCCTCTGAGAAACAAACCTGAGGTGTCTCAAGATAGGCACCCAAAAGCAGTGGCCTCTTTTGAATTTTAGCCTTATTCTTTTGTGTTGTAAAAACACAAATCACAGTAATTTCACACACAGATTATGAGATACCTTGTTTACAGAGAAGTCTAAAGCCAAAATGTATGGAAATTCCTGTTCTTCATTTACTTTTCACTAGGGCTGTTGATTAATCGCAGTTAACTCATGCGATTAACTCAAAAAATTTAATCGTGATTAAAAAACTTAAACGCAATTAATCACAGTTTTAATCTCACTGTTAAACAACAGAATACCAATTGAATTTTATTAAATATTTTGGATGTTCTCCTACATTTTCATATATATTGTATTCTGTGTTGTAATTGAAATCAAAGTGTATATTATTTTTTATTATAAATATTTGCACTACAAAAATGACAAACAAAAGAAATAGTGTTTTTCAATTCACCTCATACAAATATTTTGGTGCAATCTCTTTGTCGTGAAAGTGCAACTTACAAATGTTTTTTGTTACATAACTGCACTCAAAAACAAAACAATGTAAAACTTCAGAGCCTACAAGTCCACTCAGTCTTACTTCTTGTTCAGCCAATTGCCAAGACAAAAAATTTTGTTCACATTTACAGGAGATTATACTGCCCTCTTCTTATTTGCAATGTCACCAGAAAGTGAGAACAGCCATTTGAATGGCACTTTTGTAGTTGGCATTGCAAGGCTCTTAAATTTTACATTGTTTTGTTTTGAATGCAGTTTTTTTGTGCATAATTCTAGATTTGTAAGTTCAACTTTCATGATAAAGAGATTGCACTACAGTACTTGTATTAGGTGAATTGAAAAAATACTATTTCTTTTGGTTTTTTACAGTGCAAACACTTGTAATCAAAATTAAATATAAAGTGAGCACTGTATTCTGTGTTGTAATTGAAATCAATATATTTGAAAATGTAGAAAATATCCAAAAATATTTAAATAAATGGTATTCTATTATTAACACTGCGATTAATCTCAATTAATTTTTTTAATCGCTTGACAGCCCTATTTCTCACATTTCAGAAAAAGTACACCACGTATAGGGTCAAATTCTGCACTCACAGTTTCATACACAGTACCAAAGAACAGAATTTAATACTCAGTATATTACATTTGATTTTTGAAAAGTTACATATATTGTATGTAGACCTCAGTATGAATCAGGGAACACATGTTCAACCCAGTTAAACTAATTTCAAAGTTATTGAGTTATTGAGTTCCAGTGTATTTGGGGTTGGATTTTTATTGAAAATTCTTCAAATGGATTACTTCATTTCCAGCATTCTTCAAAAATCTTTGTCAGACAAAGTATTCTGCATTTAGCTAAAATATCTAAACACTTTTTTGAGGAAACCATATACAGTATAAACTATTAATTCTTAGTACATATTTTCCAAACAATAAGACATTAGAATGCTTAGCCAAATTAGATCAAAGATAAATCATTCACCTTTCTAAAGTGTTTTGAGCTACCTAAATCAATGGTTCAGACAACTATAAGTGGAACAAGATTCTCTCTGTATTGAGTTTTCTATCAACATCTCACTTATAGTGCAGTATTACGTAACGGATCAATAGCATGCATTATGCACTAAACTAGAGCAATACTGTTAGATGTGAACTAGCACTCTGAGGAGTAATGCACAGGGACCTCTGGACAAATAGTTTTGGCCTCCAGCAGATCTTCTAAGATCCACAAATTTTGCATGCCAAAACCCTGATCAGTTTCACCGGATTGGGATGTGGGAGAGCAGCAGATCAAACATGTTCTTCTAGCAGAACAATCCAGAGGAAACTTCATGTGGTGTTCCTCACACAATTTCCTGTCCCCTATGCATGCTTTTCCTGCATGAAGCAAATCTGGGCCCTGGTTTCTTCTACTGTGCTGTTCTCACTTGCTGTCTCATTGACTGCTAAGCGAGACCCATCAACTCCTGCAAATAATATTCACACATGTCATAAATATAAAGGGAAGGGTAAACGCCTTTAAAATCCCTCCTGGCCAGAGGAAAAACCCTTTCACCTGTAACGGGTTAAGAAGCTAGGATAACCTCGCTGGCACCTGACCAAAATGACCAATGAGGAGACAAGATATTTTCAAAGCTGGAGGCGGGGGAGAGACAAAGGCTCTCTCTGTGTGATACTTTTGCCGGGAACAGAACAGGAATGGAGTCTTAGAACTTAGTAAGTAATCTAGCTAGATATGCATTAGATTCTGTTTTATTTAAATGGCTGAGAAAATAAGCTGTGCTGAATGCAATGTAGATTCCTGTTTTTGTGTCTTTTTGTAACTTAGAGAATTCCTCTAGGCAAAACCTTATGTTTTGAATCTGATTACCCTGTAAGGTATTTACCATCCTGATTTTACAGAGGTGATTCTTTTACTTTTTCTTCTATTAAAATTCTTCTTTTAAGAACCTGATTGCTTTTTCATTGTTCTTAAGATCCAAGGGTTTGGGTCTGTGTTCACCTATGCAAATTGGTGAGGATTTTTATCAAGCCTTCCCCAGGAAAGGGGGTGTAGGGTTTGGGGAGGATTTTGGGAGGAAAGATGTTTCCAAGCGGGCTCTTTCCCGGTTATATATGTTAGACGCTTGGTGGTGGCAGCAATAAAGTCCAAGGGAAAAAGGAAAATAGTTTGTACCTTTGGGAAGTTTTAACCTAAGCTGGTAAAAATAAGCTTAGGGGGTTTTCATGCAGGTCCCCACATCTGTACCCTAGAGTTCAGAGTGGGGAAGGAACCTTGACAACACACGGGAGCTGAAGCTGTCATTTAACCTTCCCAATAGCAGAAAAATACAGCAGGTATGTTCAAAGAACCCTTCACAAAGATTTGTTTCCCAGTTGCTCTCTTGGCTGTAGGTAAGATACTGCAGTGACTTGAGAAGAACAAAAGCAGGTAAGAAGATAAATAGAACCAAAGGCAGACAAAAGAAAATGAATGTATATGCTTCAATTCTATGGTAAAGCCATTTCCTCAACAGGAGAATAGTAAAATTAAGGCTATGATGTGGCCAGATTTTCTAATAAGCAATACTTCCCAAATCTTCTCCCTGCCTGCTTCCTGGGAATTAGATGCAACTGGCACACGTTACTGACACATTTTCATGCTCTTCACCACTAGCCTTGGTGAGGATGCATATATACACACACACAATTTTTTTTAACTACAGTATTGTTATTCTCACATGCTTCATGTTGCATCATAGTATGTGGAATCATTTACCAACTGATGTGTTCTTAGTGACATACTGTTTCCCCCATCTGGAAAATGTATGATATTTTCATCACTAGAGTAACCCATTCGCCAGACAAAGTGGTTAAATGACTCTCTCAGTTGCTTTGGGTGTGGCATAATGGTAAACACAGTTACTTCTGATTAATTCACACACAAGGTGATTTGAGAAATCTTGAAAGATTGTACAGGAAACAAGCTTCAAAAGGAAACACACATAGGAGTTTTATTTTCAATTTCAGTGCTTTCTTTAGGCCTATTTAAATCCTGGGTATTTCCATGGACTTCAGCCACATTACAGGAGGAATGAGCTTTGCCTTTTCATCTGTATATAAACATTTATGCCTAAACAGACACATTGGCCCCAATCCTGGGCTGCATTCCAGCTCTCTCACTCTTTAGAAAGCAGCTGAATTTCTGCAGTGAGTAATCCCCTGATTGAGGGGGGCAGGTTCTAGGTTGCACTAATCTTATGGAATGACTGCATGCTGCCTTTTCTCACAGTTCCTGATATAGGAGTCTTTTCAGAGTAGGCCCAGGAAAAGGAGGGAGATATGTGAAGGGGTTGGGGGGATAATGGGGTGTGACCAGAGCATTCTGCACTCTGGTTATTTTGTGTTGCTGGTCTCTTGAAGACTGCTGCAGCTTGAGCATAATGTAGAGCAGCTCCTGGGGCTGTTCTAGCCAATGCTGGGAGCTGGTACTGCCCACATCCATGTCAGAATCCCAAAGGTGCATACATGGTTTATAACCACCTTGGCCCCTACCCCACAGATTGAAGCTCATAAACTGTTTCTCCTAAGTGCCGCTAAGAATCAGGTCCGAAAGGGACAAAATATTTGATTTACATCTATTGGAACTTTAATTTTAATAGGCCTCAAAAATGAAGAGCATTTTTTCCTTCTGATATTTCTTTTAAGATCGATTGGATAACAGACCTATTTACCAAACTAACACTGATCTTATTAATCAATATGCACCTGGCTAGTTCTTGGATTATTCCGGCCAATAGTGGATTCCCGGATCTGATCTCATCCCTTAACTCTAAAGAAATGGAGTCTGTGCTGGGCAACTTCAACAGCTTACACTTTGTTAGCTTGTTAAAAAAAACATACAAGAACAAAACCTTGCACATCCTTATGTCAAGTATCAGACAGGTAGCATTGTTAGTCTGTATCCACAAAAACAATGAGGAGTCTGGTGGCACTTTAAAGAATAACAGATTTGTTTGGGCATAAGCTTTAGTGGGTAAAACAACGCACTTCTTCAGATGCAACTTTACATCAGTAATCTTTACTCAAGTACGTAGTACCATTTAAATCAACAGGCCTGCTTCCAAAAGTAGGATTTGCAGGATTGGACCACAAAAGGAGTGGCACAGAAAATCTGTGCTATCGGAATACAAAGAGTTAATAGTGTCACTGATTACTGGAAATGAGCTGCTGCAAGGAGTGTAACTGATACAACCTGCTTATTCTGCCTCCCACCCCCTTATGCTTTCCAGCACACACACTTTTCAGTAAAGGTCAGGAATGTGGACTTAAACACAGGCATTTCTCATAACAGAGAATTGGGAATTAACAGCAAGAAGCAAGGCTATCTAAGGTGTCATTGTCCCTTTTAGGAAAATATAGTATAATCAAAATGACAAATTTGAAGAGTTTTTTTAATACAGTAGTTACAACAGCAAACTGAAAAGAAGTCTTGTCATGAGGGGAATATGGTCATAAACTCCCTTTTGCATAGCAACACTGAGTGCCCAACCAGCAGTCGTGGAATTCTGCTCTAAATGCCAGATGATCCACACTCTGGCCACATGTTCTTTCTTGCACAGGGAGATGATTGGGGTCCTCTGAGTGTTAACCCACATGTGGTAGAATTATAGGGTTTGGCATCCAGGATGGAAAATGGTCAATTCTGCACCAGCTATAGATTTTTTTAAAATAAAACTAAACTTTCTTATTCCTGGATCCCTCCACAAAGAAAACTGTCTACCATGACAAAATGTCCCTCCCCCTCTGGCAATTCTGTGCTGTAGACTATTATGTGCTAAAGACTAAAAAGAAGAGAGTCTACTCTAACCTGTTAGTCCTTTAGGCTGGGATGAAGGTATGTCCTCAAAAGATCAAGACCAGAGCTGCAGCTACCATTAACACAGTCTCCACATTGTTTACATATTAGGAATATTTTTAAAGATAAATAATGTTTCATTTTTCTCTATCATATTTTATAGCTTTCCCTTTTGTTTTACACCCAAGGGCTCATATCAAGAGCCACCTTGAATTTAGGGAGGTAACTAAATTGTGCAATTTAGCCTCCCACAAGAAAATGTTGACTTTTTTTTTTTAATATCTTCCATCCAGAGGCTCTGAGCCAAATAGATTTGAGATGGAGAGATGCCCAGATTTCTTGCAGCACTTATTCACCAGACTGTGCTAGCTTATTGTATATTCCAGTACCACAGAATGTATTTGACTCATTCAGAATACTACTGACCCAGCAGCACTGCGATCCCTGAGATACAAAGATCTGCTCTAGTAGAACATGGGGGGTCAGCGTTCCAATGGCTGCACAGGTTGGATGATCTGCATTCAGCTGCCAAGGGGAAAATAGAATTCTGACACAGATGTGCTTCAACTCCAGCTGCACTCACACCTCTTAAATACTACACACACTGTGAAAAAAAAAAAGCCTTTCAAAACTGTCTTGTTGGCAGTTTTTACGGCAATCACTTCCATAACCATGGTCCATTACTGGCACTTAACAATTGGTCCTTTGGAATGGTGAACAAACCAGTCGTTGAAATCATGTAACCCACACAGCTGTCTCTGCTTAACTGTGAGCCTGTGTGACTGCATTCTGATCACGGACTGGATGGGATGTTGCCTCCCAGGATTTTTAACTGCCAGTGTTTCACTGGTTTTCAAGAGGTTAGAAGACTGTTTGTGTTTCCATATCTTGGCCAAGTAACACAGTGTAAGGATCTTTCGTGCAGAATGACGAGGTTGATATGCAGCCTGATTTACAAGCAAATTCATTTCTGACATCTGTTCTATTACACAATTGCACTTCAGCAAACAGCAACCCTTTCAGTTGCTATTTCACAGAGGATCTTGGAGTCACTATGTGGCCTTGCAGTAGTTGCTTATTCTGGAATTTACAAAACGTTGTTCAAGTTGCCTATTGTGCTGGGACTAAGTGCCTATTTGGATGTCCAGTGATTCTTAGCACCAGTTTGCATCTAAGTCCAAATCTCATGAGAGCTCTGGATGCTGAGTGCTGCAAAGAGGATAGTGCCAGAGCAAAGTTAAGATGCTGGGCCCTCAGATGGCATGTTCAAAAGGGTTTATAAGCTCCCACATATTCAGCCAGGCGCTTCTGACTTGGTTGTGTCAGAAGCATAACTAAGCCAGAAAACAAATGTTAAGTCACACAAGTACAGTACTAGCCATTCATCTGTTCGATCCACCCAGTACATCTAGAATCCCTTACCACACTGACTTAAAATAAAAACCAGACAGGAAAACATGGGTTGGCAAAAGAAAGTGAACACACCGCATATTAACATTTGATTGATTTGCATGCAGCCAATGATAGGGCCCTTTTGCTTCCCAGTCATTCGCCCTCTCTTGCCATTGATTACCTATGCGAACTATTCCCATTTCTTCTTTTTGCATTTCTGATGCGATGCATGTTTCCTGGGTCTGCATGGGTTCTTCTATTACTCAGCAGCCTCCACAGCATGACTGTTGAATATTTGAAGCCCAGAACAGGAGAGGGATGATATGGCATTTGATAATGAATTGGTACTGCAGTGGCTGGGTACCATATTGATAGCTAGTAAAGCCAGAATGGCCAGGCAGCTAGCTTGCACACCCACAGCAGGGCCTGAATTCTCAAAATTTCAGCACTGCTTACCCTCATAATTGAAAGTTCCTGTGATATCCAGAGCATGCAGAACTGAGCACTCAAATTCCTTACTACACATCCGTATCTTCTCTGAAAATTCCCCTGCAGCTATCTCAGTTTCCTCATCTGTAAAATGGGGGTAACAAAGTTACTTCAGAGATGCTGTGAGAATTAAAGTCTGTAAAGTGCTTTGAACATGATAACTTGTGGTGTTAGTGCTAAACATTTATTTATATGTTGTAAATGCTAACTATTGACTTATTACAACAGCCTGACTATCGTATAGTGACCCAACAGTCAACAATGCAATGTAAATTATTCCAAAAGTTCCATGACGTTGCACCTATCCAATCTGGTCCTGTAATCAATGGGTTTTCTTCCTGAAACAGGACAGTATGGTAAGGTCCATAAAGAGGGACCATAGCTTTAACTACTTGGTGGACCCTCTTTTCATTACATAGTTACATATGTTGAGTAAAGAAAAAAATATATAGTGCCACCATATGCCTATTTTATGCAAAACACTGTGTTGATTAAAATAGTAAAGAAAAACATATTTTACTCCTCAAAAATTAAAGAAATTTCTCTCAGATGCAGGTTTGAAGGGACACTGATGAGCTACACAAGCATATGCATTTTTAAAGGCTAAATATACATGCACCACTTCAAAAATGTAATAGCCCTCCTGGGAAGGGAGGAACCCATTCGTTTCAAGCCAGGATTCTTTTTTAAACTATTCCCTTTCCTTCCTCAAATCTGGACTCTGTAAGAATCAGTTCAAAGCTTTTCTCCCACATTCACTGACTTTGTTTCATAAACATCCTCCTCCTTGGCATTGTCTCTAACTTTTAATATATATTTCATCAAACATATTAAAAGTAAATAATTAGATTATTTATACATTGATTATTGTGCACCGTGGTGATGAATTAAACAATATGGGACTGTGGAGACAGTTTCTTTTGGCATTTCCAAACAATGTTTGACAGCCTATTTCATATTATGAAGATAAAACTGCCTCAGGAAAGTCTATTGCTCCGGGATGGAGGAACTGAGAGAGCTGCATGTCATGACATTAAAGTTGCAAGATAGCAATGTTACTTCTGCTGCTGTAGCGTCCTGCCAAGAGGAGACACCATATGAGGTAATATTGGGAGAGAAAAAAGGAGAGATATCTCAGGCAAGGTGTTCTGTTTTATATTTTGGGTCCCTAGTGTAATTTCATTGTCTTCAGGGATGAGTCTGCCCTATATGTTGTGCAAAGCATTTTAGAACTTTAATTGAACATCATCGTGTTTTCAAAGAAAAATACAGCTCAATGTATAAATCACTACATTAAATAAACAGCACCTTAGAACTAACATGACATAAGAAAAAGAGTTTTGTTTAAAAACAAACAAAGCGTTTTAAAAAAATTTGGCGTGTCTGGCTGGACATGCATTCCCGAGTTCAGCACTTTGGTCTAAATTGTCTCTCCTCAGAGAAAAGTTCCCTGCAGTACCGGAGTTCAGTTCTCTTTCTCTCTGCAGTACCAGATTTCTACGTTGTTTTCTTGTTCTCTCTGGGCCAGATCCTGCACCCACTGAAATCAATGGAAAAATCTTTCATTGATTTCAATGGAAACAGGAGAAGGTCCCCTTTCTCTCTTTCAAGTGCCCTGGCTTTCAAAGAGGTGTCAACATTTTATTTACAGGACCAGTGTTCCGAACTCTATCAGTTTTATCACAAGTTTAGTGATCGATATTTAGTATTTAATTAAAGTCCTAGCTCCTGAAATCAACTGTTTACATGAGGATCTTCACTTTCATGTTTTGTACAAAGTATGTTTTCAAGGATACCTAGGACTAAAAGCATGACCCAAGTACACCCCAAAGGCTCAGAAACCAAAAGTTAATAAAATGAACTCAATATATAGATTGTAAGGTCTTCGGAGCAGAAACCATCTTTTCTGTCCAGCACCTAGCACAATGGAGTTTTCGTTCATGACTAGGACTCATAGGTGTTACTGCAAAAATAATTGCATGATTTGGGGGAGAGGGAATTTGTGATTTTTTTTTTTAATGTTTGGGTTGGCAAAACTTCAAAAGACCCAGTTTCAGCTAAGAAGTGGCAGGGAAGAGACTGAGGAACAAGAGAAGAAGGGAAACATATATACTAAAGCTGGTCAGAAAATGGTTTTTCTCCTATGGAAAATTTAGACTTTTTGGTGAAAAATCAAGCCAAAAATTCAATTTGAAAATGCTGACGTGGTGATGCATGGGAGGCACTTGTAGTTTGGGTGCTCAGGCCTTCCTTCTCATATAGAAGCTGAGCTGCCTGGCTTGACTACATCTCCCATGATGTACCAAAGTCTCAACTCCTGCTGAAGCATCATAATGCATCCTGGGAGTCCCTAGCTGCAGTACATCATAAGAGATGTAGTCTGGCTGAGGAACCTGACTCATAAAGGAAAATGGGAGCATCGGACACCCAGATTACAATTCTCATGAGGTACCACAGCAGTATTTCCAAATCAAAATTTAGGACAAAATTTTTGGCATTTGCTTGTTTGTTTTTTCAATGAAAAGTGAAAATATTCCACAGAAAGCAGAAACTTTTCACGAAAAATTATCAAAAACAGAATATTCCATCAAAGGCAAATTTGATGAAAATTTTCAGCCAGCACTATTGTATATATACAAGTAGAAGTCATCCCTGTGGAGGTCCCACGTTTTAGTTGAAATTAAAGTAGAATTTCATTTAGAACTTCAGATGTGGGAAAAGATGGCTTACTTAATTACCATGTTTCAGAGTAGCAGCCGTGTTAGTCTGTATTCACAAAAAGAAAAGGAGCACTTGTGGCACCTTAGAGTTTATTTGTTAGTCTCTTTGGTGCCACAAGTACTCCTTTTAATTACCATATAACTACTACCTATCCCCTAAAGTACAACTCCTTGTAAATAGGAAATGGAGCAGGAGTTGGAAATGGAATCTCATAATTCTCTCTTCCAATGCTCCCTCACTTTCTCTCTGGGCTCCTTTCTCTAGGGCCCTATGCTTCTCTGCTCTCAGACCCCTATTACCCTCTCTGCTTTCACAGCCCCTACTCTTTCACTCTTTCCATTTCACTGCTGCATATACTTTGTCTTCAGAGGCAATCCTGATCTTACTGCTCAATTGTGCTAACTCCAAATAATGATATCACTACAGCCAAGCCTCGGTGTGCACCTGAGAATTTCACTATCTGCCCTCCCTTCTCCAGTGTGTTGTCTGGGCCATCACACCAGAGATGTGCATTGTTCAGACTGAGTTAGAACTATTAACACTTAGAAAACTACCTCATGTCCAGATTGACGTGGCCTGAAAGGCTACCAAGAGCTTTCTTAAGCAACAATAGTGGGAAGATTCATCACTTGGCAAAGCTGGAACATTCATCAGGTAGTTTGCAGGAAGTTTGGACAGATAGGAGGGAGGAAGAAGTGCCCACATGCTTAGGAGGGAATTTTCTGAGAAGAGATTCAAGTCTAATTACTTGTAGGGCTAAGGCATAATGTGAGACAGTGCCATAGTTACTTGAAGGACCGGGTTTTAAGCTTTTCTGTGATGGTGTTGGAGAAACACAGATAACAGAAGGATCCAGCAGCTGGGACATTTCTCAGGTTGGCCTAAGATGAGGTTCAGCAACTGTTGGGAGGCTCAGAACTGGACACTTCTCATTGAAAGCATAGATCTCTTATCATCTAGGGGGCTGCCAATGGATTCTACAGTTGGAAAGAGGTTCGGGACATTTGGAGATGACTGTGGGAGTTTCAGATTGAGAGCTTCTGCGGTGGGGGGCATTAACACTGGCAGGGCTAGCAACATAGAAAGCAGATCCCAGAAAGAAAATAAGACACTGCAGTAGCAAATTGGAAAACAGGGAGAGGAAGAAAGAGGGCCCTGGACACAAGAGGCCTTATCGTACCTCATTGTTGCCAATTGTTGTGATTCGCTATTGACTTAAATGGCTGCAGTATAAGAGGAAAGATGGATCGGACCCCAGCAAACAGAGAGTAAACCAAAATGGCTCTAAGAAAAGAAAGAGATTGGTTTAAACAAGAAGGAAAGGGAAGAAAGAGACCTTTCAAGGGAGGTCAGGAAGAGAAGCCAAATGCTGTCTCCGTGAACTTAGTTATACCCATTTTCATTTATTTAAGATTTATAATATGGAGCATCACCCACGGCTTCGGGTTAACACATACTACTTTTGGAATGCACACAATAATTAAACATACCTTTTGTGGCATAAATCAGAGGCTTGATATTCTACTGTGTAACCGAATTTTAATTGATCCAGTGTCAGACCCCACTACTGCATAAGTTTCCCTGTCTTGCTGGGGTCAACATTTCAGATCCTGCTACATGATGCCTAGTCATCTGAACCAACTACTTGTCCAAACACAAGCCATTCACCAGGCATAGAATGACATGAAAAAGATGGGGCTGCACCCCAATTCCTTAAAGGCCAGCCCAGCCTGTGACACAGTGGTGAAACTCCATTAACTGCAATGCAGGGATGAATCAGAAACCCATATTTACAGGATGTTGAATACAATGCAACATTCAGAAGCATAAAACACTGCAAATACTCCATACTGAAATAGTGAATGTTTGCTTAGTGTTTCCATGGCATTTAGACTTAAAATTATTGGTTGGTGGTCTCTGCTAGGCCAACCTGCTTTTTCTATAATGCTTCTCTTTTACGACAGCAGTTTTAAAAATTATGAAAACTGAATATTTTGTTAAATCATTCAATAAAAAGACTAATTTATTAAATAGTGTTTTTTTAAGTGTCAAAACTAGGTTCAAAGAAAAATAAGAACCAGCATTGGCTGGAGCCAATGGAGTTTTCCATTTACTTGGGTGAATAAAACAAATACTGTAGGTCCAACAATTAAAAAAAGGAACTTATTTGTATTAAAAATGATTAATGCTTAGAGAGCAGCTTAAAGTCTGGAAAATAAACTGTTCAGAGAACTTGGCTACTGGAAAAGTCATTTTTAGTAGTTCACCCTCAGAGCTGCTCAACATCTGGAAAAGCAACTTATTTTATTATATATTTAATATTAAACATCATATAGTTTGCATTTAAAAAGTCAAATTTTATAACTAAAGTCTCTAAATGGCTTTGTGGGTTTAGACAAGATAAGACATATATATGGATATGTAGATATATAGGGTATTTAAAGTTAGGAGAGGTGTTCACAGATTCTAACAGAAGTTCAAATACTTCATAAAATGGCTAATGCCATTCCCCAAACAAAGGCTTGTTAGACGTGTAAACATTCAATGCTACCGGGTGCTGAGTATCCTTGGGAGATGCTCATTAGAATAAAATGGGTTCTCTCTGGAGTCACAGGAATATTCTGCACCTTGCAGGACTGAGCTTCAAGGACATGTATCTGCAGAGTGCTGGGTTGAACACTCATTGAATTGAGGGCACTCTCCACCTTGTAAGATGTTGCCATGGGTCTGGGACACAAATTCAAAACCATAGTTTAAAATCCTTTAATCACGGTTAACTTGGCAGGGGACTGAGTAACAATTTTGTGTAGCTACATATGTCACCTGTTTTATATAGATATATGCATGTTCAATGGGACACTGGAAAATAAGTCATGATTTGATAGGCATTAATACAGATGAATATAAAAAGTGACGCACAAATCAGTAACAATATAAACATAAAGCAAGAAAGAAAACAAGGCTGGAATTTTCAGAGGTGCCTAAGGGAGCTGAGGTAGGTACCCAAGTCCCATTGAATATCAGTGGAGTTTGGGTGCTTAACTGCTTAATGTGCCTTTGAAAATTCTAGCCCCAAAGTCCATTTCATTCCAAGCAGTCATTCATGCCCAGGAAATACCATGTGTCTTAAAGCAGATTGTTTAAATCAGTAATGGTGAATCAATGCTAAAGCATTCTATTAAAGGACTCTAGGTCTTATTCTGATCACTTAAACCATTGTAAATTTGAAATAACTCCACTGACATTATGTAAAAAGTCAGTCTCTCTGGACACCTTTCTATAAGGGGACAAGACATGGACTGTGGGACTGGATGAGGTCGGAGTAATTCAGGACTGTGCTGTAATTGCTGGCTTAATTATGATATGTTCCTTCTGCAGAGATGATGGGTCATGCTTCAGTTATCAGTACTATGACACCTGGCAGTTTGGCTAGCTGCACTCAACTCAGGAAAGGTGTGGGTTTTTCTTGCAGTCGCTTCACCCAGAGTACAGCAGCTTTGTCTTGCAAAGTTGCAGGTTTGAGTGTTTGTATGTAATAGTGATGCTTGACTGGACAACACTCTGTCAGTGCCTGGACTTCCATGACTTAGAAGCCATTCTAGAGCATATCAAGGTTGTCATGTGGCGTCCGTGTCTGCACCTAGAACTGTGTCAGGCACAATTAACGAGGCCAGATCTCTTTCCAATGTTTTTTTCACTTCTCCCAAGCAAATACCAAAGTGGTAAGCACAGTAAAAATACACAGTGCTTCTTTTGTCCCCTGAATCTCTTCCATATAACTAGGGAGAAGAGAACTTGGTTTACCAGATTTAGGACCCACTTGAAAATCATAGGTTCTTGCTCTAGAACTGAAAAATTTTGAGGTTTTAGCTCTGTTTTGCTCTCATAAGAGGAGAGCTGTAGGGTCACTCCACTTTCTTTTTAAAAAAAAATTATTTTACTGATACTAGAAACAGGACAAGCATTAATTTTAGACAGGAACTTTTCTTGTTTCCATAGTCCAAGATTCCATTTAGTTAGAAATGTTTTTAGTTAAATTTCCCTTGAAAAACAGCCATTTAAATTAAGGAAACATATGTTTAACAAAACTCAAAAACATTTTGTGAAACCAAAATCTTATTAAAAAAAATAAAAAACAGAATTTTCATAAAGCCCCAACATTCCCATGTTTTCCCACTTATCCTCATAGGACAAACAAATCCAGCCCCATACTCTCCCATCAACTCTTCTACAAGCCTGGACCCATGTGGGTCTACTGAGCAGAAGGTGAAGAAGCATGAATGGCTGAATGTGTACTGGAAGAGCTGGGGCAGACCCCGGGAGAAGCAGAGCCAGTCAGTCTGCATTTATCAGGGCTGACCAGCCAAATCCTAGGAATGGAGCAGGAGCAGGAGCAGACCCTTCTGCAGCAAAGGGAATCCACTGACATTCCATTACCTGAAGGATTCCTTCTTCCACTAGTCCCCAAGGAACTCCCAAAACACACAGTCCACATATTCAGTGTTTGGACTGAGATGAACATTTACAGCAAAATACAGTGGTCCAGTCACAGGTGACTTCAGCGTCCCAACTATTCACAGCTGCTCAGAGAAAAACAATTATTCTGAGTAACTCCTTATTCCACTATGATATTGCACCTTAAGAAGCTCTCACAATACACATTACAGCCCACAGCCTTGCCCCTTCTCTCTCTCTCTCTAGTTTCTCCAACTCCTGGACACACCTCACTTCTGGCCTCCACCCACACATATTTTTAAAGAAACAGAAACCTTTTTCTACTGGAAAGCTACACTTTTTTTTAATAAAGGAGTTGTTTTTGATAGCATGTTCATGCACACAATGTCATATGTTACACACTGACTTCTGCATTTGCTCTGCATCTTCCGTAGAAAAGTTCTTGTACCACAGCTATTCCCCAGGGAGCTCACACAGCCACTATGTAGTCACTTTGCTCTAGTACAGACAGGAGGTAATTACATTGGGTGTGGTTCTCCACTGCCTTCCATCTGAGGTAGTCATTTGCACCTGTGCAGTGTGTGACTGCAAAATAAGTGTAAAGTGTTACCAAATCTGCATTCTCCTTTCTCTTAAACATTGTATAATGACTACACAAGAAATAAGGCTGCAGGAATAAGGCTCTTTGTATCTAGTTGATAACCCCTTCCATTTCAACTGATTATGGTAATTTGAAAAAACAATACACCACTAATGATGAGAGTGTGAAAAGAACAAAGAACAGTGTCCCTGGTAATCAGAGCCAGAATTGGTACTACTCGCACCTATTTAAATTCAATAGAAAAACAGATTGAATAACAAATACATTTCCAATACACAATGGACTGTGGCCTATCCTCGTCCTTCTTGTGTCATTGAGATAAGCAACTCCATAATCCATGGTTTCCACACAATGGTCATAGTGTCACAGGCATTCATTTCCTCTAGAACTGTGGAATTTTGTTGCTATGCGCTGCTAAACAGCTGCTATGTTTCCCTCCAAAAGGTGACTGCATTTCATTGGGGAGTGAAGTTATCTTTTACCTGCCTCACAAAGAGGTGAAGCTTAG
Source organism: Chelonia mydas (assembly GCF_015237465.2). Lineage (NCBI taxonomy): Eukaryota > Metazoa > Chordata > Testudines > Cheloniidae > Chelonia > Chelonia mydas. Next base: position 44,804,431 of record NC_057852.1, read on the forward strand.
TTAAGGGGCTAGATTTGGCTCTGGAGTACTCAAGCTTCTGCCATCGTGACTCAAGGCACAGGGAACCTCTGGGCAGAAAGACCAAAGCCATGCAGGCTGACAGTCACACCACCTCACAGGTGAACAGAAATGTGTTTGTGGGGGGCAGGGTGGGAATGTAGCCTGAAGCGCTCACTACATTCTCCAAGTTGCCACCTTCAGTGGAGTGCCACAGAAGCCCCCACTACAGTTAAACATCATCTGGCCATTCTTGGGAGCCAGAAGTTTGTTCTGTTGCAGGGAGATGTAATTTGTAAATGTGTATCTCTCTACCTCAGTAGCAATGGATCAAGTCCAATCTTGGTAAAGAGCTTTGAGATCCTTCAGAGAAATACACTAAAGTATTATTAGTGTATTATTTGTTCCAAATGCAGTGCAATTTTTGCTTATTTTTCATAGTCATTCCTTTTATTTTAATCCCTTTCTTGTCATTTAGGATCTCCATTGTAGAGGCCATGATGAATTTTCTGGCTGAAAAACCGAAGATTTCTGCAGCACAAAATCCTCATAGCTTCGCTACTCCCATGTTACAGGGACCTACAGCCAACAGGAAAGCCAAAAGGGCCAACTCATGGTCCAGAATAGTAAACGTATCATAAAATATGGGCTGAAAGGAGGAAGGGAAGGGAACAGAAAGGGAATGCAAAAGAAAAAATGAAACTGTTTACTCCCTTATGGCTTTAATTGTGTAGCGAAGAGGTATAGTTATAGCAAGAAAAAGCTTGGCTTAGTCCTGCAACAGCCCTAGGTTTTGGACAGAAGCAATGTTATAATGTATAATTATATAATTTACTTAAACAGTTGCTTTCCATATGGGAAGTAATGGATTTGCCCAGCTGCATTTTGGCAAAGACTGAACCTACCATTATTCAGGGTAGAACAATTCTGCTGAAATTTGGAAATCCTACAGAAAGTATCTATACATTTCTCTGATGGTTCCTGACACTGTTTCTTTTTCTCAGAGAAATATATCATTTCGCCCTCCTTTATCAGGGCTCCCAAGCCCTATCAAACACATGGGATTTTCAGGATAACCTGATTGTGTTCTTTTTTGCTGGCTTCCAAAATGAGATAACCAGCAATACTGCACTACTCTGTTGCTACAATGAAAGTGGGCCTAGGGGAGTGAGGAAAGGATGGTTTTATTTTGAATGCCCCATTCTACAAATTAATCTTATAAGGCAAAATGTGCTTTGAATTAATAGAATTGTTTCACTCTCTCTGTAATCTAGATTCCAGTTTAAACCTCTGTCTTCTGTATCAATAACCAATTAACTGAGGAACAACATGGTCCTCAGCAGCCACAGAGGAGGCAGCAGCGTTTACCCTTACGTAAATACGCATTCCAGTATCTCAGATATAGGCACAAGTTTGATTAAATCCTTTTGATATTTTTAGGAATTAACTTTATGCTCTGTGTGTTTAAGAACCTCAGCTAACAGCAATAAAGAATCTTGGGATGGCAATAGTCCCTGTCCAACACATGAGCCTCATCAGATTCCCTCCTGTCACATGAATGTCAAGAAATGGGAGGTTTTCAAAATAAAATAAAGAGAACTAATAGGCCACACTGTTGGCATATACGCACAGGATATAAATTGTACAGTTTGTGAGCTGGAACAGAGAAGCCAGAGAGTCTGTCATACTTTCAGAAGACTGAAGTACAAATGACCTAGCTACCAGAATATCTGAGATCCTCAAACTTGAGTCAAATGCATATCAGTTGGTAGCCTTCATATAGCCAATCTTTAGAATATTGTGCATAACACTGCTCTATCAGCCATATACTACTTCTTAAGTTTAAGTCATCCAAAGATGGAAAAGAGGATGTGTGTCCACGAGGAAAAAGACAAACCAGAATGAAACTGACAAGGGAGCACCGAAAGTGGTTCCACAGATGCCACTGTAGCCCATAACTTTTTCAGTATCCCAGTGGGAAATTACCTCAGATTTCTTGTGTTCTCATTTGTCCGACACATGTTTTTATTACAGAAAACTTAAAGATATAAAATGTATTCCATGCAATTCCTCCAAGAATCAATTTGCCACATGACATTGCTTTCTGCTATCTTTGTGCATCATGGTTTTGAGAAGCAAAACCACGGTGGTCTGGACAACCTATGAAGGGCATCTGACAGACTTAGCACAGCTCATCAAGAGTCATGAATTTGTGCCAGTAGTGCTGATGGTCTTCTGCCAATTCACGTGTCTAAATCCACTGGAATGTTAAAACATCCATGCTTTGTTTCAAATATCTGCTGGTACCTACACTGAGTAGCTATAGCATAAATAAAGTGAGACTGTCTTACACAGACAATGTAATAGAAAGTGAGTCGCAAAGCAATCATGTTTTCAGGATGCATTTTAAAAAATCTGCTTAAGTCCTTGTTTTCAGAGGTAAATGAGACTCAATTTGAAGTCAGTCAGAGTTTTAGGCACTCCGCATGTCTGAAAATCAGATCCTCATAAAGCAAGTATTCACAATGGAGCTAATGGACCAAATCAGAACAGTTCGGCAAAGCATGAGGCAACTGTGAGCTGCCAGATGTCAGTGGGAGCTGTTGAGTTCAGCTCTTTCAAAGATCGCCTATTTAGGTGCCTCAATATGGACTTTAGGAGACAAATTACTCTTGGGTATTTATGATAATGTGGGGTGCAATCCAAACCCTGCCCTGCAAACTTGGGTGTCTCACAATGCTTTGCTACTGAAGCTTCCAACCTGGGCTCCTTACAAACAGCTGCAGGTCACATCCTGAGTGTTTGTGTACAGCCACAGTCCTGGTCCAGAAACTCTGACCACAGCAGCTTGTTAGCAAACACCACCCACATTCTTGCTTTCAGCAGCCTTGGTTACTATTGCAGGGTGACCCCAACACACACCCAGTCCCACATTTTCTCTCAAAAACATGTCTTTTGCACTATCCAGCCCTCTCCTGGACAGTCCAAATATATTAGGTTCATTGCCCATGAAAGGCAAACAATACACAACAGTCTGCTACCTTAAATGAAGTTACCCAAACAAGGCACAACACTAGATTAGTTTTAATTAAAGAATAAAACAAAGTTATTTAAGAGAGAAATTTTAAGTGACTACAAGTATAAGGCATTAACGTCAGAAATGTTTGAAGAGGAATAAAGATAAAATGCTTTCTAAACTCAAGAAACTAGACTTGGTTCAAGGTGAAGTTCTTACCACATGCATCCAGCAACAAGGCTGACCAAATATCAGGTCAGGATTTGCTTCCAAAGGTTGTTTCTTTTGTCGTCTTAGGTGGAAAAGAGAGATGGATAGGGAGAGATAAGTTGGGGTGTTTTGCCCCTCACTTTTATAATTCAGTTACTTTTTAAATGTATTTTCCTAAAGGTTACCCCTACTTAAAGTTCATTCAAAAAGTGTCATGGTGTCTGGTGGTGAAAGAAGATGAATGCTGTTTCTTCTCACTTCTGTTTGCTGAAATGCAGATTTTCCTTGTCTCCTGTCTTTCCCCTCTCACTGTCTGAGGGCCCTGTTTACAACTTATATGGAAACTGAGGTAAACGCACATTCCTTCTGTTTATGACCTGCTTGATCAGTCGCTATGTGGGTTTTAATATGTGCCATCAACATTATTCAGGAGGAATTCATAACTTTACATATAATGTTGCTACACACATTTTACTATGATAGTATTGACCAGTGAGTCATTAGTTTTCAAATGATATCTCACAAGGCATATTTTGGACAAAGATTATTACAATAGTGTGTAGTGCGTGAATACAAGCATGCATTTGGTCACAATATTTCAACACTTGCATATCACAAAAGGCTGTTTAACCAAAGTGTTCAAGACCTAGAGAGTAAAGGATAGTCTTGTGGCATGGGAATCAGGAGAATTAGGTTCTATTCCCAGGTCAAGCACACCTGCATGACCATGAACAAGTCATTTAACCTTTCTGTGCCTCAGTGTCCCATTTGGTAATAATAGTTCCTCCCTACCATACAGAAGCATCAGGAACCTTCATCCATTAATATCTGTGAGATGTTCAGATACCAAATATGCTGATAAGCACCATATAAATGCCTATAAACAAAGAGTGGTCCTGGTGAGGAAAAGGTGATTTTACCTCTGGGCTCCAGTGAAAGGTGAAAGCTCTGGGCAGCTTTAATTTATACTTAGCTGTTCATGGCCCATGTGGCTACTACAGGAAGCAGAACAGCTGGAACTCTGGACATATCAGTAACTGATACACTCTATGCAGGGAACCCCTCTAGACTACACAGTGGGCAGATTGGCTTCCTTTACAACTCCTTTACGCTGCTAGAATGATGTGAAGGAACCATAAGGCAACAGAGAAGTGGGCCCCTTTATTTCAGTATTTTGTGGTAATGCCCTTCTTTGGAAACCAATCTTTCCTAGGTCCCGTGAGGCTGATGTCCAGATTGTACCTGGAAATGCAACTTCAATGAGAAGTAAACCCAGACGCTTTGCAGGAACTGATAGCTTGATAGAAGAGGTAAGAATACTGAGGGGGGGGGAAATAAGGTAAATGAGGAGAGAGAAAAGAAGAGGAGAGGAACAAGACTTTCTGGATAAGAAATAAAGGCTACATGGACTACGTGTAGGAAGTGTCCAGAATATTAGCAATAATCTTTGGATGGTGACTTCTAATCACTTTGGCTCCAAATCAGAGAGAGATTTTACTAGCACTGTAGACTTCTACTTCTCAATTCTTCCTATGGCCAAAAGCAAGATAAAGATATGGTCTACATCTGAGTTTGGAACCCAAGTAGGGCCCTTCACTCCTGACTGGCAATGATTGGGAAAAACAAGGAGGCAGCATACTCAGCCCGGGTGGAACATGAGAACGTTGCTCTGCTTTTTTCTCAACTTCTGCTGGCAGATTTATGGATCAGCATGGACAAGAAAGAAAACAGCTGTGTGGAACACAAGGCTTTTGATGAAAAGGGGACTAAAAAGGGGGGAAATGGACTGTTCCTCTGTGCTCCAAAAGAGGCTAAGACGACCCCCTCCCCCCACACACTCACACACAATCCCCAGCCAATCAAATCATCACAGTCCATAATCTCTTCTTGGAGCACACAAAATACTTACACAACAGCGATACCCCAAACCAATCACTTTATAGTATTTGGGATTTTTCTGATGCAATACATTTTCCATTCCACTGAGTGATTCTGGAATAGTTATGCAAATTTTAGCATATTCGTCTGTGAACGAAGATTCTGCCAGCCCTTTGCACAGGGTGACAGCTCCTCACTCCACACTGTGAGAACCTGGGGGGTAGAATATTTTACTGACACTCTATTTCCATCTAATTCTTTAACCTGACAAGTGCTGGTCTAACTTCCTCCCATTGGTGAAAAGCAATCCTCGGCCCCTTCCAACAATTTATGAGAAAGAGCTTGTAAATTGGCTATAAAATATACATATATTTCCAGGGTGAAATTTAGCATGCAAAACTCTTTCTCTGAGAACTATACATACATATAGGCCTGCACACACACATTCACAATATTGGAAATTAAATGGCGAGGTCACTTTTTAAATTAGTTTAAAAATATGGAAATTTCCATATTTCAGGTGCCTTTGTCCTACCCTGAACATGAACAGCTGTTTTTATTTAAAGCTGAAACATGACAGGCAATGAGCCCACAGTGTGAACTCCTAAAAGTACAAGAAGAAAAGAGCCATAACAGGGGCCTTTATTATGAAGGAAGTTGGTAGGGTTTATAACAAACTACTGCTCACCAAAATGAAAGGGCATGCGATTATTAGGTTTGTCTCTCTGGATGAAGTCTGCATTAAGGCCAGGCAAGGTGAAGGCACTCAGCAGAAAGAAATGGAGAAAAAACAAAAAAATAAAAAACGGTTCAATAGTGTCTTAATTTTTTCATTAGGAGAAAGGAAAGGAATTATGCATAATATCTAGCACACCACTGACTGGGCCAAAATCATATCTGGTGAAACTGTTAATTTAAGTGAATCATAGAATCATAGAATATCAGGGTTGGAAGGGACCTCAGGAGGTCATCTAGTCCAACCCCCTGCTCAAAGCAGGACCAATCCCCAATTAAATCATCCCAGCCAGGGCTTTGTCAAGTCTGACCTTAAAAACTTCTAAGGAAGGAGATTCTACCACCTCCCTAGGTAACGCATTCCAGTGTTTCACCACCCTCCTAGTGAAAAAGTTTTTCCTAATATCCAACCTAAACCTCCCCCACTGCAACTTGAGACCATTACTCCTTGTCCTGTCCTCTTCTACCACTAAGAATAGTCTAGAACCATCCTCTCTGGAAGTTACACCAAGAATGAACTGGGTCCTCTGAGCCTAATTCTGATCTCATACTAGTTAAAATTAGGAGTAATTCCACTAAAATGAATAAAATAGCATCATTCTAAGTGTAAAACTGATGTAACCGCAAAATCAGACCCTCTGTATTCAAATGATCTTAGTAAACCTCCAAATGTTGCAAGCTCTGACAACTCAGAGGTCCAGCTGATTGACTGAGTGGAATAAGCATGAATTCTTATTGGCAGGTATTTTTTATAACAAATCCCATTATTGGTTATATACAATATTTTACTTTATGAATGTATCCATCTTACAACCATGGAAAGAGTGTTATTTTAAAAGACCCTATAAAAAGCATACCGAAGAGGTCCCTTGCTGACTGAACCATCTTAAGAAACGATCTTTCTCTAGGAAAGAAGAAGAAAAACGTGATTCATCTTCTCATTTTAAGAGCTCACAAACACTGGGGCCATCCTTACATATTGTAACAGAATATGCTACATGGCTGCACTGAGATATTATTGATAAACACATAACTAAATACAAATAATTAAAGGTATGACCTTGTAATATTTTTTTCCCTTGAAATAAAAAACCCTCAGGAGGAAAAAAAAATACTGAATTCTTGCTCCTTACAAGTGAAACCTGAAAAAGAGAAATTGAAGAGCCAGAGTGCCCTCTAGTGACAATACAGCATCAATATTAGCACTTAACGTTAAAAAACATACTTTGTTTGTTTTCATATGAGCAAAACCAATTCTGGTGTATTTTGTTTCTTTTTCCCATTATTCCACATAGAAAGTTTATAAACATTAAGTGAACATTCCTGAACCTTCTTCAGACAAAGAGATATTTTTTAAAAAGAGACTGGAGAAACTATATAATTTTAATACACCGTCATTCCCAGCTGAAGGAAGTCTGGAATTCATTATGCATGGAAAATAAAGTTCATGCTCAACCTCTCTCAGCTCTGAACACTACAGTGATTTGAAATGAAAAACAAGTCACAGGAAAACTTGTGCGTAGGTGGCTTTGTTCAATAACCGAAGCACCAAGTGTAGGAGAAGGAGAAATCTATCCACCTCGCAGAGGAAGAAAAATTAAATACACTGGACTGGGGAGGGACAGAGAGAAGAGTTTTACACCCAGAACTCGAGATCAGCACAGATCCTGTGAAATCTTGATGTCAGGACCATCCATGCTGAAGCTTTGTACCACTCTGCACCAAAGCTGGGCCCCACTCCAACTTCCTACCTAGTTTCCCAGATAAGCTGTTGTTCCTGAAACTCCCTACAGCCACTATCTTTAAGGGAAGAGCTACACACTTGGAAAAGAAACTCTGCACAGAAGTTAATACGGACTAAGACTACATTAACTTTTTGGTGGATTCATTGTTTGTTGCTGAAAGGCCCCTTTAACGCTCCTCCTTCTTGGGCCTTTGAAGGACTGACTCCAGCTTCGCACAGGAGTGGAAGATTCACATTCTTGCAGACAGAGGATGACTCAGACTTGGAAATGGGATAGGAAGCCATTCACTGGTTTGAATCCAGAACATACTGCAAACAATCAAAAGCTGATGGCTATTCAGTATGATTTATATCCAGCGAGTTTCAAGTCCTACTGGACCAATGTCTGCATTGTAACTGTGCTTTTGTTGTTAGGACTGCAAAGGATATAATAAGTGTAAAGGTTACATATGGACTTGCAGAGGTTGCCCATCTTAGGTCATCACTGACACATTTTGATGAGGTGTGGGGAAAATCTGAACAGCCAGTGCTAGTTTGAGGATAAACATACTTCTTCCACATCAAGGGCATTAATCCAGTACCTATTCCCAAAATCAGTTTTGAAAGAAAATACATTTGTGAGCATCCATTTGTAGCTTTCTCCTAGGACTCATGATTATTTTGCTCTAGGGTAACCTACAGAAAAATTCCATATAATTTAAATAACGTAACTGAAATCAACAAAATGAGGAAACTCAAAGCTAAAACTGACAATCCAGCCTCAGCTCAGGAAATTCATTCTAAAAGCCAAAAGCTGTATTTGAGTTAAGGGAGCGCACTTTCGAACCTCAAAATTTTCAACCCCAAGTGATTTTTCCAGTTGAATTAAAAGCCACTGATTTAATATGTTATCTATTGCCAAAGCTTTCCAAAAGAGGGTAAGAATACCCTCTCTGGGCAATTTGTGTGCAAAAGGAACAGTTCATTAAGGACTCCTTTATTGAAAATATGTAAACAAGGGTCTTGGCCACAAAGTAACAATTTCCTGGGGAAAACTTTGTGGTCTGATTTCCCAGAAACACACTGAAAACTTAAAAAAAGTGAGTGCCTTGCACTGTTTTGTCTGGAGCCACAAAATACAACACAGGGCCACACCCAGCAAGGATTTAACCAGATCCATTTCTACTGGCATGAAAAAAACACAAAGGTTACAGCAATAACAAATCAGGTAAAGCTGGTGTTTCAAATTATAACACTTTGCATTCCTGGACTTTTTTTTTCCTATGTCAAAAATATTTCTGTGATTTCTATATTAATTTTGTATTTAATACACTACAACCTTAATTACCTAGAGCACTGTTATTCAATATACCCTAACATCTGGGTAATTGAGATGGTCTTGTATTTCAGGCTAAGAGTTATTGTGACTGAAGTTCTGATTCTTTAGACAGAGAGTAAGTGACAAAGTTATAATATGGTTCTACTCTAAAAAGTGATTTTGAAAAAGGTGGTTCCACTGGTCTCTGCATACCTAAGTCAATCTGTTTACTTTATTGACAATAATATATTTTACTACATTTTACACTTCATTTAACAGCATGCTATAAACTGGAATAAGAAAATTGTATATGGATTGCAGATTATGTGATCATGTAAAATCCGTATCATACTGTATAGGCAGAGTAACAATGTGATGGTGAGTTCTCATTTCCATATTCATTTTGGGCTATGATACATCAATGTGATGCAAATCTAAAAATAACATTTGATATTATGCTCTGTAAATTACTAGCACTCTTACTAGCAAATAATTTTGGGTTTTGCACTGTCCCCATTATAAGTTTCATATGTGTACGGGGGAAAAAAATCTTACTTATTGCTTCTGATAGTACTTTGTTTAGTCAAAGTTAAACATTTTGGTAAGGAAATCTAAACTGGTGCTTCATGATTTTCAGAACACAGGACAGAATAGGATAGGATGTTTAACTGTTGAATGTTCTCTGGTTTGTTCCTTGAAAAATCCTTACTAATCATATCCACAAGAGGAATCAGAGTTTTGAAGAGTTCTTGCTGGACAATCATCATCTGGTATAACACAGGATTTTCATTTTCATGAAACAGACACCTCTGACACTTATGTAGGTCACCATTAAAATGATTTCTTCTCTAAATTATAGAGGAAGAAACATGTAAATCCATATTTTTGACCATGGCAGGTAGAAAGACAGACTATTGGTGAATGTAATGTCATCATAAAAGCTACGTGAAAATGGATTGTGGGCTTGATTAAAATCTTCATTCCCCCAGATCCAACTTTATTGCAAAATGTTAAAATCTACACTTCCAAAACCAGTTACTAGAAGAAGGGCTCTCCAAGTCACTGGTGAGCTTATATGAAATGTCAAGAGATTGTGACTTTAGACCATTCTTTGCTATGTGACAGATTTGTTTGTGATGGCCTGAGGTAAGCTGGCAGATACAGAAGCCCTCATCACAGAGGGACATCACAGGATATAAGGAACAGCACAGTGAAATGTGCCACAGTAAAAAAGTGAACTCTGAATCTTGCCATCCCTGAAAAGCGCTCAGAAACCATGGCAAAGAATTCAGAGTGACTTTGCAGAAAAGAACGAGGAGTACCTCTGGCACCTTAGAGACTAATTAATTTATTTGGGCATAAGCTTTCATGGGCTAAAACCCACTTCATTGGATGCATGCAGTGGAAAATTCAGTAGGAAGATATATATACACAGAGAACATGAAAAAATGGGTGTTGCCATACCAACTATAACAGGACTAATCAATTTTTCTCCTGCTGCTAATAGCCCACCTTAATTGATTAGTCCCGTTATAGTTGGTATGGCAACACCCATTTTTTCATGTTCTCTGTGTATATATATCTTCCTACTGTATTTTCCACTGCATGCATCCAATGAAGTGGGTTTTAGCCACGAAAGCTTATGCCCAAATAAATTTGTTAGTCTCTAAGGTGCCACAAGTACTCCTCATTCTTTTTGCTGATACATACTAACACAGCTACCACTGTGAAACCTGTCACTTTGCAGAAAAGGAGAATTGTATTGTTCGCTGTAACAGTGGTGTGACAGGTTTGGTCACAGAGACTCCCTTGGGACTGTCACCTGATGTGCCGAGACTAACTCTGAGCCCGTTTACTGTTAGTTTGGGTCTCCAGAACCCTGCCTTGTAGTGCCAGACATGCCAGTCTGCTCCAACACAGACCCAGGATCTGAACCACACGCCCCAAAGCTGCAGACTTAACTGAAAACAGCTTAAGAAGTGTTCCTGTCTCTAGCACCCAGACACCCAGCTCCCAATGGGATCCAAACCCCAAATAAATTCATTTTACTCTGTATAAAAACTTATACAGGGTAAACTCATAAATTCTCCACCCTCTATAACACTGATAGAGAGATATGCACAGCTGTTTGCTCTCCCAGGTATTAATTACTTACTCTGGGTTAATTAATAAGCAAAAGTGATTTTATTAAGTATAAAAAGTAGGATAAGTGGTTCCAAGTAATAACAGACAGAACAAAGAAAGATACCAGCAAAATAAAACAAAACACACAAGTCTAAACCTAATACATTAAGAAACTGATTACAAATAAAATCTCATCCTCAGAGATGTTCCAATAAGCTTTTTTCACAGACTGGTCTCCTTCCTAGTCTGAGCCCAGACTACAGTACAGTTCCTGGTACAGTTCTTGTTAACTCCAGCTCAGGTGGTAACTAGGGGATTTTCTCATGACTGGAACCTCCTTTGTTCTGTTCCATCCCCTTATGTAACTTTGGCACAAGGCGGAAATCTTTTGTCTCTCTGGGTCCCCACCCCTCCTTCTCAATGGAAAAGCTCCAGGTTTAAGAGGGATTCCAGTAACAGGTGACAAGGTCACATGTCCTGTGAGACGCCAAGCCTTCATTCTTCCTGGCCTGACTCACAGGAAGGCTTGTAAGTAAACAGAGCCATTTACAACCAATTGTCCTAGCTGATGGGAGCCATCAAGATTCCAAACCACCATTAATGATCCACACTTCGCATAATTACAACAGGACCTCAGAGTTATATTTCATATTTCTAGTTTCAGATACAAGAATGATACATTTATACAAATAGGATGACCACACTCAGTAGATTATAAGCTTTGTAATGATACCTTACAAGAGACCTTTTGCATGACGCATATTCCACTTCCATTATATTCACACTCATTAGCATATTTTCATAAAATCATATGGAGTGCAACGTCACAAGTGGGAACTCAAAAGGCCTGATTCTCCAGTCCAGCATAAATCAGTTGTAACTCTACTGAAGTCTATGGAGTTACATTGGTGCCTGGGAAGAATAAAGAATGGACTTTCAAAGGATGTCAAAGACAATGGCTCTCAATCATAAGAATTTCAGATATTCTTTTTTAACAGGATATCAATCACAGTAAATCAGCTGCTATACCCTGCATCATATTGGCTCACAGAACATCTTATCCAAACATTAAATATTGCAACAGAAGAGGATATTAACTCAAGTATGTCAATATGCCATTTTGTAGCAAAATGTTTAGTTATCTGACTGCTATTCCTTAAAAAAAAAAAAAAGTACTCCGTTGTTTTAAAACAGCTGGAAAAAAACACCCCTAAACGGACAAGAAAAATGTGAAAACAAAAGAATAAAGTATTCTTTTCTAAACAAGAAAAAAAGAACTTAGAATTAAGGATTCAGATCTCACAGCAGATGGAAACCTGGAGGATCATAGAATCATAGAATCATAGAATATCAGGGTTGGAAGGGACCCCAGAAGGTCATCTAGTCCAACCCCCTGCTCAAAGCAGGACCAAGTCCCAGTTAAATCATCCCAGCCAGGGCTTTGTCAAGCCTGACCTTAAAAACCTCTAAGGAAGGAGATTCTACCACCTCCCTAGGTAACGCATTCCAGTGTTTCACCACCCTCTTAGTGAAAAAGTTTTTCCTAATATCCAATCTAAACCTCCCCCATTGCAACTTGAGACCATTACTCCTCGTTCTGTCATCTGCTACCATTGAGAACAGTCTAGAGCCATCCTCTTTGGAACCCCCTTTCAGGTAGTTGAAAGCAGCTATCAAATCCCCCCTCATTCTTCTCTTCTGCAGACTAAACAATCCCAGCTCCCTCAGCCTCTCCTCATAAGTCATGTGCTCTAGACCCCTAATCATTTTTGTTGCCCTTCGCTGGACTCTTTCCAATTTATCCACATCCTTCTTGTAGTGTGGGGCCCAAAACTGGACACAGTACTCCAGATGAGGCCTCACCAGTGTCGAATAGAGGGGAACGATCACGTCCCTCGATCTGCTCGCTATGCCCCTACTTATACATCCCAAAATGCCATTGGCCTTCTTGGCAACAAGGGCACACTGCTGACTCATATCCAGCTTCTCGTCCACTGTCACCCCTAGGTCCTTTTCCGCAGAACTGCTGCCTAGCCATTCGGTCCCTAGTCTGTAGCGGTGCATTGGATTCTTCCATCCTAAGTGCAGGACCCTGCACTTATCCTTATTGAACCTCATCAGATTTCTTTTGGCCCAATCCTCCAATTTGTCTAGGTCCTTCTGTATCCTATCCCTCCCCTCCAGCGTATCTACCACTCCTCCCAGTTTAGTATCATCCGCAAATTTGCTCAGAGTGCAATCCACACCATCCTCCAGATCATTTATGAAGATATTGAACAAAACGGGCCCCAGGACCGACCCCTGGGGCACTCCACTTGACACCGGCTGCCAACTAGACATGGAGCCATTGATCACTACCCGTTGAGCCCGACAATCTAGCCAGCTTTCTACCCACCTTATAGTGCATTCATCCAGCCCATACTTCCTTAACTTGCTGACAAGAATGCTGTGGGAGACCGTGTCAAAAGCTTTGCTAAAGTCAAGAAACAATACATCCACTGCTTTCCCTTCATCCACAGAACCAGTAATCTCATCATAAAAGGCGATTAGATTAGTCAGGCATGACCTTCCCTTGGTGAATCCATGCTGACTGTTCCTGATCACTTTCCTCTCCTCTAAGTGCTTCAGGATTGATTCTTTGAGGACCTGCTCCATGATTTTTCCAGGGACTGAGGTGAGGCTGACTGGCCTGTAGTTCCCAGGATCCTCCTTCTTCCCTTTTTTAAAGATGGGCACTACATTAGCCTTTTTCCAGTCATCCGGGACTTCCCCCGTTCGCCACGAGTTTTCAAAGATAATGGCCAAGGGCTCTGCAATCACAGCCGCCAATTCCTTCAGCACTCTCGGATGCAATTCGTCCGGCCCCATGGACTTGTGCACGTCCAGCTTTTCTAAATAGTCCCTAACCACCTCTATCTCTACAGAGGGCTGGCCATCTCTTCCCCATTTTGTGATGCCCAGCACAGCAGTCTGGGAGCTGACCTTGTTAGTGAAAACAGAGGCAAAAAAAGCATTGAGTACATTAGCTTTTTCCACATCCTCTGTCACTAGGTTGCCTCCCTCATTCAGTAAGGGGCCCACACTTTCCTTGGCTTTCTTCTTGTTGCCAACATACCTGAAGAAACCCTTCTTGTTACTCTTGACATCTCTTGCTAGCTGCAGCTCCAGGTGCGATTTGGCCCTCCTGATATCTTTCCTACATGCCCGAGCAATATTTTTATACTCTTCCCTGGTCATATGTCCAACCTTCCACTCCTTGTAAGCTTCTTTTTTATGTTTAAGATCCGCTAGGATTTCACCATTAAGCCAAGCTGGTCGCCTGCCATATTTACTATTCTTTCGACTCATCGGGATGGTTTGTCCCTGTAACCTCAACAGGGATTCCTTGAAATACAGCCAGCTCTCCTGGACTCCCTTCCCCTTCATGTTAGTCCCCCAGGGGATCCTGGCCATCTGTTCCCTGAGGGAGTCAAAGTCTGCTTTCCTGAAGTCCAGGGTCCGTATCCTGCTGCTTACCTTTCTTCCCTGCGTCAGGATCCTGAACTCAACCAACTCATGGTCACTGCCTCCCAGATTCCCATCCACTTTTGCTTCCCCCACTAATTCTACCCGGTTTGTGAGCAGCAGGTCAAGAAAAGCGCCCCCCCTAGTTGGCTCCCCTAGCACTTGCACCAGGAAATTGTCCCCTACGCTTTCCAAAAACTTCCTGGATTGTCTATGCACCGCTGTATTGCTCTCCCAGCAGATATCAGGAAAATTAAAGTCACCCATGAGAATCAGGGCATGCGATCTAGTAGCTTCCATGAGTTGCCTGAAGAAAGCCTCATCCACCTCATCCCCCTGGTCCGGTGGTCTATAGCAGACTCCCACCACTACATCACTCTTGTTGCACACACTTCTAAACTTAATCCAGAGACACTCAGGTTTTTCCACAGTTTCGTACCGGAGCTCTGAGCAGTCATACTGCTCCCTTACATACAGTGCTACTCCCCCACCTTTTCTGCCCTGCCTGTCCTTCCTGAACAGTTTATAACCATCCATGACTGTACTCCAGTCATGTGAGTTATCCCACCAAGTCTCTGTTATTCCAATCACGTCATAGTTCCTTGACATCACCAGGACCTCCAGTTCTCCCTGCTTGTTTCCAAGGCTTTGTGCATTTGTATATAAGCACTTGAGATAACCTGTTGATCGCCCCTCATTCCCAGTATGAGGCAGGAGCCCTCCCCTCACAGACATTCCTGCCTGTGCTTCCTCCCGGTATCCCGCTTTCCCACTTACCTCAGGGCTTTGGTCTCCTTCCCCCGGTGAACCTAGTTTAAAGCCCTCCTCACTAGGTTAGCCAGCCTGCTGGCAAAGATGCTCTTCCCTCTCTTCGTAAGATGGAGCCCGTCTCTCCCCAGCACTCCTCCTTCATGGAACACCATCCCATGGTCAAAGAATCCAAAGCCTTCTCTCCGACACCACCTGCGTAGCCATTCGTTGACTTCCACGATTCGACGGTCCCTACCCAGGCCTTTTCCTTCCACGGGGAGGATGGACGAGAACACCACTTGCGCCTCCAACTCCTTTATCCTTCTTCCCAGAGCCACGTAGTCCGCAGTGATCCGCTCAAGGTCATTCTTGGCAGTATCGTTGGTGCCCACGTGGAGAAGCAGGAAGGGGTAGCGATCCGAGGGCTTGATGAGTCTCGGCAGTCTCTCCGTCACATCGCGAATCTTAGCCCCTGGCAAGCAGCTACCTGGCTATTCCCTGACATATGCTATGTAATCCATGCTACACATCTGTAAATCCAGAAGATGGATTAGTGTGCTAAGAACCTGATCTAAACCCCATTGGCATCAACTGAAAGACCTCCATTGACTTCATTGGGCTTTGTATCGATTGGGCTTTGAGTTGCCTAGGGCATTTACATTTTCCATTATCCATAGCAAGAACAATTTTATATTTTCAAGGTCCATGAACACTGAAGATTGATGGGCTGTAAGACAATGAAAATATGCCCTAAACTGAAGCTCAATTACTTTACTTTAAAATTTTTATTTTATTTTAATTAATTCTTTATTTAGCAAAAACAGAAAAAAACATTGCTGGGTAATCTCATTTGACAGTGTATTTCTAATCCCCCCTGAACCATCAACACTTTCACTTCATGACCTTGGAGCAAGTTGCTTCTCCTGTCTGTCTCTCAATAAATCCAGCTGGAAATTGGGTGAAAACACACTGAAAAACAGACATTGTGTCAGAACTGAGCTCTCATAGACAGTGAATTGCAAAAGCAATGAAGAGGTACAACTGCTGCTTGGAGGCCAAGGCACAAGCCACATATGGTGAGGTTCCCTGGGAGGCCTAGGATGTGAAGAGTACATGAAGGTTCCTGAGACTCCGACAAATGGAAATTCGTTAAGAATTGTGGTGATGTCATAGAAACAAGAGAGAGGGTTCACTCTTTTATGGCAATACAGAGGTAAATCATTTCAGTTGTGTGTGCTCAGCAACACCAGGTGCATCAACTCTGATACTTCTTATAAGTATTTCTCTGTTAATCTGGACACAAAACTGCTGTGAAAACTGATAGCCCAAGGCATGAAATATAAAGAGAATCGTACCATTTCATATTCAAATGGAAGCAAACTCATTTCTCACTTTGAGGACCACAAATACTGACTCGTCAGGGAAATAGTCTCACCACCACACGATTCGCACACAAAAAAGCTCTAAGTTTGCACCATCCTTCAGGTCTCCCATTGTGTTTTGTGTCTGATCAACCTAGAATGCAAGAGCCTCTGGGCCAGGAGCACACCTTCAATTGAGTCTTATAGTGCCAAGCATGTGTAGCAAACAGAAGTCATCCTGATTCGCTTGTCAGGCTTCTAGAGATATTGGACAAGATCAGATTTAGACAAGACAAGATTTAGCTTTGTTCAGTGCACCTGAGGCAGGGGGGGCAGCACGGATGTCTTTCTCTCACCAATATGACCTTCAATCCTAGGGGCAGTTGGAGGCTCTATCTTAGGGGCTTAGGCTTAGGGGCCATTCTGCAAACTTAGGATCAGTGGGCCATGGCATACTCCAGGCCTGCTGCCAACATGCCCTAGTACACCCACTATACTAGGGGGACAGGTTTGGATGACACAGAATTGGCTACACTGGCTCTATACCATCCAGGAATTCCCCTCCATAAGGGGAATTCTCAGCTGCCCATTCGCAGCACAAAGAAACCAGACAGGGAGCCAAGGATCTGGCCCCTTCAAAACTTTTCAAGGCATAATAGCTCCAAGCACCACAGCTCAAGCTTGACAACTTAATTTTTTAGGGCTCTGTTATGGCTCTGACAAGGATATTCCTTAAACAAAAATCATTTAAGAAATACCACTTGATGTTCAAGTTTTTCTCTGACTGTGCCTGAGTTTATTCAGTGAAAACTGTCTTTGCAGCTAAAAAGCAAGAATAAAAATCAGGACAGGAATAATCTCATTTCCTATTATAGTCACAGCTTTGAACCTCAATTTTAAGTGAGTTCAACTGTGACTAGGGTCTCAGTGGGGGCCAGATGTGGTCATTCAATTAGGGTGAACTGCAAAGAATGAGGCTGACAATCCCCAGAAAGCTGGTGGATATTCCAATACTTAGATTTACCAGCTTCTTTATTACTTTACTTGTTACTCAGAAGTCCAAACAACACAATTCCCTTAAGAAACTGATTACAAATAACATCTCATCCCCTAAACACCAGGTGGCATGTGAACGCACGAGGAGGAGGTCTTGAATATAACTACGGCCAGCCCCATTCAGAGCTTTATAGACGAGTAACACTAATTTAAACTGAACTTGTCACTTGACAGGCAGCCAACATAAAGAATACAGTGCAGGCTGAATATGATCACAATAGCTCAATCCCATGAACAATTGTGCTGCTGCATTATAGCAAGCAATGGATCAGCCTCATCAATAACCCAGCAAAGAGGGAATTAAATAATCAAGCCTCAAGATCACAAGGACAGGAGTTGCCATTGCTAGGTTGGCGCGAGATAAATAAGGACACAACCTACGCAAATTGCATAGCTGTAAACCACATTTCCAAACCATGTCTGGCTTTCCATGGACACAGCATGGTCAAAAATAATGCCAAAATTTTTAACCTGACTCAGAATCTCTGAATGAGGCCCTCAAATCAAAAGAGACACAGAGGAGGAGCCACTCATCTCTGTCTTCTCAGGGTGGAGGGCAAGATAGGTCTGATGCATCCAACTAATCATAGAATCTCAGGGTTGGAAGGGACCTCATGAGATCATCTAGTCCAACCCCCTACTCAAAGCAGGACCAATCCCCAATTTTTGCCCCAGATCCCTAAATGGCCCCCTCAAGGATTGAACTCACAACGCTGGGTTTAGCAGGCCAATGCTTAAACCACTGAGCTATCCTTCCCCCGAGCATTCCTCGTTCAATGAGGAAGCATTCCTTCATTCAAGCATTCCTCCATACCCGAGATTAAACTCGCAGAGTCCATGATACAAGATCTATATAATGAAGCATTATCGGCATACTGATAGTGCTCTACCTCATGCTTCACCATGATCTCCCAAGTAGCTGCATATACACAGTAAACAACATTGGTGACAAAAGTAACCCCTGAGGAAAGTCCAATTCAAATCCAAAGTTGTCCCACACATCTCTGTCCCCTATCCGGCTTCTTCAGCCAGGTGCTCTCAAACCAGACCTACAGGACAGTCAATGCACACAGGGCTTTGGAGTGGAGCCTGTGGAGCAGCTCCGGAGCAGTGGAGCTGCAGGTTTTTGCCTGGAGCTGGAGCGGAGCCAGAGCACAGCTCCAAAGCCCTGAATGCGTATGCATATGAGAGAGGGACCTGGCTACAGGACAGACTTAATTCACTCCTTGATACAGAGACTCACACATTCACTCTCTCAGCTCAGGTTTAATTCTGATAGTTTTACCATTGACTTTATTGGGAGCAGAACTGAGCCCCAAGTGAGGAAGAAACTGCAACTCAAAGTCAAATTTTGGTTATTCTTGATTCTGTATATTCAATTTAAAATAACTGTTGAACAAAAGGAATTCTTTAAAAGCCATTGATTTTCTTCCCCATTAATATCAATGGAATTTGAATTTATTTCATCTTGATTTTGACTATTTCCTGCTTATTAATAGCAAAATGAAAGGCCACCATGAAATAAGATTTATCTTTTATTTGTTTTTGTAAAATGATATTATTTATTAAAAAACATTTTCTATTGTAGTTAATTAATGAGTTAATTCTCATGTTCTGAAAAATCCCTGATGTTTCTCTGAATTCAAGTAATACAAAGAGAAGAACAATATCTATTACTTATTCTCTCCCATCCTACATTAATTATGCAGATTAGCACAAGCCATTTTCAGCTCTATATTTTCACCAACAGGTGGAGCTAAGAATTCTGAATTTATTACAATATCAGTTAGAAAGTTATATTGTCAAGCAAGTTAAAAAAACTTTTTAACTGAAAACTTTTAAGGGAAAGATATTTCACAGGTTAGCTGCAAAAATGTCATGTAGAGGAGGGAAGTTATGATAAGATCAAACAAGGATGTGCTGAATCTGAAGTAAATTGAAATCCAGTGCTTAGACATCTCTGTGATAGGCACTTTAGAAATATCATAGATTAGATGGATAGCATATGCTAAGAGAATTTTTTTCCTTTATTAACTAAGGGCTTGCCTACACTACCCGCCAGATCGGCGGGCAGCAATCGATCCAGCGGGGTTAGATTTATCGCATCTAGTATAGACATGATAAATCGACCACTGAGCGCTCTCCCGTTGACTCGGGTACTCCACCAGAATGAGAAGTGCAAGCAGAGTCGATGGGAGAGCATCAGCTGTCGACTTGCCGCAGTGAAGACACCGCGGTAAGTATATCGACTTCAGCTACACTAATAACGTAGCTGAAGTTGCGTATCTTAGATTGACCCCGCGCGGTACTGTAGACAAGTCCTGAGTCTTACTGACATTTCCTTGATACTATCCCAGAAGTGACAGTTAATTTAACACAACACTAGAAGTACAAAATAAGATCTAAACAAGAATGAAAGACAGATTCCAGAAGTCTACAATTCTTACACATAAGGTAAGTTGATAAAGATTTTGTAAGTTTTTGTATACACATAAGGTTCTGTTCCAGAGTATAAATTGTGTTAAGACTAGAGAAATGGTAAAACTCTAGGGCTAAATTCTGCTCTGAGATATGCCGATGCAACTCCCATTGACTTCTTATAATGTTACTAGACAACTTCCAAAGCACTGACAGAAAACTTCAGTATAAGGTACTTCAAATTTGATACTCCATTAGTCTCTAGTCTGCTTAAAAATTAATATACCCTCTGTTTAGGTATCAAATGAAGATGTATATACCAAAAAAACATTAAATTCTAGTGACATTTCATATATGAAAAAACAGTAGCCATTTACTTGCTAAGATTCTGTGTTCTGCATTCTTTATAAATGAAGTAAAATAATGTTTGAGAAAGAAAGCATGAATAACTACACTTACCATATTTCATGTGTCAAAGTACTATCTCACCACTTATGGAGCCCAGAGGAGCAAATTACTGATATTCTTTCCTGGGGGAAACCAGCTATCAGATTTATACTTTCTTGTTCACAGAAAATGGATCTTTGGCAGGGGGTGGAGGGTTTTGTGGTTTTAGCAAGTAATGAGATTTAGCTAGCAGTGCTGAAAAAAATATAGCGAGCCAAATCCTCAGCCTGAGCAACTAAGCGTAGCTCCATTGATGTTCAATTGCTGTCAATGGAGCTATTACACCAGCTGAGGATCTAGAAAGCAAGACAAAGTGGAAAATCACAATTGGCCATACTTCAGAATCACTGTCACATACCAGCTATACTTTTTTAGTGGATATTGGATTCATAGGCAACAAGGCTGACTAAAGTCTGTTCCATAATTGTAAAATCCTATACAATTGTCAGGGCAAAGACTAAGGGCCCAAACTGCAATCTTTATTCATGCAGGTAAGGCCTTATTCTCATGAGAGTTATCCCATTTACTTCAATGGGGCAACTTGCATAAGTAAGGGTTGAAGGATCAGGCCCTGAGAAAGTAGTCTCCTCCTCCACCATCACATTCTTGAAAATCCAACTATCTGAACTTCTCCAGAGAGGTGAGAGCAACATAAATCCAGGCTCCCTCTGCTCAGGAACTAAGCCAACATTTAAAGAATTTTTAATCTATTTTATGTATATTATGGGTTGGCTTCTAGCTGGATCAATTGGCTTAATGATAACAGAACCATATCAGGAGGAACAAACAACCTCTACGTTGGTCGAGTTTCATTCACTAAGGTCCTGGAAGAGCTGGGACAGCTGCACTAAGATAGATCCACACCGCTGGTGCCTGAAAAGTGAAGGTGGGAATGCATGCACACTCTGGGACCATTATTGGTAAAAAAAAAAAAAAAAAAAAAAAAAAAAAAAGGTAACACCTGCTGACAGGACAGGCTGCCAGCTTCCTTCAAATGAGCAGCTGTCAAACCTCTGCTCAGAGAATCATCTCTTGATTTGGGCAGTCTTGCCACTTACTAGGCTCCCTCTAGCTTTCAATTTTGGGGGAAGGTGATTGAGAAGGCTATAACACTCTGGGGTTATCTAAAAACAATCTGTCTTTCAGGCTGGGCATGGCTCAGAGATTGCACTGGTTTCAACAGTGAATATCTCCTTCTGGGGGTGGAGAGTTGGTAATACATGCAGTCAGGAGCTTTCAATACTGTTGACCTATGAACAATATCCTAGCAGTGTAAACAGAATCTTGCTTCAGCTGTTCTTTCTTTTCTGAGAATATGAATAAGAATAATTGCCCAGCACACCTGAGAATTATTCATACACCCAAGAGTCCTCTGATTCAGGGTGTGCCAGGGCTCTATTATGTCACTCTGTCATTCACTGTATAGTACAGAGGGATAGCTAAGGAATATAGAGTTGGTTTGGACTGACATGTTGATGATGTTCAGTCCTTGGAATAGTTTCTCTGCTTTTCCAGGGTTTGTCTGAGACAAGGTCTCAGATGAAAGTGAGCCAGCTGAGGTTTCTTCCAAACATAACAGAGGTGATGTTGGGAGCTAGTTGGAAACATCTACAGTTCCAGATGGAATATACACCATCTTTCAAAAAAGTTTAGTTTGAACCCTGGACTGTTCATATACTCTTAGGTTGGAACTGTGGACAGCAGCACCTTTTCCCATCTGCCTTTTGTCAGGTTTCAACCATTTCTTTCTGATGCAGAGGTCAGCACAACTATCCAGGAGTTTGTAACCTCCATATTGGATTAATTCAACATGAGTCTGCCTCCGAAAGCCACTCCAGAACTTCAGTTAGCGCACAGTGGGGTAGATTGATTTCTAGTGGTGCTAGGTGTTCACCTGTGCAGTTCCTTATGGCTCAGTTCTCAGTTGTCTTCCTCATCTTTTTTAATCACCTACATTAAGTTTGAGGAAATTTTCCAGAGGTCAGCAGGACATATATCTCTTTTTCCTCAGATGCAAGCAGCACCATCTTCCAGCTATCCCTCCTCTTAATGAAAGACAGGTGGCTGAAGACGAACCTAGAGAAGACAGCAGTGATGTCTGTAGGAAGAGGGAAACATTTTGAAAATATAGCAACCACCATCGCATCATCCTCCATCAAAGTTGTCTGCTCTGAGACTGTCAAGTTAGTCATCAACCTTGCGGTCCCCCATGCATTCATCACTGGTGTGGGATGCTCAGATAGCAATGGCCTTAGATAACCAGCTAAGAGACTGTGCCACATCTTATCAGACAGACAGACCTGGTGACAATGATCCATGCACCTTTGTGATCTCCAGGCTTGTTTACTGCAACCCACTGTATGTAGGAATGAGCATTCCAACATTTAAAAAATACTTCAGTGAGTCCTGGGTTTGACAAGACACAAGAGGAAAGAAGAGAGAGGATCTTAAAGGTGTCAGATATACAGTAGTATTTTTCAGAGTAACAGCCGTATTAGTCTGTATTCGCAAAAAGAAAAGGAGTACTTGTGGCACCTTAGAGACTAACCAATTTATCTGAGCATGAGCTTTCGTGAGCTACAGCTCACTTCATCGGATACAAGGCAGCTGGTCAGTCACAGACAGATGCTCTGGCCTGACAGGTCAGCTACAACAGCTGCTGCTCTGGACCCTGGTCTGGGATGTCATCTGGTTGGGCTTTGTCAGGTCTCTCTCTTTTACTGGTCTTTCTCTGACTGGGCAGAACTGAAATGGCCAACCCATCCCATTGTGCTTGTGCTGCATGATTAAATTGGTCTCAGGATCAAGTGAAAACAAAGCTGAGTCTCTGAGTACGATGAATGTTCTCCAAATAGGGGTGGTGATGGAGTAGCAAAACTATTCTACTGACACAGGATTATAATGCAATTTAATTTCCCTCTTTACATTTACTGAAGAGAAATTTTCTAACTTGTCTGCTACACTCAAATTTCTCTTTTGTGTAGATTCACTCATATTCCCTACTGGAGTGCTGGTAACCGAAGTATTTCTTGAGCTTTGCAAGTATTATGAACTGACAATACAGTTTGTTGCAATTATATGAATGGGGAAAAAAGAGCCACGAGTCATCTGAAGTTTGGGCATAGTGAGGTTTTGTTTTATTTCACTGTTGTTCTGCTGCTAATATGGTATTAGATCTTAAACATGATTCTCTTTACTCACATACAGTTAACAATTTTCGGTAGTTTCAACATGCCATGTAGATGACATTGTACAAATTCTCAAGAGAGCTACGTTTGTATTTAAAATAAGAGAACCAGAATTAAATAAGCGAAGCAACTAATCCCAGTAAGGGTGTGATATTTGAAAGTCATTACATTATCTTCAGCTCTGCATTAAGTTTCTTTGTATTGCACTATGAATGATATTGTTTTTCACTTTGAGATCAGATTAAAAGAACTACATACATGCTAGTTATGATTTACTGAAGCCAATTAAAATATTAATCTGCAATTCTATAAAGCAAATACTATGCAGATATTGTGGCGGTTCAAATACAAGACAGCACAGAGCTTTAAGCAAGCAAGCGAGCTGGTCT
Source organism: Chelonia mydas (assembly GCF_015237465.2). Taxonomy (NCBI): domain Eukaryota; kingdom Metazoa; phylum Chordata; order Testudines; family Cheloniidae; genus Chelonia; species Chelonia mydas. The sequence continues at coordinate 44,828,545 of NC_057852.1, forward strand.
GCCAACGGACTTCTGCCTGTCAGCTTTCCACCTTCCCCTTTATTCTTTCTCTCCCCCCGTGCATTACATTCTCCAACAGATAAAAGGAATACACTGGCTTTGTTTAACATCCTTATCTACCAATTTCTATCTACCGCATTCCTTGCTCTCGGGCCTTGAGCCCAGTCCTGGGAGGCTTCCCACAGTTCATGTCATCTGGGCGAGATTCCAAGGTTCATGCCCTTGAGAGGAGCTGTGTGTGCACAGCTCCTACACAACACTCCGGGTGTGCCCTGAATGTTGCCAAGCGCATGAACCCTGTATGAATCCTACATCCCCTCCTTTTTTGTTTATTTGTGCTCGGCCATCTCATGGTAGCCATCAATTTGCTTTTGCAAGCCAATTAACTCTGGGACAGACAAGGTCATAACTCGTGGAGCCTGCCAGGGCGGGTCTCGACAAAGCCTTAACAAAAAGGAAATACATTGCACACAGCAACAGCAAAAAATAAGCCCAAGAAGGTAAAGTGTAATTGGCCGGGCCCCAATTAGCCATGCTAGAGTACTGGGAAGAGAGGTTCGCGTAAGCAGCGAGCATCATCTCATTCCCAATTTCCTCAGGGTGATGACATACTGGATAAGGCATGTACCTAACAATTCTTCAGCTGCTACAAAATCAGATAAACAAAAGTGGGTAATATTTGCTATTGAAGCCAATGTTTCCCATAGGTTATATGTCATTCGGGCCCGTAACGGAGGAAGCGCTCCCGAGCCAACCCCTACAGGAAATAGCAGGCACAAAAGGCATACAATCAATACAGAATTAGCAGTAATTTGGGCAAGAATTGCCACAAACAAAGTCTCAGGAGTCTCTGGCTGTTGATTTGCTGCCAGTCTTCGTTGAGCCGCGGCGACCAATGCTTTTACTGCTCCCCATGTCACGGGCTGGCTTGGGACGCTACGTCTCCTCCGTCTCCGTCCCGCCATTGTCGACCCGGGAGGCACCGCGTTCTCCTCCAAGGTCAGCTGAAACTCCGGTATGGGGTTCGATAGCCCCTGGTGCCACGCCATGCTGTTTCAGTGCCGGTTGCACACACCGGGCCGGAACCCACAACGGTCCTGCAGGGAGAAACACAGCAGCATATCCCCGACCCCAAGTGATTAAAGGTACTGGGCCCAACCATTGCGGATCGGGCAGCTGACGGTAATAGACACGCGGTCTTTCCAGTACCTCGGATTTGTGAAAATGCCAATCCGCGGGGGCCTGCTGATCTGTGTTCAGCGTTAAATTATTTAAAGTAAACAAAAGGATATGCAATTGTTGCTGAATGTCTCCTAAGGTTCGGAGACACAGCTCCCCTTGTTTTAATTGTTTGTCAAGCAAGGTTTTTAGCGTGCGATTTGCACGTTCAACAATAGCTTGGCCTGTGGAATTATAAGGGATCCCGTATTTGAGACGGACGTCCCATTGGGCACAAAAGGTGGAGAGGGCTGTGGAGCAATAGGCTGGGGCATTATCCGTTTTTATCTGGCTCGGGCGACCGATAACAGCAAAACAGGTTAGCAAATGGTGAATAACTTTGGGAGTGGCTTCCCCACGCTGTGGGGTCGCCCAGAGGAATCCCGAATAGGTATCAATGGAAACATGTAAAAACGAATAGGGGCGGAATTGTGGCACGTGAGTGACATCCATTTGCCACAGCTGATTCGCCGTGGTACCTCTGGGGTTAACGGCATAAGAAAAGGTAGGGGCAGCAGCGACACAGTGGGGGCAGGAACGAAAAATAGAACGTTCATGATCAGCAGGAATGTGAAACTGTCGGGCCAAAACAGAGGCAGACTGATGAAAAAAGGAATGGCTTTCAATGGGGTCAGAAAAGAGGGAATTTACCTGACCACATAACGCGCGATCAGCGCGCGCATTGCCTTCAGTGAGTAGCCCAGGCAGAGGGGTATGACTGCGAATATGAGCAACAAAATAAGGGAAATTACGAGTGGTGATGAGATACTGTAAGGACAAAAACAGGCGAAGAAGGTCCGCATCGACCTGAGGGGTAATGAGGGCAAGGGGTAAATGATCAATTACCTGATAAACATAATGCGTGTCCACAATCAAATTAAAGGGACAATCAGCAAAAAGTTGAAAGGCCAAAATAACAGCAGCTAGTTCCAAGGACTAGTGAAGCTCTCCAAGCGCTGTGCATGCAAATGTTGTTGTACAAATGAATGAAGCGCTTTCAGCTTTTCTAGGGGGAGGGGCCACTGGTCAATCCATACGGGCTCTAAGGATTGCCATACCAATGGTAATGCGGATGGCAAGGTGGGTGAGGGAGGATTTGGGGCCATTATATATTAATATCGAGGGTGGTGTCCAGCTTTACAAGTAAGTCACGGCCCCAAATATTGAGGTGGACAGGAAGTACAAAAGGGCGGATTGTAGCAAGGGCACGGCCTCCTGGTTTAGAGACTGTGACCCAAGACAAACTTTGGTGCCCGGGTTTGCTACCCCCAATCCCCCACAACTCTTTAGAAGGAACTGTTGGCCAACTGACCGGCCACTCCGGATCTCGAATCACCGTAACGTCAGCTCCAGTGTCCACCAGCCCTGTAAAAGGAACATTATTTAAGAGAAGTGTTAACTGAGGTTTCGAGGGGCGGAGCGACATTGTTAGAGCAACAAGTGGAGAGGACGTGTTGTGAGACGGCAACTGAGACAGCGTCGATCCAAAGCCGTTCCCGCCCCGGGCTCGATCCTCTGCGGCTGGCACCTGATAGGGGACTAAAATCAATTGTGCAATTGACCGTCCACACGGGAGCGACTGCGGAAGATGGGTCCACACCTGAACCTTAATAACGCCGGTGTAATCGGCGTCAATGACCCCTGGGATGACAAAAAAACCCTGTTTCCCAGCGTGTGAGAGAGGGAGAACCAGACCCACAAATCCGGCAGGGAGAGGTCCTGTCACCTGTGTAGGTATGGCGCAAACCTCCCCCGGCAACTGAAAATCAGCATCCTCCTGCATAATCAAATCAAGCCCTGCACTTCCGGCAGTCGCTGCCCTCATGGAATCTATGGATTTTAAGGCAGAGGAACAGTTGTCTGAGTGGGAAACGCCCCCATTTGGCCCTGGGTTTGGGGGAGACCCGTCGTGCGGTTTCCCGACCCGCTACGACACTGATTAGCCCAGTGATAGCCCTTCCGACACTTGGGGCACTTCTTTGAGGGGTGGGCAGGCGCCGTCGATGAGCGGCACTCCCGCTGAAAGTGACCCTCCTTACCACAGCGGTAACAACGCTTCCCCTCCTTCCCGCTTTTCCGCAGGGCAGCGGCCAGAACCCCAGCTTTATGTGCTTGTGTGCCGATGTTTTGGCACGCCCGCAGCATGTCTGACAGCTCTAGAACGCTAGCGGCTTGTGCCACCTGGAGAGCACGGCGGCAATCCTCGTTCGCATTTTCAACCGCCATTTTTAACAGGATCTCCTGAGCTGCCGCAGGGTTATCCACCTGTCGGAGGATAGCCTCCTGCAATCTGTTGGTAAAATCCAGAAAGGACTCTGATGCACCCTGATGGATACTGGCAAAGCTTTTGGTAGGCTTGCCTGAATCCGGGACCTTCCGGAAAGCATGCTGGGCGCAGGTGGAAATAATGGGGAAGACGGCCTGAGGGAGTTGAGACTGCATCTGAACGGTAGCAAACTGGCCCTCCCCTGCCAAGTGCTCATAAATGATACCTTGCTCTCTATATACCTGGGCTTGGCGTTCCGCCATCTGCCGATACTCACTAAGCCAAATAACATACTGACTGGGCGTCAGCATCATGCTCAACAGCGCCTTCCAATCTTCAGGGATCAGGGTGTACCCAGTACCTAGCCCTTCAATGAGACTACGTACATACGTGCTAGTGAGGCCGAACTCGCGAATCGCTTTCTTTACCTCTCTGATCACCGAGTAAGGCAAACTGACCCAGTTTGCAAGCTGGTTGCCCTGGCCATCATCCTGCCAGGTCACCGGGCAAACTGAGACCAGATCAGCTAATTCCTCTGCTGTAATATCTGAGCGAATCTTCGCTGCGTGAACCATTTGTTGCACCAGCGAAAGCCCCTGAGCAGACGCGGACAACCCCCCGGGGGGCCCCGGAGCATGGGGCCCCATGGGGGGATGGTGATCACACACCGGCTCCGGTGAGGAAGGCAAGGGAGGCGGTGGTAATAGAGGCACTGGGGGCGAAGCAGGGGGAGGGATGGCTGCAGGAGCGGATGGGGGTGGCAGGATCGGCAGCCCCTCTGTTGGCGCGGGAGAGGGCCTTTCCGAGGCGACACACTGTGTCGCATCGCTAGGAGGGGGGATGGCTGCAGGAGCGGACGGGAATGGCGAGATCACCAGCCTCGCGAGGGAGGGCCTTTCCGAGGCGACACGTTGTATCGCGTCGCGGCAGAGGTGCCAGGCATGTAAAGCCTGCACGGGCGCCTGAGGCTCTTTGTGCAATGTCTGGCCCAACCACTCCCAGTCCGCTAGCTTAAGGGTTCCGGCTTCAGGGTACCACGGGCATTGGGCACTCACCTCCTGTAGCAGGAGAGTGAGTTCTCGAGTGGGGCAGTCATGCTGAGCCTTACGCAGCAAATACTGTAGCTCATTACGGTGTTGCACTTGCAAAGCAGAGAGGGACCTTCCCATACTTACCACAATGAAAAATACTCACCGGGATCCGAGTGACGCGTCTGAAACCCTTGCCGGGTGAGGTGAGTGCTTAGGGCCCCACGTTTGGGCGCTAGTTGTGGCGGTTCAAATACAAGACAGCACAGAGCTTTAAGCGAGCTGGTCTGCCAACGGACTTCTGCCTGTCAGCTTTCCACCTTCCCCTTTATTCTTTCTCTCCCCCCGTGCATTACATTCTCCAACAGATAAAAGGAATACACTGGCTTTGTTTAACATCCTTATTTACCAATTTCTATCTACCGCATTCCTTGCTCTCGGGCCTTGAGCCCAGTCCTGGGAGGCTTCCCACGGTTCATGTCATCTGGGCGAGATTCCAAGGTTCATGCCCTTGAGAGGAGCTGTGTGTGCACAGCTCCTACACAACACTCCGGGTGTGCCCTGAATGTTGCCAAGCGCATGAACCCTGTATGAATCCTACACAGATATACTTTCTATAAAATTATTTGAAACAAAAATGGAAAACTGAAAAATTACAGCTGGGATTTTCAAAGGTGCCTTAAGAAGGTAGGCACCCATTTCCTACTGAAATTCCCTATTTGACTATGGTACGTTTAGATGGCCTGTCACCACTGTATCACGGTCCTTCCATGGAGAGACCATTCCATGCTGCTAAGTAGAATTGAGATTTGTTTTTGCCTTTACTTTTAAACTGCAGTAATTATTCTAACTCATAATGACATTTGGAAAGTTGTGCACAGCTTTAGGTATATGTTGCAGCAGGATAACTAGACTATTAAACTGTATTTACTGCTAATTTAATTGACTATATGTGTACTGTAGGTGATTTGCACCAGAGAGAAATAATTTCATTTCAACCTAAGCCATTTATATCATGTTATTTCTGATCCCAATTCATTTGAAGTCACTATAAAATCAAGAGAGCATTAGATACACAATGCTTGTTGGGTTACTGATAAGCACAGCGTTGGGATATTGAAGCCATCTTAATAATAGCTCTGTGTCTAGCTCCACAGTATGAGGTATGTGAAAAGATAAAAGGTAAAAAGGCCAAGAAGCAAAGTTAACTGTTATAACAGCAAATAATTGGGTAAGAATAAAAGGCCAAAGGTTGTGATTTCCATGTGGGGTCTTTAAAAGAGGAAAAAAGCTCTAAGAAGAAATACAAAGGGTGAAATTCTGGCCCCATTGAAGTCAGTGGAAGTTTTGTCATTGACTGCAGTGGAGCCAAGATTTTCCCAAAAGCCAATAAACCACTTATATAATGGTGTTTATTTATAAAATACATCAATTGTTCCGACTTGGTTAAAATCTCACCTGAAATATAACCTACATTCTACTGAAATTTCAGTCACTAAAGCTCATTTTTAATAGAATCCTTCAATATAGCATCACTGATAATCTCACTTCAGGGACCCCCCCTCCCCCAGAACTCAGCTAGTATGGAGATTTAATCCTTTCAGACAAACAGGTATTGTTTTTCCTGTTCCCAGTTTAGAGCTTCAGTATATTAATGGATGTTCATCAATATCTTTTCAGTATTCAGGAATGCTGACTATTTGAAGCAATCCTCCATCAAAGATGGGAAGGCCAGGAGACCTGGGAAAATGCTGCTCTCCCCCCACACTGGACCAAACCATTCAGGATAATTACAGTTTTGCTAGGATTTATTCTCAGCCAGTTCCGAGTTAACGCGACTTGGATCCTGGTGATAATGTTCTTTGGGAGTCAAGAGAGAGATACAGTTGCATACAATGAGAAGTCATATCTCTCCAAAGGCAGCACATAGTTGCTGAAGAGAGTAGGGAGGCTTGGGCTCTTAGTCAGGGGCTAGACTGTGAGGAACAGGCCAAGAACAGAATCAGTACTTGATTCATTTCTAATGCTTTCTGTGTTGTGTTGTTACAAAAATGCCAGTGACTTCCATTTAACAAGAAAGTTTCAGGACAGTTTCAGTTCCTGCTGTGTATTGACAAACGGTCCTGCCAAGCAAATGATGAAACATGGATCTTTCATAAAGATTTTTAATCCTCTCTTTACCCTAATAAACAACTTCCCAAGTAAATAGCACAAGGGAGTTCCAAAATTTTAGTTTCTAAGGAGGAAATTTTATATCAAAAATATTTACCATACTTAGCCTGCAGGTTGGAAGACATGGGATATAGAAACTATTGTATTACTCTGGAGTGCAGTGAATGTTTGTTACTGCCTCTGCTGTCACTGTAAGTCTCTATGTATGTCTTTATGTGCCACATGGCAGGGAGTTTACTCTACGGTGATTACCTTTGGAGGGGGGAAACCTAAACCACTGACTGGAAGTAACTGTAATAGTGATCCTGCTTGGCAGAAAGCCTGAAGCCATGTATTGTATCTCTACAGGCTCCAGTCCTCCACCACAGATGTCATAGTGGTTTGTCAATACAGACAGAGAAGGAAGTACTAGGCTATAAAAAGGGAGTAAGTCTGAGAAGAGAATGTATAAATAAATATAACATTAAATCAGTTGTACATGGGTGCAGGCCAGTACTTGGCATCCGGTTGCAAAGTGAGTGAAGATTTACTTATTTTTCCTAGTTATATTTCCCATACAATTATTACACCAGCAACTGCTTCACTGTATCCTGTAGATCACTAGTTTCCAAACTGTTCAGCCTAAGGGTCAATGATATTATGTTTAAAAGGTCAAGAGGCTACAATCACTACTTTCTGTGCCCCATTCCATTCCTTTGTGCTACTCAAGTATGCAAAGAGAAGAAAACACCTTCAAGTACCCTGCTGGGGATTAGGGTGACCAGATGTCCCGATTTTATAGGTACAGTCCTGATATTTGGGGCTTTTTTTTTTTTTTTAATATGGACTCGTATTACCCCCCACCCCCGTCCCGATTTTTCACACTCACTACCTGGTCACCCTACTGGGGATTCCTCTTGTGTGTGGAGTGTTCAACAGGCACAAAGTCAGTGTAGATGGCTCTCATGTCTTCCTCCCCACAGCCCGAGGTACAAGGGCCATGTTGGATGCAGAGGGAGATGTCGAGATATGAAAGAGGAGTGGCTGGAGCATGCTATTATCCCTAGCTGCTATTTGGTACCTAGATGTGCTGAGATTTCAAGAAGGAACCAAGCAGAGTACTTCTGGGGTTGATGAAATAGTGTCTGCGTGCTACAAATCACTGTTCATCTGTGTCATCAGAACTGCTGATCATTAAGCAGCATACGGTTTGGGTTGTGTCTGTAGAGGGGAAGATGATTAGAGTGCAGAATGGGGCATCTGAGTGAGTCTAAGACAAAGTATATAAGCAAACTTTAAAAGGGTAAAAAAGGCAGGGGCAGCAAGAGAGAATCAGGGGAGAACATACAAGATACCAAACTAAACAAAGGAAAAATATGGCAACAGCCTCTCCTTTTGCTATGTGTTTCTCTAATTCTTTGCAAAGCCCAGCACCTTTTCACCTCTCGAGTTACTATTTTGCCCTAAGTACATGAATGAAAAGAGCAGCAGTGTCAGTATGGAAGGTAAATATTCAATTGGTAGTGCTGCTAATAGTGCTATTCATTTCAGACATAACATTGTCTATTCTCCTATGGATAGGTGAGAAACTTATTTGCTAACGCCAATTAAAACTATTACAATAATTCTCTGTTTAAACCCATTTTCAGTTTAAAAAAGGTTAATCTATATTATGCAATATCAATTTCTATTTATTTTTTTAAATAATCAGTTAATTGAAAAGATGAACCAGTGAGATCACAAAAGTAGAACAAATACTGATAGAGTCAAATATTTGAAGTCATACAATGCAAAGTGAGGACAAAAGGTGTTAAAATTAGGCATGAAAATGGGAAAAACTAAACATGGTAGCATAATCCTTCCTCATGTTATTGTGTTAAATATATGCATCCTACACAAGACTAAGGGCCCAATCCTGAAAGGAGAGAGGCACACACTGCAAGATGCTCAGCACTTCAGAGAATCAGTACCTTAAAAATTGGAACAAAATGTTCAAACTTGAGTGCACAAAGCTGGGCACCTACATCTGTATTTGGGCACATTAAAATGATTTGATTTTCAGAGCACTCCGCGGCTCCTGCTGGCTTCAATGAATGAAATATGATTGACCAGTATGAGACAAAAGTGTGGGAGCTCATTTCATTAACCTAGAGTTATAGCAAGAAAAGGAAAACAGGTGCTTAATATTTCTTGCAGACTACAGCCAGCTCCTGTATCGGCACATGGACCCTTCCATGGATACCTATATCCTTTCACCATAAATGTTGGCCAAGGTAAGAGACCAGTTTTATTAATTCGTTCTGACAATGCTCCAATTCTCCTGCCAAGCCTGTTACAGTGATATCAGTGCAAAGAATGGTGAAGAATTAAAACACATTTATTGGCACATCATCAGCAATGAAAGGAGTGCTGACAGATGGCAATGGAAACTGGGAAGATAAATAATGACCGAAGTTGTAATTTAGAAGCAGCACAACTTAAAATATCATAGTACCCAGTGAAGCTTTGAAATCTGCAGGAAAAAGCCATAACTATATGAATGGTAGTAGGTGACCGTCAGAGCTCCTATGCTTCAGAGTAGGATTAAGATTAGTAACCCCAGTATTATCTGCATTACTTTTTAAAGTCAAATTCTTCTCTCACACCAGCAGAATTCCTTAGTATCTCTACTGAAGCCAATATAATTATTTTTGATTTACACTAGTGGAACTCAGCACAGAATTTGGTCCCAACATTTGTAATGTCAGTGCTTCACTCTCTTTCTGTCTTGTGTATGGGATGCTATTGCTCTGAAGCAATATCCCACAGTGGCAAAATTGTGAAATTCCTACTGTTTCTCTCCCCCATCCCCCTTTGGTAAAGCAGTTAATTTAATTGAACTTTAGGTGGGAAAATTCAACAGCTTGTCTGTCTCTCATTATTTGTGAAGTAGTTATTTTCTCTCATTTCTGTTCAGTGGAGACCAAAATTTCCTGAGCCATTCTTGTAAGGTTTTGGCCTAAAATCTTTCAAGACTGACCATTCTCAGGAGATTCCTGCCATTTTGCCACATCTGAACTTTAACTAAAAAAAGGCTCCCTCTTCTTGCTTTGGATCCAGCTCAGAACCAAAAATCACAGGGACAATATTTTCTTCATTAACATGGCTAAATAGCCTAAGGATGATGGTGCCTGTACATGTACTAAAGTCACCAGAGCTCAGGAACTCCAGGAGGATCACTAAAGACACTGATAAGTATGTTTAAATCCTAACACACTATCAATAGGAATAAACAGCATGCGTGCTGTGGCTCAGTTGGATACAAACTCCTTTGGGTATCTCTGCAACTAGAACCTTCTACCAATGAGGAGCATCTCAATGCACCTGGTTATATAATTTTTAAAAAACAGCACACAAACACTCTTTAAGCCAGGTCAGATACAGAGATATGGATCTGAATTCTCTCTTCCCAGCTCAGACCCAAACATGTAAAGATATTTAGTCCAGCTCAAAATTTAACCCTTTGAAGACTCTGGGCCAGAATCACTCAGCCTTATATAAGACATCTCTGCTTCAGTGAAAGTCCAAGTCCAGGCACTGAAATGGGATTCAGTCTAAGAGGAGGTAGCTGATGGTACAAACACCATCTGCCCTCTTCAGGGATTCTGCTAGGGAGAGCAACTTTTGTTTTTGTTTGTTGCTCCACCGGGGTCCTGACTGTGGCTGCTATAGCAAGCCTGTGTTGAATCAATATACTGACTCAACCAGAATTCTTGTAGGGGTTGAGAGGTGGATGTGTGGGAACATATGCTAAAGTGAAATCACCACCTTCTTAACCAGGGAGCAGTATGTGCTCCTCATCACACCAGTCACGTCTGTTGGCCAGTGCAGGAGACAGGACCTGAACCCATTCCACCCACTTTGGGGTGGCTAGTATCAGTAGCACTAGCCCAAAAGTAACTATGGCTATCACCAAGTCAGGGACCCAAATGGAGAGAGAACAGTTTTCAACCATTTGCTCACTGTTGTGCATCCACTAAGGGCTAGACACAATGCAGCCCTAAATATGTAGCTTCATGGATTACTGTATATTTTAGAATTATACTATAAAATATGCTGGACATGGAATGTTGGTGAGATAAGGTTAAGTGATCTCATAAGAACATAAGAATGGCCATACTGGGTCAGACCAAAGGTCCATCCAGCCCAGTATCCTGTCTACTGACAGTGGCCAAATGCCAGGTGCCCCAGAGTGAACCTAACAGGTAATGATTTAGTGATCTCTCTCCTGCCATCCATCTCTACCCTCTGACAAACAGAGGTTAGGGACACCATTCCTTACCCATCCTGGCTAGTAGCCATTAATGGACTTAACCTCCATGAATTTATCCAATTCTCTTTTAAACCCTGTTATAGTCCTAGCCTTCACAACCTCCTCAGGCAAGGAGTTCCAAAGGTTGACTGTGTGCTGAGTGAAGAAGAACTTCCTTTTAGTTGTTTTAAACCTGCTACCCATTACAAAGGTTACCCATTGCTGTTAAAACCTTATCTTTTACAATTCCTGCCATTTTATGATTTTAAGCATACAACCTTGACACTGAAGTAGTGTTTCCTTTAGTACTTATATCAATGGAGTAGGAGGAGTGGACCAAACATAGCTGAAGAAATTGTAGGGAACCAGAGAAGTCTTGTGATTTTTTTTTTTGACACATTGGTTTAAAAAGTCACCTGATGTATAAAATTTAGGAAATCTGCCTAGAGTCTTAGCCCGGGTGCTTATTTTATAAAATGTGTATATTAAATACCTGTGTTCCTAAGCATTTAAGGAATGTTAGGATTCTGTGGGTTAACTTTGATCTTTGATCCATTACTCTCTCACTCAAACACACAGAACCACCACCTTAGGGACTCTCAGTGTTTGATTTGATTAAATGAATAAATATAAATAAAGCTGCTTTTCCTACACAGAAAATTTGCAAAGCATTCTCGAAATTTTATTTTGCCAGTTTTAGCTTACGTGACATTTTTGCACTTCTTATTTTCACCTTTCACTAAGGGGGGCAAAAAAAACCCAACTTTGGGACTGTCTATTTCAGTAAATTAAATGAAGATATTTAGGCATTGACCAAAAGTTCATGCTGTGCAACAGATGTTCCAGGGACTAAAAGCCAAAACCTTGAAACTCTTGTATTTCTAATGAGAGAACTGCTTTTTTTATTGCTATAATTGTGTTGCACAGCTAGATGCAGATAGAGATGATAAATGTGGAGATTTGTGTAACAGTCAGACACTGCACAGGTGTCCTTTATAAATGTCAGATATGGAAAGACTGCTCCTTGGAGACTGGAATATTACAAAGCTGAATGTTCTACACATTCATCATTGAAACAGGCTGGATGCCATCACTCTAGGCGAAAGCAAAGCCAAGTATTCTCAGCTAGACTCCATAGCACATCTAGTAATCAGCTATCCTAAAATGGAAAGCAGAACGTTTGTTTTAAAATTATCATGGGAAGTGGAATCTCACAAACATTCAAACTCTTCTGAGTCAGAATCTCATTCTTTTTCTTCAAGGTTTCTGTAGAAAAAGGTAAAGAAATTATTTCAGGAGGAAAAAATGCTGTAGTTTTCTCAAAGGAAGACATAGTTTGCAGTCTCCTTGTGTGTTATTAAGGTCAGCAGTGGGTATATCTGCTTGTGTTGATGAGATTAAAACTTTTTTTAATAAAAAGAACACTACCAACTGAATTTCTGAACTCAAAATCAACACAGCCACACCCAGTAAGGCCAAAATCCTGCTGGCCTTACTCATGAATTGTCCCAGGGCCTTCAGGAGGACTATTGTATGTGTAACACCGACAGACTGTGGTCATCAGCGGGCGGGATCGAACCTGGGACCTCTGGAGCTAAATGTATGAGCCTCTACTGCATAAGCTAAAAGCCACATGGCCCTGAGCTAACACTGCAGAGCGGACTCATTACTCTCTAAGTGGTCTTGGTGCCACTAGAGGGGACAGAACACCACACCCAGGAGGTTTGAGAGTTACATAAGCATGCAGGGTTTGGTATTCTTTCTAATACAAATGACTTTATACTTTTTACACAAGCTTGGTTTATAAATAAGACACCCTAAAATAGCAGCTCTCTTTTACTGGGACAGGTATTTAAACCTCTCATACTCTTATTAGAAGTAGCCCACGCTCTTGCCTGTTTCAGTTTAAGGACAGCATACTTCACAACAACTATTCACTGAGCCACTTTTACACTTTATATTAAAGACGAAAAAAATCTGGTTTATATATTTTTCTGTTTCCTATCTGATGCCTTCTCTCAACATTAAACTAGTAGCCTAAGCACCTTTGAAGCTAATGCTAAAGCTTCACCAAGATATAAGACATGAACGAATAATCTTTTGCATGGTCTGGGCAAACAGAAGTAATAATTTATTCCCCATTGGAGCAGGTCGGAGGCAAGGCATGAGGAATAGGTGGGGCCTTAGCTCTGCCCCCTATCACACTGGCTAGTGCTGGTGAACCTGTGCAGGGGGGCAGCATAGGTGGTATTAATTTGCAGCAGCTGCAGGCCAAACAACAAAATTACTACTCTGTAGTGCAAAGGAGAGAATTGTGACTCCTTCAGCATTGTTGCACGACCCCCTACTACGAGCTGGATCTTATGACACAAGCTAGCCCTTAGTATGTCTTGAATTATCAAGACTTCTACTTTAATACATACATCTGTAACCACTCTTGTAAATATTAGCAATTACACTGTGCACATGTTCCAAAGCATGACATCTTCTGGGAGAAGAGAGGCCTCCAAATATAGAAGGCATATGCCTCATAAATTCTTAATAAGAGGGTCTGCATTTACACCATATTTGTTCTAGAATTAACTAAACTAATAATCTCCATACAAGTGTTTATCGCTCTAAGTATATAGCGCCTAAGCTATGTAACAAACTCTGTATGAAACTCCCAACTTTTGTCAAACCCTGATTAGAAACACACGTTTGTTGGTGTACATTTCCACAACCACACAATCAAAAATCCCATCCTTTACCTGACCACACATGTATCCAGAGTGGCTATTTCAAGACGCACAGCAATGTGTATCATGTATCTAACTACAGAGTTTGGACTGTAAGACTGAAATGTGTCAGTGTTATGGTATGAATTTGCCCCTCTCAAAGAACAAAGATTTTGGTGCCTTTCCAGACATTTTATAGGAGTCAGCGCTATGCCAGGCCAACTAATTCAGCAGAAATCTCAAAAGGGATTTTTAAAGAATTTTTCTTCATTTAAGAAGGAAACTAGGTCCATACAGATCCACAGGAAGAGGAAAGTTCCCAAGGCAGTTTTACCCAACCTGTTGGGCTGACGGTCCTAGAATGGTACCAGACTAGCCCCAGGGTAGCTGACCCAAAGAGAGGAACAGTGGGTGTAGAGAAAGTTACATTACTTTGTATCCATCCAACTCCCCAAAGAAAATGTACGAATGTGGATAAAATGTTAGATAGATCTTTGAAAACCATCTTCCCTTCCCTCCCCACACTTGTGGCCGCTTCTAATGAGGTGGCAGCAAGGGCAGCTCATGTGTACAAGGCTGAGGCTCTAACGGGAGTCTTTTAGCCCAAGCTTCTAAATTATTTTCTGTTTACACCACCCCCAGCCACATTTCAAGAGTGCATACCACCAAGAGATGCTCCCTGCCCATATTGAGCCCCATGAAGTTTTCTTCTAAATGGCAAGTAGGAGCTATCAAGGCAAGGGAAAGATATGCAGGAAAGCAAAAGATAAGAAAAATAAAAAAGAGAAAAGGAAAAAGACCATAGGAAAAAAGGGAAAGGATGGGAGAAAGGAAACAGGAAAACATGAGAATGTGCTGGTGTAGGGCATGAAAGAAACGAGATGGGAAAGGGGACAGCATCCATCCATCAATCCACTTCAAAAGGCACTCTAATGAAAAGTGTTAGGAGAAAAAAAACTGTATGATTCCTTAAGGCGGTGGCTCCTATTTCTGATAGTTGCCTTTCATTCTATTGACTTCAATGAGGTTGTAGGGTTGTAAATAAGGTCAGTATTTAGGTTGGCAGATACAGGGTGGGATTTTTCAGAAATGTTCAACGTTGTTTTAGCTCTGCTCCCCTTGACTTATCTGGGAGAGTGAAACCTATGCAGAGTACTTCTGAAAAATCCCACCCATAATGCTCAATTCTGATCAAGGTTACACTAGTACAAATCAAGAATCACTTCGTTCTTACACCAGTGTACGTGAGATCAGAACCAAACCCTTGAACTTTAACTCCGACTCTTACCAAATACACCAGGTATTCCATCAATTTCCATAGACCCTTAGGAGCAGAGCAGTTGTATTTAGAATAGCAGAAACATGTTTCATTAGGTCAGACTGTCCTTCCGAAATAATTAATTTTGTATGCAAAAAGCATAGTATGAAGCACCGAGGTACAGCTATGTCAATAGTGAAAGAAGTTGACTGTCATCTTTTGGCATGAGGGCATATTCGCTTACAGTGCATATCCCAATTTTATGGCCCTACTATGTCCACCCTTACATTTCAATAACAAAAGCACCTTTTAAAAAGCACCTATTTTCAGTAGGCACGTAGAAGATTTGATATGAAAGCTATTCATTTTATACCTTCTGGATTCAATACTACACAATGGCAAAC
Organism: Chelonia mydas; assembly: GCF_015237465.2. Classification (NCBI taxonomy): domain Eukaryota; kingdom Metazoa; phylum Chordata; order Testudines; family Cheloniidae; genus Chelonia; species Chelonia mydas. The sequence goes on from NC_057852.1 coordinate 44,843,878, forward strand.
CAAAAGAACGTCATCAGTAAATTGGTTCAGCTCTTGCAATATTACACAGAACATTAAAGAGTGATTTACAAGTCTTCCACAATGTGAAACCTACCCACCTCAGTCAAAAACAAAGATTTTTACATTCTCCTTGTAAGCGAGTGGACAGTCACCAGCGAGAGAAGACAAAATTGAGTCCCAGCTTCAGGTCTCTTCAAATTCTCTTCATTGGGGCTTGCTTTATTCTCAAAAATACAAATTCCAGACCAGAACACAGCAATTCAAACAGAGGCCTTTCCAGCTTCATCCAGCTAGGAGTAGAGAGCACGTGCTCTCTTCTAGTAGCTCTCAAACTTTTGTACTGGCGACCCCTTTCACATAGCAAGCCTCTGAGTGCAACCACCCTTGTAAATTAAAAACATTTTTTTATATATTTAACACCATTATAAATGCTACAGGCAATGCGGGATTTGGGGAGGAGGCTGAGAGCTCGCAACCCCCCATGTAATAACCTCACGACCCCCAGTTTGAGAACCCCTGCTCTCTCTATGACAACCTCCTCTACAGCTGCTTCCTCTTAACTTTTTTAAACCAGCCATGTGATACGCAGGAACCCAGTAGCCTTTTTCGTGCTGGGTGCCTTTACATCTTGTCTCATTTCTAATAATATGTACTTTTGTCTTTTTTCCCCTTAAAACAAAGTTATAAACTTGAATCAACTTCAGTTCAACTAAAGAAACAATATTAAGGATTATGACCACAGTATCATTCCCATCATTGTCCAATAAAAATGTGTCTGCCACATTTGGGAGTAACACAAAAGAACATAGATTAAGGATTCATTTAAATATACATTTATAATTATAACGATTTACTGTTTTATTTATCAAAGTGCCTGGCATTTTATCACACACTTTTGAATATACTGAAATCAGATATGAAACAGGCATTTATGTTGTTTAAACAATATTTGCCGGATTACATGCTATTTGCAACAGCTTGTAATAGCATTATTTGTTTCAAATTTAATGTATTTATAATGTGTGTTGTTATAAGATGATATGTAATAAGTATGAAAGAGCATGGCGCCATCTGGTAATCATTTAACAGCAATTAATAAGCCATTTATTAATGGTACTTTAAGTTAAGGTGTTACACAAATTTGTTCTTTAAATTTTTTTCAGTTTATTTAAATTGTGCCAAGGAAACAACTTTACAACATGTATGGGAATTATATAGCTGGAAAGCTTTTAGTTATTGGCAAGTTACATCTCTAAAGCAATCCATACTGTATTAGGGATTAAGCTTTCCAATCATAGTGGGAGGCACATCTAGTAAAACACCATTTCTTCAGCCAGCGAAATCTTGGATCTTAAAGAGGAGCTCAATCCAGCACATCCTTACTTACTCAATGGGATTACAATGGGAGCCCATTCACACAAAATGATGACAATCAGGGCTTCTGCCTGTGACTCTTGACCCCTGCTCTTCCTGGTTAATAAAAGGGACTAGAGCTCACCTAACCTCTATTAACAGAGCTTGAGTGTCTGCAGCTCCTGAACCCAAACTCATGGGTTACTGCCACATCCACACTACCCCTTGACGGTTCTGCTAGTGGCTGAAGATTTAGAACGCCTAAGGCCTTACACTCTAAGATACCACCCACAGGGACCTAATTGAGCCAGTACACTATTTAAGAAGGAGACACAAGCAGCTGTCTGTGAAACAAGGTGGATCTTGGTTTGCTGCTGCTAGAGACCCTGTCTGCTACCTGACTCCTGACCTCACCCCTGGTTCCTGACTTTGACTCTGCCCTCAGACTCTTTCCAGTTCCTGGAACCTATTGCCCTGGTTTCTGACTGTTCTGGCCTAGGCTATGGGTCTTTGGCTTCCAACCCAACACTCACTCTTGACTTTGGCTGCTGTTTCCTGACTGACCCCGTTCTGACTTTTGGCTCTAACACTTGGCTCCTGACATGCCAATTGCTCTTTGGTTCCTGAATACCAGGCCAGACAGCCCACATCCCAGTTGCTGGCATCGGTCTTCCACAGACCCCAACACAGGCTTTCAACACTCTCTTTGATTAGGGGAATCTATTATCACTCCAAAAACGGGGCACTAGGTGTAATCAATGTTAAATCAAACTATTTGTCAACACTAGAAACCTCAAAAAAATTACCAGCCAGCATCTGACCTCCCATTTCTAAGCAAGCTAATTAAGCAACTATTAAAAAAAAAAAAATCTCCAATACCATCTGCCAGTATCCTGGACTCCACATAGTCAGGCTTCTGTTAGAGACACTGTACTAATCCAGCATGTATTGATGGCCTCATGACTATAAATAAGGGAAGTAAGTCCATACTCACCCTACTGGACCTCTCTATGGTGACTGATGGTATCAAATGCCAAAGTAAGACCTGCCTAAGAAACTGATGAGTGAAAAGACACATCCTTAAATGACTCAGGGCCTTCCTCATAGGCAATTGTCCCTCCACCACCAAAGCCCTCTTACTGTGGAAAACCACAAGGCTCAGTCCTCTCTCCTGTATTATTCAATGTAAATGTTGCCACTGAAACAATTATAATCAGATGTTAACAATAATTAGCTACAAATAAAATTAAAATGCTAATGGACACTTGGGCAGAGTAAGGTACAATGCTCAATATTTATTTTAGTCCCTTGCTAACTCCCTTGCTTCTTGACAGAGCTCTACCAAAGAACTACATCACAAAAACTAAAAGCAATAAAAGCATTTCTTCAAAGACTGAAGAGAGCTCACATACTAAGAAAAAAGAACTTGTGAGTCCTTATGGAACAGCACCATCTGTTGACTCCCATCATAACAGTATTTATTCCAAGTGACGTAACAAATGGTAACGTTCTCCTGATGCCCTACCAAAGACCCATGTACTCCCCTTCCTGCCTTAAAAAGGCATGAATAGGCTAGAGAGATACAGGGTTCAAATCTGCCCCCATCACCTGTGTACATCAAGCACTTCGCACAATTTTGGTGCTGTACATCTAAAGATAATAATCTTCCCCTCCTGGAGGGAGGGACAATGATGGAATAAATAGGGAAGGAGGCTGGTCAACAAAAGTGAAAATGCTGGGATCTGTATAGGAGAAACCAATGGACAGCTAGCCTTGTAACACCCTGCTACTGAGTCTTCCAGGTCCCATCGTGGGTTCATGATATTACTGTGTGGTGTACCTGCCTTACCTCCTTTCCCCAGTGCATACACCACATCCATAGTATTGAAAAGCCATGGCAGGGAGAGGAATTTCTGCTACTAACAGTGCTTTAAGCACTATTTCCTGATTGGCTGGGAAGGTAAACTTGCTGTGCAGAGTAGCTCTTCCTTTCACTCCTTTCTGTGGCCATGCCTTCTAGCTGTGTCAGGGATGGTTGTGGCTATAGGGAAAGAGCCATGTGGTAGAGGAACATGTTTAGCTGCCTTTCCACATCACCTCCCAGACTCCTTTTTTTCCCCCCAATAGAGTATTTGCATCTCTAGGTTCTCTTTTGTGATGCATGAATGGAGAGACACATATGGTCCTAAATAGCAGCTACCTGAAATTGTCCTGTTGTTGCCTTGTCCACAGACTTTAGATTTTATATTTTAAATATAGTAATTTGAATTATGTTGTCCCAAAAATCTTTCCTAGGTAAATTTCTCTCAGGTGTCCTTTCAAAATATTTATTTGGAGATTAGCGGAAATCACGTCCAGGGTGATTAGGTGCATGAAAGACCAAGAAAGACACCTGTGAACAGCATGGCAGCAAAAGGCCCAGATCCAGCTATGTGTCACAGAGAGTGATCCTTGCCTTCCTCTGAGAACAAATCTCCTGCCTTTGCTGCAACCTAGCGAGACAGGATTTAGTAATAGGCTGTAAAACTGTAATAATCGGCTGCTGGCAATAGTTCAGTGTGGATGTGCGTCATCCCCTACAGAAGCAAATATATTTGAAAAATTGATGCAAGGCAAAATTTCCACATTTCCAGCAATAAATATCTGTTTTCAATGAAAATGGTAAAATGCCATTCTCCTGCAAAAATGGTGACTTTTCATTTATTTGCCCTGCGCAGCAATTACAAACGTTGAAATTTCTTTAGTGTAACAGCGAAGTGCTCTTGATCTTGGATCCTCATCACATTGAGCTTTCCCTGCTATTGATATCCTTTGTATGTGGCAAGAATGTGGCTCATTTGCCCCAGGTCATTTGAACTTAACTTTTCTACCACCACGGTATACTCATGTTTTCTGTGAAACAGACACAGTATGATGTGAAGTTTTATAAAAAGACTGCCATCTAAGACCATCATGGAGATATCCCACCACACACACACACCTATCCAAAACAATACTCAGCCAAAAGCTCCTGGGCAGATTTATATATATATATATATATATATATCTTTTGTTTTTGTGGAATGGGGAAGAGTTTCCGCTTACGGTTATATAAATTGAAGGGTAAATTCACACCTACCAATCTCAACAGGTTTTAATTCAACCCATAACACCCAGCTCATGATACTATGATGTTGTCAGAACGAGGGCATGTTAGAATTAATCTCAACCTCATCTTGACTCTTAAAAACAATGAAATGGCGTTTGTACATAGCTCAGTACAAACATTTTAAGCACCATCTAGATTTTTGTATTTGATGTCATTACTTTAAGTTTCTGTTAATCAGAAGATACGATTTTTTCTTAATTACCCGGTATCATCAAGGCCCAGTCTGTCCATTCCTAATTGTATGTAAGGAGGCTGTTTAAATCATCTCTTGTCAGGGTCTTCTCCAAACATGAATAAGTTCGATTTTCAGTACTGTGGAGACTCTAGAATATTCGGGGCAGGTGGGACAAAGGGAAGGTTTGAAGGAAGAGTGTTGGCAGCACTCCTACTGGAGCAGAGCTAAGGCTGTGGTGAATTGTCTATGGTGCACTGGTGACTGATCTAGTGGCAAAATTCATTTGTAGGTGTCTGGATGGAATATATATTGTCAATTACCTTAACTCCTTGTTCCTTGCTGTGGTGGTTTTGGAAAAGGTATGTTACAAACTCAACTTTTAAGTTATTTAAAACAAAATAGTAGAAATATTAAAAGTTCTAGGGTTTTATACCATTTTTTAAAATGAATGTACTATTTTGGTTGAGCCTTATGAGGTATTTTATGTAAACACTGAAGAAGTACCTGTTCACTGGTCACAGAGAAATGTACAGAGGAAAAATTAGTATGGTCTCTTTACCACTGTGACTCTAAAGTTATCAATATCATTAGGATAAAGTTATTATACAGTTAATTATGCAGCTTACTATGTGGTTTTCTTCAAACATATGTACCAAAACCTAGGCAAGACTCCCATTGACTTCAGTGAGGGTTGGATTTCATAACAAATTTGTGACATGTTGCTGGCGACCCAAATCTGCATATTTTCCAGTAAAAAAATTCAGCAAACTATAATTTCACCCAGCACTAGTCTTGAATGAGTAATAGTCAACGTGAAAGAGTGAGCCCCCCAACAGCATCAGGAGATTATTGTTAACGAGCAATTTCTTTATGCAAACCCTTTATCCCTCCTCTAAAATTTACTGAGATAGGATCAGACCATAGAAGATGAAGGAAATTGTGCTTTTGGAGCACCATAAAATGAAAAAGCACTCACCTGTGAAATGGGCAGCCCTAAGGGGGTCCAGCTCACTGATCAAATATTGTACAGACAGTAAAGAATTTGACAAGTCAGACAGAACCAGAATTTAAACCCATTCCCTGGGAAGCAGTCAATGGTAACATTGCCATTCTGGACTTGTTTGCTAAAGGCAGAGACTTTCTTGGATGAGGAAACCAGAAAGAATGCACCCCTCTGATTTCAGTTTCTCAAAAAGGACACAGCACTCTGCTTTTAAACAATAGTTAAAGGACCAAGCTCTAAGGCCTGTGACTGAAGGAGATAATACATTACCCTATGCAGCATTTAAAAGGAGTAAGAATTTTAAATAGATTTCCAATAAGATGGGGGCGGGGGGGGGAAGCCTGTTTTTTCTATTGGTTAGAAGATTGGTTCCCAAACTTGTTCTACCACTTGTGCAGGAAAGCCCCTGGTGGGCTGGGCCGGTTTGTTTACCTGCCGCATCCTCAGATTCAGCCGATCGCGCTTCCCAGTGGCCGCGGTTCGCTGCTCCAGGCCAATGGGAGCTGCTGGAAGCGGCGCAGGCCAAGGGATGTACTGGCCGCCGCTTCCAGCAGCTCCCATTGGCCTGGAGCAGCGAACTGCAGTCACTGGGAGCCAAAAATCGGCCGAACCTGCAGACGTGGTTCCTTCTGTTTTTAAACTCTATGACTATGACCCCCACCACATAAAAACACAGTTATTATGTAAACTTTTCCACTTTGACTCCCCACACCACCACCACCGCATAAAAACACATTTGTCATAATAAAACAATGTGGAGAACAGATTTTACATCTCATGATAAAAATTTAAGATTAAAAACAAAAACAAAAAAAAAAAGACCCAGGTTGGGACAAAAAAGCCAAAATTGAAGTTTTTTTGTGAAATTAAATTTAAAAAAAATTAAATAATTTCATGTCTTTCAAACCATTTCAGGCTACCTTGATATTTTTTTCCAATTTTTTTCCTAAACAAAATTTAGTCTGTGTGACTAAATTCACATACACAAAAGTTGGTTTCACCAAATTGGCATTGTCAAACAGAAAACTGTCAATTAAAGTTTTCTAACCAGCTAAAATCAGCATGAAAACTTAAAAGAAATGTGGAGATGCTACATTAAGTGGAAATCACCATACCAGTATATTTGCACGAGGTGACCTTGTCTTACAGGACAAACTAAGATAAATTTCCAGGGTGAACATGGAGTTTGCTTTGTGTCAACCAGGATCCCTGCTGCTCCAGCATCACAGAGGTTGTCAGCAATACCACAGGTCTCTGCTTCAGCAGAAAGACATTAATATTGTAAAGCTAAATCCTTAGAAGGAAGTACTGCCCTAAAATTATTTTTAAATATGTGCATATTAAATAAAATAATTTTGCATAACCAATTAATATTACAGGGTGACTGAAAAAAATACGTTTGGGTCACTTAACATTGTCTAATTACTATAATATTCCTAACCAAGCCTTCAGAAGAACAAGAAGAAACTACCCCTTGTTGTTTCCATCCCAGGTTTTACAATAGATTCAGTGCATTTGAGACAGGACTTTTGGAAGTCATTAGTAACACTATATGTAAACATGTAGCCCGATTGTGTGTAATCATCAAAGCTGCTGGTTCTTTATATTAATACTAAGCCTTAGCATACTAATTCAAGGCTCTCAGAAATCTGAAACAAGTCACCTTTTCTTTTAACTTCCTTTTGACCTTTTCTCTGGCATACTCCCTTGCCTTATCCTCTTCTCCAAATAATCTCAACTTTTTCTTGATACACATCCAAAATATTCTTTTTTGATCTTCCTTGACAACAAACACTCCTCTGCACAAATTTGTATTATCTACTCTGTTTTTCTTGACTTTCACTAATCTGCAGGGCTGGCCTGTGATCAAATAACAGTGTTAGAGTACAGTACCCCAAAACACATGGCGTTCTTGCTGACATCATGGGGTCAACTCCAGGATAGACCTTCCTGAAGTGCGTGGCACACTTGAGTCTCAGATTATTTATTGCTGCTGTTCTGACAAGCTGTCTACACTTTCCACCAGGAAATTCTCCCATACCCTACAAAAGTTCCCAGACTGAAATTGATGAAGGAAGAGAGAGACAAAATAATGCTAAAGGAAGAAGCTGAGTTTCTGAAAAATTATTAATTCAATATGACTACTAGTGAGCCAGCTTGTGACTGGTCTTTACGCAAATGCACAACATGAAACCTTGATCCCATTCCCCTCCACATCAGCCAACACCTCTTGCTCTTGGTACTTTGAGAATTGAAACACAACTCTAGAATTCATTCATTTAAAAAAAAATTAGGTCTCCTTTTAAGATCATGTTCATAGTCCTATTCTAACTTATCAAGAGTTGGAAAATGCAATCATTCTATTTAGGATCAACTGTATTTTAAAATGATTTATTTTACTACTTTATTACTCTGTATATTCAAAAAAATAGCTCTCTCAGGTCCATTTAAGAAAGTTGTCCAACCACAATAGTTTGAGAGCCTCAAGTTTTATAACCTGGTGGTTTTCTTCTTCCATTTTTCCAGGAAATGAATTGTATTTAGTGTAGTTTAAATGCAGAGATGATCAACCCTTTTATCTGCATAAAGAGTTAAGATATGTGTTCTCAGAGGAGGCTGAGTTACTCCACCAAAAGTGGTCATGTAAAGCAAAAGAAAATACTTGAATTTTTCAAGAAATAGACATAGCTACTAGATTTAACTTACAATACAGTTATAAAGATGTCTGTCTTGCAACCATAAAATAAACTATATACTAATACCAACTCCCACTGCTCTCTCATCTGAGTATTGTGATATAAATAGCTTGAAAAAGTGACAACTGAGGATACTCTAATACAATGACATATCACTAGGAAAGAATAAAAGGAAAGATTGAAAAAACATTATATATAGCTTAGCCAGATGACATCTATGCGGGCATGAGGAGATATAATCAATGTATGCATATCTGACAGCCGGAAGAGTATGAATTGTTCGAGATGATATAAGTTATTATAACTAGAAGTAATGGGATTATTAATAATTGTATTTATATTGCAACGGCACCCAAAGGTCTCAGACAGTATCAAGCCCCATTGTGGTAGGTCCTATACAAACGTGTAGAAATATATAGTCCCTGTCTTGTTAAGTTTTCAATCTAACTCAAGAGAAGATACAACAAGTGAGCATTACATACAATGGGATGGAAAGGGAGGGCAGAGGGAAGATGAGGGTAACAGTAATAAGATCATGTACTTACATAGGCTAGCTGGAAGCACACCTTCATAGCATATGGGTGGTGAAAACCTGAGCCTCTTAAAGTTAATGGGAATTTGGCTATTGACTTCAAAGAGGGCCAATATTTCACCCTATTTTAATAAAATATAGGTATCAGCAATCCTCACTGGCCCCATTATCTTTGAAATTCAACAAAAGAAATAGAGGCCGAACAGAGGAATCATTTCCTAAGAATGAACTCTATTAGATGATGGAACACCCAATAGAAGCCCCGTTGCTTTGATAATTAGAAACAGGATGAAACTAGCAAATATGTAGCAAGGAACAACCTTGCACTGGAAAGGGAATAGACAAGATGACATAATAGTGACTTTTCCTGATACACTACGATTACAATATGGATTTTGGGCAGGCTATTTGGGGCTTCTTGGTGATGTGATCCCAAACTTAAATCACTCCCAAAACATAGGCAAGATATTACCAAATAATTTTAGTTATACAAGTCTCAGGCATAGCCTATTAGTAGCCACATTAGCTAATGTAGAAAGACACCTACAAGAGCTCACACTGAACCAACACTTGTTACTCTCTCTGAAACAGTGAAGCCTGTGATACCCCATACCAGCTTCCATACAGAGACTGGTGTAGAAGGGGACTGGTCTCTGTTTCCCCCCCATGCATCCACATTCCTTTTGGATGTCTAGCACCCAAGTGCTTGTTCGTAGGGCATAAAAGGAGGGGAATTTTCCCTGACACATCAGTGAAGAGACTCACTGATGTGTTTGATTGGTTTAATAATAAATGGCAATGCTTTTAACAAGACCCTTTTGAATTTGAGAGGGACACCTGCAAGGAGCAGAAAGCAAGAGCCACAACAACAGTGAAGATCAGTCTGCAACTGGAGCAGGAAGGGGAGCTTTTCTGATTAATAAAATGAGTGAACAGGCACTGCAAATAATGGGAGCTACAGCAAAAACCGGAAGTGGGTGTAGGGGCCAGCAGGGGAAGCATGGAAGGCAAGGAGAGGAGACTCAGTAGAAGTGGGCAGGAAGAGGAAGAGAACCTTGACAAGGGAAGGAGTGGAAGCAGTAGAAAAAATGGAAGCAGAGTCAGAGCAACACAAGGCAAGTATGGGAGATTACTGGGGGAAGGAGGAGTTCAGGGTCAGGGAAGAAGTAATCTAGGAAGTATAAAATCATACACTATGGTCTGTAACTCCATCTCAGCGGTTCGGTGACTTGAACTTCACTCTTCTAATTAAGTTACCAAACCCACCCATTTTATTGATAGAATTATAGTCTGGTGATTTGTACTGAATTGTTTATTCTATATTTGATACACACCCAAGGCAGTGGAAGGCATGAGGCCTCTCAAAAGAGAGCACAGAATTTTTCTATTGCTGAATCAATGAATATACCCTGTTATTCTATGGAATTCCCATGATGTTTTTCCATCTTAGATTTTTCTTAATTCTTTTAAAATATATACAATTTAAGAAACACTCCCTTTCAAAACAGTAACAATGGAAAATTTCATTGGCTACATATGCTGACATCTCTTCAAAAGAGAGGTGTCAAAATGTTTAAACAATTGAGAACCCTGACCGGCTGAACACTCAGAGTTATATAGTAATAATAAACAAACAATCATCTACAGATTTTGGGTTCAATGTAAAATCTGCAGATGGTAATGACAGAATGGATAAAATGTGACAAACACATGTACAACTGCGAACAACCAAGCTATGGAATACATCTGAAGACTGAATTTAGCCCTATTTAAAGAGGATTTTTTTTTTTTTTTTTTGCAAACCTACCATTGCTGGTGTCCATCCTGTGGTAGTGATACCACTTAGGGGCAAATCTTTCCTCAGGCAAGACTCTCATTGAGTTCAGTGGCAGTTTTGCCAGAGTAAAGACTGGGGGCCAAATTCTCAACATCCATGCAAACACTGAGTAAACGGTCTTTGCAGATAAGATCTATGTGGGTCTGGGAGTGTGATATTCCCCCATGCCATACTGTAGCCATGGGACTCCCATTATGCACCACAGTGACTCAGCAACAGGTGACATGAGGCAAATGAACTATAACTGCCAAGAGGCACCATGGCTACATTTCCAAATCAAAAGTTTCAGTTTTCAGCTGAACATTTTCAATATCTGCCAAAAAGTCAATTTTCAGCAGAGGGGGGACACCTATTGTGACAAACTCTAAACTTAATTTTAAAAAACAGCTTTCATTCCAAGGGAGGCATTTACACATATTGGTATAATATATGTGCTTATTTTCCTCTAATTGCTATCTTTTGAACTCTTCTTGATATTTTGCTGGTTACACTATCTCACACAGCTTGATTGCAGCATTTCATTTAAAGTTGCTTAATCAAATATTTTATTTAAGTGGTACTAGGTTGACTGAGCTGAGTAACAAGGACACTTGGGGAGCAGCAAGGTGATTGCATTTGTTAAACTTATTTGCTAAATAATGCACAGCCTGTGCTTTGTTCTTACTGTTCCCTTACAAAATGTTGACATTTGTTCTCTCTTTCCCAGCTGAGACCTCATTACTTAGGCAGTTCAGGGACTTCTCTCATATCACTCCCCCTTCTGAATTGACCATAATGTGTGTATAATACCATACACCCTTTTTTGCCCCAAGCAAACAGAATTTTTATAGACCTCTCTGGCATTTTCTACAATGACCCATTTCAAAATCATTATCCATTTTGCATCAATGCTTTGGCATTGTGACTTCCTGGTCAGTTGCTTGAGATCCGTTTACCTCTTAGTTTGTTTAAAACAAAGTGTTTAAAATTACTTTAAACAGATATTTGAAAATAAAACAGTTAAGAAACAAGTGAAATAAAATTGAAAATTATATACTATGGAGGCAGTGATTGCAAATCCATAGTTAAGGTTGTGTTGAGACTTGCAGCTGAAGTGGAACTAAAATCCTTTAATACCTAAACACTCCTCCTGAATATTCTCACCATACTTAACTCATCTTAAATGCATTTTCACAATATGTTTCATTGTGTTAACAGCAACAAGCTGACCATTCAAAACAGTTAAAATCATATTTTTTAGGGGCAGGGAGACAGAGCTCTCTCTATTTACTTCCCTCCCTACACCCTTTAGAGCACCACATTCCCTATAGGAAACATTTCAGCAGCAGCCCCTGATCAGTTCAGTCTTCCCTAAGCTTAAAGGCTGCAATTCTGGCCAGCTTTATATGTGCAGCAAAATAAGACAGGAATCTTTTACTCCTTGTAGGCCAGCTTTTTGTGAATGAGCGAACTAGTATATCATCATATGATGCTTAAAGAAAACAACATGAACACACTGCCTTTATTTATTTGTTAAAAGTTTAGATGCCTGTCAGTGAAGAGACCAGCATGTTGAGTAACTGTCTTTTAGGACACAGGATGGAGACGATCTAAAGACTGCAGGCAAAAATGGAACCACACCACTGAAACTAACTCAGGAACACCACTTTGGACTTTTCTGTGTGAAAGGATAACTACACAGGACAACCAAAAAGCCTGAAATGCATCATTTGATCGATGGTAAATACTAAGTTATGCCCTAAAAACAACAAGAATTATATTAGTCCCAGATTATACTTTAATCATTATTCTTTTTAAAACCATGATACGTGATATTTTCTTCAGTTAAATGCAATCATGTTTCACAATAGAACTGTTCAGAAAGGTCACATCTGAAGGACACAAAGCATGTAAATAGTGAGCCATGCACTTTCTAATTTTATGGATATGAAAATGCAGTCTTTTTATAAGTAGGACACAAAGTTCAAATTTGTCTAATTTATCATTGCAGAGGGTAGCTTCTAACAGTACCATTTCCCTACATAGAAAAAGAGGGTTTAATCATGATGCTTTGCAGCAGGAAGCAAAACATATATCCCCAAAAGTGTGATAGTACATCCACATGGCTGACTTGCAGCTTTGTAAACTTGTGCTGCCACTTGCTAGGCTATCCATTGTAATTTTGAAAAAAAATGTTTGTAGGTAGTGAAGGAAGTGGGAACCTATAGAGCAACCATCTCTGTCAAAGCATCTCTAAACATCTCTATCCTGCAACCATGTTTCAGCAAACTAAGTCTGGATAGCTAATAATCTGTTACTGTGCGTGGTTTTCCGTACAAGATGGATGTACTGGTGTGTTTAATGCTTTTTCTCCTTCCCCAAAACATGGCTATTCGGCCCATCTGGTAAATAAATGGCATCCATCTTTTTCTTTTACCATTGTTTACTCCTTTGGTATTATCCAACCTATCCTTTTGAGGTAAGATCATTAATAATATAATGAAAGTGAAAGAGACATCTGTCAGAATCTCTGGGTGGCCAGCTATGGCAAGACTGGATGCATGATGAGCAGGGGCTGGCTAGCATGGAAACAGGTACCAGCTGGAACAGGAGCAAGGCCCAGCTACAGCACAAGCACAGGTAGTCTTCTGTCAGAAGAACTAGAAAATGGGAGTGGGTCCCAGATAGATAGCAAAGTGGAGAGATTGCTTCCCTGAGGAGTTTTGGCCAAAAAATTTCACCCAGCTCTAACTATTTGTTACTGTTACTTGTGGGTAGTATTACAAAAATACAGTTCCATTATTCCACACTTCACTGATTCAAGACAATCCTTGCTGAATAATCATGTACAAGCCACTTTACAGTTAAGTGTTATTTGGTCTCAGTCCCAGATTCATTACTCAAGCAAAACTCTCATGAGTTTTGCCTGGGTAAGGAATCCAAGAATGGGACAGTTGAGAGTAAGTTTTCAAAGGAGGACTGTTCAAATTTACTGGACCTTACTCCATGATCTCTCTGCATTTGACAGTGTGCCCCTGTATCAAATAAAAAGTTACTGATGAACTTTCTATTATTTTTATATAAAAGCAAAAAGCTTTTTAAACTAGAAAAACTCGAAATAGTGTTTTGTAAAGCTACAGTTGTTTCTTACCAAGCTTAATTTCAGACTTTAATTTAAAATACAGCATTAAATCAATTTCAAACTTTTTTAAAGAAGCTAATTCCAATACATTTTCACACTGTATAACATGTACTCTTTTCCCTTGGAAAGTAGCACCCTCTTCATTGTCCTGTCTTTAAATCAAACACCCTCCAATCCTTAATTCACTATCATCTTTGTGGAGGGATGAGGCTGGGACACTCTCTGAGACAGGACTTCTTAATCCATAAATTCCTTAACCAGTTGGAGGAAAGGTTACTGAATGAAGTGAGACATTGCCTAGAGCTTCCCCCCCTTCAGAGCTAAAAATGCTACCTGACAGCCTGGTGAGAGAGATCTGGACATGACTGCTTCTAAAAAGGATTCTTAGAAGCAATTAGTTAATATTTTTCCTGTATTTTTTTTTGACAGAGGAACATCCCTCAGCCTGCCTTTTCACTCCACTCTGACCCCCACCATTGGTCCAACATATAGGGCCAAATTCTGCTCTCAGACATATTAGTCCTACTGTCTTCAGCACAGATTTTGGCCTTGAAACCTTGAATTCTTCAGTATTCTCAACACCACCACTTTATTTTTCACTAAAAAACATTTAAGTTATTGTGATAAAAAAAATTAAGTTTATGATCAGTAACATCTGGACCAGAAAAAAAAATCCACCAGAAATTCACTACTATGCAGACAATGTGAATGTAAAAATGCTTTTTTAATTGTGCTGGAGCAGCTACAGCTTTCATTAACTGTCACTTGTTCCTCTGACCGCTCTTAGCATTCTAATTTAAAAATAGAGAGTATAAGTTAGGAGAATTAAATTCTCCCAGATTTAAAAAAAAATATGATAAAAAGAAGTACGCAAAGCACTACGGAAATTTTGACCAGTGCAACACAGGGGTCCAAAACAGACAGGAGGTCAGCAAGCCTGGTGAGTAGTGGGGAGACAGAGTATTAGTAGTGATCTTTCTGTTTAAGAGTTTTTAAAAAGATGCCCACTTAACACAAGAACAAAAGATTAAGGATTTGGACTCTATTTTCCTGTTTGTTTGTTTTCTTGAGCTTATTTGCTAGAATATGGAAAGTGGTGCTTAAAATGTAAGCAAGGTGGTTAAGCCAATGTCATATCCATGCATTGTTTGAGAATTGCTGGAGGGGTATGACTTCATCATCCACCAAGCAGATGGCTCCTTTCAGAAAATTCAGTTCAAAGCCTTATTATTTTTCTTATATGCCTGGTGTTTGCTTTATTATGATTATATCTTGCCAACTTGTGTCCCAAAGTATCTGGGAATTGATTGAAATAGAGTTGTGACCTTTATAAAAGTGACTTGAATTCACCAGTATTCTGTTGTCATGCTGTTTTATATTAAATGTATATGCTCTGCTGTAATACAATTGAAATTTGCTTCATTGACACCATTTGTGTACTAATAGCGCTCTAGAAAAAGATAACTGTAAAGGGTGGTTTGTCCATGGATGGCAGAACCAGTTCTTATGCACACTTAAAAGAGTTCAGTTGTGTTCCAAGTTGACAGATATCAATTTTCTTCAATGCACAGATCATACTAATCGCCTTTAACATATTGTGGGATTGTCATGTTGCTTTCCTACTGGGCAATGCACTGATGTTGTTTCTCTTTATATTCATCATGAAAGCTTTTATGATCAGGCCATCGGACAGGTACTTGGACCCAATTAAGGGCATACCTACGTGCTATAATCTGTGAATGAATGTAACCTGCCTTCAGAATTATCCTAGGAGGGGGTTTAGGGTTTACCTAGACCAGCTAAAAGGACATCTGTCTTGTCTACAGTGAGATTTTAATGCCTGGTAGCTAATAAACATTATACATTGTCAAGGTCCTTGTCCTCCTGAGGAAAAACAATCTTCAGAGCCTGGAGGTTATAAAACTCCAGAAAACAATACAAAACATTTCAGTCCAAATTCACTTTGGTTAGCTTCTGGGAATGGATTTGGCCCATTTTGTGTAGGTTTTAACTACAAATATTTGTTTTGTGTTCTATTTTCCGTAATTAAAGTAGCAAGCTAACACAGGTAGACCTTAGAGAATTAGAAGTTGATTCCAATCCTTAACCTATCTGAACTGGTCTCTGTAGCCAGGCAGTCACCCTGCTCTGGCCCTGAAAGGCTTAAAAGCCAGCCTTTGGAGAGGGCTGGGGCTGAGGGCTAATAAGAAGAGGCTGGGAGGCAGCCAATCAGGGCCAGGCTGGGCCCTATAACAACGCTGCTGGGCCAGATGGCAAAGAGTCTCACTCCAGCCTTGCAGTGGGAAGGATCCAGCTGCCTGGGAGCACAGGGTACTTGAAGCAAAGCAGTGCTGGAGAAGGGCAGGTAGAGCTGAGGAGCTCTGGCCTGATGAGTCCCCAGGCTGAGGCCTTGCTGAAGGCCAAAGGAGGTACTGAGGCTGCAGGGAGACAGTTGGACCAAGAAAGGCAGCAGGTCCAACCCCCTTGCCAATGATGAGTGGCCATCACAGTCTGCAGTTTGCCCCAGAGAATGGGGGCTAGATGATGATTGGCAGTAGCCACTGAGGCAAGGTGGGTATAGCAGGGGGTTCCCCTGGGAGGGGAGACCCAGAGTGGGGGTACTACTGTGGGCAGAACCCCGAGGGAAAGGGGTACCAGGGTCTGGGAGAGACATGGGGCCTGTGACAGAAGGGACACTGGCTAGCAGGAGGTGCTTTGGGGCTGGAAAAGAGCTAATTCCCAGACTGAGCTGCAGGAGGCACCACAGCAGTGAGTCTGCAATCTACGTTCTCCTTTTCACTAATACATGGCAGGTACTCGTATAATTTAACTCAGTAGTGAGAAAGAAGGGCATTGGTCTTGTGATATAGTTCTCATGCTCTGCTCAGTACAAACAGTAAACTGGCTGCTCAGTTGGGCTGTGGGACATGATCTGATAATTGCTATCTAGTTCTTCATGTACACTTGTCCACTTCAGAAACTTTTGTAGCCACCATTCCAGAGGAACGTCCATGCTGATGATGGGTTCTGCTCGATAATACAAAACAGTGCAGACCAACACATGTTCATTTTCATTATCTGAGTCAGATGCCACCAGCAGAAGGTTGATTTTCTTTTTTGGTGGCTTGGGTTCTGTAGTTTGCGCATTAGAGAGCTGCTCTTGTAAGACTTCTGAAAGCATGCTCCACACCTCGTCCCCCTCAGATTTTGGATGGCACTTCAGATTCTTAAACCTTGGGTTGAGTGCTGAATCTATTTTTAGAAATCTCACATTGGTACCTTCCTTGTGTTCTTAAAAAACAAACAACATGTGCTGGGTCATCATCCGAGACTACTAGAACATGAAATATATGGCAGAATGCACGTAAAACAGAGCAGGCACAATACAATTCTCCCCCAAGGAGTTTAGTCTCAAATTTAATTAACCCATTATTTTTTTTAACGAGTGTTGTCAGCATGGAAGAATGTCCTCCGGAATGGTGGCCAAAGCATGAAGGGGCATACGAACATTTAGAATATCTGCCACGTAAATACCTTGCAATGCCAGCTGCAAGGAAGTGCCATGCGAAAGCCTGTTCTCACTTTCTGGTGATATTATAAATAAGAAGCGGGCAGCATTATCCCCTATAAATGTAAACAAACTTGTTTGTCTTAGCGATTGGCTAAAAAAGAAGTAGGATGAGTAGACTTTGTTTTGTTTTTGAGTGCAGTTATGCAACAAAAAAAAAAATCTACATTTGTAAGTTGCACTTTCACAATAAAGAGATTGCACTACAGTACTTGTTTGAGGTGAATTGAAAACTACTATTTTTTACAGTGCAAATGTGTAACATAAAGTGAGCAATGTACACTTTGTATTCAGTGTTGTAATTGAAATCAATATATTTGAAAATGTAGAAAAAATCCAAAAATATTTAATACCAATTATTCTGTTGATAAGTGTGATTAAAAACTAATCGAGATTAATTGTTTTAATCAATCACGTGAGTTAACTGCTATTAATCAACAGCCCTACTTATTTTTAATTTGTATTGCATGATGCTCCTTCTGGTAGCCTCTGAGCCCATCAGATATTGAAGTAGAGCAAGTATTTAAAATGGCGTTCTCTCCAATTAGAGACTAAACTAATATACTAAATGATCTGCATGATAAATAATATGCAAATGAGGACCAGATTAGCAGGTTTTCCTTACGTTGTGCCCTGTTGTTTGACCAAAAATCAGGCCGTCACACACACCATTCTAGGAAACAATTGACACTCCACTCACTCCAGTAGAGATTTTGGTGTCTAGTTCTGGATAATACAACTTCAGAAATGGACAGCAGAAACAATGCAACAGATCTGAAGTGAGATGCAGTGTCTCAGGTAACTGAGTTCAGGGCTTTAAAGATCATGACCAAAACATTGACTTGTACCAGAAGCATATCAGTTATCAGTACTGTGCAGCTCATGGATAGAGTAACCATACATCCCATTTTTAAGCTCTGTCCCTGATGTCATGACTTTTTTGGCACTGGGCATTGTCTCATTTTCTCTTGCCGGGGAAAAGGGGGGTACAGAGGAACAAAAAGGCATAAATTCCAAATTTTGCCAAAAAAGTCACGGTGGATTCTGGACAAGGGGCCCCCACGTGTCGTTAGCCCAACCTGCCTGTTGTTGCCGCTTAGCCAGTGTCCCATTTTCAGTTTAGGGAAACGTGGTCACCCTACTCATGGAGCGCTGGTGTAATGTATTCTGTGACTTACCTCTCTGAGATTGAACCATTGCATTCTGTTCTCTCAGAGGACTGTCAAGGGTAGATCCAAATAAAGTCCACTCCAGAAATTCAGTCTGGGAGGAACAAAAGCATAGATCATTGTGTCAAAGTCCATATCCAAGAGGAGCAATTGTTTTCCGGCCAGCCTCACCTGCGGGGAAGAAAAAAAACACGAACTAGTATGAGCCACCGCTACTATCTGAGAACCCAGAAGCAGTGACAAGTCAAGTGTGCCTTTAGACTCCAAAAGCTATTGACAAGACCATGTTGCATTCCTGCACTAGAAGGAACAAGTGTCTCCCTTCTGATTCCCTCACAATGCTTCCCCTCTCCAGCCAGCATCACTTTTGTCTAGTCAAGAGGTGAACTCTAGTCAGTTTGCCCTCATCTGAATCCTCAGATCTATCAGACATTGGAAAGCATAGAATCCACAGTCTCTGGGGATCACAAAAGGGAGCTACGTATTCAAATTTGTGAGTACACAAATGTTTCAGTGAGAGCTGTAGCTATTGGTTACTCCCAGTAGTTCATCCTAAGTGAATAAAAGCTGCCCACAGAAGCCTAAGTTAGGAGGAGATCAGCCATGGAGCAGCAGTGTGATTCTGCTTCAGCTATAAACACAGAGTTTTGCTCCTTATTTGTAAGCTTCCATTGTGAATTCTCTGGAATTCTTCATGTTTTTGGCATTCCTGCCTATTTCAGCACTGAGTATAGGTACAATTTCCTGTGATTTTAGAATGAGATACGTGGACTTGTCAAGTTGGCAGTCAAAATTCGTAAGACAGGTAATATCTTCCAGAGAAAGTCCATTTCATGTTCTTGGGCCTTTTGAGTTTCTACTGCATTATCTTTCCAAGGGTGGGAAAGTTTGTGATATGGATCACAGAGCAGAGAGCAGTGTGCAGATCCCAAATATTTGCAGGGAAAGCAAAGAGCCATCCTGCTAATTCCATCCCATTTCTGTTAACGGACTTGCACTGTCCAAATTACCACTCACCTCCTTTTTAACTCTCATATTTCCATATATAGCTTGGAATTCATTGGAAGCAGAAGCTAGCTGCTCATAGAATTTCAGTAGAACTATATTTACAAAAGTGTTTTGAAGAGCACTTCTACAACTGCTGGCAAAATAAAAGATTTATTCTATTCTTAAAGAAAAAAAAAAGACAAGATGTAAAATTTAATGTTACCAGCTGCCTGGTCCCCAATAGAAAATTCAACCTCAGAAATGGTGTCTAATTCTGTTTTATTTACATTCTGAGAGAATGTGCATTATATTTTGTTTTGTTTCTATTGTGTAATGCACGTGCTCATTGCCTGAAACAATCATTGTACTTATCATTTAAGTGCCAGAATTTCCACACATGCCCCACTGCACAGTGACCTTCACAGCTTTTCTGTCATGTAAATAGTATTTTGTTAACCACACAGAGAGCTGCTGTTGAGAGCACTGTGGAATTAACAGCTGAGTAAAACTTTTAATGCCCTCTAGTGTTTCTCACTTGCAAATAAGTATGTATATAGTCAGTGAAAAATTTCACAGTTATTTGGATTTTCAAGTCCCTCTGTGTATATTGAAAACAAGCCCATTGTAAATAAAGCCCTGTCATGCAGAGTAGGAGATTTAGCAAAATAGCACTAGATTGATACAAGCTGTGGAATATTTTCAGTTTTTAGAATTGAAGTGTTGAGAAGCCAAGGGTAGTGAAACATTTTAGCTTATATTATGCTGCCCCAATAATCTATATAGTCAAGGCCCTGTGTCCTTCATGACAACCCAGATCTTAATTCTGTGCAAAATGACTGAATTCTGAAGCACTCTCCTACAAACGTGAACTTCTGTGGCAGCTTCATTTACATTAAAAATTTAGGTTTCACAGTAGCAGCCATGTTAGTCTGTATTCGCAAAAAGAAGAGTACTTGTGGCACCTCAGAGACTAACAAATTTATTTGAGCATAAGCTTTCGTGAGCTACAGCTCACTTCATTGGATGCATTCAGTGGAAAATACAGTTGGGAGATTTACATACATAGAGAACATGAAACAATACACACTGTAACCAGAGTGATCACTTAAGATGAGCTATTACCAGCAGGAGAGCGGGGGGTGGGGGGGGGGAACCTTTTGTAGTGATAATCAAGGTGGGCCATTTCCAGCAGTTGACAAGAACGTCTGAGGAACAGTGCGGAACGGGGCGGGGGGGGGGGGGGAATAAACATGGGGAAATAGTTTTACTTTGTGTAATGACCCATCCACTCCCAGTCTCTATTCAAGCCTAAGTTAATTGTATCCAGTTTGCAGCTTCTCTAGAAATCAGATTCACCTGAGTAATTGTTCATTTATTTTTGTAGTTTTACATGGCAGCAGTCAACATAAAAACCAATGAGTGTCTCAACATTAGAAATTGGAGATATCTCATGAACACCAAGGGAAGTTTTCCAATCCATTTGATAGAGGCACTACACTGAATTAATGGAGTTTCTCCACTTCACTCAGCCCCTTAAGAAGGATGAATTGAAAAGAGAATTTATTTTAAACTGAAGAACACAAAGCTGGGAGATAATTGCCTGGATCATTTATGTTATCCTAATACATCAATATCTGGACTGCTTAAACTTCAGCAATAAAGCTAAGTGTGTAATTACATACTATTTTTAGCATAACTTAGAGTACCCTGGCCAATAATTTTACAGGTGTTTTTAAAGCCGATAGTGTTACTGAGCAACCTGTTCTACTGCTAATGTCCATACATGAGAAGTGGGCACAGAAACTAATGTACACTAAATACTCAGTCTGAAAGGTGATTGGTCAATGCGTGAAAAAATGGCAAAGCTCCCATTGACTTCAACAGAGCTAGTATATCACCAAAGAGGTAGGGAAATCTAATTTTTCTAATAGGAAATGAAGCAATTTCTGAAAGTCTTCTATTCTTTGCTGAAGCAGAATCATTTACAGATCTATTGAATGTGTAATTTTAAACCCTTTTAATTTAACATTTTCTGAAACTCCTCAGGTTTATGCACTTATTTTCCTTTCTAAAACCTATAGATCTGTTTTAATTTTAGGCCTGTTAATCATAACTAGTAGCCTAAACATATTTGCTTTATAACACTTTCCGTTCACCAAGTACAGAATGGGCTCAACCCTGCAAATCGCGCCTCCCTGCCCCATCTTGGCCTATTACAGTCACCAACGGTCTGTGAAGCGATATTAGTATTGCCTGCCTTTTTGTAGAGTTCTGTTATTGGAAAGGGGTTTAATCTTTTCTGAGGTGGGTTTGACTTCTGGACTGTTGGGTGGTTTGTTTGTTAATACATTCTTTTCTGATCTCGATTTCATTAACTATTGAAGGGATACTCTTAAAAGGTTATATTAGTAAAAATATGGTTATTAGTTGCATCTTTTTGGAAAGTGCTTGAAACTGCTGTTTCTTGAGACTATTGTGTGTATATTTAAAAAAAGTATAAAACATTATTGATGTAGAGTAAGATCTATGTATATGAACTTGATACATTGACCTAATTCAATGTACACACAAAAAAAAAAATTATGTAACAGTTGGGTTGGGGGGTTCTTAAGGTTACTGCTGAAAGAACAATACTGTTGGTCAGAATTAAGGTTGTGCTGTGATGAAATATGCATCATTATACTTGATTAGAACATAGATGGTCCAAAAAAAATAAGCAAGTTTCACAATTAAAGCATTCATTCACATTAAGTGCTTATGTTTTATGTGAGAGGCAATAATGTGATCATTACCCCTTAGCAACCTCAACTGATTCTTTAAACAAAGTGTTTTAATATACCTATTTATTTTTTTACATCTAACTTCTTTTGTAGAGCTAAATGAGGACAGATTTTTTTAATGACTGGAACAAATCAGATTATTAAAACTGGGGGTGGCCAAGCCAACACCGACTCCTTCAGAAACCTGCTTCATTCAGGATGAAACCACCTCTGTACAACAAGCCAGCACAAAGAGCTTGTGTTAGCTGTCTCTGGGGGTGAACTTCACCCTCACTGCACACCTAGGAAGATATACACAGTATCTAGGTAGTTAAATTCATCAGGTATAGTCTGTTTTCACACAGATATATGATTTGCCAATATTCAATTACTCAAAGTTATTTACAAATACACCTTTTCTAGAACACAAAAGCTTAGTCTCTGAATTTATATTCTCCTTAGTGTCACTCAGTATCAATGCTTTTTTATCCCTTATATTATCTAACCAGCATTTCATGACCAACGCAAGAAGGGCTGCTTAGTTCTTCCTTACTAAACTGACTTCAATTTTAAAATTGTTTTATACACTTTTGTATATTAAACTTTTCAAAGTTATGTTGTGAATGACATGGAGCTGCTGTGTAATGATTTATTCATACTGATCTTGTTAGTGATGCTTCCTGTGATTGTTTTTGTAAAACAAGAAGTCATTTTACAAGAAAAATTTACAATTCACCTTTAAAAATTAAAAGTAGTTACCACAGAGTGAAGGGATCAATAGGTATATCACTGGTCACGCCATCTACTAAAAGGCAAATAAGGACAACCCAGGAAACTATAGATCAGTCAGCTTAATTTTGGTACCCAGAAAGATAATGGAGCAAATAATCAATTTATAAGCGCCTAGAAGATAAGAAGGTGATAAGTAAGGCTACCATTTAATCACAGGTATTTTTAGTAAAATTCATGGATAGGTCACAGGCCATGATTTTTTTTGTTTGTTTGTTTCTTGCCCGTGACCTGTCCGTTACTTATTCCATAAATAGCCCTGATTGAAGCTTAGGGGAGGCACTGCCAGGGTGGAGGGGGGGCATAGCCCAAGGCACCAGCTGCCAGGGGCAGCGAGCACTGAGGGGCCAGCAGCTGCTCCAGACACCACCATGGGCAGGGGAAGGGACCACTACTGGGAGCCGCTGAACTGCGACTGCTCCAGCCGCCCTCAGGACCACCGCTCAGGCGGTCCCTCGGGCCAGCTGCATCAGCCGCCACTCAGGCAGTCCCCGGGCCACCAGAGCAGCAGCCGCTGTGGCTGGCCCCGGGGCTGGGGCCACTCCAGCAGTGGCTGGTGCAGCTGGGGCTGGGCTGCCTGAGCAGCTGACTGCAGAGCTGCTCCAGCAGCAGCCGATGGGGCTGTCTCCAGGGCCAGCTGCTTGGGCAGCCTTGGGGGTCAGCCACACTGGCTGCTGCAGAAGTCACAGAATCCGTGACTTCTGCAACCTCTGTGACAAACATGGAGCCCTAGTGATAAGGAACAGTCCACATGGATTTGTCAAGAACAAATCCTTTCAGACCAATCTAATATCCTCCTTTGGCAGGGGAGGAAACAATGTGGATGGCGGGAAAACCAGTATATGTGATCTATCTCAACTTCAGTAACCGTTCTGTTATTGTCTCACATGACCTTAACATAAGGACACTAGCGAAATATAACCTAGATGTATGCACAACTGGTTGGAAAACCATACTCAAAGTAGAAAGGCAAATCAAGTGGGGCCCTGCAGGGATCTTTCCTAGGTCTGGTTCTATTCAGTATCCTCAAAAATAATTTGGATAATGTCATAGAGAGTACATTTATAAAGTTTGTGGAGGGGTTGCAAGCACTTTGGAGAACAGGATTAGAATTCAAGATGATCTTGAAAAACCTAGAGAAATGATCTGAAATAAACAGGATGAAATTCTTAGGGGGGCACTGCCAGTAGGGAGCAGGGGCAGAGCAAAAGTGCTACACTTAGAAAGGAATAACCAATTGTACAAATAGATAATGGAAAATGACTATCTAGGAAGGAATACTGCTGAAAAGGAGCTGTGGGTTATAGTTATTCTTGAGGGAATTGTGCACCAGAAAAAATTCTGCACACAATAAATTTAAAGTTCTACAAATTTTATTTGTCAATAAAGAAATGTAGAGGCTCCAGCATGGCAGTGGGAAGCATAGGCCACCAGCTGCATAGAGGTGAGAGATCACCCTGCAGTCCCCAACCCTCCCCAGGACATGGACTCTGTGGCAAGGCTGCACCTGACCCGGACATAGCAAAAGGGCCAGGCCTGCCCCTCCATACCATGTGCACCGAGGGGGGAGGGAGGGGGAGAGGGTCTGGGTGCAGGGCTCACCAGGGTGTGATCCAGGTGCAGGGAGCTCCATATAGAATCATAGAATATTAGGGTTGAAGAGACCTCAGGAGGTCATCTAGTCCAACTCTTCTCAAAAGCAGGGCCAACACCAACTAAATCATCTCAGCCAGGGCTTTGTCAAGCTGGGCCTTAAAAACTTTTAAGGAAGGAGATTCCACCACCTCCCTTGGCACCCATTCCAGTGCTTTGCCACCGACCTAGTGAAATAGTGTTTCCTAATATCCAACCTAGACCTCCCACACTGCAACTTGAGACCATTGCTTCTTGTTCTGTCATCTGCCACCACAGAGAACAGCCTAGCTCCATCCTCTTTGGAACCCCCCCTTCAGGTAGCTGAAGGCTGCTATCAAATCCCTGCTCATGCTTCTCTTCTGTGAGCTAAATAAATCCAGTTCCCTCAGCCTGTCCTCATAAATCATGTGTCCCAGCTCCCTAATCATTTTTGTTGCCCTCCGCTGGACTCTCTCCAATTTGTCCACATCCCTTCTGTAGTGGGGGGACCAAAACTGGATGCAATACTCCAGGTGTGGCCTCACCAGCGCCAAATGAGGGGAATAATCACTTCCCTCCATCTGCTGGCCATGCTCCTACTAATACAGCTCAATACGCAGTTGGCCTTCTTGGCAACAAGGGTACACTGCTGACTCATATCCAGCGTCTCATCTACTGTAATCCCCAGGTTCTTTTCTGCAGAACTGCTGCTTAGCCAGTCGGTCCCCAGCCTGTAGCGGTGCATGGGATTCTTTCCTCCTAAGTGCAAGACTCTGCAATTGTCCTTGTTGAACCTCAGATTTCTTTTGGCCCAATCCTCCACTTTGTCTAGGTCGCTCTGGACCCTATCCCTACCCTCCATGTATCTACTGCTCCCCCATCTTAGTGTCATCTGCAAACTTGCTGAGGGTCCAATTAATCCCATCATCGATAAAGATGTTGGACAAAACCAGCCCCAGGACCGACCCGTGGGGCATTCCGCTTGATAAGGGCGGCCAACTAGACAGCGAGCCATCGATCACTACCTGTTGAGCCGGACAATCTTATAGTCCATTCATCCAATCCATGCTTTAACTTGCTGGCAAGAATACTGTGGGAGACTGTATCAAAAACTTTGCTAAAGTAAAGATTACATCCACCACTTTCCCCATATCCACAGAGCCAGTTATTTCATCATAGATCAAGGCAATTAGGTTGGTCAGGCATGACTTGCCCTTGGTGAATCCATGTTGACAGTTCCTGATCACATTCCTCCTCTCCAAGTGCTTCAAAATGGATTCCTTGAGGACCTGCTCCATGATTTTGCCAGGGACTGAAGTGAGGCTAACCCATCTGTAGTTCCCCGGGTTCTCCTCCTTCCCTTTAAAAAAAAAAAAAATGGGCACTATATTTGCCTTTTTCCAATCATCTGGGACCTCCCCAGACCGCCATGAATTTTCCAAGATAATGGCCAATGACTCTGCAATCACATCAGCCAACTCCCTCAGCACCCTTGGATGCATTAGATCTGGACCCATGGACTCGCAGGTGGTGAGGCTCAGTGGTATGGGGGTTTGGGTGCAGGGACTCGGTGGGGTGGATGAGGCTCAGCCAGAGGTTCTGGCTCTGAGAGGGGTCTGGATGCATCAGGGTTGGGCAGACAGGGGAGCAGCTCCCCATACAGTGACCGCTCCCCCTGCAGCTGAGCAGCAATGGGGGCAGGAGAGGTGTGGAGCTTCCAGCAGCCAGGAAGGAAGGAGTCACAGTCCTTCCTCCAGTTGCCAGCACACTGGTAGACAGGCAAGCTACACTGTACCTTAGGCTGGAACAGCTTCTTTCTCTGCCGTCAGTCATTTCCATGGGACAATATTGAGTGAGGTGGGGCCAGTGGCTCCATCTTCTCCCCACCCTTTTCCCTCCCCCTTGAAGCAATTTGCCTCCTAGAAAAGACATGGAAGTAGCAACCCATGCACTCCTCTGACCAGTAAGAGTACCTGTACTCCACCCAGGGGACAAAAAGTATCCCTATACTCTGCCTCTGTGCAACCATGCAAGGCCAAAATAGACTGTTTAATTCTCCTATTGTGGTTCTAAATTGAATCTGCCTAATGGTCTAAAGTTAAACTTCCTGATGTTGAGAGCTTAGGAGACAGCCTTGGCAGGACTAACCAAACAGATTCTCTTCTTTCTAGGATTCCCTTCCTTCTATGCTTTTGCATAGTTCTTTATCCCTTTTGTTACTCATTATTTCCTCTTTTGTCTTTTCTTCTGCATTCAGACAAGCTCTGGTCTCCCACATTGACAAGGAAACATTATTTATATTACCATAGACCCTAGGATACCTACTCATGGACCAGAACTCCCTTGTACTAGCAGCAGAACAAACATTTCTCTTGAACAAAGGCTTCCTGGACTCTCTTCTTCCTCTCTCACTGAGGTTTGGGAGAGCGCTATTTATTCACAACTTTCATTTGTACAACTGATTACTTCTTCCCCTCCTGTCAGCTGCCAACCTAATCAATCATTCTCATGAAACTGTTGTTCTCAACCCCCCCAGTGCTATAGATTTTTCTTTATTCTTTTCAAGCTTGCAGTGGCTGAGTAAGCAGAGTCTTCTCAAGGTCATGTTCATCCCTTGTGTAATGAAATATTAGGAATGGACTTGCCCCTGCCCATTTCTGGCATTACAGCTCAGTTGGGGGAGGGGGTCCCCTCTCCCCATAGTACCTAGCTTATCTTTCTATCCATTGCTTCCTGTGTCCTGAGCACAGCAACATGGCAGATCTCTCCTCCAGTGCTGCAGCACATCCCCAGAACATAGGTCTGACTGGGGATTAGACCTTGTAGAGTGCATGATAAAGGAGCCATGAAACAGTACAGCAAAAGTCTGATTGGAATTCCTAGTCTTCACTAATGGGGAGGTTTTCAGAAATGACACACAACAAACTCCCTCTGTGCTTTTGAAAGTCTCCCCATTTCATTCCCTATCATCTTTTCATTTTCCCCTCAAAGTAACTTGTTTCATTCTTTAAAATCATTTTTTCTGTTCACGTGAAAGAATACGTGTTTCTGTTTTACTTTAGAAGATAAATAGGAGCCCAATGTGCAGAAGCCCTTCAAAAGCCTGAGTTCCACATTTAGGTTTTATGCTGTCACTTGCTGCATTCTTATAGATGCTCTGGATTATAATTAAAGTAAGAATCCTCAACAAGTACATAGAAGTTGAACGTAAAAACTCTGACACCAGATGGTGCTATTTTGCTATTTTTAGAAAGCATGTGAAACGTTTAGATATTAAAAGGATAAGTTTTGACCAAAAAAATCTAAACTAGGAGAAAAGTATCTATTGCATCAAATTATAGGCCGGTTGTGTGACTGCTTTAATGATCATGTATTTGGCATTTTAAGGAAATATGGATTTTTAGAGCATACTGTGGCTGAGCTCCGCCCTTGTCCCTGTGGGTCCTGCACTTCTAGGTGGTTTATGCTAGCCTCAGAGGCTCACTGTGACCCTCCATGTAGCCCTTCTCTCTCTAGGGCCAGGGTTACAATCTACTGAGCCCTTTTCATCATAAGCCAGCAAGGAGGTTGGTGAGAGAACTCCCACAGTCTCTGTTGTCCCTATGGGCTTATTCCCAAACAGTTTAGCCTCCTATCCTGACAGGGGCCTATCTTCCCCTCCCAGGAGGTGTTTCTGTAGTGGCAGGCTGGGGGGAACCCAGGCCCGTCCTCTACCCCAGGTTCCGGCCCAGGGACCCTAATAGTAGCAGCTGTTGGCAGCCAACCTTTCACTGCCAGAGTTGCTACATTTCCCTAGGCCACTTCCCCACAGCTCTCCCGCTTCTCTCTTCTTCACCCTTATCTTAGGGCTCCCTTCCAATGGCTTGGGGGGAGGGGGGGGTGTCTTCATTAACCAGCCCTTCAGCTGCACTTCCTCTCTTCTGGCTCTCCTCTGCCAGACTGGAGTGAGCCCCTTTTATAGTATCAGAGGGCCTTAATTAGAGTCAGGTGGTCACATTAGCTTAATGGCCTCACCTGACTCTTTGCAGGTTAATTGGAGTCAGGTGTTCTCTTTGGCCTGGAGCAGCCCCTGCTCTGGTCAGTCAGGGAACAGAAAACTGTTAATCCAGTGGCCAGCGTATCTGCCTTTTACTTCTCTGCTGAACCTTGACGCCTTTGAGGAGCAGTGGGCGCTGTCCGGGGTTCTCTGCTCAGTGACCCCGACCGGTTCCCTCCTTCTGACCCTTTGATTGAGGGGAAGAGCGAGAGACACCAGCCCCAGCCGCTGCGGATACCATCGTTACTGTCATCTAGGAGGGGTCCTATAATACGTGGGTGTCTACCCCCCCACCCCCAAACCGCCCACCCCGCAGCTGTGCCCATCTTGCCGGGCACTCTCAGGAGGGGGATAATCGGTGACACTGGGCGTGGCACTAGGTAACTCGAGGGGGTGGAAGACCACGAGTGTCGAGGAAGCCCCCCCGCTCTAGGCCACCAGGTAACTCAGGAGGGTGGAAGACCACGAGTGTCGAGGAAGCCCCCCCGCTCTAGGCCCAGGCTAGCCTGAACACTTCTCCCTCCTGAAAGCTGCTGTGTTATACCTTCTGTTTGCGTTGTTTTGTTACATAGTTTGGTTTGTTTTCTTGGTATTCTTGTAACTGTCACAATAAGATTTTTTTCTGTTTCAAAAAAAAAAAAAAAACCAAAACAGAAAACTGTTAATCCAGTGGCCAGCGTATCTGCCTTCTACTTCTCTGCTGAACCTTGACGCCTTTGAGGAGCAGTGGGCGCTGTCCGGCGTTCTCTGCTCAGTGACCCCCTGCTTCTGACCCTTTGATTGAGGGGAAGAGCGAGAGACACCAGCCCCAGCCGCTGCCACTGTGGATACCATCGTTATTGTCATCTAGGAGGGGTCCTATAACACGTGGGTGTACACCTCCCCCACCCCAAACCGCCCACCCCGCAGCCGTGCCCATCTTGTCGGGCACTCTCAGGAGAGGAATAATCGGTGACACTGGGCGTGGCATTAGGTAACTCGAGGGGGTGGAAGACCACGAGTGTCGAGGAAGCCCCCCCGCTCTGGGTCCAGGCTAGCCTGAACACTTCTCCCTCCTGAAGGCTGCTGTGTTGTACCTTGTGTTTGCTTTTGTTTTGTTGCATAGTTTTGCTTTATCCTTTTTGGTGATTCCTTGTAAGTGTTACACAAATAAAATTCTTTTCTGCTTCAAAAAAAAAAAAAAAAAAAAAACACTCCTCTGCTGAACCTTGACGCCTTTGAGGAGCAGTGGGCGCTGTCCGGGGTTCTCTGCTCAGTGTCCCCATCCGGTTCCCTTTGTTTGACCCTTTGACTGCACTCCTGTCCCTGTTGTTCGTTAGTTGTCTCCCGTAATTATTTGGTTTTCCAGGTCTTGTGGACCCCCCCTTAGGCTGGGGGGAATCCTTTAGCAGTGGGCAGGCTTTGCCCACCCACTTCCTGGATCCCAGTATGACTCCTCTGCTGAACCCAACTGGCCTGGGTCTATCACAATACATAATATGAAAAATAAAAGTCTTAACCTTTTGCAAATAATCCTGATTAACTCATGTTGAAAAGAGTTATATAAAATGCTTAATCCACAAAAATACTACATTTGCTTCTAAGAGTGGTTTAAACCCACAAAAGTGGAATTTAAGTTAAAACCAGCTAATACACAGTCTATAAAGTGGACGGGGGGGAGAGGAGAGAATTAAGCGCAGAATATCTGGATTATTGGCCATAAATTCTCATTTCCTTTTTGTTATGTAAGCATAGGAGAGAACTGTTGTTCCATCTCTCCATTTCTTCTGAGATTTGGGGCATATTCAGTATTTCTGGCCCCAAGCATTAAAAATTCCTGAGTCAGCCCCCCGCACCCTAAAGTCACAAGACTGCCTTAAAAGGGAAATTGGGCTGTATAGTTTGGATGTCCTCCACCTCAGTAGAAGGGGAACTAATCTCCAGGACAGGCTGGCTAGAATAGTCAGGAGAGGGTTAAACTGATAGCAAACAGGAAAAGGAAAAAAAGGGAAGATATGAATACTCATAGCACAAAAGAAAGATGTTGAGAACAAAAAATAAATCAAGAAACCAAAGGACATGAAGAAATTCTTGAATTGCCTATACACCAGGGGTGGCCAGCCTGTGGCTCTTCAGAAGTTAATATGCAGCTTCTTGTATAGGCACAGACTCTGGGCTGGAGCTACAGGCACCAACTTTCCAATGTGCCGGAGCGTGCTCACTGCTCAACCCCTGGCTCTGCCACAGGCCCTGCCCTCACTCCACCCCTTCCTGCCCCCTCCCCTGAGCATGTAGTACCCTCACTCCTCCCCCCTCCCCTCCCCGAGCCTCCTGAATGCCACAAAACAGCTGATCGGGTAGTGCGGGGAGTGGGGGAAGCTGCTGACATATTACTGTGGCTCTTTGACAATGTACATTGGTAAAGTCTGGCTCCTTCTCAGGTTCAGGTTGGCCACCCCTGCTATACACCAATGCTAGGAGCTTGGGTAACAAACAAGAGGAATTGGAATTGCTCATTTACGAGCATAAATTTGATCAAGTTAGTATTATTGAAGCCTGGTGGGATGATTTGCATGATTGGAACATTAAAAATCAATAGTTATCTATGTAAGCAGTGTCAGGATGAGCTCCACCCTGACATCTGGTGGTGAGGTGTGGCAAGTTGTGGAAAAGAACTTCAGGGGCCGATCTCATTTGCATAGGCACACCCACCCCGCCTAGAATGAGGCCATAGCTGCCCAACTGGTCACTTTGGCTGCTGTGGGATCCCCACTGTCTCTGTTATTGGGGCAGGAAGAATAAATTGTTATTACCCTGATTATGGGAACTGTGCTTGGAACTGTACTTGGCCTTTTGTTATGATGGAGGGACTCACCATCAACTAAGTAGCACTCGCTAGGCAAGGGTGATGGGTTCCAAAACTGTGAATTGAGAGAGGCTAAGGACAAGTATTAATACTTGGTGGCATGGGCCCCTTGGTGAGGGCCTTACATGTTAATTGCACTTCCTCCTCTCTCCACTGTGGAATATCAGAGCTAATTTTGATTCCATTAGGAGTCTAGTTACAGGCTGCTGAGCTCACTTTGGGCTAATGGTGCACCAGCACTGGGGCTCCCCTACTACAAGCTGAATTCACCTAAGAGCTGAAATCACTGAGTGTTGTGTTAAGTAGTGGGGGAGCCTGAAGATATATTGTGGAGCAGTTTGCGGGACAGCTGGAGTGCCTTGTGGACAGGCTGGTAGAGCAGTTCATGGGACGGCAGGAGCTGCTTGTGGGCCGCAGAGCGGAGCCGAGCGAAGCAGTTCGTGGGGCAGTTGGTGGAGCGGAGCGAAGGCCTATGGAGCTGTGGGGCGGTCAGCTTCAGATCATGTAAGGTGCCCCTTACCTCTCTTCCCCCCGCCCCCCCCATCTCCACCCAGGTTGGGAGGTAAAACTCTGCAGATAAACTTTCGAAGTCTGGGGCTGCCCTGACCAGGGACAGAGACTTTTGGGACTTTGGGTGATTTGGGGTTGCTGGACTTAAGAACCAAAGGAAAAGGGCATGCCCCAATTTGTTTGGGGTGGGTTTTTTGCTCATGGGTTGTGTTATGAATCCTGGTCGTGGTGTTTCCCCAACATAATGCCACATTGTTTCTGTTATTAAAAGGCTTTTTGCTACACTCAGACTATGTGCTTGCGAGAGGGGAAGTATTGCCTTTTGGAAGCACCCAGCGGGGGTGGTATATATTTGTCCCAGGTCACTGGGTGGGGGCTCGAGCTGGTTTGCATTGTGTTATTGGAATGGATCCCCTAGATATTGAACCCAGCCCTTGTTGCTGCCAACTCTGATGGGCAGAAGGGTTACATCTATTTAGGAAGGATTGAGTTGGTGGGGGGAGGGGAATGGGCATTCTGTCAAAAACCTGTTTCTAAATCACTGATAATTTGGAGAGAAAGTGAACTTGAATGTTTATGGATCAATATCCTAACAGATAAATCACAAGATGGGATATTAGTTGGCATCTGCTACAGACCAAATTTCACTAGTAAACTGGATGACCTCTTCCTTATGCACCTATCTATAAGATGGGGGGGGGGAAGACACAATGTGATCACAGAAGGACTTCAAATTTGAGTGACATATGCTGGAGGTCTCATACTGCCAGGACTAAAGTATCATAATTTCTAAACATTATAGATGAAATTTCTTAACTCGAAGTGTGTTGCACCCAACATGGTGAGGAATTCTTTATTCGATCTTATCCTAAAGAGAAAATGACCACAGAAATAAAAAAATATAATAATGGTAGCTTAGGTACAAATGATCATGACTTGATCACATAACATGCAAGAAGAATAAAGTCCAGACTAGTAAAATATATGCTTGGTGCTTTAATAGGTCCAGTTTCACAGAGCTGGAAACAATTATAAGCCAGATCAGCTGAGAGGAAGAATTTAATCAGAAAAACGTGAATGATAACTGTGAATCATTTAAGAACCTTACTACATATCCCAAAAGCCACTACTGCACAAGCGGGGGGGGGACAGGGGGGAAGGAGATGCCATGTTGGTTTAAAAAAAAATGCACTGGTTTAGAGGGGAAGTGACAGCAGCTATAAAATATAACACAAATGGAAGAAAGGGGAAGTTGATAGTAATGAATATAAATCAGAAGATAAGAATTGTAGAAAGTTGATAAGGGAAGCAAAGATACAAATCTATGGTCAGTGGAGTAAAAGACAATAAAGAGGGTTTTTAAAATATTATATATTAGGAACAACAACAAAAAGTCCTGACAATCGTTTTGGTCTGTTACTAGATGGAAATGGTAGAATTATCAATAATTCAGAAAAGGCACAAGTGTTCAATAAATTTCTGTTCTGTATTTGGGGAAAACAGATGATGCAATCTCATAATAGGGTGATAACACTCTTTCCATTCCACTAGTATCTCTGGAGGAGGTTTAATAGAAGCTACTAAAGTTAGACATTTTTAAATCAGCAAGTCCAGATAACTGAGGGGCTCAATGGACCATTAATGTCAATTTTCAATATGTCTTGGATCGATGAGGAAGTTCCAGAAGACTGGAAGAAAGTGTACGTTTGCCAGTTTTTTAAAAGGGTAAACAGATGACCTGGGTAATTATAAGCCTGTCAACCTGACATTGATCCCAAGCAAGATAATGGAGCAGCTGATATAGGACTTGATTAATAAAAAAAAAAAAAAAAGATTATGTAATTGATTAAATCAATATGGGTTTATGGAAACTAGATCCTGTCAAACTAACATGACTTTTTTTTGAGGAGATTACAAGTTTGGTAGATAGGGAAACCCAAACATTCTGGCATAATGTACTTAGAATTCAGTACAGCTTTTAACTTATTACTAAGTGACATTTTGATTAAAAACTAGAATATAAATAATGTGATACTAAATGGATTAAAAGCTGTCTAACTGATGGATCTTGAAATATAATTGTGAACAGGGAACAGTCAAGCAGTTCTGTTTCCAATGCAGTCCCACAGGGATTGTTTCTCAGCCCTGTGCTAGTTAACATTTTTACCAATGACCTAGGAGGAAACATAAAATCATCATTGGTAAAGTTTGCGCTACTACAAATTCACCATCCCAGGCTCTATAGTTGGAGGGAAGAGATCCCAAATGGTCTCTCATCCTGGGACAATCCTTGAAGATGGGGAAGGAGCATCAATTGAAGCCACTGGTGACCAGCAGAGCCTAGTTCGGGGCAGCTGCTGATTCTGAGGCTTTGATAGCCAGGACCCCCAAACCTGGCTCCCTATTTCCCAGAACCCAGGGCCTCCATCTCTTCCACTTCTGGACCCACTCCAGAAGGGGAGATGGAGGCTCAGCAAGGACACACATGTGCCTCACAGCAATGCTAAGGGGGAAACCCTGTATACACGCATGCACCTCTCAGAATGCAGCACATGCATAAAGCAGGATCCCATCCTGCCAACAAAGAAATTGGGAATGTAGTGACATTTGCTACTTCACAGGTAACCTGGACTCCCGCTTAGAAAAATTCCGGTCAGGCCTTTGCCTAGAGAGCAGCCACTCCGACAACATTTCTAATTGGCACCAATTTTGGGCCTTAATCCAAAAGTAGGCACTCTCTGCCAGATTTCAGCCTGGCTCTAGTACAGCTATGATTAGATTATCTACTCATTTTTTGGGTGCTCATCACGGTTATATTAAGCTTCCATATATGATATGGGCATGTCCTCTAGGAACTAGTGTCAAACCAGCAACTTATTTTCCTGCCCAAACAATTTATAAACTAGATTGTGTTTGAGTGGTTATGCAGCCCCCGTAATTACACTGGCATAATATTGTTTCCAGGATTATTTGTATACCTGCTTTGTCAGTTTGATAATACGCAGTGCTGCCAACACGAGCAGAGGTATTGCAGCTGCTTTTGTGGGTCTTGCATCATAAAACACAAACAGCTCAGGAATTTTGCTTAAGTCACCTACAGTTTTCTCCTTTGCTCACTAGAAGCCACTCTGCCACAGGCAGCTGCCTGCAGTATCCAGGCATCCATGAGTAGGTCTAGATCACAATAAAAACCCCACAGCACCAAGTCTCAGAGTATGTCAACACTGCAATTAGATACCCATGGCTGGTGCCTGCCAGCTGACTTAGGCTCATGGGGCTCAGACTAAGTAGCTGTTTAACTGCAGTGTAGACATTAGGGCTCAGGCTGCAGCCCAAGCTTAGGGACCCTCCTAACTCTCAAGGTCCTGGAGCCTGGACTCCAGCCTGAATATCTACTCCACAATTAAAGAGTCCCTTACCCTGAGCCAGAGTCAGCTAGCATGGACCAGCCATGAGTGTCTAACTGCAGTATAGCTCAATTGACTCAGGCTACAGGGCTAAAAGTCTGGGCCCAAACCTGAACACCTACATTGCAGTTTTTAGCCCTGAAGCCTGAGCCCAAGTCAGCCACAGCTGCGCTGCCGATCTTATTCCAGTGTAGATGTATCCCATGTGTACTCTGAGCAGGGCAGAGCTGGACCCTCCCCCAAGATTAGCAACCATAGCCTCACCCTCACCGTGAGGGTGCAGGATAAGAGAGTTAATGGAGGTAACAATCCAGGGCAGCCCCTCACCCTGAAGGCTGGAAAGAGAGAACAGCAGCTGGAACCTGCCAGGGAATATGGGGGCTATGGGACCTTGCTAGGACAATAGGGGATTGAAGAAGCCAGCCAGGAACAGAGGTTGCAGGGACTGCAGGGTCCTATCTGGGATAGTGGAGAGCGGGGAAGCACAGGTTGCTGTGTGTGGGTTTGTGTAATTATGTGTAGAAGTTTGGATTTCAGTCTGTAGTTGTCACACACATAGGGGGGTTCTCAGGACGAAGCTAAAAAAACAGAAGACAGACCAAAAACCATTTAAAAGAAAAAAATCTAAGTTTTTAAGTCCATGATTTTGGGGGTTTTAAGTTCTGATTTGTGAACTCTGTGGGTTAGGAATACTGAATACTTTAAACTTCCTGAACCAGGTTTTCTTATCTGGCCAAGCTGCACTCAGCATACAGCCACACAAGAGGCAACGGTAACCACCTTTGGAGCTGCTGGATTCTGGGACCAGCTGGAAACCAGTCTGGTCTTTAGTGTAAATCAGAGCAGCCCAAAAGGAATCTTGATCCCGGTTTTATTCTCTAGCCTCTAGAAGTTGCAGAAGTAATTCTGCATAGAACAGTTATTCCACTAAACACAACTTTGAGATTTACAAGCTAAGTCTGGCTTTATAGGAAGAGTGTATATCAGAGATACTCTTTCACTGAGTAAATGGTAAAGCAAAGAAGGGATCAAATAGCAAAACGCAACCTGGAAAATATTTGTAATCTGTCAGAGATTCAGAGCTATGAAAATGCTGAAAATTGAGTCCTGTCTACAGAGTTTGTAACTTTGCTAGTACCAGGACAACCAAAAAACAGCTACAATTTTCTAGTGTGCATATGTTGCTAGAGTAAAAATAAAAGTCCGAGAGAAATGTTAAAATAATCTACCATTCTTTTCCATTTTTATAACCCTAACTACTATCCTGGTCAACGTATCCCATCACATTGACCTAGCTGAGGAGGGCTGACACAAAAGAGCACAGGGACTATAAAGACCTAGTAATTTTACTGATTGTTGCTCTATGCAGATTCACCACTGAAGTACTCTCTTGTAGCTGGGCTGAGCAAAGAAGACCATCTCCTCACCAACAGCCTCTCTAGTCCTGTGGTGGTTTACCTCTTCTTGTGACAGCCCTCCAGACAGGTCACAATTTAATTCCACCCTTCCCAGGTGAACAAGAGTACAACACAAGACAGCCTTCTGCCACCTTTGGGGCTTTTTCCTCAGGGTGTCAGGTTCAGTCTTCCACCCTACCCTGCCATCGATACTCCTTATATCAGACTTATAAACCCTTTTCTCAGAGCTGGTAGGGGAATCCAGGCTCTGAACCATGACCTAGGGACCCTAGTTTAAACAGTTAATTTGCATATTCTTGTTTCCTGTAGCCACTCCCTACCTCTCTTCAGCTTGTGTTTAACACAGGCTCTCCTCTGGTTCCCAGTCTGCCAGCTTCTCCTTTCTCTGCTGGAACACTGCTCCCTGAGAACTAGCTGTCTGTGACCTGCTCCCTTTCTAAGGCCCACCACAGAGATGAAAGACAGAAACCAGACCACATGACTTCAGCTCTCAGTGGTTTCTCTGTCTTCCCTAAACCTCACCTGTAGCTGTCACTTCCTTCTTTTATAAAGCCCCAGCTCCTTAACACTTGGGTCTAATAACAAATCAAGTTTTACACCTGGAGGGTGCAGCAACTGAGGTCTCAAACTCCTGTTAACCTTTTGTTCTCCTCCACAGGGTAGGCACACCATCACACTCTGAATGAAATAATGTCCCAAATTCACCCCTAATGCAACACCATTGATTTCAGTCATATTACACCAAGGAATAATTTGACCCAGTATATTTTCCATCTCTGTATATACTACAATCAGGAACAGGCTTTATGCAAATGGCTGCCTGCATTTTTATTTTAGTTCAGAGTAGACAGTGCTTATTGTGTGTGTAGGGGGAAAGGATGGAGGAACTGGAGGTTAGAAATGCATCAAAGAGAGGGAAGAAAAGATGAAGATACCCAAATATTAAATAAATGTAATTATGACATGATACAGAAAGAAAGGACGGACGGACAAGGGACACATAAAAAGGAATAGAAAAAAACCACACCATTTCTCTTCCCCATCTTTCCTCCTACTGTTCTCACTCTACTTCTCCCTTCCTTCAATCTATGCCTTTCTTTTGAAGATGCTCATCAATATGCATTAACCAGAGTTGGATTAAGGTATAGGCAATACAGGTACAGTTTCTAGAGTCAGGTGATGACATCAAAACCTCAACTTTCATTTTAAAATAAAGTCTCAAGCCTTAATGGTTGCAAATAAGCTATGAATCAAACAGGACCACTGCAGTGACATCTAGCTGAATCTTCAGGGAGTCTGACATAATTCTCAGAGGTATGAACTGTCTCATGAATTTCAGTGGGATGTTAGTGCCAAGACCTGCTGCTCTGGGGGTCCCATCAGATACAAGCCCAACAGAGAACTCTGTATGTAGTAAGAGGAAAAAAGGGTAATGACCCAACCTGTCCCAAGCAGATACACCTGCAGGGGTAAGACACCCCTGGCTTCCTCAGTAGGGGGAGAGAGAATCCTAGCCGCTCCTGAGGTGGGTGTTTATATTTTCTGTTGGGGGGAGGAAAGGGCATGCTGCTACCTCTGCCTTTTTAAAGCCCCCTCTCCTCTAATGGAGTGTGTGACCATCATGTGGGTGTGGAGCCACTGAGGTCATTAACCAGAATCTCAAAAACAAACAAAAGAAAGATGAAAAATTTAGAGACGTAATATAGGATAGTAGACAAATTGTCTGAACAGTTTAGAGCCGTGGCTCTGAATTTTTCCAGACTACCGTACCCCTTTCAGGAATCTGATTTGTCTTGCATACCCTCAAGTTTCACCTCACTTAAAAACTACTTGCTTACAAAATCAGACATAAAAATACATTTTTTCTATAGAATATAAAATAAATCAATTGTAATATAAATATTGTACTTACACAGTAGTACTTTTTATGTAGCCTGTTGTAAAACTAGGCAAATATCTAGATGATGTACCTCCTGGAAGACCTCTGCATACCCCTAGTTTAAAGGGATATTGAACCTTTCATCTTTAAGTTACAAATTCAGTCCAGTTATTACCTTGTTATGGCTGTTCAATAGTCTGTCCAATTCTTAGAGAACAGATGTCCACATCACAAAACCACCACGACTACTAACTGGTCATGGACTGAACAAACATGGAAACCAAACTATCCTGCAGTTTAGGATTGAGGCACAGTCCTAGCACAAAGAAGGACAATTTTCTACAAGGACCTGCTTTGTAGCTTGAGATACTGCAAGGCTAACTTCACTGATGAAAATGGCTGATTTTATACTAATTTATGCAGCCACCCCTTAATTGTGCAGCAATTGCCACAGCTGCAGAATTGTTATGACTGTTTATTAAGCACTGGTAGAATATTTGGCACTCTGTATGAAGACATTGAGGAAAACAGTCACATTCTAAATAGATGGATAACACAACAGTGCTAGTTTAGCAGTTTTCTGCATTCATGTGGTAATGTAGAGCTCCTGCTTAGCATCTACAGCTGAGGAATCTATTCCTCAGATTAAAAAAAAGAAAGGGTGTACAGGTGACATAATCAGAAAAGAAAATCTCTCTATTGTCAGTGCCTGCTGAGAATTGGTTACTAACCTGGTTATAACAACCAAGCAGGTAAACCCATACTCAGGGCTGTAACTAAAATCCACTTAATATAGGCAAAAAACTGCTGTTGTGGATTTGCTTGTCACTATAACTATAAATCAAAAATCTGACCTAAAGGGCTGATCCTTTTAAAAAAAAAAAAAAGGTTTCTGCTAACTCCTCAAATCCTATTGAATTCCTTCAAACTACCATCATAAGTTCAGTCTTAGCCAGATGGAATGACAGCCATCTCACTCTCATCCAAGCCCAGATCCCAGCAAGATAGTGAGTGGGTTAGTCAGTCAACCACATTAGCCAGGTCCAATGAAATAGAAATGTAAAGTTGCTTATCATCTCAATATTGGACATATGCACCAGTCCATGCTCCCTCAGGAGGAGTGACAGAATAAACCTCCCATTATAAAACATTTATGGCCAATAAGCAATTATCCTACATTTCCCTTTGCATACTCTCTGAAAGACAAGAATAGAGCCACTTGAGTATGACTTGATCTATCCCTACCAAGATCTATAATAGTATTAACACCTTGTGATTAAGGTATCAATGGCAAGCAATAGATCTAAAAGAATGATCAGTTGATTTTAATCCATTGCCAGGAGATCAATAACCAGTTAAAGCAATGTAGTTTTTGGCCATATCCAGGCCTAAAAACCCAATCAGCCAGGCAAGGAAATCTGAATACTCCAGATATGGCAAAAGTTGATTCAATACCACCTTCTTCCTGATCTTCCTCCAGAAAGGAAGGTTACAGAAACACTGTCAAGAGAGAGTTTCTTGAGCAAGGGCCTAATAACTGTGTCTTTAAAAGAAGTCATCAACATTTCCTTCAAAGCTTAGGGATTGAAAATCTCCTCATGATATTACTCCCTAGCTCCACTGGATCACGCACTTCAGAGGGCCAACTGGATGTACCACAGAAGTCAGGATAGCATGTCAGGCCAAGGACAAGTGCTAATAACCTTACACAGTGTACAGTCTTAGGCAAAAATTTCTTTCATAAACATAACATAACAATCCTTCCCAATCTCTCTTACATTATAAACAATAATCAACACAGTCAAAAGTGGGGAGCCCTTTTAAAGGATCTGGTAGTAAAGCTTTTCAGGTGGAGAGTGGGACCAGATGCACTAGAATTTTTCTGTCAGGCAGGGTGCCACTTTAAAGAGTTTGCTTCTTTTTCCTTGTCCCTTTAATTTTTTTAATGATACATTTCGGTTCTTCCATAAACTCTCTCTAGCCCAATGCGTTTCAACAGGTTAAAGGTACATCCTGGATCTTGAAACCCCATCCCTTTCAAAACTGTTTCTTGTAATAAGAGCTAAGTAATAAAAGTGGACAGATTTCAAATATAGTGATCCCTAACATCCTTTCCTCCCTAACATATATAAATAGCTACTTCTGGGGTACTCTGTAAAATCCTGTATTTTATTAATTACAATAAAATAGCTCTCTGTAGCTTAGTGATCTCAAACTTACATGCTCAAGACTCAACTAAAATAATTCTTGTAAATGTCAAAGGTTAAGGATTTGCAGAAATCATGTTTGAGGATTAGTCCCACTTGCTTGGAGCTTTCTCTTTAGCTGTGAGGAACTTGTCTACAGCTGCAGGAACATAAATAGATCCAGGAAAGAAAATATACTTTCTTGAATGTATTCACTGCATCACGGTTGGATTGTTCCTCTTCTTTCTTTTTGCCACTTCTGTTATCTGGATGTATTGATCTGAGGTGTAGTGACCTTGAAAAATGTACAAATTTGTGTGTAGCAATACATTTTATTGGCCTTTAAACTTTGTGATTTTATCAGTTTGTCAACAGCAAGGCCCTGTTGGATCTTTTGTTATTGTGCCTCATAATTCAAAGTAATCCTAAACCAAATATTTTACATTTTCACATTTTGGCAAGCTTTGGGGCTTTAAAAATTTTTAATTTATTTTACAAGCTCTTTTTTTCCTGAGGCATAAAAGATTCTAACAAAGATTTTTCACACACATTTTGTAATGAGTGTGTTCAAAATGTAATATTTCTCACAGCAGATAATATCATTAAGAATAGAATTAGGTGCATAACTACAGGAAAAGTAATAAATGGTCTCTTGGGAGAAGTAGCTGAAGGATGGAGAAAAGCTAACAAGTTGCATGGGAAGTTTACTGGCAACACAATCTGATTTTAATGTTCAATGTGTCACTCTGCTGTTGTGCTTCACCAGCAAACGCTAGTACCAGAACTAGGTTTTACATTGTCCTAAGTAAATTGGGAAAATACAGAGCTTTCTGAGTCCAAAATGAATGTAACACCTATGTTTCCGTAAGGCATAAAAAATGGAAGGGAACAAAGAAATACAAAACTTCTGCAGCTTTTATGTGTTGCTATTATGCAATATTGTTCCCATACCTCCACTTTGCAAGGTCAGTAGGAATGTAGGGAGGGCAGACTGGAGGCAAGGCCAGATAAACTGCTGAAGCCGAGAATCCAAAAGATATCCTATCCTAAACTTTTTAGATCCTATCTTGTCTTATGAAGGGACTATTCCCTCAGCGCTCCTCAGAGCTTATACATACAATGGCAGCATGGCTGGCTCCTGCTTATGCTGCCATTGGCAACTAAGCACTGGTTGTGCTCTTTGACTCCTTTAAGGAGAGTAACAAAATGTTTTAGGATTAGATGCTGCTGCTCTGAGCAGTATTAGTTAATCTCTGTTTTTTCTGTCCATTGTAGTCCACACAGGAGATGGAATGTACCACTTAGAACAGCTATTTCCCAACTCCTTCCTACTCTCTTTTTCTGAACAGCCCCTTGGCTGTGGCAAATATTTTGTAAGGAGACTGAAGCAGCTACGTGAAAGAGGGGAACAAAACTCATGACCTTTCCATTTCTCCCTGATGCACACCTAGTGCAGGAGACACCATAGTGCAACCAGGTGTGCTACACCTTAAAGTGGGTGTGTCTTGGCAAGATGGGGATGTGACCAGTGCTCTGCCCTGCACACCTTCCAAAGCCAGTGTGGTGGGGAGTGCAAGAGTCTCTTCTAAGTGTGGTCAGCTAAGTAGCCCTGGAAGTTAGTACCATACATTCATCATGCCTCCAGCAACTGCTACTTGGGCACCACACTTCTGCATAACCCTCCACCTCCCTAGCAATACAGACCTGGCTTTAAAGATCACAATAAAGCCTTTATGGGCATGAAGATGAAAGATACATATACAAAAACATCTAATTACATACTTTGTAATAGTAGAATTCTGAGGAGACTGTCTCTCTGTCAGAATTTTTCTTCAGAGAAAGAAGTTAGGCACTCAGACCTTAGAGATATCTTACTCCAAATTAATATGACATTAACTCTAACCACCTAGCAATAGTGATTCTGCATTCATCACCTCCAGGCTGGACTATTGCTACTCAATCAGTCTGGAGCTGAAGGCAAAGACTCCAAGAAAAGTACAGCTTTTCCACTACATGATGGCCTACGTCCCAAGAGGCCATGTTGAAGACAGCAGAGCAGCTAACATCAGTTGTCCACAACTTTCACTGAGTTCCTGTTCATTATCAGATCTGTTTCATGGTAGTAGTCCTGGTCTTTAAGGACCTATTGGTCTGTCTTAGGAACCACTCCTTTTTCAGTGCTGTGCTGTAT
Organism: Chelonia mydas; assembly: GCF_015237465.2. Lineage (NCBI taxonomy): Eukaryota > Metazoa > Chordata > Testudines > Cheloniidae > Chelonia > Chelonia mydas. The sequence goes on from NC_057852.1 coordinate 44,887,101, forward strand.
TTACTATGATTATCTTGCATACTCTGGCTGAGAGAGACTAAAGAGACAATAGCAAGGATCTTATCAGCTCACGGTCACAAACTGTGGAACTACCTATCACTGGAAATCGGGATAAACCCAAGTCTTGTTAAGTTCTGGAAATGATACAAAACTCATCTCCTCATGAAGACATTTCGCAAAGAATTAAGCAGAAGAAAAACCTGGCTTCCATCATATGAAAGACTATAATTTATAAGCAGGAAATGAGAATGGCAGAGGAGATGATCCTCAATCCAGATTTACACCATTTACTTAAATGGAGCTGTGTTTGATGTAAAGGAAGCATTGCATTCTGTGATTCAATAACCATGTAAAAGCAACTAGATTCTTTCATAGAATCATTGGAAGGGACCTCAGGAGGCAATCTAGTCCAACCTCCTGCTCAAAGCAGGACCAATCCCCAACTAAATCATCCCAGCCAGGGCTTTGTCAAGCCTGACCTTAAAAACCCCTAAGGAAGGAGATTCCACCACCTCCCTAGGTAACCCATTTCAGTTCTTCACCACACTCCTAGTGAAAAAGATTTTCCTAATATCCAACGTAAACCTCCCCCACTGCAACTTGAGACCATTACTCCTTGTTCGGTCATCTGGTACTACTTAGAACAGTCTAGATCCATCCTCTTTGGAACCCCCTTTCAGGTAGTTGAAAGCGGCTGTCAAAAAAAGACTAAATAATCCCAGTTCCCTCAGCATCTCCTCATAAATCATGTGCTCCAGCCCCCTAACCATTTTTGTTGGACTCTTTCCAATTTTTCCACATCCTTCTTGTAGTGTGGGACCCAAAACTGGACACAGTACTCTAGATAAGGCCTCACCAATGCCGAATAGAGGGGAATGATCATGTCCCTCGATATGCTGGCAATGCTCCTACTTTTACAGCCCAAAATGCCGTTAGCCTTCTTGGCAACAAGGGCACACTGTTGACTCATATCCAGCTTCTTGTCCACTGTAACTTCTAGGTCCTTTTCTGCAGAACTGCTGCCCAGCTGCTTGGTCCCTAGTCTGTAGTAGTGCATGGGATTTTCCGTCCTAAGTGCAGGACTCTGCACTTGTCCTTGTTGAACCTCATCAGCTTTCTTTTGGCCCAATCCTCTAATTTGTCTAGGTCCCTCTGTATCCTATCCCTACCCTCCAGTGCATCTACCACTCCTCCCAGTTTAGTGACAACTGCAAACTTACTGAGGGTGCAATCCATGCCATCCTCCAGATCATGAATGAAGATACTGAGGAGTATTCAGTTTTTTAATTTTTTGTTTGTTTTTGTATTCACAACACAGCCAACAACACCCTAGGTTGGATGAGATTCTGTATCTTCTATTATTTTTCATTTTTCATATAAATTTGTAATGAGGAAGAATAAAACTGGTGGGTGTAAGAGTATTCACTATTGCAACTGCTAGTAAAATATGTCAAAAAAAGATTTTCTGATATTGCAGGAGCCCTGGCTGAGTTGAAAAAGTTGTTACCTGAAGGATCTAGTAAAGAATTGTTTTCCTTTATACAAAACTTGAGTTCATTTCCACAGGCCCATATCTATTTTTTCGTTTGGGGGGGATAGACTGACAGCAGCATCATACCATATTAACAGCATTCTTCAATTCCTGGCTACTTTACAAGGGAGGCCTGTTGCTATAGCTGACAACAGACTGTGAAGCAGTTCATAATTTCAGTTCCTTTTTGGTTCACAGGATTCGGAAGATAAGGGGTCATTATGTCCTTAGAACCTAAAAGTTAGTACCCTTTTTTTCATGGAACAAATAATTGATTCCAGCCCAGCCGTTTTGGACTCTGACCCTCAAAAGTCACCTTGATCCCTAGCAGACGATGCATGGAGGACTTTAGGACCAGGGGAAGTCCGAGAGGAAGCAGGAGAATTGAACAGCTCCCACCTGCTCGGTTTGAATTGCCTTCGAAGTTTCATCTGCAGATTAAAAGTTTGCCTTGGAGGTTGGAGCAGTAGCCTCAGCCGCAAGTGACTCTCTCCTTCAGGTAGACACCGGGCCCTTCCTCGAAACATTCAGGAAAGCTCTTAAGTGAGCGCTGGTATCTGCAAGCATCGGCTTTTGGGAGAAGGAGGAGAGATTCTCCTGCTCTCTGGAGGCAGAAGCTGTTCGACTCATGTTTTCTTTGGATCACAGAAGAATTGCTCCGAGGGAACATTCAATCCTTCCTCTCTGCTTCTCCTGAAATGACAAGCTTGCTCATTGCTCTGAAATAGCTAACCCGTACCGGTGCAGTCATGCAACTGATCACTAGCACTTGGGGAGAGGGGCTTGCGTGAAACCTGGCGGGCAGTTCTGTGTCTGCAATGAAGTGGCCTTTCCTGTGCAGCATGTTCAGCGTTGGCAGGTACAGCATCCCGAGACCTGTCACCAGGAATCTGGAGGATCTGGACTCAGTGCAAAGTATCCTGCTGCACAGGTTAGTGTGAGGGGGAGGGGAACTGAAAGGCAGGCGAGGGAGCTCACAGACCCTCCCTTTCCCACCAGGCACTCAGTTCAGACTCGTGAAGAGCTGTTTTGTTTTTTAATGTGACTAAAGGCATTGGCAATTCTTGTTTTCCACTTGTTTTCTAGCTGCTTCCTCTGGGACAGGAGCAGCCGGATCTGAAGTCCCCTCTGACCCCCGTACACACACAGGCAATAGGATCTCCTGTAATTCCACTAATATGCTGTGATAAAGGGAACTTCTCCAACCCCAGCTCTGTAGGCACCCCGGAAAGGGGTATGCTAAACTTAAAAAAAATCTGGAAGGGCTAAGAACTACTGTGTGACACCCTCAGCAACGAGCTTCCGTTATAGAGAAAGGTAAAGAAAGAGATCATCTCTCCCTGTGCTCATTGCTTAGTTTACAGACCCTACTCCTGTGCATGGCACGCTCTGGCTGTGTTGTAACAGACACTTGATACTTACAAGAGGCAGCAGTTCAGTGCAGTAACTACTACCGCTCTCAGAACAAGGAAAACATTAAAACTGGGAGATGCAGTTATTAACTTACCGCTTTCTCCAGGAGGGTGATTTGTGGGCAGAGAGTCTTTTGTTGTTCAGACAGGAAATGAGAATGTGCTGTTTCCCCCTTTTTCTGTTATTCAGTCGAGGGTGGGGAAATGTTTAATGTCTGACATACAAAAGAAACATGCTCGATAAGAAACCCAAACTTTCTAAGCATTATAGGAGCTGTGCGATTCGGAGACATGGGGGTAAAATGGATTGGATGCAGAGAATATTGAGCCGGGGCTGTTTGTGTCAGGTAACCAAGAGGATGGGAAGAATTTTTACCTTCTTAATGCTAAAACTAAATAAAAGGGCTGGCTGATTTTAGAATAATTAATCATTCTTTTGTTTAGCTCCCTGTTTTAAGGGTACTGGCATTTCCTGTAGTTGCCACATAGAGATGGAAGGAACGCTGTATTGATACACTTTGTAAGGGTACTATAAAAATCTAAGCAATACAATTTAAGGGATTCCGGGGCAATATACAGGCTTACACTTAATAGAAATGTTGGCGGGGAGGGGGACAAGAGGAATCACTTACATGATCATCTTGAATTTTTTTGCTTTAAAAAAAAAAAAAGCACAAAGCTATGCCAGATGGGAAATCGTCTGCACCTTTTAAGTGAGAGTGCAGGAGGAACGTTGAAAAGAAATTGCTTCTTTTCCCCCTTCCCCGCCCCCCGCTCTCACCATCCCTAACATGCGATTTTCCAGTTTTCCCAAAAGAAGCACTTACAATGAGACCTTATCAAAGGGGCCCGTAAAGAAAGGACGCTAAAAGAGATTCCAAAGAGCATTTCCCAGCACTAACTAGAAAAGGCTCTTGACTAAACCACACGTTACAATAGGAAAATGATTCTATTGAGCAGTATTTAATAAAAGCTCATAAGTAGCCTGTGTCTAATAGAGCATCTGTTTCTCAAAACACACTTTCTGCTCAATGACTTTATTTGCTATTGCAAATGAAATGCTACAATCTGTCATGACAGTGCCAGCTCCAAATAGATATAGCTACTGAAACCTAATTATTAATACAGCAGCTCTGTAGCCCAAAAGACAAATCTATGCAACTGAAAAAAGTTTAAAATCAATATCTACAAAATTGTAGCTATGAAAATAGAGACAAATACTACCCTGGAAATAAGTAGATAGGGAATTCTGGAATAGATCTGCCCTCATATCGCATTGTGAAGCAACTTTATCTGAATTACAGATAAATGCTCCCATATGCGACTGGGGACCCTCTGAAATCTGAACGGTATGGATGCATTTGTCAGTGACTGTAAAGCTGAGTGGGTATTGTGGGTTTTTTTAAGCCACAGTAGCAAAATGCTGCCCAGTAGTATTTCTTATTTTAATTTACTTTCCATGCACTGGAGTACTATTTGTACTTACATTTGCATTTTGACTGACTGCAAAGAATCACTATATCCTTTGTGCTTAACCTATATGCCATAACTAAGTGATCCTAATAAAGGCTGTGGAATTTAACCCAAAAAAAAGCAAGTTGTGGAAAATAACGATTTCAAATTATTACTACTTTAAATGCTAATAGGCAATGGTTGCTGGAAATTAAAGTAGTTGGTGTCTCAATAAAATACTCCCCCAAAGGAGTCACATAGGTTGGTGTGGTCTTCCTGATTTTTTTTCATATCTGTCTTCCAAAATTTTGTTGTTCTTCTTACCTCTTACTTCACTGAGGACACCAATGAGAGAGGAAAGGGAAAGAGGCAAAAAAAAAGGTGAAATCTGCATTTACTTATTTTGTATGTGGTATTTGCAAACCTGAAGGCGTTTTCCTCAAACTTTCTATTATTTTCTGTCACAAAGGCAGCCTTCACTCTGGCTTTAGGTTATCTTAATATAAATACACTAATTTAAAATGAACACAGTTCCCCTGTTAAATTCACCTTGCCTTGAAGTAAACTGTCCCGACACAATACTAGCAGCAAAGTTGTGAACAAAAGGTTTTATGATGCTTGTTTCTTTGCTTTTATAAAGTATTAAAGACCTGAAAGTCCATGCCACTCACCTTTCAAACACAAGCTTTTTTTCTGTTTGTTTTTAACCTTACATTTTTTTTCATATTTGTATGTCTTCCCTTTCCTGTTTTGCTGAAGATGTCCCTTGGAGAACACAAATGTACCCCTACATTGAAAGGGCCAGGGTAGTGAATCTTTAACAAAAGAGGGTTGTTGTTTTTTCTTCCAACTTTGTTTCAGTTATTTGAGCAAAGTAGGCGTTAACAAAAACAAACAGAATCTTAAACTAAAATGAAAATCACTTCCCTGCTCCACTGTGGTTTTACTTGCTTGGTATTTATAATATCATATTCCTACTAGTTCTCTAGTTGACCATAGAGTCTTCCAGGAGAAAAACAAGTAGAACAGACCTGAATTTCAGATGTTACAAGATTTTTTTTGCTGCTTTTACTTATGTCTTCTCCCTCATCTTTAAAGAAACAAAACTTGTAACTTCAAAGTCCAGTGGAAAATGGGGGAGAGGGAGAAAGCTGGGGACCATATAAAATGTTGTTAAGTGTTGGCAGTTAAGAAAGGCACATTCTGTTGTAGTCAAAGCACATTCATTGTTTGCTGTGGTCTATTTATGCTGGCTATACTATGTAAAGGGGACATAGAGCTGGCAGATCCAGCCACCAGGAAATTGTCCTAGCTTGAGGGAATCTCTACATGGTATAGAGCCAGCAGCACAACAGATCTATGCAACAGTTCCCCCCTCAATCCCCCCCAGCCTCTGACATTGGGGGTGTAGATGGAGGGGAAAGGGTGTAGCTGAAAACTCTCTGAGCTCTAGCTATTCCTGCAATGGTCCTTCAGGCTCATAAGTAACAGTCATGAGTTAAAGCAACCCTGGCTGGCCCCAAATACAGGAGGTGCAAAGGTGGCATGCAGCCACCATGTCATCACTTTCAGTCCTGCATGGAGCGGAATTCAGCCACACCCAAGACCCAGGCCTGTGTCTTGTCTACAGTAGCCAAAGAAATCATGCTGGCATCTTTCTAGCAAATTATGTTTAATCATGGTTCCTAGATAAGGTGTTAAGATTGGGCCTTTTGACACAACAAGACTAGACTGTGCTATAAGAGAGTGAGGGCACTTCCATATTTATAAAAGCAAAACAACCAGTCTTTATCCTTCTACTACAAAAGAGAACACACATTCTGCAAATGCCAGACTTTCCTTTTGCAACTTCCCATTGGAAGAGCCAATTACCAATGAATAACAGTGGAGAAAATAAATTTGTTAGTCTCTAAGGTGCCACAAGTACTCCTTTTCTTAGTGGAGAAAATAATACTCAAAAGGAATAGTTTAATTTTCAATTTAGTCAATAACTATCTCTATTTTCATTTATATAAAGTAATGCATTAACCAGTTGTCTAATAGGAGATAGTTATTATATCAGTACCAATGACAGCCTGTGGCAGAACTCTTGCCATCTGTTTGTTGTTAATGCAGGAAGCACTGGAGAGAAGGTTCACTAGACTTCCAAGTCAAGACTTCCAGTCCAGCTAATCATGTTAAATATAAAGGGTCTTCCATATGAATGATTATTTCAAAGCTGCTTGTAATTTTTCTGTATAGGGAATGGTGGCAGGGTTTTCCCTTCTACAGAGATCTTATGGGAAATTCTGTCTTTATTCAAAAAACATCCTGCTGTGAGAGACAGTGCCTTTCCTTGGTTGTTTCCACAGCAGCAAAAGTCATAAATGTTTCAGAAAACATACTTGGGAGATTTGCCACTACTGCTTTCAGTAGACCAATGTTCTATGGTGCTTTGCTCCCTAATACGGTTAACCCTGTAAAACAGCAGAACATGGGCTTTCCTTCTTTTGCAGGGGGAAGCCTGTACTTCTCACTTGTTGAATTAACAACTGGAAACAATTAACCGACCCTTGAACTCAGTGAAATTTAACATAACGGAACCATCTGGCATAGACTATCACTTCTCAACAGAGACATTTTCATGTGCTGTTCACTGCATTAAAGGTGCTAGCAAATATAAATGGAATTAAGCAGGGAGGGATTGAATATCTCACCTCCATCTCATTATTAAATCCTGATTTCTTGTGTAATATTCCATTTAGAAAATCACTAGACATTGGGTAATTTGGAGGCGTTCGTGTGTCTCCTGTTTATCCAAACTGTTTTGTTTTGAGGAGGTGAATTGCTTGAGGAGTTGGGGTGGGAGAGTTTCCCCTCTTGCTTCTTTGGAAGTAATAAAAGAAGGCAAGTCAGAGTATATCTTGCCTTTATGCCATGTCTTAAAATTACCAATTGCTAGTCTAAAATAGAAGTCATAGGTCTGAATTTGTTTAAGAATTCTCCACCATTAAGATTGGTATACTTTGAGTGAAATTTTTATGTCACCTAAGATAGGAAAAGCCTATCACTTCCTATCCTGAAGCTGAATGGAACAATTAGGGTTTTTTGTACTACTATGTTTTCTTAATTTTCTCTTATTTTCTTCCATAAGAGCATATATACATGTATCCTTCCCTATATGTGGATGGAGTTGTATGACTAAACCCATATACTTGCATTCAGTAGATAACAGGCTTGTGCTTTTGCTCCTAAAAGTAAAACTCTTGCCTAGAGCCTACTTCAGAGGGACCACAAAATTCTAGTCTGAGATTTCTGTAATAGTTCCAGTTGAAAAGTTAGTTGTGTAGCTAAGGACATGTGTCCAAAGCACTCCTTTGTCTGTTAATTCACTTGGAATCCTTTGTTCACTAGTTAACATTTTCTGAGACTGTCTCAAGTACGGAAGTTTCACACTAGAATCTTACACCTACTGCAACAAGCTCCAGCAGTGTAACGTCTAGATCTTCAGAACACAGATAAATTCCACAGTTTTAGAAATGTTCCAACAAGTATTTTCCATCCCATTCTGCATGTACCCTAACATCCTGTTGCATTTATTGACTGTAGCTGTGCATCCAGCATAGGTTTTCATTGAACTGTCTACTGTGACACCCAGCTTTTGAGTTGATAGAACCCTGTTGGATGCCTTAATTTTTTTCCTCTGATGTGTATCACTCTGCACTTGTTAACATTGAATTTCATTTACAATGTGTTGCTCATTTAGGTCTCTGAAGTTCTTCACTCCTCTGTGGTTCAGACTAACCTAAATAACTTTGTGTCATCTGCAAACTTACTACCTCACTACTCACCCCCCTTTCAGATCATTTAATAAATGTATGAAACCTTGAGGCACCCTGCTGTTAACCTTTTTTTGCCATGGTGGAAACTGTCTATTTAATCCCACACTTTCTGTCTCCAAGCCAGTTTTTGATATATGGTGATGATTTTGCTTCTCACCAAGTGCCTACTTAGCTTCTTTAGGAGCCTCTTGTGCAGGACCTTGTCAAAGGCCTTTTGGAATTCTCAATAAATTGTCAGCTAGTTCTCCTTTATCCACTACTATACTGATGTGTTCAGAGAATTTTAGATTACTGAAACTCAGCCAGATAACATGTTAAAACTACAACTTGCCTTGTCTGCAATGGAATTTCAACAATTAGCTAACATGTTAAAAACACCCTTTTTTCCCCTCCTAATAAAAGGCCTCATGCATTGTCTGAACTGGGATTTAAAGTTGTGATATTAACATGTTAACTTTCACATGCTAACTAGCACATTTTAAGTATACTGTAATGGCACACTGCTTTTAACAGGTGCTAAATTGGTCAATTCAAAGCCTAGGATTTCCCCAAGGCTTCAACTCAGCCAATCTAGCAGGTTAAAGGCAGTAGTTTTGTCTACACTTCTTAAATTCTAATCTAGATAAGGCTATAATGAAAAACTACCATGAACCAGCCAAAGCCTTTGCCAAAGGTTAAACTGCTGCTGTGGCAACTAATCAATAAACTTTAACCTTGTAGTGTGTAGACCTGAACCATGTTTACAGCTAACCATACCAGTAATCAGAGGGGTAGCTATGTTAGTCTGTATCCACAAAAACAACAAGGAGTCCGGTGGCACGTTAAAGACAAACAGATTTATTTGGGTATAAGCTTTCATGGGTAAAAAACCCACTTCTTCAGTTCGTGGGTAAAAAAACCCATGCCCAAATAAATCTGTTTGTCTTTAAGGTGCCATCGGACTCCCCATACCAGTAATGTGTTACAAAGAAAATTCAAAGCTGTAGTGTGGATAGGGCTTTAAAGTACATTATTAACTAGTAATTGCATTAGATCTGAATCGAAAATAATTTCAGGGTTTTAACATCTGCTTTTTTTTCTATTACTGGAACAAGATCTATGGTTTGGGAAAGGTTTAGAGTTCCTTAAAAATGAGCTGGATCCCAAAAATGTTTGAAAACTGTTACAGGCCACATGAACATCCCAAAGTGACCCTTTTCATTTTGTTTGTTTGTTTTTTGAAAACTATAATTTCACATGAAGCAATTTGTAAAATTAAAGCTGATTCCAGGTAAACATTTTCGTCTACTGAGTCAACCATATTGATGTATTATGTGCCTCCTAGCAATAAGCAAGCCATCAGTTAATCCCAGATATTGGTTGTATTTGAACACATGCTTGCTTTTGGGATAGCAGGTGTAATGGGGAATCACTACTGGAAATAAACCCAGAAGGTTATGTTCAGCTTCTGTTTTACCTTAGTCTTACCTTAGTTCAGTTCTGGGGCAGGGAGTGGGGCCTGGTGGCTAGAAAGTGAGCAGAGACTCAAAACACCTAGGTTCTGTTCTTGGTTCTGTCACCAGTTCTGCTGGGTGACTTTAGGCAAATCACCGTGCCTCAGTTTCCCTACCAGTAAAGTGGGGATAACAATACTGACTCCTTTTGCAAAGCGGTAAGAGATCGACTGGTGAAAAGCCTTGGATAAGAGCTAGGGCTTATTAGTATAGTGTGAAATGCACCTCAGCCATGAGTCTTTTCACGGCTGGTGCCGGGGTCTATCCCACGCTTTTCTGCCTGATCCCTCGCAAACGAAGGTGCAGTCCGCTCGTCAGGCTGAGCCGTGGGCTGGGGAGATGGGAATCGGTACCCACGCCCTCGCATGCGGCCACAGGCGCCATCAGGGCACAGGGGTTGTGTCTGTCGCTCCGGCCCCGGCTGCCCGCGCCTCTACTGATCGCACAGCGCCCGGCGGGAGCGCTCCCGGGCTGAGGCCGGGTCGGAGCCCGCGCCTACGGGGAGCCCCCCGCGCTGTTCCGCAGTCCCGGACCCTGTGCCGCCTGCTGCGGGGCCGGGGGGTGGGGAGGCGCTCAGGCAGGTAGGAGCCCGAACCCGCCGGCGCTACCCGGTCGCTGCTGCAGCAGGAGCTGCCTCGCCGCCACCGGCCTCTCTCTCTCAACAGGGCTTCTCCCGTCTCCATGGCACCCGGCCGGCGGCACCAATAGAAGGGCGGGGCGGGCATCACGTGCCCCCCTCGTGCTTCCGGGGGTTGGTATCATGGCGGCTGGGGGCTGCTGGGCTCCGTAGTGGTGAGGTGACATCGCCCCCTCCCCCCCCCCGCCATGGAAGAGCCGCTGTCCCTCGAGATGCCCCGGGAGCTGGCGCCGCGGCAGGAGGGGGAAGAAGCTGTGGGCTGCGGCGACGACAGCAGCGAGACCGGCTCCTGCTCTGCATCGTTCTCCGGGGGCTCTGAGTAAGGGCGCCCCCACCCCCGTGGGCCTGGGGCAGAGAGTGACCGTGTTCTCTGGCCCTCGGGAGGGAAGGACTCAGATCTGGCCAGCGTGCGCCGTCCCCTGGGGTCAGGCGCTGCAGCCAGCCAGGCTGGCTGGCGTCCAGGGCGCCAGGTGTGAGACAGCGCACCTCGGCATCCTAAGGCTCCTGACGCCCAGCTCCATTCAGGAGCGCTTGGATTTCACGCTCCCCTTTTCCACTCTTCAGCTGTGAGAACTCGGGCAAATAGCTTCACTCTCTGTGCCTCTGTTTCCCACCGTAGAAAAGGGATAGGAAGGACCTCCTGCACTGGTGTCCTGTCAGAAAGTACTTTGGGGCGGAAGGTACTGTAAAAGGGGAAATGGTCTCAGGACAGTTTCAGCCCTTATGTTTGAGTCAATATAGGGAGGTTCAGTTAGTCAATTTCTGTTAGTCTTATTAATAATTTAAATAGCTCCCAGAAGGGGACTTGGCTGTTTAACTGTAATAACAAAACTGTTACAAATATTACGTTTAAAATAACTATTTGTGCATAAATATGGATGTGCCAAGTATTATGCATTTCCGTAGATTGTGGCAGCTGGGATCTGAAAACCTAAAGTTAGGCTCTTAAGTCCATATTTAGATACCTAGATAAGTGGTGTAATTTGCTCCTAGGAGCTTCTGTTAATTTCAGATGGCTACACCTTTTGTTATTTTAGGGTTACACAGTTCCCCTAGCTAAAACATAAAACATGTTGATTCCCCCCTTCCCCAAGTTTTGGGCAGAAAACTGATTTATTTATTTTTTACTCTGTTTCCAAAACATTGTTCATTTTATGCTGGTGGTAGGGTAAAGCCCGGTCTACACTTAAAATTTAGGTCGACGTAGCTACATCACAGGTATGTGAAAAATCCACATGCCTGAACTCTGTAGCCATGCTGACCTAACCCCAGTGTAGATGCAGCTAGATTGATGAAAAAATGCCTCTGTTGACTTAGCTACTATTGTTTGATGTAGACTGTGGCCTAGTGTACACTACAAGGTTAGGTCGATTTAAGCTGCCTTGCATCAACCTAGCTGTGAGAGTGTCTTCACTTAATTTGACTCCCGGTGATGTAAGTGAGTGCTGATTTAGTAACCTCACCTTCCTGAGTGACATACAGTCATGATCAATGCAATGTCAGTGTAGACACTTCGTGGCTTACATCGACTGTTACTGGCTTTGAGGAGCCGCCTCATAATGTCCCACACTGACAATACAGTTGATACAAGTACTTCTGGTGAGGATGCACACCATGAACACAAGGAGCCACGTGTGTGTGACACAAGCGATTTAATAACTGTGATGGCTGTATGCTGACATAAGTTAGGTCAACATAAATTTGTAGTGTAGACATGATGTGCCTGTACAGTTCCGCAGTGTAAATGTGGCTTGAGTTTTCTGTGACTCCTTGCTATGTTTGGTGGAATGAGTAAGGGCCTCAGTTCACAAAAGTAGCAAACACCTTGAAATCTACAGAAACCTGTTACTTCTGCACAGCTAACCTGCGTCCTGATCCTTTCCCTGGCATCAGAATCCTGAAATATCCTTGCTACTGTTGTCTAACCTTCCTTTTGATTATACTACTCCAGCCTCTGTTTTAGTGACTATTTTAGCTTAAGGCTGGAGTAGTTCTGCTACTACAGTATGGTCTGGAAGTATGTGTAGGATTTCTTCTCTTCCAGAAACATCAGTAAGATTCACAGTTAACACTCTAATGAGATGCATAGAAGCAGTGTATGCTTCTTCTGGAGGCAAATCCTGTTCCCTGCAGATGACCATCTTGTAACTAAGGGCAGGTCTAAGCTTAAAGTGCTGCATCAGTGCAGCTTCGCTGATGTAGTTGTGCCCCTGTAGTGCTTTAATGAAGATGCTATAAGCCACTGGTGGGCAACCTGCGGCCTGCACACAGCCCACCACTGCTCTGAGCCAACAGGAGCGAGCCTCTCCCATCAGCTTAGTTAATCCATCTCCGCGACAGGCCACATCAGAGTTTGGGAGCCAGAGCTCATGGCTCGGCGGCAATCAGCCTGGAAGCACTGAGAGCCTTTTTCAAGCTGGAGTTCTTGGAGCTTCCAGGCTCCCTGCTGCAGAGCCAGGGCTCCCCAGCTCTTCAGCATAGATCCTAAAAGCCCTGGGTACTCGTCTCCCCAGCAGCCCACCAGGCAAGCTGGCAGAAAACGAGGCAGGGTTCTGAGGAAACCCTGTCTGTTTCATAAGAAGTTTATCAAAAACAACACATTTCCACAAAACATTTCAACAAATTGGCATTTTCTGCCAAAAACCTGTTTCATCAGGAAATTCCATACCAGCTGTAGTTGCCATGTTTTGGTTGTGATTCATATGCACTAAAAACCTCTGGGACTTCTTTTCTCCTTTCCCCATTTGTCATTGTGTGGGTAAAATTCTGTTAAAACCTTAATCTGTTAGTATAGATTTCTTTTTGTCTAGAAAGTAACAAATATGTGTGTGGCTAGACAATTATTGGAAATATTTCTATAATAGTTCTAGATTTGGTTTCAGCAGAGGGAGAAGAGAACAACTAGTGAAGATAAAGTTAGTTTTTGCACAGTATCATGTGGACTAATGGTTGGAGGTTGAAGTACTTCACTATGTTGCATAGCTGACCTATGTTCTTAATTTGTAATTTTAGAATACAGACTATTTTTAAAAGCAGTCCTATTTCTGTCTGCCTCTGTTGTTTTCAAAGTTTTTTGTTTGGCTGTAAGATCAGAGCACGGATTATACATCCATCCATTCTAGTACATCTTTATTCATATTTTTACCAAGAAACCTGGACAGACGTTTTGTAGCTGACTCTGAAAGCACAGCAATGCTAGTTAGATGTAATTCATAGGTTTCAAAGTGTAAATTTGTATGAAAACTGATATCCTGCTCTAATCAGTATATTGTCCCAACTACTTCAGTGTCAAAATCCCTACTAATGAACCAAGGACATTCATGTTCATGCCTACTTCTCTAACAAATTTCATTTCTTGAGGCCATATTATATTGCGGGGGAGGAAGAATAACTTCCTATGTTCAGCTTATACAGTTTTTTTCAAATCTTTACCCAGGAAGGAAGAACCTTAGTGGATGGGTGAGGCTGTGTAGGTCGTGTGGCCCCATCATCTTGCAGATCCATGGGGAAGGAAACTCCCAGGCCTATACAAATTTGATCCCTCTGTGCTGCTGCTCTGCTTGCTACTCCCTCCCCAGTTGCAGTGTTCCTGTGGAAGCTGGGGGTATGAGGGTGGGAAAGACATGGAGACTCAGTTAATTTTTCCCCCAAGCAGCATGAACTTGTGTGCAGATGTTTGTTTGACTACAGATGGCGAATGCTGTGCAGAATGACTCCTTCTGCCACCAAGTTATTTATATTAGCAATTAGGAGTCCAGCTATGGGCTAGGACCCCATTAGGGTAGGGGGCTGTACAAACACAGAAAAAATATATTCCCTGCTTCCAAGACGTTACAATCTAAGGGCTTGTCTACGCTGGCACTTCACAGCGCTGCAACTTTCTCGCTCAGGGGGGTGAAAAAATGCCGCCCTGAGCGCAGCAAATTTCAGCACTGTAAAGTGCCAATGTAAACAGTGCACCAGCACTGGGAGCTACGTCTCTCGTGAAGGTGAGTTTTTTAGACTGCTGGGAGAGTTCTCTCTCTCTCTCTCTCCCCCAGCGCTCTGCTGTGACTACACAAGCCATGTTAAAGCTCTGCCATGGCAGCGCTTTAGCGTTGCCAGTGTAGACTAGCCCTAAGTAACCAAAACTGTGAATCTCCCTCAGAATGGCTCTCATGGGGTCTCAGGAAGGAAAAACAGCATCATGGAGTTCCTTCATAAGCATTCTATCGGAAATCTGTCCAGATGGAGTCACCTCAATTGTCCCTTAAACCTTCAGTTATATAGCTGACTGTATATAATGTGCTTTACTCACCTAAACCCATGGAAACCTATATTACCATAAGAGTAATAATTAATTTAATTTAGACTGACTGTGGAACTAAGATTGTACTGTTATCAGTTCTAAATGGAAGCTTATTTTATTGACACTTAAAAATAAACCCAGTTGGGATAGGGAAGGGAGGTGGAAATCTACCCATAAACAAAGCATTAATAGTCTGTTCTCTTTTATTGCTATAGTACACTTTACTAACTCAGTTTTTATTTGTATGCTGTTCATAAATGCCATCAATACAACTGTTCTTTCTGATGGCTTAAGGGATGAACATGGGAGAGAATGGACAGGATGTCATTCTTGTTTGACTAAAAGAAAATCCCTCACTCTGATGGATAATGGTTACTTATTTAGACATGGCTTTGAAAGGAACAGTTCAGTGAAATTGGCTTCTGTGAATGATGCTTTTGCAATCGATGAACAGTAAGACACTATGAAAAGCTACTTCAGACTCTAGAAGGGCAGTTGTGGTTTTCTGCCCCCCACTGCCCACTTTTTTTTATTCCTTTCTCCCTGTAAGGATTTTTGTATTCAACATGATCTAGAGCACCAACGCCATAGAATTTCAAGAGGCAGACTTTTTCTCACCCCCTCCCCGAAGTAAACAAATGTAGTTGGTATTGCTGTCTTCCTTGTCTGCATTAGCATTTAATTCTCTCTCTCTCTCTCTCAGCGACCTTGAGCCTGAATGGTTGGACAGTGTGCAGAAAAATGGGGAATTATTTTATCTAGAACTGAGTGAAGGTGAAGAAGAAACTCTTCTTCAAGACATCTCTTCGGAGGTGCCTGCAGGGAATCATGTCAGGTTCCGTGAAAATGAAGCTGAGGTTATTCAAGAGGGATCACGAAAAGAAAGAAAGTATGAACCCAGACTAAAAAAAATCACCAAAATTTTAAAAAAGAAAAGCCTTTTACGAAAGCATTCTGGTAAGAAAGGAACTGGTGGTAGTGATGGGCATCCTTCCGGCCCAACCTCCATACTGAAACACCAATCCACTCAGAAGGTGGGAGTCATAGTCCAGCAACGGTACAAGGATGTTTGTGTCTATGTAAATCCAAAAAGACTACCCAATGCTGGAGCAGGGGGAAAACTCAAGCTTCTGGAGGCACTGGTAGGGATTGTTCATCAGTCTTCATGGAGCAGCAGGAGAGCTGAAAAGCAAGGAGAACAAGACAGAAGCAACAAAGGGATCAATGAAGAGAAGCTTGTAGTGCATGGCTTGGTCCCAGGCAGCTCAGCCATAAAAACAGGTCAAATCTTGATTGGTAAGTAACCCAATGAACACTGACATGTGCTTACTCCCATTAAAACCAATACAGATACTAATTTACCCTTCAAACTGTAGCAAAACCTAGACTAACAAGCATTTTCAGTAGAGGGATAACTTAAATATTTCTGAGATTTTAAATCTGTTTGAGCTCGTCAGCTCATAACTGAGGTTCTACTGTAACTGGAATTTAGTTGAACACAAAACAGCATATATAACTTATTTTTATTAAACAAAAAAGCCATATGTTTTGGATACATAAACTTCTCTTATCAAAATATGATTCACATTTACAGCTATCTTATAATAAGTTTAGGACCCAACAAATTTTATATTAAATTCAGCTTTCATTTTAAACAAATTTATCTTCTAAAAGAAAAACATTGTAATTTGAAAAAAAAAAAAAAGTGGATTTCAATAAACAAATCCAATGTTTTTATTAAAATTTGTATCCACACTGAGCTACAGGCACATAGGCTATTCATAGATTACCAACAAGCAATGAATGTATCTTTGTGCTCCTGGCATGCTGCTATGGTTTTCTGTTGGGTCTTGGATCACTGGGGGAAATTAATGCAACTCTCTCAGCAGTTGAAGAAGTCTGTAGGTGTAACATGGTTGGAGTGGGCCTGTGTATACTAGTTTTGACTGGTTTCAAGAGGAGCAGCAAACAAAGGCCCCAAACTGTGAAAAGGATCAGCCTGAGCTGATTCAGAGTGAGGTACTGTGGAACAAAGAACTGATAAACTAGTGTATGGGCCTACGAGAATTCCATGCAGATGATAAGTAGTGCCTGGTGAAATTAGCCTGCATGTCGACTTTTGGTTTTGTAATACATTTCTTCTGTGTAATCTTTTTGTCCTACATAAATGTACTGTGGTTTGTGAAAATTGATTGGTCACTGGTAAACCTGTCATAGTTTCTGGTAGATAGTAGAACTGCAGGTGCTGGACTAAAGTAAGACTTGCTTGGAGAAGCACTGTAATTAGGGTTCCCAATTTTCGTTGATGTATTCCTGGAGGTTTCATCGCATGACATAGTCTTTAATTAAAGATTAATCTTTTATTCCTGGAGACTCCAGGACAGTTCTGGAGGACTGGCAACCCTAACTGTAACTTGCAAGGAAATTACAGCCTAAATCCACATTCTGGAGGGAGAAGGACATGAATTCCCACTCTGAAAAAGGGGCCTGAGATCTGAGCAGGAGTGCCCTCAAGGAGACTACAAAGGGATCAGAGATGCAGTTATCCCTGTGGCCATTTTGGGGTAATCCAATAAGACAATCACTGTGTGCTCCAAAGTATGAAGCTTTGAAATGTATGTATATGTGTGTATTCTGAAACTAAATTAAAGTGTGGGAGGGAAGCATGTTGGGTAAGGGAAGCATTAGGGGGAGGTGTGGAAATGAAAGTCTTAGGCTACCATTTTACAGGGTCTTGGTAGAAACTCTGCAATTACCTTAAATGCTCAAGGGGAAACAATCTGTAAGTATAAAGGTCTAAATGTATTTTAAGAAAAGATACATATTGCACAAAGCCTCTACTGTTTATCTGTACAGGACTGGTGATATTAGCCTTAAGATTGTTCTCTGGAAAGAAGAGAGTGAAGATGTATGCTCTGGATGGGATCTTCAAAAACTCCTGAATAATTTAGGAGCACAAGTCCCATTTGAAAGTCAAATCACATAAGCACTCTTGAAAATTCCACATTGTATACATAAAGACAGATCACACATTGACTCACGAGTGCATGTTTTGGATAAGAGTATTAAATAATATTCCCTTGTAAAAAATGAATAACCTTCAAGTTGTTCCACAAAAGGGGAAAGGGTTAATATATAAATAAGTTTGAAGGGAGATTCTGGCTGTATCTTCAGCTTGATAGGCCCGGTTTATATGCATAAATTTCATTAACAAACAGTTTGTAAATGCCTTCAACCACACTTACAAAGTAATTCCTTCGCTTGGGTCACAGTTAAGGTGACCAGAGAGCAAGTGTGAAAAAGAGGGACAGGCGGTAATGGGTAATAGCCACCTATATGAGACACAAACCCTGAATATCAGGACTGTCTATAAAATTGGGACATCTGGTCCCACTAGTCCTCAGTTAAAGTAGTATTCTTTTCTCTCCTGATTTTTGTCTACAAGAATGGGCACACAGGCAGATCACTATGACAAGTAGCAGGCCTAGGAGATTAGATTAACTCTTTAACCGTTTCTGTTTCCATGGCAGGTATAGCAGTATTGCATTTATCCTTAACAGAGCTAAGGAGGCAATAGTATGTTAAGAGGGTGTGGAGAAATGAAATCTTTGTTTTGTTTTAAATGGGAACAGTTACTTAAACCTCAGAGGCTGGTAGTTTATTACATGTCCTGAGCTACCATCAACCAATGTAACCTTATTTTTACATGTTGGAAACAAAATACTTTAAAGCATACTGCCATCATTCTGCTTTGAACAGGGAAAATGTGCTACATCCTGTGCCAAGTGGCATAAAAAGTATAATTTACATATAAAAATACTCTAAATTATATATGTGCAGTGAACATTGGGTACTCTGAAATCTGTATGTGGTATCTAGCACCAGAGATATTTTGCATAAACTAAATGCTTGGATTTTAATGCAGTTGGCATAAGGGATGTACAGTTAAAAACCCAAAAACTTAAATTTTTTTTGTAAACCACTTTTAATTTAGTTTGTTCCAGTCAGAAACCCTTCTGGTTTAGCGTTGCTGTATTGTATATCAGACGGCAAGATAGCCAGGCCTTTTGAGTGTACACCCAAACTCTCTGGTTAAAACCAGAAGTGCAGTTTAATTTTAGATACATAGATGGTACTAATATGAAGAGAATAGAAAAATACAAGTTTCTTATGGTCTAAAATATCACTTAAAAGAAAAAGCTTAAGATGAGATTCAAGAATCCTGTCCTGAATTGAGCAGTTCTTTATTAAGATGTACTTCAAGTTTAAGTTGATCTAAATACTCACGAGAATTACTAGTTTATCAGTTGTTAAGCTAATCAACATGGTATGGTTCAGGCTAACCAATGTTGCTAGAATTCTTCTTCTCTCATCTCTTACCAATAAGGGCCTGCAGAACAATACACTACTTTGCCTATATGCATTTGTTACTCTGTATAACATGGTGTGATCTTGCTGGTCGTCTTAACCTCGAGAACCAGGCATTAAACAACTCTTCCCTCTGAACATGAACATTTTGAAGTGCTATTCTTTGGCTATATTAGTAACAGTCTTGGGACACTTGGCATATCTAATTTAATTTTCTAATTTGATTTCTAAATAAGAACTCTATAGATTTTAGTTTTGTATCCCTGGCAGACAGAATACCTGATGATTTAAAGTAATCTCGTACAGCTCTGAGATTCCATTCTCAATGAGAAGTATGGTAGCTATTTCAATAGCTGTCAATGTTTAATAATATTGCAGATTAATACTGCAAATTAAGCACTTTGTTTTACAACCAAATGGGCTAACAAAAAAGGTGGACAAGGCAGTTACTTACTTAACTTTTTTAATGGAAATTTTTTATATAGTTCCTTAAAATAGTGTCTTAAGGTATCTTGTCCTGTTCATTCTGAAATTTGTATCACGATATCTTAACACTTAGATTGAACATTTATCTATTTGTGCACCACACATTTAAAAATATCAAAGGTTGCATATGGAAGTCATAAGTTTTCTTGCAATACTTAACCATATAGATGGTCAGAATCATGGTTACATTTTATATTCTGAGAAGAAATACGCCATTTTTGGCACCAAAAATTTGCTGTCTAATAGCCTTGTGTGTTTTCCAAAACAAAAATACTTTATCCAAGTCTGTTAAGCTATTTACTAAAAGATGTTCTAAAACTAAATCTTTCTGTATATTGTGACAGGTCCAGTTGAGTAGTCCTCAGTTGGCCACTTAGCACATCTGGATCTCCAAGTGTTTTAAGCCTTCCTGGGTCTTAGCAGGCTGCAGCACTGTTTCTTCCCTTGTGCGCTGTCTGGCACATTTCCAGGGCACTAACTCTCTTACTCCTTCATGGAAATGAAGCCCTTCAAGCTACTTGAGTAGGCCCCAACTTCCAGCACCCACAGGATACCCCAGTAGCTTATATAAACCCTTCTCCTAGAATCTTTCTGGGCTGCAGATTCTCTCAAGAGGCACGTGGTACGTGTAGCATATAACAGACACTTGTTCTGTGACACTTTGCTCTTTATTTAATAACCTAGGAAATACACCCATCCATTTAAAAAAAAAAAAAAAAAAAAAAACTACTACTACATGCACCTTGGCAGTCTTGGGGGGACAATCTGTGTTCAAATACATAGGGTCCACCCCTCTGTCTCATTCGTCTCCTGCAGCAGGTTCTCTCATCTTAAGTTGGTGAGAAGTGGCCAAAGAGAGAGGAATAGAGCAGTTTCTGCCCTTTGTAGCCTTCCTTTCTCCTTTGTCAGATGACTTCCTAGTCAGCCTCAACAGTTGACTGCTGAGTCCGATCTGGTGACTTCGTTGTCAGGTCACCTCTCCCCTGACAAACCAATTCTCCTAGCTGGGAGTCACTTTTGTCTACAGCTGTTACTCTACAATGATCGAGCACTCAAGTCAACAACCCTTTTTGGTTTGCCCTTTTGCTCCAGGCTGGACTGAAATACCAAAGCGCACAGAGAAAGCAACTAGCTTCCACACTAAAAATGGAATTTGCAGCTTGATAAGGATACATACAAAGTTCGTAATCTCACACAGAATTCGCTAATTGTAAAGCCAGATCCCCAAATCATCACAGAGGTATGTCATAGTTCACCATCCCAGACAGAATTCAAACAAACAAACCCCTCCAGTCTTCATTGGTCCAAGAAAGTTGTGGGTTTTTTTTCATTGTTGCTCTGAATGTACTTTTTATTTTTCTGCTCAAAGTAACAAGTAGCTAGGTATATTGTGTTTGTAATGGCTCTTATTTGAGATCCTCTTTGCAAATGTAAGCCCTTTCATATTTTTGCAAAACCACTTTTGCTTGCCCAGCTTCATTCTTAAGGATCATGAATAATCTTGTTCTACTTTTTCTGCTTTATCAGTCATTCCAAGAAACTATTAACTATATTCTCCATTTAGTATCTGTTCAGTGTCACTCTTTTTCTAACATTTCCCTATTCTTTGCTATCTTTGTTGAGACATATGAGTATAGGTCTTCTCTAGTATTCGATGGGGGTAATGGAGTAAGTTAGTTTGATGGCACTCTTCGTACACACTCAGTAGTTGCTGCCTGACTCATCATTCCTTAATTTCTGTGTCTAGGATGCCTATTGGTTGCATGTGTAAAGAAGGTAGAGATATAAGGTAAAGAGTCTCCTTTTCTATTGGAGATGCTGGTTGAAACATGTGTTTGTTACTGAGTCTCAATCTTTTCCTTTTCTCAAGATACAAAAGGAAATCTCATACACTCAGCTTTTTGTTTTGAGCAGGTCCATGAGGTGCAAAGATGCAAATCTGTACTTTCAAAACAAAGCTCATTTTAAAGTAGACTTTTGTACATTGAGGTGATCCTGCAAAAATTCTAGTAAAGATGATCAAAACTTGGAACTTTGAACATGTTCAGTATTTTATAAAATCTTCTGATAAGTGGTCTAATTATTCATTTAATTTTATAAAACTGTACATCGTTCTCTTTTCTCCAGTGCTGAGTTTTTCTTGTTCCAGTTTTTTCTGTTCTTGTAAAAGAGCTAATACAGATTTTAAAAGGCCCACCAAAACAAGCTGAAGAAAAAACTGGCCTCTAAAGGCAGATGAGGCTTGTGATAGGAGATGCCAGTATCATTGGTTCCTTCTCTTCAAATTGAGTTGATTAGAGAGAGTAGAGAACTGTGTCCCTATCTTGTGGGAAGGGTGTTACTTAAGTGATGCTACTGGAAGTCTCACAATGGCCGAAAGGTTAGAAGAAGCATGCATGGGGAGGGAAATCCTTGCAGAGACTGAAAGGTTAACACTGTGGCATCCTAGTTTCTTAGTACTACACAGTGCTTTCTGTGTTATAGCTACACAATCATTCTAGTATTGATCCACCTATTGACTTCCATTCGTTCTGTTACTGCACTCATCACCATGGTATCTGATTGCCATTTATGGCTTCCTTTACTCCCTCAGAACACAAGGTACTTTTGTCTCGTAACACGATATAAGAACTCGAGAGAGACTAAGGCTAAGTCTACACTGGCAACTGAATGACAAAACTATTGTCTTTCAGGGGTGTTTTTAAAAAAAAAAAAACACACACACACCCCCCGGACAGACAAAGGTTTTGCTGACAACAAGCTCTGGAATGAACAGTGCTTTGTCGGCAGGAGCACTCTCCTGCCGACAAAGCAAACACTACTCGTTGTGGGTGGAAATATTTTGTTGGCAGGAGAGCTCTCTCCTGCTGACAAACAATGGCTACACTGCGTGCCTTTTAGCAGCAAGGCTGTAGTGTAGACATAGCCTAAGTACATTCAGGATTACTGTAATTCTAAAGAGTGCAAAGCTGGGTCATAATTATCAGTTGCATGTAACATTGCAGATGCTCAGTCCCTGTCCAAGCCTGAATGAACACTAGAAGCTATGCTGGAAGACAGTCCTGTGTCCTCTTTTAATGGCAAACTGATCTTTAAGGTTTTGTCCTCTAAGGAAGGGAAACTTCATCTTATTTCTGCCTCTCACTCCCGAGATCCAATGAAGGATGGTGTTGGTTTCCTTGCACAGAGAATTTCTATTGTAGAGAAAATATGGTCCATCATGCTTATTAAACAATTAATTTCCTCCTGCATTTGAACAATAAAAGCTAGGGCTGTCAATTAATCGCAGTTGATGGTTAACTCAACAAATTAACTCGATTAAAAAAAATTGCCATTTTAATTGCACTGTTAAACAATAATAGACTACCAATTTAAATTTATTATAAATATTTTTGGATGTTTTTCTGGATTTTCAAATATTTATGTCAAAGTGTACAGTGGAATGGTGGTCAAAGGGGCATACAAATGTTTAGCATATCTGGCGCGTCAATACCTTGCAATGCCGGCTACAACGGTGTCATGGGAACGCCTGTTCTCACTTTCAGGTGACATTGTAAATAAGAAGCGGGCAGCATTATCTCTCAAATGTAAACAAACATGTTTGTCTTAGCAATTAGCTGAATAAGTAGTAAGACACAGTGGAGCTGTAGGCTCTAAAGCTTAACATTGTTTTATTTTGAGTGTAGTTGTGTAAAAAATTCTACATTTTGAAGTTGTACTTTCACGATAAAGAGATTAAACTACACTACAAAATTTGTATGAGGTGAATTGAAAAATACTATTTTTTACAGTGCAAAAATTTGTTATAACAATATAAAGTGAGGGCTGTACACTTTTTTATTCTGTTCCAATTGAAATCAATATTTGAAAATATAGAAAACATCAAAATATTGAAATGTTTTATTTAACAATTGCAGTGCAATTAATTGATTTAATTGCATGATTAATTTTTTTAATCATTTGACAGCCCTAATAAAAACATAAAACATCATTGGTGGAGATCCTCATGTCAAGTTTTATGTGTAATATTTTAAAAATAAATATACAATCCTAAAACTTCACCAATCCATGGGTATGGACAGTTATTGAAAGAGACAGGGCCATACCAGAGGATAATACCAAACATGGAATCTGCCTAACTTTCACTAGTTGTCAAACAGTAACCGTTGCATAAAGACAGGTGACTCAGAGGCACGTACCTGCAAGGCAGCTATCTGTGTCTGTCATAATGGAACTAACACACAGCTAGGATTCCTGTCAATGAAAGAATTCCTTTGAGAGCTCCAAAGTACTTTAAGGGATCTGATATTTTTTTCTTCCCGAGAGAGAGCGAGATTGTACTCAGTGAAAGGTTATGTAAACTAAAAAAAAAGTTTAGAAGCCAGAGCTAGCGATAGGGTATTTGCATAAGCATTGCCATGTCTCAATTTTCGTTATGGAGTTTGAGATGCAGCTTATATTTCAGCCTCCTCTTCAGGGCCGGCCCACAACATTTTGGCACCTGAGGCGGGGAGCTCAAATGATGCCCCCATACTCCCTTGCTTGGGCCAAAACTTTGAAAGGTCTCAATTCTGCCTTCTTCTTGTTCTACTCCTCTAATACTGCTCTACTACCTACCCCAATAAAGGAGAACTAACAACTGAAAATGCCTTGTTCAAAAATTTTAAGTAACACTTAACTTTCAAATGCCTGAACAGCAAATGTAACTTTTCTTGTCTGCATAATAAACACTGGCACTTTTATCTGTTTGAATAATGAAAGTGGTGCTTTCCGTGCCTTCTTGGTTGCAAAGATTTGAACTGCTTCCTGCTGAAGGTCCACAGTCTGGGCTAGCTCATGCTCTACTGAGATGGTTGCAAGGTGGACCAGCCTCTCCTGTGTCATTGTGGAGTGTAGATGTGTTTTTATTAACTTCAGCTTGGAGAAGCTGCGTTCTCCACTGGCAACTGCTACAGGAAGTGTTAGAAGTATGCGCGGAGTAACAAAAGCATTTGGAAAGAGGATGATCATCTTATTTATGCACATATATTCCAGAACAGCCTTTGGAGTTGATCCTGCTGAAATGTATCTTGAAAGGGCTTTCAGTTCATCACCTAAATCACTCGCATCAATATCGCGCATGTCATCATGTGTCACTGCCTCTAGTGCCCTGCATTGCTGGTGTAGGTCTTCTTCAGGTTTAGTGAGGAGTTTTGGAATATCATACAACATCCCAAATATACTTCTTTGTTCCTTGAGCTGTATGAAATGTTCTTCAACTGACTGTATTGCACAATCTAGCACCTGGTTAAAGAATTCAACTTTGAATTGTTTTTTGGGGTCTCTTATGGGATTATCCCGTGCCTCGTAATCAAAATGTCTTCTTCGGTGACTCTTGTATTCTTGAATGGGTGGGAAAATAGCTTCAATGTGAAGTTCCTCTGCCAACTTCTGTGCACTCTTCAGAATGTTTTGAAATCCCTCATCTGACCGGTAGGACTGTAGGTATGACTTTGCTTTGTGCAGTTCCATTTCTCCAGCTATACCAAGGTCAACGCCTTGGAGTCTCTTGCTTACAACATTTATTTCAAACACTATGTCATGCCATAACACTAAGCCACACAGAAATTTGAAGTTATGTATGTTTCTGGTGATTCCATTTCCCTCTGCCAGTGTTCTCCCATGTACAGTTCCTGCCATAGCCTTATGCCCCACAATGACATCATCTATCTTCCCAATTTGGTGTTTGATAGGTTTTATTGTCACCACTCGACTTAGCCGTTGTGTGGCACTCAGTGGTTTCAGTGTCAGCGAGGATGTTCCCAGATGTTGCTTCAAAATTTGCCATCGATGAGTTGATGCAGAGAAAAATACATAGATGCTTTGAATTACATTAAAAAGTTCAGCAGCCTCACTAGAAGCTGACGCTACATTACTGACCACCAAGTTCACTGCGTGAGAACTGCATGGGACAAAAAAAGCTCGAGGGTTTAACTCTCGGATCCGTGTCTGCACTCCTCTGTTCTTTCCTCTCATGTTAGCACCATTATCGTAGCCCTGACCACTCATGTCAGCTATCGCAATTCCCGTATCTTCCAGCTTTTTAAGAAGTACATTTGTCATACTAGCTCCTATAATATCATCAATGTCAATAAATTCTAGAAAATGCTCTCTGACCATCACTATTGCAGGGACATTTTCACTAGGTTCTGTTGTTGTTGTTGTTGTTACAAAACACACCATTAAAGTCATTTGTTCCATATGGCTGATGTCAGGTGTGCAGTCCAGAATAACTGAGTAATATCTTGCTGACTTGAGATCTGCCGCAATCTTCTGTTTGACTTTTGTTGACAGTAACTGTATGATCTTATTTTGAATTGTTTTTCCAAGGTAGTGGTGTGTGTACATTTCTTGGGTGTCAGAGTAGCAGCTCTTTTAGTCTGTATCCGCAAAAAGAAAAAGGAGGACTTGTGGCACCTTAGAGACTAACATTTATTTGAGCATAAGCTTTCTTGAGCTACAGCTCACTTCATCAGATACAATGACTTGTCTTTAAGGTGCCACAAGTCCTCCATTTCTTGGGTGGTGACTCTTCTTAGATCTCCTGGAGTACAGCATCAAACTTAGCCATCAGCTCCACAATTTTAAGGAAGTTTCCATTGCTTGGCACATACAGCTGATCTGAAGTGCTACACAGTGCAAGGTTTTGGGTAGCAAGCATTCTCACAATGTCCATGAGGCTTTTCAGAACATTTTTCCAGTAAAGAGACTCTGATGCAATCTTCTCTTGATGCTGATCATCTATGGTGGCCTTTAACCTTAGTCTCGTCTCAAGCTCTTCCCACCTATGGAATGCTCTCTGGTTATTTGCTGCCCTCTCATGGCATGCCAGATTTCTAGCCAGATTTTTTCAGTCCTTTGTTCCTGTAGAACCCAATGTGGTTGGAACATTAGACTGGAAGAGTTTGCAACAAAAACAGTATGCGGCATTCTGGGTTTTTGAGTACATAAGCCATGGCCTCTCCACTTTGTCACCATTGGGGATTTCACACCAGTAATGTGTTGGATGGAAACTTCTATTTTGTCTTTGGGGAAGTTTTTCACTTGCTGTGGCCCATGCAGTACAAGGAAGTCCCTCAGGCTACTGCTCAAGTGGGTCCACAGTCCTGGATCATCTAGACTTAAGGAACCAAACTCAGCAGCAGCTGTTTCTTGCGCCTCCACCACACTCTCTTCTCTGATCTAAACTTTTCTTCAGGAAAGTGCATGGTTACATCCATTTGAGATGGAGATCTGGATGCTGCAGTAGCTGCCAGGTCACCTGCACTCTGACTAATTGGAAGATCAGGCATCTCCTCACCACTCATATCCTCACTGGGCCCAGAAGGTTTACTGTGAACATTTGTGTCTCTGTATCTCAGGAGAGCTGCTTCCTGCTTAGATATAAAAGCTTCCTTTGCTTTCTTTCTTTTTCTGAATGCTGCCCCAGAGGGGCTTTTTCTTCTTTCACTCATGATTGCTGTTCTGTGCCAGCTATAGTGGCTCTCAACACGCAGTTGAAGTGGACAAATAAGCAGGCTGGTAGCAGGGCCTAAGTGAGGGAAGATATTGGCATCTTAAGGGCCTAACTGGCTCCTACGACTTCAGTTGACTGCCTGTTCTCCTCAAGTGGGTTCAGGGAAGCAGCAGGAAGCTCCCTGAGAAGCTGCTGTTAATCAGTCCAGGCTCTTGGGGGTGTTAGAGAGGTACATAAGAGGCTCCTCCTCCTCTCTCTCCCTGCAGCTCCGGCTGCTTTCTGTTATTCCCTCTCACCTTTTCTCCTGCCTGCCTGTTATGTCTCTTGTGCCCTCCTTCCTCAGCACAGCACTCCACCATCTCTGTGCATCTAGAGCAGCAAGAATACATATGCACCAGCAGCAGACACAATTTTCTACACTCCGGGTCCTAGGGGTGCTAGAGAGGTACATACAGCCCACCTTATATTTCAGACTCTATACTAGTTAGTCAATTTCTGTTGTTGTTTTTTGAGTGTTTCCTATGCAACAAAGGGGAGGGGATATTACCTTAAATAGGCAAATGTGGTTGTAAAACCACAAAAAAATTGGTAGGGGAGCTTTTGCAGGTCTTATATCCATCCACTATTCTTAATTCATATTTTTTAAATGGACTAGATTTCAAAGTGACATTGTCTTTTTAAGAAATGGTAGTCATATTTACTAAATAAGTCCATGTTCATACCAGATTTAGTAACCTCTTCTCCCCCAATGATTATTATTTTCATTTACTGGATTAAGGTTCTCTGTCCATTTGGTTGCTCTTATGCTTTCCGTATATCCTTGGAGGATCACTCTGATAAATGTAGCTTTTCTCAACTATACCATGGGTGATCTATAAAGATAAGGCATTTTTGAAAAATGGGAAACACCTGTAGGACTGCTTGGAGTCTCTGAAAAGCTCACTTATTTATAGTGTATGCTTACATTTTTACAAATTGAATAGAATAAATATTTACTGCAAGAATGGAAGTTTTAAATACATGAACTGTTAGGCATCAAATGATAAAACACTTTGAGTACATGAAGCGTAAATATTGCTTTTAAAAGGCAGTTGAAAATTTTCCGCTTCAGGAAATTTAAACATCACATGGGAAGTATGAAAGTCTTCCTTTCACTTCAAAATATTAAGGTGTTTACTTTCCCACTAAAAATGTGTGCAGCTGGTTTGAACTTTCTCACTTGGCAGAGGATTAAACGATTACTGTTGTGCAGACAATGGTCTAAAAATTTTGAATTCTCTAGTAAACAAATTTGTTTTATTAAGCAATGCCCGTAATCTGGAACAAGTTTCTATATTTCCTCTAGTGCCTGTAATTCAGGGGTTCTCAAACTTTTGTACTGGTGACCCCTTTCACACAGCAAGCCTCTGAGTGCGACCCCCCCGCCCCTATAAATTAAAAACATGTATTTATATATTTAATACCATTATAAATGCTGGAGGTGAAGTGAGGTTTGGGGGGTGGAGGCTGACAGCTTGCGTCCCCCACCCCCCATGCAATAACCTCGCAACCCCCTCAGAGGTCATAACCCCCAGTTTGAGAACCCCTGCTAAATGATAGTCTTAAACATCCAGTACTAAAGTATTGCATAGCATGGCACTTCGCTAATTCTATTCTGCCAACTATGTTCACACAAAAAGACATTTCTTGATAACATAACCTCTTAACATACAATGTTGGTGATGTCTGTCTGTACTATCGTAGTGTGGACACTGCATCCAGATTCAGGAACCCAAGATTTCTCTTGGCTGGTATAGATTCCCCTTGGTCGCTTTGGGCAAGCCATTTAACTCTGCCTCAATGTCCCCATCTTTAAAAAGAGGGGTAATATCTACAATACCTGTGGTGCTGATGAGGACATCTTATGTAATTTTAAAACATTAAAAATGTGAAATAAAATAAATGTAATTACTTCTACCCCTAGAAACTGATGGGTGGGTTTTAGGGAGCTGCTGAATACCCACAGGTTCCATTGACTTCAGGGGCAGCTGCAAGTGCTCAACACCTCTGGAAAATTAAGCTGTGATTGGCTAAAGTCCAATTCTGCATACCAGAGCCCAATAGTGCACAGCTGGTATAATCACTAAATCCCATAAAAGAAAAGTCCATATGTGCATCACATTAAATGGGTAGGTGAGATGAACCTTTGGAGTTAGAAGGGGACAAAACTAAGGGACCATATGTTGCAGCCTGAATGTGGGGGAGAGATTTTTTGTTCATTGGGAAGAAGTGGTGCTCGTGTCAAAGACTGAGCAGGCCAAAGACTTTCCTGTGGTGTAAATCAAAAGAAATACAGACTGGAGAGAGAATGGTAGAGACCATTATTTGAAAGGAAGGGTTTTCTATGGGATGTTATCCTAAGGAAACCCATGACATTTTGCTATTATAATAAAAAGGGATTTTATCAGTGCTGTTGTTTGTAACACACTTCCTTTTTGGGGGGTATTAATTAGAGGGGATTGTGCTTCAAAATCTATCAAGTGTTACTAAGAAAGTTTGAGGTCCCTGTTCTATGGAATAAAGACAATCTTTTATATAATCTTCAGTCCCTTTCTGTTTCCTTTTCAATTACTTTAAATAAACATCTAGCCAAAAATGTTAAGCGTGCCACTGTCAAAGGGGAAGGGTTTCAATCAGATTCCAAGATCTTTAAACCACTGAACTGAAGGGTAGAAATATACCCCACCACTGTGGGAACATTTACAATCCTCTCCAAATTTATTCTACTTCCTACCAAAATTATTTCAGCTTTCTTTAGACTCATATGAACCCAGCATTATGGGAGAACTGCTATCTCTGTTAGCTAATGAGAGAACAAAGAGAGAGCAGAATCTAGGTTATGTGGAAATGAGAAGTAAAGTTGAATATCATTAGTATCTTGAGGTGTTGCCTAGCTCAAAACATCTCACAATCTCCCTAGACAGTTTGCATGTGCACTTAATAGGAGGGTTGTGAAGCCTGAACCCTATTAGAATCATAGAATCTCAGGGTTGGAAGGGACCTCAGGAGGTCATCTTGTCCAACCCCCTGCTCAAAGCAGGACCAATCCCCAACTAAATCATCCCAGCCAGGGCTTTGTCAAGCCTGATCTTAAAAACCTCTAAGGAAGGTGATTCCACCACCTCCCTAGGTAACCCATTCCAGTGCTTCACCACTTTCCTAGTGAAAAAGTTTTTCCTAATATCCAACCTAAACCTCCCCCATTGCAACTTGAGACCATTACTCCTTGTTCTGTCATATGGTACCACTTAGAACAGTCTAGATCCATCCTCTTTGGAACCCCTTTTCAGGTAGTTGAAAGCAGCTATCAAATCCCCCCTCATTCTTCTCTTCTGCAGACTAAACAATCCCAGTTCCCTCAGCCTCTCCTCATAAGTCATGTGCTCCAGCCCCCTAATCATTTTTGTTGCCCTCTGCTGGACTCTTTCCAATTTTTCTACATCCTTCTTGTAGTGTAGGGCCCAAAACTGTTCATAGTACTCCAGATGAGGCCACACCAATGCCGAATAGAGAGGAATGATCATGTCCCTCGATCTGCTGGCAACGCTCCTACTTATACAGCCCAAAATGCTTTTTGGCAACAAGGGCACACTATTGACTCATATTCTCGTCCACTGTAACCCCTATGTCCTTTTCCACAGAAATTCTACCTAGCCTCTTGGTCCCTAGTCTGTAGCTGTCAAGGTTCCTCCCCCACTCTGAACTCTAGGGTACAGATGTGGGGACCTGCATGAAAACCTCCTAAGCTTACTTTCACCAGCTTAGGTTAAAACTTCCCCAAGGTACAAATTAATTTTATCCTTTGTCCCTGGATCTCCACTGCCACCACCAAACTCTAGGGTACAGATGTGGGGACCTGCATGAAAACCTCCTAAGCTTACTTTCACCAGCTTAGGTTAAAACTTCCCCAAGGTACAAATTAATTTTATCCTTTGTCCCTGGATCTCCACTGCCACCACCAAACTCTAACTGGGTTTACTGGGAAACATAGTTTGGACACGTCTTTCCCCCCAAAATCCTTCCAACCCTTGCACCCCACTTCCTGGGGAAGGTTTGGTAAAAATCCTCACCAGTTTGCATAGGTGACCACAGACCCAAACCCTGGGATCTGAGAACAATGAAAAAGCATTCAGTTTTCTTACAAGAAGACTTTTAATAGAAGTAAAGAAATCACCTCTGTAAAATCAGGATGGTAGATACCTTACAGGGTAATTAGATTCAAAACATAGAGAATCCCTCTAGGCAAAACCTTAAGTTACAAAAAGGACACACAGACAGGAATAGTCATTCTATTCAGCACAGTTCTTTTCTCAGCCATTTAAAGAAATCCTAATCTAACACATACCTAGCTAGATTACTTACTAAAGTTCTAAGACTCCATTCCTGGTCTATCCCCGGCAAAAACAGCATATAGACAGGTTTCAGAGTAACAGCCGTGTTAGTCTGTATTCGTAAAAAGAAAAGGAGTACTTGTGGCACCTTAGAGACTAACCAGTTTATTTGAGCATGAGCTTTCGTGAGCTACAGCTCATTTCATCGGATGCTATGCATCCGATGAAGTGCGCTGTAGCTCACGAAAGCTCATGCTCAAATAAACTGGTTAGTCTCTAAGGCAGCATATAGACAGACACAGACCCTTTGTTTCTCTCCCTCCTCCCAGCTTTTGAAAGTATCTTGTCTCCTCATTGGTCATTTTGGTCAGGTGTCAGCGAGGTTACCTTTAGCTTCTTAACCCTTTACAGGTGAGAGGATTTTTCCTCTGGCCAGGAGGGATTTTAAAGGGGTTTACCCTTCCCTTTATATTTATGACAGTAGCAGTGCATGGGATTCTTCCGTCCTAAGCGCAGGACTCTGCACTTGTCCTTGTTGAACCTCATCAGATATCTTTTGGCCCAATCCTCTAATTTGTCTAGGTACCTCTGTATCTTATCTCTACCCTCCAGCGTATCTATTCCTCCCAGTTTAGTGTCATCTGAAAACTTGCTGAGGGTGCAATCCACGCCATCTTCCATATCATTAATGAAGATATTGAACAAAACCGGCCCCAGGACCGAAAACTGAGGAAGCTCCTGAGATGAATATTTGCTCAGATCCTCCAAGGTTCTCCCAAAAAATAAAGAATGCAGCTACTCTAGAGAATCACAGAGTTTGTTTACTGATAAAGAGCCTCAAAAGTAGAAGTTGTCACTGTTATTGATGTTGATTTACTCTATTCTTCTCAATAAATAAAAGGGAAGATTAAAGACAGAACAAAAATTGAGAATGCTAATGAGAAGATTTGACCTATTAAGCATGAGCTTATCTGCCTCAAATGTGCTCAGAAGAAAATGCTTAGTTTAAAACTGGAAGATTTGTAAACCAGTTCTTCTCTGTAAAGAAGATATAATTATCTCTTGCTAGGCATCTTAGTGTCTCAAAGACATTAACAATTCTGATCAATAATAGACATGCTCTCTCCATTGACTTTGGCTGGGCATTAGTTCATTTTGCAGGTGATATGTGTGAACTTTTTTGAGATAATCTTTATACATCATAGAGTTGCTATATAAGGCACAAGGAAATTTCTCTTGCTTTTCAACGTGATTATTAAGTGCAGAATTTAGGATTTTCAACTCACTCCCACAAGAAATAAGAATGGCCATGCAACTAATCACTTTGAAAATTAAATGAGAAACTAATTTTTTCATCTTAGTTTGCCTTCATTTTCTATAGACAGAAAGCATAGACAACCATGTAAATTATCAACTAATTGAGCCATTTTTCCTGTCTGTTGAAAGAAAGTGTTATCAGAACCATAGCCTGAAAAATTGAAACTGGAAATAAGGCACAGATTTTTTAAGGGAGGATAATTAGCCAGTGGAACAGCTTGTAGAGGATTCCCCATCACTTGACGGCTTTAAATAGAGAAGATAATTTTAAATCAAGCACATCTTTCCCAAAGAGATCTAGTTCAGCCACAAGTTACAGGCTTCAATGCTGGCATTACTTGATCCAGTTCAGTAGCCTCTATTATAGAAGTGGTCAGACAAGGGACTAAATCTGTAAAGAGAATTAGGTGTTGCAATGCCTAACTTTTAGAGGTCATGCCACCCAGTGCAATCTACAGCCCCAAGATACATGCTTACGCTCCCTATACAATGTATGTGGAGAGAAGGGCATCTAAGGATGGGATCCACAAAAGCCAGCAAGCTGAGTGGGGAGCTGCCTAAGGACTTGTATATACAAACACTTTGTTTGAGGCAAACCAGGGTGTAAATCCACTCCATGTTTCCCTGTCCCATACATTTATACACTTTCCACAATGGAATGACTTCAACAGGAGAGTTTGAGAAAGCCCTGTGTCTGAATACCTCATAGCCCAGCGGTTAGGGCACTCTCCTGAGAGGTAGGAACTATGAGGTTAAATCCCACACCATATGAATTCTGCTGTTGTAAGCTAACAGGTCTTTGATCTAGCCCATTTTGAAACAGAGGTAGATTAAACCACACTAAGGAATTTTTAGTGTGCAGCAGCATGGTCCACACAGACACCTACTGTGCAGGGCAGTAAATTTACATTCTAGCTTGCCATGAACTAAGTGTTTGTATAAACAAGCCCTAAACTAGCCATTAGGAAATGCCTGGAAGGGAGGTGTGGCCTACAGCTTGCTCCCCAAAGGAAGTTAGGCACTTATCTCTGCTTGGTATTCTCAGTTGTGAACTCTCTTCTGGAGTTAGGTGCCTAGGCAAGAAACAGAAGAGGAAGTGGGTGGCAGTACCACCCGCCCATCTAATTTCTAGCCCCGAATGAGTGGTCTAATTTAATTATTTGTATACATTTATACACATTCCACAATGGAATGACTTCAACAGGAGAGCTTATGAAAGACGTGCTTCTGAATAGCCCAGTGGTTAGGGCACTCACCTGAAAGGTAGGAGACATGAGTTCAAATCCCCTCTCCATATGAGGCGGAGGGGAGAATTGAACCCAGGTATTCCACATCCTGGTGAGTGTTCTAACCAGTGCCCTAAAATGATAAGTTGTTATGGGGAATAACCACCACTTCCTCTGGCCATTTTGTGTGGGTTTGAGCATGCTGTGAGCACACATTCTGGACCACACCCCGCAGGCAGGATAGGAGAGGGAATGTCTGGATTGAGAATCCTCCTGGGGCTTATGTATGAGGCAGGCAGCCAACACTGAGATGGCAGTGTACATGGTTACTGATAGAAATTTAAGCACCCACAGACTTAGGCAGCAACTCAGTAGTGATTCTGAGGATCTCAATGGCACCTAAATATTGGACTCAGATGCACAAGTTATTTTATAAATCTAGCTGTAGATCATTATACTTTTTTTGTCTGGTCTTAAAATATATGAATCTATTGTTTTCTGTTTTTGAATACTTAGGGGGCACACTGATACCAAGGTAACATGGTGGTAACATAAATACTAAGATATAGGATCATAGAAATGTAAGGCAGAAAGGGACCTCAAGAAGCAAAAAAGTGCAGCTCCTTGCACTGTGGCAGAACCAAGTAAACCTAGACCATCTATGATAGGTGTTTATTCAACCTGTTCTTAAAAACCTACAGTGATGGGGATTTCATGGCTTCCCTTGGAAACCTATTCCAGAGTTTAACCACCTTTATAGTTAGATATTATGAAAAATGTTCTAACTTAAATATACCTTGCTTCATATTGAGTCCTATTATTTCTTGTCCTACCTTCGGTGGACATAGAGAACAGTTGATCACCATCCTCTTTATTACAGCCCTTAACACTCTTGAAGACTGCTATCAGGTCTTCTTTGCTCAAGACTAAACATGCCCAGTTTTTTTAATCTTTCCTCGTAGATCAGATTTTCTAAATCTTTGCAATTTTCTAAAACACTCTAATTTGTCCACATATTTCCTAAACTGTGGCACCCAGAGTTGGACAAAGTACTCCCGCTGAGGCCTCATCAATGCCAGGTAGAGCAAGACAATTACCTGCTGTGTCTTACATACAACACGCCAGAATATTAGCCATTTTTGCAATTGCATCACACGGTTGACTCAGATTCAATTTGTGATCTACCATAACCCACGGATCCTTTTCGGCAGTACTACCACCTAGCCAGTTATTTCCATTTTGTAGTTGTGCATTTGATTTTTCCTTCTATGTGAAATACTTTGCACTTTTCTTTATTGAGTTTCATCTTGTTGAATTCAGACCAGTTCTCCAATTCAAGGTCATTTTGAATTCAAATCATGTCCTTCAAAGTCCTTGCAACCCCTCCAAGATTGGTGTCATCTGCAAATTTTAATAAGCATAATGTTTATTCCAATATCCAAGTAATTAATAAAAATATGGAATAGTACCAGACCCATGACTGGCCATTCTGGGACCCCACTAGTGGAAACACCCTCCCAGTTTGACAGTGAACTATTGATAACTACTCTTTCAGTATGGTCTTTCAGCCAGTTGTGCACCCACTTATAGTAACTTCATTTAGACTGCATTTCTCTAGTTTGCTTATGAGAATGTCATGTGTCAAAAGTCTTACTAAAATCAAGCTTATCATGTCTACTTCTTCCCCGCATCCACTAAGCCAGTGACCCTTTCAAAGAAGGAAATTTAATTTGATTTGCCATGATTTATTCTTGACATATCCATGCCAGCTATTCCTTATAACCCTATTATCCTCTAGGTTAGCAGTTCCCAAACATTTCCCATACATGACCCCAGTTTTAGATATACTGCTTCCTGTGACCCCAGACAACCTTTGAAAAATGGATCCTCTATGCAGCGTGACCTCACATGCACCATATGTGCAAGGTCATGCTGCATGGAGGATGCTATTTTGCTTTACAAAATGGCATCCTCCACACAGCATAACCTTGCACACATGCAGTGAATGTGAAGTCATGCTATCTGGAGGATGTCATTTTGTAAAATAGCATCCTTCGCACACATGGGATTTCTGCAACCCCATCTGCTAATGGAGAGACTGCCCTTGGGGTTGTGACCTACAGTTTGGGAACCACTGCTCTAGGTGCTTAAAAATTAATTGGTTGTTAATTTGTTCCAGTATCTTTCCAACTATCAAAGTTAGGCTGACTGGTCTATAATTCCCTGGGTCCTCTTTGTTCCCCTTTTTAAAGATAGGCCCTTCTCCAGTCCTCTGGGGTGTAACCCATCCTCCATGAGTTCTTGACGATAATTGTTAATAGTTCTGAGGTTGCTTCAACTAGTTCCCTAAGTATTCTAGGATGAATTTCATCAGACCTTGCTGATTTGAATACATTTAACTTGTGTAAATATCCTTTAACTTGTTCTCCTCCATTTCGGCTTGAATTCCTTGCCGCTTGTTGTTAATAATAACTGTGTTGAGTATCTGGTCACCATTAACCTTTTTAGAGAAGTTCGAAGCAAACTAAGTATTAAACGTCTCAGCCTTTGTGATGTCATCAGTTATTAGCTCTCCTTCCATGCTTAGTAAAGGACCTATGCTTTCCTTCGTCTTTTTCTTGCTCCTAATTTATTTGAAGAACCTCTTCTCATTGCATTTTATGTCCCATTCTAAGTTTAACTCATTTTGTTAGCCTTTCTGATTTTTTTCTACATGCTTATGCTATTTTTTGGTGCTCCTTCATAACAAATAGTTAATGTTTCCACTTTTTGTAGAATTCCTTTTTGATTTTCAGGTAATTAAAAGCACTCCTGATGGAGCCATATGGGCCTCTTACTAGTCTTCCAATCTTTCCTTCACTTCAGGGTAGTTTACAGTTTTGCCTTTAATATTGTCTCTTTGGAAACTGCCAGCTCTCCTGAAATTTTTTCCCTTAGATTTTCTTCCCATGGGACCTTACCTACCAGTTCTCTGGGTCTGTTAAAGTCTGCTTTTTCGAAGTCCATTATCCTTATTTTGCTGCTCTCTCTCTCCTTTCCTTTGAATGACAAATCATTTCATGATCACTTTCACCCAACTTGCCTTCCACCTTCATATTTGCCACCAGTTTCTCCCTATTAGACACAATCAAGTCTAAAATAGCTGTCCCCCTTGTTACTTCCTCCTCTTTCTGAAACAAAAAAATTGTACCCAATACATTCCAAGAACTTTCTGGAAATGTTGTGGTTTGCTGTGTTGCTTTTCCAATATGTATCTGGGTAGTTAAAGTCCCCCATTACTACCAAGTCTTGTGTTTTGGATATTTCTGTTATTTGTTTTAGAAATGCCCCGTCCACCTCTTCTTCCTGATTTAGTGGTCTATAGTAGATACCTACCATGACATTAACCCTATTTTTACCCCTTTTATCTTTATCCAGGGACTCTCATCTGGTCTGCCTCACATCTTCTTCTGGACCTCAGAACAAATGTATATATTCTTGATGTATAATGCAACACCTCCTCCCTGTTTACCCTGCCTGTCCCTCCTGAACAAGCTATATACTCTGTACCAATATTCCAGTCATGCAACTTATCTCATGAATTCACAATTTAGCTTATGTACTAATACTTCCATTTCTTCCTGTTTATTCCCCATACTCCTTGCAGTTGCATATAGACATTGAACAGATTCTTCCACTGATTTTCTTGTTGTTGCTTCTATGTCCCTATTGTAAATTTCCATGTCTTCCCCTCACCCCACCTAGCCCTCTGTTATTTGATGCTTACCTGTAGTCTTTTGTCACCTGCCCCCCTTTGAACCTAGTTTAAAGGCTTCCTCACTAGGTTGGCAAGTCAGTGCCCAAAGATGCTCTTCCCCTTCTTAGTCAGGCAGGCCCTATCTCTTCCCAACAGTTCTTCTTCCTGGAACAGCATCTCATGGTGGAGGAAGCCGAAGCCCTCCTCCTGACACTATCAGCACAGCCATGCATTCATCTCCAGGAGGTGGATGTCCCTGCCTGGGCCCTTATCCTCAATGGGAGAATAGATGAGAGGACAATTTACATAAGAACGGCCATACTGGGTCAGACCAAAGGTCCATCAAGCCCAGTGTCCTGTCCTCCGACAGTGGCCAATGGCAGGTGCTCCAAAGGGAATGAACAGACAAGTTATCATCAAGTGATCCATGCCCTGTCACCCAATCCCAGCTTCTGGCAAACAGAGGCTAGGGACATCATTCCTGCGCATCCTGGCTAATAGCCATTGATGGACCTATCTTCCAAGAATCTATCTAGCTCCGTTTTGAACCCTGTTGTAGTATTGGCCTTCACAACACCCTCTGGCAAGGAGTTCCAGAGGTTGACAGCGCACTGCGTGAAAAAATACTTTCTTGTGTTTGTTTTAAACCTGCTACCTATTAATTTCATTTGGGGGCCCCTTGTTCTT
Organism: Chelonia mydas; assembly: GCF_015237465.2. NCBI lineage: Eukaryota > Metazoa > Chordata > Testudines > Cheloniidae > Chelonia > Chelonia mydas. Next base: position 44,925,420 of record NC_057852.1, read on the forward strand.
GTATTATGAGAAGGAATAAATAACACTTCCTTATTTACTTTCTCTATTCCACTCATAATTTGTGCCCTTGACGCTTGCTCCCAAACCTTTGTAGTCACTGCTGATTTGCTCAGGGCCATACCTGGCGATATCATTAGTGCCCATGTGGATGAGCATCATGGAATAGTGGTCAGAGGGACAAATGAGCCTCTGCAGACTATCTATAATGTCTTGGCTCCAGGCAGACAGCACACACTGGTCCAACTAATTTGGAAAAGTTGTCTAGTGTGAGGGTTTTTGTTATTTCCAGCTTCTTCCTTTTTAAAAAACAAAAACCTTTTTAGGAGCTGAACTTGTAATTCTAATTTATTTTCCATTTACAGAAAGAATCTTCTGAAAGGAGGATGTGGGGAGAGAGTGAAAAGATGTTGTGGCATATAGACTAAAGGATAAAAAAAAGAGTCTTTACTAGGAACTTGAGGGTATATTTGGCTGTTCCAGGAGTGGGGAGTGGAGTGGGAATAGGCAAGTCACAAGTAGGAAGAAATAAAGCATGTGGTTAGGTAGGAGGAGTTAGTAGATTAACACATGATGGGGAGTGTAGTAAGAAATAAGTGAGGTAGGCAAGACAGCATTACGCAGGGCCTTGAAAAAAAGAATGATGAGTTAAACCTTGAGGTGGAATGAGATTAAAAACAAATGTGGGGACTGAAATGAGGTGGGCATAATATGACTGAAGCAGCAGCAAGAAACATACCTTTAGTTGCAGCATATTGAATAGATTGGAGAGTGGAGAGGCAGCAAACTGGACAGGAGGAGATTGCAGATAATGAGGTGATTGGCTTCAGTTTTGGCAGTAGGTATACAGAAGTGAATTTTGAAGACCTTGTCGAAGCAGCCTCACAATTTGTCAAGAGCCTGGTCTAAGAAGAGGTAGGAGTCCAAGATTCTGAGGTTGCAGGGTTGCATGACTAAGAGGATAGCAGAGAGGAGTAGTGTGCATTTGTTAGTGGAGAGGGAGCTGAAGATGAGCAGAGATGGTTCAGGAAAAAGTTCAGTTTTGGACATGTTTGATTTGAAGAAATTATGGGACATCCATGATGAGACATCAAAAGACATGCAATGATATAAGCCTGGATAAAGAGAAAGAGCTTTGAGTTTGTCTATGAAAAGTGACATCAATATGCAATAGTAAACCCTAGCTTAGTAGTAAAGGCTTAGAGGATCAGGCTATTAATCTTTGGCTTTTCTTAGGCTTGTGTAAATGATGTATTTAAGAGGAGCCTACTTATATTTAAGGAAAATCATCTGAGAGTACTGAATGATATTTTAAATTTGAAGAGAACATACTGTTGAATTTTGTATGGTGTTTGCATACACCCTGTATTTATTTGTTCCTTTTTGTTTTGTTTTTGTTTCCAGGAGATGCCCTTGTTGCTGTAAATGATGTTGATGTGAACACTGAGAATATAGAAAGGGTTTTGTCTTGCATTCCAGGCCCTATGCAGGTATAGTACTTTTGCAAGAAATGTATACTGTGTTTTTGATATATTTACCACTGCCCATCAATATTAATTTTATTCTCCCTGCTGATGACAGGGTCTTAACTCATCATTGGAACACATTAACTTTTAACCATTAATATCACAGCAATAAATATTACCTGTATGCAAAGAAGCAAGTTATAGTTGCTGTGAAAATTGCAACTCTGAACTCTATGATCTGTGTAAATAGAGGATAATATATGAAATGTTGTGGTGTCTTGATCATACTGGTTAGTTGAGATGGGGAAGATTGAGTGTCTGGTCTATAGATGTTAGGTATGAGGCAAAATATCACTGTCTTGCTAATGATAATGGACAAGTAAACTATTGATCAGAAGTGGTGGATGAATAATGGGGAGTTTGTTTGTTTGTAATCCACGGATTTTTTAATTATAGGCTGTTTTGGCAAGATGCTCTTTATTGTGGTAATGGGAATCAAGTAAGTATCTAGATAGATAACTTAAAATAATTTTTGTCAATCTAAATGATGGCCACAAAGTTACATCTGGGGAAAAACAACTTGCCTGTTAACCATAAGAGCATTTAGATGGAATGCTGTTGAGATCTCTGTGAAATCAAATTGAGATCTTGGACTCCCAGAAGGCACAAATGACAAATCCAACAACTTTTTGTTTAAAATATATATTAAAGTTATTGCCCCTGATTAAGATGGAGGATGTCATCCTTTCCCCCCCATACTTGCTCTTCTAGCTGAACAAGGATCCTGGAGTTAAGATAACAAGTTTATAGATTCTGGTACTGGGAAAACAGCAAGTAGACTTTTCGACCTCTGACATACAGCCTCTATGCTGCCTACAACAGAGATCTATAGACATAACAGTTCAATTATATCTATCCCAATCTGGGTCTGTTTTCCTCTGGTAAGCAGAAAAAAGAGTTCATAACTAACAATCTGAAAGCATCTTCCTTTACTCAGTGAAGTTAAGGTTTGAGGAGAATAAAAATTACTGTATCTGTAAATAGTTAGACAAGATTGAGGCAGTGAGAGCTCTGGAAAACCTCTCAGACTTTGCTGATATTCCTTTCCTGTACCAATGTTATTTATTATATATATATCTGTTAAATTTCTGTAGTTTGCTTACATACTATAATGTTACATATGTGGTCTATTATGGTTTATTTCTATTCCCTTATGGCACTCGGTTTTGCTGCTGGAAAATCTCTATACAAACATTTGATTCCATGTGCTCTGTATCTCTATTTTTAAATCAGTGGTTAAGTGAGTGGCTTCATATGGACTTGGGGCCAGTTTCTGGAGCGTGACTGACCAGCACAATCAGGAATGGTAAAAAGGTGGCTTAAAGTTCACATATGCATTTCCATGATCCCAATGCCATCCCCTTTGAACTGAATTAGAGTTTTCCGAGGATTACTTTAATTTATGTTCTCTGCAGATTCCCCCGAAGGGAATGAAATTACAACTAAGGATCAGAATGATTTAGGAGCACCCCAGCCATGACCCTTTCCCCTACTATACCGGCAACAGGGAGAGAAGGTGGCGTAAGAGCCCTTACATCAGCTCTATGTCATCAGGGATTACCTTTGTACTGGGTAATCTTCCTTGGGCTTCTTATGCCAGTTTTAGGCCTGACTGTGTTGGTGGTGTGGTACAGAGCACAGAGAATCTGGCCTTATGTTTGAGGCTAAGGATATGTCTACACTGCAAAACAAACAAACAAAAAAACATGGCAGTGAGTCTCAGAGCCTAGTGCTACAGACTTGGGCTTGTGGGGCTCACACTGCAGCATTAAAAATAGCCGTGTAGATTTCTGGGTCAGGCTGGAGCTCAGGCTCTGAAGCCCACTAGGGTTGCCAGGCGTCCGTTTTTTGACTGGAGCGCCTGGTCGAAATGGGACCCTGACGGCTTCGCTCAGCAGTGCTGACTGAGATAATAAAAGTCTGGTTGGTGGCACAGCAGGGCTAAGGCAGACTCCTTACTTGCCCTGGCTCCACGCAGCTCCCAGAAGCAGCTGGCATATCTGGCTTCTAGACACAGGGGCAGCCACAGGGGCTCTGCACGCCCCCGGCCCAAGCACCAGCTCCGCAGCTCCCATTATTTGGGAACTGCAGCCAATGGGAGCTGTGGGAGTGGCACCTATGGGCGTGGGCAGCATGCAGATCCCCCTGGCCGCCCCTCCACCTGGGAGCCGGACATGGCGGCCGCTTCTGGGAGCCGCCTGAGGTGTAAGCGTCCCCCAAAGCCCACATCCCTCACCCCATCCTACACCCCAACACCCTGCCCCATGTCGGAGCCCTCTCCCGCAAACTAACTCCCTCCCGGAGCCTGCACCTCTTCCACACCCCAAACCCCTCATCCGGCCCCACCTCAGAGCCCACACCGCCAGCCGGAGCCCGCATCCCCTCCCACACCCTAACCCCTGCTGCAGGCTGGAGCCCCCTCCTGCACATCAACCCCCTCATCACCAGCCTCACCCCACAGCCCGCTCCCACAGCCGGAGCCCTCACCCCCTCCAGCACCCCAACCCCCTGCCCCAGCTCAGAGCACCCTCCCGCACCCTGAACCCCTCATTTCTGGCCCACCCAGAGCCCGCACTCCCAGCCAAAGCTATCAGCTCCTCCTGCACCCCAACCCCCTGCCCCATCCTGGCGAAAGTGAGTGAGGGTGGGGGAGAGCGAGTGACAGAGGGAGGGGGGAAGAAGTGCGAGGGTGGTGGGGCCTTGGAGAAGGGGCGGAGTAAGGTGGGGCCTCAGGGAAGGGAAGGGGATGGGGCAAGGGTGTTCAGTTTTGTGCGATTAGAAAGTTGGCCCACCCGCCTCCCTAGGCTTCAGAGCCCGAGCACCAGCCTGAGCTGGAACATCTACATGGCTGTTTTTAACACTGTAGCACAAGCCCAAGTCTGTAGACCCAGTCTCTGACACTCACGGCTGTGGGGTTTTTGTTTGTTTGTTTTTTGCAAGGTAGACATACCTTCAGAGGCTTTTATCCACAGCTAACAAAATTTTGCTGTGGTCTCGCAGTGGTGAAGTGCTGTTGTCACAGTGCAGTTTGCATTTCCCTTTTAATGTTGTGCACTGGATGCATTGATCTGTATTTATTTGTTTTTGTAAATCTTTCTAACAACAATATTGCAAGCCTTATTTTTTTCATTTTAAGGTTAATTTTTTAACATTAACATTAGTGTTTATGTTCAAATTGTAAACTATAACTCTTGTCTGACACACTATAGTTAGTTAGGGTTTACAGCAGTGAATAGCACCCCATTACATGTGCACACCGTAATTCTCTAATGTGTGATGAACCCTTGCATGCTGGTTTGACAAAGATAGCTTTCCCCAAAACAACAAGCAGTATGCATTACTTCTGAGACTGTTGAAATTGACCATGTTTCTAGGAGCCACTGAGCCAATACAAATGTATATACTATTAAAACAATTATTTTATCTTAGAAATTGTTAATTTTCATGCTACCATGTTCCAGATAATTAAATATTTCAAGTTACTTTGTTAAACCTACCTCAAAAGGGACATTGTACATATTTATAATGTGAGATGAGAAATGGAAATTAAAAGCTAAACTTTTTTCTCATCACAGAATATGTCCCAGTGTGTGTACACTATTCTTAATGCTGATCAAATAGTTCAAGATTTAATCCAACTCCTACAGATAAACATTTCCTATCAAATAAACTTTTCTAGTGTATTGGGAACCTGGCTGTTTTCTTCTAATGCTATACAAAAATAAGTAATAATAGTGAAGATATGTTTACCATTCAGAAGGTGAACAGCAACTAGAATTTTTGATTTCTAGGTCATTACACTCAGATGAACACACTGCCATTTACGGCAAAGTTGGTGCTAGTGTTTGTGGGTTGTATATCTGCAGTTGCAGTAAGTCTAAGTGCTAGTGTGTCAGTTTAGGAAGGTTTCCAAGATATCTGACACCATGGAGCTTGACTAAACTAGTGAAGTTGTGGTCAAGTATTGGCAGAACTCCACTGTAGAAGAATCCTGTTGCATTCTGCCTTTGACCAAATAGGTAGTTGCTGTAGCTACTATTGTTTACTGAATGTGAAAAGCAGAAAATGTTGCTTAATTAACTGTATCCTTGTTCAATTAGAGCATATATATTGTTGCTCAAACATCCCATATATACTTTTTTATAGTAGTTAATGTTAATGCAGCCTTAACATTCCCATTTGTCGGTTAATCTGTCAAGCAGACAGTGATTGCTTGAAATGTATAACTGTTTCTCATGTTGGCTTTCCAAAACCTTTTATTAAAGTGCAATTATTCCCTAGTAACCGAACCAGCTTAAATCAAGCCAGAAGAGTGATTACCTAAATAGACCGTTGGAGAATTTTAATATATAGTTCTGGTTTTTTGCAATTGAAAACATTCTGTTCATGCCGCAGCAGAAACAGAAGTTTCGTTGCTTGCAAGCTTTAGTAAGAAAGATTGCTTGTTCCCAAACTGAGTAGTTAGAGTATTATCATTCACTAAGCATTGCAAAAGACATTGGATATAAGAAGTTTGCAGCTGCATAAGACAAACTGTAATGTTCTAAGTCAGTTATTTCCATAATAAGTTGCCACTGCTCTTTTGTGAGTATACATAACTTAGCAAAAAGTTATGTATATTTTTTATATGTATATCTGCCTTTTCAGAAAAAAATTCTATAACTTCTCTTAGCCCCAGTGAATGTGAATATAGTTTATCTTGCCCGCAAGCAATACTTCTAGGATTGTGCTTATCTTACACAAATATCAATTTTTGGATAGATAACGCCCAGTTTAGCATATTTGTAAAATATGCCCACCCAGCACCACAAACAGTTGCTACATCAGACTGTATTTTTTCAAGGCAAGAACCACATCTACCTGTCTGCTTCCACAGCACCTAGCACAATCATGCCCTGATTCTTAAGCATTTGGGTACTACCACAATGCAAATAATAAAATAGGTAGAGAGATGCAGAAGTAAATAAAAAACTAAACAAAAATATCCTCATTTTAACAAACCAGATTATCATTGAATATCTGAAGGTTTTATAGCAGTCTTTGAACATGATCTAGAGACTACAGAGTACCCCAGCCTCAGAAGGATTTGAGAGAATCCTGAATATTTACATTGTTAGTTCCATACAGGACCTACATTTTAACTTGCTGTAACCAAATCAACTGCTACTTAATTTGGCACAGATCACTGCTAGTGTTGACCCACTTCTGCTTAGCTTTGCTCATAAGAATATTGATGAGTCTGGACCCAAGGTTTCTTTTCTTTTACCACTGTTTAGAAAAGAAAACCAGACCCTATATTAGAACAGGCTTAAGTAAATACAGTGATTTACTTAATTGAGTTCAGCTTGGCTGACTATGTTTCTTCATGCCCCATGAAATTATTGCAAGACACACAGGCTCTACCATACCCTAGTCATAAGGGTAACAATAAGAAAAAAATCTCTTACTTTCTCCAGGATCTATTTTAACCAAATACTTTGAAAACATTCAGTTAAGTGAATGTAACTGACATTTCTGGAGTGTCTTTCAGCCAAAGATCCCAAAGCACTTGGCAAACTTTACAGAATATATATACAGACTTTGGGCTTCCTTCACCCTGATTTAAGTGGCAGAAGTAAGAAAAAGTATTGTTGTTTTTTAAATGGGTGACCATTAAAATGACCTTTTTTTAAATGGATGATTCCCTGAGCTGCCTGTAACCCACAGCACTGATGTTGTAGTCCCACATGTTCCAGCCCTGCTTTTGGACTACCTATATCTTTACAACCCAGAGTTAGGAGCAGCTAAACTTCTAGTCTGCTCCCCATTCCCAGATGACAGGATGATAGGAAAGCTAATGATTGAAGGTAAAGGGGCAATTGTGGATGACAAAAGGTGGTTCAAGACATGGGAAGAAGGCCACTTCCAGCTTGTGTAGTGGAGGGCCAGTTTGAAGTTGTGCTTGTGGAGGTAGGGGTCCACCAGTCATTTCACCACTGCTGGAGATTATGTCATGTATCACTGAAAGGTCACCACTTCTAAGGTAAAGGCAGCTTTCTTCCACTCAGGAGAGAGTGAAGAATATTTGAAATGACAGAGAAATCTTAAGTAGACAGAATGTCAGAATTTAGCCATGACCTGAGGCTTACAGCCATGTTCTCACAAAAGAATACAACACACCTGTTGTACACGAGCAGTGAATTTGTCCCTATAACTGGTATATAGAATTGATGATGTAGAATTTTGGATGCATGGTACTACCAGCTGCTTAGAGTACTGTATATATGAATGATTTCAAAGTAAGTGATTATCACCATATGTAGATATTATATACAAATAAACTATGTGAAAAAAATATTATTTAGGTTGCAAAGTCAAGCGCTCAAAAGTTAGGAAAGGCCATAATGGAGGTTGCCTGTGCAACTTCAATGTGGTCCCCTTGTGCATTTTGATACAGGCTGTAATTGATCACATACCATTTTTCCACAGGACTCTTGCCTCATTCAGTGCACAGGATGAATGGTGCTCACTGAATGAGCTGGATGAATTCATATTTCTTAAGTCTTAGGAATCGTGAGTTCAGTGCTGGAGTGGAGTAGTGCTGGAGCGATTATGAATCCTCCTCTCCCTGCCCCCTTTGCTCCCATTAACCTGCTGTGTCTGGCTTGTGCTCCTATCCCCATTTCTGCATCTCACCCCTCTGCATTTGAGTTAGAGGTCTTCATCCTCCTCCTGCATGCTGCCTGGACACCAGCAGCAGGAGCATTGAGAGCACAAAAAAGATTTCAGAGTAGCAGCCATGTTAGCCTGTATCTGCAAAAAGAAAAGGAGTACTTGTGGCCCCTTAGAGACAAATAAATTTGTTAGTCTCTAAGGTGCCACAAGTACTCCTTTTCTTTTTTTCCAAAAAAGATTGTCTCCCTCAGTTCCGCTGCCCAGCACACAGCGGCCCCTGGCAGCTGGGTGGAGCAATTATAGGGAAAGTTCTACTCAATGCCTGCATCCTTGGGGTGGTGCATGCTCAGTACAGATGGACTCTTTGGAGAATGTTGCCAGCGTCTAATAAACTTCTACTTCGTTCAAACTGTGATTTTCAGAGTCTTATAACTTGGCCAAATTTGGATGGCTTTTCATGAGAAAAGCAAAAGGCATAGTCCCTGCTCCAACAGCACAGAAATTCTAGAGTTTCTCAATGAAATAGTTGTAAGAATTTTTAAAGTGGGCAAAACAACATATTTTTCCTTAACTGCATTCTTGGAAATCACTGAACCATTTTAGTTGAAACTTTCCAAAAATATTCAGTCAGAGGCAGACACCTGGCATGGAAAATTTCAGCCTGAACAGTTAAAGTTTGGCAAGTTATAAGCTACTGAAAACAGGGTTTTATAACAGGGAGGTGTCAGGCAACTTTAACTAGGTGACACTGCCATCTCTGCCCATAATAAAAGCCATCTTTTCGGATATTTGGCATTCTTGGTATTCAGCTTATCCTTTTCTTAATATGATTTTTTCATGACAGCTGTGTCTTCTTTAACCAGAAACTCTACTGGAGCTGGAAAAGGGAATGGCCAAGAGTGTCTTATAGGATTTTCCCCTTTCCCATATGGAAGGATGGGAAGATCATGCACAACCACCAACTTTGTGGCATCATTTTGTCCTGTCCCCAGACTCCATGTTGTTTTTGTATTACTTGTAGCATCCAGGAGCCCCAGTCATGAATGAGGGCCCCATTGTTCTAGATGCTGAACAAAAAAATTGTCCATGTCCCAAAGAATGTACATTCTATGTATGATAAGAGATGAGAGGTAGACACAGACAAATGGGGCAGTCCAGAGAAACAATGAGAGCATGATAAACAGTGGTCACAGCACATCAGCTGCATCTCTGTTATCAAGATTTTTGTAGACCTCACAGCAAAGGGGAGTTTTAAATGGGAGATTTGAAGGAAGACAATGAGGTGGTTTTGTGGATGTTTATGCGGAGCTCACATGTATGAGGGGCAGCACTGGAGAAATCGCAGTGTTATTTAAAAATATAACAAATGGTTGCTGGAGGGTGGCATCGCTGGCAGAGTGGAGGCGAGAGTCAACATCTCAGTGTTTGAGAGAGGATAGGTAGGGTGGGAGTATCCGTTGGCTAGGAAAATGGCAGAACTGAAAGAGGAGAGAACATATATGTAGTGAAGGTTGTTAGCATGGGCACAGGTTTTCCACAAGACACACTTAGCAGGAGTGAAGGAAGCAGGTGTTAGGGGTGAGCCAGAGCTGTGGGTGGCAGTGACAGAACAGAGGGCAAAAGAGACAAAGGTGAAGGATAGTTAAGTGTGGAGAGAATCAACAACCATATCAATGGGAGAAAGGGAAGAGACATAGAGAGCAGAAGAGAAGTCATCACCATTCCTGTACTAGAAGTAACTGAAGTAACTGAAGGGTCTGTGAGAGGGAGGGGGCAGATGGGTGATGGTCAGATGGTCAGAGAGGGGGAACTCAGTGATGGATCAGAGATGAAAGTAGTGCTTGATGAAGATTATTCAAGTGAATGTTCATTTGGTGAGTGGGTGAGCTGAACCAAGGCTGAAGGTCAAATGAGGAAGTCAGGGTGAGAAGATGGGTCAGTAAAGGGTGGGTGGGTCATCAAAATGGAACTTTGAAGCCACTGAAGATATTAGTGGGATATTGAGAGGAAGAGGGAGAGCCACGAGTTGAAATCAGAGAGAAAGGAAGAGTGATGGGGAGGAGCTGGATGGGTAGGAATTGACAGCAGCATGGAGAGGGAGAAGGAAGAAGAGTTGGATGCAGTGCTGCTCAAAAGAGGAGAAAGGGGCAAGGGGAAAGAGGAAGAGGTTGGAAGTGGCAGGAATGGGAGAAGAGAAGCTCATCAGGTGGGAAGGGAGTAAGCTGGGATGGGGAGGTGGAAGGTCAGATGTAGAAATGGTTGCAGTACCTGATAGTCTTCTTTTCTGCTCTTTGTTGACAAGCATGAATATTGTATACTGTCCATATCGCTTGCTAAATTTTCTTTTGAATTTTTTTTTTCACACACACTACTTGCTTTTGTTCAGGCTTCTTAAGCTTAATTGCTATTGGGGAAGCATAAGCGTTTTTTCTCACATCAGTTACTCTAGTTCACTGGACAGAATCAAGGTTCCAGTAAAGTCAATGACAAAGCTCCCATTGGCTTTAAATGGAGACAGCATTTTAGCATGTAGTATACGGCCTTTGGAACATTTGTCTGATCAGATATTTTGAAGTTAATTTCCAAATGGGCAAACAAGTCTTCATCCAAGAAGGTAAAACATTTTATTTCCCCTTTCTGAAAGGTACAATTTTAGGCTCAGACAGGAAATAAAAATTCCTTTGTTTTCCCTCTCCCATACTTAATGTGCAGTTGTCATTAAAAGTAAGAATTTTATTCATTAATTTCATCATTTTTAAAATAATTAAAATTACTTTCAGAAGCCTACTGTACATAAAGATGCAGATTTAAAAATAAATTTTGAAAAATGAAGAATCCAGTTCCAAACCAAACTTATGCTTGGATTTTATGTTGTTTAAAATTCCAATGTATATACCCAAAGCTAAAAATTATACTTATTTTTAAAGAAAGTAGTCTAAAATAGTTGTCAACTGTACAATTTTTTGTAAAATGAATTTAATCATTTTGTCTTTTTATAAATGAGTGTCACATGCTCTCGAGAGCAAGTTTGGTAGTGCTTTGATTGTTGGAAGAATTGGAACAGCAGGTAACACAACATATGTTTGCGCTTTCTACTGATGGTATATAAAAGACAGTTGTTAACGTCCAATCATAAATCAGCACAGCACTTCTTTTCCTGGGTAATTTTTTTTAAAAGTTGATATGGCAAGGAGCAATGACAATGTACTGGCAAGTTAGTTTGTGGTGAAGAATTCAGTGGCCACTGAGTTCTAAAAATTTACTAAAAGGTTGTTGGTGGTTTATGGTTCAACCAAGGTAGGTTACATTGTACTAATGTACCTTTCTAAACTGCTGAGTTTAAAATGTTAAGGAAATACTTTCGAAAAAGAACCTTAAGAACATGTAAATGTGTAAATGATGCCATTTTGAAACAAGTTATGTAATAATGTTTCAAAATGGTGGTGCTAGATTGGGTGCTCAAATAAATCCAGAGCAGGAACTATATTTTTCTGTTTTTAAAACCATAAAAATCAAGTATGAAAACATATCAGGCCACATGCCTAGTTCACACGTTTGATAAAGCATTTAATAGCTGGCTTTGTCATTGGTAATACATGGTTTTATAATGTTGAATGTATAAGTGGCTTTCTTCAAACCACAGGGGTTTTTCAATGCTTATGTCTTTTATATGTGTTTAAAAATTTCTTTTTAGAGAACTCTCTCAACCATAAAAAAGGATAGAGGAGATTACAGCTCTTCTTAAAGCCAAAATATATTTTTATTTATTTGACATTAAACATGACTTTAAGAACAGCACCATTTTTATAATATATTTAATTATTTTAATAGGTGAAACTTACATTTGAAACTTCAGTCTTTGAGAATGAAGGAACATCTCAACAAAGGTATAAACAGGCACAGTCAGCTATGAACAATCTCGTCAAGCTTCTATGGGGAGAAGATAATATGGACCTTCAGCTGGCTATCCAAGGCATGCCTCATATTGTTCTGTACCTCACACTAAAATTGGACTCTGAAACATCTAAGGATGAGGTATGTGGTCAACCAAATGAAGCAAAAGACAGGCAGGATTCAATTTAAATCAATAGATGTCAGTAAATGTTGATTTCAGATAACACACTGAAATCGATTAAAAAAACCCATCGATAACAGTCAGTGCAGCACCTGCAGGGATGTGGTGTCACCAGCCCGGTAGCAGTGCAGAACGCCCTCTGCAGCTCTGCTGTCATGGGATTGAGTGAGCTGAGCCGTGACAGTGGAGCCACAGAGGGTGCAGCCATAGAGCCAAAGATGCTGGATCCATGTGGGTGCAAGGTGCTGGGAAGGCTGCAGTTCTGGTGTGGCAGAGCAGAAGACCCCTGGCCAGGGCTGCGAGGAGGAGGAGGAGAAGGAGGACAAGCTCTCAGTTGCAGGGGAGGCCACTCCACTTCTGAAAAGGTCTGTCCTGTGTAGGAAATGTACAGTAACAAGGTGGCCTCCCCAGGTGGGGGCTCTTCCTCCTCCTTGTAGACCTGGGTAGGGGTCTCTGCTTTGCTGAGAGAGCCCCTTGCACAGCCGCTGCATACCCACTGTCAGCGCTGCCCTAGCCCCTACCCTACCTCATCTTAATTTCCTGCAACTAAAAATTAAAATACTTAAAAAATAAAAAGTTGGTATTAGTCTAAATTGCAAAAAGTTAAAAATTAGATTCTGCTGAGTCTAATTATAATGATGTCAACTGCTGTGACTTTAAATAAAGGTACCTCATGTTTACTAATACTTTTGTAAGTGATTCCCTCTTATGGTCAAAGTGTCTGCACAATTATTATGTCTATTATAGAAATCAGGCCTGAAATTCCAGGAAAAAGTTAGGAGTCCATCTTACAATCTTTAATTGCATTTTGAAGCACTGCTGACGGTCCCTCGATAAAGAACATTACCATAGGCCCATAGAAATAAAGTGAGAAGGATTATCTTCAGGTTTTAACAGTTACCTGCCATATTCTTATCATGCTGCTTTGAACATCACTTTATAAATGTAAAGCACTATACAAAGCATCCCAACTCATCAGAATTTTTTTTATGGGAGAAGCTGGTAGCAAACCCTATATTTAAGTTGCCTAGCACTTTCCACTATAAAGGATTAATGGGACCTTTTCTTTGAGAAACATTAACATTTCCATTGTTTGTAGCAGGCCATTGATATTAGGCACAGACAACACCCTCATGCTCCAGAAATGCCCTTTCTTTGTCCTATGAAATTCCATTCAGTTTTTGCTGAAATATTAACTGTTGAGAATTGCTATTTCCTTTCTCTCACTTACGTTTGTCAGGAACATGTTTTCAGAGTGCAAGTATAACTGAAGACACGAACATTCTAAGGTTGGGTTCATTCTGTAGACAAAGCAGCCGCAGCACACACTGTCTGAGGAATGACTGGGAATTATCAGAACAGCTGTAGCAGGAAGGGAGAGATAGTTGAGCTGGGCTGGGCTTCTATCCCTGCCCTGGACCCAACATGACTTCAGGGCTGCTTTAGGAGCATCACATGGGGCAGCAACCAGGCTCCCTACCCTAAATTGCCCCTGGACTCAACACTTGATCCAAGGAGCCTATTTTCCCTCACTCGCTCTGGGGCACTATATAGAGCAGGAGCTTTCCAAACTCCCAGGGTAGCAGGTGAGAGAAAGATCTGGGACGGGCTATGTTCCTTTCCTCTCCTGCTGCTGACTAATCTCTAGTGGTCCATCCCTCTGCTGGGATAACAACTTTCTCCAGTTGCCAACTAATGCAATTTGTCCTGTAGTTTAAGTGGCAGATGTCTTCACTGCAATGATGACGGTTAGGGTTCAAACTCTTCTGATATTGCATTATGGAGTGGAGAGTGTTACAGGTGCACATAAAGGAATTTGTTTTTACCGTTTTTCTTTGTGAGGGAGAGGAAGGTAACTTAAGAAATTACTTTAACCGCTGTTCCTTCCTCCTACATTAAAGAATATTGTTTAGTTTGCAAAATCAAACTCTTGAAAGTTAGGATATGTCAGATTTACAACTACTTAATTCAGCCCCTTGTGTGTATGCCTTATGATACTGTCTCATATTATTTTTTTCTGCAGGACTCCTGCTTCAGTCAGTGTTCAGGATGGACAGACAGGGGGCAGAATTAACGCTACACAGGCAACTATAAATCTGGCATTTCTTAACTTTTCAACCCTAGTAATGTTCTTTGAAAACACACACACTCTTACCCTCCCACCCCGCACTGGGATAAAGGCTACATTATAATACTGTAAGCCAGCAGTTCTCAAACTGTGGATCAGGATTTTAATGGGGTCGCCAGGGCCAGCATTAGACTTGTTGGGACCCAGGGCTGGAGCTGAAGCCTGAGCTCCATCCCTACCTGGGGCAATGGGTCTCAGGCTACAGCCCCCTCTCCTCCCACTAGGGGCAGCAGGGCTTGGCTTGTGGCCTCCTTTCTCCCCACCCGGAGCGGCACAGCTCAAGCTCCGATGCACTCTCCCCTCACTCCCCCGCCCCAAGGTCATGTCGTAACTTTATTGTCAGAAGGGGGGTCGTGGTGCAATGAAGAGAAGAGAAGGAGAAGGTCCAAGAGAAGGAGGCGGGTGGTGGTGGTCGGGGACTCTCTCCTCCGGGGGACTGAGTCATCTATCTGCCGCCCTGACCGGGAAAACCGAGAAGTCTGCTGCTTGCCATGGGCTAAGATTCGCGATGTGACGGAGAGACTGCCGAGACTCATCAAGCCCTTGGATCGCTACCCCTTCCTGCTTGTCCACGTGGGCACCAATGATACTGCCAAGAATGACCTTGAGTGGATCACTGCAGACTACGTGGCTCTGGGAAGAAGGATAAAGGAGTTTGAGGCGCAAGTGGTGTTCTCGTCCATCCTCCCCGTGGAAGGAAAAGGCCTGGGTAGGGACCGTCGAATCATGGAAGCCAATGAATGGCTACGCAGGTGGTGTCGGAGAGAAGGCTTTGGATTCTTTGACCATGGGATGGTGTTCCATGAAGGAGGAGTGCTGGGCAGAGACGGGCTCCACCTTACGAAGAGAGGGAAGAGCATCTTTGCGAGCAGGCTGGCTAATCTAGTGAGGAGGGCTTTAAACTAGGTTCACCGGGGGAAGGAGACCAAAGCCCTGAGGTAAGTGGGAAAGCGGGATACCGGGAGGAAACACAGGCAGGAACGTCTGTGAGGGGAGGGCTCCTGCCTCATACTGAGAATGAGGGGTGATCAGCAGATTATCTCAAGTGGTTATATACGAATGCACAAAGCCTTGGAAACAAGCAGGGAGAACTGGAGGTCCTGGTGATGTCAAGGAATTATGACGTGATTGGAATAACAGAGACTTGGTGGGATAACTCACATGACTGGAGTACTGTCATGGATGGTTATAAACTGTTCAGGAAGGACAGGCAGGGCAGAAAAGGTGGGGGAGTAGCACTGTATGTAAGGGAGCAGTATGAATGCTCAGAGCTCCGGTACGAAACTGCAGAAAAACCTGAGTGTCTATGGATTAAGTTTAGAAGTGTGAGCAACAAGAGTGATGTAGTGGTGGGAGTCTGATACAGACCACCGGACCAGGGGGATGAGGTGGATGAGGTTTTCTTCCAGCAACTCGCAGGAGCTACTAGCTCGCACGCCCTGGTTCTCATGGGTGACTTTAATTTTCCTGGTATCTGCTGGGAGAGCAATACAGCGGTGCATAGACAATCCAGGAAGTTTTTGGAAAGCGTAGGGGACAATTTCCTGGTGCAAGTGCTAGAGGAGCCAACTAGGGGGGGAGCTTTTCTTGACCTGCTGCTCACAAACCGGGAAGAATTAGTGGGGGAAGCAAAAGTGGATGGGAATCTGGGGGCCAGTGACCATGAGTTGGTTGAGTTTAGGATCCTGACGCAGGGAAGAAAGGTAAGCAGCAGGATACGGACCCTGGACTTCAGGAAAGCAGACTTCGACTCCCTCAGGTAAAGGATGGGTAGGATCCCCTGGGGGACTAACATGAAGGGGAAAGGAGTCTAGGAGAGCTGGCTGTATTTCAAGGAATCCCTGTTGAGTTTACAGGGACAAACCATCCCGATGAGTCGAAAGAATAGTAAATATGGCAGGCGACCAGCTTGGCTTAACGGTGAAATCCTAGCGGATCTTAAACATAAAAAAGAAGCTTACAAGAAGTGGAAGGTTGGACATATGACCAGGGATGAGTATAAAAATATTGCTCGGGCATGTAGGAATGAAATCAGGAGGGCCAAATCGCACCTGGAGCTGCAGCTAGCAAGAGATGTCAAGAGTAACAAGAAGGGTTTCTTCAGGTATGTTGGCAACAAGAAGAAAGCCAAGGAAAGTGTGGGCCCCTTACTGAATGAGGGAGGCAACCTAGTGACAGAGGATGTGGAAAAAGCTAATGTACTCAATGCTTTTTTTGCCTCTGTCTTCACGAACAAGGTCAGCTCCCAGACTGCTGCGCTGGGCGTCACAGCATGGGGAGTAGATGGCCAGCCCTCAGTGGAGAAAGAGGTGGATTAGGGACTATTTAGAAAAGCTGGACATGCACAAGTCCATGGGGCCGGACAAGTTGCATCCGAGAGTGCTAAAGGAATTGGCGGCTGTGATTGCAGAGCCATTGGCCATTATCTTTGAAAACTCGTGGCGAACGGGGGAAGTCCCGGATGACTGGAAAAAGGCTAATGTAGTGCCAATCTTTAAAAAAGGGAAGAAGGAGGATCCTGGGAACTACAGGCCAGTCAGCCTCACCTCAGTCCCCGGAAAAATCATGGAGCAGGTCCTCAAAGAATCAATCCTGAAGCACTTACATGAGAGGAAAGTGATCAGGAACAGTCAGCATGGATTCACCAAGGGAAGGTCATGCCTGACTAATCTAATCGCCTTCTATGATGAGATTACTGGTTCTGTGGATGAAGGGAAAGCAGTGGATGTATTGTTTCTTGACTTTAGCAAAGCTTTTGACACGGTCTCCCACAGTATTCTTGTCAGTAAGTTAAAGAAGTATGGGCTGGATGAATGCACTATAAGGTGGGTAGAAAGTTGGCTAGATTGTCGGGCTCAACGGGTAGTGATCAATGGCTCCATGTCTAGTTGGCAGCCGGTGTCAAGTGGAGTGCACCAGGGGTCGGTCCTGGGGCCGGTTTTGTTCAATATCTTCATAAATAATCTGGAGGATGGTGTGGATTGCACTCTCAGCAAATTTGCGGATGATACTAAACTAGGAGGAGTGGTAGATACGCTGGAGGGCAGGGATAGGATACAGAGGGACCTAGACAAATTGGAGGATTGGGCCAAAAGAAATCTGATGAGGTTCAGTAAGGATAAGTGCAGGGTCCTGCACTTAGGACGGAAAAACCCAATGCACCACTACAGACTAGGGACCGAATGGCTAGGCAGTAGTTCTGCGGAAAAGGACCTAGGGGTGACACTGGATGAGAAGCTGGATATGAGTCAGCAGTGTGCCCTTGTTGCCAAGAAGGCCAGTGGCATTTTGGGATGTATAAGTAGGGGCATAGCCAGCAGATCGAGGGACGTGATCGTTCCCCTCTATTCGACATTGGTGAGGCCTCATCTGGAGTACTGTGTCCAGTTTTGGGACCCACACTACAAGAAGGATGTGGATAAATTGGAGAGAGTCCAGCGAAGGGCAACAAAGATGATTAGGGGTCTGGAACACATGACTTATGAGGAGAGGCTGAGGGAACTGGGATTGTTTAGTCTGCAGAAGAGAAGAATGAGGGGGGATTTGATAGCTACTTTCAACTACCTGAGAGGTGGTTCTAGAGAGGATGGTTCTAGACTATTCTTAGTGGTAGAAGAGGACAGGACAAGGAGTAATGGTCTCAAGTTGCAGTGGGGGAGGTTTAGGTTGGATATTAGGAAAAACTTTTTCACCAAGAGGGTGGTGAAACACTGGAATGTGTTACCTAGGGAGGTGGTAGAATCTCCTTCCTTAGAAGTTTTTAAGGTCAGGCTTGACAAAGCCCTGGCTGGGATGATTTAATTGGGGATTGTCCTGCTTTGAGCAGGGGGTTGGACTAGATGTCCTCCTGAGGTCCCTTCCAACCCTGATATTCTATGATTCTATGATTCTATAAGTTTGAGAGCCCCTGCTGTAAGCTTTGCTTTTCAAGCCTCTATCATATCATTTAGGGGACTACACTTTCACTATCAGAGGTGGCTATGGTACAAAGTAGTTTATACAAATGTCTTTTATAAATCCTCAGGACCACTCTATTTCACTTTCTTCTGTTTTTTGCAACCTAAGACTTCTCCCATTAATGTACAGAAAATTTCAGAACATTTCTCACTTTGGTATTTTCCCACAATAAGAATGTATAAGGTACTCTCAACTGGCAATGAAATAAAAATAAGAAGCTTAATCAAAGTTCACTTATAACATGTTGCAAATGGTTAATTTTTCTTTTCAAAATCTTATGCTGCAGCTCCTTGTCCCCGTTCATGCAATATGATAAGGCTAGAGATGGTTGTCTTATAAAGAAAAAGGCAGCATTGTCTAGGTGAAAAACATAAACTTAATATTACTAAAATAGTGAAAAATACAAGGATAACCAAGGCTTATCTGGTTTCAGAGCTACTAGTTTCCTCATTAGGAGGTTGTTAGATGTGGCACAGTTACAGTCCCTGCACTTGGGTATGTGAGGGCCACTCCCTCGCTACCCCACATGGCACCATTGTCCTATCCCTTCTCCACACTTTTCTGTGATGCAGGACTGGCACAGCGTAAGGAGTAGTACACTACACCTTTGAAAAAGAGGTTGCAGCTGTCCTGCTCCCCCTACATTCCAGGGATAAATTCTTCTCTGAGCAACCCCAGAGGCAGTGCAATCTTAAACAGCCACTAATGCCGTCCTGTGCTTAAATGGCACAATTGAGCTCGTAAAAACACAAACTTTACCAAAAGAACACCATGCCTTTTGGAGAAAATTGTCCTTAATGTTATCCTTTTAACAATGAATGAATAAGGATATGCTGTTCCAGACTCCAGAGTTTACTTATTACAGTTTGGATTAGAATTGAAGAAACTTGTCTATCTGTCTTCTATAAGTGATCCATTACTGGGCTTTTTATCTCTATCTTGTGGCTGGTTTGGTGTGCAGATCACATCTTAGCCTCATTAGTAAATAATGGCAATTTATACTAGGTTCTCCCAGTTATGAGCCCTGGGCACTCAAAAGCAGAATTAAAGAATCCTAAGCCTCACAGAGCTCTGGCTGTTGTATCATAATGTAAAAGTCATCTCCCTACAAGGAAATTAGTCTTCCATGTAATCACGGATTCAGCTGGCAGGCTGGGTCTCAGTTGGGCTTTTTAGAACAGAGTAAATATTTTATTCCACTGTAACAGATTTCTGTACTTGGACAGTCTTCCAGTGATGTCATGTTTTAAGGGAATAATGTTATTCATGTCTTTTCTAAATGATTGATATCAGTATTGGAAGAATTTGTTTAGTTTCTATGTAAAGCAAGCATTATTGAGCAACTAATGAGACCCTATTGGCCTTTACAAATACTTACCATGTAAATTTGGCAGTAATAGTTCCTTTTTTAATAGGTTTTGAATGAATCTTGCAGGGCTCACAGTCTTCTTGTGTACAGCAAAGCAGAAGACTGTTGTCTCCTTTCACTGCGGTGTAAGGACAACTTAAAACATCCTTTGTCAGTGTCCTGTGTTTGAAGGTTGTGGGAGGTTTTTAGGTGGTCAGCTCTATTTTGACAGGAGTCCTTTCAGCCATCTTTCTTGGTGCCAAGACTGTTCTGATTAAAGTAAACTGTTTCTTTGCAGTTCATTATATGAGAAGTAAGGATACTGGAAATAGAAGAGGTGGGATTTACTGACAAAAAAGTATTTCCATGCAATATTTTAGTGTTCGGTTCACAAAATATTGTATTCTTTTAAGATTAATTACTTTGTAATTTATTAATTCAGTTGTCCTTGGCCTTTGCACCATTTAGACAAAATGACACTTTTCAACTTGCTTGGAAGACAACTGATCTGCTTGTGTGGTGATAGGTACTAAACCTTACTAACTCATTAATATATAGATGGTGCTGCTGGGATCTTTTGTTATGTTTGTCTTTTCTTTCCCTGGGAAAGTGTATAGTTATTTCTCAAATGAACAGTGTAAAGGTCCCTGTTCATTGGGAAAGAAAAGACGTTTTTTTCTAACTCATTGCAATGCTGTAATTCGAAAAGGCTTTTTTTCTTGATGAGAGGTTGATGCAGAAAATCCTTGTTGCAAACAAGTATTTAAAAATAGAGCAAATTAAATTGAATGAGAGTGGCAGAGCTTGCCAGTTCTCTCAACAGTGAGACTTGAAATTCTTTTAGTCTGATTGAAAATAAAATTTCCCAACCAACTTTTGGTGCTGTCTGGATGTGCTTTGTCATATGAAATAAAAAAATTAATGACTTCACTGTTGCTTTTATTTGTTAAGAAAGATAATTTAATATTTAATAGTATCTCCTGGCCTCTCTATCTTGGGTAGACTTGCTATTTCAATTAGATTATTTCCAGGCCATCTAGTAAAGATTGAAAACACTGTATAGATTGCAGTATCTCTATAGGTATCAGTTATTAGCTCTGTACATTTCATGGGTTGACAAACTGCACCAAGTATGTGGACATTATCCTTTATTTAGTTTATTATTCCCACACAAAAGTGCTTTAAGTTAAAGGTTTCTGAAGTAATTAATATAACTGTTATGTAAAATAGGTAACCTACAGGATTTCCCTTAAAGAACCTAGGAATTTAAAAGACTGGAAAGAATCAGGTAAAATAATTTACCTAAAGATTTATTACCCCTACAATTACTGATTCTGCAATTTTTTGCCCTCAGGCAGACTTCTGTTCCTGTGCACCCATGTGTAAACAATTGCATGCTCAACACCATATTTGTTAATGACCTGTGAATTTTTTCAGTATGTACCGACTAATATCCTGGTTTATATGTAAATATATCATCAGTGATGTATGTGTAGAAAGGCTGTGTATTTATGTTGTAGTTTAGGGCCTGATATTTAGAGGGGCTGTGAACCCACAACTCATAACTGAAAAATGAAGAACACCGTGGTTCTATTAGTGTGAGTAAATGCTTGCCATTGTGAGTAAGGGGTTCACAGATTTCCATTTAGGGGACAGATTACATGTTCAGATTGCTGTACAAACACGAACAAATCAGATTCCACGGGACTGTCGTCTTTTAAAATGACAAAAATATTTTTAAGATGTGAAATTCTGCAAAATGTTGTTGTTAATTTTTGAATATATTTTCCCTCATAGTAAAGTTTTACAAAAACCTTTTTTCCAAACATATATATGCACATGCTTAAAAACTTTGCAAGTTTGTAGCAAGGTCTGGAAATGCCCTGACAAACCAGTGCTAGATAATATACTGGGAAGGTATGTGATAAAAGTTTTCAGGTCTAAAATAACTGATGTTGCGGATATACTTTTTCTTTAGCAATCTTTTCCTTTGCTTAACTGACTAATAATTTGGTATCCTGACAGCAAGAAATTCTTTACCAATACCCCATATCAGAAGCATCCCAAAAGCTGAAAAGTGTGAGAGGAATATTTCTCACTCTCTGTGATATGCTGGAAAATGTGACTGGAGCCCACATTATCAGGTAACAGTATTTTCAATTTAATACAAAACCTTTTTATTTATTTTTTAACTTCCCTTTCTTTTTATTTATACTGAAGAAAACATCTGTACATAAGGCTTTGTTATTATGCCTAGTCAAAACAAGAATCAGTAATACCTTTTAATCAGTACTGTTTTATTTGGTATAGCCTGCTTGAAGTTGGTCTGCCTAATGTGGCTGTACTGTGAATGGTAATGTGATACTGGTCTGTTTCTTTGCTTTAGGTCTCGGTGGCTAGAAATTTAGTATAATATGTAACGTATCACAGAATCTGGTCTTATGAACTCCCAGTGAAGCTTGATCTAAATTCTTTAGCAAGATTCCTGGATTCTGTATCATTTTAGTAAGATAGACTGGACATTCTGTAGCAGCTTAATTTAAATTAAAAAACTAAGATTTTAACTCAGTTACATATGAAAATGAGTGATAGTCGGTACATAAACTCCTATTTATTAATTTTGATATTAAATTTATTTTGTTTCCCAAATTTTTGTGTGTTTTTGATTTGTCAAAGATTTTTGTATTCTCAGCACGTAACTACATCATCTTTAGAGGTGCAGCACAGAATCTCACCCATTATTTTAAGTCTGTTTGCAGACTCAAGAAGATGAGATTGCAACAGTTTTAAACTTAGTTCACATTTCAAGTTCAAGATTTTCTTCTCAGCCATAAAATCTGAGGCATAGTAGTTTTAAAAACTGAAAGCTTAAACTGTAGAACACATTTGCTTGGCAAATTCCACAGCCTTAGAATCTGAGAGTATGTCTACACTTGGAACTGGGGGTGTGATTCCTGGCTCACATAGACATACTCACACTAGCTTACATAGCTAAAAATAGTCGTATAGTCATGGTAGCACCGGCCATGGCAAGCAGCAGCATGAGCTAACTACCCTAAGTACAAATCAGCCTGGACCTCTTGGGTACATACTCAGGGTGGTTGGCCCATGCCACTGCTGCCAATGCTACCATGACTGCACTATTACTGTTATCCCGCTAGTTCAATGCGAGCTACTGAAAGTATGTCTACATGAGCTGGGAATCACACCCCTACCTCCAAATGTAGATGTGGCCAGAGAATACATGGGGCCCTGGTTATATGTAAGCTAGAGAGAAGTTAATGAAGCTGTATAAAAATGGGAAGAAGAAATCTTTGGGAATAGGAAACCAGTGAAGGAAAAGGAGGGATAATGAGGATCAGCCATCTTCACAGACTAGAAGTAGGTTCCATTTTTACTTCATGTTACTCCCTCCTGACCCCTGATTTATATGTTCTGTGCCAGTCACATCAGTCCATAAGTGTCTAAGTATCAAGCCTGTCACAGTGAACTGGTGATAAGTGGTAGTCTTCAGTGACTGATGTTCCTGGTCTATAACATGGATACGTACTGGATGGTACAATATATCCATGTGTGCACAAAAAAAGCATTTAGCACAAGAGCTGCTGTTGTCAGCCATTTTCTAAGGAAGCATTGGAAAGTTTTACCAGCTATACAGGTATATAGTTATACTCATATAATCCCCAGTGTGGACACTCTTATTCTGGTGTGAGTGCCTTTTTCTAGTTCAGGTTAAAACCCTTCCAAAGCAACATAAGCTAAATTGAAAAAAGGCACTGTTGTACCAAAATAAATGTATCTTCTTGGGGTGGGGGATGGTTATGCTAGTGTAACTACATTCATTGAAATTTACACCTGATGTTACACAGAAAAATCTTTCCTATGTAGATAAGACTTAAGTGTGATGGAAAGGCTATGACCTTTTCCAGTTTATGCAACTCATTATTACTTCTTTGAGTGTCCTCTGCATATTCCTACTCCAGGGAAGCACCAGCTGGTACAGTTCAGATGTTGGAACCTTCTCCTAGCAGTGCCCATTAGAGCACTGGTACGTCCCACTTACCTCTTTCCTCAGCATTCCCAAACATTATGAGGGCAACGCTATTAAAGGGGGCATGGGGCCCTCTTCCACCTTAGTTCCTTCCATCTGCTGCAGCCCATGGATGTGAACCTCTCCGGATCCTTCTCTCAAAATAAATATTGAGTGCCTTAGTTTAACAAGTAATATAGTTAGTATAGATAGCATAATTAGAATAAAATAATCTAGTTGTTTAGGATATTGTTTTTATTGTTTGTATGCTTAGCAGTTAAACTCATCTACCAGCTTCATAGGGAATCCAAAGAGAGCCAGGTTTAAGAGGTATGCATCATGTACAGTGGCCTTCCTGACATTGGATGTCCATGTCAGATGCTTGATGTACCTAAGTGAGGGTGTGACAGAGTTGGGGTAGCTTAGGGCTAGCTCATCACTCTTTGCACTTTGTAACAGTCCCCGCATGGGCCAAACTGGGAGATAATTGATTAGGACTGGGTAATTAACCAGTTAACAAAGAGATTCAGCTCGTCAGCTGGGGACTGTTAAATGGAAGATAGGAAGGGAGAAGGGAAGGCTGGAAGGAAAGGCAAAGAAACCTAGGATTTCAGAGAGGTTGAGATCTCTCTCTCCACCCTCTTCCCCTGTGCCTAGAGTTACACTGAAATTTGGGGAAAACCTTATGGTAAATAAAGTACATTGTGGTGAACTTAGGTAAGAGGGTGTGAAGTCTACTTGCAAAGAGAAATCCAGGGTGAGGGAGCATCCTCTGTGACCGCGGTCACTCTGAATTCTGA
This sequence comes from Chelonia mydas, assembly GCF_015237465.2. Taxonomy (NCBI): domain Eukaryota; kingdom Metazoa; phylum Chordata; order Testudines; family Cheloniidae; genus Chelonia; species Chelonia mydas. The sequence continues at coordinate 44,949,935 of NC_057852.1, forward strand.
AAAATTCTCCTTTTGGGTTGAAATGTTCTATGCTTGGTCTAAACTAAAGGGTAATTTTTGTTTTTAAGAAGGTGGAAGTGTCTGAAAATAATTCATTTCTGACTATGCAGTATATATCCCCTTGCCAGTTTGACAGATGCAGACTACAGCTCTCCCAGCACAGAGAGCTGGACACGGATAGTGGGCTGTTAGTCTCAAGTCACTTCTGGAACATCTTCCATGGTGGAGACTGTAAAGGCCTAACTGAAAACCCACAATGGAGTGCTCAAAAATCACAACAACAACACGCCACCTGCCCTTAGCACCAAAAGGAGAAAGTCTTGTTGTTGTTTAAATACAAAACTGGTAGAATTAGTGATTTTATAGGGACTCCAAAGTGTTTACTACATTCTGAAAATTCTAAGATTTCATTTAATAAAAAATGTAGGTTTCTACCTTTTTCAGTAGACTAGGCACAGCTACCTAAAAATAGATATGCTGATACCTTGTTAAGTCTTACAGAAAACTGACTCCTGCCAAAAAAATAGAAATAAAGGTCTGAATTCTGTTTCTTCAATGAGACATGAACTTCAGTACCTAAGTCCTCCTCTTAAAATCTTAATTTACTTAACAGCATTTCTTTAAAGTTAATTTGTTTGGAGCTAAGGGAGGAGGAGAGGAGTTTTTGCTTTTTAAAGCAACATGAAGATTATGTCCTGCAATGTAAGCTCTTTGGGGCAGGAAAGGTCTTTTTGTTCTGTGTTTGTGCAGTGTCTAGCACTAGCACAATACAAGCGATAAATAATAATGAAAACCTCTTTCCTTTTATGAGGCAATCTCAGCACATCTAGGTTAAGTTTTCCTCCTGTCTTATGTTGTTGAAAGTGCTTCTGGCACTTCGTGCTTAAAAAACAGTTAATATTTGCTAGTTTTGATTGATTTAATATTTGTTAGGTTTTTTCAGTTCCGATCTTGCTTCCTTGATGCAACTGGGTGTTCTGCCGTTGAGTTGAGGAATTGCAGCCTCCTGCTCTAACCATGATATAACAGTCTAGCCTATAAAAGTTGTGAAAATGCTTCTCCCTTTACTATAGCTTCTCTTTTCTAGTGTACGCTGCTTTCTTGCTTCATTTATTCACAAACCATTAGCATATACCTAGTCTGCATATTTTAGGCACCAGGCACTTACCACTAATTCTTGCACTTGCACATATGTTCTCCCTTGCATCCTCTTACATTCCATATAGGTATCAGTACTTTGACTCACACTTCATCAGTCATAGCCAGTAATTATGTGATTTTCTTGTAAATCCTTATGGATGCTGAATGGAGATTCTCCCACAGAGGCATTTTCTGACAGCTCCAAACTGTCTAAAAAATATCTTAAAACAAGTCAACCTATTTCCAGATGTCCTACACATTCTCTATTCTTGTACCCTCAAGAAAAGGTTACAAAATCCATGAACACTTAGACTGACTTTTGCTGGTAAAGAACTATATTTCCCAAATTTAGATGAAAAATTAAAGTGTAAAATCATTTCTTATGGCTTCTAGAGGCTGTTACATATTGTTTGAAAAATGTAATAGAAAATACCAGTATTCTGTCCGACATTTCCTCAGTCAGAAAAGTAGCTTTTGATTTTCACCTCTGTACATGTATGAATCGTTGCTGAGTATATAATGAATTGCTGTGTTTTCTATTTTCTATACATATTTACTTCACTGTTAGTGTCTAACTTTTTGTTTGTAAAGAACATTAGAATACCTTAAGTTGGATAAGACTAAGGTGGTCACTCTTGTGCTGGTGAATGGCAAAGATCTTTAATTCTATAATAACTCATTACTGACTATTATACAATATAAATATTGGAACCAAATAGAGTGATTTAATCATAGAAAGAGAGCTTGAAAACTGAAATTATTTGCTTTTTTAAATTTTAAACTAAACTCTTTATAACTTTATTTCACTTTGATACAGTGGTATCTTAAGTTGCTATTTAAAATGTCTAAGGCTGTAATAGGAATGGTGGGGAAAGTAATACTTGGAAACTGTGGTCTGTGAAAATTTCAGTACCATTATGACTGCAGGATGTTACACCCACTAATACTCACTGTTTATGGCTTCATGTCCCCCATTAGGGTAGTATTTCAGCATCTCATAAACGTTAATGAATTAATTGTCACAGCAGTTGCATGATTTAGAAAATATTGTTACTCAAATTTTACAGATCAGGAACTGAGGCAGAGGGAGATTAAATAACTTGCTTAAAGTTGCACAGCAAGTCTGTGGCAGAGCCAGAAATTGAACCCAGACTTCTTGAGTCCCAATACAATAATACTTTAATCACAAAGACCACCTTCCTCAGTCTTTTCGATTTAGGTAGAGAGAGATTTATAGTCTTCTAAAACATCTTGAAGTTTAGCAGCAACCAACAAACTCAATCTGTTGGTTTTATATTTAATCTGAGATAGTCTGGTAGCTAGATTATTGGATTCCAACCCTCTTTTTTTGTCCCACTTCACTCTCCATTTAAAATATGTACATTCTCCATATATTTCTGTGATTAACACACTGAATACTGTAACAATTCAGGCTTACCTTTGTCATTATTTCAGGTAAAAAATTTTGAAAGTGCTGAAGTCCTATTTTCAAAAGAGACTGAGGAGCCAAAGTCACTTGTGGGGTCTCTCATATGAGAATATAACCAAGGGTTTGACCACTGAAAATGTTGCCTAGAGTCTATAGCCGTACCACTTTCTGCTGAAATCCTGTTAATTTTGTAAGCTAAGTGGAAGACCTCTAAAGAACACCTTAATGGCTCAGAAAGAGATGATTGCATTCATCTCTGTGACATAGTACTTGATTCCCACATGGGGCATGGAGTTACTTCAGGAGTCTTTTGGTTGGAACATAAAGCAAGTCCTCTCCTTTGTGGTAGTTTGTCCCAAGGCCCATTTTGTAACAATAGGGGCTTTAACCCTGGTGTCTTGGACATTATACTTGGCCTGGCTAAATTCTCCCTGTAGTTTCCACTGGAAAAAATATTCTGCATTTCTTATCTGACAGTCTTTTACGTACTGTAGTATTGCTTTGTACCATTAAATACAAATGACTGTATTTCAGTGGTTGAAGAACCAATCCTGTACATACAGCTCATACAAAGTTATGGTTTATATGGAAGTTTATAAGATATGTTGGATGTGAAGTGCTGCTGTCTGTAAGCTCATTACTATTAACAGCATGCTCTGCATCTTAGTGTGCAGTGACACATTTTCTTCAGATATTTATACTCTTGGTGCCAGATCCAGTGGTCTATTCCTGGCCCAGTTTGGCAGTGCAAAGCTAGCATCCCTCTTATCAGTAGCCACTCCAAAGAAATCAGGAAAAGGCAATAAAGAGGCAAGGACCGGAGGAAAGCTGTTAAAGGGTGGTTCAGTGGATGCTCTCCTTGTAATTCCAGAATGCATTTTTCTAACCTAAGAAGGGACAGAGCCTTTTGGAGCTCCCACGTGGTAGAGAATTTTCACTGTTTCCAGTGCTCACCGGACTAATCTGGGTGTGTTTTGCAAAAATCATTGGTATAAATACATCTTAATTTAAAACTGGACAATATTTCTAATTTGTTTGCACTCTCCAGAAATTTTTTTCGCTGCCTTTTCTTTAGTGTGTTCCAGTATTCTGCTGTATTTAGAAAAAAAGGAAAGATATCTAGCAGTTTTTTCGGTAACCGTTTGTGGAAATGTTAAGAAATAGATCTTATTGTTATGTTTTCCCATTATCCCTATCAATTTGTTTAAAAAATCTATTGTACAGTAGATGATTACCTTACAAATAACTTGTAGAGTGTGCACTTCAAATTCCATAATTATAAATGCAATTGTGTGACCCAGCTGAATACTCAGTATTTAAGTGAGCATAAAGCTTCATATATTAACATTCAGAATAAATGATGACCCTTCATAAAGCCTAAGTAAACATTTTTTCTGGCTTTATTTTTCTAGCTCATCCCTTTTTTTGTGTGGGAAACTGGTTCAGGTGGTTTACTGGAAAGAATCTGACAAGTTGCTTGTAATTGGCCTTCCTGCAGAAAGGTGAGTTTTAAACACAGCATGTTTATTTTTTAGAAGATTATTGAAATGTGCAAAGACCTGGGAATAGTAACTTTCTTATATCACTTTAATATATGTATAGAGCTATGTTTTCAGTTGTATGGCTGGTAACTCTGCACCTATGTAGGAATTATTCAGCTTGCGGTGTATGGAAAATCACTGCCAAGAACATGACAGAACTAGTTTGTCACTGAAAAATATTGTGACTTTTATGAATATTTGAAATCCCCTGAACAAAAACTGCTATTTGTGTGGAAAAAAATTATAGTTAATGTGATGTATCTGATTTGGATTGTAATCTCTTTGCAGCAGGGATTCTATTCTTTATCTGAGTATACAGAGTTTAGCACAAAGGGGCTGCAATCCTGATTGGGGTCTGTAGATGCTACTGCTATACAAATAACAGTAATAGTGAGTGCATTGTCTGGGAGGCAGGAACTCTTTTTCCCAGCTCCACCACCGATCTCTGTGTGACCAGGAGTAAGCCACTTAAAGGAAAACTACTGTATATTACTATTTAAGTATGTAGCGTATGTGTAGGGTCCTACCAAATTCACAGTCCATTTTGGTCAATTTCATGGTCATAGAATTTTTAAAATAGTCCATTTCACAGTTTCAGATGTTTACATCTGAAATTTCACAGTGTCGTAACCATGGGGGTCCTGACCCAAAAGAGGGTTTTTGGGGTGGTGTAAGGTTATTGTAGGGGGATTGTGGGATTGCCATCCCTACTTCTGCGCTGCTGCTGGCTAGGGCACTGCCTTCAGAGCTGGGCAGCCAGAGAGCAGTGGCTGCTGGCTGGGCACCAAGCTTTAAAGTCAGCGCCACCACCAGCAGCTGTGCAGAAGTGAAGGTCTCAGGGTATGGGAAGGTGGGTTACCATAGGTCCATGTTTTCCTGGAAGCTTCCCACCTGGGTCCGGGACTGACAATTAGACCCGCAGCCTCTCCGCAATGTGGGGTGACAGCTCGAGCCACAGTCTTTCCACGTAGGGTAGGGGTGACAGCTCAAGCCGCAGCCTCTGTGCATTGGAGGGAGGGGTGACAGTGTGAGCTGTAGTCTCTTTGTGCAGGGGAAGGGGGTGACAGTTTGGGCCGCAGCCTCTCCACCCAGGCTGGGGGTTGACAGCTGGGGCTGCAGCCTCTCCACTTGGGAGAATGGGGGAGTGACAGCTGGGTTCGCAGCCTTTCCGCCTAGGTTAGGGGCTGACAGCTGGGGCCGCAGCCTCTCCATGTGCTGGGGAGGGGATGACAATTGGGGTTGCAGCCTCCCGCCAGGGACAGGGTCTGTCCCAGACAACAGCAGCAGAGCTTCCTGCAACCAGGAGAGGTTCCCGGAGGTGAGTCTGACCCTGCTCCCGGAGCAGACCCTGCTATTCTATTTTGTGTGCGGATTAGAAATTGTGAATCAGTGAGGCCAGCAGCAAAAAAGAAATTCACCCTCTCTTTATCCGTGATGCATTTCATCATATTGTAAACACAGCTTAAACTGTTTTCTTATTTTGTTTTGTTTTGCTAGTGTGCCTCTTTCTCAGCTAAGGAACATGATTACAGATGTTGTCAGAACCTTAAAATTTATGTATGGTTCTTTGGACAGGTAAGTGCTTCCAAAGGATTTATTTTTAATAACTAATTTTGAGGTTAAAAGAGAAGGAGTACTTGTGGCACCTTAGAGACTGACAAATTTATTTGAGCGTAAGCTTTCGTGAGCTATAGCTCACTTCATCGGGTGCATACAGTGGAAAATACAGTGGGGAGATTTTATATACACAGAGAACATGAAGCAGTGGGTGTTACCATACACACTGTAACGAGAGCGATCAGGTAAGGTGAGCTGTTACCAGCAGGAGAGGAAAAAAAACCTTTTGTAGTGATAATCAAGGTGGGCCATTTCCTGCAGTTGACAAGAACCTGTGAGGAACAGTAGGGGGGGGGAAATAAACATGGGGAAATAGTTTTACTTTGTGTAATGACACATCCACTCCCAGTCATTATTGAAGCCTAATGTAATGGTGTCCAGTTTGCAAATTAATTCCAATTCAGCAGTCTCTCATTGGAGTCTGTTTCTGAAGTTTTTTTGTTGAAGAATTGCACCTTTTAGGTCTGTAATCAAGTGACCAGAGAGACTGAAGTGTTCTCCGACTGGTTTTTGAATGTTATAATTCCTGATGTCTGATTTGTGTCCATTTATTCTTTTATGTAGAGACTGTCCGGTTTGGCCAATGTACAGGGCAGAGGGGCATTGCTTGCACATGATGGCATATATCACATTGGTAGATATGCAGGTGAACGAGCCTCAGATAGTGTGGCTAATGTGATTAGGCCCTATGATGGTGTGCCTTGAATAGATATGTGGACACAGTTGGCAATGGGCTTTGTTGCAAAGATAGGTTCCTGGGTTACTATTTTTGTTGTGTGGCGTGTGGTTGCTGGTGAGTATTTGCTTCAGGTTGGGGGGGCTGTCTGTAAGCAAGGGCTGGCCTGTCTCCCAAGAGCTGTGAGAGTGATGGGTCGTCCTTCAGGATAGGTTGTAGATCCTTGATGATGCACTGGAGAGGTTTTAGTTGGGGGCTGAAGGTGATGGCTAGTGGTGTTTTGTTATTTTCTTTGTTGGGCCTGTCCTGTAGTAGGTAACTTCCGGGTACTCTTCTGGCTCTGTCAGTCTGTTTCTTCACTTCAGCAGGTGGGTATTGTAGTTGTAAGAATGCTTGATAGAGATCTTGTAGATGTTTGTCTCTGTCTGAGGGGTTGGAGCAAATGTGGTTGTATCGTAGAGCTTGGCTGTAGACAATGGATCATGTGGTGTGGTCTGGATGAAAGCTGAGGCATGTAGGTAAGTATAGCGGTCAGTAGGTTTCCGGTATAGGGTGGTGTCTTTGTGACCATCGCTTATTAGCACCTGTCATAAATATAAAGGGAAGGGTAAACCCCTTTAAAATCCCTCCTGGCCAGAGGAAAAATCCTCTCACCTGTAAAGGGTTAAGAAGCTAAAGGTAACCTCGCTGGCACCTGACCAAAATGACCAATGAGGAGACAAGATACTTTCAAAAGCTGGGAGGAGGGAGAGAAACAAAGGGTCTGTGTCTGTCTGTTGGTATGCTGCTTTGCCAGGGATAGAACAGGAATGGAGTCTTAGAACTTTTAGTGAGTAATCTAGCTAGGTATGCGTTAGATTATGATTTCTTTAAATGGCTGAGAAAAGAATTCTGCTGAATAGAATGACTATTTCTGTCTGTGTGTCTTTTTTGTAACTTAAGGTTTTGCCTAGAGGGATTCTCTATGTTTTGAATCTAATTACCCTGTAAGGTACCTACCATCCTGATTTTACAGGGGTGATTCCTTTACTCCTATTTACTTCTATTTCTATTAAAAGTCTTCTTGTAAGAAAACTGAATGCTTTTTCATTGTTCTCAGATCCAAGGGTTTGGGTCTGTGGTCACCTATGCAAATTGGTGAGGATTTTTACCAAACCTTTCCCAGGAAGTGGGGTGCAAGGGTTGGGAGGATTTTGGGGGGAAAGACGTGTCCAAACTACGTTTCCCAGTAAACCCAGTTAGAGTTTGGTGGTGGCAGTGGAGATCCAGGGACAAAGGATAAAATTAATTTGTACCTTGGGGAAGTTTTAACCTAAGCTGGTAAAAGTAAGCTTAGGAGGTTTTCATGCAGGTCCCCACATCTGTACCCTAGAGTTCAGAGTGGGGGAGGAACCTTGACAGCACCGTAGTGTCCAGGAAGTGGAACTCTTGTGTGGACTGGTCCAGGCTGAGGTTGATGGTGGGATGGAAATTGTTGAAATCATGGTGGAATTCCTCAAGGGCTTCTTTTCCATGAGTCCAGATGATGAAGGTGTCATCAATGTAGCACGAGTAGAGTAGGGGCATTAGGAGGCAAGAGCTGAGGTCTCAGAGAGAGCAAGCTTTTACACCAAGTGTTTTGCTTTTTGTATTTACATGGCTTTGCACTGGATTCTATTGCACTGGAAGCCTGATGTCTGTATGTTGTTGTCTGTTTTTGTTTCAACCTTACACTAATACAATTCTTTTAACCTTCTTTGATAAGCAGTATTTTTTTTTAAACAGCTTTGGTCCCGATCATGCCAAGACTTACACGTGTGCTTAACTTTAGGCATGTCAGAAGGTCCATTGAAGCCACTGGGACCTATTCTTCTAGACTTTTAGGTGGATTACATTATTAGATTGTTATTATAATATACAGTCCATAATTTTTAACTTTATTTGAGGCAGGGACTGTCTTCCTCTGTGTTCAGAAATCATCTAGCACATTTTGAATACTACTTCAGTTTTCAATAAAAATGCCAAGGGCCAATGTTAGTATAACTGTATTAATTTCAGTGTGAAAATCATAATAGTTATGTCTATTCCTGTGTTAAATAGCAAAAAAATATATGTGTTGTGTTCTAGGCAGAATAATTTGACATGACATCGGGTCTCCTGTTTACTCCAATAAGCATGTACGCACCACTTCTTATACATTGGCAATTTTCAAAGATATACTGGCAGCTATGTACATGTATCTCCGAAAAGAATCAAACACTGAATATGATGGATAAATCAGTTTATTTTGATACAACTTTAGTAGACATTTGGAATAGTAGAATTTTTTTCTCATTTTCTGAAGGTAATATGAAGAACATGCTATAGTATAATCTTTTTTATTTAAAATTGTTTTGGTTGACATCAATTAAACAATAGTCAACAATGGCAGGTACACTAAAAATAATTAAATGTCTAAAGAAAAGGAGCAGGTAGAGTCATCCAGGTCACCAAAGAGATGAATGTATTTTAGAGCCTTATTTCAAAATCTGAAATTTGCTGTAAGATGTAAACTGCAGAACTATTGGTATTAAGAAGTATCAATTGTTTTCCAAGCAAACCTATTTTTATTCTGGGTAACAACCTTGTGTTTAACACTGAGTGGTTTTTGTTTGTTTGTTTTGTTTTAATCCAAATGGAGTATCCTGCTTTGAAGCATCTTCTATAACATAGACAATTATACAAACAAGGTACCAGTCTCTCGATGTTATTCTAACTTCCAGTTCATATTTGTTCAGTGCTTTTTGCCAGGTGGAAAACATTTCCCGCTTGGATCATTTTTTCAACCTGTTCTTCCAGCGAGCAATTCAGCCAGCCAGACTCAACTCAAACGCCAGCCCCAGTGCTCAGCACTATGATGGCTGCAGTGCATTGCTTTTAGACAATCTCCCAGGGGTACGCTGGTTAACACTGCCACAAGAAATCAAGGTAATCTCCTTTACAAATCTCTTAAGAAGGACTTTTACGTGACAGGGTAAACATTTCACAAAAGCAATTTATTTACCACACCATTTTCTGTGTTCCTTTCCAAGGTAGCTTTTGCTGTTATTTCTAAGATGTAATTTAAACAAAGGCTTCCCCTGTTCCAGGCCATCTTTTCTTTCTACCAGATCCTTCTATGGAGCAGTAATGCTGAATTTGGAACCCCACATACATTTTCATAATCAACAGCATGCTGCTGTAAATACAGCTTAGTGTCTTCACTCAGGAATCACGTAGGAAGAGAAGATGAACTAAAAAGGAGTTAAGGCCTTGTTTAACAAAAACATCTTCAATATGTAGCAATTATAGTAGAAAAAACAATTGATGGTATATGTGTTTGTTTCGTTCTACCATTTAAACATTTTTCCAGTAGGCAGTCTTCTAATCTTTAATGTCATATTTTTATATGAGCAGCTTGTGTTGCAGCCGAGTTGCAGCCAGCTGCTGTAGAATCTGAAGAGATGGCCACATGACATTTGTGTGGCAACACACTGGTGCAGCTTCCATGCATCATTTTTCTGTATCTAATTCCCCCCAAATTCAGGCAGGAGCCGAGAGCTACACAGAAAGGATGTTTGGTTTTCTGCACTAAACTGCAAGGTGGTGGAGGGTTTGAAGAGAAAAGGTGAAATATTCGGTATAGCTTAGAGAGCTTGGAGTCTTACATCTGAACCTCTTCTTCTGAAAGATTTAAGTGGGGGATATTGGAAATTCCCCCAAAACAGAAGGAAAATCACTATGTAAAGAAAAAGAACTTCAAGAATAACTTTGTAATCAAAAGCCAATTACTTGACCTTAATCTATTTCCATAAGCCCTACCATCACCTTTTCTACAGCTTGCCTCCTGTCTACACTGCAGAATTTACTGTGCTGGAGCAATGTGTTATAATACGTCAGGGACACAACTGTTTTATAATACAGCATTGTCTCGCCTTTGTGGTGCGCAAGTTCTGTAGTATGGTCCCAACATGATTTGGTTCTTCCCACATATGAAGTCGAAACTGTGCTGTAATGTAGTTGGCACACAATCTTGCCCCAACATAGTAAATTTTACAGTGTAGAAAGAACTTAATATTTGGAGAGAGTTATGGGAAGACATTTTATGGAAGCGCATTTAGGGTAAAGACGAGTAATTGTGTTTTGGTGACAAAAGATATTCCTGACATATGTTTTTCTTTATATTGTGTGTATATAGGTCAGCTCTTGTTTTGTTTTTTTAATAAACACTTGTTTTTGTATAAACTTAGCGCATAGTTTACATTAGACTAACTAATTTGTTTCTGTTTTACCTCATCTTGCGTCCGCTGTTAACTATGGAACTGTAACTAAGGAAGGAGAGAAACATTCTAATTTGATTTTACAGAGGTCAAGAAGCCCAACTTTATATCTGAGCACTAAATACAAATGAAATAACCCCTGTTTGATGGTAGTATACATTTTATTACATTTTCTCTCTAAAAGTAAAAGACCAATTTCCTTTGTTATGAGCAACCTTTCTTTAAGCCTCTAAAAGCAGGCAAGGGTCTGACTAATTAGGGTATAAAATAAAAATATTTGTTAAAAGAAAACAGTAGAGTGGGTCTTTAAAAACAAAAAAACAAAAACAAATGTTCCTTATTCGGGCTACCACTTTCCATCTTTTTCTTCTTCATCTTTATTTGGTTTTGTAGATTCCAAGGCCAGAAGGGAACATTGTGATCATCTAGTCTGATCTCCTGCATACCACAGGCCATAGAACTTCCCCAAAATAATTCCTAGAGAATATCTTTTAGAAAAACGTCCAATCTTGATTTAAAAATTGTTAGTGATAGAGAATCCACCACAACCCTAGGTAAATTGTTTCCCAGGATAGAGTCTCCCATCCTGTAAATATGGCCTACAATCTTTGTTCCTAGATGTAAACATTTACATTTAGCTATAATAAACTACATAATGTTTGCTAGTTCCCAGTTTAGCAAGCAATCCAGATTGCTGTGCATTAGTAACTTGTCATCTTCATTATTTACCATTCCCCAATTTTTGTTGTCATCTGCAAACTTTATCAGTGATGATTTTATGTTTTCTTCCAGGTCATTGATAAAAATGTAAATAGCATAGGGCCAAGAATAGATTCCTGCAGGAATCCACAAGTAAACACTCAACTCAAGGATGATTCCCCATTTGCAATTACATGTTGAGACCTATCAGCTAGCCAGCTTTTAATCCATTTCAGGTGTGCCCTGTTAATTTTATATCATTCTATTTTTGTTAATCAAAATGTTACGCAATACTAAGTCAAAAGCCTTACAGAAGTCTAAGTATCCCATCACAGGCAGTACTACAATATGTTTTGATCTTTATGTCCTGTGTAAATTTGGATTTTCTTGACTGACATATCCATTGATTATATGTATATAATATATATAATATATATATGTATATATATTATATGTATATAATATATATAATATATGCACTGTGACTGTTGGACTTCATCTTTCATAGCTGCTATCTATCAGGCCTACAACCCCAAGGTCCTGATAAGGCATATTCTGTCAAATGAATGTCAGTAGCTGTGGCCAGACACTGCTCTGTTCCTGTCCTGAAGGTATGAAGGGCAGCCACAAGAAGTTCTTTGACAAAGCATTAAAGCAAGAGTCTAAGGGTATATCCACATTGCAATGAAAGCCCAGGATTATTGGAACTTAAGTCAGCAAACCTTGGGTTTGAGAACCCAGGGCTTGAGTGTCTACACTGATTGCTGACCCTAGGTTGAGAAATTTTCAATGCCGGGTACCAACATCCACACCACAGTATACACATCCAAGTCCAACCAATCATATCTCAGACTTCCAAGCACCATCCCAAAATGTGACTGCTGCTGCCCTTTATTCATGGCACAGTGTGGGAAAACTTGACTGTCCATCCCCGTGCGTCACAGGAAGTTTGAGCAGCCCACCAGCACCTCCTGCCAAGCCGTCATTTTGGTCTGCATGCTCCAAGCAACCGGAGCCAGCAACCTGGAGGCGTTGCAAGTAGAAGAGCTTGCCTTGCTTGCACTTTCACTCTTGTTTGAGGAAACAGGCAAAGCTTCCATGAGTCGCTGGTAGACGTTCCAGCTGTGTTTGCTGACCCACCAATGACACCTGACAGAACTAATGATGGGGGAGGACACAGACATGGTAGACTCGAACTGGCTGGTGCTGCTCATGACACAGTCCAGCCGCTGATGACCCCTGAATAGACAGGTGCTTCTTGAGCAGGGCCACAAGAAGAGACTGCTGGGACGATATAGTCATGCAGACCTGGAATGGCCAGCAGCGGGTCCAGAACTTTTGCATGAAGAAAGCTACATTTCCAGAGCTTTGTGAGCAGCTTGTCCTGACCCTGCAGCAACAAGACACGCATGAGGGTGGCCATGCAGGTTACTATAGCCATCAGGAAGTGGTTACCACAGACTGATACAGGTCCATTGCCAACCAGTTTGGTGCTGTAAAATCATCTGTGGGTAAAGTAATGGCAGAGGCTTCTGAGGCAGTCAGGTGTGCAGTTTACCCCCAGGTGGCAGGCATAAAAGATGTACCTGAAGTAATTGCTGGCTTTGAGAGAATGAGGTTTCCAAACTGTGCCTGAGCCATCAATGGGATTCATGCCCATTGGTTGTCCTCCTCAAAAAGCATGTGAGTACATAAACTACTCCATTGTGATACAGGCCCTAGAGGACCACAGAGGCTGCACTGGAGAAGTTCATGATACCAGGATTTTCTGCCAGTCAGAAGTCTATATTAATGGACAGGCTGGGACTGTCTTCCACCAAATCACATTGTTCATAAATGGAGTTACTGTTCCCACCCACTGTTGTTTTTGGAGACCTCATGTACTCCCTTTTGCCTTGGCTTATGATCTCAGAAACAAAAGAAGGTTTAATTATACTCTAAGTGGGAGTAGAATGCTGGCTGAATGTGTGTTTGGCAGATTGAAATCCTGCTGGCACTGCCTACTGACAGTTTGGATTCCCGTGTCATCAATGCTGTCCACATTACTATGGCTTGCTCTGCTCTTCACAATCTTTATGAAGCCAAAGGTGAGCCATTTTCCTCCAGATTAACCTGTGATAGTGATGGACTGCTGAACTGGTACACTCAGCCAGAAAGTACCCAGGCAACACAAATTACAGATGCTTTGTGCTCCCACATCATGGATATCCATGGGCCAATGGCAGAGGGAGAATAGTACGTTTATGAATGTGCTTTGTGCAATGCTTGCATTAGAAAAGATGTGGGGGGTTGATTGTCATACATTGTTCTTCTGAAAGACATGACCATTTATGAAATGGGGGCAGGAGGGGGGAAGAACTTTGGATTTACACTTACGGATTCATGTAGATATCTGTATTGAGAAATAAATAGTGTTTGCATACAACTTCCAAGTTATCCCTTATCATGTGTTTACCTTTATTATTTGAAATACACATATGAAGTGATGCTGTGGTGGTAATAACATTTTGTATTAGAATAAAAACCTTTGTTTTCAAACATTTATTAGAAAACCACAATATTAAACCATTGCCAGGCAAGTCACCTGCTATTAGGACACCAAAACACACCAATAACACCAAAGCTTTTAACAAAATCATAAACAAAGTGCATGAACAAGAGCAAACAGTGAAACAGTTTCCAAGATTGAAATTCCCTACTGTTGCGTGTCCCCTGGCCTCCCATTCTCCTTTCCCTTCTTTACACATTTACTGCACTCTGTGCACCAGAGCAGCAGGGTGGAGGGGTTCAGTGTGTGGGACTGCATGGGGTACATTTGGCCTATCTGTCTGCTGTTAGGGCTTGATTGCATGGCCCACCCATAGAACTGTCCAAACTGTTCCTCGTCTGTAGCACTTTATACAGAGGAGGAGACTCAGGCCCTTGGGGTGGGCACAGCAGGAGGTCATTGTGGCTGTTAGCAAAAGCATCCCCTCAAACAGTTCTTTCTGCTCTGCTCTATCTTCCTTCCTCATCTGTCATTCCTATTCTAGGAATTGTCAAGCAAGTGTCTGCTCCTGCACTGAAATCCTGTGCAGCCAGCCTGAGCCTTTCTGCTTGCCTCTCTTTCCTTTCCACTTGCTGTAAGTCCCTTGCTCTTCGGTATTGGACCTGCTTCTTGGCTCTGTCCAGAATGTCAACCATAAGTTCATCATGGAAACACTTCCTCTAGGACCAAGCCACAACAGTACAATGACTCAGGCTTCTACTGGAGCATGGGCAAGCTGTCAGGGTACTATGGTCTGTAAAAGTCAATGGTCCTGGAAGCAGACAAGACACAGAAGGTTATTGTCTCAGTGGATGAGCACAGAAAAATTCCTTTTGAAACTTCAAGGACACAGAACATTACTTTTGTAAAAATGTACTTTATATGGTTAGAGGTACGCGTCAAACCACAGAAGTTCCCTGGACACTATCGAGTTAATAGCAGTCAAAGACGTGCACAGATAATGGTAAGTTAAAAATCACAGCTGCTTTTTTTTCTCTTTTTTTTAATTGCAGTCCAATTTGGGATTTGGGGGAGAGCGGTTGCCGTGGTGTTCTACATAACCCTCCTCTATCATTTCAGGCATTCCACATTTTGGAAGATGTAACAGTTCTTGGGTTCCCAATTGACAAAAAGAGGTTTTATTCAAATCTGCCAGTAGGAAGACAGCCAGGTATGCCACTGAAACATTCAAACATGTGGTGAGTGAACAGCACTGCTATGAGTGGAGAGAGCTGGTCAGCTACCGAGGTGGCCCTGAAAAATATGCCCTTCCCTGAAATGTGACTACTTATGTGGAGGTTCCGCTACAGGAAAAGTTTGCAGCTATCAGCACCTGGGATTGGGGCAAAATTCATGAGGGAATCAACAGGATGTTGCTTTAGCATCCATGTGGGTTGGTGCCTCTGCACAGCTTCTGATATATACTGTTATGACTGCATGCAAACAGATAGAACTCCGCTGGCAACTCCCTTCCTCCCCCCGTCCCCAAGTCCCCATTTCTGGCACATTTCTGGACTGTATTCAAACCCCCAGATGTATTTCAGACAAATGATTTCATCACACATCAACCACATGGACTACAGTTAACTGAAATGGACTACATTTCAACCTCCCTCCCCCAGTTCACTGGTGGCTTATTACACCATTAAGTAGGTACGGAGCACCGTGCTAACAGGAAAGGCAATATAAGGTTCTTATTTGTAACAAACCGGAATCTCCTTGCTAAAATTGTGCTTTTCAAGTAAAACTTCACTTTTAGAGGCTTATTTCACTGTTCGCGTGTTTCCATATTGAATTCCACTTGGTGGGTTGGGGAGGGAACACCAAGGCACTGGTGTGCAATCTGCCATTAGCAGATACACATTGCTACCTAGGGCTTGTAATAACTTTTTGCATTGGTTCATACTGTAACTATATTAATAAACACAAAAACTGAGCCAAAAACTTACCAGATCCAGGGAAACTTCTGCCTCTTCCTTTTCTGCTGCCAGTTCCACGGTGCACTGCTCTTCCAGTGAGCCATCAGAAAGTTCCTTCAAGTATGGCCCAGGATGTGCTGCAGCTGTTCATGCAGCAAAGCCTCCTCAGGGACCAGTTTCATCACCAGAGTCACTTTGGTGGCCTCATCCGGCTCTTGCTGCTGGATCCCATCTCTTCCCATGTTAGATTCTGGGGTCAGCAGGTCACCATCCTGGCTGACTAGGTCATCATACACTGCTCTTGGCTCCATGTGAGGTGCAGTACCCAGCACTGCCAAAGTCCTTGTAAAACTGGCTTGATGATGATGAGTTCCCAGAAATGCAATTCTGGTCCCTGGCTTTGCAGCTTTCTGTCTTGAGCCACTTAATTGCTCCCTGCACTGGTCACTAGTCTGGTAAATTTCCAGTGCTACCAGTTTCTTCTCTATTTGCTGTTAGGCATAATCATTCATGGCACTCTTACTGATATCAAATGTTTTGCTCACCTCACACCAGAGAGTCACCAAAATCGCACTATGCTCCCTCAACCAGGAAGCTGTATGCTTGGCAAAGGACTTCTGGTCAGTGGCCATTGCAAACTCAGGAAAAGGTTCAAACAAACCCTAAAACAGTCAGTTTAACATTAATCTGGATAAAATGGTTGTGTTGCTAATCAGCATAGAGAGGCATTCTGAGGATAATAAATAATAAAATGTTTTGCACATGCCTTTCTTCTTCCACAGATCTCAAAATGTTTGCAGCTCAGCTGCCAAAATAAAATGGAAGTGCCTAAACACTGAGCTGTACTTGAGCAAAGGCAGATTGTCTGCATTTCCTGGAATAGGAAGTGGGATAGAGAGGACAAAGAACACCATCCTGTGGGATTGTGGGATAGCATTGGTAGACTCCCAGGGCCCGAGTCCAATGTGGCTGCATCCACACGGCAAAACAATAGGGCTTGAGCTTGGGGTACTGGCTGGACTTGAGCTCAGACCCTCCATCTCTGTGAGGCCCTAGATCTCTCAGTGCAAGCCTGAGTCTGAGAGATTTGTGTATAGACAGAAGGACCCTGACTCTGAGCCCAGGCTTACATTGCAGTGTAGACATTCCCTAAATGTGGCTTACTGGTGTTACAGAAAATGCCCTAATTCTATGGCCCGTGGGTGTCTTTTTTCCTTCTTCTTAGGCTAGCTTGGTGTTTTTTGATAATGCTTCCTATTTTTCCTTCCTTTAGAGTTTGTATTGTTTTTTTCTAATTATTTTTTAGCTTCAATGCAAGGTGCTGCCTCACTTTATTGGATCAATAGCTGCTTCTTTCTACCTTCTTCAAAGGTTTTTTTTAGTATCTGCTCCTCTTTCGCACAGCAGCATTCCTGGAGCTTTTGATTCTATGGGCTTGTCTACATGGCACAGCAAAGCACCCCAGAGGGGTGTGATTTGTAACATACCCTAACATGTTGCACTCTGATTGTCCTGTTAACACATTTTAGAATGTGCCAAGAGGGTCTACACAGGCCAATTAGAGCACTTTACAAATCACACCCCTCTAATGCACTTCGCCAGCAAGCCCTAAAACAGATGGTTTAAGATTAATCTGGATAAAATGGTTGTGTTGCTAATCAGCTTGGGGTAGCATTGTGAAGATAATAAATAATAAAATATTTTGCACATTCCTCTCTTCTTCCACAGACCTCAAAATGTTTTTGAAAGATGGGTAAGCATGATTATACCCAATCTGTAAATGGGAACATGGAAACAGAGAGCGGTTAAATGAATGCCAAATGGTTATATAGCAACTAAGTGGCAAAGCTGGGTATGGAACACAGGTATTCTGACTTTCAACCCTGTACACTCTCCCCTGCTAGAGCACATTTCCCTACAGTAGTGAGCTTGAATACATGTTGACTACATATTTGGAAAAATAAAGTCCCTTATCAGTCTGCCCCCGTGAAGGTATTTAATTACAGATCCATGCTCACCTACCTAATTACCTCATGGAGTTGTAAAGCTTGATTTGGCTGTATTTTTGTATATTCACTCAAAAGAAGCTGATGGTAAGAGACCCATGTAGTTTCACGAAATGGGTGATATGTTGTACTCCCTGCTGGGGAATCAGTCTCAGTGGCTTTAAGAATTTTAACTCCAGGAATTCTTGTTAGTTTCTGCTAGGAGCAGAGGTCTCAAGATCATGGCTCTGTTCTATTTTTTCCCCCTGCTACCTTAGCAAGTCAATGTAGCTGGGGTGCTGGATCAATTTGTATAGTGGAGGTGCTGAGAGCCATTGAACTAAACTAAACCCTGTACATGATATAAACCACTTCAAGCCAGGGGATGCGGTAGCACCCCTAGTTCCAGCACCTATGCAATGCAGAGTGCAGTGCTTCTGCTGGAAGACATTCACTATTGTGCCTTGTTGATTCTACAGGTGTGGGGCAGGAGACGGGGTTAAATTTAACAAGTAGAGAAAAAGGCACCAATAGAAAGAATATATTACTAATAAACAGGGGGCCTCTCATGTCTAGTGACCTGGGCAGAAGGTATAGTAGGCCAGGGGAGGCTTTGCCTCCCCTGGCGCAGCCGCGGCACCCAGACCTCCGGCTGCAGGGTTTGGCGGTGAAGTTTTTGTTTTAATATGCCCCATGCAAGTTCCAGGGTGGTTTAGGAGGCACATACCGCTTCCTCAGCCACCCCGGAACCTGCATGGGGCATATCAAAAGCGTCTTTTAGGTAACAGAAGCTTTTCCCCAGGGTGGGTTGGGTCTGGGGAGAGGAGGGGAGGCATGGCGTGGCTTTGGCCAGCCCGGGGCTCCTGGCGGGGCTGAGGACTTCGGCCAGCTAGGGCCGGGGGTGCTCTGGGCTGTGGCTAGCCCTGGCTTCACCAGCCAAGGGGGGGCGCTCCGGGGGGAGACTCCCGGTGGGGGGCAGGCTTGTGGATCTGCTGGAGGGGCGGCAGGGGGTCTCGGGGCTCCAGCTGTGGGGAGGGCGCGGGTGGAAGGGGTAGAGCCAGGGGCTAGCCTCCCCAAAGGGGGCTCTACCCACTGCCCATGCCTAGTGAGGAGAGAAGCCAATGGAGCAGCAATAATGGAAAAGACAAGCCCATATGTCATTCTTCTTCTTCCTCCTGGAATGGCAGCAGTTCCTCTGCATGACCACAGGATATTCCAGATTATACATGATTCAATGGCAGGGATGGGATGGCCTGGCAGAGCTGAGGAACAGTTACTCTAGAGATCACATGCTCCCCTTGGAAATCTATCTATGTCCCCATTGAGTTAAATCTGCTCCTTGTAGCATAAATTTGCAGTGTATGGTTTCTACTCCCAGCAAGAAGGTATAGGTGATAGCATGTATCAGCAGACAAAGAACCAATGTCATCCTGTCCATAGAGCCAGTCATGCTACCATAGGACTAGAGGGAGATCCGGACAATGTGCAAGGAGCTAGCAGACTGCATATAATGCCCCAGCATCTGTGGGGTTGGTGACAAGATTTCCCTTGAATCACTGGGTTCTACATAGTTAACAGGCACAGCCACTGCATTTTCCCTGCCAGCACTAATCCCAGCCTCTCTCCCTGAAGAGATGTGTCATGTTCTGTCCCCCGTCAGCCTGCTGCACTTTTTTCTCATATTTTGTACCTTTTCTGAGATTCTGTTATGCAAAGGAGAGATTCCAATTGTAAGAAGAAAAAATCCAATATTGTATAGATGTACTACAAATATCTACCAAATTCAGAGCCTGAATAATGAATATCTAGATATGTAAAGTAGGAAATGTTTATTTTTAAATATGTAACGCTTTTGTATCCAATCACATAGGTGTGCTGTAATGGCTATACATGCGTATATTCTGCGGGCTATAGCCTCTTTCCTTTGCGCTCCTTCACACACTACTATCTATGAACTAAAGTATTAAAAACAATTAATACAATTTAATAGAAACCAAAACATTTGCTTTACAGAAGAGACTGTCTCCACTTTAGTTTAAAATGTCTTGTTTCACTGATTTTTGTGTATGTAATATTTACTAAATCTTCAGTCAAATAACTTGCATCTCCAAAATAAAGCCAGTTTAGACTGTATATCCTTAAAATATGAAGAAACTCATTATACAGAAATACATAATCAAACACCTTAAAAGATTCTTATTACATGACCAAAAGCAGGCTATTTTGGAGCAGTTATCACATCGTGAATGCAAGTGAGAAGAAGCAGATCTTTTTTGTGTTTCAGTACATTGCCACCTACAGGAACACTTCTTGTATTGAACATGGTCTAAAATGATCCTGTGTCATAAAGACATTCCTGCTCTACACAAGTCATTAACCCCTAACTTCTGATAAGGATGCTTACAGCCCACCTGTGCTGTAGGGGATTTTATGGCTTGGTGGATGAAGTAATACGGATTCTCTTTTAGTATAATGATGCCAAATGATAGAGATACTTTTAGCAATAAATTTAGTCTTGTTTAAACCTGTGAAAATTGCATACTATACCATATAACCTCTTAAAGCATCTCAGTTCCTATATGTCATCTATAACATTGCTAACCTATAAAGCAGTATCCCTGACAGCAGGGAAACTCATTAATTTTTAAAAGCACTTCATCTAATTTAGTATTTTAACCTTTTATCTGACATGTTAAACTGAACAAATGTCTATTTAATTGAGCAATGAGGGCTGCAGGAGTACTGTACCAGACATGTAGCTTTACTAACACACTCATGCATTCAATGGCTTTATTCTTGATCATGCTGAGCATTATTATTGCTATGACTTTTAATTGTTTTGATTTTGAAAATCCTACTCAGTTTAAAAAAAATTATAATCCAGTCTGATGTCAGATCAATGGAATTATAGTATTAAACCCCTTGATTATGGCTTCCAGGATGTCTTATTCAACAATTATTTCCACTATCTACCATATATATTATAAGCATTTCTAAAATAACCTAGATTAAAGGAGAATCTGATTAGTTGACAGGCTTTGGACCATGGAATTAATTCAGCAGTAGACACATGTCAGGAACCATTAAGCATATTATTTTACCACTTAGCCATAGGCTTATGAAAACAAAGGAAAAAGTAGTAGGGAAAATTTGAATGAGATATATCCTTATTATTTTTAATATATCACTTTCTTGTTTATGTGCAGTGGAACTTATGTCAAAATTTAAAGGCAGCTTTTTGTTGGAGTCAGGGGATCAGTGTACAAATGAGGCTGAGAGCTGCCAGTCTTTTATCCCCATCCACCAGGACACATGCTTAAGTTCCCTGGTTGAGAAGGAAGAGAGGAGTTGTCAGTCCCTACCTGGGTCAAGAAGCAGATCCACAAGTCACTGCCTGGGACATAGACTAAAGAGGCTGATCTTAAGGTGTATCTTGTAGCTTGTGTTGTTTATAAGATTTAGTACCATACAAAATTCTGATTAAAAAGCTATCACTGCAAAAAATCAGTATACTTCGTATAAAATGAAGTCAAACTTAGTTAACTGATAGATCTCAAAGTAATTGTAAATAGAGAGTCATCATACTGTGGGGCATTTCTGATGGGATCCTACAGGAATCTGTTCTTGAA
This sequence comes from Chelonia mydas, assembly GCF_015237465.2. Taxonomy (NCBI): domain Eukaryota; kingdom Metazoa; phylum Chordata; order Testudines; family Cheloniidae; genus Chelonia; species Chelonia mydas. Next base: position 44,971,374 of record NC_057852.1, read on the forward strand.
CAAATGCAATATCAAAATCTTTATCAGTTATCCGTAAGGAAATAAAAAATCTTTACTGGTAGTTTGCCAGTGCTACTAACATTGGTAGAGTTAATTAGGACATATCTGTTCTACAGAGTGATCTTTCTAGATCACATGATCTAGGCTCATTGAAACAACATGTGCTTTAATACAGCTAACTGCAAGGTTGTTCATCCAGGAACCAAGAATGCAGGTCACACGTATAGGATGGGGACTGTATTTTGGAAATCAGAGACATAGGGGTCATGATGAATAACCAGCCAAATATGCACTACCTGTACGATGCAGTGGCTAACAAATAAAAATGTGATCCGTGGATGGATAAGCAGGGGAATATGAAGTAGAAATAGGGAAATATTATTACCACTATATACTGCATTTGTTCATAATAATCCCTTCTGGCCTTAAAATTTATTATGACTTGAACTTACCTATTAGATCTGCTCTTATAGATAAGATGTGTACCAGCTGCACGTACACAATCTTATGTGAACTTGGAGTGGGCGGTTTCAGTTTATACAACTGGACACTAATTTCCAAAAATGTTGTTAGGGAAATGAATTGAAGGCTTAAATGTGAGTATTTACTGTGGTTCTAGGATGAAGCTCTAAAGACACTGAATCCCTGTAGGATCCTAAACATTGTAGCTGCCCACAAGAAATCAGCAGCTTGCACTGAATCAGACTGACAAAACAGAGCCTTTGTAATGGAGAATGAAGGGTGCTTGCTACCTTGGAAAATGGCATGTTGACTTCAAAAGATCAAGATTGTTGTTTTTGGTCTTTATTGCGTGAATTCAATAAAACTCCTGTTCTGATGTTTACAACAGGGCATATTTCTAGCCCACTCATCCTCTTTTAGCACCTATTTAAAAATTCTTAACTTTTACAAGCAAACCTTGAAGGTTTTGTTTTGGTAGGAAGAATGTCAAGACCCAGGGAGTCAAAAATATGGCCACATAAGCAGCTGGCTATTAAATAAATTAAATGTTTTTTTAAAAGACAGACACAATTTTTAAGTAAAATAACTCGAATTTGGAGCAGTCTTTTTACAGCTAGTAGAAAAATCTCTGTTCAATTTCCAGTTGAAAAAAATCTTGAAATAACCTTCATCAATGTGCACATTTTACTGGACTTGGTATGCTGTAATAATTTTTACATTGTATTTTGATTTAAGAAGTGTCTGATACCATGAGCCAAGCACAGCTGTAAGGCTTAGTGGACCTATTTGATTTTTTCCCCCTTTTTTTGTTCATTTCACTTCACATAATATATACAGGGTTATCTTTTGAAGTGTGTATATATACAGGTCATGAAAAATTTATCTGACACGTTCTACACCAAGAACTATATGTGTTAACCAGAATGAAAAATACATGTGCTGCTGCACACCTTTACCCTCTACCCCACTTCCGAAAGCCATGCCCTTGTAATTTAAAGGGAAAGAATAGTTATATGCTGGACAGTGTAGTATATTCAGTTCTAGCACATGGTCAATCAGTGACCTAATACACATTTTGAAAGGTAATTTATTGAATCTCTTTTGTTTTTATAATCTTTCCTTTCCGGGCTTCACACCACTTTTTCTTTCTTTTCTGTAATAAATAATGGTTATTTGCAGTGTTGTTGTAGCCCTGTTGGTCCCAGGATATTGGAGAGACAAGGTGGGTGAGGTAATGTCTTTTTATTGAACTAGCTTCTGTTGGTGAAAGACACAATCATTCAAGCTTACACAAAGCTCTTGTTCAGGTCTGGGAAAGGCACTCAAATGTGTCACAAGAGTGGAACCGATACAATACAGGGGTGGAACCAATAAGGTGTTAACACATGTTGCAAGATGAAAACCACGTGTGATATGGTGGTCTTTGTCTTATCATTTCTGGTATAGAGTTCATTCAAAAGTGTAGTGATAGTTCTGTTTCACCCACATAGTTGTTATTGGGGCATTTAGTGCACCGGATGAGGTGCACCCCATGTTGTGATAGGCATATGTAGGACCCATGGATCTTGAAGGGCACGTTGGGGCACGTATTAATCATTGTAGCACTGAAGATATGTCTGCAGGTTTTGCATCTGTTGTTCTGATAGGGGAAGGAGCCTCTTTGAGTTGATGTGTCTTGGTCTGTAGGCAGCTTGCTTCTGACAGTGAGCTTAGAGAGGTTGGGGGGTTGTTTGAAGACCAGAAAAGGGGGTTCAGGAAAGACTTCTTGCAAGATGTGGTCTCCACTGAGTATGGGTTGAAACTGTTTAACGATACATATGGGTTCCAGCATGAGTGGTAGGTGACAATGAGGGGTGTATGGTCTTAGGGGTTTTTTTTCCCCCTTTTTTGAAGCAGGGTCTCTCATAGTATTTGGGTGACCCATTGCATATGCCAGGGTGGCCAAACTGTGGCTTGTGAGCCACATGCAGCTCTTTTACCGTTAAAGTGTGGCTTGCGAAGCCCCCTAAACCTCCCCCCCCCATTCTCCACTTACCAGATTGATGGGAGGGAGAGAGCTTGTGACCTCTACCATGCAGCAGGGTGGTCGGGTAGGGGCTTCTGCTCAGTGGGGAGCACGGGCCTTGGGGCTTCTGCCCAGCGTGGAGTGGGGGGGTCTCAGGGCTTCAGCTCTGTGGGGCACACCTGCTGGGGATCGGGGCTTCAGCAGGAGCAGGTATGAAACCCTAAGCCCTGTCAGGCGCCTCCCACGGGGCTGAAGCCAGAGTCCTGGCAAGTGTGCCCGAGCTCTCAAACTTCTGAAGATTGTTGTATGCAGCTCAGAGGGTCAGTAAATTTGGCCACTCCTGGCATATGCAATCTCCGTCTTCAGTGAAGTGTCTTTGTTTGGTGAAGGTAACTTTAAGTGTGTAACCCAGATTTTCTCCTCAGAGGATGTTCTGTGATGTCTGAGTGCCTGTCTGTAGATAACAGATTTCTTGATGTGTTTGGGGTGGTTACTAGATCTGTGAATGAAGTGATCCATAACTATATAGGTGTTAACTGCCCACTTCACATTGAATAGTTACTCCTTATCTGTTCCACCCACTATTTAGCTGTGACACTCTGAGTACATTTACCAGACCTGAAGAACAACTCTGTGAAGCTTGAAAGCTTGTATCTTTCATTTACAGAAGTTTAGTCAATAAGGCTGTGTTTACAACTAGCACTTTTGTCTATAAAATACACCCTGACTGACATAACGGTGTGGATTGCGCCATGTCAGTGGGAGACACTTTCCCACTGACATAGCTGTTGCTGCTCGTTGAAGGTGGTTTAATTATGCTGACGAGAGAGCTCTCTCCCATCTGCATAGAGCAGCTAGACAGGAGACCTTATAGACCATAGCTGCATCGGTGCAGATGTGCTGCTGTAAGGTCTCGAGTGTAGACATAGCCTAAAAAATACTACCTCACCCACTTTGTCTCTCTAATAAACAAAGATGTATTTTTTCTGCTGTTTTCAGGGCCTGTTTACTCTTTTTTTCCTTTCTCTTCACTGTGTTCTCTGCATCCCCTTATATCTTATCTCCTTCTTCTCCCCAAAAATCTCTCTTCTTTTCTTCTTTCCTCATGTCTCCCATCAGTCTCTCTCTCTCCCATCCTCATAACCCAAACACACACCTGCATCAACTCTCTCAACCACCCCCTTAGAAATACATAAGGGTTGGAAATGTATCAGACGTCTAAAACTCAGAGGACTAAACCTACTAGTTAAGACTGATAAAAGAGTAGGGAGATCCACCATCCAGGAGCAACATTTAAGTAAAAAGCCAATCTCCACCACTTCCCAGTTGCTGGAATTCCTACCTAAGACTCCATGGGTTCTGAAAGGGAGACGTCTCTGTTTGCCTCCTCCCTCCCACACAAGAGCCTTCTGGCTGCAGCCAAGGTGGGATGTTTCTGCTAGTCCTGACTGCTGCAGTTGTGGGGGGCATTTCTATTATTTTTCTCTTGGCTCCTGGAAGGAGCGTCTCCAGTATTCAACCTCTCCCGCAGCCTCTCTATTTGTTCCTTCCCCACTCTGAACTCTAGGGTACAGATGTGGGAACCTGCATGAAAACCACTTAAACTTATTCTTACCAGCTTAGGTTAAAGGCTTCCACCACTAAAGTGTTACACAAAGAACAGGGGAAGTGCCCACTTGGAAATGTCTCCCTTCCAAAATCCCCCCAAGTACTACACCCCCTTTCCTGGGGAAGGCTTGATAAAAATCCTCACCAATTTGCATAGGTGAACACAGACCCAAACCCTTGGATCTTAAGAACAATGAAAAGCAATCAGGTTCTTAAAAGAAGAATTTTAATTAAAGAAAAAGTAAAAGAATCACCTCTGTAAAATCAGGATGGTAAATATCTTGCAGGGTAATCAGATTCAAAACACAGAGAATCCCTCTAGGCAAAACCTTAAGTTACAAAAAGATACAAAAACAGGAATATACATTCCATTCAGCACAACTTATTTTATCAGCCATTTAAACAGAATCTAACGCATGTCTACCTAGATTGCTTACTGACTTTTTACAGGAGTTCTGACCTGCATTCCTGCTCTGGTCCCAGCAAAAGCATCACACAGACAGAGAGAACCCTTTGTTCCCCCGCCCCGCAGCTTTGAAAATATCTTGTCTCCTCATTGGTCATTTTGGTCAGGTGCCAGCAAGGTTATCTTAGCTTCTTAACCCTTTACAGGTGAAAGGGTTTTTCCTCTGGCCAGGAGGGATTTAAAGGTGTTTACCCTTCCCTTTATATTTATGACAGTACTCCTCCACTGTGAAAAGCTCAGTGTCAGCCTCTGTAGCAACAGAATGAAATTTACCTGACCTGATTCTTCCCAATTTCACTGCTACCAGTTGGGTTCCCATTATCAGTAGTGAAAACTGGCAATATACTGGTCAGTTTTCTTTCTCCTGCAACTTGTGAAACCTCTGACTAGCAGCAGACATATTGTGTAGTTCTCTGTCTGAAAATTAAGGAAGACAGCAGTACTTACATTCAGTTCATATTTGGAAAGTTATCTTTGCAACTGTAAGGGGTAGAAATTTGAGTTTGTTGGGGTTTTGTTTTGTTTTGTTTTTTAAACAAAAGCTTGGATTCTGCTGAAATGAAGGCGCTTACCTGGGAAAGCTTTCTACTTACCACAGACTTTTCAAGCACTGTATATATAGCTGTGGTTTTTTTATTCTCATGTTAATCTCTAATTCTGACATCTGTCCCCCTGAAGAAAATATATGAAAGGCATTTCTGTGAGTTTGACACTCTTGGGGAAGTGAAATATGAACTTTCTATGTGACTCTGTTCTGGAGAGAGAGAGCCAAGAAAGTAGCAGGAAAATCTTTCAAAAGTATATAAGGACATTTTTAAACCCCCATGCTTCTGAAATTCTTTGTGCCCACATTTTTCAGAAAAGTGATACTGTGTAACAAGTTGAAATGTCTGGGGGATTGGTTTTGGTGAAGTTGGGAGTGGGTTAAAAATTGGGTTTATATTTGGAAGCTAGTTTCAACCTTAATTAGGGAAGGACTGGCAATCCTCCTTAATAATAAAAATAAGAATATCAGTTCTGTGTGGGATAGATGTATAGCTTAGTTCTAAACCAAGGGAGAAGTTGAGAGGCATGATTATTTGTTGACTGACAACAGCATGGTTAACATTTCTATAAATCTGAAAAATTTACTATATCTCAGTAAGAGGCAGCTTGTTTACAGAGCCCAAAAGGGGTGCCATGGCCTTTTAAAAATTCTTTTCATTAAGTAGCATATTTGTCATGAACCTGGGTGGCTGCTATTATGTTCTTTAACTAAAAGTATTTTTAGTAAAACTTATATTAATCAACAGCTCCTGAAGCTAAAAAATATGCAAGCTTATTGCTGTTTGAGTAGAACAAAGGTAAAGTGTGAGAAAGTTTTGGAAACTTCCATAGAGACAAAAAGTAAATCCAAAGTGAAAAAGATTTTTCTAATAACTCAGTTGGATACTAAAGCTTTGCCAGCTTTCAGGGGAGCCTCCTGCCTTCAAGTTTTAGTCCATGAAGAAAGTAAGATTGACATCTCCTTTATATAAAACAGTGGGTTCAGGAGACAGACAAGCAGAGTGAGGGAAATATGCAGAAATTGGAAAAGATTTTTCTTTAATCTTTTGGAGAATTCAGATGTTCGTGATGTTTGATATTATTAATGCAAAAAGTATGTACAATTTTTTACCATTTCCCTATAAAGTAACGAATAATGACTCTTAATCTTGTGAGGCTACTAGTACTATGTCATATATGTTATTGTAATTGTCACTATAGTTTTTGGAAAAATATGTTCATATCCACCATTTCAATATTTCAGATGGAAATTGACACAGCACTGAGTGATTTGGAGGCAGCTGATTTTGCAGAGCTGGTAAGGAGCATGTTTTTATAGAGCAGGCGCTTTGTGCTGTTCACATTCAGTAGTTTGAAGAAATCTTGGATCAAAGCCCATAAGTTTTCCTAACCAACTGAAAGTCAAAGCAAGCTATGTCACAATGGTGTAACAGTCATCCATATTTTTTCTTGATTTGTAGTAAAAGTTTAAAGAACTTTCCTTTTTTCATGAATTTCTTTTTGCAGTTACACCAGTAACTATAGGGACACTGAGTAGAAACTAGATCTGATATAATTGCAAGCTTGACTGATGCTTAGCTCAGCTAAAAAGCCACTCTTTGCTGTAACAGGGATATTTTCTTTTTCAATTAATAGTAAAAATCACCTTTTTCTCTTTCTTTCAAGTAGTTATGGATAGTCCTTAAAATTGCTGTACAGCATTAAGAACAAAACTCACCAATCATAAGAAAGCAACTAAAAGTCTCAGTAACAGAAAGTCTAGAAGGCTATGTGGTGCAATATAAGACATTGTTCTTACCACATTTGTGTTAACACTTAATGATGTAAGCCTAATACTTGTTAGAGAATGATGATATAATATATCATTGGCATAAAATTGTGTGACTGTGTGTGTACAGAACTGGCTGCTTTTCTCTACACAGTACAATTATACACATTCACAGTTTTCAATAAGTTTTATCTTGGAACAAACTTGAAAGAAGCAAGTCATTCAAGCATCATTTTTTGTATATTTCCTTTACTACATATCAAATGGTGAGAGGTAAATATGTTTATACTTTTGAAAGTTTTCTCCTCAGTATGAAAGTCCCTCTTTAAATTCTTGCTTCAGAAGAAACTTTTTTAAAAATGAAGTCATAGCTGGATCTGTTATGCACACATGTAAAGAAAATATTATTGAATATATATAATACTGAACATTTTGGGGTTTATGTCTTTTTTTTTTTTTAACTAATAAAATGTCCGGGCCTATAAATCCAAGGCAGATGGATGTCTATAGTCTCACTTCTTGTTAAACTTTACTGTTTGTGTCTAATAGGAACCAAGCCATTTGTTTCTTAAATAAAATCATTTCCTAGTGATTATTGAAAATTATATTTATAAATACTGTTTTATTGAGCAGAGCTATATGTATCCACTACATTTAAAATTAAAGCTGCCCAGTTGAGATCTGTGTTGTGATTGTGAGAGCATTTGTCAATTAAATTAAAAGGTGAATGGAACGAGTTAATGTTGGGTAACGTATTTCCGGGTACTGTGAAAAAGGACTGGTATGTCTTCCTAGATTTGCTATATGAGGTCCCTCTGGTGGCAAGAGCTATGCAACAGCTAGCTGGCTGTTATGACCTGTGAAACTTAGAGAACCCTATAAAAAAGCCATCTGCTTTACAGATAGATTAGAACTGAGTAGTAAATCTGAGTACCTATTATGCTGTGCTGGAAATAACTATAAAAATGACTCTGCAGTGACTTGAAAACCAACAATAAAGTCTAAGTGTCATATTTTATTTAGCTGTTTGTTCTAACTTCACCTCTCTGATGCTCAGCTGCTAATAAATTAATATTTAAAGAAGGCACTCTGAAAAATTGAAGTATTAAATAACACTGACTGTTATTTATTGAAATTAGTTTCACTTGCCTTCACTCAGTCATGTAACAATCAGGAGTTATAAATGTACTATATTTTTGTTTGCAGTCTGAAGATTACTATGACATGAGACGGTTATATATGATTCTGGGATCTTGTCTCTTCTATAAGGTGAGACCGTTTGAGTACAGCATGGAGTTTTGAAAAATGCACCAAGCAGAAACATAAGCCAAGCATGAATTGACACTTGCCTGAGCTTGACAAATATGAACAATGTGTGGTCATTTTGTCTGTTTAACAGACATAATTGAACTCAAAGAATAGAACAAAACCATTTACTTCACAGACGCAAATAAAATATTTAAAGTCTTAAAACAATTCTTACTGTATGATATGTAGCACTAAAATATCTTTATGAAACCAGTAACAACAACAATCTTGCAAAATGTGGTGTGTGAAGAGATGAATGAAGAGGTACAGGAGTCAGTGATGAATTACCACATTAATTGATAAGAGAATTACTGTGTGGTATTCTGATACCATTGTTCTTTGCCCATCCCTGTCTCTAACTGAAGGCCTCTGGTTGTAACTGTTATCCAGATAGATAAGACTTGAGAAACTGAATCAATAACTTTCTTTCAGCTTGGCCTCTGGTATTTGTAAACATGTTATTTATTGAGCATTGTCAGTATATTCAGAACCATACAAAACAAAAAGTAAATTACAACTCCTACTCTACAGAGCTTATGTTCTAAGGTCTCAGTCATCCAATCCTTACTTATGCAGGTAGTCCCATGGATTAAGTCTACTTGCATGACTAAAGTACAAGGCTAAGGCCTGTCTACACTGAGACTGGTGTGACAGTGCAATACCAGCAAAATGCTAGCAATAATGGAAACTCTAGTGCAGACCATCCATTGGCATTTTTACCATCATGTCATCCAGACCTGCTCTAGAAAAACTCATGCAGCTGGTCTCCTGTGTGCGTGTTTTTTAATGTAATCTGGAAAATCAAAAGAGGTACAGAAAGGGCAGTGTTAGCAGAAGACTTCGCCTGCCAACAAATCTCAGTTCTGTTTTGGGTGAAAAGCTAGTGACCATTCAAACACCAGTCCAATCTTATGAGGTGATAGGCACCTAGGAGTTTTGATATTCAGTACCTTGCAGGAAGTGCTCAGTAGCTAGCAGAATAAAGCCTTCAGGCGGCAATACTTTTAAGCTGTTGTTCTAAAGGGAAATATAGCAGGACTTAATTAATACTATGTAATTTTTATGATGTACAGTTATGAGGGTCATATTTTAAATCCTTGTTTTGGTATATTCAGTTCTTGTCCTTGTCTGGGAAACATATTAATTTCAGTCAAAGAGCTAGTGTTTTGTGGTAGTTACACAGGGGACTGGGAATTAAAACTCTTTGGTTCATTACTGATTCTGCAACTAGGTGTTTGGCAAGCCACTTCACTTCTGTATGCCTCAGTTTTACACCTCTGTAAAACTGGAATAATAATTTACAGGAGTGTTGCTTATTTGTTGGTTTGTTCTTGTTTTATCACAGCACCTAAAAACCCCAGTCATGGACCAGGATCCCATTGTGCGAGGTACTATACACACACAATATAAAAAGATAGTCCCCACTGCCTGCCCCAAAGAGCTCATGATTTTAATATGTAAAACACTGAGATCTTTAGATTAAAAGACACTATATAGTGAAAAGTATTGTTATTTTTATTGAATGTGCATTCTTTTTTGTGATTTAATTAAGGGCTATTTGATTGGCAATCACTTACCAAAGGAGGATCTTATTGATATAGCTTTATATAGTCGACACTATTGCCTGTTACCCTTGGCAGCAGAACAGAGGATTGGTCAGTTAGTGATATGGCGAGAAGTATTTCCACACCATCACCTCCAACCAAGTGAAGCTTCAGGTGTTACAGGATACAGGGAGCCTGAAGCAAGATACTTTTTACTAATAGTTGGTTTGGTAAGTTACAATTTCCAGAGCACCCATGGTTTGATTGTCTGTTCTGCTGTTGCCTTTACATTGTAAAATGTTATTACATATTTCCAGTACTAAGCATACACTGATTTCATCATTTAAAAAGCATCCTTATTGCAGCTGTGAATTGGTGTAGAATTTTTCAGCTGGGGAATACAATTATTATTAATATTCATAAAGCTTATAAAATTAAGCATAAATAAAATTGTCATGGTTATGATGCTCTTTTGTTCACTTAAGTTGAAATTTTTACTTTTATAATCTGATGTTTTTCAGATACTTCATCCATTTTGGGCGGAAATTATTTTAAAAATAACCAGCAAATAACTATTTAGAGGCAGTTTCTCATATGCACAGTAACTTAATTTTCATAACTTGTGATTAAATAAACATTCATTTGCATGAGGATTGTAATAGGGGGGAAAAAAAAGCCCTAAGGAATGATTTTGACATAAAGTGGCTCTTGTTGGAGGGCAGGGGACCTGTCCAGTTTTGCAAATCTTTGTAATTTGCTGAGATACCATATTAGATTTGATAAGGAGTGTAATATAGAATGGATTCTACAGTATGCAGTATTTTAAATCAAAGATTAATTTTTTATACCCATTTGTTTTACAGAGACACTTTATGCTGTGTGTTTTGCTGGAGACAGGGGGCTGCACTTCCAAAGCCATTGGGAATCCAGGACCAGATTGTATATACGTTGATCAGATCAAAGCAACTATACTTCAGTTGGAAGGCATAGATTCTAGCATAGAGGAAAGATTAGAATCTCCTTCCATACCATGTCTATCTTGTGCTGACTGGTTCCTTCCTGCATCACGTGACAAACTGGAAAGCTTTACAACCCCACCCATCCTTAGTAAACTGCAAAATACTTCCAAATCCGCAACCTCTACAACAAGCAAGAGAACACTCTTCACTGACTCCTCCTTAAGGACACGTAAGCCCAGTCCCTCAAGGAGCAGTGGAGGATCTGACAATGGCAGTGAAGGTCCTGAAGAAGGTGGAGGCCTTAACCCACTTGCTACACTAGATCAGGTCCGAAAGCACGAACGAAAAGAATCCCAAGGTTTTGGCGGGTCTGACGGAAGTGGTAGCTTGTTCAAGGTATTATTGTTATTACAATGTATTATGTATTAAACTGTTTAACTTTTGAAGGTAGGTACAGCCAACGGAATGTTCAGAAATTAACCAATGCTATTCTGGATGTTTGCCTCTTTATGGTAAATGTTTTAATAAATGTGAGACAGACTGATATTCACTGAGGAAAAAAACGTTATTAATAAGGCTTTTTCTATACTGGAACCTGAATCACAAAACTTTTGTCATTCAGGGGTGTGAAAAAAAACATACACACACACCCCGAATGACAAAAGTTTTGCCGATTAAAAGCACCAGTGTGAACAGCGCTTTATCAGGAGGAGAGCTGTCCTGCCGACAAAGCTACCGCCGCTCATTGGAGATGGAAGTATTTTGTAGGTGGGAGAGCTCTCTCCTGCTGACAAACAGCAGCTACACTGCGTGCCTTTTAACGGCATGGCTATAGTGGCAGAGCTGTGTCACTAAAAGGTGCATAGTGTAGACATAGCCTAAAAAATGTACGGTAAGGTTGCGGATTCTAGTTGCATTCTGTGACCGTGGGGACAGCTATGAAAAAATGAACACAAACTGACGCATTTCACTCATTCATGGGGAATTATTTTTCTGTATAAATGGAAACAGAATAATTCTTTATATTTTTTATAAATTATGCTTGATTACTTTAAAGTTAGTATAGTGCTATAATTATGTATTTATTTGTTTTGGATTTATATAATGCAACTCCTGGTGCTTAAGAAGTCAGTGTTGGTTTTCCTGAGTTTCATTAGGATAGTTTCAGTTCTTAACTAAAACTAGAACTAAAATTATCAATGAGACTACTCAGATGTTTAAAGTTAGGCAGCCGCTTAAGCACCTTGCTTAATTGGGGGCTTAAGGGCCTGATCCAAAGCATGCTGAAGTCAGTTGAAAGACTCTCCTTGACTTCAGTGAGCTTTGGATTAGGACCACAATTAGCACCTGTTTCTTTCATCTGGCTCATCATCTCTTCTAAATATTTGGCCTTCTGATGACTAAATTGGGCACAGCTGTGTTGAAAACTACAAAAGTAATTGGAGAATTTTTCCAAAGATTATAAAAGCATAAGCAATATTGACCAAGGAAACTTGTTATACATTGAACAAATGCTACCAATTGGTTTTAGGCTGAAATATACTTTACCCTATAAAGTACATTCTACAAATTGCTGAAACTATTTAATTTTTTTTAATATTTCCATTTTAAATAAATGATATCATTGGCTGGATTTTGGTCCTTGATTAAATGTCCTTATTATGTTAGTTTACTGTGCCATTTTTTTTTTAGGTCACTAAAAAGAAACATACCCTTCCAAATCCTTTTCATTTAGGAAACCTGAAAAAGAATCTTTCAGAGAAAGATATGGAACTCTATAATGCTGTCAAGTAAGAGATTATCGGTTTTATTAAATATTTTATTCTTCAGATCACATTCACCATTTTTGTCCAAAGACATATGCAAATCACCAAAGGTTCTATGTAAGGCTACAATTTTGTCATGGATATTTTTAGTAAAAGTCATGGACAGGTCATGGGCAATGACCAAAAATTCACAGAAGCTGTGACCTATCCCTGACTTTTACTGAAAACAGTAAAATGGGGAGAAAAATGACAAAATGGGGAGAAAGGAGGGTCCAGCACTCTGCCCCACTGCATGCAGTGGCAGGGAGTTGAGAGGGACCCCTGACCGCAAGTCTAGGACCTGCGAGGGATCCCCTGCCGCCCAGCAGGGCTGGGAGCTGGGGAAAGGGTCCCCTCACCGCCTGCAATGACTGGGAACTGTGAATCTCCTGCCACCAGTAGGGCTGGGATCTGCAAGGTCCCTGCTGCTGCTGCCAGCTGGGAAGGTCTCGGGGATCCTCCACTGCCCTGCAGGGCTGGGAGCTGGGGGGTGGGGGGCGGGCACCACAGTGGCTTGGAGCTATGGAGGTCCTCTGCTGCTGTGGCGGCCGGGCTGCTGCAGAGCCCCAATGTCATGGAGATTGCAGAAAGTCACAGAATCTATGACTTCCGCGACCTCTGTGACATATTCGTAGACGTAGAGGACACACAGTCACTGTGGTCAAGCAGGAGAACAGTTGCAGTAAGAGCCAAGGTTTGGGGGTTTTTTTTACATTACTGTGTAACCAGTTTTCCTTACTTCCTACAATATATCTAAATATGCTTAGTGATGAACACTACCTCTCCCATAATGCATTATTCTGAACCCCACACATAGAGGGATAAGACACTAGGAATGTATTTTAACTAGGCTGCAACTTTATTAACATTTCTGAGAAATTACCTGGCAATAACTTATCTAGTGCTGGTTGTTCTTCCTTCTGTAATTCCTGCCATCTGGGGGAAGGCTGCCCTAACCACTTCCTTCCACACCTTTACACTGGTCCCAACACCACTGCTGTGACCCCACTTCCCTTGCCTCATCTGAGGGTTAAGGGTATGGGGGGAGAGGTGTTGGCCCCTACCAGACATTATGCGCTGCAGCCCAGCTCCCTACCTTCTTTAGGTGATACCCTCCCCTAATCCTGCTACACCCTTCAATCCAGCCACTGAGCTAGGAAGCTCCCCTTCTCCCTCCACACTCTTGCTCCTCAAACTGACGAGGAAATGGAGTTCTCACTAGAGGGGGACAATCCTTAAAGAGACCTCAAGGTTTTCTTTTCCCTGCTGGCCCAGACAAAGCCTCCCCACCTCTGAAGCTGCAGAAGTGAGGAGGGCATTCTTATTGTGAGGGATTTTGGAGTCAACTAATCAAGTTGTCACACTAGAGGAATGTTTCAAAATTAATAGTGGGCTACTTATTGTATGCCGGTATGGCACAGTTTCTCAAAAAAAATCAAGCCTGTGGAACAAACAAGCCTGAGTTCACACAAATTACTGGGCTCAATGTTACTGGATTAAATTAAATGACCTGTGATATGCAGGAGACCAGACTAGTGTCCCCTCTGGCCTTAAACTCTGTGAATCTCTGAATTTTTGTGTATTTCATCACAACCCTCCCCAGTTTTCAAAGCAGTGCAGGGGATTTAGCCACACCTCTTACATTAATTTTTTACAGTCTGAATACTAGCCTTTGTTAGAGTGAATTTCACCTCTGTGCAGAGGCCAAGCACAATGCCAGTATCCCACTTAAATCTCACATCAACCCTCAAAAATAAACCTTAAGTGGTGCACTGGCTTTGTGCTGGCCTTTTCCACAGAGACTAATTTCTCCTGTGATGATTATTCCATCCCATGGGTGAGTCCAAACTGCAGGTAGCATCTCTCTTCTGCCACTCTAGTTAAGAAGGTCCATCAGTAAAATGTAAAATTGCAAGGAAGTGTGTACATTCCATTTACTCATCTTCCAATGATTTTTTAATCCATGCTATATCATTAGTGTTATGCTTTTGGCCTAAGAGTGTCCTGGTGAAAAGGGGAGATCAGGAAAATGTAGTCTTTAAAAAACAAAAAAGTCATAAGTGATGTTTTGCATCTAAAATAATCTTCAATTTTAATGTAAATATGAAACAGTATGTTTAACACAATATTTTCAATTTTGTGTCTGTGCTTAGAGAATTTGACCAAGTGTATTTAATAATTTAAATTGTGTGTGTACTTTTACTAATTAACAATGTAACTATAACTGAATCTCTGCATCATATTCCCTGTTGGCATAAATCAATGTAGCTCTTATTCATGTTTAGTGGACTTACATCAGTTTATGTCAACTGAAGATCTGGCCTTCTGTCTGGAAATCCAGCCTCAGCCTCTGGGTTTTGGAGGGTTTTTTTAATCTTATTTTATTTTTTCCATTAAGGCACTTCCTGATGACTCTCTTGAGGAGTTAGAAGTTCTGACTGACAGGGGAACTATTACATTTTTCCTTTGTAACCACTGTCTTGTCTCTTAACTCCTATTCTGTTAGTCTCCTGTGTTACCTCAGGCTTAATATAACCGCTGTCAACAGATTATTTTCAAATGTTACCATCCTATCCACCCACCTCCCTCATTCATTTTCACTTGTTCTTGGAAACCTCCTGGCTGTTTGCAACATTCTATTCATCTCCTTTATTCTGTATGACTAAAAAAACCACTGTAACATCAAATGTACACATTTATATATAAATATTATTTTATATAAACATATCACACTCAGTTTCTTTTAATTAAGATGGTTGGATATATACTAGTAACTCACTGTTTTCAGTCGATAAAGTATGACAAGGAAAGTATGACTAGTCCTTATGGTCTCGCTTACCAAAACTGAAACTTGTATATGAAAGTAAAATTGGTGCTAGCCCAGAGTATTAGTGGGGAAAATACTTAATGGAAAATAACATTAGAAGTGATATTAGAGACTAACATTAGAAGTGCAGTTGTCTTCAAGCTTTAAAAACAGAACAAGAACAGTAGTGTGGTTTAAAGAACAGCTATGTTCTTTATAACCCACAGCACAGAGGTGACTTTGTGACTAATATGTCCTTCTTAAACGTCTTTTCTATTTTGAGTGAGCTACTTATTTATGCTTTCTTTTTTGTTTTGGATAATACTACCTCTTTGGAGTAGGGCAGTAACCCCCAGTTTACCTCCATGATCACTGTTTTTTTTAACTAATCAGTGTTAACAATTTTAATTAGAAGGAAATGTATCTTGTGTAGAAATAGGAAAATCTTGACAATGTCTGTTTCCATTCTCATACCATGTTACCACCAGCAGAAAGCAATCAAGTGTAAGAGAGTGTGTTGTCTAGACAAGGTTTAATTCAAAATCACTTATTCTAATTTTTGAAGGTTGACGTCTGGTCCTGAGAACACCCTCTTCCACTATATTTCTTTAGAAACAATGCAAGGAATCTTTATTACTCCAACGCATAAAGAAGTACAACAGCTTAGTGGCTCCATCCACCCTCAGCTAATCAAGAATTTTCATCGTTGCTGTCTTTCAATTCGCTCCATTTTCCAGCAGGCTGTGATGAAAGAAGTAAGAAACTTTGTCTTCCTAACAGAATTGTTTTCTTCTACTTTTTTCTTTACTTAATCTGCTACTTAATATTTTCAAGACTACTATCACGTCAGCATTTAAATAGTCCCCCAGTAGAAGATTCTTTATGAGCTTTCTCTTTAATTTACTAAGTGTTTTACTTATATGGGCAGACTGTCCAACCAATCATGCATATCAAAAGGGCTTCACCTCCGCAAGACAGTGCTCTGAGAATCAGAGAATTAGATTGCTCTGTGGGATGTGGTGTTATGACTCCTGTACTGTCCATAATTTAGCAAAGAGTTTCACAGAAGGCCTCTAGGAGAGAATGGCAAGAGAGGAACTAAAATCATTTACCCTCTCCTGCCTTCTACAAAAACAGGTTTTTTTGTTGTTAATGTAGTGCTTTTGAAGGATGCTAGCTTGACAACACGGGAAATTTAAGTTCTCTGTTTCTTCACAGAAAGTGTATGGCATGTGCAGTGACAGTTTAAGCCAGCCCCCCCCACCCCCCTCCCGCCACTGTGTTTCAACCCTGATATGAAGAGACTATCTCTGAAGGTGAGAGGGTAGCTCATTCTCAGTCTCTTTGGCCTTCCTGTTAAAACTGCCAACAAATTGGCCAGCCACTAATGTTTGTAATGGTGAGTTTTTAATGTGGACATCTGTCCAGTAAAAAACACATTGCAACTACCAATTCCTTTCAGGCATGTTGCCAAGTAATCTCTTCTAGGTGTGAGACAGGCACGCAAGGGGTACACTCTTCCAATTTCTTGCAAGCAGCATTTATTACGACTCTAATAGGATTTTTTTCCCCTTCATGAGACTTTCTAACACACTCCTAGAGATTTATATATCATTGCACCAACTGTCATTGATCATATTGTGTGCATATGGGCCTCGTCCACTTGAGACATTATCTCTCTGCCCTGTGAAATCATGGCAGTTGTGATTATCTGAGTCACTGCAAGCTTTATCTGGGTGGAATCTGGTGCCAGATTATTTGTTTTACTTAGGGTTGTCAATTAATCGCAGTTAACTCACACAATTAACTCAAAAAAATTAATCGTGATTAAAAAAATGTATCTTGATTAATCACACTTCTAATTGCACTGTGAAACAATAGAATACCAATTGCAATTTATTAAATATTTGTGGATTTTTTTTACAATTTCAAATATACTGATTTCAATTACAACACAGCACACAAAGGGTACAGTGCTCACTTTATATTATTATTTTTATTACAAATATTTGCACTGTAAGAATGATAAACAAAGAAATAGTATTTTTCAGTTCACCTAATACAAGTACTCAACTGCAATCTCTTTATCGTGAAAGTGCAACTTACAAAGGTAGATTTTTTTATTACATAACTGTATTCAAAAAATAAAACAGAGTAAAACTTTAGAGCCTACAAGTCCACTCAGTCCTACTTCTTGTTCAGCCAATCGCTAAGACAAACAAGTTTGTTTACATTTATGGGACATACTGCTGCCTGCTTCTTATTTACAATGTCACCTGAAAGTGGGAACAGGCGTTTGCATGGCATTTTTTTAGCCGGCATTGCAAGGTATTTACATGCCAGATATCCTAAACATTTGTATGCCCCCTTCATGCTTCGGCCACCATTCCAGAGGACATGCTTCCATGCTGATGACGCTCGTTACAAAAATAATGCGTTAATTAAATTTGTGACTGATATACAGTACTTGTATGAGGTAAATTGAAAAATACTATTTCTTTTGTTTTTTACAGTGCAAATATTTGTAATAACTAAATAAAAACTGAGCAGTGTACACTTTGTATTTTGTGTTTTAATTGAAATTAATATATTTGAAAATATAGTAAACATCCAAAAATATTTAAAATAAATGGTATTCTGTTATTCTTTAATAAGATTAATCGCACAATTGTGATTAATATTTTTAATCGCTTGACAGTCCTAGTTTTACTTTGTATGTAATTCACCTAGATGCAAGATAATAGTCAATGCACACACAAAAAAACTAAATAAATGAATGTCACATCTTTAGAGACTTGGATTACAAATAGATCCACTGATGTGTGTGCAGTACAATTTTTTTCTACAGTCCTGGTTTGTTTGTAGCAACTGTCAGTCATTACTGATTTGAACCAAATAGCTGATAATCCATGACTAATTCCTTGAACTCTCCAGCTCCTTTGGGGGCAAAAACTTTACATTTTGACATAAATATACATGGATGTTGTGTACCATTTTTTAAAGCTCTTAGAAGTAGCAGACAGAGCAGTTAGTGAGAAAGAAGTAATCCCAAGCTATTGACCAGGTGGCATTTCCTCACCATGCTGCCTGTAGGCAAAACTGTACTTTAATTCTCACAAATGGTGAGGAATGGAAAGCACTTGTACAGAGTGAATGAATGCAGTTTGCAAACAGCAGTGAAGTCTTCCTTCAAGTTTGTTTGTAGTTTGGAGGTGTGAGGCATGTGTACCTAAGAGGTCTTTTCAGATTGGACTGTTACCCAGACATAAGTCTGTTAGGATTGCTTAATACTTAGAAAAATACCTGAATAGTGAGAATTTTTTCATCAACTGTACATAAATTGATGCTCTGTTGACTGGAATCTTGGCTGCAAATTAGTTTATACCTTTGACACTTCTATAGGGAGGTACAGAAATCCAAAAGCAAGCAGAAAATGCAGCTGAAAAAAGGAGAATGTTGGTTTTGCATATAAGCAGTTAAAATAATATAAGTTGAAAAACCTTTTCTTTTAAGTTCAGATTGCCTTTGGTCACAACTAACAAGTACATGAGGTTTCCAATTGTTAGTTTACACCAAAAATACCTGGATAAAGAAACCACTGACACATGCGTAGGCATTTCCAGGTGTAACCAATAAAAATTGGATACACGCGTCTGAAAGTGAAAACATCTGTTATGGCCACAGCCACATCAGCATGCACCCTTTCTGCCTGTTTCAGCCACATGTCATTACAGTGGACGCCAGCTGAGCTCCCAACGCCCTGTAGGTCAAAAAGAACTGATGAATATGCTATGGAGAACAAAGATTTTCTTGTTGAGGAGAATCAGGCACACGTGTAACCCAGTTTTACAACATTTTGGGACTGGACTATTCCTGTGAGAAAATTTACAGACAGTTTTTGTGCATTTGGTCCAGCAACATACGCTGTAGCTGTCTGCTTGGCATTTGGAAGCTATGGCTCGAGAAGACAAGTTTGGACTATTTAGTTTACAGTGCATGATAAATGGATAACTAAGATACACAGAAATATGTATTCACATTGTATGATTTTTAGATCAACAAAATATTGCTGTGGTTTGGAATTTTATAGAGATGCACAATATTGGACCAAAATGATGGTAATAAAATTGATTAATAATGAATTTTGGGCCATTTTCTAAACACTGAAAAATCGCTGATGTTTACTATTTTAAATGTATGCAAAAATTCAAAATAAACACTGGAATGGGGAAAAATAAACACTGAAAACTAGAAACTCTACATACTGTACAGTAGGTGACAGGCAACTTAGATTCTGATGTTTTTCTTCTGCATCTGAAATGAATGTGTTCTTGTACAGGATCCCTGGGGTACAACCTGGAACTGGGGGACCACTGTGCTCCCTTAACTCTCCAGCCTGGGCTGTCTCACACCCAGCAAAATTGCATGAATGGTCCCTGAGCCATTCATGAATCATACAGAGATAGGCACCAGTCAATCACCCCAGCCTTGCACCCCAGAAATATACTGTCTTACACTGCTCAAGACTCCCTTGTGCAATACAAACTCATTAACTAGTTTGCCACTCTGACGAAAGGGTAATGGATGTGAAACAGCCTTTGTTAACCTGAGCTGAGATTCCACAAGCACTTCAACTAAAAACACACTTTTAGGTAAAGTATAAAACAGATTTATTAACTACAGAAAGATAGATTTTAAGTGATTATAAGCAGCAGGCATAGTGATCAAACTTGGTTACCTAAGAAGTAAAATAGAAATGCAGTCTAAATTCTGACTTTAACAGACTTAGGGCAAGTCTACACTACAGCAGCACAGGCTGCGCCGCTGTTGCGCGTCTGGTGAAGACATGCTATGCCAACGGGAGAGTGCTCTCCTGTTGTCATAATTACTCCACCTCAGTGAGAAGCGGAAGCTATGTTGTCAGGAGAGTGTCCCCCGCCAACATAGCGCTGGTGTGGACAGTGTGAAATTTGCATTGCTTTGTGGGGGGAGTTTTTTCACACCCCGGAACGACGCACGTTATATCAACTTAGGCTGTAGTGTGGACCTGCCTTAAGCAAGATTTGGATCAAGCAGTCTCTTAACCCTAACAGACACATTACAGGCAGCTCACAGTTCCTCAATACACAGACTGGACTCCCTTCTATTCCTGGACCAATCTCCCTAGCTCAAAATCTTTGTCTTCTAGAGTCAATCTTCCAGGTGTTGAGATGGGAGGGGAGAGAAGCCAAGTGATGATGTCACTGTCCCTCTTTATACCTTCTTCCAGCTGCTAGAAAGATCCTTGCTGTGATGTGGGGATCAGGCAGTCCCCATTGGTCAGGCAGTCTCTGTTGCATATGTGCCCCCTCTAAGGAGCCTCTGGGAGAGTGGATTCTTCTTGATGGGCCATTAATGCCTGTCTGGCCAGTGATAGCTGCTCCTTTGTTGCAATTGAAAGACCAGCTCTGGGTGTTTTCCAGCCTCACAACATATTTCAGTAATACATATAACAATACTTCATAACTTCATATACAATGATGGTACATACAATCCAACAGGGTATTAATGTTCAGCAAATCAAGACTTCTTAAATGATGGTTCACAAGGCATACTTTGTACAAAACATATCATAATCATATCACAGTGTTGAATATGGGGGTTCTAGGGTGTTACTTTGAGGTATAGTGTGTCACAGTTCTGATCTGTGTATAAATGTGAAGGGGAAGGAATTTTAATGCTCATGAAAGTACAGGACTAATAGCCTACATAGCTCTGCCAGTGCACCTTATTCCTGATTTACAAGTTCTCTGCTCTTCCTGTCCTTGTTAGTTTCTGAATGAGTAGTGTAAATGATGCCAAATTATGGATGGTGGACAAATGTCAAAAGGAAAATTGGATAAGACAACTACACATTTTTATTTGAGAGAAGCATTTGGAATGCTAGATGACATATATTTGTAGCTTGTTTAGTGACCTTAGGTCTTCGACGTGGCAACATCAGCATGACCAGACTGTGAGAGGCAGCTCTTCTCTGCAGCAATGGTAGACACTCTAGGGAGGGGCTGCGTCTGAAGTCCCATACTCTTTGTTTCATTCTCCACTATTGCATTAGTGAGCAGTGCTTCAGAAGTTTACTGTATCAACTTTGAAAAGCAGCACAGTTTGAGCAGTTAAAAACCTTTCGACCACATGGGTACCCACTGTTCTGTTAATCCAGTACTGATGGACTTTACATCTTTGTCCCTCCCTTTGCTGGTAGATATGAGGTTCCTCTTCTGATATTTTCCATCAGCAATCTTTTTCCCCCCAGCCCCGCCCAACCCAGCAAGTTAAATGTCTTCCACCCCTGTTGGCAGACTTGCAGTACTACAGCCAAGTTGAAAGTCCTGTCATCTATTTCTGCCTAAGATAAATAGAAGTTCCTCAGGGCTTCCTCTGTATATTTTCCTTTCCAGGGAGGCCTCTTTTCCTCTGCCTTCAACATAGCAACAG
This sequence comes from Chelonia mydas, assembly GCF_015237465.2. Lineage (NCBI taxonomy): Eukaryota > Metazoa > Chordata > Testudines > Cheloniidae > Chelonia > Chelonia mydas. The sequence goes on from NC_057852.1 coordinate 44,993,125, forward strand.
CTCTGAAGGAGAAGGGGTCTTTGCAAGATTCCAGAGGAACTGGGGAATTCCCCCCAGCTTAGCATTTCCTCCACACTACTTGGTTGTTGAAGCAGAACCCAGTTCAGAGGAATATGCACTTCAGTTTCTCCTCATGTCATTATACTTTTATTTTAAGACCTACAGATGGTCTAGTTCAGGGGTCGGCAACCTTTCAGAAGTGGTGTGCCAAGTCTTCATTTATTCACTCTTATTTAAGGTTTTGAGTGCCCGTAATACGTTTTTAGCGTAATACATTTTTAACGTTTTTAGAGGGTATCTTTCTATAAGTCTATAATATATAACTAAACTATTGTTGTATGTAAAGTAAATAAGGTTTTTAAAATGTTTAAGAAGCTTCATTTAAAATTAAATTAAAATGCAGATCTTACCAGTTTAGTGTGATCCTTACCCTTGCTTTTCCTTGCTGAGTTTTCCAATGTCTGGCAAGTATTTGGATACTTATGCTGCACACAGGCTTCTGAGTGATCAGTTGTTAACCAGCTCCGAGAGGGACAGAAGACAGATTTCATGTGTGAAAATACCTGTTCACACAGGTATGTGGATCCAAATGCTGAAAGCATTGCAAACGCAATTTTCTTCACACTTAAATTTCACTGGCAGGCACATCCAGCAGGTCAGAATAGAGGCCCCATGATCTCTCTCGGTAGCTTCAAGTGCACTCCGCAGATCTCCAAACTTTGATGCTCACAATTCTGAGCTTTTTAACTGAATGAGCTGCATTTCAAAATCTTCAACACCCATCCACTGAAATACAGACAAATCCAAGTCACTTTCGTTTAACTTTTCAGGTTTAATTAGAAAAGGAAGCATTGGACCAAATCACTGGAAATCTTGAAATCTGTCAGAAAATTCTGATTCCAGTTCTTTCATGTACATTTCTAATCTCAGCGTCATACGCAGTGCGCTGTTCCACATGGCGTGATAGTGATGTAAGCAGCAAATCAGGACTTAAAAATATCCCAGTACAGTGGCGCTGGAACAATTTTTAAGGTGGGGGTGCTGAGCTGTGACCCCTCTTGCCCCTGTCTGCACCCCTCACTGCCCCAGGCTGGGGCCAGTGGGCCACAGCTGCGGGTGGCTGCAGAGCCCCAGGCCGGTGGCCAGGACCCCAGGCAGGCAGCAGAGCCCTCCAGACCGATGGCCAGAACCCGCGGCCGGCAGCGGGCTGGCAGCAGGTACCCCAGGACAGCAGCGGGGCCCCTGGGACCAGTGGCCAGGACCCAGGCAGTGTGAATGCCACTGAAAATCAGCTCGCATGCCGCCTTTGGCACGTGTGCCATAGGTTGCCTATTCCTGGTCTAGTTAAAACTCTTTGCAACAGTAAGGGCCCACTCACCAGATTCTTGTCTACCTCACGGGCATTGCAGCTCAGAGCATCTTACAGTGAGATCTGCCATGTAACAATTTGATCTTCAGTCACTCCTTGGGCACTCCTTTACTAATCACTAGTTTTACTTATTAAAAACTCCCAGTAACCTCAGCAGAAGCAGGGTTAGGCCATTTTAAGCACTTTTGAAACTCCCACCCTGAATGTTTTATCCCTACTGGGATCTGTTTTGTCTCCCCTTTGTGAGAGGGAAGCCATCATCTATACTGGAATAACAGGACACTGGGTACTTTCTCTCAGGAGAAAGAGAAAATTAGTTTCCTTGCATATAATTTTATCTTCTCCATGTGGGTGCCAGCTGTTCAATGAGAAAACATCCTGCACGTCTACAAAGGTTTTCTTATCCTTACTGACTTGGCAGAGCACAGGAATACCCTTTTTTGATGGAATGTTTGGAACAAGAGAGAAAAAGTGCTTTTAGCAAGGTATTAAGAACATAAGAATGGCCATACTGGGTCAGACCAAAGGTCCGTCTAGCCCAGTATCCTGTCTTCTGACAGTGGCCAATGCCAGGTGCCCCAGAGGGAATGAACAGAACAGGTAATCGTCAAGTGATCCATCCCCTGTCACTCATTCCCAGCTTCCGGCAAACAGAGGCTAGGGACACAATCCCTGCCCATCCTGGCTAATAGCCATTGATGGATCTATCCTCCATGAATTTATCTAGTTCTTTTTTTAACCCTATTATAGTCTTGGCCTTCACAACATCCTCTGGCAAGGAGTTCCACAGGTTGACTGTGCATTGTGTGAAAAAATACTTCCTGTTTGTTTTAAACCTGCTGCCTATTTCAGTTGTTTATTTAAAAAAGAAACTCCTGTCTAAGCAAGTTCATTCAAATGTCCTTTTCTGGTGCAGTATTTAGTTTTATTATTTGTTTTGTCTCCTTTTTGTTGTTATTCTTGCTTCTCCTTAGCTTTGGCAGCATGCCTTGCTTCTCAGTGTGGCTGTATTACCTCATATGCGCTAGCAGGGAGAGTGAGCATTCAGTTTCGAGAGGAAAAACAATCACAAAACAGAGCTTGTATCCTTCTCACTATGTGGAACAAAGTCTGAAAGACTATCACTATCAAGCTAACAGAACTGTGTGTAGCCACTTGGAGAAAATAAAATTACACATTAGGAAATTAATTTTACCTTCCAAATCTTGTTTTACAGGATATAGTAATTGTGATATCAAGATCATCCTACACAGAACCAGCAACTTACCTGTTCCTCCCAAATGAATCACACTGCAGTTCATTATCCTTCTGTTTATGCAGAAAAAATATTTCACACTATATTAACATTTAAACTGCTATTTTACAGAAAAAGAAAAATGCAGACAGTGGGAGCAATTCAGATTCCAGAAAGGCAAGTTCTGACCTCAATCTAGTGAGAGAACATGGGGTTTTGTTTGAGTGTTCTCCTGATAACTGGACTGACCAGAAGAAACCACCACCAACTATGACTTACTGGGTTGTAGGGTAAGTAGAAAGAAATTTACTCAGGTTTAAATTCAGATGTATCTATCTATCGTAGAGTTTTCTATGGCAGCCACCACCATTGTAGCTATGTATTGATATTCTGGTATCTTGCTCTATCTTGTGTTTTCTTTGTTCTCTTCCTACCCTCTCAGACCTCTGCACTGTCCCCACTTTGCAAGTGAATCATACCTGTGCTCCTATTCCAGCACACAACTCTTATTCAGTGGTGTGGGGGAACAAACGATGGAAATGCACAAAATTCAGAGGGGATGAAAAGAGAAGTGAATAAATTTAACTATTACTGGGGAGAACATATTTGAGATATTAAACTACCAATCCACTTGCAACATTTTGTAAAGCAGTCTTTATTTCAATGTGCTTTCAAATACAAACACGTGAAATTAAACTCTGCCATTATCATTATAAATGGATTATAATTACTTTTCTGTTGTTGGCTATATTAAGTGTTAATTATTTTTTCTTAAGTGATTTTTCAAATTGATCTCCAATTGGGTTCTGGTGGGTATGGTCCTTATTGCGCAACTGTCTCATGCTTATTTGTATAGCCTGGCACCACACAGTGCTAGAGTTTGTGAAGTAAATATTAAACATCAAACCTACTTTACAGTGGGAAGATAATTATAGTGTAACTTGAAAGAGTTATGACTATAGCAAATCTTATAATTGTTTAGGTCCTCGGCATTTGGCCATATTCTATAACCACCACTTGTCTATATCCTTCTTCTCCCACCCTAGCAGGCCACAGCCTTTACTTGTCAGCATTATAGCTTCAGTAATCAGAAAGTACGATCACGATCTGTTAATCAACAACAGTAATTTTCCTTCTTTGTCTCTTTCATTCTATCTTTGGTGTACTTGTTAGAAGGATAGAAAAAGAAGAAGAAGAAGAAGGAAGACTGAGGTTCCCATTGAGTCATACTTTCAGCATGCCAGCAGCTAATTATTAAGGGCAAGGGGCTGGCTTGGAGTTTATTTACTGTAGTTGACTGACTCACTGAATTTGTGTCCTCAATTGTGGAGCTATAAAGCCAGTAGTAAAGACTTTTGCCCAGCTAGCTTGGGAGAAGAAGACCACAAACCAGCTTACCATTGAATAATCTTCCCAACACCGCATTTCAGTATGTGGCACAAACTCTTGTTTCTAAAGCATTTATGGTGAATGTAACCAAATAATAATAATTAATAATAATTAATAAATAATGGATTTGGTCTGGAATCATAATTTTAGAAATTCTTAATATCTCCTGAACCACTCTCATCTTTATTACAAAGTATGTCAATTTATAGTACTGCCAATTTTCCTTCAACTCAAATATTTAAAAAAAAGAAAAACTCCTATATAGTACTGAAGACAAATAAGTGTATGTAACTACAGTGTGTGAGCAGCTGTAATGCTATTAAGATTTAACAGGTTAAAATCCTGGGTACTGTTTAAACTGTTGCTGTCCCTGTTAAGAAAAGCTTCAGTTTTCCAGTCTCAGCATGCTCAATGTGTGACATCAAGTGAAACTCAGTACCACTTGTGGAGAAAACTACTGTGCTCACATATTAATAATTTCATGGTTTTGGTTCCCACATGGTAGGCAACCAGAGAGCTGACAGGTAGGAATATTAAAACAATATTAAATTTAAAAGGATGTGAATACTATAGTTTTCTTCTCAAGCACTCTTGTGAGTGTAGCTGGAGAGCACTGAGATTTGAAATACTGCAGAGAACCCAGTGTCATGGGAATGAATATTGAGAACCTGAAGAACTTTTGCCCGACAGAGTCTTGAAGAAAACTGAGTAGAGGTGAAATTTAAATTGTTTTAAATATCTAATAAATGGGAACTAAAAGATTTCCAGGAGAACTGTGGAAATCTGCTATTAGTCTTGGTTTGCAATTACTTTCAACTTTCCATTGAAACCTTGTCAAACACAAATAGAATTTCTAGAACAGTGACCGCCTCTCTCTGACACTGGATTTTTGTTTTTCTCCAGGAGACTCTTCCTACATCCAAAACCTCAGGAGTTTTATGTCTGTTTTCATGATTCAGTCACAGAAGTTGCTGTTGAACTGGCTTTTAAACTGTCCTTTGGCTTAGCTACATAGATGTGCTTCCTGACTAAGCAGCAGTCCTGAACAGTGCTGGAATCCATCTAAAGCACTTAAATATAAACAGAAACTGAGTAAATCATGATGTCCTTCTGTGTGTTCTTTTGAAGTGCTTTAAAAAAATAAATCTGCCTTGTGGACTAGCTCTGTTAAACACTGAAGTAACACGTTACTGCTGATTTACTACATCAGCAGCAACGTACGGGAGATGATGTTTTTGGGAGAAGCAAAAAACATTAATTTTAGGTACAGTCAAATGGATCATGATGAATAAAAAGATGGAATTACTTATCCTGAGTATAGCTTTACTACATAAAATATTAGCATAACATGTACATTCCAGTAATGTCCAATGTTTAATATCAACTGCAAGATATTACACTTGATATACTGTCTAGGTATTTGGCAGTCAGCAATAGAAAAAACATAACTTTCCCTGGTAATTAAGCACATGAAGCTCTGATGGCATGAACAATTGCTGGATGGTTTTAGTACTCCTCTGTTAATCAAAATGAAGGGGAAACCAATAGCATCTGGATTAGGGGCTACAAAACACAAAATTAGCATGTTATCTTTTTTATCAATTGTGATCTTTCATACAGCCAAGGGCTATAATAATATTGATATTTTAATAGATTTCATGAATGGCATTGTAAATAACAAAGTGCTACATTTGTTATAGAGTAATTTTGATCCTTATGAAAGTATAATAGGTACGAAAGTGTGTGAAAAAAGGCTTTAACTGGCAATTTTGTTTCTGAAAGCTAGGCACGAACATAGCTATTTTTATATGATGTTGATGCTTTCATAATAAAGAAATTTGTATATTTGTAGGAGGAAAACAGTGTGCCTTCTATATTTCTTGTACACACTCATCCATTTTCTGGTTTGTCACATTAGGCAATATTAGTTTGGTTAGCCTTGTTATGGTTTACAATAGGATATTTTTCTTCATATACCTATTGGCTAGCCTATAAAAAAGGTTCTCTGAGGCAAATGGAAACAAAACTCTTGCAAAATCAAGATGTCTTCTACAAAGCCCATATTTCCTACAAACTGTTGGAAGTTTTGTAATTCACAGGCCTGCTATTTTCAACAGTTTTCTTAAAAGCTGGTTTTATTTATAATGTATATTTTTAGTCCCCTTTTCTCTTTTTTTTTTCCCCCAACCCTAACACTTGGTGCTGGCTTCTTGGGGAGCATCTCATCACATTCCATGTCAACAGTTGAACTGTTCTTTCTGGTTCTGTCATCGCTGGTTGCTTTTCATGGTTTGCCCAGCATGAGAATGCAAGCTATTAAAGTGTATGATTAAACTTAAAGTTGCATTTTAAGCTGTACAGTTGGATAACTCAAGCTGAAGAAAAATGTTGAAGAAATCAAAGGTAATTTCAGTTGGCTATCACTATCAAATATATTTCTTGGGTCTTGTCTGCGTGAGAAAATTGTACCAATTTAACTAAATCGATTCATATTAGGCAAGATAAGGCACTTGTATGCTGAAATAAAAGGAGGGGTACAAACAGAAGCATGTCTTTGCTAGAGTCAGGTGATACTTATGAAAGTGGCCATCTTGAAAATGTTGGCCTTAATCTCTCTGCATCTGTGTTCCCCATTTGCAGAATGATGATAGCCACAGACGTGATCTGAGGTCTACTTTATTGTTTATAAAGTACATATAGTCCTGTTACTGATGTGTGTACAGCATTTTGGAAAGGCAAAATGCTTCAACACTACTTTAAAACTACTTAGTGTTAAACTGGAGGGATTGTTTTGCACATGGAAGAAGGAGCTTAGAAAAAAGGAAAACAATCTTTACTGCACTACTTCCAGCTGAAGAAGCCCAGTTGATGACTATCCATAAAATTTTTAAAGGTATTTAGGTGCCTAACTCCCAAACCAATGGGAGAAAGGCACCTAAATACATTTTAAAATCTGGCTGCATTTATTGTACTGAATAAATTTAAACATATTCTTTACGGAAACAGAGGGAAAATTCAAGTATTAGCTGAGTAAGACAAATAGTTGCATAATTATTTGCTGGTATACAAGACTGTGCCTGAGCTAAATAAAAGTTAAAATATAATCCTTCATCTGGTATGATGATAATCCATACTCTTTCAAATGTGCTGATATTGTGGGTCCTGCTGGAAAACGGAACAGTGTTTTTCTATAAAACATTCTTCACAATACATATTTCAGCATTTTGTAGAGGTGCATAAAATGTTTATTAGTCTTCAGTATCTGGTTGATTATTGCAAACTGTAGCTGCATATAAAACTTATGTAAACAGAAAAGGCCTCCTTTTAACTATTAGCTCAGTTTCCATTTGCCTTATCCTTTTAGTTACTATGTGGGATGTTCCCCCCATATACCCAGCCCCACCCATGTCATGGGGATCCCCCCGCCCCTCCCAGTCCAGCCATAGACTAGACATAAAGCTCTTTGGAATCCATTACTTGGATAATAGTTAGAGTTGTACAAATGAAGCAAGTCACTCCCGAAAAAACCCTCAGGCTAGCCATGCTGCTTTCTAATCCCTGCTAGCCCAGGCACAGAGAGCCAGGCTTACAGCACAATCTGATCTCCATTTAGCAACACAATGAGCTACCTTTAGATGGCTGCCTATGTAATAACTTTTTAAACTGCTGTTCACGTTTGTGGTGTGTTCCATATCATATTACCAAACAAAAACTACATTTAAGGTTAAGACTTCAACAGGACACACCCCATCTACCCGTAATTTAGAAGCATGGAAATAAGAAGTTAAGGGGAAAGACTACTGCGTTCCTTTCCACCTTCATATTAGGTATAGCACTGTCAATACCGAACTCCAGTGTTCCATAAGGCTTTCACTTCCATCCCCAACAGATACTTCTAGGCAGTAGATACCCCAGCTTCAACAACCGAGCACTGTAATGCGAAACATTAACTGTGACCTCATATGCTTTTCACATTCCATGCATTTTGGAAGTTACTTTGCTTTAATACTTGTTAAGATTTTTTGTTAGAATGAAAATTTGCTTAAGTTGGGGTATGTATTGCCTTTTGGTATCTGTTGGAGATGGAAGTGAAAGCCATATGGAACTCTGAACTGTGTTAATAATTGCATAATAATTAACTGCGTGAAAGCCATATGGAGCTCTGAACTGTGTTAATAATTGCATAATAATTAACTGCACTATGATACCCCTAAGCTGTTGGTGTAAATTGTTCATGTAAAATGTCTATCCTCTTGAAAATACCAGTTAGTTATAGGCATTTCCTACAAACTCATTTAGACAAATTCAAAAAGAAATAGTATGGATAAATCCTAGCTACAACATTCCAGTTAAAGAATAGATGTGCCTCCTATGTTGCAGTAGATAATACTCAGCTTTGTCTCTGCAGCAAAGAAGTAAGGGTGATAATAGTACAGTTTACCTAGGTAACATACTGGAACCAGTTAGTAAATCTCCACCTATTCCAGGACCAGTGAAGAATCTGACAAATTAAAACCAGCATCCTGTGTACAATCGCAAGTCAAAAGGCATTTTCAGTCATCAGCACACTCAGAAGAAACTGAAAATGGCAGTTAAACAAGGGAATTGTTGCTGATATTTAATCATATCTCTCCCTTATGAAGGATGGTGTTTATAATTTCATAGCACCCAAGGCATGCTAGGTGTTCAACAAGACTCAGACAAAGTTTCTGCTCTGAAGACTGCACAATCTAAACAGACCTTGCGTAGACAAGGGGGGTGAGGAGCAACAGCAATTATGTGATTGAGTGCTGAAATTAGTATGGAACTTGTTAAATTCTCCATTTTTGTTAGGGGGTTTTTATTGCTTGTTTGATAATACTGCTCAAAGTACAGAACTAGGTTTTGTAGATTTTTTTAGAAGCATGTTTTAAGGAGGGCCCTAAAGAAGGGGAGGATATAATATAGAACACAGCAGGGAAGATCTTTATCAGATATGTTCAGTGCAGCTCTTGTCTTTTGTAACTTTGGGGAAATTTATAGCTATGAATCAGGGTACATGAAGTTGATGACAAAAGGAAAAGAAATGGAAAGTAGCTACTAAAGGAGTCAGAACTCAAGTTTCATGCCACAATAGAAATGGGATCCTCCCTCATTGCCTTTATACAATTTCTTATAGAAAACTTTACAGGGGAGCAGGTATGCAACATATTTGGTGAAGTGCCAGGGTCTAAATGATTAGATTTCAAGAAATTATAGGAAGTAGAAAAGAAATTGTCAGCATTTAGAAATAGTATTTAAATCCATAAACAAGCAAAATGTTTGACTGTAAAAAAAACATGGTGGTTCCTCTTTGGTTGATACCTTCATCAGCCAGAATAGTTTCAGGAACTTGGGAAAAAGGTAGTAAAAATCACTTTCAAAAATCTTGCTTTACTAATAGTAAACCTAAGAGGAATAGATATGTCTGGCTTGTAAATGAAATAGACATAATTGAAGCAATGTTTATATGAGCAGCTTGTTGTGAAAGAACCTGAGAAACAGCTCAGACAGCAACATTCGTTTTTTGGGCTGTTACTCTCTGCTTTCTGGTAAGTCCACTTGCTGATTAAAATGATTATAGACTAGCCAAGAATAGGGGGAGAGATTTAACAGCCTTTCTTCCACATTATTCAGCACAGCATTATTTGTTAGTGGATCAATACACATAGCATTGCATTGTTCCCTGTTCAATTATAGCTTTAGGTTCCCAACTGCAGTCTCTCTTTCTTGCATGCTTCATAGGGCAGAGTTCTGCAGCAGAGATCAGTGGGCCACCAAGTACTGGTTTTCTAGTTCCCTTGACCCTGTTGCCAAGACTGCCTATCTACTTCTACTCTCATCACTGCCAACCCTTTTGTGCTACTACAAGGAAGGAGAGAGAGGAAATGCAGTAGTATGTCCCTGTCTTCTCTCTCTCCCATCAAGCAGAGGATTTGGCATTCTCTTTCTCCATATCAGGGTAGGCTACATTGAAGCTTGCTACCGTAATGGTAGTAGAGGGTACCACCTGCAACTGGCTGCGTGGTGTTCAAGTAACTTAGCAAACCTCAGGAAGTGCCAATGGCTTTGGGCAGATGAGAAGTGTAGTGGAACTCTTGATGGAGGAAATGCTATCGAATGGCAAAAGAGTTAAATAATGGATCTAACGCACAGCAGCCACCAACCAGAGGAGGGCAATGGGAAACCACCCTCTGTACTTTTCTCCCATGAGAACTATGGCAGAACAGAGGCAAAGTGTTAAATTCTGTTATGTCACCAATGTTCAGACATGAATAAATGGATTTACTTACATCCCCACCCTCACTTCAAGCAGGTCGGAGGCATGATGGGAGAGAGAGCCCATTTTCTTTGTCTTCTGTCACATTATCAGCACATAGGGGCAGCAGGGAGAAGAGCAGAGATAGAGTATGTCTACACAGCAATCAAGGGGGGTGATTGCAGCCTGTATAGACATACCTGATCTATCTTTGATCTAGCTAGATCAAAGCTAGAGTGAGTAACAATAGCAGTGAAGCCATGACAGCTGCTCATGTACATACCCAAGGTCCTAAGGTGCAGGACTAACCATATCCTCATCCTATGTACCATATAACCTCACTCTCCACCATCCACAAGGCTCACTTTCCATTGCTGCCCTGTCTCCCATTCTCACCCTCTTGCTGGACTCTAATCCTTCTACAAACATATTAACATTTCAAACTACCACAGCTAAATATTCTTTAAACACACACAAGATATCAAGGTGTATTAGTAACAGGAGCATGACACACAAGAGTTTTTTACTGAGGTAGTCCTTGCTGTCTGATGGGATGCCTGCTTCTGCAAAGCTTCCACACAGGAACTCTCACTGACTACTGTGCAACTTCCACATTTCGATTCCTTGCAGGAGTTGCTTTTGGACTGCAAATTGCTTGGGGTACAGCTCTGCCTTCTTTGTCTGTAAAGCATGCCATGCTGTAGACATACTGCCCGTGAATGGAATGGCAGGTGCTTGTTACTTCTGAAAGAGAGACATTGTGTGGCTTTAGCAGTTGAAGCTCAATAATCAAAGGGTCAAGATTTACACATTCAAAATATCATTTGATTACGTTTTTTCCTCCCTCACCTGAAATATTTCATAGAACTAATGAAGGATACGCTATTGAAAGGTATAAATATGAAGGCATCTAAGTATATGTTAATGCTGTTTGAGACTGTTGTAAGCAAGAACATAAGGCTTAGTTAATTAAAGCTCATTGAATAATATAGTGGTATGCCAATGCTAAGCTATGGAAAGTGACAATTCATAACATGGGTGGATCCAGTTAATGCAAATTTTAATCAGTGAATTAGGATGTATGATGAATTAGAATTAGAATTTTTCTAATCCAATCATAAACTTCAAAGCTCTTATGGATACCTCCATGAAAAGCCTCAGAACATTAAGAATGTTGCTTAGTTACTATTACACAAGCTGTGCAAATGATGATAGTACACATAAGCCTAAGAAGTTTCATAGTTATAACCAACTGATAGCAAAATAGAAATTGATCATACACCTCAGGAATTATATAAAGCCTCCCAAACTGCCCCTTATATTCAGAGACTTGCAATGAAAATGCAGCCAACCAATTATCATTTGAAACACAAGGAAAGTACCTTACAAACAGGTGCCCTTTCAGGAGCAAAATTATAACACTACAAAAGGACTATGGTTTCATGTGGGTATAGTGACAATATCACATCTGAAAAGCCTAAAACCTAGGGATCATTAAGAAAGTGATCTTGAGCTTTCAGAATAGCATGTGATACAAACATTGTGGATTCTGACCAGCTTGTCTAGTACCCTGGCTCCAACAGCAGCCTATTATTATTATTATTATGCTTGATATTCACAGGGTGACTTTGCTCACTTCCCAATAGTGTCCGAAAATATCCTGCTTTTACACCTTTCACTATGGGGCACCTACGTCTAATTAGCATATGAAAAGTGCTATTTTACCTATGCTAAAATGCATTTAATTGGCATTGCTCCTCAGCTCAGAGCATCCAGGAAATCTGCATGGGTGCTCTGAAACGCCCACTGAGCACAAGGGGATAGATTTGTAAAAGGTATGTAGGTGCCTAAAAATGCACACAGGTGCCTAATGGGGTTTTCAAAAGCAGCACCTTCAGGGACCTTTAAAAATCTGGCCCCTTCTGCTCAGGCAACATGGATGCAGACAAACACCAGCTTTGAAAATTCCTGTGTGTTCAACTTCCACTTGAGGGCCTAGATAGGCACCCAAATTGCCCTTTAATCTGCTTCACATTCCACTTCTGCTGCATTTAAGAACTTTTTAAAATGGTGACAAATTCCCTACACTCTATCTATTTCTGAGTTTTTCTATTAATCTAGGTGCTGGTGAGGTCACTGTACTATCACAGCAGGCTCCAGAGTGCCCCACAAAAACACTGCTGTAGTGTAAAGTCAAAGTCATTGATTTTAATGGGAATTGGATCAGGCACTAAAACAGGAACACGAGTTCAGGAGCAGAGTTAAGGTTCCTTGGGTGCTTGATCTTCGTAAATCTCCGAGTTAACATGATGCCTGGCTCCTGCAGCTTCACATGAGAAGCATTGTGCTGTCCAGGGAACCTTTGATCATTGGTTGAAGCTTTCTCTGCTGGGCAGGAAAAGGTTTTCCCAGCATGACTATGATGATTTCAGGAGCTCCCCAACCCTGGTTCCTTAGTCAGTCCTTGTTGCCTAGTCCAGCCTGCGGCCAACCCAGCTCCAATTCCTCACTTCCAGGCTCCAGGTCTCAGGCCCAGCCACCTAGCTCCAGCCCCTGGCCGTGGCTCCTCCCTTTGTGCCTCTAGCCCTTGGCTGCCGTGTGGTTCGCTCATGTGACCTGCAGGGGTGGGTTCTGAGCTGTGGCAGTTGGCCTTGGCCTGCTGGGGGGAGCCTGCTGTCTGGAGCTCCTGCCCCATCCCAGCCAGTGCTGCTGCCCTCTCCTCTCTGCACCATGCAGGCCTCGGAGAACCAGCAGCTCTTCGACCCCATCTCCTTCGTGGCAGACCTGATGGCTGGGGGCATCGCGGCCGCCGTCTCCAAGACCACGGTTGCGCCCATCGAGCGGGTGAAGCTGCTGCTGCAGGTGCAGGCCTCATCCAAGCAGATCCGCGCTGACCAGCAGTACAAGGGCATGATAGACTGCTTCGTGCGCATCCCCAAGGAGCAGGGTATGGACCCCCAGCAACCCCTGCCCCCTGCTTCGTGCGCATCCCCAAGGAGCAGGGTATGGACCCCCAGCAACCCCTGCCCCCTGCTTCGTGCGCATCCCCAAGGAGCAGGGTATGGACCCCCAGCAACCCCTGCCCCCTGCTTCGTGCGCATCCCCAAGGAGCGGGGTATGGACCCCCAGCAACCCCTGCCCCCTGCTTCGTGCGCATCCCCAAGGAGAGGGGTATGGACCCCCAGCAACCCCTGCCCCCTGCTTCGTGCGCATCCCCAAGGAGCGGGGTATGGACCCCCAGCAACCCCTGCCCCCTGCTTCGTGCGCATCCCCAAGGAGAGGGGTATGGACCCCCAGCAACCCCTGCCCCCTGCTTCGTGCGCATCCCCAAGGAGCGGGGTATGGACCCCCAGCAACCCCTGCCCCCTGCTTCGTGCGCATCCCCAAGGAGCGGGGTATGGACCCCCAGCAACCCCTGCCCCCTGCTTCGTGCGCATCCCCAAGGAGCGGGGTATGGACCCCCAGCAACCCCTGCCCCCTGCTTCGTGCGCATCCCCAAGGAGCGGGGTATGGACCCTCAGCAACCCCTGCCCCCTGCTTCGTGCGCATCCCCAAGGAGCGGGGTATGGACCCCCAGCAACCCCTGCCCCCTGCTTCGTGCGCATCCCCAAGGAGCGGGGTATGGACCCCCAGCAACCCCTGCCCCCTGCTTCGTGCGCATCCCCAAGGAGCGGGGTATGGACCCTCAGCAACCCCTGCCCCCTGCTTCGTGCGCATCCCCAAGGAGCGGGGTATGGACCCCCAGCAACCCCTGCCCCCTGCTTCGTGCGCATCCCCAAGGAGCGGGGTATGGACCCCCAGCAACCCCTGCCCCCGCTTCGTGCGCATCCTCAAGGAGCGGGGTATGGACCCCCAGCAACCCCTGCCCCCTGCTTCGTGCGCATCCCCAAGGAGCGGGGTATGGACCCCCAGCAACCCCTGCCCCCTGCTTCGTGCGCATCCTCAAGGAGCGGGGTATGGACCCCCAGCAACCCCTGCCCCCTGCTTTGTGCGCATCCCCAGGAGCGGGGTATGGACCCCCAGCAACCCCTGCCCCCCCCCCGTTTTGTGCGCCTCCCCAGTGAGCAGGGTATGTACACCCCTCTGCCCCCATAGCGCTCTACTTTGTGTGAATCTACATGGAGCACTGTGTAGATTCCCCACACACAATCTTGTTCGATCCACACCCTCCTCCAATTCTAGGGTTTGCAGGAGTCATGCATCTCGCATTACACTCCTGCTTTTATCACTCATATTATGTTATTATTTCTGCATTACACTCCTGCATTTATCACTCATATCATGCTATTACTGGCATTTCATGCATCCAGCATAGTTGAAGACATTTGGCAGGGTTTCCCTTGCAGCTCAGCCTCCTGTCACTAGATGATGATGTGACGCCTGGTGTGCAGGCTGCCTTCTCTCCCTCTGCTCCCCTGCTGGCTTGCAGCTAGCGGGAGAGGAGCAGGCAGCAGCCACAATACAAGGTAAGAAGAGAGCACTGACAGTCCTTCCCTTCTGCTCCAGGGTCCGCCTCACCCACTTCACCACCAATCCCCCCACTCCAAGTACTTCTTCACCAAACCCACCCCCATTTTGTTGCCGCCCCCTCCCACTTCCTTGTCCACCAGGCCTCAGTTCACCGTGTCCTACCCTAACTTTTGTTTTTCTTGCTGGAATGAAGTTGAGGATTCCCTAACTGACTCTTCTTTTTCAATTGATCACTGCTGTCGCATTTTTCTGAGGAAACACTGTTGTGTTTTAATAACATTAGGTACATACGCTCAGCAATTTTAATTGAGTGTATTTTATAAATCAAAAAAGTAATAAAAAAATCAGAAGTGACACTTCATTTAATCTACAGACACATCTTTACATGGTGTGATAGCAAAAGTGTGTGTTCGTAAATATGGGTTGCATAAGACATCTTAGGTTTGGGTGGTATTTTTAATATTCTTCCATTATCAATAGTTGCAACTATTTGGCATGCTAATCTTAATACCCATAAAAACAATGTTTAAAAAAAGGGATTTGGGAAGCCTAAAACTTCGAGGGTTCCCCTTTGTGAATGGACTTTCATACCCATCCCAAACCAACCTAGATGAGTGAGGCAAGTCTGAACTGATGCATGTCAGACTTTGTCTACACTGCACTTTCGTCGTTAAAACTTTTGTCATTCAGGGGTGTGAAAAATACACACCCCTGAATGAGAAAATTTTTAATGACAAAGAGCACCGGAGTAGACAGCGTTTTGGCTGTGGGAGCTGCTGTCCCATCGACGAACTACCACCCTTCATCGGGGGTAGGATTTTTTTGTCGCCAGGAGACCTGGGGGGCACAACCATGCTGTTGTAAATTGCGCACTGTAAACGTAGCCTCAGTTTCACGGATCAGCTGGTGATTAAGAAAGCCAGGAGCAACAGCTAAAGCACTGAAGGTTTGCCCTGATTCTTGTTAGTGGCCTTCTCACAACCTCCTCATATTTCCGAGCAGATTCTAGCAGGCAGATCTCTGATAAATTTGTCAGTCCCTATATCCATATTGCTTGCAATTTTATGGCTCATTTCTGTGCTGAGCACTCTTGCTCTAGTCCAACAAAGTACTTAAGAACACGGTTAACTTTTAAATATGTATGTAGTCCCTTTGACTTCATATTGAGACCAACTGATCATCAACTCTCATGTTGTTGTTGTTTTTTTTCTTGAAACCGTGTCTCCTGGAGTCATGTAATTATGTGAGACTCAACTTTCATTTGAAAAGGAAGTCCCTGGCCCTGCTCGTTGGAGAGAGAAGCACAAAAGCATGAAATCTAAAGACTTGAAAAGGCTAATAAAAAGAATCCCAAACTTACTATTTTTTAAATTCTCATGATTTTTAAGCCAATCTCATGAAATTTTGGGTCCTGACTCATGATTTTTGAATGCTTGAAGCTGGCAATACTGTGATGGCTTGTCCCATTCCACCCTAAAGTGTTCTGTGGAACTGCAACAGTCAGGAGTAATCCAGATTGCCAGCAAGACAATAATGACATTTAGTTCACCGTTGGAAGGTTAGAAACTTAAAACAGGGATCTCAAACTCAAATCACCAGGAGGGCCACATGAGGACTAGTACGTTGGCCCGAGGGCCACATCGCTGACACCACCTGCCCCTGCTGTGCCCGGCCCCGCCCCCACTCCACCCCTTCCATGAGGCCCCACCCCATCCAGCCTCTTTCCACCCCTTCCCCTGCCCCCATTCCAACCCCTTCCCCAAAGTCCCCACCCCAACTCCGTCCCCTCCCTGCCCCTATTCCAACCCCTTCCCCAAATCCCCACCCCTACCCCGCCTCTTCTCCGCCTCCTCCCCTGAGCACGCAGCTCCCCGCTCCTCCCCCATCCTTCCTGGAAAGCGTTAAACTTCATTCTGCTGGACACTAACTTGATATTGTGGGGGTCATTTTGGCAGCATTGCCCTGAGAAAACTAACAGCATTGGTAGGAGGCACTCATTGTGCAAATGGACTGCGTGCAAACTTCTCCACATGTCAAATAAAATTACACATATCCAGACAGGATTTGCACCTTGGTAGTGCTGTAAGTTGACACACTTGCCTGTCTCCTTAACAACTTAATTATATTGTCCAAAGGGATCATTTTTTTAATGTTTTCAGGAATCTAGTGATAAAAGGTCATTGTACATGCTGAGTTCCCACTGTGTTTCATAAACATTTCACCATTCCATGTACATGGAGCCTGAGCTCCTTCTGTGGTGATTAAAATACACATGCAGCCACACTTAAATGAGATAAAGAACATGATTGGTATATATATCCCAGTAAAGAGTTATGAGATTTTTTTCAAATACATTAAAAATATGTATCCCAAATTTTATTTATGAGGTAAGGAAGTTAGGAACCTTCAGCATTTCTGAGCGTTACTGTCATTTCTCTTATGGTCTCAAGAGTTGAGATTTCTCATTGTTGCCTACTAATACAGACATCTGTTGGTTAATGTTAGAAAAAAATTCAGATTTCCAGTGCCATCGGAATTTTTTTGGCCACTTTTACAACTCATCATAAACTAGAAACAACAATAATGTAATATAATCTATTCAGGGTGATATAATACAAACTTTGTAAATGTAATTTAATAATCTGTTTTCTCCTACAGGATTTTTGAGCTTCTGGCGTGGCAATTTGGCAAATGTTATCCGATATTTTCCAACACAGGCTCTAAACTTTGCTTTTAAAGACAAATACAAACAGATTTTCATATCTGGAGTGGATAAAGACAAACAGGTGAATGTGCTCTAGCAGATTTGATCACTTTAATAAGTAAACCTGTTTTGGTATGGCCTAGAGTGGATTGAAAATTTTCCAATGGAAAATGCTGATTTGATTAAATCTAAATGTTTGACAGGAAATTAGTTATCTAATTTGTTTCATGTGAAAAAAATAGCTCAAACATCCCTTTTATCTGTATCTGTCTTACATTATCTTTTTAGGATTCCTGTAGTGGGTTTCTGTAATTTCAAAAAAATATGGTGTTCTCTGCTTCTCTTCCTGGCAGCTTTTTCTTCAGTGCCAGCAACAATTCCAACTTCAGGCTTTCCTGTTGGTACTGACCTGAAAGAACTCTGGACATGCACTAATCTCTGATTCGTCTCTTTGTATTGCATGGTAATTCTTAATCTGGTCCCTTTTGCTCAAAATGAATAAATATATAAGAAATTTCAGTTTGCAAGTTCACCTTTTTACAAGGGAAAAAATGAGCTATACTTGGTGTAAATTATATTGAATTCACAATTCTTTAAATCTCTTTTCCTTCTCATAAAAATGTACCCAGCTGGGATGCATTTTCATGTTTTTGGGACTCAAATTTTACAAACATTTCTATAAATGAAACAATGCTCAGGATTCAGTTCTCTAAAAATTAGCACATTTTTAAACAATCAGTGTGTTCTTTTTTTGAAGCTCAGTCCATTGGGATGCCCTTGTATATGTTTTGTGTTGTGGGAAAACCTAAAGAGGAACTACAAGCTATAGTTCCCTTGCGAGCTAAAACCTGTTAAAATATGTATATATCTATTAAAAGCAATAAAAGAGGTTGTGGGAATTAAAGTGCTAGATCGTTAGCTGTAGCTCCATAGAAATCAATGGAATTAAGCCAATTTTCACCAATCTGAAGCAAAATGTTTTAATCTGTTCCCCTCCTGTTAGTTTTTTCCTTGCACCTCTTAAACTTTCTGAACCAGATTGATGTAAGTCCATTGACTTCAATTTGGCCCATGAGACATAGGGACTTTTTTTCTGTTGTAGTACCAACTGAGCACCACTGGAGTTGGTGCACAGTTGTACCGTCATCAGAAAGTCTCATCAGGCCAGCAGTAATGTGGGTTTGGAGAATCATGGACCAGAACCGTATTCTAATATATTATAAAGTGTTTTTTTGCTTGCTCTTGAGAATTACAAAAGCTCTTTAAAATTTAAAAATAGATCAGGGGAAGACCTGATAAATATTTTGTAGTGAATGGGAGGACAGAAATGGAATCTTGTCAAATCGATATGGATGAAATACTACTACACATACTCTCTGAGCCTTGCATGAACATTTATTATATGTTAATTTGTAACATTATCTGATTCTTTAGATAATTTTTAGGGCTTCCATGCTAATGATGGGTTCTGTTTGATAATGATCCAAATCAGTGCGGACTGACGCATTTTCATTTTCATCATCTGAGTCAATGCCACCAGCAGAAGGTTGATTTTCTTTTTTGGTGGTTTGGGTTCTGTAGTTTCCGCATCAGAGTGTTGCTCTTTTAAAACTTCTAAAAGCATTCTCCACACCTCGTCCCTCTCAGATTTTGGACGGCACTTCAGATTTTTAAACCTTGGGTCAAGTGCTGTAACTATTTTTAGAAATCTCACATCAGTACCTTCTTTGCGTTTTGTCAAATCTGCTGTGAAAGTGTTCTTAAATCAAACAACATGTGCTGGGTCATCATCCGAGACTGCTATAACATGACATATACGCAGAATTCGGGTAAAACAGAGCAGGAGACATACAATTCTCCCCCCAAGGAGTAGAGTCACAAATTTAATTGACGTGTTATTTTTTAACGAGTATCATCAGCATGGAAGCATGTCCTCTGGAATGGTGGCCGAAGCATGGAAGGGATATACGAATGTTTGGCATATCTGGCATGTAAATACCTTGCAACGCCAGCTGCAAAAAAGTGCCATGTGAATGCCTGTTTTCACTTTCAGGTGACATTGTAAATAAGAAGCAGGCAGCAGTATCTCTCGTCAATGTAAACAAACTTGTTTGTCTTAGTGATTGGCAGAATAAGAAGTAGGACAGAGTGGACTTGTAGGCTCTAAAGTTTTACACCGTTTTGTTTTTGAGAACAGTTATGTAACCAAAAAAGATCTGCATTTGTAAGTTACACTTTCACGATAAAGAGATTGCACTTCAGTACTTATATGAGGTGAATTGAAAAAATACTATTTCTTTTGTTTATCATTTTTACAGTGCATATATTTGTAATCAAATATAATAATATAAAGTGAGCACTGTGCACTTTGTATTCTGTGTTGTAATTGAAATCAATATTGAAAATGTAGAAAAACATCCAAAAATATTTAATAAATTTCAATTGGTATTCTATTGTTATAAGTGTGATTAATCATGGTTAATTTTTTTAATTGCGATTAATTTTTTTGAGTTAATCGCGTGAGTTAACTGTGATTAATTGACAGCCCTAATAATTTTCATTAACTGGGTTTGGTCACAGAGATGCCCTTGGGACTGTCACCTGACGTTCTGGAATTACCTCTGAGTCCATTTTCCCTGCCAGCCTGGGACTCCAGAACCCTGCCTTGTTGAGCCAGACATGCTAGCCTGCTGCAACACAGACCCAGGTTTGGCCCACGCCCCCAAAGCTAAAGACTTTGACAAAAAACCACTCAGCGGGTTACCTATCTTCACTACCCAGACACCCAGTTCCCAACGGGATCCAAACCCCAAATAAATCTGTTTTACGCTGTATAAAGCTTATACAGGGTAAACTCATGAGTTGTCTGCCCTCTACAATACTGATATAGAGATATGCACAGCTGTTTGCTCTCCCAGGTATTAATCACTTACTCTGGATTAATTAATAAACAAAAGTGATTTTATTAAGTATAAAAAGTAAGATTTAAGTGGTTTCAAGTAATAACAGACAGAACATAAGAACATAAGAATGGCCATAGTGGGTCAGACCAAAGGTCCATCCAGCCCAGTATCCTGTCTACTGACAGTGGCCAATGCCAGGTGCCTCAGAAGGAGTGAACCTAACAGGTAATGATCAAATGATCTTTCTCCTGTCATCCATGTCCACCCTCTGACAAACAGAGGCTAGGGACACCATTCCTTGCCCATCCTGGCTAATAGCCATTAATAGACTTAACCTCCATGAATTTATCCAGTTCTCTTTTAAACCCTGTTATAGTCCTAGCCTTCACAACCTCCTCAGGCAAGGAGTTCCACAGGTTGACTGTGCGCTGAGTGAAGAAGAACTTCCTTTTATTTGTTTTAAACCTGCTACCCATTAATTTCATTTGGTGACCCCCTAGTTCTTGTATTATGGGAACAAGTAAATAACTTTTCCTTATTCACTTTCTCCACACCATTCCTGATTTTATATACCTCTATCATATCCCCCTTTAGTCTCCTCTTTTCCAAGCTGAAAAGTCCTATCCTCTTTAATCTCTCCTCATATGGGACCCGTTCCAAACCCCTAATCCTTTTAGTTGCCCTACTCTGAATCTTTTCCAATGCCAGTATATCTTTTTTGAGATGAGGGGACCTTTCTCCAGATCATTTATGAATAAGCTGAATAGGACTGGTCCTAGGACTGACCCTTGGGGAACACCACTAGTTATTCCTCTCCATTCTGAAAATGTACCATTTATTCCTACCCTTTGTTCCCTGTCTTTTAACCAGTTCTCAATCCATGAAATGATCTTCCCTCTTATCCCATGACAAAGTAAGTTACCAAGCAAAATAAAACAAAGCACGTAAGTCTAAGCCTAATAGATTTAAGAAACTGAATACAGGTAAATCTCACCCTCAGAGATGTTCCAGTAAGCTTCTTTCACAGACTAGACTCCTTCTTAGTCTGGGCCCAATCCTTTCCCCTGGTACAGTCCTTGTGTCAGCTCAGGTGGTAACTAGGGGATTTCTCATGACTGGCAGCCCCCTTTGTTCTGTTCCAACCCTTTTATAGCTTTGGCACAAGGCGGGAATCTTTTGTCTCTGGGTCCCCACCCCTCCTTCTAAATGGAAAAGCACCAGGTTTGAGATGGATTCCAGTACCCGGTGACACAGTCACATGTACTGTGAGATCCTAAGCCTCCATTCTTTCTGGCCTGACTCACATGAACACAGGAAGGCTTACAAGTAAACAGAGCCATTTACAACCAATTGTCCTGGTTAATGGGGGCCATCAAGATTCTAAACCACTATTAATGGCCCACACTTTGCATAATTACAATAGGACTTCAGAGTAACACTTCTTATTTCTAGTTTTAGATACAAGAATGATACATTCATACAAACAGGATGAACACACTCAGTAGATTATAAGATTTGTAATGATACCTTACAAGAGACCTTTTGCATAAAGTATATTCCAGTTACATTATATTCACATTACAAGTATATTTTCATAAAGCTTCCATTTTCATATGGAGTGCAACATCACAGACAGCCCTAATAATTTTCATTAATTCTTTAAATAGCCATAGGGGAGATCACTATGATGGGGTTGTAATTCTATATTTTCATAACTGTATGCAGTAATTTTTGTATTTCAGTTCTGGAAATGGTTTTTTGCAAACCTAGCTTCTGGTGGAGCGGCTGGAGCAACATCTTTGTGTGTAGTATATCCACTAGACTTTGCACGAACTCGATTAGCTGCTGACATTGGGAAAGGTAGTGAATTCTCTTAAATTACCCTTCTAATTCTTCCCTAGATGCGTTTCAGATTATTTATATATATCCGTATATTACAACCAAATCATTATTCAGCTGTGTGCATTACAGTTCTTTGCATTACTTAGAAAAATGCCCCAAACAGTTAAAAAGTCATAAAAATATATTTAAGGGTTGTATGGTCTTTATTGAAAATGAGAGAGAGAAAGTGTGTGGAGAGGGAAATCTTTGGAGACAACTACAGAGCATAATTCTTAAATTTCAACAGTTTTGCCTTTATATATTGCTTAATTTTTCACATTCACATTAAGCTACTCCACTGGATTTTGCCAGATATAAATGTCAACAATTGTAGGATTTTATTTTTGTAATCCTATGACTCTAATGGCATAGACTTCACAGGGCACCTCTGGTCCACACAAAGAATATCAATGGGAATTTTGTACATATATTAAAGGTAGCATGTGTCCCTAGATATGTGTCTTAGAAGTCTCTCAAAAGACTAAATTAAAGATGTTTAAGTTTTGCTCTGATGTATACTCACATACCCCTTTAGATTTTGTTCTCCAGAAGAAAAGTGGACAACTGACACTGGGGTGCCATATCACTATGTCCCAAATTGCTACTTTTCTTCAGTAATGTGGCTACGGTCAACAGAATGCCAAGAATGTTCCCTTAGAATCAGAGGGTCAGATTCACAATTTATGTAAATCAGCATCACTCCATTGACTGCAGTGGTGTTCTGACCATGTGCTTGTCTACCAAGCTCCACAGTTATGACTACAGGAGTGTGAGTAGCAGTGCGCACCAAAAGTGCTGCACAGTTGTAACTCCTCCGTGTGGACTCTGTGGGCGAGAACTAAAAGGTTCCTCATTCTCATTAAAGAGTATTACCTTAATGTGAACAAGGAATCTTTTAATTCACACCTGCCGTATCCACAGGGGGGAGTTCACTGCTATTCACACCCCCATAGAGTCCAAACTGCAAGGCAGCGTAGACAGCCTGTGTGAAATGTTACAGTTTGGTGGAGAGCAAAATGGTTGCAGCTCCCATTTAAGCTGGAAAAAGAACGAGATTTCTAAGAATAAACATCAGTAATGTCCAAACTGCTATTTTTAATTGTCTGAGGATTCAGTATCCTGAAGGCTGGAAAATGATTGGCAAACACAATAGAGTTATGTTAAAGAAGGGCCTAGGCATATTATATCGTAAAATAGCTTCATGTTTCTATACTTGCTGAAAATGCCTCTCCATGTCTCAGTGGGGTGAATGGGAGGAATGTTTGATTGTATCATCATGGAATAGGCAAGTACTGGTGTCCAGAGAAAGAGAGAGCAGGCTCAGCCACTCTAGGGGGCCCTCCCTGCTCATAACATATATGGAAATTGTGTCTGGCCTGGGGGACATAAGAGGAAAAGACGTTTCTCTGTTGTCCATTGACCAAGCTGTGGAGGACAGAGGAACCTGGGTTTTTGTGCCCCCCGCCCCTCCCCCCCATCCCCGTGCTGTGTACCGGGTTCTTGGGCATGCAGCAGCCATCTTGCCCCGATTGCTGCTGTGCCCTCCCTGCCCATAGTTGAGGTATGTTATCAGGAAGCTGTTGGTCTGATCAGATTGAGAGTTTTGGGGGATCAGGAAGGACTTTTCTCCTTAAGGAGAGAATGGTGGGCCTGTCTGGTGGGTTTTTCACCTTCCCTACAGAATTCTGGGAGCCTGGTTTTAGGAGGAAGGAAGGAATTAAAAAGCGGAGTTTGTCATTTTGTCACCACCTACATCCAATAACCCAGTGCAGGCTAAAGGCTGAAAGGGATAAGCTCTGAGGATAAATATGAGTATCAGGAGATAACTGATGGGCCCTTTTAGCCTGGAGGGAGAATAGGAAGCCTTAAGTTTTTACAAAGAGAGGTACCCTGCAGGTACACCCTCATTCCCCTTTGCAGGGAAAGGGCAAGAGGATTCAGAGTGGGCTGAATTCAAGGGTTAGCTTGAAACGGGCCAACCTTGAATATTGGATATTTGGCATGAAGACCATTTAACACTGCACGGTACACTAGTCAATGTCTGATTTTTTTTGGAGAGGATGGATAGCCCTCTTCCCATTAAATTTAAAAGTTAATAAAGTTGTTGCTTGCTGCTTTAAATCCATCCCTGGGTCTGTGTTTCATTCTTCTGTGTGCCCTGATCAAATGTTGAATTTGTGGAAGAAACAGTTAGAATCAGCTAACTTTAATTAATGATTGGGAAGTTTGGATAATTTGAAGATATTATTGTGCCATTTTCTGGACAGTGATGCATATCGGCAGAGGAGGAGTACTTTTTCCTTCCCCTGTCAGCACTCTGTTTTTCTACTGTGTGAAAGAGAAATTTAATGGATTCTCCTGTCTAGCAATGTCTTTTGGCCCAAAATGATGCAAAATTTTATTCTTTTAAAGCAGTTCTGACAAAGACACAAATATGCATGTTGTTTAATAGAAAACTTATTTTATATTAGGTCTTGCTGAGCGACAGTTCAAGGGCCTTGGTGACTGTATTGTTAAAATTGCAAAGTCAGACGGACTTGTTGGCCTGTACCAGGGCTTTGGTGTTTCAGTACAGGGAATCATTGTGTACCGAGCTTCCTATTTTGGATGTTATGACACCATTAAGGTAACTCTTGTGGATAAAAGCACATGCTTATAAGATATTTTAAGTATTCATCAGGAATTAATAAAAATGTTAATTTTTTTCTTTGTCTTTAATTTTAAATACTCAAAACTATATTTAATTTTTTATTTACAAAGGAGGTATAAAATTTCAAATAATCTTTCTCCAGTAATTACAAAAGAAATCTAGGAAAATGACACTTTACACCTACTGATTTTGACATTAACTTTAGATGATCAGAAATTACATGGTCATCTGTTGGTTTTCTCTTTCTTTATAGGGGCTATTGCCAAATCCAAAACAAACACCATTCGTATTGTCCTTTCTCATTGCCCAAGCGGTGACTACATTCTCTGGGATACTGTCTTATCCCTTTGACACTGTCAGAAGGCGTATGATGATGCAAGTAAGCAATATATTTTGCTATTCTTTTTTGAAAATCATGTTGGATTAAAAGAATCTGGTATGTCACTATTACATGACTTTATCGCACTCTTCATCTGAGGTAAAAAAATCTCTCATCAGCTGCAATCAATGAGACAGCTCCCAAAGAACTGAAGAAAAAGTCTGACTACTCCCTCTTACTGACAGCTTACCTGATATGTAGTGATTGATTCCTTCAAAGTACTTGTGATTATCCAGGCAAATATATATTATCATTCGAGACAGTTTTAAATTTTTTCTAGTAAACTTCGTTCTCTTTCCTCCTTGGAGCCCAGATATTTTAAGATATTGAAGTAACTTCTTAAGAATGCTTCAGAGAACAAATCCTCACTATCAGGAATTATCCTCAACCAAAAAGTAAAAATGTTAAATATGCTCCTGACAAAACAGGAACTCCTTCCCTAGATCTTTCGGGAGGCTTTGACCATCTGGTATTAGAACAGAGGATGGCAGTTCCAAAAAGTTTAAAAAGTACTTGCTCTTCTCATAGCATCAAAGAAAATTTTGATGCATCAAAAGTCAATGGGAATTAGGCACCTAACCTGCTCGGGCACTTCAGAATACCCCACTAATGCCAAGCATTTGGTACAATACTTTCTGTTTCTCCAGCCAGTAATAAATTTGGCTCTGAAGGCAACTTCCTGGAGTACTATTACTGCTTCCAATGCAAGTTAGTTGTTTTATTAAAAATGAGAAGAATTCTTACCTCAACATCAATATCCTCCACCAGTATCCTTTGAATATATTGAAGTAGATTCAGATCCTGTATAGATAGGGTAACAGTGTTTGCAACTCTATTATGCCTTCTGATACACCTATTATATTGCATATTGCAATATACAAGTCTACAATAGCAGCCAGTCCACAACTTATATTAACATTTTAATCAGATGGAGAAGCACAACATCTGCATGGTATGCTTTCTTGATCAGTAAACTTCTATGATTTTCCATTATGACGACACTTAGAGAAGATACAGAGAGTTATGCTTGTCACTACTGACAGGTGGACAAGCAGTCGGACAAATTTATGTAATCTTTCACTGCTCAGAGGCTTTCTCCTTCAGCTGTAATCACTATTATTATTATAATTATAACTATCCCCAATGAATGTGGCACTGAGGCCTCTGCAAACCTTTAACAAGTCTTCCTTTTTGCTTCACTTTCATATGTTACAGCACCTTTATGAAGAGAAGAAGCTGTACTGCATGACTCATGTTTAGATTACACTTTTCCAATACTGTGCTTCTATAGGGTCTATCCCTTAGGCCAGTAAATCCCTGTGGCTTTTCAGGGGATACTGAATCAGCTGTTTTCTGGCTCCACCACCCATGCCCTCACCCGTTGAAACTCATGGGAGCCTGCTCATACTGAGTTTGTGCAGAGGGATTTTTGTAGGGTTGGAGGATGAACATATATTGACTCAATCCTCCACCTTTTGACAGACTGAGCCACAGGAGCAGAGATTCCACTCCTCGTCATCCGCCCTGTGGTTCTGGGTTTTTATGTGAGTCAGAACCTTACCACTCTTTTAAAGGAATTTTGTGTAAATATATATACACTGGATGAACTCTGTTAATTAATAGAGAATTGAGGTCTTCTTGCTGTACAAGAATTCAGTGGCACTAAAGGAGGAAAAAAGATGTGATGCAGAAGTTTTGATAGTGTCAGAGTAGTTCAAGGCACCCTTAGGGTAGGAGAGACCTCATTTAACTCCTAAGCTATCCACTTACCAACTAAACCTGAAATGAAGCATCACAAGAAGGATTGCAGCCTTTCTAAATGTAGCTTTGGAGAACTAGCTAAATGAGCATTACATCAAAGAAGTATTTAGTAATTCAAGTTCTCGCATTTGACAGGAAGCAAACTGAGGAAAAGGTGTTCCCAAACTATCATACCTAAACGTTCATTACTATTGAGGGAAGAAAAAAACACATTTGCTGTGTGCTAAGCATAAACATTTTCCTCACTGTATTGCATGAATGTTTTGTTTTTATTATTTGCATGCAGAGTGGAGAGGCTGAACGTCAATATAAAGGAACCATTGACTGCTTTTTCAAGATATACAAACAGGAGGGACTTAAGGCTTTCTTTCGGGGTGCCTTTTCCAATATCCTTCGTGGAACCGGAGGTGCGTTAGTGTTGGTGCTTTATGACAAAATTAAGGAACTTGTCAATTTGGATGTTTCGAAGAGTTCATCATCTGACTAAATTAATGGATAAGAATCTATTTTGCTTGTATAACATATAATGATTCAAGTCTCATCATTTGGATTACATGTTAGTAGTTCACTATTGTCCCCTTAATGCTGTAATAAAAACTGAAGAGTTATTTGTTTTCCCCCAAATCATTGTGCATATTGTGCTCTTTTGTTTAAAATACTGAACTTTCAATTTTTATAATGAGAAATAAAACATGCGTGATACACAAAAAAGATAATCACCTATGAAATATAGGTATTTCAGGATGCCCCTTTGTCATCAAAGAATAATTACTGAGATTAAATGCTACATTTAATGAGCTTAGTTGCCTCCCTGGTTCAGCTTGTAGGCCTCCAATAAAGGAAAGATTGCCAAGGGAGGAGTGGGTTTGCATCCGTGCAAATAGCCCTATATCTGATACTCTCCCGTGTGTCAGAGCTGGCTGGCACAGCTAACAAAGTGGGCAGGGCTGTCTGGAATGGATTGTGGAGAGACATACAGGAGATGTGTCTGTTCATTCTCCTAGGCAGTTTACAGCACCTTTCTGTACAGCTTCTGAAAGAACTGAAATCTGCTCTCCCTTGGTGAAGGGCAGTGTTGCTCTTAAATCTGCCCTTCTCTTCTGGGTGCGTTTCTCCAATGGTGCAGGGGAATGCAAATGATATCTGTGAGGACAAATTGAGCCCATTAACTTTTTTAAAAAGTTGGATTTCTTTTACTGTTCAATTTTTTTAAAATAATCTCTTTTTTATGCATAATCACATCAGAAAAATTAGGAAAAAATAAATGAGTACATTATTTGAGCAAAAACACTCTAACCATATTTGTCAGAAAACTTGGCAGGGAGGGCAAACTTTCCTTTTCCTCATCCCCATGTTTCCATTAGAAATCCTTCTTTCTCCTCTGAGCCAGGAAAAGTCCTGCAGAAATGGCTACTGCTCTGTTGGCTCCCTCCTCCAACAGGAGCCACTCTGCCATTGCCTAGATCTCCAATTGATCTAGGTCCAATTGCTGCTCAATAGAAACTTCATGTAGGACTAATGAGAAGGGGGTTCATCTCATAGGTAATCTGACTGTGACTTCCACATGGAAATCTGAGCATAGAGCTTGCTGTGGAGAGCACCTCCTCCCTTGCTCCAGTCCCTCAGACCCCAGAAATCCCTTGAGCTCCTGAGTAGGAGTGTCTGTGAAGGGCCAGGGAGGGAATGGGAAGTCTCCTCTTCAATGTGAAAAGGAGGAAGTTTCACCCAGATGACCTCTCTGCATGTGAATCTTCAGAAGGTGATCTGGGCCAAAGTGTTTATTTTGCAGCTCATGAAAAGAATTATGTCCATGTAGTTGTTAGGCTTTCTTTAGCAGCAAGAAACAGCAGGATCACACTACAACTGAGTCAATGCAAAATATGTGAATGCAATATTATGATTTACAATTTGAATGCAAAGAAATCTAGAAATTGAAGGTTATAATTATTTCTGCAAGTGTAACTCTCTCTTGCACATGGTTTTATTGTGTATGACTGTGCATCGCATTATAATTAATGTCTGACTGTATGGCCTGGTGCCACACAGCACTTCTGTGCATGCCTAACTTTAAGTTGATGGATAATCCCATTGACTTCAGTTTATCAATTGGAAATACTATAGGTCCTCTTATATTGCACCTTTCTGCCTCAGTAGGGATGAATCTCACTCATCTATAACACTGCATTAACAAGATGGCTTTTTGCACGGAATTCCACTTTTTCTTTAAAAGGAAAGGAAACATATGTAGAACTGTATCTGCTCCAGTAATAAGTTTTATGAATTTTTGTGGTTTTGAATATACATGATACAGCATGTGACCAAAAGCGGGGATTTGTGGAGATAATATATTCAGAAAACTCCAGTTGCTTGTAAGTAAACCAGCACTATTCTGCTTTCTGTGATCACTGCAGCAATGTCTTTGGGAAAACATGGTTGCCTCCCAGACAAATGTTGCCACAAGCACATCACTTTTCTACTGAGCTTTGCCTCTATCTTTTCCTTTCAGAACCCTATGCACAGGTGAATCAGACAAAGTTGATTTGCTTTTGATGCAATGTAGTTGCAAAAGGCGTGTTCCAAATACCACTGGAATTTTAAACAATAGAATATATGTAAAATGATGCCATAGCTGTGAATTACAAGGTACAACCAGTTCTTACTAGTGGAGCTGCCAGCAAAGAAAACTGATCCAGAGATGATGAAATAAGAACTGTCATAGTAGTAAGACGAGAAACTGCTCATGTGAATTATTGGAAATGGCAAAATATAATAAACCAGACTGACATAATGATAATCTCACACAAAGCTGAGTGTCTGCTGAAATCCTGCTGTTGTAAAAATACATTTAAAAGGTTCATAGGTCATACACAGACTCAGATCTCAGACTTCAAGTGTCAAATCTTACAATCTGCTAAGATTTTGTATGGCTTTTCTCATTTCTAAAAGAGAAAAGCAACAGTTTTAAGAAGTACTCTTTTTTTATGCTGAAACTTGAAAATTTGTGGCATAGTCATCTATTTTATTTACTTATTTAGATGTACAAAAAAAGTAAAAAGGCACTTATCCTAGGCACTTCGTGCTTTCAACACTAATTTAAAACACAAGTCAAGCAACAAAGATAAATTCAGTGTCAGTCCTCAATACATGACAAAGATAACCCAATCAAACATATCTGTTGGGAAAGGGTCAAGATGGATTTTGTAAAGGGAAATCATGCCTCACCAATCTATTAGAATTCTCTGAGAGTGTCAACAAGCATGTGGACAAGGGTGATCCAGTGGCTATAGTGTGTGTGCGTTTTCAGAAAGCCTTGGACAAGGTCCCTCACCAAAGCCTCTAAAGCAAAGTAAGCAGTCATGAAATAAGAAGGAAGGTGATCTCATGGATCAGTTACTGGTTAAAAAATACGAAACAAAGGGTAGGAATAAATGGTCATTTTTCACAGTGGACGGAAGTAAATGGTGGGGTCCCCTCATGGATCTGTACTGGGACTTGTGCTATTCAATATATTCATCTGAACTTCTGACAACATGGCAATCCTTCAGCACAACTCCTTTCACAAAAGAACAATTTTATATCTAGTGGGGTGACTGACTGACTAAGCCAACCCTGATTATAGAATGGCCCCACCTGAGAGAAATTAGGTGATTCCAGGTTTAACCACTGAGTGGGCCCAGCTGAGGAAGGGCGGGATGAAAGAAAACTGCACTCTGGGTAGAGGATTTGATTTAGCTGTGCGTACAGGGCCCTGGACTGTAACCCAGAATTGAGGTTGGGACTGGATTCCCCTACCAGCCCCAAGGAAGTGGTGTAAAAGGATATCTGACCCCAGCGAGGGGGCTGCAGGCTGAATGTGACCTCGCTGAAGAAGATTTGTGGAGTGGATGGAAGCTTTTTATTTCTGTTAAGATAGTTTTGAACTTTAGTTTGGATAGCTGACCCTGGAAGGAACGGGCTAAAGACTGTGCCCTGGCTGGAGGGATATGAGTTCTCTGAAAGAAACCACCACAGCCCCAGAGTGACTGTTGACAAGGGCTGCTACCTGACAAGGACACTGTCATGCCATGCCTGGCCATGAGGAAGTGCAGAGTGGTGAGTAAACCCTGTTACAATGCTTTTTTCTTACATTACTTTAACTGTAGCATGTCTGAAACAACTATATTTTTGTAGTTTTCCGTGTCCACTCTCTCTTTTCCTACACCTCATGTCAACCACTGTATCTCAGCCTTAGTCTACATCCAGCTCCTTCTTCCTTCAAAGTCAGTCTCACTGATGATAGTACCTTTGGCAAACAGTAAATGACTGACTGTCCTTGGCCACTTTTATATTGCGTGAGTACGTGTGCTGCCAGACCCCTATCTGCAGAAGGGATTCTTTCCGCAGCAAATTAACATGAAGTGATTTACTTTGTCCATATCGGATACAAGGTTAAGGGGGTGGGAAGAATCACTCCAGGTTGCATTTGATTTTAAAATCTTTACTTCCATGTTCCATAAGTCCTTAGGAACAAATTTCATACAAAATGAAATCAAAGATTGCCCACTTGAAACTTCTTTTTTGGATGGGATAAGTATTGCTGGTAAGTCATATAATCATTGTACTGTTCAGATTTGAATTTACTTAGCTCCTGGCCTAGCCCGAATTTGGTTGTGTGGTGTGTGGGGTTTTTTTTTGTTTGTTTGTTTGTTTTTCTCTACATAGATTGTGCTGCCTTGGAACAATAAATAAACTCCAAACTAGAAAAGGCACATTCTGTGCATTAAGGGCTGGCTTCCTCTCTCCTTTACTTTCACTGAGCACTACTTTCATTCCATGAGTCATCCCCCTGATTTCAGTGGGAAACTTGACTAATAAGATACTAAAAGGAGTGCTGTAGCAAAATTGATCCCTTGTTACCACATTTTCAAGATCTCAATTCCCATTTGGATGCTTTAGTGAAGTGGCCAGACTTTCAAAAGTTCGCCTTACCTGCCAGCTCCCAATATTCTAGTCTTTTGAAAATCTGATGCTAAGTGTTTGTCAGTGCCCTAATTATGTTTTTCAAAGGCAGAAGGAATGTGGGATCTTTTATGGTAGAGAATGTCGGAGACAATGTAGCTCAGGATAATAGCACAGATTTAATGCTGCAATTCAGCAAATGAAAATTATTATAGTTGCTTGCGGAACTACATTTCCCAGGATTATTTCAACCTAAGATCAGAACTCTTCCTCTGCCCAGGTATAAAGGCCAAGCCCTGGAAAGTCTTGAAAGAGGGTCTTAAACAGCATAGTTTAGAGACCATCCAACCAGGTACACATGTATGTTGAAATGACTCAGTTTCATAAGCCCGGATTTAGCTACTCCTCCCAAAATCGGTGTAATTTAAGTTTTCCTGTAATTATATACTTTCCTAAATGTTCCTTTTCACCAGCTGACTACCTGTCTGAGGTCATGACCTGCGTGGTCCAGGATTCCCTGAGTGTTAGTCACTCTCAAGCCAATGGGCCGCAGGGCCCAGGGGCGGGCGGGCCTGACAATTGAGCTTGTCTTCTCTTTTCCAGGGTTCTTGGGTTTTTCTCAATAGCTCCATTTTCTTGCTTTTTGGAAACTCTCCTACTTCCAGATTTGACTGCCGGAGGGCACCCGCCGATTAAGTTTAATTAATTAAAAAACAGCAACTTTCATTGTCTATCCAAACCCTTCTAATTTCTCTCGAGTAGGATCATCTTTCATCAGTGTTAGATGGCATGTTGAGGGTCAGGTTATTAATTATATTATCTAAATATTTTGTGTATATATATAGAGAGAGAGAGAAACAGGAGTGTGCTCGGTAGTTTTTGGACAGGTCAGAAGATGTTGGGATAGTTTTCCCCTGAGGATCAATGGAGAAAGGAAGCTGCAATTGTGATGTGCTTTCACCTCTGCAGTGACGCCTGACTCCCTTCTGCCAGGCTGCACGGTTCTTTCTGGAGTTGGCCCAATAGGGGGCTCTGGACTGCTACACAGAAGACTTGGGTTTGATTCTGGCCTCAGCTTCCCAAACCTTGTGTAGGCAGCCAGCTGGGAGTACTGCAAAGGTTTTATGCACAGCAGCAGTGTCTTGAGTCATTCAGGACCAATCTTATGATTTCTGGTGCCCAAAGCAGCCAGAAGGAGAAACTGAAGTGTGAATAGCCTCCCCTTTCACTCTAGCTGCTAGAGATGTCTGATCCTGCTGTCAGAAAGGGAAATTGGGCCATGAAAGGGAAATTGGGCCATGAATTGCTGAAGCTAACCAAAAGCAGCAGTTTGTTTTACTTGGGCTTAAGCTAGTATGGTGTCACTGCTTAACAGTGAGCTGTCTGATTGCTTATGGAGAGGTACTGAAGGGTTCAAAAGGAATTGGTATCCAGTGCTTCTTGACCAAGATGATGCAGGTTGTGGTGCTGAACACTGATGGGATATAAAACAGAGGAAGATGGGGGAATAATCAAATCACTGATGGGGACACAAACTTGTGTTTCCATTTATTTGGAGGTTTTCCAGTAGGACAAACTTGCGGATCATAGTGTCACATTGTGTCAAAATATCATAATATTTTTATGTCAGAATGAGGTGACATTTTTCAGGACCTGAAAGATATTTATGGACTTTGCCATCCCATAAATAAAATTTTCAGGATGTGGAATTGCTCTGCACAACTGAAGTAATCCCAGAAAAAACATAAAAGGGTACCCATTATATGGATATGCAGACTCCCACTCCCTATATAAAAAAGGCAAATAACAAAGAAGGGAGATAACAATTTTGGCATTGAAATGCTTCCAGACTGCAAATAGCTTTCCATAACTGTCAGGCACAGTGACCAAAATGTATTGTTATAGGACCAAGTTTAATGATCAAGTAAATTTAGTGGCCAAACATATGATTTAGTAGCACAGAAATCAACATCACAAAACCATCACTAAAATGGAGTGAATTGTTTGACGTCTCTACAAAATGGACAACCAAACAAATATTTATGGAAACCCACTCTTAGAGAATGAGGATTCCTGCAGACAGCACTGAGGCACATTAGTGGACATGTATATCTATACAGTGATGACGGATATACACATATACATGATGAGCTTCTATATGCTATCTGAAGTGGTGGTTTATGCAACCTATGAACCAATGCATATGAATTTTAGATTGGTTCCAGCTGTTGACCGTACAGTGCTCAGATTTTTGTTTTATTTTTATACCTATCTCTCTCGGCTCTAAATTTGGCTTCCCTGCTTTTCTTTCACAAACAGATTAACTAAAGACAGTGAGTCACTTATGTGAGTAAGGTGAGCGGAAATTAGGCCCTGATTCAGCAAAACATTTACAGACATGCTTAAGTGCTTTTCTCAATCGGAGAGAGCTATATCCCAAAGCACCCTATCGTGAAATGTGCTTAGATTCCTAAAGTTTCATTGTCTTTGGTTGGAGATGAGAATGATCTAAATCTTACAGGAGATGCACAGGTTTGGGCACATAATCTCTTTGTGTCTAATTGGTAAAGTAGCGATGAAATACTTACCTACTGTACTTTGCAAAGGTGTTGTGAATCGAAACTGAATTGACATTGGATATACACTTTGAGATCTTCAAATGAAAGGTGGCTATGTAGTGTGAACCTATATATTAATCATAATGATGACACAATATTTTATTAATCATATTTCATTATTCATCTAACAGTAATTATACTGGATTGTTATAATTATATATATTATGTTGCAATACATTATTTTATTAACTATAACATAGCATTACATTTAATTATGTTTTACACTCTAGCATACATAAATATTCACATAAATTCTGCAACTGTGGCATATGAACAACGCTTGTGCCCACACAGTCAGTTGGAGGATCCTGGGCATAAAATTAGACATAATAACAGAATAGCCTAGACTAGCATGTGTATAAGATTATAATGTTAAACAATTAATACATAGGCCAACCCCAAGTGTTCAAAAATCATGAGTCAACTAAAAAGACAGTCATGAGATTTTTAAAAAGGAATAAATGTTGGGTTCTTCTCATTTGCTGCCTGGAGTTTGAGCTTTTGTGATGTCACTTTCTCCTCTGCAAACATGGGGACTAATGATGTTCTTAAAAAACAAAGAGAATTGAGCGTCTCCTGTAAGCACATGACTTCAGGAGCTGGGCCTTTAATACATACACCATATAGCACCCCTTCCCAATAAAGTGTTAGCAGCCGGCAATGCTGTGTTTCATGCTGTGACTAAGGCTACGATTTAGTCACGGGTATTTTTGGTAAAAGTCATGGACAGGTCATGGGCAATAGACAAAAATTCAGGGTCTGTTACCTGTCCATGACTTATACTATAAATACCCCTAACTAAATCTTGGGAGGGGCATTGCTGCGGGGGACACCCCAGAGACCCCTGCTGCAGAGGGGGGAGAGGGGCACTGCTGGGGTAGCTATGCTCCAGGGGGCTCGGCCCTGCAGCAGCTGCTCTCGCTGACCCGGGGACTGCTGCCAGGGACTGCCAGAGCAGTGGCTGGGTGCAGAGCTACTCCAGGAGCACCCGGTGTGGCTGTCCCCAGAGCCAGCTGCTTGAGCAGCCGTGGGGTTAACCACACTGGCTGCTGCAGAAGTCATGGAGGTCGTGGCAAGTAACGGATCCATGACTCTGTGACGGTCCCCTAGCTATGACCCAATAATACACTATCCGATTTTAATCTAATTATAATGCAATGGGAGCAGTCCAGCTATACTCTAAACAAGAGACCACCATTAATTGCAATTCACACGCAGAACAGCCCCTTTATTTTGGGTGCTGGCCCTTTAACCAGGTGGTCTGCGGGAGGACAGCAGCAGTACTTCCGTGTGGCCACACGATGTCGCCCTTATACAACGGCTCCCTCCTCCCCGTTCCAGATCTTTCTCGAACTCATGTCGGCCGGAGCCGCCTCAGCCCGAGTCTGTCCGGAAAGTGCCGAAGGTCCGCCGGGGTCTCGCGCAGTCCCCGCCGGAAGGCGCAGCGCGCTTGCGCAGAGCACAGTAACTGCCGGTTGGTGGCTGGTGCTCCGCAGTGGGGAGCGCGACGGGTAGGGACTGAAAGCCGGTGCCGGCAGCCGAGACCGCTGCAGCGACAGGCCCGCGGGGAGCGGAAGGCACCGGGCGCAGTCATGTCTGTGGTCGGCATCGACTTGGGCTTCCTCAACTGCTACGTCGCGGTGGCGCGGAGCGGCGGTATCGAGACCATCGCCAATGAGTACAGCGACCGCTGCACCCCGTGAGTACCGGCCCCGTCCGCCGCACCCCGTGCGTGCCGGGCCTCTCTCGCCGGTACCGGTGCGGCCCCCCCACCACTCAGTGCACACCTCCCCCGCCCCGAGGACCGGGCGCGTCAGCGTGGCCCCGGAGGGGGCCTCGACAGTCGTTTTGAGAAGCCGCAGCGCGCAGATCCTCGTTCGCTTTCCCTGCCGGACAGAGCCCCCCACCCCCCCCCCGTTGCCCCGGGGCCTGGAACAGGTCCTTCTCAGCCGCCGGGGGAGCGGAGCCGAGGAGCGCGGGGAGGCGGGTAGTGGCAGCGGGTGCGTGTGTCCGTGCCTGGGATCTGCCGGAGCAGCGCGGTATCAGTGGCAGGATTAGGTCCTGCTCATTCATCCTCTTCCCTTCATACTCCCAGTCGCCGCCTTCTCTGCGCTCTTTTCCCTGCCTCCCACCTCTGTGACAGGCTAGCTGATGATGATTTGTGGGGTGGGGGTTCTGTTCAAGTGATATTTCTTGGTTATCTTCTCCGGTGCCCGGAGGTGATAGGAAACCATTTTATAGCCTCATTTTATAACCTCCTTTATGCCGAAGGAGGCCTTTTCTGAGGCCCAGTGGAATTTCTCTGCTCTCTGATACTTCGGGATTTGGTCAGTGACAGTGAAGATCTCATTTAAACAGATGGGTTTATGCACAGTTCACATTGCAGTGGTTTGCAGTGTTCAGAAGCTATTCCACTAAGAACAGATGATGGAGTGAGTATGAGGGACTGGAGAAGATGGAAGAGGATGTTGTCTGAAGGAGGATAAAAGAGGATGGCATGAAGAATCTTTCCCCCCATACCCTCCCAAAAAATCTTGTTCCTACTTGTTCTGCTGCTTCCTCTGCTGGCTGTGAAATATTGCAAAAAGAAAAGGAGTACTTGTGGCACCTTCTCTAAGGTGCCACAAGTACTCCTTTTCTTTTTGCGAATACAGACTAACACTGCTGTTACTCAGAAACCTGTGAAATATTGAGGTTTCTGGCAAGGGGGGATGGACTATGTGATGGGACATGCAAGAGGAGATGGAGATTTGCCTCCTCTGTTTCTATGGGATACAACCAGGACTTTAAGTGAGCTTCAGCTTTGGGTAATCTACTAGAAACCAGGAATTCACGTAAAAGGCTCATAAACTGTACTTCTTGAATAGTGCATGCTCATTTGTAAAAAGATTCCAGACCCATAAATAGCAACTAAAGTAAACTTTGCTCCTCCCAGAGAGATCTGTATTGAGTATAGTATTTTACTATTTTATCTCTTAGGAATAAATGTGTTTTACTTTGCCCAATATTTATTTGTATATAAAAAGGATTTAGTCTATAAAAAAATAAAATACTAAATACTGAAACACACTGGTTAATGTGTCTAAGACGTTAACAATGAAGACACTTTGCTTTAAATGCCACAATGTATTATCTGATATTACCACGCTATTCTTTGATTCCAAAATTTTCAGTAAGGAACTCGGTGGTGTTTTTTTGTGAGCACCAAAATTTTGAAACCTATTTTGAAAGTTGTGCCAGAGACCATTCTTCATAGGCAGCACTGTCTTGAGACTACTCAAAAAAATCCCCAAATATCAAGTATATTCTGATCCATCTATTTTAGACTACCACTTTTGCTTTACAGCTGTTTTTGGAGTACATTCTTTGCATATGCACTTTAGACATTTCAATGTATTTAGTTAGCCTTTTAGTATATCAGATGGAATAATATACAAAATTTAGCTGTTTTCAAACTGACCAAAGCAAGAGGAAACATAGCTTGTGCTTTGATACTTGTATGCAGCATGATGCTTTATAAAAATCATTAAACAGCTCCTCTTTTTGTCTAGGTATTGAAGGACTTGTGGTATTTATCTTGATTTTTCACGTTTGAGACTAAGCCCTAATACAATCTAATGAGGCTTTAGGAAGAGAATTAATTCTTTGTCTTCTTTTTTTGAAGGAGCATGAGTTATTGTAGTGGACATAAATGTCAAACAAGCAATTTTTATTTTGCATAGGAGCACTAAGTCTTATCAAGCCAATATGGCCTTGTTTAGACTGGTATTTAGAAAGGTGTACCTAGATTAGTAAAGCCTGGGTAAGCTCCAAGAACCTCTGTAAATGTCTAGGTTTTGCCTAGATCAGGATTTAAAGGCATGGAATTAACAGGTTAGATAACACATGCAAACTAAATATGTTCTTTAGCTATGTCTGCACATTGCCAATTAACTTGAGGTAGTTAACAGCTTCATAAACTAGCCTGGACCTCCCCAAATATTTGTTCCAAGACACAGGTGTTTGTGGTCTACCCTAGGGAGTAGCATGTGCTGACCCATGGTAAAGTCTTGTGTAAACAAGGCAGTGCAGACTTGTAAAATGCATTTAGTTAGCACATGCTAGCTAGCAATGCATCTTTGAATCCTGGTGCAGGAAAAGCCACATTCTTCAACATGCTTAGGTCTAAGCTCTTTAGGCTATGGTCATGGGAAAGATCCTTTATGCTTTAATTAGTAGCTTTTCTCAAATTTTTACTCTGTAATTGTGAGGAATCTTGATTGTTAGCATTCCTGCAGGGATCTTAATAAAGCTAGTACTCAATCCTTAAAGTTTCAATATATGCACAACAGACAGTGTTTGAAAAATGCGCATGCCAGTAGTGAGATGGCTGTCATGATTAAGGCTACGATTTAATCATGAGTATTTTTAGTAAAATTCATGGACAGGTCACAGGCAAAAACCCCCAAAAATCATGGCCCCATGACCTGTCCATGATTTTTACTAAAAATACTCATGATTGAATCTTGGGGGGCGGGGGACCCCTGCTTCAGGGGAGGAACTCCTGGGGGCCCGCTGCCACTCTGGCCCCTGCCAAAAGAAGAGTCCCAGGGGGCCCGCTGCCAGGGGGGGGAGGGAACTCTGAGGAGCCCGCTGCTGCTCTGTTCACTCGGGGGGGGGGGGTAGCCCTGGGGGCCCGCTTGAGCAGTTGGCCAGTGTGGCTGTCCCCAAGGCTGCCTGAGTAGCTGGCTCCGGGCCCAGTTGCTTGGGTGGACCTGGGGTTAGCCACACTGGCTGCTGCAGAAGTGTGCCAGGAAGTGCTGCTGGGAACCATCCAGCTCCCACCCCCTCCCTCTGGCAGTGTCTTCTATTTGCAGGTTAGGCTCTGCCAGGTCGAGTGCCCCTGGTGGTGGCCAGCAGCTCTGCAGCCCATTTCTGCTCAAATTTTGCATTGCCCTGCAGTGCAGAATTCCCACAGGAGTACAGTAACTCCTCACTTAACTTTATAGTAATGTTCCTGAAAAATGCAACTTTAAGCGAAATGCTGTTAAGCGAATCCAATTTCCCCATAAGAATTAATGTAAGTAGGGGGGGTTAGGTTCCAGGGAAATTGTTTTCACCAGACAAAAAACTGTGTGTGTGTGTGTATACACACACACACACACACACACTATAAGTTTTAAACAATTTAATACTGTACACAGCAATGATGTTTGTGAAGCTTGGTTGAGGTGGTGAAGGAAGAGGGTGGGATATTTCCCAGGGAATGCCTTACTCCTAAATGATCTAGCATTTGGCTTAGCCATCAAGGGTTAACACGTTGTTAATGTATTCTCACACTCTACAAGGCAGCACAGGCGCCAACTCTGTGGGTACTCCGGGGCTGGAGCACCCATGGGGAAAAATTGGTGGGTGCTCTGCACCCACTGGCAGCTCCCCGCCCCGCCCCCTGCCCCAGCTCACCTTCGTTCTGCCTCTGCCCCTGGGCGTGCCGCTGCGTCCTGCTTCTCCCTGCTCCCTCTTAGTGCTTGCGCCATGAAACAGCTGTTTCATGTGGCAAGCCTGGAAGGAGGGGGGACATGGCGGGCTTGGGGCAGGGGGTGGGGATTTGGGGAGGGGTCCAATAGGGGCGGAGTTAGGGCGGGGACTTTGGGGCAGGGGTGTAGTAGGGGCAGGGGCGGGGGACTGCGAGCACCCACCGGCACAGGAAAAAGTTGGGGCGTGTGCAAGGCAGCGCGAATGGAGGGAGGGGAGACAGCATGGCAGACAGAGCACACCTGTGTGTGGGAGAGAGAGATGCACATTGCCCCTTTAAGTATGCTGTCCCCACTCTAAGTACACTGCCTTTTTAAATACAGTAATTCCTCACTTAACTTTGTAGTTACGTTCCTGAAAAATGCAACTTATGCGGGGGGTTAGGTTCCAAGGAAATTCTTTTTGGGGTAGACAAACGGCATTATATACAGTACAATACTGTGGTGGGGAGGTGCCCCAGGCTTACTCCACAAAGGCACAGCCCGCTGCAGACAATGAGGCAGGCAAGTACGCTAGGAAGCACCTTGCGCAGCAGCAGCAGCTTCCCCGCAGAAGAACAGGTGCTGACTTTGCCGGGGGATGCTCCAGGCCCGCCTCTTCCCGTCCCCGCTCCACTCCAGGCCTGCCTCTTCCCGTCCCCGCTCCACCTCCTTCCTGGAGGATGCCGCATCCCCGTTCCTCCCCCTTTGTCCCAGCAACTCTCTGCTTCCAAACAGCTGTTTGGCAGCACTTAGGACTTTCTGGGAGGGAGGGGGAGGAGCGGAGATGCAGTGCTTCCGTGCTCCTCCCTCCCTCCCTCCAGTGGCAGATATAGAGTGAGTGGGGCCCTGTGCATTCTCTTATCTCCTTCCTCTCCCTCTCCCCATCCCGTTTTTCATTTTTTTTTTTTCTCCATTCTCCTCCTGGGGCTCAGGGCTGGGGGTGCAGGGTCTGGGAGGGAGTTAGGGTGCGGGAGGAGGCTCAGGGCTGGGGGAGGCAGGAGGTGCAGAGCACTTACCTGGGGCGGTTCCTGTTTGGTACAGGGGGTGTACAGGTGGCTCTGTGCAACGCAGCACCGCCCCCATGGCTGTGATTCTGGGAGTCATGATTCTGAGAGCTGCTCTCCCTTCCCCCTCGCCCCGCCCCCTGACCAGGCAGAGCCACCCAGAACGCAGGGGCTTTAGGGGCTGCAGGGCCCTGGGCTGCAGCTCTAAAGCCCCTTTCGGAATGCAGCCCTTTGAGCATGGGCCGGAGGACTCAGGAGGAGCAGGGGAAGCCGTGCAGCCAGCCGGCCGGAGAGAAGCAGCACTTTCCCCTTCAGAGCTCCTCTTATCTCCGGCCAGCTGGCTGTGCAGCTGCCACTGCTCCTCCTGAGTCCTCCGGCCCATGCTCTCAGGGCCACATTCCAAAAGGGGCTTTAGAGCTGCAGCCCCTAAAGTCCCTGCATTCTGGGTGGCCCTGCCTGGCCGGGGGTGGGAGGGGCAGCTTCCCCGCTCCCTCCCTCCCAGAAAGTCGTAAGCGCTTGGAGGGAGGGGGAGGAGGCGGAGAAGAGGAACTTGTGTAATGCTCCCTTGTAAAGTCGCTGTTCTTCCCCAGAATCCTACAAGCAGTGGACAGAGCAGGCAGCCAGACGACGTTATAAGGAAGCATTGCACAACTTTAAATGAGCATGTTCCATAATGGAGTAGCGATGTAACTTGGAAACAATGTTAAGTGGGAGGACATTAAGTGAGGAGTTACTGTATATCAGGAAGTTGAGACGGCAGCTGCGGCTAGCAAGCTCTCTCCGTCCGGAGCCCTGTCATGTTCCCACCCTGCTCTATAGGGAGAAGGGGTAAATGGGGGGCAGGAGCAGGGTGGAGCGGGACACTCCGACATTAGCCCCCTTCTTCTCTCCTCCCCCCCGCACAGCAAGCAGGAAGCTCCAGGGAGCAGCTCCAAGCGGAGGAGCAGCACATGGCAGTGTGGGGAGGGACAGCTGAACTGCCGATAATGGGTAGCCTGCTGGGCGGCTGCCACACAGGGAATTTAGGGGAGCGGGGAGCTGATAGGAAGGCTGCCGGTCCACCCTAGTTCCAAGCCTCCACCAGCTAGCTGCAATGGGCTGCTCTTCCTGCAAGCAGTGGACAAAGCTGACAGCTGCCAAACAACGTTATAAGGGAAAATTGCTCAACTTTAAATGAGCATGTTCACTAATTGATCAGCAACATAACAATGAAACAACGTTAACCTGGACAGCTTCAAGTGAGATGTTACTGTACCATTGTCATGTCGTTGTCCCCCCACCCCCGGTCCCGCCCGCCCTTAATCTCCTCTTTTCCAAGCTAAATGTATCCAGTTCCTTCAGCCTTTTCTCATATGGCTTGCAATCCACCCCTTTGATCATCTTTGTTGGTTGCCTCTGGATCCTTTCCAGTTTTTCTACATCCTTTCTTTACATTGGTGACCAAAATTGGACACAATACTCCAGCTGAGGCCTAACCAGAGCCAAGTAAAGGAGTACTATCACATCCCGTGACTTGCATGCTATGCTTCTGTTAATGCAACCTAAAATTGCATTCTCCCCCCCCCTTTTTTTTGTTTGGCAACAACATTGCATTGCTGACTCATATTGAGGTTGTGACCCACCACAACTCTCAGCAGTGCTGCTGTCAAGTCAGTTTTCCCCAATTCTGTATTTGTGCATTTGCGGTTTTCTTCCCAAAGTATAGCACCTTACATTTGTCTTTGTTGAATTTCATTTTGTTGTTTATAACCCAGTTCTCCAATTTATCAAAATCCCTCTGAATTTTAGCTGTATCCTCCAAAAGTATTGGCAATCCC
The DNA here is from genome assembly GCF_015237465.2 of Chelonia mydas. NCBI lineage: Eukaryota > Metazoa > Chordata > Testudines > Cheloniidae > Chelonia > Chelonia mydas. Next base: position 45,036,014 of record NC_057852.1, read on the forward strand.
CCTCTCCCCAGCTTTGTGTCATTTTCAAATTTGATCAGTATGTCCTCTGTACAGCGGGTCCCTGGTATACGTCAGGGTTGTGTTCTTGAAAAGGCTGACGAATACTGAAACGATGGATACCGGGGACCCGCTGATAAAGCAGTGGCATAGGCAGGAGGCGATATTTGGGTGGGCCCCAGGTGGATGGGCAATGATGGGGGACGAAGGGGTAGGAGACATCTGGCTGCTTGTCCTCCCCCCCCGTCCCCCTCAGCCGGCCTTGGCCAGGGGCTCCCGGAAAAAATGTGCACACGCCAGTCGCTCCGCCCCCCTCACTTGGGGCCCGCCCCACTCCGCCAGCCCGGTGCTCCTGCTGGGGTGCAGGGGCTTGCCCTGCTCCACCCAGCAGGGGAGCGGGACTGGGGCACAGGGGCTTGCTCCGCTCCAGCCAGGTAGCAGGGGTTGATGGCTTGGAAGCCCCTGCACCCTGACCTTGCTCCCCGGCAGGAGGGCTCGGCGAGCGGATGGGGGCAAGCCCCTGACCCCGCTCTGTGGCTGGAGCACCAGTGCTGGGAAATCCTCCTTGCAATGGGCGGGCAGTGTGGGGCAAGCGCTGGGGTGGGAGCAGAGCCAGGACTGGGCGGGCCCTGGATGTTAAGTGGGTGGGCAATAGCCCACCTGTGGTTACGCATACCTATCGCATATCCCTTCATTTGCAACTTATCCGTTGTTTGCAGTACTGTACTATAGGGGGATCGGGACCGACATGAATCGGAACACGTTTCCCTTTTGATGAGCAGTGAATATGCGAAACAGATAAGGGGGAGACGTATACCGGAGACCCCCTGTATCTACATCCCAGTTATTAATAAAGATGTTAAACAACACTGGACCCAGAACAGATCCTCCTGGAACCCCACTTGAGATCTCCCTCCAATCCAACTTTGATTTTATTAAGTCTGTAGCTCTCTTAGTTGCAAAGATGTCCTAATAAATAATAACTAATGTGCTTACATTTTCCCAAGTTGATAGGGAGCGCCATTGTGTGCTGCTGGTCATGGCTTTCCTAACAAGCAGAGTGTGAAATTGACAAAATTAATAGGGCTAATTCTATTATTGCTGTTCAGAAGACATGGGGTAGTGATGAAATTGACAACCATTTCACTTGGCTGTTTTGGGGAGGAAACTTTGAGCAGTATCTACTCCTGGGGGGATTCTGTGCCAAAAAAGTAAAGATTATGTGCCAAAAAAATTAAAATTCTGTAAAATTCTGCAAATTTTATTTGTCAAAATAATGCAGTATAATCACACCAGTTTCCATTGTTTTGGTAAGTTATTTAAACTACAATACAGAAAAAAGTCACAATAACCATTCTTCATTTCCTAAACACATGAAAGTTAAGTTACAAATACTTGGTAACTAATATCCTACATTCTAATTATAATCCTGGATTTTCATTTAATTACATTACAGAACACCAAACGGGGGGGGGGGGAAACAGTAGAATGTCATTTTAAATTTCTCAGACTTTCATACATGACAGTCATACAATTTCGCTAATCATTGTCCTGGACCTAGCTGGGTACTTTGCAAAATGCTTCGTTCCGATTGTCCTGACATTTTATGATTGCTTGGTAAATGTTTTATTTGCCCTCAAAAGTGTGTGTGTTTGTTTTTTTCAATGGCTAAGTAAAAATCTAACCCCTTTGTGTCACTTTGGCACAGGAAAAAAGTGAGCACATAGATCTTCCCAGCTGATTCCCTTACTGTCATTTATAAGGCTTTATATCACTCTGGCAATGTAGGGGGCCTTACATGAACAGCAATTGTTCAACATTAACAAAATGGGTTTTTTTGTTTTTTTTTACAAAAGCTATTTTCTTTAACTTAAAAACAAACAATTTTCAGTAACAGGATACTAATATTTAATTGTTTTTTTCAGTTTTCAAGAAATTACATTTTATTAGGCAGGCAGGCTGCTACATTTCTGCCGGGGGGACAGAGCCTTCCTCGTGCATAACAAAAAGACCTACTCTTCTTCACGCCCCTTGAGCTGAAGTATCAAGAGAGACAGAGTCTCTTTTCCTTGTTGGCCAGCCTCGCTCCCTCACGGTCTCCCCCGTGCCCGGCATGCACACCGAGCCACCCTCCCTGCACAGTGATTTGCGTCTCTGAAGCTGCTCCAGGCACGCTGAAACAGACGCATTGCCAGGGAAGAGACGTGAGTCCTCCTGCAGATTTCTTTTGTTTTTCTGCTCAGGGGGCATAAATATGCAGGCCATGTGAATTCTGCACCCCCACATGGGTGCAGAATTCTGTCAGGAATTTTCAGAAAGGAGTGCTGGGGTGGTTTATGGGGGAAGGGAACTGAAAGGACTGGTGGGGTTAGAATCATGGAGGCAACAATCTTTGGAAAGGCTGCAGAGGCGTATGGAGCTCTAGTCCCCTCCCATGAGCCAGTGGCTGTTGGAACTTCAAATTTACCAGACACACATCAGCTAGGTATTGATACACAATACGTAGTCCCTGGGTAGGCTTTGTGAACAGCACTCATCTAAGAAAACGCGCAGGAGGTTGGTGGTACTTGGCCTTTTTGCCGGTTCCATTCTCTGTTCCTCACTCTCAACCCACAGGGTCTGGATCCGTCAGATCCGCCTGTGGCTACTAAGTGTCTGATGGTAAAAGTTCCCTCTTGTGCGGAGAACCAGTAGCCTTAATATTAAAAGCGCTCTTATAAACTCTTTAAAATAAGGATTTGCTATGAAAGTTCTCATATGATCTTCTAAAGCTGTAGTTCTGATGTGGTAAGAGAGCATCCTCGACCAAATGCTTATATGGCAAGGCTTGAAATCTGTGCTCAACAGCTAACCATTTGCAAATGAAAAATTCTGGTGAAGTACAATTAAGATTCCCAGATCAATGCTTCTGCTATTGCTGTGGGAATTGCTGCTGTTGGAACTCCCTTTCTTGCTTTAAAAATCCTGTTAATGAACAGCATGTAGGAGGAGGAAGCATTTCCTCTTCAGCAGCCCCTCTTCATGGCAGGTCTGCTTCTCCTTCTCCTCTGGACAGCCTCTAATACACAGCCAAAGGGAACATGTCTTTTTTTACTTTCTGACATCTTCCTCTCCCCATGGGGAGACCTGGCTTGCACATTGCCAGAGTAGCTTCTGACTTGACACTTCAAGTCCTATATAGCAGCCTATTAATTAATGCTGCCTCTGTGGATAAAAGGAATTTTCTAAAATTTATGGCATGTCAGTACCATTAACCAGTCATAACTAACCTATGAAATGAAGTGCCTTGTAACTAGTCTACATGCATCTTAAGTCATCCTTGTATTAGATGGTCCTTTGTCATATTTAATACATATTTTAGACTTAGTTCTTTATTATCATTAGGGTATATTGAACAGCATAAAATCAGCTTCCATGGAGGATGTATTGGGTGCTTTTTCAAAAAGATCAACTACTTCTGGTTTATAAACAATGAAAAGTAGTGCTGTACACAGAATGTACTTGTAGGATTTTGTCTGGGCTTAAGTATTGCATACTTTGATACAGTCTCATATCAGAGAGTGCTGGGTATAGTCCCCAAATGACAGTTCTCCACTTTGGGAGAGTCTAGAGGGGCCTGGAGGGAAACTATAGTATTGACACTCATGCACATTAAAGGATCGGATTGGGACTCTGAAACCTGGGTGTTCATAGATTTCAAAGGCCACAAAGGACCATCGTGATCATCTAGTCTGACCTCCTGTATAACACAGGCCATAGAACTTCCCCAAAAGAACTCTTAGAGCAGCAAGCATATCTTTTAGGAAAACATCCAATCTTGATTTAAAAATTGTCAGTGATAAAGAATCTATCACAACTCTTGGTAAATCGTTCCAATGGTTAATTACCCTCACTGTCAAAATGTACACCTTAATTCCAGGTTGAATTTTTGTAGCTTCAGCTTCTAGCCATTGGATCGTTCTCTGTTAGTGTCTCTGATGAGCCTGTTAGTAAATATTTGTTCCCCATGTAGATACTTATAGACCGGGTTGGGCAAACTTTTTGGCCTGAGGCCCACATCTGGTTATGGAAATTGTATGGCGGGCCATGAATGCTCACGAAATTGGGGGTTGGGGTGCAGGAGGGGATGAGGGCTCCTGCTGGGGGTGCAGGCTTTGGGGTGGAGCCAGGGTTGAGGGGTTTAGGATGCAGGAGGGGGCTGGGGCTGGACCAGAGGGGTTTGGAGTATGGGAGGGGGCTCTGGGCTGAGGCAGGGAGTCTGGGAGGGGGTACAGGCTCTGGGCTGGGGGTGCAGGTTCCAGGGTGGGGCCAGAAATGAGGGGTTCAGGGTGCGGGAGGGGGCTCTGGGCTGGGGCAGGGGGTTGGAATGCAGGAGGGGACTCCAGGCTGGGGCAGGGGTTGGGGGGATAAGGGCTTTGGGATGGGGGTGCAGGTTCCAGGTGGGGCCAGAAATTAGGGTTTTAGGGTGTGGGAGGGGGCTCTGGGCTGGAACCGAGGGGTTTGGAAGACAGAAGAGGGATCAGGGCTGGGGCAGGGGATTGGGGCGCAGGGGGAGGTCAGGGATGCAGTGGCATATTCCTCCCTCCCCCCCCCACCCCCCCCGCTCCTATGCAGAAGCATGCCCAGGCGGCTCTGTGCAGTGCCCTGTCTGCAGACTCCGCCCCTGCAGCTCCCATTGGCCGTGGTTCCCAGCCAGTGGGAGCTGCGGGGGGCGGCGCTTAGGGCGGGGGAAACGTGTGGAGCCCCCTTACTGCCCCTATGTGTAGGAGCCAGAGGGGGGACATGCTGCTGCTTCTGGGAGCCTCGCGGAGCCATGGCACACGCAGAATGGAATAAGCCCCTGACCCTGCTCCCTGGCGGGAGCTCGAGAGCTAGATTAACAGGTCTGATGGGCTGGACGTGGCCCGCAGGCTGTAGTTTGCCCCACTCCTGTTATAGATTGTAATCAAGTCATCCCTTAACCTTCTTTTTATTAAGATAAATAGATTGAGTTCCTTTAATCTGTCACTATCAGGTATGTTTTCTAATCCTTTAATCATTCTGGTGGCTCTTCTCTGAACCCTCTCCAAATTATTCTGAATTGTGGGTACCAGAACTGGACTCAGCATTTCAGCAGCAGTTGCATCAGAGCCAAATACAGAGGGAAAATAACCTCTCTACTCCTACTTGAGATTCCCCTATTTATTCATCTCAGGATCACATTTGATTTCTGTATGTGTTTGTATGTCTGTCTATATATCTGCCTTCGCTCCCCTTCTAAACTAGGTTATTTGTTTAACTACCATGGCTTTCTTCCTTAATGGGGATTGTGACTTTTTTTGAGCTTCTAGAAAGGATTATTGAATGATTTCCAATTATCATTCACATTTTTTTGATTAAATTCTGCCCCAGCTGATTTCTCATAATTGTTTTCGACTTTGTGAAGTTGGCCCTATTAACACACCATATATATATTATTGGTATGGACTTCATTCTGCTTGCACAGTATGTATGTGATCAAGTCATGATCATTTGTACCTAAGCAACCATTAACATTAGTTCTCTGATCAGTTCCTCTTTGTCTGTTAGAACAAGGTCCGATAAAGAATTCCCTTGGGTTGGCTGCAACACTTTTTGAGTTAGAAAATTGTCATCTCTAGTGTCTAGAAATTCCAGTGATGTTTTAGTACTGTTGCTGGCCTGCTGGGTGACCTGGAGCAAACTCCGTGCCTCAGTTTCCCTGCCTGCAAAATGGGGATGCTAATATTTACCTGCTTTGCAAAACACTTTGAGATTCTCTGATGAAAAGCACTATAAGAACTAGGTATTCTAATAAAATGCACATTAAAATATGTGCTGAAACAGACAATATATTTTATTACTGGTGCATGAAGCCTTTAGGTGTTGGGCATCAACTACCAGCACACTTACAACTGAAGAAAGGGAAATAATTTTGGGTAATAGAAAATGTTAATGTGACTTTTAAAGAATTCCACAAAGTAATTTAAGGAGCAGTTGATAGTCTTTTAAAAGTAGTTTTAGGGTTTACTCTGGGGGGGAAATTACACTTTTTTTTCCTGATGTTTTCTGTCAAAGCTGAATATTTTTCTTTCTGTTATTATTTAGAGCTTGTATATCTCTAGGATCCAAAACCCGGGCCATAGGGAATGCAGCAAAAAGCCAGGTAAATGGATCTAAACATATTACTTTACAGGAATTTAAGCGATCTTTAAATTACTCATCTCCTGTTGAACTGTGAGGGAACTGGAAGTGTGAAGAAATCTGATATATTGTTTCATGTTTTAACTCAAAATATATGCTTAATATCCTTTCTTTTGTTACCAGTTATTTCTAAATCAGAGGCTGTACTCCCCTTTGTTAAAACTAATTGAAATATTGCCTCTGGTTAATTCTTGATTATTTTTTTTTTCTTTTTTTCTTCTTTTCTTTTTAGAGGAAAGACAGGGAGAAATGTAGGACTTGGTCTAGTCACCAGTGAAGAATAAGAAACATCCCTTAGTTGGGGGAGGAGAATGGGTATAGGCTCAAGTCTTCAATTATCGAAGAATGTTAGCATTCATTAAGAAAAGTTTCTGTCCCTTATAGTTTGAAAATGAAAACAGAAGCAGTGCTGTCTTTCTGAATTTACGGACACAACACAAATGTCTGTGCCGCTGCTTGTAGGTTTCCCAGACAGTATAGTGAAATTCAGACTCGTCAGTTTCACTACCTCTGTTCAGAACTCTGGACAGCAGTAAAACTTGTGATCTTTGTAACTTCACTTTCTGCTGCTTGGGAAAACTAAGAACAGGAGCAAAGGCTGGGACTGGAGATCATCACCAGGAGGAATACCTAAAAAATGAGGACTGAATAGCAAAGATCCCTTGCAGCAGACTCGAGGGAGTGGAAATAATAACTGAGGATATCCCTTACCCTTTACATGCACATGCACCCTAGTCAGGAAGTTGTGGAGTAATAGGGAGAGAACTCTTTCTGTCTCTTCCCAGAAGGTGGGTAGTTAAATTTCAGATACTCTTACATGATTAGCCAAAGGAATGGAGCCTTCAGGCATGTTCCAGGGGCAGGTGGACCCTCATTTTCAGCAGCCATGCACAGCTCATCAGTACACAGCTAATGGACGTTGCTGGAGATGGGGGCCCTTGTGTTTCACATTGGCTTCCAACTGTTAAGCTTAATTCTCAGGCTAGTAAATACAAGGTACACTTTCAAAGCCTGGAGTACAGTTGTAATTGAGTTAAACATTCTGTATTCATTATAAAATGAGCAAGTTCTTTTGATGTGTGATGGGTCAAAAAAGTCAGGCTTTAAAATCTGTGTTTTAAATCACTAGCCCAAAATATTGAGACAGTAGCTAAGGGGAAGGCTCATATAGAATTGGGATCTGAATTAAGCATTTTTTGGGTACTTTAAGCCCTGAAAATTACTAGGCATTTAATTACCATATTTTAATAACATTGTTAAGATGGTTGTATGTAGTTCAATCATTGTTGTTCAGTCATTGTACTGGTACGTAATTAATTCACTGTCCAAATTGGGTATAACAGGAAGTTCCTTTTAAGATAGGGAAGGGGAAAACTAGTGAAATGAATACTGACTTAGACATGAAAAGTGGGTTTGAGTGTATTAATTGGTCTCATAAATAAAGTGACATGCTTAATAACAGTTGTATTCAGTGGGAAGTGAGGAAAAGGATACATTGCTCAAATGCTGGAAGTTTGTGTTCATAGCAGGCCTCTAGTTCCTATTTTAAACTTTAAGCGACACTGAGCTAGATAAAGCCATAATTTCTGTGTTTTCTGATATGCCTCTCATAGCAACGCATTTATCTTCCACAGATTGTCACAAATGTAAAGAATACGTTACATGGCTTCAAAAAAATGCATGGAAGAGCATTTGATGATCCTTACATACAAGGTGAAAGGGTCAGACTTCCCTTTGAGCTTCAAAAGATGCCAAATGGGAGTGTAGGACTGAAGGTGAGTTTTGCAGTTTCCATGCATACCTGCAGCTGCCATAATCTGTGTCGTTATTTTGACAAGCAAACAGAGATTCTTCTTCGAGTGATTGCTCATGTGTATTCCACAGTAGGTGTGTGCGCTCACCATGTGCACCGCTGCCAGAAGTTTTTCCCCTAACAGTACCCGTAGGGGGAGCACCGCTGCGTCCCCTGGAGTGGCGCCTCCATGGTGCGGTATAAGGGGAGCTGCACCCTTCCCCCACCCTCAGTTCCTTCTTGACGCCAGGGAAGGTGCATCGGAACTACTCTGCTCCAGCTTAGCTGTAGCTTGTCCCGAGAACTTTTCCGTTCGCTTAGTGCTAGTACCTGTTGTTAGTCAGTTCTTTCAGTCAATTCGGTTAGCTAGAGTACCCAGGCTGGGGCATGCCCCGGGCTTCAAGTCGTGCGACCCTTGTAGGCGTTCTATGCCAAGAAGTGACCGCACGTGGATTGCCTGCGCTGTTTGGGTAAGACTCACGTCGGTGACCGCTGTAAGATTTGTAGATCTTTTAATCCCTGAACAAAAGACATTAGACTCTGGGCCACTCTCATGGAGTCAGCACTGACCCCAGCTCGGGCGCGCTGCTCCGATTCAGCTCCAGGCACCGCAACTTCGGTGCGCAGAGACCCTTTGGTGCCTTCCACTAGCCGGCACTGCTCCCCATCTACGGGACACAAGAAGCCAAGGAAAGGCCTGTCGTCACAGTGGCAGAGAAAGTAGGGGCAGAGGCTAGACCCATGTTGAGCAGCCCTCATTCCCATGGCCTCCGATGCATGTTGAGTGGAGTAGCCCGGCTGCGTCGGGTCAGGCCTCTCCGGATGCCTTCGACGCCGGAGGCCTTGCAGGCGGTTCGAGACATCATGACCATACTGGTACTGGGGGTGCCACTGGTGTCGGGCCCCTGCTCCAGAGGCAAACCGCCACTGGGCTCCCTGCCATCGCCCCCAGCTCAGCGCAGATCTTGGTCAGGAGACTGCTCCCGACCACGTTCTCCGCCCAGCGATCGTTCGGGACGCAGTCCTCGTGCATTGCTGTCGACGTCCGCTAGACTGTCTGGTTGGGTGCCATCCAAAAGGGGTCGGACCCCGAGTCGTCGGGGTTACCGCAGTCTGTCATGGCACAGGCACCGTCACCACTCCCGGTCAAACTCCTGCTCTCGCTCCCCGCCGAGACACTGCCCCCGCAGCTCGAGGCGTAGATCGCCGGCACCACGCTGTGGAAGGTCCGTGCATCGGAGCAGATTGCGGAGCAGCAGCTATGAGCGGTACTGCTCCTCTGCATCAGGGTTGCAGTCCCGTGGACGCCATAGCTCCAGGCACCACCGTTCCTGCCATGATAGAGCCAGGTCACTTGTCAGCCTGACCTCTGCTCACAGCCGCCCCTCCTTGGGTTAGCTGAGTAAAACCAACCTGCCGGTGCTGCATCAAGGGCAGTGGCATGGGGCCCCGTGGCAAGGACAGTGGTACCAGTGGGCACCGTGGCCTCCGACGCAGCCCCAGGTGGGGGCTCGCTTGGTAACCAGAGCTTCAGAAGCACTGTCGGCCTCGATCTCTAGACCCCTGGGAGCTAAATCTGTGGGACATGCGTCCTCGGCTCCGTGCCCGGAGTCCGACCAACAGGTGGACCCTCTGGTGCCGGCAGAGACTCAGAGCTCCATGACGGCCATCTCCTTCCCCGCTCTGGATGACACAGTTGCGGCCCCTCCGCCCCGCAGGAGGATTTCAGGGCACACCAGGGGCTCCTGAAAAGGGTAGCATCGAGCTTTAACCTCCAAGCAGAGGAGATGGGGAGGGGCCCTCGGACTCTTTTTAATGTCCTGTCCTCCCTGGTGCCAGGCTGGGTGGCAAACATTTCGAACACCTTGTGGCAAACGCCGGCTTCCCTGGCCCCCATTTCAAAGAAGACAGAGCGCAAATATTTTCTACCCACCAAAGGGCGTGAATACCTTTTGTGCCCACCCGGCACCCAACTCCCTTGTAGTCGAATCTGTGAATCAGAGAGAGAGACAGGGCCAACCAGCTCCCACACCCAAAAATAAAGATTCAAGGAGACTGGACTCTTTCAGTAGGAAGCTGTATTCATCTTCAAGCTTCCAGCTGCGGGTGGCTAACCACCAAGCTCTCCTGAGCAGTTACGAATTTAACTTGTGGGGCTCACTGCCAAAATTTGAGGGCTCCCTCCTGGAGTGAGACAAGAAAGAGGTCAAGGCACTGCTGGAGGAGGGTGCGGCTGCCGCCAAAGCTGCCCTACAGGCGGCGTCGGATGCAGCGGACGCATTTTTTTTGGCGTTTTTGATGGGGCACTGGGGGGTACCCGGGCAACTCCCGAGGGGACTCCCCCTTCAATAAAGCTTCCCTTCCGCAATCGCTTGTGTGCTTTCCTCGGAATGGTCGCAACTAACCTCGGGCCAATGGGTCCTCAACACCATCTCTTGGGGCTACATGTTGCAGTTTGTCTTGCCCCACCCAACCACCCCCTTCGTTGGTCTGGGGGACCCATCACATGTGGACCTGTTAGAGCAGGAGGTGGGCCAGTTCCTCAGTCTAGGAGCTGTGGAAATGGTGCCTGGGGGAGTTCAAGGGCAAGGGGTTTTACTCCTGTTATTTCCTTATCCCCAAGGCGAAAGGGGAGTCTCAGGCCTATCCTGGATCTGCAGGACCTGAACCAGTTCATGGTCAAGCTCAAGTTCCGCATGGTCTCCCTGGACCCCAGGGATTGGTACGCGGCCCTGGACCTGTAGGACGCGTATTTCCATATTCATATATTCGAGGGGCACAGGCGTTTCCTCCAGTTCTTAGTGGGGCAAAACCACTATCATTTCACGGTCCTCCCATTTGGCCTAACCACTGCCCCCAGGGTGTTCACGAAGTGTACGTCGGTGGTAGCAGCCTACCTCAGGTGCCGGCGGGGTCTAGATCTTCCCCTACCTGGACGACTGGCTGGCTGGTCAAGGGCAGCTCCTGGTCGCAGGTGCGGGACCACATGGCGCTCCTTTTGTCCACTTGTGCCAACCTGGGTCTGTTGGTAAACAAGGCCAAGTCAACATTAGTTCCAGTCCAGCGCATAGAATTCAGCGGGGTCTAGATCTTCCCCTACCTCGACGGCCATGGCTTCCCACCCACCGGGCAGGTTCAAGACCCTGAAAGGGCTAATCGCCTCGGCCTTGAAATTCCCTGTGACACCTCCAGGGCGTGCCTACAGCTCCAGGGCGTGCCACGCCAGACTCCAGATGAGGCCCCTCCAACTTTGGTTGGCCTCACAGTTCTCCCAGGCCCGAGACAGTATGGACAAAGTCCTCACCATGCCCGACCCGGTGATCGCCTCCCTATGGTGGTGGTCCTCCCCAAGCAACATGCTCCAAGGGGTCCCCTTCAGGGACTCGGCCCTGTCACTGGAGCCAATGTCTGAAGCGTCGGACCTGGGTTGGGGGGGCCCATCTGGGGACAGTTCAGACTCAAGGGCTGTGGTCGACCACAGAGTTGTCCCTCCACACAAACGTCAGGGAGTTCAGGGCGGTAGGCCTGGCGTGTGTGGCCTTTCTGCTCACGCTTACAGGGCAAGATAATCCGGGTCCTCACGAACAACACGGCCTCGATGTTTTACATCAACAGGCAAGGTGGGACCCGGTCTTCAGTTCTCTGCCAAGAAGCCCTCAGGCTCTGGGACTGCTCCAGGCGGGGTTTGGGACGGGGTGCTATCTCGGATGCCTTCCTCCTGCTGTGGTCAGGCCAGCTTCTCTATGCCTTCCCCCTCATCAGCAAGGTCCTAGAAAATGTGAAGTTAGACAAGGCATGGGTCATTTTAATTGCCCCGGCTTGGTCCTGGCAGCATTGGTACAGGACCCTCATGAGCCTAGTGGTCACTGTGCCGTGGCCATTGCGTCTCCGCCCAGACTTGCTTTCCCAGAACCAAGGCCATCTTCTTCACCCCAACTTAGAGGCTCTCCACCTCACTGCATGGCTGCTCAATGGCTAGGCAGGAAGGAGCAGGCGTGTTTGGAAGGGGTCCAACGCGTCCTCCTGGAAAGTCGGCGGCCATCCACACACTGAGCCTACCTGGCAAAGTGGTCCAGTTTGTCCAGGTGGGCTGTCGAGCAGGGTGTTTCCCCGATGGCTGCCCCGATTCATCTTATCCTGGATTACCTCCTCCACCTTAGGACCCTGGGCCTGGCCCCCTTCTCGGCCAGGGTGCACAGGCGGCCATATCGGCCTTCGATCTGCCGGTGCAGGGTCGTACAATGTTCTCCCATACTTTGACCGGACGGTTCCTCAAGGGATTGGACTCTCTTTTCCCATATGCTAGGCCCTCTGTCCCAGAGTGGGATCTGAACTTCGTGGTGTCCTGTCTCACAGGACCACCCCTTCGAACCTCTGGCCATGTGCTCCTGGTCTCATCTTTCATGGAAGGTGGCCTTTCTGGTTGCCATCACGTCGGCCAGGCAGGTATCGGAGCTCAGGGCTCTGACCTCTGGACCCCCGTACACACTTTTTCACAAGGATAAGGTCCAGCTCTGCCTATACCCCGCGTTCCTCCCTTAGGTGGTCTCCGCCTTTCACATGGGCCAGGACATCTTCCTGCCTGTCCTCTGCCCCAAGCCTCACAAGTCCAATGAGGAACGCCTCCTTCATGTGCTCGATGTGCCTAGGACACTGGCTTTCTAGCTGGAACGGACTAAGCCATTCAGGAAGTCTTCGCAACTGTTCGTTGCTTCGGCTGAGCGCATGAAGGGGCGGGTCGATCTCCACTCAGCACCTCTCTCGCTGGATCACCTCATGCATCCGCACCTGTTACGATCTGGTAGGAGTTCCCCCGCCACCGATGGTAAAGGCGCACTCGACGCGGGCACAGGCCTTGTCAGCTGCCTTCGTGGCCCACATCCCAATTCAAGACATCTGTAGGGCTGCTGCCTGGTCCTCTGTTCACACATCCACCTCACACTATGCGATTGTCTCCCAAACCAGGGACGATGCCGGGTTCGGTAGAGCTGTATTCCATCCCAGGAATCTGTGAATTCCTACCCACTTCCAACAGATATAGCTTGGAATCACCTACTGTGGAATACACATGAGCAATCACTCGAAGAAAAAAAGACAGTTACCTTTTTCCGTAACTGGTGTTCTTGGAGATGTGTTGTTCATGTCCATTCCACATCCCACCCTCCTTCCCCTCTGTCGGAGTTGTCCGGCAAGAAGGAACCGAGGGTTGGGGGAGTGCGCAGCTCTCCTTATACCGCACCATGAAGGCGCCACTCCAGGGGGTGCAGCGGTGCTCCCCCTATGGGTACTGCTAGGGGGAAAACTTCTGGCACTGGTGCACGTGGTGAGCATGCACACCTACTGTGAAATAGAGATGAGCAACACGTCTCAAAGAACACCAGTTACGGAAAAGGGTAACTGTCTTTTCTGCTTGGCTGTATTTTACTTCTCAAATGAAATTACTTCACTGAGCTTTCTATTTTAATTTTCTTAAATTCTATAAAGAAGGCTCTGGATATATGCATATCTGTCCAACCTGGGGGAGGGAAGGAAAGGAAGAGTTTTTCTTTGAGTGCTTGTTCATGTCAGTTTCAGTCAGGTGTGTGTGTGCAGCCATAAGATTTTTCCCTTAGCAGCATCTGTCGGGTTGGCGTGGGCACCCCCTGGAGTCGCACTCAATATAGAGCCTTGCTGACCCCGCATCCCCTCTGTTCCTTCTTACCACCTGTGACCGTTAGCTGAAAAGTCCCATATCTCTTGCCTTGGCAAGTGCCGTTAGCAGTGTCCATTGTTCAAAGTTGTTTATCTCTTAGTATAGTTAGTATTAGTGTTAAGGTTTCTTCTTTGGGGGTCCCCCCCATTGGTTCCCCAGCACCGTGGCATGCTGCGGTCCCCCGGGTTTAATACTTGTGAGGTCTGTGGTAAACGCATTCCCAAAAGCAACCGGCACACTTTATGCTTGAGGTGTCTCAGAGAGAGTCACCAGAAAGACCAGTGCAGGATCTCTTGCGGGTTTCGCCCTAGAACTTTGAAAGACAGGGATCAGTGTCTCAAAGTTCTGCTGATGGAGGCCACACTCCGGCCCCAGTCAGACCCTGGATCGGGGCACCCCGTGCCTAGCACGTCCTCCTTGGTGCGGAGCACCCTGACACCATCGTCCCAGGGTCTGGAGGAGAAAGGACTCCTCACGAGACTCTGGGCACCATCACGGCTCCTCCTGCATGCAACTGGCGGGCAGGCACGGGTCACAATCACCGGCCAAAACCAAGGAGCTGGCCATTGTGGGACCCTGGTTGGCCCACAGGACTTCAGCCACTTTGCCCACGAGGGTCGCATCGACTCCTGCCCCGGTGCAGTTCAGTCCGGACCCGCCCTGCTCGCCAGGCCCTCGGAATAAGCAGCTGCAGTTCCTGTCGATCCCAGAGGCATTTAAGGTGACACAGGACTTGTTGCGCCTCCTGGCACAGTTTTCCCCTCCAGGAGGGATGAACCGCTGGCATCAGCCTGCCCCGGAGTCCAGTCAAGGGGGAAGACAACCGTGCTGCTGTGGCGCTCACCATCTCTACAGCACCCCTCTGGCGCCAACAGCTCAGGAGTGGGAGCCTAATCGGTCTCCTAGCTCCTGACGGTTGGTGCCTCGCAGCACAGCTCCTCCATGGTCTTCATTTTCGGAGACCTCAGATAGGAGTAGGAGCAAGAGGTCGAGGTCGCGAAGGGATTGGCATGCCTACTCAGCACTATGGCCTCTGCAGTGGCCCTTCTGGATGCCATGGACCTTCCACCAAAGCCAGGGACGAAGCCAGAGGTCACATTCAGCAGAGTCGGTAGCATCGGCTACCTTTACTGCCCTCTGCCTCTCTGGAAGCTCCAACTCCGACGCTGTCCAAGGTACCATAGCTGGCCACCACGGCACCGCCGTAGCTCATGTCAACACAGTCAGCTTCGGCACCTTCGCCGGTACCATCAGCACCAACTGCTCCGGCACTGGTTTATGCCGTCCTGGCACCATGGGGCACGGCACTGTTCGTTTTGGCACCAGCTCGGGAACCCCGAGGCATCATGGGACCCCATGGGTGTGGAAGGAAGGGAACAGTCTCCCCTTATGAGGGTCTCTTCCTCTTCCTCCCCGGACGAGGCATTGGAGGACAACAGGGTTCTGCAGCAGTCCCTGGAGGACAACAGGGTTCTGCAGCAGTTGTTGTGGCGGGTTGCCCAGGGCCTGGGCATTCAGGCAGAGGAAGTAGTGAAGGACACGGATCCCATGGTGGATATTCTTGCCCCCTGTGGACCTGAATGTATCGCTCTGCCTCTAATAAAGACTGTTACTGTTACAACAAAGACTTTGTGGCAGACCCCAACCTCGTTGCCCCGACACCTAAGCGCAATGAAAGATGCTACTTTGTGCCGTCCAGGGGCTATGAGCGCCTTTATACACACTCCACCAGATTCCCTGGTCGTGGACACTGCCAACCAGCACGAGCCTCCCCGAAGAACCCAGGGAGGTGAAAAGACTCGACCTTTTTTGGGAGAAAGGTCTAGTCCATTGGCAGTTTGCAGCTCCATATTTCTAATCAGTAGGCCATTGTCAGCAGTTACTGCTACAATACATGCAGGGTAATGGAAAAATTCGCAGTGTTCCTGCCACAGGACTCCCATGGCGAGTTCTCAGACGTGGTTGAGGAGGACAGGCTCATTTCCCGAGCTTCGCTGCAGGCTGCTGTGGACGGGGCTGATGTGGCTACTTGGGTGATGGCTACCAGGGTTGCCGTGAGAAGGGGCTCCTGGCTCTAGGTCTATCATACGAGGTCCAGCAGACCATTCAGGATCTAACCTTTTGGGGGTTTGACACTTTTCCAAAAAGGCAGATAAAAGGCTACATAGCCTGAAAGACTCGAGAGCCACCCTCAAGTTGCTGGGTCTCCACACCACCACCACGCAGGCATTTTAGGCTGCAACCTCCTCTGCGGTTCTACCAACCGCTGAACCAGCAGGGCGGTTCACGGAGGAGAAACAGGAGCGGCAGGAAGAGGCCGCACCCATCCTCAGGCCAGGGCTCTGGCCCACCCAAACCTTCATCTGGCCAGAAGCAGGCATTTTGAAGGTGCAAACGAGGACGGCGCACCAGTCGTTGGACTGGATGCAACCCGCCTTACTTTCTTGTCCTGACTGTCCCCTTTCTACCATGTGTTGGCCTGTGTCACATCCGACATCTGGGTGCTCCGAATGGTAGAGAGGGGCTACACCCTCCAATTCTCTGCCCTTCCACCCCCTTTCTCCGTCCCTCTTTAGGGACCCTTCTCACAAGCAGCTCCTCTGCAGGAGGTGCACTTGTTCCTATCGCTGGGAGCAGTGGAAGAGGTTCCTCAGGAGCTGAAGGGCAAGGGCTTATATTCCTGGTATTTCCTAATACCAAAAGCCAAAGGTGAGCTCAGGTCCATCCTAGACCTGCGAGAGCTCAACAAGTTCATGAAGAAACTCAAGGTCTGCATGGTGTCTTCGGCCTCTGTCATCCCTTTCTTGGATCCAGGGGACTGGTATGCAGCCCTCGACTTAAAGGACGCATACTTTAATATAGTGATTACACCGTCCCACAGAAGGTACCTCAGGTTTGTGGAGAGCAATAAATACTGCCAGTTCACAGTCCTCCTGCTCAGCCTGTCAGGGAGAAAGACGCCTCGTGTATTTACCAAGTGCAGGCAGCAGGTACAGGTGTTCCCATACCCCGACGACTGGTCAAGGCCGCTCCAGGGCTCAAGTGGAGGCACAAGTTGACTTCATAAGAACGACATTCGTCAAACTGGGCCTTCTGAACGTGGGGAAATTGACTCTGTCCCCTTTTCAGCCGATAGAGTTCATAGGAGTGGTCCTGGACTTGACTCAGGCCAGGGAATACCTCCTGGAAGTGAGGTTTTAGGCCCTGGCGACAACAGTTGAGGTCTCAGGCAGTTTCCCACCACCACAGCAAGGAATTGCCTGAAACTTCTGGGTCATATGGCCATTTGTACCTATGTGGTGCAACATGCCAGGCTCAGACTCCGGCCTCTCCAATTGTGGCTAGCCTCAGTGTATCAGCCAGCTCGGGACAGGGTTGTGACTGCCTCGCCCGCCTTGACTCCCTGACTCCCCTTCACCAGTCCTCAGCCGTCCCTCTTGCTAGTGACAAATGCCTCAGCCTTGGTCTGGGAGACCTCAGGACACAAGGCATCTGGTCCCAGGCAGAACTCGCTTTCAGTGTCAGAGAGCTGAGAGCGGGGCACCTGGCATGCCAGACTTTCCGAGCCCACTTGACAGGGAGATCTGTATCAGTTATGACAGACAACACCACGGCGATGTTCTATGTCAACAAAAGGGGTGCACGCTCCTGTCCCCTGTGCCAGGAAGACCTCATGCTATGGGACTTTTGTGTAGCTCATTCGATACACCTCCAAGAGTCGTACCTCCTGGGAGTACAGAACGAGTTGGTGGACCGTCTCAGCAGGTCATTTCATGGCCACAAGTGGTCCCTATGCCCAGACTTCGTGAACTCCATCTCCCAACTGTGGGGCTTTCCCCAGATGGACCTGTTTGCCACGCGACGCAAAGTGCCAGCAGTTTTGCTCCTTCCTGAATCACAGCCCAGGCTCCATCACAGATGCGTTCTTCCTCTCATGGGGGGGTAGTCTTCTATATGCGTTCCTGTCCTCTTATTCACAAGGTTCTTCTTCGAGTGATTGCTCATGTGTATTCCACAATAGGTGTGCGTGCTCCCCACGTGCACTGGTGCCAGAAGTTTTTCCCCTAGCAGTACCCATAGGGGGGAGCGCCCCCACGACCTGCAGAGCGGCGCCTGCCTGGTGCGGTATAAGGGGGGCTGTGCTCCCCCCACCCTCAGTTCCTTCTTGCCACCAGTGAAGGTGCATCAGAACTGCTCAGCTCCAGCTTTGCTGCAGCTCGTCCCCAGAACTCTGTTCAGTAGTACCTGTAGTCAGCTAATGCAGTTAGTTTTAGTTAGTCGTTGAGCCCGGGCCGTGGCATGCCTCGCGCCCCAGTCTTTAATCGTGCTGCTCTTGTAGGCTCTTTATGCCAAGGATTGTCTGCACTGCTTGGGAGAAACCCATATCAGCGAAAGATGCAAGATCTGCAAGTCTTTCAAGCCCCGGACTAAAAAAGAAAGGGACATTAGGCTCAGGGCCATCCTGATGGAGTTGGCGCTGGCCCTGACCCCAGCACACGGCTCCAAACCGGTACCCGGCACCACGGCGTCCGTACGCGGAGACCCTCCGGTACCATCGTCCAGTCGGCACTGCTCCCCGTCTACGGGGCACGCCAAGAGGACCGGAAAGACTCCCTCTTCGCAACGGCACCGAGGGAAGTCTGGGACAGAGGCTAGGCCCATGTTGAGTAGTCCTTGATCCCCATTGGGCCCCGGGCCTCCGACTCATGTTGAGCGGAGTAGCCCGGCTTCTTTGGAGCAGGCCTGTCCAGATGCCATCTACGCCTGAAGCCCTCTAGGCAGCCAGGGACGTCATGTCCATGCTGGTGCCCGGAGCTCTGCCCATGTCAGCCCCACGCTCCAGAGGCAATCCGCCACTGGGATCACCGCAGTCGCTACTGGCTCAGTACTGGTCTCGGTCAAGGGAACGTTCCCGACGCTGCTCACAACCCAGCGACCATTCAGGGCTCAGTCCATGTGGATCGCCCTCAACACCAACCAGACTGTCTCTACAAGATCTACCCCTTCATATAAATGTCAAGGAACTCAGGGTGGTGCGACTGGCATGTATGGCCTTCTGCTCACACCTGGAGGGCAAGATAGGGTTCTCACGGACAACACGGCCTCGATGTTCTATATCAACAGGCAAGGTGGCGCCCGATTCTCTGCCACGAAGCTCTCAGTCTGTGGGACTTATGTATAGCCCACGACATCTACCTAAAAACCTTCCACCTTGTTCTTCAAGATACGTTGCTCGTGTCTATTCCACAGCCCACCCTCCTTCCCTTCTGTCGGAGTTGTCCAGCAAGAAGGAACTGAGGGTGGGGGGAGCACAGCCCCCCTTATACCGCGCCAGGCAGGCGCCACTCCAGGGGTCACGGGGGGGTGCTCCCCCCTATGGGTACTGCTAGGGGAAAAACTTCCAGCACCGGTGCATGTAGCGAGCATGCACACCTATTGTGGAATAGACATGAGCAACACATCTCAAAGAACACCAGTTACGGAAAAGGTAACTGTCTTTTCTCCTCAAGATACAGAGTGAAGAAGCTTCAGTGATATTGATAGCTCTAGCCTGGCCCCACCAGCATTGGTACACATCTCTTCTGGAAATGTCCGTGGAACCCCAGTCATCTTGCCGCTCCTCTTGGATTTAATAACTCAGAATCACGGCTGTCTCCAGCACCCGAACCTTGAGTCGTTGCACCTCATGGCGTGGAAGCTCCATGGCTGAACCCTGTGGAGCTCTCCTGCTTGGACCCAGTTAGACAAGTCCTTCTTGGCAGTAGGAAACCCGTCACCAAGGCTACCTACCTTGCCAAGTGGAAGAGATTTTCAGTCATCCCTGATGCTCACCTCTATATCACTTATACTGGACTACCTTCTCCATCTCAAGCAGCAGGGGCTGTCCATGTCGTCAGTAAGGGTTCACTTGTCCACCATCTCTGCTTTCTGTTGAAGCGGATCTTCTAATGGCCCACGGTTGGGCAGGTGTTTGACAACACCAATGAGAATTTGGAAACGAATATGCTTAATGCACAGTCATTTATTTGAAAGAGAATTATACAAGCAGTTAAGGTCACTTGGTATACCTTCTTTTATGTAAGCCTCAGTTCCTCACGCATAAATTCTCAGTAATTAATACAGGTTCCTCGAGGATTTCTGCACACACGTGTACCAGGCCAACTCAAATCCTTTGAGTGGAATAAGCAATGTGTAGCTATAGCATCAGTTGTTGGTGTTTTGAGTGCTTTCTGGGCTCATGGTGTGGTGAAAACTTAGAAAAAGATGTCACTGCCCAGAAAGGCTTGAAATCTAAACTAGACAAACTCTAAAAGAGAAATCCAAACGTGATTTTATCATCTCTGGGAGGACGTTGGTTTGTCTTCTGGTTTGACATATGACATGTTTGATTCCATCTTATTTTTAATACGTGGGTTTTTCTGATTCTGTTGGAAAGTTTTGAGAAAAGATTTAGAAAACTCTTGTCTAAAATAATTAGATGCACACCTACTGCCCACCTACAAAGTGGTTGCACTTAGGACATAAAGATCAAAGAAGTATTGGAATGAAACAGCCCATAAAACAAAACATTTCTTTGTACTGTGAAAATATTGATGTCTGCTTTGTAATTGTTTAATCTTGTGTTTCAGGTGCGATACCTGGATGAAGAGAGACCATTTGCAGTTGAACAGGTTACAGGAATGCTATTGGCCAAGCTTAAAGAGACTTCAGAAAGCGCACTAAAAAAACCGGTGGCAGACTGTGTGATTTCTGTAAGTTGTAATATATTTACCAGAGTTCTGCTTATGGGTAATTGTATATAAACAGTACATTATAATGGTGTGATGGTGTGTTAACTGGAAAAGAGCCATGTGAGGTGCTGCCAGAAACCACCCAGAAGAAAATAAAACTATAAATATATGCTGAAAAGCACAAAATATATTTTTAATATCTGATACCCATTCACCAAAAAACCAGGCAGATCTTGTGTAGAGGTTTTATACTCAGTGGAGATAAGAGACAGAATTTGCGTGATGACTTTGTGGTGTTCCTCAGACAAGCTCTAGTACAGCAGCAGGCTTCCTAACACATGCTGTAGCTACATTTTTGACCTACTGTACAAGAAGTGTAGACCAGAAGTGCCAAAACTTTGTTATTCTGAGGGCTCCACCTTCAGTTTTCCTTAAATATAAGAGCTATACCTAACTTGTGTATTTCTACAAAATCTCTGTTCTTTTTGCTTGTGGAACCACAATGTAAAAAAAGAGTTTTCATAGCACATTTTGGATGCCAATGTAATATGTGCCATACAAATAAGACACAGAACCTACCACAAAGAGCTTCTAATTTAAAAAAATAAAACAACTTTGGTTGGGCCTTTTTTGGGGGGGGGTCCTCTTATTTTTATCTTAGCTTCATTCTTCCTGCCTCCCTTCTGTTCTTCATTCTGATACTCTTCAACCACCCTGGAGTTAAGCTTCAGCTGTAGCTTCCTGTAATAAGGAGCCTCAGTCTTTGGAATTATTTTATATTTTTGTTTCTTATGTCCAGATGGCTTATGCTTTTGGGGTCAGACATGTCCTCGATTTGTTTAGAAAATGAGCCGAAATTTTACTGTGCTATATAAATGTTTAAATATTTTCTCTGTTAGTAAATAGTTAAACTAACTTTTTGTTAAAATCTAAACCTTGTTTCTTGAAATCTTATGCTATCTGGGATTTTTTTAGTGTTAAATATATTAAATGTAGTTTGTGTTTAGAAACACTTGTGCATCGTGCATCTGGACTGTCACTGATTCTGTAAATCTTGACAATGCAGGATATGTATTTGTCTTAATACCAGTTTGGATAATTGGAACTTGTAATGAAGTAACTTTTTAAAAGATTTAGCAATTTTAATCAGTCTTTATTAACTAAATATGATTGGTGTCTTAAATTTCCATGTTAGTCAAATTTGTGGAATTGTTTTGTTTTATGGATATATTAACTTTTAAAGTGAGCGTAGGATTTTGTGTGTAATGAGATTTGTATAATGGAGTACAAACTTTGTTTGAAAACAGGTCCCTAGTTTCTTCACTGATGCTGAGAGAAGGTCTGTAATGGCAGCTGCGCAGGTTGCAGGTTTAAACTGTCTGAGGCTGATGAATGAAACTACAGCAGGTAAATATGATACTTGCTAGAAGCAGACCAGGAATAAGTGTGTAACACTATTTTTAACAGTCTAAACTCTTAAACTTGGAAGATTGGATTCTGAATGATCATTACATAACCAATTGTGTAGTAAAAATATATAAAGGCACCTATAAAATATTGATAGTTTAGCTGTTATGCTTTTCTTTTCTGAAAGTCCAGTTAAAATATTACATCTGTAGTAGTGTTCTCCACTTAAAAAAAAAAAAACAAAAAACAAACAAACAAAACAAACTTTGGAAGGTGAGGGGTGTGGGTGGAGTGGTTTTTTATTAATTATTATTATTATTTATTATTTAATCATTAAAACCAGGACTGCTACGTTCCAAGAACCGTACCACAGGGTGCCTTTATGTCTGTGGTTTGAGACCAGATAGCTCTTCGTAGTATTGTTTAGTTTCAGGGAGATGGATGTGCTGCAGAAAAGATACTATTATATATACTCAATCCACAAATCAAGCCAAGAGTACTAGTCTGCATGCAGGAGTGTGACCATACCATGTTTCAAACTTTATCTAGTTTGGTGAAGTCCTACTAATGTATGGCTTAAATATATATTACAGTAGGGAGTCACATTTTTAATTTATATTTGAAAAGAAGAATAATTGTGTTGAAATGCTGATTACAGTAGTCATGACTGCCATGCCTTTATTAATAGACCATTAATTCTAAAATTTCATCATGAAAGATTACTATTCCTTATTTATCTGAAAAGAAGTTGTGGAAAACTAATTGTTACCAGTTTAGTCCCTCCAGTGATTTTTGGGAATGAAAGAATATTCAGATCTGTTTCTTCTCTATCAACAATGATGTAGCATCTGTCTCTACACTCCAAAGCTAGAGTCAGCACCAAATTTGTTCGTGTACTTTTGAAGTACTTCCCTCCCCTGGCAACTGGATCCATTATCCCTTAATTAACAGGTGCAATAACATGTGCATCTCTTGGTTATGATATGGACATTTTGTCAGTCTGACATCTGACAAAATACTTAATTCATAGTCATTATGAAGTCTCCATCCAAATCAGATTTTTTTTTCTCCCCCTCAGATTTAGGTACATATCTTTCTCAGTTTGTTATCCGGCCTGTCTCAGCCTAGAGTCCAATTATAGCATTTGGCACAAACACCCATTTGTATGAGTGAGTAATTTGCTCATTCCAGTTTTTCATTGCTGTATTACAAATTCTTTGGCCAGTCTGAGAGCTATGGTTGATTACAGCAAAAGGTAGATCAAATTCTCATTTGCCAAAAGAAGGGTGGCTGTGATGAGATGCTTCCATTATAGGAGTATCAAAGTAGAGTAAATTGTGTGGGATCCAGGTGGAGCAATTTAAATCAGTGACTTTTTTAGAGTAGGGAGCTGGGCTGGAGTGGAGCTGGGGACAGAGTGGGCCTGGATGGCACTCCTTCCTCACCCTCTCGTGGGGGTGGCCCCATGCCCTGCTGTGCCCTCCCGGATGTTCCTCCGCACCCCGGTAGGGGGGCATGCCCCACAGTTTGCGGACCACTGTCAATGGCATGTCCTTTTTTGAGTGATGTCCCTGTGGGTGCTCCACTTCAGGTGTCAGTGCGTCCCTGAGCCATCGATCAGAGAATTTTATCAGCAGTGCCTGTCTGGGTTGCGCATGCACCATCCCTATTTTGTGGTGCTGTTGGTGCCATATCCAGTGCAAACGACCTGACCCCCGCAGTTCCTTTTCAAAATGGATCTCATGGTGCATTCACCTCTGCTACCAACAAAACAATTTACAACCCCCAGTGGGGATCAGAACTCATTCAGCCAAATCTATAGCAACCTCAGTAACCTTTCTAAACAGTGTACCACTCATAGACATATGCAGAGCAGCTACCTGGGCCTCTGAACATATTCATAAAGCATTATGCAATTGACCAGACCTTAGGCTCTGATACACTGCTAGGCCTAGCAGAACTATCTTCAATCACTCAGACAACTCCGAAACCCCTTCTGTCCACAGAAGGGGTACTGCTCTACAGTCACCTGAAGTGGAGCACCCGCAGGGACATCACCTGAGGAAGAAAAGATTACTCACCTGATGCAGTAACTGAGGTTCTCCAAGATGTGTTCCCCCTATGGGTGCTCGTCTACCCACCATCCTCCCCTCTGCTTCGGAATTCACACTATGTACTCTACAGTAGAGAAAGGAACTGAGGGGGTCAGGTCACGTGTGCCAGACGAGGTGCCAAGGGCGCCGTGAGACAGAGATGGCGCATGTGTGACCCAGATGGGCGCTGCTGCTGAAATTCTCTGATCAGTGGCACAGAGATGCACGAACACATGAAATGGAGCACAGGGGGAAACCTCTAGAAGAACCTCAGTTATTGCACCAGGTGAGTAACTTTCTCTTATCTTTGTCACTTTGGAACAAAATCATTCCATGTTAACAAAGTGAAAATTTGTGTAGACTTTCAATACATATTATCTCAAGTTACTGTGAATTTTTGTACACAGTCCTAATTTTT
The DNA here is from genome assembly GCF_015237465.2 of Chelonia mydas. Classification (NCBI taxonomy): domain Eukaryota; kingdom Metazoa; phylum Chordata; order Testudines; family Cheloniidae; genus Chelonia; species Chelonia mydas. The sequence continues at coordinate 45,060,345 of NC_057852.1, forward strand.
TTTAAGAGCTTTAAGTTAACTTTTTTTTAAAGAAGTCTAAATTATTGAAAATTGCTTGAGACATCTAATTTAATGTATTTATTTATTTTTACAGTTGCACTAGCTTATGGAATTTATAAGCAAGATCTACCAGCCTTGGAGGAGAAACCAAGAAATATAGTCTTTGTAGATATGGGGCATTCTGCATACCAAGTTTCAGTTTGTGCTTTTAACAAAGGAAAACTGAAAGTAAGTTTATTTTTACTACATTGTTGCACCAGAGGCTAAGCAACAGTAGTCTTTCTTAATTTGGACAATGCTCAGGAAACTGTTCAGTGAAGTGCATTTCTGAATGGGTTAAATGTCATGCCTTGTGTGGGCAAACCTGTTTGTAGTAAATATGTATGAAAGGGTAGTAACTAATAAAAGCTTTCCTGCGTTCTAGTTATTAAATGACCATCCTTCATGGCATTTCTTCAGCAGCTCACTGTAGAAGGTGAATGCTTAGCCACACAACTAAGGAATCTCTTTGAGTATAAGTTAGAATTGGAAAGTCGGTGCATAGCCTTAAAGTCCCATCTTTTATAGACCAAGAGTACAATTATCTGATCTCTAACTGGAGAAGTCACAGTAGCAACTTCTCTACCTCCTCTCCAGTGTAAATGAAGTTTTGTTTAACTTTCTTGAGAAATGAAGTGGGCTATAGCTGAATTGCAGTTTTCCCAGACAGGCACTGAAAGGGAGTCGGGGAGGAGAGTTGACTCTTTGAATTCTAACTTAGGGATGTTTGCTAAGTACATTTAATTCAACGATTATAATTTTGTATCTGTGAGACTTTCTCCTTTCAAGATTGGGGTGGTAGTGGCTTAATTCTTTTTTATCCTAGACTACTTTTATCTTCAGTAACAAAACACAGTAGCTACAAAAGTTGTGTGAAAAATTAAAGTGCTCTGTGGTCTCAGTTCTTTTTAGATAAATACCCTAGGCATGCTGTGCTCTGAACAAGGACATGCATACCCAATGGAAAACTTAAGCAAGAAAGAGTATTAGCAGATTTTACTTTCTCAATGGAATGGCGTATTTTTACATAGGGAGATTGCAGCATGACAAGATAAAGATCCCAATTTTTCCTTCTGTATGTCCAGAACTGCTCAGTTCTATATGCCCGTAAGCTTCACGGAGTGGAGGGGAACATTTATGGAAAATGCTGATTTGGCAGGAGGTAGAGGATCACTATATACTTGACACATTTCACTTCTGTGCAGATCTTGGCTACTGCTTTTGACCCTTTTTTGGGCGGCAGAAACTTTGACGAGGCTTTAGTAGATTACTTCTGTGGGGAATTCAGGACAAAATATAAACTGAATGTGAAAGAGAATGCTCGGGCACTGCTGCGCTTGTATCAGGAAAGTGAAAAGCTGAAGAAACTTATGAGTGCAAATTCTTCTGACCTCCCACTCAACATTGAGTGCTTCATGGAGGATCTTGATGTCTCCAGTAAGATGAACAGGTACAGTACTGCATATTACATTAACTCCAACCAGAATATGGTGGTTTTAGTTCTGCCTGTAACGCAATATTTCTTCTTCTACAGAGCTCAGTTTGAACAGTTATGTGCTCCTCTCATAGCTAAAGTGGAACCTCCTCTAAGAACAATAATGGATCAAGCTAGTAAGTAGAAATTAATTCAGGGTACAATGTTTTGTTATCTGGCTCAAAAAAAAAAAATTGCTAAACCTTTTTAAATACCAAAAATAGTTAAAAGATGCAAAGCTAAGCACTGAAAAGTTAAATGTCAGTTAAGGTTGTTGAGGCAAGTTTAATTTGTCCCTCTTGCCATGTAGGCATTATGATATGGTTATGTGATTGCATAACTTTTCATGGGACTTTGGGTTCAAATATGGCATAATTTAGTATGTATCTCTGATTTATTGAGCACCATTCATCCTGAACAATGAATGAGGTGGGGTTCTGAGGAAAAAAATGGAATATAATCATGCAGTTAAGGAGTATCATTTTACTTGCACTATGGATACAACTGACCGAGAAACCTTAATTCTTGTGTTTCCTAATTTTTAAGTGCTTGACTTTGCAACCTTTAAACTTTTTAGCATAGCCTTTTATATGTGACTTACTTCTATTTTTCCTTTAATAAAAAAAAAATTACATGCTACTGAAATAACCTTCTGTGTGAATCATCAGAAGTGTTTGAAGAGTTGCAGTAGCTGCTTCACAACAGTGCTTAGTGGGACAGGGGAGCATGGTCAGTGCAGATGGAATGATGAGAATTTAGGAGAAAAGCCTGCAGTGTAAGCCCTGCAGCACATGTGAAAACTTTCTTTTTTGGGGGCTAAATAAATCTAGATGGATTTTCAGAGACAAAAAGGCCACGCTCTGATCTACCCCTAAAACATATTAAAAGTAAAGGGAAGGAAAAATTGTGAATATCTTTTGTGAGCTGACCTAATAAAATGTGAGTAAATAAATAATGCAAAAATGAGGAGAGAGAAGAGAGCCTGAAAGCTAAAAGTTGCCTGAGAGCATATTAGTCATGCCCATATGACGCAAATCCAGAACTGCAAATTTGACCTGAAACCACAAATGCAGATTGTTCACCATGTTTCTCGTGAATGTGTGTGGTTTTTTTTATTTCTGTATTGCAGCCAAAAAAAAATCAATTTCACCCAAGAAACCCTATCATTAGATTAGTCTTCAAGTGATTGTCCACATGGATTCTACTTCTGGCACACACGTACCCATGCACACAAGATCAAATTCTCTTGGCCAGTTGCATCCATTGGCCCTTCACCTGCGCCTTGGATACCCTCTCTCATGTACATTTCCCACCCCTCAAACATGAAGGCATAAAGAACAGAGCAGGCACAACTGTTCCTTGTTCCTTCTTACTGCCATCGCAGTGAGACAGAACCCCTACAATGGCTTAATTTCTGTGCACTGTGTGACTTTGCTCAACGTATGTGTGGGTATATTTAGTTTTCTCCTTTATACCTGTTGTCTTTAAAAACAAACAAAAAACCCCCAAAACTTTTTTTATTTTTGGGGATTTCTCCTGTTACTAGGATTTAACAGTTATGGCTGAAACAAAATCACCAGTGTTTAAAACTTGCCCCTTCCTGTCATGTGACTGTTCTGCTCAATGTCAAGCATTTGAAGTACATTTGGGGGGGGGGGGGCCTTAAAGAGGGGTACATCCCTGGTAAGTGTTTAATCTGTATCTCCTTCTCCAAGATGCCACAGAAGAGGAGAGAGGTCTATTTTTAAGTTCTCTCTTCCGGAGTGCACTCTATGAAAGCCGCTTCAGAACTAGAGGGGGAAAAGGGCCTACTAAGCCAGAACAGGCTTCCTCAGCTAGCACTCTTGTGAGTTAGAGTGGTAGCAATGTTAGTCTGTATCCACAAAAACAACGAGGTGTCCGGTGGCACCTTAAAGACTAACAGATTTATTTGGGCATAAACTTTCCTGGGTAAAAATCCCCACTTCTTCAGATGCATCGAAAGCTTGTGCCCAAATAAAGAAGTGGGGTTTCTTACAGAGGAAAGCTTATTCCCAAATAAATCTGTTAGTTTTTAAGGTGCTACTGGACTCCTTGTTACTCTTGTGAGTTGAAACTCAGGTTGGACCTCCATTGAGTGCCAGCCTAGGTCACTTTCCCCAGGACTTAATAAAATGAGTCATAGATCTTGTCAGACTGCTGAGCCACAATAGTTTAGCCCAGACAGGTCCCTCGGATGCTTTGGCGCTATTTGATTATACAATAAACTCATTACCCACCTAAGACTTCTCTTGGTACCAACATCTGTGCCACTGATTCAGGCACTGACCTCTGTGTTGCAGATGCTCCTCGCAACAACAGAGCAGTAAGGCAGTCTTGGGCCTCAGGCAGGGTTAAGCACCAAACACAGGTCTCCTGACTTAATGTAGGGTGGCTGTCACCCCAGGGGTGAGCTGGAAGGGGGTAGAGGGACTCGGGCCCACCCTACTCCACCGGGTTTCAGTCCAGGGCCCTAACAGTGGCAGAGTGGTCTGCCACTGGGTCAGCAGGAATCTGCCGGCAACACACTGACCTAGTATCAGGCCAAGGCCCAACCAGACTGTTGTCTAGTTTCCCTGGGCTACTTCCTACCTCCCTGGGGTTTGATACCTCTGTGCTGTACGTGCCCTCCATCTCCCCGGGGTTGGTGGTCAGTGATAGCCTCAACCGCTCATTGGCACCTCGGCTGGCCTGCAGCCCCGGGAACTCTGGCCAGTCCTCAGGTGGTAGCCTCAGGAGCTCCTCCTTGACGTCCTGCTCCGGCAGCAGGGGAGAAGCGTCTATCTCCCTGGGCTGCTCCAACCCAACTGAGCTGTGGGACTGCCTGCATTTTGTACTTCTGCTTCCTGTCCCTTCCCATAGCTTCCAACATGGCGTGCGTGGCTTTCCTGGCTCTGCAGCCTCCTGATCTGTTGCCACCTCGCTACAGCCATGAATTTGGTAGGGTTCTACTTATCTTACAGTTAACTATATGGTTCTTTAAGATGGTGTCCTCATGGAATCTTTGACCATCCTATTTCCCTGCTGCTATAGAATCCTATACCACCTGGCTTCTGTATTGGGGGAACAACTATGGGATGGTTAGGCTCCCTATACCCTTTATGCCTTCTGGGGAGGGGAGGGAAGTGGGTTAGAGGGTAGCCACATACAGGCACAGCCCCAGTGGACACTGTTGGTCAAAAGAATCTGATTTTATGTGTGCATAGGCACATGCACAATAGAAGTGGAATCCATGTGGACAGCCATCTCAAAGAACCACAGTCACTAAGCCCTGGTCTACACTGGGTGGGGAAACGGGGGGGTCAACCTAAGATACGCAACTTCAGCTATGCAAATAGCGTAGCTGAAGTTGGCGTAGCTTAGGTCGACTTACCTGGCCGTGAGGACGGCGGCAAGTCAACCGCTGCCACTCCCCGGTTGACTCCGCTTCTGCCTCTCGCGAGCTGGAGTTCTCTGGAGTCGATGGGGAGTGTGTTTGGAGATCGATTTATTGTGTCTAGACAAGCCGTGATAAATCGATCCCTGATAGATCGATCACTACCCGCTGATCTGGCAGGTATGAAGACCTGCCCTAAGATAAGTAACTTTTTTAATCTTGATTTTTGCACTTACAGCCTGAAACTCCCATAGAGTAAAGGAGGGGCAAGAATTTGTTTGACATTGCAACTTAATATAAAATTCTCATTGTACAGTGATGGCCATTGACCTATCTTCACTGGTTCTTGTGGTGACTAGATAATTCAGTTTCATTTTAAGACCCCCTTGAGCTTTTCAGTCAAGAGTGAGAATCCAAGCTATATGATCTCTAGCTACATTCCCCCCACCCCAAAGTCAGCTTTGGGTAATTTGAAGCTAACTTCCTTAACTTATGGCCTGAACTGTGTCTTTTCTAGAACTACAGCGTGAAGACATAAGCAGTATAGAAATTGTAGGCGGAGCCACTAGAATCCCAGCAGTGAAGGAACAAATATCTAGGTTCTTCTGTAAAGATATAAGCACTACGCTGAATGCAGATGAAGCTGTCGCAAGAGGTTGCGCATTACAGGTATGGCTGTTAAGATCCTAGTTTGTCGTTTTACAGCACACACTGCTGGAAATTGTTCACTAACCAAAAGTCAAAGAATGCTACAGCTTAAACAAAATGTCCCTCATCTCAGGATTTAAGGTCTTCATACTAAGCATTCGTTCTTTCTTGCACTGTCTTATTCACTAATCATTTAAACATTTGTTGTAGTTGTCACATTTGGTAATAATTATGAGAGTAATGACGGGAAGGATGGTCTTGTGGTTAAAGTACAGGAGTGAAAGTCAGAATATCTGGGTTCTCTTCCTAGTTCTGCCACAGACTTTTTGCACTAATGTGGGTAAGTCACTTCCTTCATCTGTAAAATAGGAGTGTTTACCTCTCACACTGTTTTTGAAGCTTAATTCAGTCTGTTTTAAAAACTCATTGAGGTCCCTGGCTGGCAGTCACTATAATCACGCTAAGTGTTACTATAATTAAACTTAAAATGACACTCTAGACACTCTCTCCATCAGTTTAACTAAGAAGATAATCCTTAATGAAAGTGACTTAAAATTGCCTCAATGTTAGTATGTGTAGTTCATTTTAAAAATATTTTACATTCTGAGATAATCACGGCCAACATGCTAGTTTTATAGAAGAGTAACGATGCTAAATTCAGGTAAATGTGTTTCTTCACTAAACTATATGCATAATCAAAATTTGGTCTCTCTTCCAGTGTGCAATTCTCTCCCCAGCATTTAAGGTGCGTGAATTTTCCATCACTGATGTTGTTCCTTATTCAATAACTCTAAGATGGAAGTCCTCTTATGAGGAAGGAACTGGGTAAGTTTACTTTGAAAATAAAAGTACACAAAAAGACTTGATGGTGTGGGAAGATCAAACCTGCAAACACCAGAAAATAGCTCATCTAGTCTACCTCTTATACTGTATTGTCATTAATCATTTTGCCTCTGGAAGTTGGAGTCACATATCATTTTACTACCAGTTATTTTCAGTCACCCCATGTCACGTTGTTCTGATTTTGTTTACCATAAGTTGGTTAATTTTAACTTTGTATACATTAAAAAGCTTTCTACCTAGAGATACATGTAAAATGTAATATTGTCAAGTTGGTGGTTGAGTTTGTAGCTCTCATTCTGTCTTCAAACTTCAGTTAAGTTAGAGAATGCAAAATAATTTTCCAGAGCCAAAGCAAATGCGTATTAAATGTTTCATTTGTTTGCATGGATGTTCACAGCTAACATAACAGGGTTTAATATAACTTGATTCATAGTCATTATATAAACTGTTACTTGTATTTACTTGAACACTTTTTATTTCTATAGGGAATGTGAAGTTTTCAGTAAGAACCATGCTGCTCCATTTTCAAAAGTTATTACTTTCCACAAGAAGGAACCTTTTGATCTGGAAGCATATTATACCCATCCAAATGAAATACCTTATCCTGAACCCAGAATAGGTGAGAACAGATCATAGAAAATATATTTTAAATAATCTTTTGTACACCTTTCTAAAAAAAAGATTCATTCCTTTAAAAAGTTTATATAAATCACTGAGCCAAATGTTTTGGCATAGAATCATAGAAATGAAGAGCTGGAAGGAACCTCAGTGTCAAGTCCAGTCCCTCTCACTGTGGCAGGACCAAGTAAACCTAGTTCATCCTTAATAGGTATTTTGTCCAATCTGTACTTAAAAACTGTCAGTGGTGGGGATTCCACACCTTACCTGGAAGCTTATTCCAGAAGTTAACTACCCTTATGGTTAGAAAGTTTTTCCTAATATCTAATTTAAATCTCCTTTGCTGCAAATTAAGTCCATTATTTCTTGTCCTGTCCTCGGTGGACATGGGGAACAATTGAGCCTCATCCTCTTTATAACAGCCCTTCACATATTTGAAGATTGTTGTCCGGTCCATCCTCAGTGTTCTTTCGTCAAGAGTAAACATGACCAGCTTTTTCAATTTTTCTTCATAGGTCAGGTTTTCTAAACCCTTTTTATCATTTTTGTTGCTCTCCTTTGGACTCTGTCCAATATGTCCACATCTTTCCTAAAGTGTGGCACCCAGAATTGGACTCTTGCTGAAGCCTCACCAGTGCTAAGTAGAAAGAGACAGTTTTCTCCCGTGTCTTAAATATGGCACTCCTGTTAATATACTCCAGAATATTAGCCTTTTTTGTAACTGCATCACTTTGATTCATATTCAATTTGAAGTGTGAGAACCCCTGTACTAGATGACTAAACTAGAAACTTTTTCCACTTGAAGTCTTTAGCACTTGGAAGTCTACGATTCCTGAAAGTTATCAAAGTAAGTCAGAGTTCTAGAAAATAGGACCTCTCTAGATTGGTCAGACTTGTATGGGTTAAGCTGTCAGGAACAGTGAATGTGGGTCTAGCTGATAAATTCAGACATTCGGCTGAGTCAACAGGTCTGTAGTCATAGAAAAAGGTGGATACACCCCCTCTGGAGGCATGGAGATCTGGACGCTATGGCTTTGACTGTGGATGCAAGTGGTGAGCCTGGGCAATTACCACAGAGATGCTGATGGCACAGAGAAGTCTAAACTGACATCCAAAAAACTGATGCACTCATTACTTTGGGGGCATATCTCTGTTTGGGATTTGCCTTATATTTGGTCTAGGTCAGGGGTTCTCAAACTTGATTGCACCGCGACCCCCTTCTGACAACAAAAATTACTTCATGACCCCAGGAGGGGGGACCAAAGCCTGAGCCTCACCGCTCTGGACAGAGGGGCCAAAGCTGAAGCTCAAGGGCTTCAGCCCCAAGCCAGGGGGCCTGAAACCTGAGCCCTGCCACCCAAGGCTGAAGCTCTTGGGCTTTGGCTTTGGCCCTGGGCAATGGAGCTCGGGCTTCAGCCCTGGGCCCCAGCAAGTCTAAGCCAATCCTGGCGACCCCATTCAAAGGGGGTCGCAACGCACTTTGGGGTCCCAACCCACAGTTTGAGAACTACTGATCTAGTAGCAGTGCGCTCCCTACTTCAGTTCCAATTCAGTTCCTCTTTATCTGTTAAAATTCACTTAGCAGCCATATCTGATTATCGCAATCTAATTAAGACTGTATTTACTCATGACATACTAAAGAGACGTATGAAGTTGTCTAGAGGGGACCATCTGTTTACTAGTTAAAGATCCAACACCATTAAGTGTTCGTAACCAACTCAAACTGGGAAGACTCTGAGTGAAGTTTGTTGTTTCACCTGTCAGTCAAAATAGCATTTGTTATAGCTATATCGCCTGCTAGAAGAGTAAGCAAACTCATGGCTGATCTGCCTTCAGCTTTCCTCAAGGACAAAGTGATACTCCATACTCATCCTAATTTTTTGGATAAGGTTATAACTGGTTGAGAAAGAAATCATTTAAGTAATCTGCCAGTGTCCTTTTCCCATATGTCAAAGTTTCACAAACTAGTTGCTAAAAATGCATTACCTTTCTATCTAAATTTCTTAGCCCTGTTTAGAAAGTCAGCAAATTGGTGCAGGGGTTGTTTTTCTTTTTGGGGATAATAAAGGCAGTGGGATGTAATTGCATGTCCTGTCTAAGTGGGTTAGGTAGTGTATAGAGGAGAGCTATAAAGTTCTCTACTCCTGTGCTAGTGGGAATTAGGTTACATTCTACAAGGGCAAAGGCTGCTTCAGTGGAATGCCTTAGGCATGTTTCCATATTTTATATATTCCCACCTTTACAAAGCACTGTGTGTTAAAGTTAGCATTCTGATCAGCAGAAAGAACGGGGAGTACTTGTGGCACCTTAGAGACTAACAAATTTATTTGGGCATAAGCACCGTACTTCAGTTGTTATTTAATTAGGATTCTGGATCCTGCCTTCCTTGGATGAGAGTACTGCTTTCTAAATTATCCCAGGAGTGGGAATGGGAAGATGCAACCTGAAGAAATGAAGGTTACTCACCTGTAACTGGAGTTCTTGAAGGTTGACTATACATTTACACTCCCTATCCACCTTCCCCATTTCTTTAGAGTCCTAATTATCATCTTGGCTCTGAAGAGGGGTAGAAGGATCTGAGATGGCCAGAGTATTCCACACCCCTTTCGTAGCCTTGCCCTCAGAATGTTCAGGAACAGGGAGGAGGAGGAGTTGGACAGGATGTCAGAACACCCCAATGAGTACTGATGTGAGAAGTTTGTGCAATTCTGACAATGGAATCAGCACATCCCATGAATGGAAATGTGCCAGAGTCCATCAAAGAACTCTGATTATAGACAAGAAACCTTAAAGTTCTTTGTCATTCACTCATCTTACTTGTGCTCATATTTTCTATGCCTGGTGGTCTTAAATATAAACTTCTGTGAAAGACTGAGCAAAATTTATTCAGCTCATAGATAGGGTAGAGTGAGAATGGGGAACATATTCAGAAGACTTTTCTGTGCATGTATAACTAGAGCAGCTGAATTTGAAACTTCATGTCAGTCATTACCAGAGTAGCAGCCATTTGGGAAACTTTCTTGTTGCATGTGGGTATAGTTTGAAGATAAGGTAAGCAATTAATATCCACATACACGGTAACTATCAGTTTTTTGAACCATGTTATTGCCTGTGGCACTAGAGTTGCTAAACGCTGTAATGCACCTCAACCTGCACCTTGAAACTAGTCAGAAGCCACTACAGGTGAACAAAAGGCAGTGTCCCCCTGGGAAACATGCCCATAATTGAACCAGATTCTGCACTAGCTGAAGCTTTTTCAGTTGCAGCCTTCTTTGTCATTTCCATAATGCAATATTGCAGTGTGCTCTAAGAGGCGTGGAGGTGCATATCAAAACAGAATGGTTGCAATTAGAGCTGAATGAATAATTTGCAGAAAGACTTGATGGAATTTAGCCCCCTCTTCCTGCAAACAATGATATTTTTTAAAAAAAAAAAAGAGTGAAGGAAGATCTAAGAAACTGGGGTTAAGTATTAAGTATATTCCTCCAATCTTCCAGGATAGTAATGTGTTTGTCAATAAGACCTCCAGCGACCTCAGAGCCCAAATGTATCAGTTTGGGGTACTTAGCAAAAGGTACTTATGTATAGTGTTTTACATGTTAATATCACTGTACAAACTATTGCAATGTCTCATGTAAAGAGATCCTCGTTTTACAGTTGGGGAGACTGAGGCAGATTTTTGAAGTGACTTTCCAAGGTGCCACAGTCAGTGGCAGAACCAAGATCAAAATTGAGGACTACCTGATTCCCAATCCTGTGTGCTCATTTTCTCCTTAGATCCATTGCTTCTCACAGAATATAGACTATGGAATTCTTCACAGGTATATATTAATTATATACAGGAGAGATTGTACGACTGAAGTTCCTGCATTTGTTAAAGGAATATCTGGGGTAAATTAGACATTGTTCTAGCTACTGAGTTACCCCTCTAAACTTACAAATACTTGTGTTTTGGAGAAATCTTTCATGGCCTTTTAAAGTGCTTGGCAGTGAAAGCAGATCTGGGGAATATTTTTGAGGAATGATTGCCCCTCTAGACTTTCCAGAAAACCAGATTAATCCTCATATGCTGCTTGTTTGTTTAGGGCTTTTTGCTATTCAGAATGTTGGTCCTCAGTATGACGGTGACAATTCCAAAGTGAAGGTTAAAGTACGTGTCAATGTACATGGAATTTTCAGTGTGGCTAATGCATCAGTAATAGAGAAGCAAAATGTGGAAGGAGATCACAGTGATGTACCTATGGACGCAGAATCATCATGTAAGAATCAAGGCAAAGATGATGAGCTGGTACGTAAAACTTCTCCTTGTAATTGCAACAAAAGAACAGAGAATCAAAGATTAAATCGTAGTTAAGTCCAGTCTGCTACTTTTGAGTGATTTATTTTCCCTCTTTCATTACTATTTGTTACAAGAATGGACTGCATCATCAATTAATCTCATATGTGTGCAGCTTTCTGTTTGAGTAAGCAGTAATGATATGTTCAGGGCTACTCAAGACACATACCTTTCACTCCACATGGAGTTTGCAGTATAAAAGACAAATGAAAATAAGATTCACACAGATACCCATAGAAAAGTGTTACATTTTCCTCAATTTTTTATCTTCTGTTAACGCTAACAGTTTTCAGCATTTTTTAATATTAGCATTGAATGGCAACAGTGATGTTGCTTTTGAAGGAAAGATATTTAATTTCCAACAAACTTTATAAAACACTTCATAAAATAAACTAAGTACTTGTTCAGTGAAGCTTACTAATGAAAACAGTTTTAGGTTCTGTGCATCTTACGGAAAATCGCTATATTTCATCTTTAACTACAATCAGCTAAACTTTGTTTGCATTTTTTCATTTTATATACTTTAATCATGAAAACCTTTAAGTGCAAACTTGCTTGCATGACTGAAAGATGGGGAAATGTTACAGTATTTTTACAATTTTATGCCATACTTAATCACTGATACTGAGGAATTGGCATTTTAAACTTTGTGATATACTAGTCAGTGACATAATCCCCATAAGACTTCGAAATCAGCTCAAGTCTTCATCTCAGTTCCATTACCTCAGCATGTCCTAACCTTAAAAGCATGCAACCCTTGGACTCCAGACTCTTCTATAGGGAGAAGAGAATAAGAGAGTTGCATGACACTGGATCGTCTACGATCCACAACTGCAGACCTGCACTTGTTGGTAAAGCAATGGGCAAGCTTAATCTACCTTTCTTTCCTGCTCCTGCTGTGGTCTCTTCTAGAGATAGTCACATGAACAGCTTATACGTACAGGATTACAGTCTTAACTAAGACTGTAAGTCCAAATTTTTGCCTTTGTTCTTGGGATCTATCACTTGGCTCTGAGAGCGCATGTCCTAACTACACGGGCGATTCCAATGGATGTCAAGAGCAGCATGCAGCCTTCTGGCAATAGGAAGAACTCTCCCACTCCTCCTTCACGCTATTGCTCATTTAATTTATGACACCTCTAATCTTAACCTCTAATCTTTTCTTCCTTCTGATACTTGCTGCTTGCCAGCTCTTTAGCTTCTATCTTCAACTCCACCCACATTTTCTTTTTTGACCCTCATCTTATGGGGCTCTTGCTTTGCATTGACTATTTTTATACTTGTACCTCAGCTGAAAATAATGACTCTACTTCCTGCTATTCAACTATACGTTTATTTACCCCTGCCCATTCTATTTGTTCCTTCGATTCTGCCTAAGGTGCTTGCTAAACAATTCCTGTGTTCTGTGACTGTTATGCTTTCAACTCCTGGTGACTGTCTTTAAATATCTGCAGACCATATTGACCCAGTCGATCAAGAACTTTCCTCCTTTTTCTCCATTCCTGTATTCCTTGTTTCTGAATGAGGTGCCCCTCCTATTATCCATCTGTGACCATTCCTCTTCAACAGTGCTCCTTTCTCTCTGCCTTAAAACATTCTCTTGTGTCCCGCTAACTAAAATTCATCATCCACTCATCTGTCTTACCCACTGACACTTCATATGAAAGATTCCTGAGCATACTGTATTCTCACTGTCTTGACTTCCAATCCAGTTTCCGCTCTCTCTTCTCCAGAGAAACTGCTTGAGGTCACAAGTGAACATTTTGTAATAAAGTCAGACTTCTCTGTACTTGGCTTAATCTGTGCTCTGTTTTTGCTGCTGCTCATTTTGTACTTTATCCTTTGGCTTCTGCAGTGGGGCTTGACATGTTCTGCTGTTGCTCTAGTATCTCTGGTTCCTTTCTTCCCTGGCATCCCTCAGATTTCTTTTCTTGGTATCCTCCTTTTTTGCTTCCATTATCTGCATTTTTTCATTGATGCTTTGTGTGGCAGTCCCCACAAATGTAGCTCTCTATCTTCAGTCTCTTCCCCTCCATTCAAGCTTGCCTCTAACTGTGGCATACTTCCTGCAATTCCTGTCGTCATATTAAACTTCCTGTTCTCTTCCAAAACTGTCACTTCTCTTTATCACCATTTATAACTTTTTTCCCAGTTAGACTCAACTTCAGTGTTCCCTTCGTTTTCTTCTCCATCCAGGCTTTTGCTGAATCCTGCTGGTTTCCTTCTTTCACTTTTCTGAAATCTACCCTCTATTCCCTGTCCCTGCTGGAAAAATCTTGGTCTGTGCCTTGATCATAAATTCACCTGGACTACTCCAGACCACTTCTTACGTCCCAACATCTCACCTTCTCAAATTGATCTGCCACTTCCCCCAGTGTATCCAGAACATTGCTGCTCCTATTAAAATAGCCTACTATTGTGTAAGTGAAGCACCTTGCCTGCCTACTCCTTTAAATCTCTTCTTGAAGCTAATTTTCTGTCTTCCAGAAGATTTGTGCTAATTTCATTTTATCTCATCCTCTTGCATTTTAACTTGTCTGAATTCTGTTGTGAGCTCCTCAGGATAGGGACTTGTTTAGAAGGAACCTTCTCTTCCAAACATCTATATTTCCTCCCACGGTAATATTTTTCTAGTTTTTCTTACTTAGTTCATTCAACCTTTGTTTTTATGAAGGTTAGAACAAGTGGTAGAGCAGTTAGCATTACATAAGCATAAGGGTGTTTTTTTGTGCTCTGATAACTTGAATGGGTTAATATTTTAAACTTACAGTATACTTCTCAAGGAATACAAAAGTGCCTGACACATTTTGAAGACACTTATTAATAAGTAAAATGTAAAAAGTAATGGAAAAAGACATGGCTGACATTTCCACGTAATGTACTATATGTGGAGAATATTCAGAATAATAATACACTGTGCTCAATACAAAAGTAACCACTTTTATCCCTAGGCTTTCTTCCATGACAATATTTCTATTCTTCCTAATTTGTCTTCTGTTTTTACTATGGTGCTTGTCAGCAATTCTCTTTCATAATTGAGGATGATACCCTTGACTCTGAGGATAAGGTTTGTGATGCATATATGCAGTATTCTTATAATTAGCTGTTTCTCTTAAATATGGAGAAGGTTCCCCCTTCCCCTCTTTCCGACTGTTGCCTTTTGGTAGTCTGTGTGAACAGTAAGAACAGTAAGTTGAAAACTGCATTTCTCTTCTGAGAGGACAAGTCTAAGAACTTGGCAGAGGTAGCCTGCTGCTGCTTTAAAGTATATTGTTAGACAATAGTTTAGCAAACTAAATTATTTCATGCTCGCAATATATGCTGGTGCCTAAAGTTTCACAACAAATCTTATTAACATATAGGGAAATAATTGAGTTAGTCCATGTGCATGTGTGTTGCTGTCAGTTACTAAAGAGAAATTTAAAAGTAATTTTCTTTGCATTTATGTGTATTCTGAGACAAATCCAGGAATTTTATTATTTTTCTAGGAATTGCTTCTAATCTTCTTATAATGGCAAATGGTAACTTTCCTTTAAGTACAGTATGAAAATTTAGCAATCTACTGATACTAAACTCGCCACTTAAAATTTAAAGGATTCATTTTAAGCAAACTGAGTAAATGTGATTAGTAAGTAAATATGCATTTTGAATTCTAGAAACAGTATTAGTGCTATATAGCTTTGCTTTTATGGCTATCACTTCCCTAATATTAAAAACTGAAATCTTCAATAAATGTACGTGCATTACAACCACAAACACAAGGTTTTAAAATCAGACAGACTTCTGTCTTGTGCAATTTGGGGGTTTTAAAGTACTTGACTCCAAACTTCAGTTTGAACTCTGAATGTTATTGCTGCTGTTTGTTTTAATTCTGGTGTTTAAATAGTTGAGTGCATGTGACTATTTAATAGAAGACATTTCTGAGTTAATATACATTGTGTTCCCTATTTTATTATTAAAGGTGTCTACATGACAATCTTTGTTACTAAACAGTTCAGCTGCTAGTTGAACTGACTTCATGTGTTGAATAATTGTTCACAGTAATTGTGATGTCCTCATTAAAACTTGAATCTAGGAATCAGGAACAGGTGAACTAATCATAGGGCTGTTACTTAGAGGAAAGATACAGGGCAACAAAAGTGGGCGGGGGGAGAATCACATACTTGTTTTAAAAAAAATGATGCCAGCAACTCCTAGTGTTGTCTAAAAATAGTTCTAATATGCTACATGAGCTGTATCTTGACATTTACAAATTTAGAAAGAAATTATTCATGGAAGGTACATAAAACTAGTTTTCAAGTGCTAATATCATGGTCCTGCCCTGCTTGCTGCTTTTCATACACCCGGAAAGTGTCAAAGAGCCTCCATGGTACAGGAATTAGTGAGCATGATAGTATATAGTAGTTGTAAAGCAGGGGGGAGTTAAGACCCCAGTTGACATAACCTTTTTCAAAGGGGTTCAGATTTAGTTACCCTCCTTTGAGCCTTTCAGGAGGGAATTAGACCCAAACTGGGATGATGTACCCCACCTTCTCACAAAACTGGTTTTGAACAAGTGCTGATCTGGTATAGTGGGTGTCCACCCACCCAAGAAGAACTAGTGTTAGAAGCTCTTGGCAGCTTCCCCTTCATTTGGAGCAAGAGAGGCTGTGTACAGGACCCCAGTAGCATGCCCAATAAGTATTGCAGTAAGACTTTGACACTAACACTGAAAACTAGTTTCATGGTCCTACTATGACTATATATGTAAGTAAAAATTTAGTCAATGAAAATGTTTTTTCACATTGAATTTTGAAGTGTAAACTTGTGGTGATGCAATATATCTGATGAAGTTCTGACTGTTCCATAGAGAATCTTTTCCTCTCCTACCCATGTGAGTGTTGTGTTCTTAAAATATGTCTTTTCTATTCCTTGCCTACAACTTACTTTCAATTAAATGTGTGTAAGTACTGCGGGCTTATTGTAACTTTGTCACAAGGCACATTCAAAAGGACCATTTCAGAATATTTTTTAGTTTTAAAAGTTCAGTCTTTTTCTGAATTAAGTACACAGAATAAGACTGCTTCAAAACATGTCACTTTAATTATGTTACATATGAGGATTTTGTCCTGTTTCTAAACTAACAGACTGCACTGTGTTTTATAATAAAATGCTGATCTGTAGTAGTTGACTCCAGTCAGAAGAACATCTTTGAGCAAGGTTGGGTGTTCAGTTATGTTACTTTCTCTTCCTAGGATAAAATGCAGGTTGACCAAGAGGAAGGCAATCACAAAAGCCAGGCAGAACAGCCAAGCCAAGCAGATGAGGAAAGTGAACAACATGGAGGAACTGAAACAAAGGTTTGTATCAAGTATCAATAAAGGAAACTTTTGTGAATTTGTCCATATTGATTTTTTTTTCTTGTCTTCATGTGACCATTCTTTGCTTGGTATTCCTAATAAATATGTAAATCTATATATGCTTCCCAATGTATATCTCATCAATTGAAGTACAAGGGATTATTCTAGGAGTATCAAAACTATAATTAGTAGTACTGCCATGGTACAGTTAAACTCATATCAAAAAAGAAGTGTTGAAAAAAGTTGTCATTTTTAAGACTTCAGAGAACATTTCCCTAAAGTTGACATTAAAGAAATAATGGGATTCACATTGATGCTATGACAAGTTTGGGTTTTTTTTGAGACAACGGATTATGGAAATGCAGGCACCAGAGATTTTGCTGCAACCAATTTAAAGAGCTCTTGGGCTGATTCTCTTTTCAAGCAGTGTTTAATGTAGTGTTACTGCCTGATTTCACATCTTTGTCAAATTCAATATAAGGCATTGCTAGTGTTCCAAAAATTAATAGTAATGTTAATTTCATCATTTCTCATTTTAAATTTACTATAGGTATTTATTCTCAAACTCTGCCTTTTAGAAAGGCAGATAAAGATAAACTTAATACAAAGTTAAGATAGCAGTGTCCCTGGAGTAGTGCAGCAGCAGCAGTTTTTTTTCCCAGTTCTTTCTTGGCTGTTCCATTTTCATGTTTGGCATTCTCCTTTTTTAGTCACATACCTTCAACTACCATAGAAATGTTACACATAGTGTCAAATAGTTCTCAGAATGTAATTCTTTTCATAGACCGCTTCAGGAGACAAGCCAGATCATCTAGCCCAGCCTGTTAAAGCTAAAGCGAAGATCAAAAGTATTGAACTACCTATCCAGGCTAGTCTGTATAAACAATTGGGGCAGGACCTTATCAATAGCTACATAGAAAATGAGGTAAGTGCATAGTTCCTTGAAGATTCACTCATTCAAATCTCCATGCAAAGAATTCTTGTCCAAGAAATAGTTGGAAGCATACACTAGCTTGTTCCTGAGTTAAATAACTACCAAATTTACTTGAAACTTCTGTAATATCGCTAGTCATACCAGTTTTTTCTTAATAAACTGAAAATTCTAACTCCTAGTCTCCAAAGGTCTGTGCAGTTCAGGCTAAACCATCTCCACTAACTTTAGTGTAAGTCTCTTTGGTTGGGGATCGCAATGAATCTAAGAACTTCCAGAAAGAGGTAGTACGTTCGAGACAGCTGGTTGACAAGAGCTAGTTCTTCTTGGGGCAAAGGTAGAATTGACAAGGATGCAACTTTTCAGTCTTTAGGTTTTAACAGAGGTTTCGTCTTCAGCTATCCTGTTTGTCTAGGAATTGCAGGGGAGAAGTCTAGAAATGGAATAAATGGTGATCTCTACAAACAGAGTTGCTGTTCAGAGGATCATTTTTGAGCATGTTAGGAATTGTCATGCCTTGAAAGGCAAAATAATTCCTCATGACTTGCAAACAATTGTCCAGCCTCTCGTCTGCAGCACTCTCCAGCCCCATGCCAGTATTCTTCAGCTGAAGAAACGCTTCTTGATCCCATCAATCTGTAGTAATGCCACTCAGCTCCCAAATGAGAATTCTTTTTCTCTGATCTGCTAAGAGTGCAAACTTTTGCCCTCCAATAAAGATACAAGTTCCTTTAGGATGTTAACTTGGATTAGAAAATAAAATTGAGAGGTTTGGAAGCTTCTATGTGGAGGGAGAAAGGAAAAGGCAGAACTAAGCTGCTAGAGGTTGCAAAAATAGAAAATTATATCAATCTACCTGCTTCTCTGTGTTAGAAGGGGGTACAATCAGATTTCACACCTGTAACTTGGTCAGAAAAAGAGAGCAGGGACTATTTATGTGTAGGCAACTCTGCAGCATAATTCAATCTAAAATGCTTCAAAAATCCTAGTTGCTTAAACCAGTGCTTCCTCAAATTGTCAAAGCCCCCATGTTTATAAGGGGATGTATTACTCAAGTTCAGATCATCCCCAATTTGGATCTTTATTAACAAGAGTATATGTTATCTCATTGTCAGTCTGATAATTGTTCTCTATTAGTGATCAAACAGCTAGGCAATGTAAAACCTGTTGCATTTCAGAATTTTTTTCTTGTGCTGCCACTAAACAAGCTCTGAATAGCGCCTATGTTGAAACAGAAGTCACATTAGCTCGAATCTGAAAAAGTCTGCACAGCTAGGAATAGCTTGCTACAGGATAACACTTAAATTTTTAATATGGCACTCTGATGTTTCTGTGCATCAGATTTAAACTGATTTTGAGCTTTTTTTTTTTCTTCTACCCTCACAGGGGAAGATGATGATGCAAGACAAGCTAGAGAAAGAAAGAAATGATGCTAAGAATGCTGTTGAAGAGTATGTGTATGATTTCAGAGACAAGCTGTGTGGTATCTTCGAAAAATTCGTCACTGAGGAAGTAAGAAGCCAGATATAAATTTATAACCGTTCTAACATTGAACTTATTTAATACTGAGTATGGTACGGGTAGGAGCTATATGAATTAAGTAAGTATTGCTTTTCTTTTTGGGCTTCAGGTTAATTCCTGGGAGAAGTGCACTAGCCTTAAAACATAGGCATACTAACTATCCAACTCAATTCAGTTTTGTTCCACTTTAACAATCATGAGTCTACTGACCCTAGTTCTGTGTGAGAGAATTCTCTAGATGGTAAAGATTTGTCAGGTATGGAGGTATATCATCCTGGGGTCTAACTATAGTCAGGCTCCAGTGTCACTTATCTCTGTGAAAATCTAGGAAAACATGACAGATCTGTTAGTATTTGGTCCTGAATGGGGTGAGTAGGTTTGAGGAATAAAATGAGAAGTGGCACAAACAAAGCTTGCCACTCTTGATATCTTTAACCTCGCTTTCTCCTTAGCCTGGAAAGGTATTTCATATTGAAAAAGCTGTTGTTGGGTTGGTATGTCTTGCAAGCCCAAACCAAAAGTGCCAGACAGAACACCACTTTACCCCTTCTATGTCTTACCATGTGTTTGGAGGCAGCATCCAGTGTTCCTTGATTGTCTTATTGTGGTGTCCCTGTGTCCAGTAGCTGCCAAGATAGAAATCACCTACAACTCCCAGGCAGCCACTTTGGCTAACAGCGACACTAAACTTTAAGTGTTGATACCAAAGCCTGCTCCAGTGGTTATTTGGGAGCATAACTGGTGAATGCTTTACTAGACCACAAGTACACGTGGTGCAAAGACCTTTGAAGATAAATTAAGGGAGAATGAGGCCTCAGTTTTCTGCCAAAGTCCAAAAATCATCTTAAACCTTTTACTGTGATGGAAATACTGAACCGAATATTGTCAATATCTGCTTTTATGCATCAACAAGGGAGGCTGTAATTGGTAAAACCACAAGTTACACTTTAGCTGGCTACATAGCTTATATGTAATTTGTTGAAGTACTTCTGTTTAAACTCTTGCCAGTGCCCCATAACCTTCTTGTGTACAAATATGCTACCGAGGAGAATTTGACAGAATTAGAAGCTAAAGATACTTTCTGAATATAATTTACCTTTGGAGAAATCCAAAATTTCGTTACCAGTATTCAAAAGGGAATATGCAAAATCTCACTTACAGTAAATTACATGCCTGATTAGTAGAGATGCAATACCTCATTGTACCACTATGTATAGCCTAGGCTTGAAATCCTGGCTATCAGTCTTCAGTTTCCCCCACTTGATTTTCCAGCTAAAAATGAACTGGCATGTGAACCCCAAATTCCCTTTCATATTCAGTAGGTTTGAATGAATTAGGACATTTCTGTATTTGTCCTGCTACCTCCTAAATTCTATTACCTTAATAAAGGGAGAGAGCTCTTCTGAATGACTTTTTTCCCTATAAAAATCTTAACTTGCTTTTTAGGAGTCCAGTAAACTGACCTTAATGTTGGAAGATACAGAAAACTGGCTTTATGAAGATGGGGAGGACCAACCAAAACAAGTATATATGGATAAACTTCAGGAATTAAGAGTAAGATTTTTTAAATTTTATTTTTTTTCCTTTTACAGAACAGTTTTTTTTTAAAAACCTCATCATTAAAGATGAAATACAGTGATCCCTGTGTCTGAGCACGTTTATCCATTGAAAAAGTCCTTTAAGCATGTTCATGAACATTGGTATCAGGGAGTGATTCAGGATTAATGAAATCTTAAACTAGACACCCACATTTGCATCTGAAAATGTTTTTTATGCTGTCGTGTGCAATGACTAGAGTAATTCAAATTTAGTATACCACATTTGTCTAATATTGTGGTTGTATTTGAAGATTACTTTATACTTTGATTTGTCAATTTTTTTTGCTACCTGTTGAATGTCACCAGTAGGTGCCATCTGACCAAGTGGCACAAGGCTTTTCTGTGACTCGTCGCTACTTTTCCAGAAACTGCTGGGTAAAAGTTAGATCCAAATTTTTAGAAGGTCTTGTTAAAAACCACTTTCTATGTGCTAGCACCTTAAGATGGCAGCCTTCGTTTTCTTTATTTCTTCTTTGTGCTCATAGCTGAAATCTGCTTTGCTGCTAACAGTTGCATTAGGTGCCTCAGCAATGATTCCTAACATCATGGGCATTCTCTACCTTTCATAATTAAAATCTTGGACTCTTAACTCTAACCTCAAATTGAAAAATGCTTTGTTCTCAAATAGCGTAGTGCAGGGATCGGCAGCCTTTCAGAAGTGGTGTGCCGAGTCTTCATTTATTCACTCTAATTTAAGGTTTTGCGTGCCAGTAATACATTTTAATGTTTTTAGTAGGTCTCTTTCTATAAGTCTATAATATATAACTAAACTATTGTATGTAAAGTCAATAAGGTTTTTTAAAATGTTTAAGGAGCTTCATTTAAAATTAAATTAAAATGCACAGCCCTCCAGGCAGTGTGAGTGCCACTGAAAATCAGCTCGTGTGCCGCCTTTGGCACGCGTGCCATAGGTTGCCTACCCTGGTGTAGTGAAACTGTTGATTTAGTACTCTGCTGTTATCGGTTTAGTGGCCAAAAAAAAAATTAAGCCAATCTGAAGAAAAATGTTTACAAAATCTTATGGGCAGATGGTGAATTCTGAAAAATGGCTGCTGCACTGAGCTTTTGCTGATTGCAATAAGCCAACTGGGGAGCTAGAGAGATGGGATTCAGACTATAAGTGTCCTGCAAGAGTGAGAAAGTAAGCACTTTTTTGTGAACAGGAGAGGTATCGTAAAGAAGGAAACTGTAGATTCTGGCAGTTTTCTGTTTCCTGGAGTTACTTGGCTTGACGCCTACTGAATGATTACAATCTAGTTGTGACCTTTCACAACCCAAAAGTGTTTTACAAGGATATCAACTTGAAATCTAATACACTTCAAAAGTATGTTAAAAGTAACTCCATATATTACCCCAGCCAACTTTTGTGGCACTCAGATCCTGTTTCCTTATTTCTTAGATGGTTCTCTTCCCCACTATATAAGGATCTCACAATATTCGTTTAATCTCTGGCAAAACATTTTACTACAGGATATTCATGCAGATAGGGACAAAGTATATTTACCCTACTGTCCCATTCAGTCACTGAGTTGGCTAAGCATAAATGTTTGCAGGGGAAAGAACAGCCTAATTAATTGTGAAAGTACAGTTTTGGAATTCTTCGGAACTTAATTTAGTTCTTTTTTGGAGGTAATTATACAATGTGCCATGGTCTGTGTGTTTTATATTTACAGAAATTTGGTCAGCCTATTCAGGAAAGGTTCGTGGAACATGAAGAGAGACCAAAAGCTTTAAATGACCTGGGAAAGAAGGTCCAGCTTCTAATGAAAGCAGTAGAAGCATTCAAAAATAAGGTACAAATTAATACAGTTGGGGAATGGGGGGTTATCTAGGCGAGTAAACAAACTTAAAAAAAAAAATCACAACCAACTAAGGGCTTGTCTACACTTTAGCTGCGCCACTGCAGCATTCACTGCTGTAGTGCTTCACTAAAGATGCCATCTATGCTGACAGGATGGCATCTCCACTTAGCCTAGGTAGTCCATCTCCCTGAGAAGCAGTAGTTGTTGACTGGAGAAGCCCTCCCATCAACATGGTGTTGTCTGCAATGGGAGTTAGGTTGGTATAACGGTGACACTTAGGGTTGTGAATTTTCCACATGCCTGAGAAACAGTTACACTGACACAAGTTGCTAGCATAAACCATGCCTAAGTCTAGGAATAAAGTTTTCAAAGGCACTTAGGTGCTTTTAGAAATACTATCCTAGAGCTTGAGGAAAAGGGGTTTCTTTGTATCAGTCAAATGAAATAATTCAAAATTTCAGTCTTGTACTTTATTTTAAACCAATTCATATTAAAATGTGCGCATAATTCATATGGCAGTTAATTTTGTTAATCACCCTTTTTAGTTGGTGGGGATTGCCAAAGTGCATATGTTAAAATAAACTACTTGTGGGCACTAATGTGATATATTGAACCATATTGGGCTCCGAGTTAAACTACATCAAGGAACAGCTAATTGTAAATTTAGAGAAAAACCACACATTTGTATTTTGCATTTCTGTAGAGTGCTGTCTATAAGACTATCTTGAAGCACTTAAATGTGAACAAAGATGAAACCTCCCTGTAAGGATTTTTTTAGATCCAAAGCTTTTCTTCCCTCTAAACTTTAATTCATGCATGAATTAATCACAGAAATAGTACAATCCTGTTAAATATTATAGGCTTCTTTTACCAGAGTGAGCCCCATAAATTCATTGTGGTGTTTTAAAACAAAATACTTCTCCTTTTAGGATGAAAAATATGATCATCTAGATCCTGCGGAAATGGAGAAAGTTGAAAAGTATATCAGTGAAGCCATGAATTGGTTGAACACCAAAATGAATGCCCAGAATAAACTAAGTCTGACTCAGGATCCAGTTGTGAAGGTGGCAGAAATACTAGCAAAATCTAAGGTAAAGCAGCATAATTGTACCTATTACATTCTTAATATAAGGAAGTTGCATTAATCTCAGGCGAATGGAGAGCAAAATGGGGTATAGGAGATTAGGGGCCTTCCTTAGTTCTGCTAATAGGCTCTCTCCTGGTCTTGACCTAGAATAGTAAGTCTCCAGGGGTTTTTCCACTAGAGACATGAATGGGAGGGGCAGTATCTTTATTTAGTGTCTTAATCAATCCTACTCTTAGTGATATGGGATTAAATATTTCTCAGTGACTATTTGCTTTACAGCTTAAGTAGTTGGTATTATTTTACTGCATCAAGCTTTATATAAAATTGCCAGCTTTACCAACAAACAATTTCAAAGCTTTTCAGCTAACTAGAATTAGAGAGAACATCCATCCATGCAGGCTTTTCACACTTTAAATTCTAAAATAAAATCAGATTCCATGGAAAATGTGAAATAAAGACCCCTCTCAATTCTGTTGTGCTAGATAAATGGGAACTTCTCAAATGTATTCCTTAGTACAAGTTTTTAAATGCTTGTTGCACCACTAAATAAACATACTATTTTTTCAATTCTAATATAATTAGGAATTGGATAGTTTCTGTAACCCTGTTATTTACAAGCCTAAGCCAAGGATGGAGCCCCCAAGTGAAGCTCAGACAAAAGCCAATGGTGAACACAACGGACCAGTGAATGGACAGAGTGGTGCTGAAGCAAAACCAGATCCAGCAAAGGACAATTCTCAGCAGACCAAACCATCTGGAGAAATGGAAGTGGACTAAATTTTACATATTTCTTTCCACTTAATTAAAATAGTGCAAGTAACTACAGGGTCCATTCTTCTTTTATGTCTGACACCACTACAGATGTTCAGTTATTCTTAGCTAACTTTCTGTTCTTTGCAGTAGTTTTGAGCGTGTTTTATATTGAGTGCCCTCCAGTGTTCATTTCCATTGATGCTGCTTATGTGGAGCTTTAGCCGAATATAGATTGTAAAAGTCAGTTTAAGCTTTCCCAATATATTTTATATCAAACATACAGAATTGATATATAAATAGCAACAATCTACCTTATTTAAAGCTTTTATTGTGGATAAACCTCAGTTCCTTTATTCAGAAAAGGACACTGTATTGCACTACTGATGCTCAAGTGTAGATTTAATTGCATCTTTATTTTGGAAAAATATTGGAATTGAAGTGGTGTAAATATTGCCACTTGAAGCACTGACCTTTTTTCTAGTTATTGTACTGTTATTTAAATATAGGTTAGCTAGTATACTAGTCCATCTTGTTGATGAGAACTGTATGGTCTTTATATTTTTTCATATAAAACATACAAGCTTAGAGAGAATTTTCTTAATTTGAGAATTAAGAACAAATAATTATAAAATAATACTGGTAAATTGGCTGTGTCATTTGTTCAAAATAATATTCTTGGTTGGCCTCTTCATACACTTGCACCATATGTACCTGTGCTCATGGTAGACTGATACTAGAGTTACAGTAGAACGCAAAGTTAGTCCTTGCCAATTCTATTTTTTTTTTGGTACTTGTTACTTCTGGTTTTATTGGCTAGATTTCCTATCAATTAAAGCCAATACATGTTTTTCCTCAAACAGCCCATCTTATACACCCTTACAGGAGAAATGGTTTTAAAAAAAACAAAACAAAACCCCAAACCCTAATATTGCTTCCTAAACTGGCTTTTAGCATAATTTTGAGGTGTGGATTTAAATCCTTTACATTACTGAAAATTTGAAATGAAAGCAGAAGGGATTATTTACACTATAATTTGCAAATGATCTTTATGATGAGGGATGTTAATAGGCAACAAGTACATGAATTATGTGTAGGAGATGTATCATTCCTGACAAATCCAAGCAGATTTAGAAGTGTTGAGAAACCAAGTTTATTTCAAATATATATTAAACTGAGATCAACCTATGTGAATTTAACTAGTAAAAATCTACAGCCTTGTCCAATATAAGTTGGAGATCTTATAATTTAAAAAAATGGCACCACTATCAAAATACTCCATAATAATGAGGAAGACATGCAAAGAGCAGTCATGACTTGCTTTCAAATGTTGTCTTGTCGAGCTAATGGGCTAGAGGGAAAAACCTCTAATCTTTTACATTAACCTAGGAAACAGTTTAATTTGAAATGGGAGTAGTAATGTGTTTTGAATCAATCTTTGGTGAATCCTTTCCCTAAATTTTCCTGAGGTAAATTCTGACATGATTAGATGGTCACTGTCATATGCAGTGTTGACACTCAGGAAAGTGCAGGTGTTGTAGCACTTGCTAGAAAAAAAATCCCTACCAGAGACTGAGATGAGGCCATAAAAATGTTAACTGCCTGTGATCAAGTCCAGCTCCAAATAGTACATTTAAACTACTTTGCCATCTCGTCCCACTGTTTTTGATCACACATTCCAAAAGTAAGTTCTTCAGTGTCTTTATTCTGGGTTAAGCTTGTTACTGCTGTAGCTTGACTCTAAGCAAAGATGTAAATGAATGCCCTAAAAGAGAGAGTTGAAAGCCTGACAAGTGCTTACACATTCCACTGGTATATTAAGGAGTAACACACAAAAGGGGAAGACAGTACCCCAGACTGCATTTTGACTGCAGTTCTTTCAGGGGAACTGTCTGTCTTTTGTAGGATTTGATAGTTCATATGGTCTTGACAAACTATCCAACAGAAGATAAATACTATCTTCACCCTCAAAACAAGTTTAACAAATTACATAAAGATGTACTGCTGTAAGTCACAGCAATAATAAAAATGTTGATGTAATACAAAAGGCTGAAGCTAACTAGTTAACCTTTTGTTTTTAAGAGACATTTAGGTTTTCTACATTAAAGATGTAGAATGACTCACATGTAAAGTGAAACTTTACATATATTTTACTGAAGGGGAATAGATTTTACCATTTTTGTCTTTAAGATTTCAAAAATTCAGACCTTCATTGCAAAATCTTAATTCCCCCAAGATGAAAAAAATTGACCTTATTTAAATTCTAACTGTCCTTCTGAAATAGGATTTAAAGTAGTTTTTCCACACTTCCTAATGTTCACACAGTTGGTTGTCATTTTCCCCCTCCTCCCCCCCAGCTACAGTACTTCCTAAGTTAACAAATGTATGACAACATAGTTCAGCTTTGCATCTTACATCCCAGTTGTATCTGGCATGGCCTTACTTCAGCAGTACTGACTGGTATTCCAATAATATGTCACAATCTGCTAGAATGTCAATTTTTGAATATAAGGAAATTAACTAGAGGTAAAAGTTCACTGAGGAAAAATACCTGTTAGAGGCCTTGAGACAAAGTAGCAAAAATAAAAAGCCATAAAAATGTTTGTATGGTTTCCAGATTGATTATAAAAGTTTCTATAACATCAAAAGCATAAGAAAGAGGCACTTTATATATAAAGTATAAATGTAAGGACAATAAATATTTGAAGGGTTGTACAAAATGATCTTAAATTGACAAGGTTCATATAACAATTATGTAGAGTATTCTAAACACTTTCTGCTACTTACCTGTGCTCTCCCTCAGTCTTTTCTAGGTTTATGATGGTAATGGTCTGCAGAAAATAAGGATATTATCCAAAAGTCTGTCAACACTGGTACAACTTCTAGATTTATTCCATGAGTAGCAGTTGGTTACCAGGAGTTAAAGTTCACCCTTCTGACAGTCTTGGGTTAAAACTTGT
Organism: Chelonia mydas; assembly: GCF_015237465.2. Lineage (NCBI taxonomy): Eukaryota > Metazoa > Chordata > Testudines > Cheloniidae > Chelonia > Chelonia mydas. The sequence continues at coordinate 45,087,685 of NC_057852.1, forward strand.
AGTCTCTAACTTTGAAAGCTTCAAAAGTGTATTGTGGATATTACTGATATTCTAGCAGGAAATCTTACCCTAGCACAAATTTTGAAAGGACTCCTTGAGATCCATAGAATAACTGCTAGTAATAAAAATGGCCACACTTTTTCAGAATCATTTATATTGGCACACTTGCCAGCCCTAAGAACAAGCTATCATCGTAGGCAATGTGACACACCATTAGAATGATACACTTTGAGTGCACAGTACTCTAGCAATAGTGTATTTAGACTGTCCTGGCCTTATGTTTATGCAATGAAAGAAGGAGATGGCTAGAACTTAAATGCTGGTATCTTAACCTCGATTTTTTTTATAGCAGTTCACACATCTGATCTGTTTTAGAAGACCACTTAAGTTTTTTTCCTGCAAGGGAAGAGGCAGATGCAGCAGTGCCTGTAAAAATGGCATGGACTTTCTAGATCCAGTGGGAGTCTGTTTTATGGATGTATCAAAAAAGTGATCAGAGAATGGCTTTCAAAAACGATCTTGATTAAAGTTTATTAGCTTAATTCCATACAATAGCTTAAAATACTGAAAAATAAAACTTTACATAAACATACTGGTAAACAGAACTACAGAGCGAACATTGTAGAAGGCAGAATGTGTGGCTTTTCATTAGATTGATCAAAAAAACCAAGAGCTTTGGTTTACAGTTTATTATGGAGTCATGAAAACAACTAATTGACTTTAGTTCAAAACTTTTTGTATCTTACTGGCTTTCTTAATCTAGATTTGCATCAGTTTTTGAAATGCACTAGCAAGAGGCTCTTCTTTTTAAGCTCTGCTTCACAATCAAATATGTCCATTGGTTCATTATACAGGAATCTTAGATTATAAACAAATGGACTGAAAAAACAATTTTAGAATTAGTTTCCCAACTTCTGATTAAACAAACTGATTCTACTGCCCTCTTCCTTTGTCCGTTATTAACCCTTTGACTACCTTGGTCATTTTGGTCTGGCACCCACACAAGTTGCTGAATGGGATTAAAGAGGCTTTCCTTTCTTCCAATCTCTGAATTCTCTATTTGATAGTTAAAGCATTGTGCTTCTGTACATACCTGAAATTTACAGCAGGAAACTTAAGCATACGGCAGCTGTGGCAACACTTTACACCTCCTTTGAAGTACCAGTGACTGAGGGTAACTTAGGTCACTGTTACACAGCCTACAAAGGTGAAGCTGAGGTGTATCATAACAGAGTTGGAACTCCACAGCACGAGTGCCTGTTACAACTTACATATGCAGTGAGGGGTGGTTTGATACTTCAGAGTGAAAGGAGGTTGTTAGTCTAGCCATCAACCTGTGGCTTTAGCTGTTACTTTTTCAAACGATGGTCCAATGGTTTCCGCTATAGTCAATTTATTTAACATAGGCTGAAAAAGTTGAACACTTCCCTGTATTTCTTTCAGTGTTTTAGAGCACTCCATATCTAAGTATTCAGCTCTGAACAAGACTCAAATATTGCATATTTTTGATATCCTTTCTCCCCCCTGTTGTTGAATGGAAATCACTGAGCAGGGTCCTTTTTTCCTGAGTTGGACTAACTGCATGGTCTTACCCAGGCCCCACTCCTGCTCTTCCCTCAAAAAGACCCTCCCCTTTTGATCACAAAATTCTTTCCTGTCACCCTGGCTTTACAATCTGTACTCTGCTCCAATTTCTTCACAGATCAACCTTGAACTGTAAATGTCTAAAATGTCTAGGTTACAGTTGTGGGAGCAAGTTTGTTGATCTGCTTCAGAGAAGGCAGCAGATCTTACAGGACATTGTTCTAATTTCATTCGTAGCAGCCAGGATAGCTATGACCTCCATCCTTCAGCAGGACTTCTAGCTCCAAAAAAAACCACCACTGATTATTCAATTGAATTTCCATCTTGGAGGAAATTAAGCACCACTTTTCTCACTTATACCTGCTTTGCTTTATTATGTGTAGGCTTTGCATTGTGTGTTATGCATCTCTGACACCTTCCTATATGTACCTTTTTCCTTCAATTTTAAGGTATCCCACCTTTCCTGGGTTTAGGCTTTAACTTTCATTTCCTATGTCAGAGCCTTAGACCCCTATTCACAATTATCTTTACTTTTTACCTCTTCCCCTCCCCATTTAACAGATGGACTCAGACAATGGTAAGAGAATTCCCTGCTTGAAAGGCACTAGATTAACAGCCCTTTAAATTGAAGTCCCAGTTTAGTTACAGGTAGTGATAGTGCCTGGCAAGTTTTCTTACACTATTCTACTGCTTAATATCCCTTAACCGAGAGAGAAATCTTGCTAGTTGTATTTTTAGTATCTTTTTCTTAGTACAGTAAACTTTCTAAAAAGCTATGCATCAAAACAGTGGTTCTAAAAAAAACCCCCTGAAAACAGAAAACTTGTTACAGAATATGGGAATAAAAAAATCCTGTTACAAGAGGGGTGAAACGTTGACTATTCAAGACTTTTCAGTTAAAGGTTATTTTTCATTATACTTTTTTCATTTGTGACTACAAAACAGCTGGAGTGCAAATATAAATCTTATATGCTTTAGAAGAATAGTAAAGTAAATAGTAAAGAATATTTAATGTTTGTTTTTCAGTGAATACTTTAAGAAAAATTCTGGTGATCTGGTCAACAGTGTCCAACAATCCAACAGTTACATAAATGAGTAAAATAACTAGCATAATTCCTTTATAGTTACATGTGATAATCTGAAATACGCCACCTCATGAATATTTTCTACTTGCTCGAGTTTTGTTGCTACAGTTCTATTGACCTCACATAACCATTAACCCAAAAAAAGCAGGGATTTTTTGTCTCAAACATCTACCATTGCATTGCAGAAACCACTGCAATGTTATGATTTGAAGAATTCATTTTAAATTGAAAATGAAGTTTGAACTAAATACAACCAGCCACCCATATTAAAAGTGCTGAAAAGTTATAGTTAACTGTGGTTCATGACAAGGTAATAGTCATTGGATGTTGCCTATTTGTTTGTGTTCTAAACACATTTTCAGAAGGCAGCAGGAATGTGTGAAACTTGAATAGACTTACAGCAGTGTTAAAGTAGGGAAAAAATTTACTATGTATGTAAATTACATCTTTATATTAGTGATAGATCATGTGCAAATTGACAAATACTTAAATTTATTTTTGAATGGCAACTCAGATTGTTGAGGTTGTGTATAATTTATAATAAATACATATAAACCTGCTACTTGAACCGTAATCAAGCCCCCCTGAGACTTTTTTTTTTTTAAATAGTGAACCTTTCTGCAACCAACTCAGGCTGTACTCAAGTTCCCCCCCCCTTTCTTCCCTTGCGTAATGGGAATAGCTATTCCCAGGATTGATGCTGATTAGAACATTGAAGGATTCACTTTAACAGTGTTTGTAATACATCCAAGAGTCTAAAAAGATGTAATGAAACCAATTTTGTGCAGCTGAAAATATAAAACAGTAGCACTTACATTGGCTACATCCTGATGGGAGTTTTCAAATGTACTGAAAAAAATGCAAACCATTTTGAGGAGCTAACCCGTACAGCAGAGTAATTAAGATACTCTATTTAGACCAGAAGTGACTCAGTCCACCTATATTTTCTACTATATATATATATTCCACTCAAATCATCATACTAAATGTGACCTCATTGCTCTCAACAGGAGTGCTGCCAGTGAAATCAAGTGACTTTGCTGTAGAAAGTAGTGGCAGGTTAACTGGCACTTAAAGGAATATAGTCTTATTTAGAACATAAGCATGAAGTCATATCCTTATCATAGGTGACAGGACCACCATTGGGTCATATCCCCCCCCCGGTGAGGAAGAGGGGGGTTGTCCTACTGAGTGCTTTATAAGCATTGCTGTGGCAAAGTGAGTTAGAATAACTAAAGTGTCACAAGTAGACTCTCAAAAGACCAAAATACAAGACTCTTTAGTACAAGCAACATGCTAACTTAGTATAACAAAGACTAGAGAGCTTTGTTTTTGTTTAGTGTACTGCACTTTAGTCATATGCTGTTGCAGCAACAGAGCAGTCTTCAAAGAAACATGTAATTCCTCACAAACATTAGCAGCAACTCTCATAAGAAACCTCATTTTAAACAACTAGATTCGAGTTGGTGTCCCTTAACTGGCTGTAATACTATGCTTAATGTGGCTATTGCATAGTATTTTTCAGTGGTAATTCTGAGCTTTACAGTGCATCATTATCCACAAATTAGATGGTAAAACTGAGGGCACAGATGAAGTAACCACCTTGGATAAGTCTGACTGCAAATCCTTCCAGCTTTAACCAATAATCCACATTCATTAAAATGGCTTTAGGTGCTATATAACCATGCTGACACTATACATCTATTAGAGTACATTTTGCTCAGAGAGATCCAGCTAGCTGTTTTATAAAGGTGAGTAATATCCCATTATTCAGATATGGAAACAGTGTTTGAGTCAGGGCAAGGAGTGCACAGAACCCATATCTTGACAGTGAGTAAACTCTAACCACTGAACAGGAGAAGTGCTATAACAAGCTTATGCTGTGTGTATTATCTTATTTCTAGAAGCCTAGATTGTGACAATAAGAAAATGTCTGACTAGTCAGTGGCAAGCTTTGGGTGAGAAATGTAGGCAAGCCCTACCTTTCAGCCTGTCTTTTTTGTATAAGAATGTATCCCTGATGATTTCAGTTGCCTCTAGTTCTGTAGTCACAGAACTAGACCTACACATACAATTTCTTAAATTTATACTTGTGTAATGATCTGTTTTGTTTGCTGCCTTTCTTGTTATGCTGCAGTTAATGTGAATTGGACCGAACAAGCATACAAAGCAACTGAATGAGCATAGGCTGCTTAGGAATCAAAGAATTAGCTACAGTATTTAATATATCAAAATAAGCAAGGTTTGTGGATCTAAGTCTTCACAAATAATGAGTGGACAATTTAGTGGCTGAAGGAATTATTTTACCATTCATTCCCTCTAGCTGATCCACTGCCAGACACTACGACTGTTTATAATGAGACAGAACAATCTGGTGGTAAAATTGGATAGTCCCTAAGCAGACCCATAGTCATACTCAAGAACTTGTACTGAAGTCTTCACACCAGTAGGCTTGTTCTGGGTTTTCTAGGACATCCACCCCTATTTCAACAGGGGATTGGCTCCTTCACTCCATGCTCTTTCACTTAGCTGTTGAGGGACATGCTTACCCATATATGCTTTTTCCATCTGTTACCATCAAATAGGTGTTCAAACAGAACTGAGTTCCAGGCTGTGAACTTCCTGCCACCCTTTTGCTGCTTCCTAGTCTGAAAAAGGGAGTGGGAGCCAGTAACTAAAAGTAGGTAGTTATCAGGGAGAGGGCCAAGATGCAGGCCTTGTTTAAATGGGGACACTCTGGAAAATTCATCCAGATTAATACAGTTTAACTAACCACAGCTGTGGAGTAAACCCCTGTGGAGACCTACTGATTCAGAATTAAAGTGACCTTAATTTGGTTCTCATTAAGGCCACTTTAATCTGAACTAGCTGAAAGTGTGAATTAAAGGTGGCTTAGTTAAACTATTAAACCCCTGTGGAAAGCCACTGATTCAGAATTAAAGTGGCCTTAATGAGAACCAAATTAAGGCCACTTTAATTCTGAATCAGTGGCTTTCCACAGGGGTTTAATAGTTTAACTAAGCCACCTTTAATTCACACTTTCAGCTAGTTCAGATTAATTTTCCAGCCTGTCCCTGGGTAGATATGCCCTCAATGTAGAACCACTAATGGTCTCACCAGAATTATAGAAGTTAGCAAATTCCAAAGTTACATCCTGGGGGCACTGGCTACTGCTCTGAGGATTGTCAATCAGCTCACGGACTAACTGCCACTGTTCTTTAGGTTTGAAATACTTAATGAAATTAAATGTTTTAATGAATGTTTAGCAAATGCAATAGTTATTGTGTTACTAGAGCTAGGCAACCATTTTCTGACATTTACTGTAAAATGTAGTTTCAAGTTGACAAAATACAGTTTTGGCCAAAACAAGTTTCAGGCTAGAGTCAGAGGGTGACTTAACTGCTATTCTTAAAACCAGTGGAGGATGAAGTGATGGTACAATATGCCCCAAATATCCTATAATCCTGTGGCTAGAGCCTGTACTTGGGATATGGGTGACCCTGGCTTAAGTCCCAAAACTGCCTCATGCAAGGATTTGAACGTAGGCCTCCAACGTTGCTGGTGAGTGCCCTAATTGCTGGGCTAAAGGGTGCTCGTGTGGGGTGTCTCTCTCCCCATCACTCATGTTGACACTGTTCTAATTTTGTATAAATAATGATTCATTGGAGCAGAAAGACACCCAAGTTCAAATTGCTGCTTCAATGCGTGGGATGGGGGAGGGGAGTGGCGGCCTTCTGCTTTGTGAATGATATTGCTAAAATTCCCTTTGCTTTTAGTAACTTTCTTGTTCAGTCAGCACACTAGAACAATTGATTAGCACAACTCTGCTACAAAACAAGTCTTGCTTCATCGTGCTTGATTTCTGCAAGCCTGTATGTTGAGTTTGTTCATTCTGAAGTTTAGCATGCCTGAAAACCAGACTACTAGGAGTGAATGTCTTTCTACCCTAGTATAGAGTAACAATTGTAATAATGCTTAGTCTTTCAGAGTGGTTTTCATTTTTAGAGTATTATGAATATGTATGGGGCTGTACATGTAGACTGCATTACTTTATAGTACATAGCTGGGATAATTGCTGTGTGCCATAGTGCAGGTTCATACTTGCAGGATGTACTATAATGTGCTCTAAGGACAGTATATCCTTTTGTTGTGTAGACTGCCTAAGTTAGCTGAATACAGTACATCACAACACCTAGGATCTTTGTTGCAAGTTTCATGACTAATTGTTAATATGTTTAGATTTAAGTGTGGACTAAACCAATACCAACATTGAGGTGACAAATTTAAAAAAAAAAGTCTAAAGGATTTTGGAGAATTAACCAACGTTGTGCAAAAAGATCAAAACAAATCTCCATTAAAGAAATGGCAGACTATATTCTACTTTGGGCGTTATTCATCCCACATATTGTGCAAGCTTAGAGAAAGTGGCTTTTGCAATAGATACACCTCTACCCTGATACAATACGGTAAAGCATTTCCCCTCCTCCCCTCTCCCCCCAGGCTTGTGCAAGCCTGGGAGGGAGGAGAAGAGGAGCAGCAGTGTGCTCAGGGGAGGAGGTGGTGACCTGGGGCAGGGGCACAGGGAGGACTGCAGCAAGTAACAGGGCAGGGGGAGGTGGCGCAGAGGAACCGCTCCCTGCCCCAGCTCACCTCTGCTCCTCCTTCGCCTCCTCCCCCGAGCATGCCACCACTCCACTTCTCCCCCTTCCCTCCCGGGCTTGCAGCGCCAAACAGCTGATTCGCCAGAAGCCTTGGAGGGAGAGAAGCAGAGCAGCGGTGTGCTCGGGGGGGAGGAGCACGCGAGCAAAGGCGGAGCAGAGTAGGGGGCCAGGGCAGGGAGCTGCCGGTGGGTGCTCTGCACCCACCAATTTTTCTCTGTGGGTGCTCAAGGGCCAGAGCACCCACGGAGTCAGCGCCTATGACAGCAGCGTGTCTGGCTCAGATATGCTGCTCTAAGCGGTGTGTTAAGGGGGCTGGGCCAGGGGCAGAGGGTCAGTCAGGGGGCAGGAAGTAGGTGGGAGTCAGATGTGGGCAGGGCCAGGCTGTTTGGGGAGGCACAGCCTTCCCTACCCAGCCCTCCATAGCAAGTTCGATATAATGCAGTTCTACCTATAACGCAGTAAGATTTTTTGGCTCCAGAGGACCGCGTTATATCGGGGTAGAAGTGTATTCCACAGTATGGGGACCTGCTGATGTTTGATTCTTTCTTCCCCTACAGAAAAGCATAGAATGGCCTAAAAGCCATGGTGGTTTTCAAACAAGTGGCATTTTGCAGAGGAAATAGTAGGAGATTACTACTCTAAGCATCATCTCTAAGCAGATGCCCATTGTGAGCAGGCCTGAAAGTGCCATGCACTGTCTTCGGTGAGAAACTGACAGACATGTTAAAACTTCACTTTTGAGTGTCCACATTCAGGGGATGTTTTAAAAAGCAGGATGAACCAGTGCACAGAAAACTGCTGCTGCTAACAAACTGGTAGGTGATAATTACACAAGTATCTACTTTTCTGAGAAACAAGTAGATTTTAAACACACACTTAATTTAGCATGACCCTTGTCATCCTCTACAAGCCCTTTAAAATGCCCCTGAAACCCATGAAGGCGAGTACCTTTGCTCGGACTTTGCTTTCTGCCTTTGTTTCAGTTCTTCTGCAATTTCATCGTCTTTTATCAGGCTCAAAGGAGAAACCACTTGACTATGAGGCTAAATAACAAAAATTATTCACATGCGACAGTAACGGCAGGTGGACCAGTGCTAGTACAATTTCATGCATATATTTTTCATCCAGAAAGTTGCAGATATGCAGCAAAACTTTGGGTCAAAATCCATAGAAGGCTAATGGGGTTACAAAGGTGTTACTGGGAGGAGGACTTGGCCTTTTTGAACCTTTATATTATTGGTAATGAAAAAGGAAAGACCCAGAGTCCATGCTGCGTTTGTAGGTCTTGATGTTATAAAGGAAAAGTCACTGCCCCCACCCCGCCAAGAGAAGCAGGTTTGATATGGTGTCAGTAGATACAAATGTGTGGTACATACAACCATTTCAGTCTGTTCTGTGAGCAGGAAGAAACCAGTATTTAAGGAGGGATCTCTTTTCTGCTGATCAGTGTTTAAGCTCCTTTACTCATCATTATCTCAACACTTTCCAATCCTAGAGCTGCACTTTTAGCACAATCATTCATAAATTGTAAATAAGCAGCCCCTGTTGCAGTATGCATTAGTCTTCAGAGAAATGGAATCTCTTCCCCGCAACAAACAGGGTAACAAAGTCAGTCAATATAAATAAATAATGAAAAGTGTTCCCACCTCTGTGCTGTCTGCCACATCTTTCCTTCCTGTGGCACAGCTTGGTTTTATTGCTGACACTTGCCTAGCAGGTGCAGCTGGAGTAGTGTGGCTGTTTGGATTAGGCCATCTCTTCCAGGAGATTTTATCCTTGATGTTCCACAGATCTTTTTGACCAGATGTATCTAATGGTAAAAACTCTCGGTGATTTTTACTCTGTCCTCATCTCTTAACTCCCAGTCTACAGTACAGCTTCCATCACTGATATCATTCTAGGAATTTCATAGATTTTCAAGGGCTGGAGGGACAATTAGATCATCCAGTCTGATCTGTAGAATACAGACCAAATAATGTCACTTGTGTCCTCCTGTCACTTATGTCTAACTAAAGCATATCTTCCAGAAAGGCATCCAGTTTTCATTTGCAGACTTCAAGCAATGGAGAATCCATCACCTTGCTTGGTAGTTTGTTGTAATGGTTAATCAACTTCAGCGTTAAAAATCTATGTCTTGTTTTAAGTTGCATCAGTGTCATCAGATTACATGTCTGACTCATGACTTCCCTACTGGCAAAAGTGGAGGGAGATTTCATAACCCTAAAGTAGATTAATATGTTGCTCAGTAACTAGTCCATGTAGATCCTGCTGATGCGGGCTCAAAGTTCCCTAGTGCACTTTAACATCATGCTGTTTCAAATAGTACTATGTTAAAGCACTCTAGGGCACTTTTAGTTCACCAGCAGGGTCTACAAGGACCAATTAGCGGGCAACACATTAGTGCACTTCAGAAATCACATCCCTGAAACATGCATTGCTGCACCAGGTAGTCTAGCCCCCAAAAGAAAAAGTCCCCAGGAAGTTGGGAACCATTCCATCTGGGTTAACTAGAAACGGACACTAACAGAATAACATTTCAAGGGAGGCCACGTCTATCACTTCTCAAAGCTGACACGGTAGGAAAAATATATTGCAACAAAAGTAGTGGCATGAATAAGAGCAACCCTGGAATATTATATGTCTGTTAATGTCTTTACTTACTCCAGTTTTCCTGTCCTCTCAAATTTGCTTTAAAAAACTTCTTTATGGCATCCTTAAGTGTATGCGTTATGGTACTTTGCCACATTTTATTGTAGCAATGCAGAGTGTAAAAGGGATTCTTCTTAAGCTAGATCTATGCTACAGCCACAGGTGTGACTGGCAGCTTGCACAGACATACACATTTTAGCTATACTCTAGCCAGCTTGCTAAGAATGGCAGCAAATGCAGCAGTGCAGGCTTCAGAGTAGGCTGCACAAGTATGTACTCCAGGGGATGGGTGGACTTGTGCAGCCCTCATCAGAGCCTGCACACAACTGCATCCTCACTGCTGCATTTAGCGAGTTAACTATAGTACAGCTAGCACAGATATGTCTGCATGAGCTGCAAATCACACCCCCAGCTGCAGTGTAGATGAAGCCCCTTAAGCATCATCAGTTACCACTCTTACATTCTCTTTTCACCCTCTTCCTGAGGGAGCTTTCCTTTGTTCCACATGCAGACCTTAACAAGATCTACAGCTAAATCTGACTCCCAGATGTTCAATGAGTTTGAAACAACAGGTTCTCCCATCTGTTTGCAAAAATTATGAGCATCAGCAAACTAGCAGGCTAAACAAAACAAGCAATATAACAAACGTAAAAAACAACGCACTGAAATTGGCAAACTTGCAAATTTTGGTCTCTTAAATTCGCCACTCTGACCTGCTCTACTGGGACTGCAGGAGCCAACTAAAAGCAGAAAATAATTCCAGGTTAAATTAGGGCAAAATAAAAATAGTAAAAGCCTTAACTATATCTGTAAATGAGTCACCTCACCCCTGGATTCCCTCTGAGCCACGGTGTTTTGGAGCTGCTCTGCTCTTTATCCTCCCTCTTCCAGGCCCTTTTAACCAAACTCCACACACTTACTCATTCAATCACCTCCCATATTGGATCTGGATTTATTCAGATAAATGAACTCAAAAGGCAAAACTGTAAGCCCGAAAAGTCTGTCCCAGGGCATGGCTCTTACCTCAAAGCCTGGGTGAGTAGAGTTTTTTCATAGGATCCATTTAACAGATCCAGAGAGGAGACCTGCTTAAAACTGACTCCCTCACAGACTTCCCAGGGTCAGCTCTCTTATTAGAAACCAGCTGCTTAATGTTCCCTCCCCACACCAGGTGTTTCTGATTGGCTCATTTAGCAAGCCTGCTCCAGGCAACTCCCCCACCCCCTCTGTTCTCTCATAGTATCCTACTTCGGAGCCTCCCACAGAGCATATGGAGTGACCCTCATGGCAGGCAATCCCTAAGAGAGTGACTCTCAATCAAAAGAAAGTCTTGTAATAGTGTATGGGAAAGATAGACAGTGGATGAATGAAGAGAAAGACAAGAACAGAAAAAAATTGTACAGAAAAGAGGTGGCTGTCCTTTGCACTTGGCTGTACTAGTGCAGTCCCCAATATCAGCATGCTTACAAAGGGTTTTTCATGTCCGAAGATCTCAGAGCTGTCTGCAAACTAACACAAATCACTTCACCACTGAAATACAGCCATCTCTGGGGAATAACATGGTTACTACATAACTATGCCCAGCAGCTATCCCCATTGTAAGATACTGCATGAGGAATGTAGTTAGGCAGAATGGAATTGCTTAATTAGAAATTGGCCAGAACATGGGCTGACATCTCTAACCTGAAGAAGAGTGCCTAAGATGTTTAATAACCTCAAATAGTCAGCAGCTTGGTTTTATTTTCCCTATGAAAAACTATGTTTTAAGGACCCATTTATAGGCAGAAGAACAAGTGGCATCTTTTTAAGAGGTAAAGAACAACTGTGAAGTTTATTTTACCTTGTAACACTACAGCTACGAGCTCGCCAACTTAGAAGCACTTGACAAAGGAATGGGGAAAAAACCAAGAAGATACAAATCTGTTATGCAGCTATTGGCAACATGTGACAGAGTAAAGGGGCATTGTGATTGAAGGGGGAGGAGAAAGTGTTGCTCACACGCTGGTGTTTTCTCCTCAGGTCCTTGAAGGGCGTATTTTGTGATGTTCCAAACATAGATGTAACCCATGTGGTCAGCTGCACACAGGAGGCAGTCATCATCACCGACAGCCATGTCACTGATTGTAGACCTGTCCTTGGACTAAATGAAAGAAGCAGTACTGAATACAATTACCACAGGTTCCTGGCAGCACAAACCAATTTTTGTTAGTGGTACAAGAAGCTCTTCATTCATAATTTAGCTACATAAATACGATACTAGCAAGCTGCATAAGAGGAGGGCAGCAAACGCTCCCCAGGATATACAATGAAAACAGGTGGCAGGCTAACCAGCAATGAGACACAGAAAGGAGGGGCTTGAGTCAGACAGATGTATTTACGGACAAAAGGAGGAGCTTGCGTATTTGTTTCTGTGTCTAAGGGTAGGTCTGCACTACAAGTGAAGACGTGACATGGGTAGGCCTGGGCGGCGCGTGAACTACTGGCCGGGGGAGGCCGAAGCAGGGCTCTGGGGGTGGAGTGTGGGTGGGGCCATGCCTGGCTGTTTGGGGAGGCTCAGCCTCCTCTACTCACCGCCCATGTGAGTAGGCATATCCATGCTAGCTTTAATCAAGCTAGCACAAGTAACCATAATAGCCTAGATGGCATGGCAGGGGCTTCAGCTGTAGTTGCTAGCCCACATACAAGCCTGCCAGTTAACCTGGGTACATACTCAAGTTGCTAACCATGCTGAAGTCCTGGCCATCACATCTTCACTACTATTTTTAATCCATGCTAGCTAGATTAAAGCTAGCACAGGTATGCTTATCTGTGTTACATTTACACCTTCACTTGCAGTGTAGACATACACTAAGGGGGTCCTGGGAGCTTTTTACAAATGATGCACTAAGATACAGAATTAACGGTAAGACCCAGCATCTTTGTTGCAGAGTGTTACCAAAGTTTAGTACTTGTACACCATTTTAGTCTTCAAAATGTTTTACACACTACTAACCCTCATATCACCCTGTCAGGTAGTATTATCCCCATTTCACAGCACTTACAGCTAAGATAGAGAGACTTGCCCAAGGCCAAGAGGAAGTTTGTGTCATAACAATTATTGTAATTTAGCAGTTATTGGTACTCAGACCAAACCACAATTCTTGAGTGCCTTAGTCTAGCATGCATAGGTCCTATGTAAAACCTATGCTAGAGTCTACCGGGGCTGCTTCTGTTCTGGGTATTTCAAACGCCTGATCAAGAGCACAGTGGGACTACCATTGCAGTTAGCACCAGGTGATTATAATTACAAGTTTACCACAAACCTGGCCTTGTACACCTAGGTGGGCTGTGACATCTGTATTTCAGAGTAAGGGAAAACTCCCTAACAAACTAAATCCCTTGATATGCTTTAGATCGGGGTAGTCAATAGGTGGACCGTGGGCCAAATCCAGACTGCCAGACACCTCTGAACAGACCCCCAAATCTTTTTATTTACTTATTATCGTCATCGGGTTTTTTAATTATTTTCTCCAGTCTGGACCTTGATTATACCTTGACCAAGAAATTTGGACCTTGACAAAAAATAAGTGACTACCCCTGATTTAGATGCTTCCAGAAAGCCATGTTCTCCTCCAGGCACGTAATCGTGTGCTGTAAAACTATGTCGCTGTACTACTTTTTCAAACAAACAGTGTATAATATACAAGATGACTTAACACTATTGGGGTTTTAAGTATGTCAGCCACGTAAAGCTGTTTGTTTGCTTTCAATTTAAAAATATAGTAGGACTTTCCTCTAGTTCTAGGGGGTTTTAAAAAACAAAAAAAAGCATGAATATGTCTTAGAATGAGTCCCTACTGCAGTTTGATAAATGGGCAGAATTCAGGTGAGAGAAGCATAGATCAATTAAATACTTTGCAATTCTATAGTGTATTTTCATCCAAGGATCTCACTGGTTTATAAACATTAATCTAATTTGCTTCATGACATGTACTGGGTAGATAGGTAAGGGGGATTTAAAGAGATCAATTCACTCACCAATGAAATATTCTAGCACTATAGTAGAATAACTGCTTAACAGCAAAAAATCAGGATGACAGGAAGTAGCCAGGGAAATCAAACTCACAAATGCAGATTAAATACAATTCTGTATTTGCCCTTTGTGACAGAGCTTCTGAAATAAAGGAGCTTGAATGATGGTTACCATGACTAACCATGATAATCTAAGTAAATATTTTCTCAGTTAAACTCCATCTTAAACTCCTATAGTCTACAAATACCAATTTGATTTATCCTTTAAAAATATGGGTTAAAAATTATTGATCATTCTTTTGTCCAACATAAACATTCCTTTCAATCAAAAACAATCATCAAAAGCATCCATTACCTATTACTGTATTTTCACAGGAATTAATCAACACTTACTCCAATGAAATAAGCAAATAGCTTCCCTCCCCCAAATATATTCCAAAATGTACTGTAACCTGGAAAATCAGAGGACCAAAAACATGTCAGTCTGTTACATTTAAAAAAGAAAAGCACCTTGTGCAATTAAACAAAAAACAATGGATGACAAAAAGTTGTAAAAACACCAGTTTCTCTCGCAAATTAATATCCCTAGGGCAAGGTGGGATTTCACCCGTCCTCAGTGGATAAACTGTGACAGCAAACAAGCCACTTACCTAAAACAAAAAACTACTGATTTCCTTACAGCATAGAGCCCCATGTTAGAGATGGAAAGGGGTACCCTGGACACCCACATGTCCAGTGCATATATATACAACTTAACTCCTCCCTTCCCCATCCCTGTACCTGTCCTTTACCTTATTCCAACATCCATCATAGTGTTACAGGTTACTCGGAGCTCCTTGAATTAGCACGCTAATGGTTTAATCCCAAAGTTGATTGAAGTCAATGGAAAACTCCTACTGATTTCAAGGGGCTTTGGGTCAGGCCTTACGACTCTATATTCAGGTATATAACTTTCAGCTTTAATGGAAACTCCTGCGTTGCAATGATATGGACAAAGATGAACACCCAAAGTCATCTTTCTATGCACCATCATGGCACTTTCTCTTCCAAGATGCACCCCGGTATCCTTTGAGCCAGCTGCCACTGAGTATCTTATGAAACCCTGTAACAGCTGGGGAAAAGTCGTCTAGGGATGGTCTTTGAACTAAAGGCACTGTACTACAAACAACGGATCCAGAAATTCAAAGACAGTTTGAGTAATCTGACACAAGTATAAGTATTTACATCTTGACTGAGCACCAGGTGGCTACTGACAGGATGTTGCCTCCCCTTCATTTCCTAACTTAATAATTATTTAAAGGTAGAACAAATTCCCTTCTAAATTACACACTATACCAGAGTCTCATGATTTTCCCATGGAACAAGCTCAAACATTCCCAAATCCTTTCAATATCCATTTCCCTTCATTCCTTGGAGGGAGGAGTTGAGTGAGGATAAACAACTAACTACAGAAACCACACCAGAATCTCTGAACCTATCAAAGACTTTAAACTTTTTCAAGCAGCAAAATACTAGAAATGGCACGGGATTCAGGAACAATTTCTTCACTATGCTAGTGGTTCTCAAAATGTACTTCATGGACTACCAGTGGCCTGCAGAGATGTCCCTGTGGTCCACAGAATGACACATTTTGGGAAAGGAGGAGCTGGGAATTGAGGGCTTGCAAGGAGAGGTGGTCCTCTAACAGGCTCTCTCTTCTATTAAACTGTCTGCAGAGTGAAGAAGTTGGTGATCCACTGCTCTTAGATTTATTAATCTAAATACTCTGAGTTGTGGAGTTTTCTGTACCTGCAGATGTGTTCAGATAAGGTCCCAGAGCCTGGCTGCTTTTAGTTTTTACCTCTCCTCTAGTCTCCCACCCCTGAATTCCATTCTGAGATGAGCCAGCAGCGTGCCTGGGCGTATCTAGAAAAGGTCACCCCTTCTTCATGTACCACAGTGTCCTAAAGGGTGCGTGACTCTCCTATACCCAGTGCCCACCTTCTTCTGTGGCAGGTTCTGTTGAAATCTATGTTGCCAATCTGGACTGAACGCTGCCACTGGAGAATTCTATGTTCAGTATCAGGTTGAGACTGGGTTTTGATTCCATTTCAGACGGTATTTCCCTAAACTACAGTATTTTATTCCATTCTCAGCTGCTTTTTTATTTCAACTTTACCTCTGGGTCCAGTTGACACTAAAGAAGGTGCTGTTGTCTTCCTTTCTGACCTTGACTGGAGAAATGTGACTTTGTTGATGATTAAATCCTCTGGGGGAAAAGAATGGAAATAGCACCTGAAATAGACTGGAGTCTAGCAGAGAGGTACATAAGCAATCATGTGACACCTATAGTTGTTGTAGCAAATATTGTTACACTGTGATGTTGTGTCCTTAAACTGAACCTGGACACTGTGAAGTCAATTTAACAGTCTGAACTGGCCTGAGTGGATCCTGATGGTGTGTACCACAAGTTCTCTAGTGTGGGCTAATGTAGTCCCATTTCAAACCGTACTATATTAACCCACCACTAGTGAACTTTTAGTGCATGTCAGCAGGATCTACACATGTCCGTTAATGCGCAACATGCTGGTGCGCACTCGAATTTACACCACTCTGCTGCAGACTAATGCACTGTTTAGACAAGACCTAAGTCTCTAAAAACTAAAAAAATATCTAAAATGAGTAACTGTCCCGTCAGCTGGGTGAGTAGCCGGATATATTTTGGTATGAGAAATGTTTAACATAACACTACACATCTTTGGAACATATGGAAATGCAACATTCTAATTTAGGGTCTGGTTCTAAAAGGGCTACAGGATTGGGCCCTCAGAGCATAAACTCTTTAGGGCCTTTAACTTTTAGTTGTCTAAAGTACTATATAGAGTTTTAGTGCTATAGAAATAATCTCAAAATGCTTTTACAAACATTGCATGAATTAAGAAGAGGTAGGTATTATCAGTCCCTTTTTCAGATGGGAGGAAACTAAGGTAAAGTGACTTGCCAAAGGTCACATGGTTAAATCAGTGGCATAGCCAAGAACAGAATCCAGAACTCCTAATTTGCAATCCAGGACCTCAGCTACCAGGCCATGCTCTCTCTCAGTAGACCACTTTTTAGGTAGGAAAAATCACCAATCAAATCGAACCAAACCAAACCACACCACACACACACCCCTCATGAAAAATACCCAGAATAGGACTTTGGTTCCTTTGGAGCAGAGGGGCAATGAACAATACCTAGAAGGCACTGTGGTAACAGCTACAGTCAAGCAAATAGTTTTGGTGAGACTATGAGGAGATGTGGCATTTGTTTTAAGGTATTGCTTTCTGAAACTGAAAGACTTTTCATTTTTTGACTTATTCTCTCCACACGTTATAAATTCTCCAGGATTTTATCATCAAAGCAATTAAACTGCAATAAAATCTACTGCTACCAACCTGTCCCATCTTCCATGACTGCCCTGCTTACAGCACTGAGGCAGCTACAAACATGTCCTGAGATGAGATTCCATATGAGAATTTCACCATCATAACTGGAAGAGGCCACGAGATTCGGAGGGCAGAAGGACATACATAATACATCATCTCTGTGACCATTTTCCTGGATCATTTGGGTGACAAAAACATTTTTTTCTTTTACAGTTGCTAAAACTTCACCCCCAAAATTAGATATATTACAAGTCTTCCTAAGGAAAAAATCAAAACAAAAAACAAAACCCATGTGCCAAGAGAAAATAGGGGATAATAAAACCAACATTCTGAATGAAATATCAATGAGAATTCAAGTACACTCTGTTTTCTGGAAGTGATACGGCAGTCATTTCTTACCACACTGTCAATCCAATCCATTTGTGGGCATGGCCCTTCAGATGCTTCACTATGAAGATCCTAGGATTAAAAAAATACACTTAAATAATGTATTTTTCTCTGGGGAGCCATCAAGTGTTGTTCAAGGAAGATTGAAGAAGAAGCTATTGTCCTAAGGAAGCATATAAGGGTTCTGGAACTACGGGTGCTGGGGGCGTGGCAGCACCCCTGGCTTGAAGTGGTTTCCATCATACACAGGGTTTACAGTCTTGTTCAATGGTTTTCAGCACCCCCACTATAAAAATTGTTCCAACACCACTAGAAGCACACCCTAATGTTCAAGAACAAACTAACAATAACAAAGCCAAATGATAAGCACTTAGTGTATCTTCCTGCCTGTAGGAAGTATACAGCGATACAATAGGAATGGGAAGACAGTGTGGTCTAGTGGAAAGGGCATTAGACAGAGTCAGGAGACCTGGTTTCTGTGCCTGGCTCAGCCACTGTGTGACACTGAGCAAGTCACCCTCTCTTACTGTTGTTTGTACACAGAGCTCAGTGGAGCCGCAACCTCAGTTCGGGCCTCGGGGTGCTAGTAGAAATAATAAAACAACTTCTAACTTAAAGCAGAGCTATACTCTGAAAAGTGACTCAAAATGGCATCATAGGTTTCTAAATTTCTCACATAATGATTCCAACTCAGATTAGTTCAACTTAAAAGACGAGCCACTCTTTACTTATAGGGAAAATACTGATCTTCCTGTCCCAACCAACAGATATGATGTACCTTTTCCAAAATAAAAACGTTATTTAGCACATGTTAAAGGAAGAAATAAAACAGTGTTTGACTTGAGGAAGCTCTGGATGATTCCTAGTCCATAGGTTCTAAACCACTTTCCTTTTTTATAGCTTCTGAAACTTTTTTTGCATTGTAACATTGGTTGTCAATGTTTTCCATACCATGATCCTATCATCTAGGCCAACCTTAAGCTTATTTAAAAATAAGTCTCCTTTTAAATGAAGTGGAGATTAGAACAAAGTGTAACACTAGTTTCCCTTTTTTATTTCAGATAGCCTTAGTCTACTGTTATGAATCTTGGTACAAAAAGCATTAGTTGTACTTACAAAAGGTTTCTGGGTCAAATTCAGCTCATTACTTACATAAACGTCATGCAAGCAATGGTGCTATTCTGGATGCTGACATGCATTAGGCGCATTGTGAGGCACAAGGCTGAAGGCCACAGGCTCCAGCTGCTTGAGAAGCTCAGGCAGCTAGTAAAACTGCTTTTAGCATGCTGTAGTGTGTGATTTTAATTACACATTTGAAACAACTGGTTAATGAGTATGTGCAGAGTCAAATTTCAGCAGCCAGTGAGGATCCTTCTTGAAAAATGGCTATGGAAAACCCCCAACAGAACAAAACAACTTATTTCCATAAGGAGCGTGAAATAATTGATTCTCCCAGCATCCCATCCCCTCTGTACCTGTTGCTGTAAATATCAGCATATGTGCAAGAGGTGACTTCATCATTTGAAATGCCTGCTGAAAAGGAGAGCAAATGAGAGTATGTTCTTTGTATTTTTCCACACAAAAGTTGGAACCAGTGGAGAGGCTGTTGGTTATTCCACTACCTTGCTTAAGGGTGTGGATATATCGAATGGTGCTACAATCCCATTTTTTCAGGCTTCCATCTCTGCCACCAGTGATCAATCTAGAGACAAAAGATTTCACTGTAACCGTTAAGTACTTCTAAAAATAGGGGATAATGCTTTGTATTAAGGGTCTCTTAAGTCTACGCTGCAATCAGAGATGTGACTGCAGCACGTGTAGACATATCTGAGCTGGCTTTGATCTAGATTGCCTGAATAAGAATACTAGTGAAGCCACAGCAGCACAGGCTGTCAAACCTCACCAGACACTGAGTACGCTCTCAAGCAGAAAGCCCGTTACTCCTGAGGGAATTCTGCACCCCCCCCCCCCAAAAAAAAATTCTGTGCACAATATTTTAAAATTCTGCAAAATTCACTAGGACACAGATACAGCGGTGAGGCTGCACCCAACCTTGACACAGCGCAAGGCCCAGGCCTTCCCCAGAAACCAGGTGTGGGCAGACAGGCTCAGCCCAGCAGGATCCAAGTGTGGAGGGGCTTAGTTTGGGGGGTGGGGGTGGAGGGTTCTGCATGGGGAAATCTAGGTGCAGGCAGCTCAGTGCGGAGTCCAGGTGCAGGGGCAATGGGACTCTGCAGGGGGGTCCAGGCGAAGGTGGTTGGGGCTCAGCGGGGTTGGAGGTGTCTGGGTAGGGGGGAATGGAGCTTGGTGGGGGGGGTCTAGGCATGGCGGTCTGGGTACAAAGGGGGAGTGACGCTCAGGAGTGTGTGTGTCTGGGTATGGGGGTGCAGATGCACAGGGGTTCAGCAAATGGGGGCGCAGATCCCCACACAGTGAATCCTCCCACCACGGCTGAGGAGCAATGGGGGCAGGAAGTGGGGGCGGGGATGTGGAGCTTCCTGCAGCCGGAGGAGTTTTCTGGGGTGGGTCTGACTGTCCGGCCCTGGCCACTTCTTGCAGGAAAAGCGCATGTCCTGTCCTCCCCAGCCCATCCAGGACTAGTAGCTGAACTCGGCGCAGGGTAGGAGCCACCAGCTGGGGTGTCTCCAGACGCAGCCCTCTCTGCCCCCAGTGGTGATTTACCTCTCCGCCGGCTGCTCCAGGCACCTGAAACAACGCACCCACATTGCTGGGGAGGGGTGCATGACTGTTCTTGCATCTTCCCTTTGCTTTCCCATCGGAAAGTCATTTTTCTGTGGGGATGCAAAGCAATCTGCGGGGGATATAAATTCTGCACGTTCGCAGTGGTGCAGAATTCCCCCAGGAGTAGCCCAGGCTGCTACTCAGGGATGTCTACATGTGCTGCAGTCATACCTCTGATTGCAGTGTACACATACCCTAAGCACACTATGGGTATATCTACTCTACAGCTGAGAGTGAGCCTCCCAGTGCAGGTAGACAGACAGACTAGCACTAGTACGGCTCAAGTTAGCATGTTAAAAGATAGCAGTGTGGATATTGTGGTTTGTGCTAGAGGTTGGGCTCTCATGCCCACCTGACCTCATAGACTTGAGAGCTCCCATCTGCAGACATAACCCTATCTCAGCAGTATAAATACCTGCATGACAGCACATTTAACAAAGAAAATAGCAAACATTATATAACCAAATACACTCCTCAAGCCATTTCCTCTCTGATATTTAGGGCCTTTCAGATATCATTGCTGAAACAGACAAGATCACGATATATATCGCTCAAATTCATTTGACTTTTCTTGGCAAGCATTTAGAAAATCTGGAGTTTGTTCTTAGAGATCTTATCAACTCGGTTTCTGTCTGGGATCTGTTTGATCAACTGAATTACCCTTGATCTAAATCTTAAACTGAAGTCAGTAGGGTTTCAGATAAGGGACCTCTGCATCCCCATGTGCCACTTGGCAATGAATCCTGCCCTTAATTACCAGAAAACATGGTGTGTAAAGAAAGTCATTTCAAACTTACATCCAGACACAACAAAGAGAGAGCCAACCCATTCTGTGAGAGTGTCACTTATCCTTTCAGATGTCTGAAAAAAAATACTTCCAGAAAAAGGAAATAGGTTGGTAGGTACATTATTAAAATTACCCACATTAAATGGAAAAATAAAAGAGAGAGAAACATGCTCCAGAAACCAGTCTGTAGTTCCTTAATGGAGAATGAGGCGAAGTTAAATTAGACAAAGAAAAGGATACTGAAATTTAAACCATAACAATTCCAACTTCCAAATGCATAACTTGCAACTAAGCTAAAGAAACAGCCCCAATTGCTCAAGACAACAGAATCTTCATTTATTTTTCACCCAGACTTCCATACGTAACTATCAATCTGAATGATGCAACTCTGACACAGAGCAATGGAGTTACACCAATATGCAAGAGAACCAGCCCAAGGATAAAGAGGGTTCCCCCTCCTCATCCCATGTTTAAGAGCAACTTTTGCAACTTATTCTCATTTACAAGTTTTGAAGCACTTCTGCTAAGTTTGTAACTAAAAGTTAAGTTTGTTGAACTGCCTGTTGAGATGAATGGAAGTTAAACACCACAGAATTACACTACGCTGTGCCGTGACTTTTAAATGGTGGCAAACAGAACAATTTGACTTACAGAAAAACAGAGGGCCAAAACTAGTGAAAGAGCACGTGCCCTGTGGACTGCCAAAGTACCAGGAGACTGTGAGACTAATTATTTGGGGCTAAATTCCTTTTTCAGTTCTGGGTCTGGAACTCCACTGAAGACAAATAGTAATTGAGGGCAAGCGTAACTTATGGCAAAGTTTGGTCCATTGCAGGTAGGAGAAGGGATAACTCTGGAATGATGAAACAGGAAGACAGGAAAGACAACAAAGTCCATCATTTATGTTATGTTACGGTAGTAGCTTTATCAACGGAGTGCTTCCCAAAAGTGGACAGATTTCTATATACCTCTTGCCACTGGTGTCTAGGGCCATGCAGGTCACAGCAGCATGTCCATGAACTTCATAGACTTCAGTAACCAGTTGTCCATTTTGAAGATCCCACACTTTTATAGCCTGAAGGAAACAGAAATAAACAGCAATGGCTGATCTACCACTGGAGACATCCTGGCATTTCTTATTGTACTCGCTCTTTTAAAAAAATATGTAAATACAGAATAGAAAAAAGTAGACTCAAAAGAGTTACAGTGACAAATTAGGGTTGACATATCTGAACCATAAAGGGGCTAAGTGGTCTTTCATTCACTGGGGCAGCAGCAACTGGGGGTGCTGTGAAGGCAGCAAGCTCAAACCTTGCTTAGGGGAAGCCTAGCATTATACATAAAGCATTATTTCCCTTATGAACAGTCTCAGCAAAGAAGTTAAGCACTGAACAGACATAGATCCTCTCACACTCAGTGATAATCCCCCTATAACAGGATTAGGGCAAAGAAGTTGGGCAACATGGACAAGCATGAAATGTGAGTGTCCACCCTTCCTTCCTCTGTTCTCTAGGTGCCCAGCAAAACTTCCATTGCACACATTGACTTCTGAGTTTGGATCAGATCATGGATACACAGAGAGCCAAATTAACAAAAATAAATTAAAATTCCAAATAAATGAATATCCCCAGGTTTCTCAACAGGAGTTTAATGATAACCACATTAGTTATAAAAAGTACTCCATATTGACTGAGCCTTTGGCAGGAGGAAGTTTAATACCAACACATGTTCATTAAGATTCCACAGTACTTATTAAACTCAATGAATGTTTTGCCTACTTAAGGATTCCACGATTGCATCTAAGTGACTAAATTATTAATAATTCTTTGTTTTTAGCTAAGTAAAAGTTAGCTGCTGTTGACTGATATTACAATTCTCATACTATTCAAAGATGGAAAATATATGATTAAAAATACCATTGTAAATGTGATGCTTTAGTAGAATTTCATTTTGAAAGCTAAGTTCTCAAATAAGCTCCAAAAGATTAACTGATTCTGCCTGCCGTGCTTTCATCCTAGCCTTCATGGTGCGTCAATGATATTTACCGATCCTTCCGAGCAACTAACCACCTGCCAGAATGACTTCTTATACTGGCAGCAGAGGACTGGTTCATTATGGGACACACAAGAATTATTTAGCCGGTCTTCCCTGAAAAAAAGGAAATAAAATAGAGAAGAAAGATGAATCAGAGTGTGCTGACATGCTTGCAAGGGATTTGCAAATGATGTGACAACACCTGCTAAATCTTACATCCCTAAATACAAAGTCAAAGTCAGTAAAAGGATTTGGCCCTCATGAGACAAAGCACTGGTAGGCAGAGGAGAGCCTTACTATACCTATTTATGTGTCCTGGTGGCATAACTGATTTTGCCAGTTTGTAAGTGTTTAGATTAACTGATTTTAATGTCAGAAGGGATGATCATCTAGATTCTACCTCCTATGCAACAGAGCATAGAATTCACCCAGTAATTTCTGCATCAAGTAAATAATGGCTGTTTGGGCTACAACATATTCTTTACAAAGAGATCTAGTCTTTTTTTTTTTTTTAAAAGATTTCAAGTAACAGAAAATCCACCATTCACTAGGTGAGTTCTTCCAATGGTTAATTGTCCTCACTGTTAAAAACATATTTCTATTCTGAATTTGTCTACTTTCATCTTATAGCCATTGGATCTTGTTAGGTCTTTGTCTGTTAGACTGAAGAACCTTCTACTATCTGAAATCTCTTCTTCATTCAGGTCTTTGATCGAGTCACCTCTTACCTTCTCTTGGATAAAGAGATTGAGCTTCTTAAGCGTATTGCTCTAGACCTCTAATTTTTCTTGTAGCTCTTTGACAAACTGGAAAGGGTTCAGAAATGTCCTTTTGGACGTGTTGACACTAGAGCAGGACACAGTATTCCAGTAATAGTTTCACAAAAGCATTGCACAGTTCACCTTCAGTTGCTTATGGCCTATGATCCCGTAAGTCCTTTTCAGTGTCACTGTATTCCAGGATACTATTTCCCATCTGTCATAAATATAAAGGGAAGGGTAAACCCCTTTAAAATCCCTCCTGGCCAGAGGAAATCTCCTCTCACCTGTAAAGGGTTAAGAAGCTAAAGGTAACCTCGCTGGCACCTGACCAAAATGACCAATGAGGAGACAAGATACTTTCAAAAGCTGGGAGGAGGGAGAGAAACAAAGGGTATGTGTGTCTGTCTATATTCTGTCTTTGCCGGGGATAGACCAGGAATGAAGCCTTAGAACTTTTAGTAAGTAATCTAGCTAGGTACGTGTTAGATTATGATTTCTTTAAATGGCTGAGAAAAGAATTGTGCTGAATAGAATAACTATTTCTGTCTGTGTATCTTTTTTGTAACTTAAGGTTTTTGCCTAGAGGGGTTCTCTATGTTTTGAATCTAATTACCCTGTAAGGTATCTACCATCCTGATTTTACAGGGGGGATTTTTTTTTTATTTCTATTTACTTCTATTTCTATTAAAAGTCTTTTTGTAAGAAAACTGAATGCTTTTTCATTGTTCTCAGATCCAAGGGTTTGGGTCTGTGGTCACCTATGCAAATTGGTGAGGCTTTTTATCCAACATTTCCCTGGAAAGGGGGGTGCAAGTGTTGGGAGGATTGTTCATTGTTCTTAAGATCCAAGGGTCTGGGTCTGTAGTCACCTAGGCAAATTGGTGAGGCTTTTTACCAAACCTTGTCCAGGAAGTGGGGTGCAAGGTTTTGGGAAGTATTTTGGGGGGAAAGACGTGTCCAAACAGCTCTTCCCCAGTAACCAGTATTTGTTTGGTGGTGGTAGCGGCCAATCCAAGGACAAAGGGGGGAATATTTTGTACCTTGGGGAAGTTTTGACCTAAGCTGGTAAAGATCAGCTTAGGAGGTTTTTCATGCAGGTCCCCACATCTGTACCCTAGAGTTCAGAGTGGGGGAGGAACCTTGACATGGTGGCAGCATGGTGGGATTAACCTGAAATCATTTTGAGATCCAGTTGAGATTTTTTTGAACTAGAAATACAGATTTTAAAAAGAGATTTTTTTTTTCCTTTGGAAAGGAAGTCCAGAAAGCAGCTTGTTTTTCTCTGCTTTGTGGCCAAGCAGAGACAAAAGGGGATTATCTTTGTGAATTGCAGGTTTTCTTTGCCTGGAGGCAGGGTACTTAACTCCTGCAGGGAAATTCACAGTCTTCCAACCCAGAGTTTTTTGTTTCCCTAAAAGTAAATAGAAGGGGGGGTTTTCTACCCATTTGCCTGGAGACAAAAGTGGCAGGGGTTTTTTTTTTTGGATTTTGATTTTTTACAAGGAGCACAAGTTTAAAAAGGAAACTTGGTTTTTCTTTGGGCTGGGTAAACAGGTTTCAGAGTAGTTGGAAGTTTTTGCTTTGATTTGGGCCCAGAGCAGAGACAAGGGAATTGTCTTTTTTTTGTAGGCTGACAATCACTATCAGAGAATAGGTATTCTATTCCAGCACAGCAAAATTTTACAGCCAAGTTTTGTTTGTTTATTTCTAAACCTCGGGTGTAAAGTTAGTTAAAAACTGAGAGGTTAGGATGACAGAATCCACGGCACAACAAAAGATGGAATTAGCCAGATTTCAGGCTGAGGAAAAACAAAAGGAACATGAAAGACAGATAGAACTCATGTGGCTGGAGAAGGAGGTATAGGAGGCTGCCCACAGGAGGGAAATGGAGGCAAGGAAGCATGAGGAGGAGGAGAAGGAAAAAAAGAGAGGAAGCATGCACTGGAGATGGAGAAGGTAAAGGCTCAGCAGAATATACCAACAAACCCTAGCAATCCTTCTCCAGGTACCACTCCCCATCCCAGAAAGTTCCCCACCTACAAGGCAGGTGATGATACTGAGGCCTTCTTAGAAAACTTCGAAAGGGCCTGCCTTGGGTACAACATCTCTACTGACCAATACATGGTAGAGCTGAGGCCGCAGCTCAGTGGACCCTTAGCTGAGGTGGCAGCTGAAATGCCTAAAGAACACATGAACAAGTATGAACTGTTTAAATCCAAGGCAAGAGTCAGAATGGGGATAACACCCGAGCAGTCTCGTCGGAGGTTCAGAGCCCTAAGGTGGAAACCAGACGTGTCATTTACCCGACATGCCTACCACATTGTGAAACATTGGGATGCCTGGATATCCGGAGCAAGTGTTGAATCTCCAGTAAATTTGCCCTTCCTAATGCAAATGGAACAATTCTTAGAGGGTGTTCCTGAGGAAATAGAAAGATACATCCTAGATGGGAAGCCCAAAACTGTAATCGAGGCAGGAGAGATTGGAGCCAGATGGGTGGAGGTGGCAGAGAAGAAGAAAACTGGTCGCAGTTGGAGCGGAGACCAGAAGGGACAACCCCAGACCACACCCTATTACCGGGGGCCGCCCAAAGCCCCACCTACCTCCCAAAGAACCCTCCAGACCCCTTATCGTCCCACCACCCCGTTCTCCAGCAACCCTCCTCGCCCCAGTGACCCGTCAGCTGGACGATGTTTTAAATGTAACGAGCTGGGGCATGTAAAGGCCAACTGCCCCAAGAACCCCAACAGATTACAGTTCATTGCACCGGAATCACGCCAGAGGTCCACAGGCCCAGATACCTCCCAGATACCCTTGGAGCGGAGGGAAACTGTGAGTGTGGGCGGGAAGAAGGTCACCGTGGAGGGACACCGGAGCACAAGTGTCAGCTATCCATGCTTCCTTAGTGGACCCCAATTTAATCAACCCAGAGATCCAAGTGACTATTCAACCCTTCAAGTCCAACTCTTTCGATTTGCCTACAGCCAAGTTGCCTGTCCAGTACAAGGGCTGGTCAGGAATGTGGACTTTTGCAGTCTATGATGATTATCCCATCCCCATGCTGTTGGGGGAAGACTTGGCCAATCATGTGAAGCAGGCCAAGAGGGTGGGAACGGTCACCCGCAGCCAGGCTAAACAAGCCGTGAGGCCTAGCTCTGTTCCGAAAACTTCTATCAGGACCCGGTCAGAGGTGATGGACCCGGACCCCAGGCCAATGTCTGCAACAGCAGTAGTGGATCCAGTCCCAGAGACCCAGACGGAACCAGTCCCAGAACCGGAACCAGCCGAACAACCAACACCAGACCCATTGTCAGCCCTGAATCCAGTACTTGCAACCTCAACACCAGAGGGCCCCACCGACCCTGAACCGGCAGCAGCCGATAACCCGACACAAGAGGCTCAGCCGGAGCCTGAACCCCAACATAGTGCACCAGCGGAGAGCGGTTCACAGTCAACAGTCAACAGAAACAGCTCCATCCCCTATATCGCTTCCAGAGGGACCAAGCCTAGGTCCACAATCCAATGAGGAACTGATGTCTCCAGCATCAAGGGAACAGTTCCAGACCGAACAGGAAGCAGATGAAAGCCTCCAGAGAGCTTGGACGGCGGCACGGAGCAACCCACCGCCTCTCAGCTCTTCTAATCGATCCAGGTTTGTTGTAGAAAGAGGACTTTTATACAAGGAAACTCTTTCTGGTGGACACCAGGAAGACTGGCATCCTCAGAGACAGTTGGTAGTTCCAACTAAATACCGGGCCAAGCTCTTGAGCTTAGCCCATGATCACCCTAGTGGCCATGCTGGGGTGAACAGGACCAAAGACCATTTGGGGGGGTCATTCCACTGGGAGGGAATGGGCACGGATGTTTCTACCTATGTCCAGTCTTGTGAGGTGTGCCAAAGAGTGGGAAAGCCCCAAGACCAGGTCAAAGCCCCTCTCCAGCCACTCCCCATCATTGAAGTTCCATTTCAGCGAGTAGCTGTGGATATTCTGGGTCCTTTTCCGAAAAAGACACCCAGAGGAAAGCAGTACATACTGACTTTCATGGATTTTGCCACCCGATGGCCAGAAGCAGTAGCTCTAAGCAACACCAGGGCTAAAAGTGTGTGCCAGGCACTAGCAGACATTTTTGCCAGGGTAGGTTGGCCCTCCGACATCCTCACAGATGCAGGGACTAATTTCCTGGCAGGAACTATGAAAAACCTTTGGGAAGCTCATGGGGTAAATCACTTGGTTGCCACTCCTTACCACCATCAAACAAATGGCATGGTGGAGAAGTTTAATGGAACTTTGGGGGCCATGATACGTAAATTCGTAAATGAGCACTCCAATGATTGGGACCTAGTGTTGCAGCAGTTGCTCTTTGCCTACAGAGCTGTACCACACCCCAGTTTAGGGTTTTCCCCATTTGAACTTGTATATGGCCGTGAGGTTAAGGGGCCATTGCAGTTGGTGAAGCAGCAATGGGAGGGATTTACACCTTCTCCAGGAACTAACATTCTGGACTTTGTAACCAACCTACAAAACACCCTCCGAACCTCTTTAGCCCTTGCTAAAGAAAACTTACAGGATGCTCAAAAAGAGCAAAAAGCCTGGTATGATAAACATGCCAAAGAGCGTTCCTTCAAAGTAGGGGACCAGGTCATGGTCTTAAAGGCGCTCCAGGCCCATAAAATGGAAGCATTGTGGGAAGGGCCATTCACGGTCCAGGAGCGCCTGGGAGCTGTTAATTATCTCATAGCATTCCCCACCTCCAACCGAAAGCCTAAGGTGTACCATATTAATTCTCTAAAGCCCTTTTATTCCAGAGAATTAAAGGTTTGTCAGTTTACAGCCCAGGGAGGAGACGATGCTGAGTGGCCTGAAGGTGTCTACTACGAAGGGAAATGTGCTGGTGGTGTGGAAGAGGTGAACCTCTCCATGACCCTTGGGCGTATGCAGCGACAGCAGATCCAGGAGCTGTGCACTAGCTACGCGCCAATGTTCTCAGCCACCCCAGGACTGACTGAACGGGCATACCACTCCATTGACACAGGTAATGCTCACCCAATTAGAGTCCAACCTTACCGGGTGTCTCCTCAAGCTAAAACTGCTATAGAACGGGAGATCCGGGATATGTTACAGATGGGTGTAATCCGCCCCTCTGAAAGTGCATGGGCATCTCCAGTGGTTCTAGTTCCCAAACCAGATGGGGAAATACGTTTTTGCGTGGACTACCGTAAGCTAAATGCTGTAACTCGCCCAGACAACTATCCAATGCCACGCACAGATGAACTATTAGAGAAACTGGGACGGGCCCAGTTCATCTCTACCTTGGACTTAACCAAGGGGTACTGGCAGGTACCGCTAGATGAATCTGCTAAGGAAAGGTCAGCCTTCACCACACATCTCGGGCTGTATGAATTTAATGTACTCCCTTTCGGGCTGCGAAATGCACCCGCCACCTTCCAAAGACTTGTAGATGGTCTCCTAGTGGGATTAGGAGAATATGCAGTCACCTACCTTGACGATGTGGCCATATTTTCAGATTCCTGGGCAGACCACCTGGAACATCTACAAAAAGTCCTTGAGCGCATAAGGGAGGCAGGACTAACTGTTAAGGCTAAGAAGTGTCAAATAGGCCTAAACAGAGTGACTTACCCTGGACACCAGGTGGGTCAAGGAACTATCAGCCCCCTACAGGCCAAAGTGGATGCTATCCAAAAGTGGCCTGTCCCAAAGTCAAAGAAACAGGTTCAATCCTTCTTAGGCTTGGCCAGTTATTACAGACGATTTGTACCGCACTACAGCCAAATCGCCGCCCCACTGACAGACCTAACCAAAAAGAAACAGCCAAATGCTGTTCAGTGGACCGAAAAGTGTCAGAAGGCCTTTAACAAGCTTAAAGCGACACTCATGTCTGACCCTGTACTAAGGGCCCCAGACTTTGACAAACCGTTCCTAGTAACCACAGATGCGTCCGAGCGTGGTGTGGGAGCAGTTTTAATGCAGAAAGGACCTGATCAAGAATTCCACCCTGTAGTGTTCCTCAGCAAAAAACTGTCTGAGAGGGAAAGCAACTGGTCAATCACTGAAAAAGAATGTTACGCCATTATCTACGCTCTGGAAAAGCTACGCCCATATGTTTGGGGACGGCGTTTCCACCTGCAAACCGACCATGCTGCACTGAAGTGGCTTCACACCGTCAAAGAAACTAACAAAAAACTTCTTCGGTGGAGTTTAGCTCTCCAAGATTTTGATTTCGACATCCAACACATCTCAGGAGCTTCTAACAAAGTGGCTGATGCACTCTCCCGTGGAAGTTTCCCAGAATCAACTGGTTAAAATCGTCCTTGAGATGTAGAAAATATTGTTAGTCTTTATGTACTTGGTAGTATATTTAGAGATGCATGTGTCTTATTAACTCTGTTTTTCCTAGAGCTCCAGGAAGAAATCCCAGCCAGTGTTTCACCCTAGCTGAGATTTGGGGGGCGTGTCATAAATATAAAGGGAAGGGTAAACCCCTTTAAAATCCCTCCTGGCCAGAGGAAATCTCCTCTCACCTGTAAAGGGTTAAGAAGCTAAAGGTAACCTCGCTGGCACCTGACCAAAATGACCAATGAGGAGACAAGATACTTTCAAAAGCTGGGAGGAGGGAGAGAAACAAAGGGTATGTGTGTCTGTCTATATTCTGTCTTTGCCGGGGATAGACCAGGAATGAAGCCTTAGAACTTTTAGTAAGTAATCTAGCTAGGTACGTGTTGGATTATGATTTCTTTAAATGGCTGAGAAAAGAATTGTGCTGAATAGAATAACTATTTCTGTCTGTGTATCTTTTTTGTAACTTAAGGTTTTTGCCTAGAGGGGTTCTCTATGTTTTGAATCTAATTACCCTGTAAGGTATCTACCATCCTGATTTTACAGGGGGGATTTTTTTTTTTATTTCTATTTACTTCTATTTCTATTAAAAGTCTTTTTGTAAGAAAACTGAATGCTTTTTCATTGTTCTCAGATCCAAGGGTTTGGGTCTGTGGTCACCTATGCAAATTGGTGAGGCTTTTTATCCAACATTTCCCTGGAAAGGGGGGGTGCAAGTGTTGGGAGGATTGTTCATTGTTCTTAAGATCCAAGGGTCTGGGTCTGTAGTCACCTAGGCAAATTGGTGAGGCTTTTTACCAAACCTTGTCCAGGAAGTGGGGTGCAAGGTTTTGGGAAGTATTTTGGGGGGAAAGACGTGTCCAAACAGCTCTTCCCCAGTAACCAGTACTTGTTTGGTGGTGGTAGCGGCCAATCCAAGGACAAAGGGTGGAATATTTTGTACCTTGGGGAAGTTTTGACCTAAGCTGGTAAAGATCAGCTTAGGAGGTTTTTCATGCAGGTCCCCACATCTGTACCCGAGAGTTCAGAGTGGGGGAGGAACCTTGACACCATCTTGCAAGAGTGACCTACATTCTTTGTTCTTAGATGTATGACCTTGCATTTGGCTGCATTAAAGTGCATATGGTTCAAATGAGTCCACCTTACCAAGCGATCTAGATAGGTTAGTTATACAGACCTATTCCCATCATTATTTCCATCTTAAAGACTACATGGAGCTCTCTCTTCTTTAAAAAAAATTTACAGAGTGGCAAAATAGGGCTCAACCAAGACTTAAATGGCACATAGACCTTGTGCTTGCTCTCTGCGCAGGGGTGAATTACACCCTAAATGTCCAGGATTACCTCCTGCAGAGTCAGCTCCCCTACCTCCAGTTCAGCCCCCAGTCTCCTCAGTTCATTCCTGCAGCATGTTAGTGTCACAGGCTATTCTACAGCATACGGGCAGCTCTTCCTTGGCTTTGGACCAGTAAGTGTCAGAGAATATAGGAATTGATAGATTGGATCAGACCCCGCGGTCTATCTGGTCCAGGATCCTGTTTTTGACAGTGGCAAACACCAGTTGCTTCAGAGGGAGATGCAAGACACAGCATAGTAAACAGATGTGGGCTATTCTGTCACCCATGAAGGTCTCATCCTAAATCCTGGCAGTAAAAGATTGACTTAAGCCCTACAGCATGAGGTTTTATATCCTTCCCAAAACCTTTTAGTATTAATTATAACAATTCTGGGTATTCTTGTTATCCAAATAGACATTAGTCCCTCTTTGAATTTTGCTAAGTTTTTGACAGTGAGTTCCACAGTCTAATTATGCCTTGTACGAAAAGGAGTATTTCCTTTTATCAATGTTGAATTTGCCACCTTTCAATTTCATTGAATTCCTCTGGCAGTAGAGCGGTAATCTACTTTTGTTGGAAGTGTAGGAGAACAAGGCAATCTGCAGCAAGGTAGAGAGCTCTCAGCTCATTTGAGAAGTAACAAACTGCCATCTCTCCTCTGATCTGACTGGCCTTGGGAATAAACAGCGAGGAGGCAGGACTGGTCTTCAATGTCCCATACCTTTCAAATACAGAAAAAGAGAGGTTAACGTTCCTAACATAGCCATTTCTATGTCTGTATGAAAACCAAACTCATGTGCAATGATCAATTAGACATCAACATAAATACTGTGAAAGGGTTTCAAGTTACACCAGTATGAATCTCATTAACTGCATCAGTCTAGTTATGGGATCACAAACCCTTATTGCAGACATGCAACTTTCACCAGTGCACTTTGATCTGGTAACACATTAATATAAAGCCTTGCTTTACACAGGTGCCATGTCTACATTAGGGGTCTGCACTGACAAAGCGTAGAATTTCCTAACTAGACAGGGACATTTTTAAGGTGATAGAGAAGAGAAGGTTCGGTATTCTGCATTGCAAGGGACTGGATGGCTCTGAGTACTAGTAATTAGCTATGAAATCTCTCACCTCTATGTTGCTGGTTCAAAACTAGCCCAGCTTGGAAGTGACACAGTTGTTACCATCTAGAGGCTGTTCAGCAGCCAATGTGCAGAGAATTGGGAAATAATATTTTTCAGTCACTTACAGAAATATGCCACAGACTAGCTGTCCCTTGCTTGTGACTAGCAGCTTGCCTCTAGCTGATGGCACTAATTATCATTAAGTTGCCAAAACAGCCGTGAAAGAGTTGGGAGAAGACTGTACAAGCAGAGAGGTAAAGTTGGGGGAAAACAGACTGCTGAGGAGGTAGGAGAATGCATTGGGTGGAGGGTCAGGCTCCTGTTGGTAGGTGCCCTGAGACAGGGATCTCCCGGCTCCTTGTAAATGCTAGGGGAAGCTGACAAAATCCTTGGGGAAGGGAGGCAGCAAGGGAAAGCTTGCTAAGACAAGAAGCAACAAAGGAAGAATTCTGCAGGAGCAGGTTAGGCTCCAGTAGGGGGCCTTGAGGTAGGGTAAGTAAAAGCATTTTAATAGAGCCTGAGAGGGGCAGAATACTTATTAGTTCAGCAGAGAAGCAAGAAGCCAGAGGCCTGAGAACCAAAGGAAGGCAGTGTTAAGCACAGGCTGCAGGGAAGCAGCAAAAAGGGGGTGATAGGTAGGAAGCAGCAACATGTCTGAAGAAGCCGACCCAGCTGCTTAATACAACCCAGAGTAGAGGATGGGGCTGAGTTTCCCTACCAGTCCCTATGGAAGGGCGATGTAAACCCAACTGCAGGAGTAGATTAGGCTCCCGTGGAGGAGGCCCTGAGTAGGGGCCAGTAAGAACACTTCAGTGTAAGCCAAGAGGAGCCAAAGAATTATTTGGATGTTTAGCTTAGACTTTCAGTTGGACCTTTTGTTACCCCCAAAGGAGACTGAGTTTTGTGACTTGGCCAGAGGGCCAAGCCACTGAAGACTTGGTGAGAGGCAGACTGCCAGAAGATGCTAGAAATGAGGGCCCCTGGCAGCATCACACCCTGACAAAAGGGTGACGAGTACACTACCTTACAAAATAAAACTTCTCACATGTTCACAGTTTGTGGGGGCTGGAAGAGAGGGATAGGAATATATCAAGTGAAAACATCAGCCTTGAATAATGGGGCCAAATTCTTCTCTCAGTTGCACTTGCCCAATTCCAGAGAACTCAAGAGCAGAATTGGCCATACTCTGTAACATCTATTGTCAAAGCCATGTGAGGCAGGCAGTTGCAATTCAACCATCAAACAAACTAAAGATATAGTTAGTATAAGACTAAAAGTCATACTAAGATGGAAGAGACCCAGGTAGTGGGTAATCTAAAGTCAATACATGTCATACAAAAGGACATCATATTAGACATTTTTTCCCCCACACACTGAACATCTTTCTATCCTAAGTATTTAGGGTTCAACCTTGAAAGGTGTTGAAGAGTCTTCAACCACCACTTAAGCCAGGGTGACAGATGAGCGGCTGACATAGCTGATTTGGTTGACTTAGTGTACCCTTGCTACACACACGCACATCATTTGAAAACTTATTATGTTTACATTACGATGAGGTGTGATATGGAGCTGTCAAGTGGTGCCGTTACCATAGAAATGGGGATAAACAACACCATCAACATGCTAAAATGACCAGTCTGAAATATTTGCATTTGTTAGTTAATGACTCTATTTCAAGGACATGAAATTGGATTTTTCTGACCTCAAAGCATCACTACAAAAAATCTAAGAGTAAAACAAAATCTAATAATAAATTCTAGTCGTCATCGTCATCATCATCATCTTGTTCATCATTCTGATCTCTGAGAGAGCGTGGGTTACCACAGTCTTTATTGCCTTGGAAAATAACAGTTCTGTGCAGGGAATATTGTTCCAACTACAGACAAAGATGATTGTGCACCAATCCCTACTAATATAGGCACAAATGAGATCTTGTAGAAGGTCAGACGGCACTGAGCACTAGAAGAATACAGGAAGTAGTTTATCATCCACATTTTTCTATCCATTTTGCAAGAGTGATCCAGTATCCTTTTAATCTATGTGAGAAGACATCCAAATCTTTGCTTGACAAGATGCAATTTTGATATTCCCTTCACGTCATGCTGGAAGTTTGCCCAGTGACTTGTCCTTTGTGATGGACAGATTGAGGCCCAAGCAATTCAGGTCTCTCTGGATCTATTCTTCTTTTTTGCTCTGGTCATACAGCATTGCTACCAACTTCCATGCTGCAGAAGTTGCAGCTTGTCTGTCACTCTCTCCCAGTATGGCAAGAACTCCAAAGTGGTAAATTCCCTTTGTTTTCACATCTTCCCGTCCCCCCTGCCACCCAATACCAAATAGGGATGATACAATCACATGGTACTAATGTGTGTACTGCAACACACTTCCTGCTGAAGTCAGGAGTGAGTGCATCTCAAATTGCATGCGCCCGTATGAAGTGACACTCGTCAGTTGTGCTCATAATAGTGCCTGTTTCAATCCACATGTTGTGTGTTCCATTTTTGGAAGTTAGTGAACAGAGAGGACCAAAACATCTCTCAGAGGTTACCTAATTACTTTGGTTCCTTTGACACCAAGAGATCCAAAAGCCATATTGGCACGTTCAGCATGCAGAAGTATCCTTGTGGCTGCTTCCTCTTGAATACTGTACAAATCTTGAGCTTCTTCAACACTTCTACTGGTGATGGACTTTGCTACTTCACCATTGGAAAAGTCTCCAGTAAGGAGTAATGTTTTTATTGGGCAAGTTCCTACACTCTCACATAAGATTTTGAACCATATAGTCAGAGACATTTTACTAGTGATTTTTGGATGCCACATTTAGAATTTTTTCTGTATTTCTTGCATCCAACCATAGATCCTGTCCAGTGCTGTCTTTCTGCAGTTTTCACAGAGTTACTGTTTTCATATCTGTCAAATACTTCAATTACAGAACTAGCTTTGTCAAATCCTTTTAGGACTTGCCTCTGGTACTCAGCACCCAATTCACTGAATGTGTGGAATTTGTCTCCAGCCATCATTTGTATGACAACCAGGGCACCTCTCATGTACACTGTGGTTTCTTTGTTGCATTCTCTTAGCTCAAATATTCTTTTAGTTTGAGATTCCAGCTGATGCCCTAATTCAACTTCTGTCTGTTCTTCTCATTGTTCCATCAGCATGGAAGAGGGACGTGCACACAGATTCTATTAGGTGACTAAGAACAGTTGCCACTGAAGCAACTTGCTAAGGAGAAGGCTCTGCAGAAAATTTCTGGATCGATGCTGCTGTGATTGTCCCTCCCTTGCCAGACTTAAATTTGGTCTTTTGGCATAGTTTATGGCTAGTAAGCAGAAAAAGACCCTAATCAGCAAATAAAGGAAGGTCCTGACAATAATTAATAGTACCACTTGTTTGTAGTGTAGGAAGGAGGTATGATTCAAAAAGTAACTAATAAAATAAAAAGCTACAGTAACAAGACAAAGAAACTGTCTTAGAAGAAACAAACACAAACCTTCCCACTGTTCTGCTGATAGGCAAAGATGGGGAGGAGGAGATAGGAAAGTCACAAGGACAAACAGCTTTGAACTGGGTTTTCACTAAAGCCAGCACGTTAGCTGAAAGGTATAAAGAAACCCATGAATCTGAAGGTTCTTTGTCAGACCCTATCTGATCATGCTGGAGCATACCAAGAGGAGATCTTTCAGAGTAGCAGCCATGTTACTCTGTATCTGCAAAAAGAACAGGAGTACTTGTGGCACCTTAGAGACTAACAAATTTATTAGAGCATAAGTTTTCGTGATCCGATGAAGTGAGCTGTAGCTCACAAAAACTTATGCTCTAATAAATTTGTTAGTCTCTAAGGTGCCACAAGTACTCCTGTTCTTTTTTCAGGAGGAGATGGTTTTCCCTAGGTCTGACTTGTTTGTAAATATACTGATCATATGCTTATGAATACTTTATTACTGTACTGGGTGTAGTGACTGCTTATTTTTAAGCTGCTAAGCATGTT
This sequence comes from Chelonia mydas, assembly GCF_015237465.2. Classification (NCBI taxonomy): domain Eukaryota; kingdom Metazoa; phylum Chordata; order Testudines; family Cheloniidae; genus Chelonia; species Chelonia mydas. The sequence continues at coordinate 45,124,604 of NC_057852.1, forward strand.
TAGAGCAATGATATAAAATACCATTTGGACATTGGCCTTAATAAAAGAATGTATGGTTTGTCTGGTGTCTCCCATATCGGTATTAATCAGTAATACCAACACCACCTCTCAAATCTCTCCATTTGTTTTTCACCAACATCTGCTATTTTCAGTAGAAATGCTAATACATTTGATGTTACATGCAGTCCAGTAGATATGTGGATAAACACCTCTGGATGTGATTCAGTGTCAAATGGGCTTGTCATTGTTGATGACATGGTTGGTAAAAGCTTTGCACTGACAGGGGATGAAGAGCATGTTAGAGGCAAGAACTTGTTTGTGGACTTTATCTTCACTGCTTCTTGTTAGAACATTTCTTTCTCTCATAGCTTTTGCATATTCATAATAGGATGCTGTGTATTGTCATTTCTAACAGTACTATTGACGTATGCGTAAGTGTGATTGAACTAAAAAGCCAGTTTCTAGACTGTTTCAAAGACTAGTACTGCAATTGCAAATTAAAACCTTCTACCAGGCAGACTAGATGCTACATTGTATGTACAAAAGCTTACCAACGGAGAAGGAATACATTAGGAATCCATGTACATTTATATCTATCCACTATGCTGTACAAACCATGGGCATGCAGTCTTCTGTGACTGGTGCATAGCCTTCAGTGTGAGACTAACCTGGTCCGCAAATTTCATTGGAAAATGTAGAAAACTCAGGATTACTTGAGATACTTTTAATATACAACTGAGAACATGTGCTGTGAAAACATTTCATGTTTGTATTTTTCAAAATATTGATATTTGCCATTTTTGCCACATGCTTAACCACTTCATTATTTCTGAAAAGAGATACTTGCTCATGCAAAATTAATACAAATATTTTAATATATTACTGGTCCAAGCTACCACATGACAAACACCATATTAAGATGCTGAAATTAATTTAAACAGTAAAAGCTGTTGTCAGTCATGTTGCAGTGTTTCAGGAACCGTGCAAAAAGACTCATTTTGGGTACCATTATTTCACTTTGCATATGGGCCTATGGCACCATTTGATGGCTCCACATCATACCTCATCTAAATATACATAAAATAAGCTTTCAAATGATATGGGTGTGTGGGGGCTAAAAATATTAAACTCCAAAAATATGGCCCTTTTTTGAAGTATTGCTGTACTCCTCTGAGTGGAGGGTGATAAACACTATACACGAGGCTCTCAGCGCCTTGCAGGATTGGGCCTTTAGAGACTTATCACTGTAGTCTTCATACATCAAATTTAATCTTTTATGGCTAGGTTATGAACATCTTACACAGGTGAACTGTTCCTCAGCCAGGTATTTTCATGACTCATATGGCTAAGCACTGACCAAAGTGAGTAAGGGATAAACAGTCTAGCCCATTGGTATTTGTGTGATTCAGTTATTTCTGAACGAATTTTAGCCACACTTACAGACATGATGCTGTTATCTCAGGTTAGTGTTTGTCAGGCTCAAGCAAACATTGAAATGGATGAAACAAGGTAAGATGAAATCCAGTTTCTGTTTCCCTTTGAGCCCTGCACCTCCTGAATTGCTGCATAATATGCCTGATATCTGGGAACACAACTACTCACCATAACAGTGCTGTCCATGGAGACTGAGAAGAGCTTTGTGTTGCCATCAGCTATACACAGGAAGCCAATTGGGGAAGTATGTCCACGCAGTAAGCCAATAGCCCATCTAGTAAAACAAAACACTTCTAAGTAGATTTAACTCTTGAAATGTGAAAATTTTCCTAAAATCTCATGGTGTTATGGTCCTCTTTTGCTTAAGATTTTTTTTAATACTTTAGTTCATGATGAATGAGCCCTTATTTCTGACCTTGAATTTAATATTATGGGGAAAATCCAATACTCCGCCAGGAAAATACTATTTATTTGTAGACATTCATCACCTAACACCTGAGTGGGCACAATCACTAATGATTTAACCTTCACCATACATAGGCCAGATTGGTAACTTTATTAGCTCCATTTTACAGGTGAGGAAACTGAGGCACAGAAGTATCCAAGACCACACAGGAGAAGGAGCAGAGGTCTCCAGAGTCCTACTCTTGTACCTTAACCAGGAGGCCATCCTTTTCCCTGGCTGGTACACTCAGAGTTACAATAGGTCTCAAGGCAGGAAGGGACAGCTATGGTCCTCTGTCCAACCTCCTGCATAGCACAGGCCACAGAACTTCCCCAGAATAATTCCCAGAGCATATTTTTAAGAAAAACATCCAATCTTGATTTCAAAATGGTCAGTGATGGAGAATCCACCACAACCCTCGATAAATTGTTCTAATGGTTAGTTACTCTTACCATTAATTCTTTTTTTACTCATTTCCAGACTAAATTTTTATAGCTTCAACTTCCAGCCATTGGATCACATTATACCTTTCTCTGCTAAACTGAAGAGTCCATCATCATTAAAATTTTGTTCCCCATGTAGGTACTTATAGACTGATCAAGTCACCCCTTAACCTTCTCTTTGTCAAGTAGATTGAGCTCCTTGAGTCTATTACTATTAGGCAGGTTTTTCTAATCCTTTAATCATTCTTGTGGCTCTTCACTGAACCCTCTTCAAGTTATCAACACCCTTCTTGAATTATGGACACAGTATTCCAGCAGCTGTCACACCAGTGCCAAATACAGAAGTAAAATAACCTCTCTGCTCCTACTCGAAATTCCCCTGTTTATAAATCCCAGGATCACATTAGCTCTTTTGGCCACAGCATCACATTGGTAGCTCACCTTGACTGAGTAGCCAGCCCTCCCCTCCAAAATCTCTTTCAGAGTCACTGCTTCTCAGGATAGACTTCCTCCATTCTGTAAGTATGGCCTCTTTCTTTGTTCCCAGATGTATATGTTTACATTTAGCAGTATTAAAATGCATAGTTTGCTTGTGCCCAGTTTACCAAGTGATCTAGATCAGTGGTTCTCAAAGCCGGTCCGCCGCTCGTTCAGGGAAAGCCCCTGGGGGGCCAGGCCGGTTTGTTTACCTGCTGCGTCCGCAGGTTTGGCCATTTGCGGCTCCCACTGGCTGCGGTTCGCCGCTCCAGGCCAGTGGGGGCTGCGGGAAGCTTCCCATGGGCTTTCCCTGAACGAGCGGTGGACCGGCTTTGGGAACCACTGATCTAGATCACTCTGAATCAGTGATTCCACATGTATATTACGTCCCTATTTTCCTGTTCTGAAATTTTTATCTAAACAAAATGCACCTTTCATTAATTTAACATAAAACAGTGCCCTTTCCCTACGTGAAGCAAAATACCAGGAAAATGATGCAACAGAAATCTGGTTAGGGTGCAACAGATTCAGCGGCAAAAAGGGCAGATACTGACAAGTGTCACTTGACAATAGAAAAGTAAGCTGGGCACTTAGCATATTATTCACAAGTAACAGAGTATTGTACACTCAGTCATTCACTCTTCCAAGCCCAACTGCCTACCCTCATTTCTACTTCCTTCATAGTGGAGAGTGGCTGAAGCAGACCTCAGTTTACCCTTGACTACTTAAAAGGTCTAATCCCACCAGTTAGTGAAGAAGGGTTTGTTACAGATTGTTAGGAGCTTATCTTGAAAGGACATGACATGCCTTGTAAAGGACAGCAGTTGAGGTCACACAGCCCACCCAAGACTATGAAAGGATATATAAATACTTCACCTCAAGTCTTTTCCCTAACTGGGAAACTTAGATTAATCTGCTGCTCATCTTTAACAATATTCTGTTAGCTATTAAGATGCTGCAGATATCAGCCCTAAAACAATCATTTTTCTAGAAGAACTGACAAATACTGGCAGACAAAGAACTAACTGTCTGGCCTATGTGAAATAATTGGCTGTTAGTGAAGAGGAACTATTGCTCTTGTTCTGCTCCAGAGGAAATAGCTTTTTAAATTTCTTTTGACTGTCCTTCACAAGTAACAGAAATTAGCACTCAGAATACTATTAACATTCCCTATTTGTGTTTCCTCCTCCTCTCGGTTCCAGGTTCCTTCAGCATCACACATTCGCTTTCTAGCATCATACCCCCTGGAACAAGCCTCCTCCTGAACACACACATGCACACGTGCTGGGAAAGCAAGGTACATTTGTTTGGGTCTTAACACTTGCAGAAGCTAGAAACAGAGAATAAAATCTGCACTCGCACAAAGGCCTTATTGCCTCCTTTATATTTACATTTCTTTTATACAAACCTAACACCATAACTATCTTTCAGCTTCTGTCTCCCCAGAGTTTTGATGATGTTGCTTTTAGAATGTAGGCAATGTCACAGCATAGCTGGTCTCTGTGAGTAGACAAGGCCCAGCACATGTGTCAGAGCAGGTGTGCCCAACTGAGCCAATTAAAAGGAGCAGGGCTACACCCATGGCTAGAAAAAGGATGTAAGAAGGCAGGCAGGGGAGGTGTGACTGTGGCAGGTTGTGCATTAGAAGAACCACAGAGGAGTAGAGCTAAGTCCAGTGGTAAGTCCTTGGAACATGGGGACAGGTGCTCAGGGAGATAGTCCTGGGGCCAGTGTTCTGCAAAGCTTGCTGAGAGCAGAACTGGCTTATGAGAACTGGCTGTGGGAAGGGAGCAAACTGGGATTAGGAAGCTGCCCTTTTCATGTTCAAAACACCTTACAACCATCTGTGGGTAGGTAATTTAAACCCCAGGAAGACCCCTATATCCAGGCAGGGCTGTGCATCTTGGAGGATCAGGGCCTAAGCTTTATTTAACTGGATTACCTCATTCCACAGAATGACCCAACAAGAGCAGGTCTACAGGCAAGAAAAGTCTGAGGTGCCCTTCTCAATTTTTTTCACCAGATTGTTTTTAGGGGATAGAGGTATCTTTCCACCTGTTACAAGGAAAGCTGAGTTAGATGGCATTTTGAATTTCAGTTCATCTGTGAAAAGAAAAAGGAGTACTTGTGGCACCTTAGAGACTAACAAATTTATTTGAGCATAAGCTTTTGTGAGCTACAGCTCACTTCATGGGATGCATTCAGTGGAAAATACAGTGGGGAGATTTATATACAGAGAGAACATGAAACCATGGGTGTTACCATACACACTGTAAAGAGAGTATGGTAACACCCATGGTTTCATGTTCTCTGTATATAAATCTCCCCACTGTATTTTCCACTGAATGCATCCCATGAAGTGAGCTGTAGCTCACAAAAGCTTATGCTCAAATAAATTTGTTAGTCTCTAAGGTGCCACAAGTACTCCTTTTCTTTTTGCAAATACCGACTAACACGGGGCTACTCTGAAAAACGTTCATCTGTAGAATGTTACAGTTACTATGTTTTCTTGCAATCTCCCTCTCTCTCTGAGACTCAATATTTGGTCATTCTTTTCAATTGTTTATTCTGGTTTCAGATTAAGGCAATCTTGACTGAAAATTACCTGCCTTGCTCTTTATTTGTGGGGAAATGTAACAAAGAAGCTCTAATTTTTCTAAATTAACATACAAGTAGACATTCAAGCCAATCTCACTGATCTCTGATAAGAGCAAAATTGATTTTGCAGATAACTCATTGCTGCAATTTCTCTCTCATATAACAAACCATTTTATAGGTTCTTCATCTCTCCTTCCTCCATCATTTAGGAAGCAAACACCATAGTGATTTGCTCTACCCATAAAGGGCATTGATGGGGGGGAGGGGGGAGAGGAATGGTAACTTATGTCCTTCTGCTCAAAATGGCTTTTTGTTCTCAGGGGATGACGACAGTAATGCAAATTTTGTCAGCTAAAGAGGCAGATACATGCTCTCATGTCACAGAGATGTCCTATACAGTATGAACTGAAAACAGTAACTAGGGTTTCAGCCACGCATAGTATAAAGTAATTGATCATTTGTTCTGAGAGATTTCAAATCTCAGTGTGGCATGTTGGTGCTCTTCTAATCACCTGAATGACCGCAGCAATATTAGATCTCTCCACATTGCACTGTCTAAGGGATCCAGATCATTTGCAAATTCAAGTGCCTGTAAAAAAATTGAAACAACCCAATATTTTAAGTCCTCATACACAATGATTTACAGCTTACTCCTTTTTTCAATAAGCAGTTTGGAAGGGAATGGAGCAGCGTTTTAGTGCCACAGTTTAAGAAATACTGAATAGAGTTTAAAATGACATAGGCCATTAGATCCAAACGGCAGCATGGCTGTGCAGAGAAATCTGTCTTTTAGGAATGGCCTTAGGACTCTTCCCCCTACAAGCCAGAAGGCCAGTTGCAAGATTACATTCTGCAAAGTGGTGAACCTTTGACATCCTTATGGAATTTGAAAATTAAACTGATCAGGACAGAGTCATCCTTCTAAAAAACTGCTGGGATTCAAGGGCAAGCCTTCCTTCCTACAGGAGTTATTTCAATTTATGACAAGTTTCCTCTGCTCATGAGTTTTCCTATCTTACCTATCACTAGGTCAGTATAATCATAATTTGAACTGGATATAATGGATTCCATAGAATGAATGTACTTGATCTGCAACAGATAACAGAAAAAAAATGAAGAAATTTTCAGTAAATGCCTGACATGCTTTTCATGTTTAACTGTGTTTTTTTAAAAAAAAAAAAAAAAAAAAAAAAAAAACTTGTTTACTCTTATATCTAGACACATTTAGGGCCAAATTCAAAAGAGGTACTGGGGCGTTGTTCCACTCAGTGTTGCAACAGCTGACCCCTAGGTACCCTGCCACCCTGTGGAATTCTCAGCCCTGACCTAGATGCCTAGGCTTCCCATACAATGGATGTGGAGAAATAGGTACATAAGAAAGGGATCCTCAGAAGCCAGCAAGCTGAGTTAAGCTATCCAGAAGTGAAATGTGAGGAAAGGGCTTTGGCCCAGATCCTCACAGGTATTTAGGTGCTTAATGGGCCAGAAGTAGGTTCCTCCCTCCACTCGTGATTCTCAGCCATGAACCCTCTCCTGGAATTACATCTCTAAGCCAGGTCAGCCCTTTCTTGTGTAGGAAGGGGACCTCAACCCTGAATAGTCAAAGGCTTAACCGTCATCTTCTTAGCATATGTGCAACGTGCCTCAGGTGGCATGTGACCAGGATTCATCACCTTATTTGGTCTGCTGGCTGGATCATTAGTTTCTCCGGCTTGGGCTGGGTACTGATGGGGAGTGAGACATGAACACTGATCCATGCCCTCCAGCTTAATAATTTGGGCACATAAATATGATGTGGGAGAGCTCAGTTCAAGTCCTTGCTCCAAATTGGGTAGAGAGGGGACTTGAACCCAGCGCTCTCACTTTCCAGGTGAGTGTCCTAAACACCCTGTGTGGGGGAGAGAGAGAAATTCTCTCGCCTGTCTTTTATATCAGGTCTTGGGCATGCTCAAAAGCAGGCCTAAGGAATAGTCCCTGCTGGTGACAGAGAGACGTGTCCTCTGTATAGTTTGAGAATCCTACTTTGGGGATTCTGGGGCTTTGGCTTGGGGTAGGGCTTTGAGCAGCTTGCTGGCTGTGGGGCAGAGTCACTGTTAAGGTGGCTTTGTGAATGCTCACAAGTGGAAGCTTAGGCACCTATGGGTGAGGTAGCAGTTGAACAGCCATTTTGATGTCAGTAGTACCTAAATGCTGGACTTAGGCACCCAAATACTTTTGTGAATCTGGGCCATAGGGAATAAGGCTGTTAACAAGAGTGAAAACTGTGTGCTAGTCTCTCAAACGCTGCCTGGAAAGTCCAGCATGAAAGGTCCACTCACAAAAGACATGAAGGAGCTAACATTATGCTGACGTGAGAGAGCCCCCCCTACGCCAATAATGTTACATATGGTATTATCAAATTAAAATATCAGCCAGAGGCCAGACCAATAGATCTCCTACACGACAAACCAAAGTCCTCCTCTTATCAAGCCGGATTCTTAGTTCTGGTGTTTCATTTTGTAGGTCACCAAAGGCTGGGAGTGCCACAGAAGCAGCATATACCACCCAAGGGGGAGAATGGGCTTTTTTAGCTCCACGGTGACCCTGGTCAAACGAGGAACAGTATCCCTGGGCTCCAAAAAGGAATTACCCCCTACTCCTGTGGCAGAATATGAATTGGGAAGAAATCTGGGTTGAATTCCAAGCTCTGCCATAACGTTTCCTGTTTAACCTTCGGCAAATCACTTAATCTAGTGGTGCCTCAGTTCCCCCAACTTTACATAATGTGGGGACATGATAATACTTCCTTTCCATCCTTTCTAATGCTTTTTCTGTCTTGTCTATTTAGACTGTAAGCTATTTGGGGCAAGGATTGTCTAACTATGTGTAGGTTCACTACCTAGTACAATGGGAACTTGAACTCATCCGGAGCTTTGGGTGCTACTGTACAAAAAGTTAATAAAGGGGCAATAGTACTCAGACATGTGGAATACTCCACTAAAAAGGGGAGGGTGGCTGGACTAGTGAGGGAAGGAGGAACTCAGCTACTCTAACCATTTCCAAAGTAATACATGGTTTTAGCTATTTAGCAATGATGTATATGGTAACAAATATTTCATAGTCAATGCATTAATTATACTATTGAAATGTACAAATGAAAAGTGCTCTACAGGAGGCTTGCAAAGAAAAAACAATAAAATGTACTGAGAAGTTAGGAAGTAGAATGAAATTTAGGCTCCCAAATACAGAACACTCCTAACACTGCAAGTCAAGTTCTCTTACCTTGGTCACCCAATCATTATGAACCTTTCAGCAAATGAGGTGATATTTCTACTGTCATTAATGTTCTCCATCGAAACACTGGGGATTTCTTCCTGGACACTTTGTCCAGTTCCTATAGTCATGAAAACTGTTGGTAACTGAGGGAATTGAGTTTATTTTGTTTTGTTTTATAAACAGATATTTTTTGAATAAAAGGATTTGGTTTCCCAGTGCCTCGGACCTTGTGTATTCATTTATAACTGTGCAAACCATTCTCTTGAATCAGACATTCACTTTGCACAGGTGTTAAATGAATAACACCACAAGATGCAAGGCAGTTGAACATCAAGCCCAAAGCCTTTGCTAATGAGACTGGAATGACGAGGGTGTCTGAAAATCAACTCTTATAATTGAATACTCTGTGCTATTACCCTTGAAATAGTATCAAGAGGGTAGGAGTCCATTGTGGTGGGTACTGTACAAACAAAACAAAAATGGGACCATCCCAAGAGCTAGATTTCTGAGTATAAGTTAAAGTATAATTCTGCTCTCACTTAACCAGGTGAGCATAAGGAGCAACTCCTCTGAAATCAATGGAGTTCACTGTCAAAGTGAGACAGGAATCATAAAACCCATTTGTTCTTAATTAAATGGATACTGCCAGGTAGCTTAGGCCAAAATTGTAGATTTGTTAAAAATATCTAAATCTGATATTAAGTGCAATTGTAATGGATTTTTTATTTCAGTAACAGAATCCCTTGCTGTGTTTATAATCAAATCATTCCAGCATTGTGTCAATTAGCACATCAGAATCAGGACGTGGGACTGTTTGAAAGCTTCTGAGAGCAATAGACATCCCTTCTCCTTCCCCTACATGTCAACATCCAGCCATGCAGTCCCAACAATTAGGCTGTATGTTACACCATGAACCCGAGAACAAGACAGAATTCATTTCAGCAGCTTCTCACTGGTGCTTCTCAATGGACCAAAGGGCCCATTGTTCAGCCACAACACCCCTCCTCCCACCATTGGCTCTTTCTCCTCTCTGTGCTCTGGTCTATAAGCTTTTATAAACATAGTTTTAACTTTAAAACAGTGTTTTACATTCTCCAAATGCTGTAGAGATAGATAATTAAAGTGATCAGTATTTATTATCATAGTCATCAACTGAAGTATTTGTAGGTGCTCAGGTGTTGGTAGCTAGCCAGACACTAGGGATCTAATGAGTTAATGAAATCCACATCTGGATTCCCTAGAACTGCATCTTGTGCATTAGTACATCTGAGACTCAAAGAAGGATCTTTATGGCCCTTGGCAGCACTTCTAGCAACTGAGCTGAAAGGTAGCTTCTCCTCGGCCAAGCCACTAGGGCTGTGCTAAGTGTGCCTGAGCTGGGTATGATTCTTCACATCATCTTCTGCTGAGATCTAAAGAACTAATTACTTATCGCAGTTTCTCCCACAGAAGAGATCAAGATGATGTTAACACAGCCCTATGGAACAAAATGCTAACAAGTTAGCACCCATAATGAAGGGACTGAGTAAGAGTTTGCATTTCAGCTATAACATCATAAATATTTAAAGCACATTTTCAGTTTTAAACTCTTGGTTTAAAAAGACATTTTTGTTTCTAGCATTGAATTCCCAGTCAAAACATTCCTGCTTGCTTTAAACATTTTATTGGGTTGTTCCTGACTATGCGTCCCATTAGTCAGCATATTCACATATTAATCAATTTTATAAACAAAGATAATTAAAACAAAAGAAAAGAAAAAAGCCTATTCTCAGGGAGTATGTTTAGGCAATGAGTGGCCATGCGGCTCTTCAGAAGTTAATATGCGGCTCCTTATATAGGCACAGATGCTGGGGCTGGAGCTATAAGCACCAACTTTCCAGTGTGCCAGGGGGTGCTCACTGCTCAACCCCTGGCTCTGCCACAGGCCCTGCCCCCACTCCACCCCTTTCCGCCTCCTCCCCTGAGCCTGCCATGCACTTGCTTCTCCCCCTCTCCCAGAGGGCCTCCTGCATGCCAAAAACAGTTGATCGGGAGTGAGGGAGGGAAAGGCGCTGATTGGTGGGGCTGCTGGTGGGCAGGAAACTCTTGGAGGGGAGCTGATGGGAGGCTGCGGACGTATTACTGTGGAACTTCGACAATATACATTGGTAAATTTTGGCTCCTTCTCAGGCTCAGGTTGGCCACCCCTGGTTTAGGCTATACAGGCTAACTTGTTATACTAAACTAACACTTCTACTATATTTTAACTAAATTGAACATACTGTACAAGTATAATTAACATACCTGTTCATCACCATACAATATTATGCATTCATCTTCCTCTTGCTACTTCATATATTAGTCATTCTTCTACTGACACATACTTCATAAAAGGATAAAACAGATTTTTACAAGGCATTCAATAAAGCAGCCATTCCCAGTATAGCCAAAGATTAGTTTATGTAATAAAAATCATAAAATTACAATTACAATATTGCTTATTTTGTGGAATAAATGAGATAATACAACTAATATCTGCACTCTTCTCTATAACTGCAGACACAGGGTACAATCCTGGCTCCATTGAAGTCAGTGATTAAACTCTCCTTGACTTCAGCAGAGCCAGGTTTTCAGCCACAGTCTATACCACAAACAGCTTAAAACTTGATGGCATTGCTGAAACACACAAAAGATACAGGAAAACATTCACTATTGGCATAGCAGGCTCAACTCCAATATGTTTAATGAAGCTGCATGGGCACATGCCAGGAGTAAACGTGGCCCCAAATGTTCATTGGAACAGAATATCCTGTCATCTTTGATTATAATTTACATGAATAGCAGATCATACCTGTAATCTAGGTGTAGAGGCATTATTTCAAAGCCAATGATTTGACAGTATGGCTCAAAGTTGGAAAGTTCATATAGATGTATCTCGGTCACTGAAACATTCATGAAACACCATGGATTTTACTTAATACACTAGAATACATGAAATATTAAATATATTTTAATAAAATTTAATTTTAACAATAATAATTTGCACTACTAGCATACCTTTCATTAATATTAATAACCTTATCTCTATGGAAGAAATATGTCCATTTTACAGATGGACCAAAGCCCAGAGATGTTAAGTCTGATGTGCTTCTCAGATTGATGTAAATCAGGAGTAACTTGACTGAAATCAGTTTATTTTCACTGGTGTAGGAGAAGAGAATCAGGCTAGAGAGTCAGAGGCAGAACCAGGAATAACCCTAAACAGTCCTAACTGTTCCTTGTTCTGGTTACTACAGGACTCTCTCTCATGGAGATTTCATGATTAGTCAGACAGATGAGCCCAGTTTCCCTTCGTCCGTGTTATCGGTGAGGATCATGTAATAACAAAGAGACGAAGGACATGTCTACACTTAAAAGGCTACAGTGGTGCAGCTGCAATGCTTCACTTAAGACACTACCTATGTAGAAGGGAGGACTTCTCCCATCGGCGTAGATCAGAGGTGGGCAAACTACGGCCCACATCTGGCCTGTGGGACCGTCCTGCCCAGCCCCCGAGCTCCTGGACCAGGAGGCTAGCCCCTGGCCCCTCCCCGGTTGTTTCCCCTCCCCTGCAGCCTCAGCTCACTGCTCTGCCGGTGCAATGCTCTGGGCAGCGGAGCAGCACAGCTGCAGAGCCCGACTGACCCTGTGTTGCGCAGCGAGGGTGCCTGTCCTGGTGCAGCCGCGCTGCCAGCCACTGGTGCTCCAGGCAGCGCGGTAAGGAGGCAGGGAGCGGGGGGTTGGATAGAGGGTAATGGAGTTGGGGGCGGGGGTCAGGGTCAGGGGTGTCGATAGGGGTCAGGGCAGTCAGAGGGCGGGGAACAGGGTGGTTGAATGGGGGCAGAGGTCCCGGAGGAGTAGTCAGGAAGTAGAGGAGGGATTGGATGGGGTGGCGGGGGGCAGTCAGGGGCCAGAGAGTGGGGGTGGATGGGGCAGGGGACCTGGGGTGGCTGTTAGGGGGCAAGGGCCGGGCCATGCCTGGCTGTTTGGTGAGGCACAGCCTCCCCTAACCGGCCCTCCATACAAATTCAGAAACCTGATGCAGTCCTTAGACGAAAAAGTTTGCCCTCCCCTGGTGTAGATACTCCACACCTCCTTGAGAGGCAATAGCTACGCTGAGGGGAAAAGCCTTCCTATAAATACAGCGCTGTCTACACTGGGAGTTAGGTCAGTATAAGTCAGTCAGGAGTGTGGAAAAATCTACCCTCCTGAATGATGCAGTTATACCAACATAAGTTGCTAGTTTAGACCACCCTAAGATTATATGGGTCTCCTCTAAATGCACTCATATCTCTAAAAACCTCATTAATCCTAATATCCAATGCCATATAACTCAGATACGAGAATAATGTGGGCACATTAACAGATGAATATATCATTCTGTCGAGAAGACACCTGAGCAGTTGGAAGTAGTAAAGTACAATTATTTTAAAAAGAAAATGTTGGCTATCGAGAGGAAGAGAAAGAGAGAACAGAAATTCTGCTCATTACATCAGTGTTATGCTGCAATAAGAGATGTTACAAATAGCCTGGCAGAATGTTATGAAAAGCTCTAAAGGAAAAGTATGTGATCAATGTCTGAACACAGCAAAAGAGAATATTAGGGAGGAACACTAACAAAGACATAGCGTTTTGTTTAAGAACTGATATTTCAAAGTGCTATAAAATCTCCAGGCACACCCAGATTGTTCCAAGGACACCTTGACTAAAGGACTCCAGATTTGTAACACTAACCCTTCCTTGGGTCTCGCTGATTAAAAGTAAGGACCCATCAGTAGCTGAGTTGTATTTAACACTTTTGAACCTCCCAAGGCCAGGGCCGGCGCCACCTCTGGCCGCAAGTTTCCTGAAGATGTGTTCAGCTCTTGAGGATCTAATCCTCCCAGAAGAAATGTAACATTTTCATGGTGGGACGTTCTGTACCTCCGCCACTCAGGCAGTGCAGCTCCCCCTCCCACTCTTAGAGCCGTAACTAAGTACCACATGTATATATTTGTTATACCATTGCATTGGCCAGGAAGCATCGCTTTATATTGCACAGGCTACATTGTACATGGACATTGTACATAAGATCCTATTTCCTTTTGTCAAGATGTGACCACCTTATGTAAAATTGAGCAAAATGCTTAAAACAGTTCAGGCACATTATGTGAGGAAAATATACACACTGAAAATGTGTTGTGGTTAGAGAAGTATTTCCCAGGCCTGTCTCCTTCAGTCCTGCATCTCAAGCTAGAAGACACTCTAGACCGGCTGTAAGCTGTACAAAGGGAGACTGTCTCTACAATGTAAATAGGTGAAGCGGTCTAAGACATCCTTGCTTTTCTTGGGCAAGACCTCATAAGATCAGATGACATGTCCTTCAATTTTGCTCACTTTTGCTGTGTAAAAGAATGAAAGCTGGCACCTCCTAGAGTAGGAAACCTCCCAAACATTTTAGAAACTAATCAGCCACTATATTAAGTCACATGTGCTGCCTTACCCTCTGTTTATATACAAAACCAGAATACAAGCAGAATAGCTATACGGTGCTGAGAGCAGGGTGTGTGCTGGGAAGTCTCTGTGCCCCTCGGACTCTGTCGTGCCTTTCTTTGCAATGGAATGGAGGGCTGCGGGTGGAGGCACTAGACAGGTCTGTGCTGCAGTTGGTGACAACCAGTGTATGAGGGTATAGGAACCCCATTTGTCTCTACCACTGGAGCACCAGTGCAGCTATTCCACGCCAACCCAGCAGGGTAAGGGGCAAAACAGTCCACCCAAAGCCATATTTTTGAGCTTTGTTGAGAGGTGGCACCATTTGGCCCCATGTGTTCTGTGGTTCTTGCCTCATTTTCTTGCTAAGGATATTTGCATACCATAATCTTCTCCTTTCTGTGACCTCCTAACTTCCATAGCAAGTTGTTTCTAAGATCATTAGCAGTGGTGATATGTGGTAGATAAGCAGCAGTAGATGAACTGAAGATGTACTTGATTGCATTCGATAACATGCCACACAGAACTGGTGTTATATTACAGAATTGGTTGTATATTACACTAGAATACAAACAAGTAGCATCATGGTTTTTCTACATTTCCCACACTTGGATGACCTGCTGAGGGGGAAAATTGCTCTAATGAAAACACTAGAGATTAGCATAGAAAGTGTAGACACTTTACTTTGACAGAATGGGCAAGAAAAATATTGGCCCAGCCAAAGGATAGAAGCAACTTGATGTAACCTCTCTTCAAGCAGGCCATTTTAACTCTTCACTTTTACATACTGTTTTCAGAGGCTTTCTGTAAACTCCCCATCAGTAATGACTAATCTGGGAAAAGCATAGGATAGAAAAAGCAGACGTAGATCATCCAAATAGACTGTTGTTGCCAGGTCTGTTGGCATCTATAGGAAACCAAGAAAGTCAGCAAGGCCAGGGCCGGCGCCGACTCTTTTCATGAAGAAAAAAAAAAATCCCATTTTTAGACCCGCTCAGGAGATATAGTTACCTTATAACCGGACCTGGAAGAAGCACACCGACTGATTTTTGGATCTCTTTTTGATTCTTAACCGTGGAGAAAATTCATATCCCACCTGTCAAAAAACACAGAAAGCGAGATACATATTTTTCCTGTGGTGGTTTCTTTTCCCCATTGTTAGGGTCTTTTTTCTCCATGTTCATCCCTGTCTATTTATACAAGGCACCCAGTTTACTATTCCACCATTTTTGTTTTGGGGAGGATGTTTTCTCCATTCTACTAGACACTGTTATGTTTGTTGTCCTGCCACCATCATAAAAACTGATTCACAAAGCTGGAGGTTTTATAAAATGCCAAATGCTGTGGGGCTGTCCAGTCCATAAATACCTTTTAGAAAATAACAGATCTTCCAACGAGGTCTAAATAATTATCTTCTATATTTCCCTTATTCCTACTGTTCATCTAACAATTATGGCACCACAACAAAATTCATGGCTGATTTCCCACAACATTTCTCCTCCTTTTCCTCTCTCTTGGTCAGCGTCAAGCTTACCTTTTCCTTTTATGGACAACTTCATCTCCCCGTGAGACCAAAACAGTGCTAGATAACAAGTAAGGGCCATCAGCTAAACCCCTTTCATCCTAATTTCCCTTGAGGGGCTTTCCAACCTTGGGGAGCTTTTTGGCTAAAAGACGAGCTCATCTTGGCCTATATTCATCTGAACTTCTGACAACGTGGCAACCCTTCAGCACAACTCCTTTCACAAAAGAACAATTTCATACCTAGTGGGGTGATTGTTTTCAATTACCTGACTGTGTATTCATGCTGGTAATGGTCAAATGCACAGATAATTGCAGCATGGATGCAACTGACATTTGCAAAATAATAAAATGTTAAACTGTTTTCTCTGTTGAAATGTTATGACTTTCAAAAATATATACTAATTATCCAAGTCAGAATGCATCAATTCTCCCCATGTATAAACCTGTGTGGTATAAATCTGCTCCTTGAACATCTGTCAGATACTTCTTTGTATAATGTATGAGAAAATGGAAGTGCACTGATATGACACACAGAATCACAACACAGACTGACGTAAATAGACAAGACAGAGGTGCTACAGTTGTTACCTAAACACAAAATCTTACCCAAGGTAAAGAACCTCCACAGGCTATGGCAAAGGTGATTCCAAGTCACAGGAACCATGTTTTTCATGCTCATACTCACAGAGTAAAACATACTCTTCAGTCTAGATCTGTTTTCATTTCAGGTCAAGGAAAAACATCAAAGAAAGGCCTTAACCCTAAGAGGCACTAAGCACTTCCTGCAAGGTACTGAGCACCCTGAACTCCCACTGAACTAGTGGGTGCTCAGCACTTCTCAGAATTGGGCCCAAAGACTGAACAAAGAGAAATTTTCCATGACAGAGAAAACACAGTGACTGCAACGTGCTGCATCTTAAGGACAATATGGCAGCTGCATTAGGCAGGGAGAAAATCTACTTTTAAAAGTGTAGTATTTAGAAAACAGCCTTTAATTTACATTGCTACGTGTCGAAAGAATAAGTAGACATCACAGGCAAGATTCTGCCATCCCTACTCAGGCTGAGTAAAACCTCACTCTACTAACATGGATTCCAATGGGGCTTGTTTGTGGGGTACTGTACTAGTCAACATAAGGGTGGCAGAATCTGCCCCAACATGAGAACAATGGGCCAGAGCCTCAGCTCATGGAATGCAGCATGGCACCATTAGCTGGCCCAATCTCATTAGAAGAAAACAGATAACCCAGAGTAGAAGTCAGTTACAGGATTGGTGTAAGAGGGTCAGAGCCAGAGCCTGACAATAAAATTCATTAATATATATATATAGAGAGAGAGAGAGATCAACACCCAGAGATCATCCAGAGCTCTGAGATAATAATAGAGAGCCCCTGACTAAGCCAGCCCTGATTACAGAATGGGCCCCACCTGAGAGAAATTAGGTGATTCCAGGTTTAACTACTGAGTGGGCCCAGCTGAGGAAGGGCTGGAGGAAAGAGAATGCAGGGAGTCAAAAGGTGCCTGCAGGATCTTGAGTGAGCATCCAGGGAGCAGATTGGGAGACTTAGAAGGGAAGTAAAGAGGTGAGGAAGGAAATGGCGCAGGGAAAACTGCACTCTGGGTAGAGGATTTGACTTAGCTGTGCAGTACAGGGCCCTGGGCTGTAACCCAGAATTGAGGTTGGGACTGGATTCCCCTACCAGCCCCAAGGAAGTGGTGTACAAGGGTAGGTGAACCCAGTGAGGGGGCTGCAGGCTAATGTGACCATGCTGAAGAAGAGCTGTGGAGAGGGTGGAAGCTTTTGATTTCTGTTAAGAGAGTTGTGAACTTTAGTTTGGGGAGCTGACCCTGGAAGGAACGGGCTAAAGACTGTGCCCTGGCTGGAGGGATATGAGTTCTCTGAAAGAAACCACCACAGCCCCAGAGTGACTGTTGACAAGGGCTGCTCCCCCACAAGCACACTGTCATGCCATGCCTGGCCATGAGGAAGTGCAGAGTGGTGAGTAAACCCTGTTACAATGCTTTTTTCTTGCCTCACTTTAACTGCAGCATGTCTGAAATGACTACATTTCTGTAGTTATGCTTGTCCACTCTCTTTTCCTACACTTCATGGTAAGCACTGTATTTCAGCCCTAGTTTACATCCAGCTGATGATAGCACCTTTGGCAAACAGTAAATGATGGACTGTCCTTGGCCACTTTTATATTGTGTGAGTATGTGTGCTGCCAGACCCCTATCTGCAGAAGGGATTCTTTCAGCAGCAAATTAACATGAAGTGAATTCTTTTCATCCATATTGGATACAAGGTTAATGGGGGGGAGGGAATCACTCCAGGTTGCTATTGCTTTTGAATTCTTTACTTCCATATTCCATAAGTCCTTTGGAAGAAATTTCATACCAAATGAAATCAAAGATTGCTGACTTGAAACTTCTTTTTTGGATGGGATAAGTATTGTTTGTAAGTCATATAAATAATTGGCTGCTAAGATTTGAATTTACTTAGCTCCTGGCCTAGCTGAAATTTGGTTGTGGGTTGGTTGGTTTTTATTCTTCATAGATTGGGCTGCCTTGGAACAATTAAAAAAAACTCCAAACTAGAAAAGGCACATTCCTCTCTCCTGATTTCAGTGGGAAACTTTACTACTAAGACACTAAAAGTGTGTGCTGTAGCAGAATCGATCCCTTGTTGCCACATTTTCGAGAGCTCAGTTCCCATTTGGGCGCTTTAGTGAAGTGGCCAGACTTTCCAAAGTACTCCATGCCTGCAAGCTCCCACCATTCTAGCCTTTTGAAAATCTGATGCTAAATGTTTGTCAGTGCCCTAATTATGTTCTTCAAAGGCAGAAGGAATGTGGGATCTTCTATGGTCGAGTACTTCTGAGACGTTGTAGCTCAGGATAATAGAACAGACTTGATGCTACAATTCAGCGAATTAAAATGATTATAGTCCCTTGTTGAACTACGTTTCGCAGGCTTATTTCAACCTAAGATCAGAAATCTTCCTCTGCCCAGGTATAAAGGCCAAGCCCTGGAAAGTCTTGAGAGAGGGTCTTAAACAGCATAGTTTAGAGACCATCCAACCCTGTCTAAATGACTCCATTTCATTAGTCCCCATTTAGTTACTCCCTCCCAAAACTGTGTAATTTAAAGTTTCCTGTAAATGATCTGCTTTCTTAAATACTCCTTTTCACCAGCTCACTACCTGTCTGAGGTCATGACCTGCAGGGTTCAGGATTGCTTGTGTATTTGTCACTCTCAAGATGCTGGACAGCAAAAAGAAGTAGGGGGGTAGGGTGAAGCAGAACACATTCATGCAGACATCAGTTCATTTGTCTACATGCATGTGCCTATTCCATACGCGCCCAGGAACCTGTGATCGCCTGGCTCATTTGCTCACTGGCATAGCAAGCCGTGATTCCCCAAAAGGAGAAAATAAACCCAAATAAAGGATCACATTTCCCCCCCCGCCAATCTAAGTCACAAAATAGACACACTAGGTAATTGTGCAGCTGGTGCCGTGCCCCACTGCTGCAGAGTATGTACCTACCCTAGCCATGTGGAGTGCCCCAAGGGTTGGTCCTCGGGCCAGTTTTGTTCAGTATCTTCATAAATGACCTGGAGGATGGGGTGGATTGCACCCTCAGCAAGTTTGCAGATGACACTAAACTGGGAGGAGAGGTAGATACACTGGAGGGTAGGGATAGGATACAGAGGGCCCTAGACAGATTAGAGGATTGGGCCAGAAGAAATCTGATGAGGTTCAACAAGGACAAGTGCAGAGTCCTGCACTTAGGACAGAAGAATCCCATGCACCACTACAGACTATGGACCGAACGGCTAGGCAGCAGTTCTGCAGAAAAGGACCTAGAGGTTACAGTGGACGAGAAGCTGGATATGAGTCAACAGTGTGCCCTTGTTGCCAAGAAGGCCAATGGCATTTTGGGATGTATATGTAGGGGCATTGCCTGCAGATCGAGGGACATGATCGTTCCCCTCTATTCGACGTTGGTGAGGCCTCATCTGGAGTACTGTGTCCAGTTTTGGGCCCCCCATTACAAGAAGGATGTGGAAAAATTGGAGAGAGTCCAGCGAAGGGCAACAAAAATGATTAGGGGTCTGGAACACATGACTTATGAGGAGAGGCTGAGGGAACTGGGATTGTTTAGTCTGCGGAAGAGAAGAATGAGGGGGGATTTGATAGCTGCTTTCCCCTACCTGAAAGGGGGTTCCAAAGAGGATGGATCTAGACTGTTATCAGTGATAGCAGATGACAGAACAAGGAGTAATGGTCTCAAGTTGCAGTGGGGGAGGTTTAGGTTGGATATTAGGAAAAACTTTTTCACCAAGAGGGTGGTGAAACACTAGAATGCGTTACCTAGGGTGGTGGTGGAATCTCCTTCCTTAGATATTTTTAAGGTCAGGCTTGACAAAGCCCTGGCTGGGATGATTTAGTTGGGGATTAGCCCTGCTTTGAGCAGGGGGTTGGACTAGATGACCTCCTGAGGTCCCTTCCAACCCTGATATTCTATGAGTAAAACAACCATCATCGTAGTAATTTAGATAGGTGGCTAATAGCATTATTCAAAACAATAAATAAAAAAAGAATTGTTCATTGAGAGAGCCTTTAAGGAGGTCTGTTAAACATTTGGCCTGGAGAGTCAGACAAGAAAGGTAGAAATGTAAATGTTGTTCCACTCATTTGTAGCAGATTGCTTCTCTAATGTCCATATCCAGCATGTGTACAATGTGTGTCTTTATGACAGTTAAGGGACTGGGTGAATCTACTTTAAATTGCAAAATCTCTTCCCTAGTGTATTTAATTGCTTACTTTCTGAATATAACTTCATGAGTAAAGTTTTATGAATGAATGTAGTTTCATTCATAAAACCAGGTACCCCAATAACTGGCTAATGGAGTTTCACTTTCAATCCAATGGCTGCTTAAGTCACTGCTTCAACATGGTAACGTCTGCTCAGTTTGTCATTCATTATACATGTCCATCTTGTAACCCAAACTCCATTTTAAAATGCTCACTTAATTTTTGCTAAACCCTGCTGTAATCTTATTAGTTGAGTTTAGATGTGTGAATGAGGTATGTATGGATGATGGAATGAACCTCCAGCCCCAGCCTGTCTTGATGAAATAAAGTATAAA
This sequence comes from Chelonia mydas, assembly GCF_015237465.2. Taxonomy (NCBI): domain Eukaryota; kingdom Metazoa; phylum Chordata; order Testudines; family Cheloniidae; genus Chelonia; species Chelonia mydas. Next base: position 45,145,423 of record NC_057852.1, read on the forward strand.
CACCAAGGGCTGAAGATGCAGACAACAGCCCTGACAAAGGAAGAAGAGTCCACCCCCAAAAGAAAAGTAAAGTACAACTGAAGAAACACCAAAGCCAGGTCCCAGGCTGAAGGTCATGTCTGCAATTGACGGGTGATCAATCACACCGGACCCAGAGGCAGCATGACACAGCAAGACCGACAGATTCTGGATTCAAACTAAAGCCTACAAAAAGGATAGGTGAGATGGAAGACTTTGGAGGGTAACATTCTGCTGCCAACATGGAAGGGCATTGGTGCATGTCCAACAGACACCCAGTTTTTCCTTGTGCCTGGCTTCCTGGCCAATTAGCCGCCACAAGCTACGAACCCAAGCCATGAACTCAAGCTACATTCAGGATTGGTAACTATCTAGCAGCTTTCAGAGTAACAGCCGTGTTAGTCTGTATTCGCAAAAAGAAAAGGAGTACTTGTGGCACCTTAGAGACTAACCAATTTATTTGAGCATGAGCTTTCGTGAGCTACAGCTCACTTCATCGGATGCATACCGTGGAAACTGCAGAAGACATTATATGCACAGAGACCATGAAACAATACCTCCTCCCACCCCACTCTCCTGCTGGTAATGATCACTTTAGGTAAGCTATTACCAGCAGGAGAGTGGGGTGGGAGGAGGTATTGTTTCATGGTCTCTGTGCATATAATGTCTTCATCGGATGCATACTGTGGAAACTGCAGAAGTGAGCTGTAGCTCACGAAAGCTCATGCTCAAATAAATTGGTTAGTCTCTAAGGTGCCACAAGTACTCCTTATCTAGCAGCTGCAGAATATTTGTGTGTGTACATGCGATTGTGTATACACTAGATGATGATATAGGTGGGCTCCCAGCGCCTCCCACCCAGCGGCAGCCCAGCCAATCAGCACCTCCCCCTCTCTCTCCGCATCTCCTGATCAGCTGTTTCGTGGCGTGCAGGAGGCTGTGGAGGGGCCGGGGGAGGAGCGAGATCATGGCCGGCTCAGGGAATGGCGCGGGAAGGGGTGGAGTGGGAGCAGGGCCTGTGGCAGAGCAGTGAGAACCCCCCAGCACATTGGCAAGTTGGCGCCTGTAGCTCCAGCCCCGGAGTCGGTGCCTATACAAGGAGCCGCATATTAACTTCTGAAGAGCTGCCTGTGGCTCCGGAGCCAAAGGTTGGCCACCCCTGAGCTACACTTACTACATGGTCCCTGGAAGAGGTAAACACCTATGGGTGTACTTCTGGGAGAGAACATGCTGAAGCACATTCTGAGCTTCAAAGACTTCCCCGTTGACATCTCGGACGAGCCCCCACTTGCAATGCCGACAGGCCCTAGTTGTCAGCCGGCAGGATTGAACCTTGGACCTTTGAATCTTAGTGTACAAGCCTTGGCTGTAGCAGCTGAAAGCCACATGCCTCTTAAACCAAGGTTGTAGCAGACTCCATAATCTCAGACGGTTCAGGTGGCGGCCCTGGCTGTGCGGCCACAGTCAGCACCGGCCCTGGCCTTGTGGCCATGAAAGTCAGTATGTACAGCTTTCCTCTGGGTGTCGTCTTCGAGAAAGGACCCAGAATATCCACAGCTATATGCTGAAATGGAACCTCAATTATGGGGAGTGGCTGAAGAAGGGCCGTGACTTGGTCTTCGTCTTTCCCACCCTCTGCCACACCTCATGATACCAGACATAGGTAGAAACGTCCTTGCCGATTCCCTCCCAGTGGAATGACTTCCCCAAATGGTCTTTGGTCCTGTTCACCCCAGCATGGCCATTAGGGTGATCGTGCACTAAGCTCAAGAGCTTTTCCCTATACTTAGTTGGAACTACCAACTGTCTCTGAGGATGGCAGTCCTCCTTGTGCCCACCACAAAGGGTCTCCTTGTGTAAGAGTCCTCCTTCTACAACAAACCCAGACCTATTAGAAGAGCTGAGAGGTGGTGGGTTGCTCCGGGCCGCCGTCCAAGCTCCCTTGAGGCTCTCATCCACTTCCCGCTCTGCGTGGAACTGCTCCCTTGATGCTGGAGACATTATTTCCTTGTTGGGTTGTGGACTTGGGCTTGGTCCCCCTGGAAGCGATGCAGGTGACGGGGGTGTCTCCGTTGACTCTGAACTGCTCTCCACTGGCGCACTAGGTGGTATTTCAGGCTCGGGTTGAGCCCCTTGCACCGGGTTAGCTGCTGCTGTAGGTTCAGGCTCCGTGGTGCCCGTTGGTGCTGGCTCCCCAGACACTGGTGGGGTTGTAAGCACGGGCTCTGGTGCTGACTGCTCGGCCTGTTCCGATCCTTGGACCAGTTCTGGCTGGGTCCCAGGAACTGGATCTACAACCGCTATCATAGACTCTGGTCTGGGGTCTGATTCCACCACGTCTGGCTGGGTCCCCGGCCCTGTGGTATCTGGGGACACGGACCGGGTCCTAGTAGGAGGATCAGAAATGGAGTTAGGTGTGGAGGCCTGTTTAGCCTGGCTACGGATGACCATCCCCATGCTTTCTGTTAGCCTCACATGGTTGGCTAAGCCTTCTCCCAGCAGCATGGGAACGGGATAATCGTCATAGACTGCAAACGTCCATATTCCTGACCAGCCCTTGTACTGGACAGGCAACTTGGCTGTAGGCAAGTTAAAAGAGCTGGCCTTAAAGGGTTGCATCATCACTTGAGCCTCTGGGTCAATGAATTTGGGGTCCACCAGGGATTTATGGCCGCAGAGCTGACAGCTGTAGATAGCTGACACCTGTGCTCCAGTGTCTCTCCATGCAGTAATCTTCCTCCCACCCACACTCAGTTTCTCTTCGCTCTGGGGGTATTTGCGAGGCATGTGGGCCTGAAGGCTCTCGGTGGGACCCCGGGGTGATGAGTTGCAGTCGGCTGGTGCTCTTGGGGCAGTTGGCCTTCACGTGCCCCAGCTCATTACATTTAAAGCATCGCACAGTTGACTGTGGGCTGGGGCGAGGCGGGTGGTTGGAGAGTAGGGTGGTGGGACGAGAGGGTGTCCCTGGCTGTGTGGAGGGCTCCTCCTTGCGAGGTGGGGCTTTGAGCTGACCCCGATGGTGGGGTGTCGACGCAGGTTGCCCCTTCTGGTATCCCCACCGACTGCTACTAGCTTTCTTCTTCTCCGCCACCTCCACTCATTTGGCTCCGATCTCCCCTGCCTCGATTAGTTTTGGGCTTCCCATCTAGGATGTACCTGTGATGGCTTCCGTCACAGAAAGCCCCTTTGGGAACTGCCAACTGATGTGCCAAGCTTACCTCTGAGCTTGTTTTCCCTGGCAGCTTGGGACTTCAGTGCCCTGCCTGGTTCGAACCAGACACGCTAGTCTGCTACAAACCCAGACCCAGGTCTGAACTACGTCCCATAAATTGCAGGCTTACCTGAAAACAGCTTCAGAAGTGTTTCTGTCTCCAACACTCAGATGCCCAGTTCCCAATAGGATCCAAACCCCAAATAAATCTGTTTTACCCTGTATAAAGCTTAAAAAGTGATTTGATTAAATACAGAAAGTAGCATTTACGTGGTTCCAAGTAATAACAGACAGAACAAAGTCAGCAACCAAGCAAAATAAAATAAAATACGCAAGTCTAAGCCTAGTACAGTAGGAAAACTGAATACAGATCAAACCTCACCCTCAGATGTTTCAAGAAGCTTCTATCACAGACTGGATGCCTTCCTAGTCTGGGTACAATCCTCTCCCCTGGTCCAGCCATTGTTCCAGCTCAGGCGGTAGCTTGGGGATTCCTCATGATTGCAGCCCCCTTTGTTCTGTTCCACCCCCTAAAATAGGCTTGGCACAAGGCGGGAATCTTTTGACTCTCTGGGTCCCCACCCCTCCTTCTAAATGGAAAAGCACCAGGTTTAAGATGGATTCCAGTACCAGGTGACATGGTCACATGTCCTGTGCGACCCCAAGCCTTCATTCTTCCCAGCCTGGCTTGCAGGAAGGCCTGCAAGCAAACAGAGCCATCCACAGTCAATTGTCCTGGTTGATGGGAACCATCAAGATTCCAAACCACCATTAATGGCCCACACTTTGCACAACTCCAAATAGGCCCTCAGAGCTATCGTTCATAGTTCTAGTTTCTAGAAATCAGCTCTTGCCACCAGCTCACTAAAAAAGATGTGCACAAACCTCTTAAGACACAAATATAATCCTGTTCTTCAAAAAGGTAAATTTTACTGGGGAAAAAAAAGACATCGGAGAACTTACTCTATTGCTAGATTTCAAAAGAGCAAATAAAAGGATTAAGCACCAAGAATAACTTCCTTGAGGTCCAACTTTAAGGTTACAAGCAAAACAAAAGCACGTGGGGTTAGCACAGAGGAGTCCACAAGCCATAAAGAAACAAAAAGAGAAAAACCAAATCACATCTTCCTGGACATTTCCTGATCTACTCACATATCTGGGGTTTCAAATGAGTAGTTTCCAGGTATGATACTGATGATTTTTCATACCTGGCCCCAAGATTCTTACAGCACAGCTCAGAGGTGGGCAAACTTTTGGGCCTGAGGGCCACATCGGGGTTCCAAAAGCGTCTGAAGGGCTGAAGTAGTGTAATAAATTGCTCCCTGTTGGAATGTGCTCCTCACGGCTGAAAGTCCTGGTACTCTGAGCGGCATGGTAAGGGGGCGGGAAGCAGGAGGGGTGGATAAGGGGCAGGGTGTCCCAGGGGGAAGTCAGGGGACAGGGAGCAGGGGGCGGTTGGATAGGAGCGGGAGTCCTGGGGGACCTGTCAGGGGGCAGGGGCATGAATAGGGGTCAGGGCAGTCAGGGGACAGGAAGCAGGGGAGCTTGGAGAGGAGGTGGGGTCTCGGGGAGGCGGTTAGGGGTGGAGAGGTCCTGAGAGGGGGTGGTCATGGGACAAGGAGCAGGGGGGGTTGGATGGGTCGAGGCTTCTGAGGAGGGCAGTGGGGGGGTGAGAACTGGGAGGCAGCGGATAGGATGCAGGGGCCAGGCTCTTTGGGGAGGCACTGCCTTCCCTACGTGGGGGTAGTGTACTAAATTGCTCACCATAGGAATGCGCTACATACAATGGACTAATGACAGATGCCACTCCCGGTGCTCCGTAAGTAGCACATTCCTAAGGGAAGCAATTTAATACACTACACCCAGTGGCTCTCGCAGCCGCGCTGCTCGGCAGGAGCTCGCAGCCCTGCCATCCAGAGCGCAGGCGGCACGGCGAGCTAAGGCTGCGGGGGAGGGGCCGGGGGCTAGCCTCCCCGGCTGGGACCTCTGGCAGAGGTGCTATCCTGTCCGCCTCTCCAGTTGGGAGGACAGACAAAGGGAGAGTTTTTCCTCAAGAGTAAAAAGTTCAAGCCCGGTGCACACTCACTTCATTTTACCTCCGCAATGCAGGGAGACTCTTTAACGCTTCACAGGTAAAGCAAGTAGAGAACAGTTCCTAAGGGGGATTTTAGAGCCAACTGGCTGGCTGGGTGTCCATAAAAGGGAGCTCCCCCTCCTGCCTGCTCGATTTATCACAAGATCTTGATGAAACCGGCCATCAGGGGGCCGGCCCACCACTGGCTGCGCGGCCATCAGGGGGTCGGCCTGCCGCTGGCCTTGCGGGCAGCAAATCACCAAAAAGGGAAAAGGAAGTATTATAGACCTGCGCCCATTCAGCACCAGCCCACAGAGCATGTTTGGTACACAAGAAGGGCCTATCTTTTCCATCCTAATGATGGAACAGATTATGCACCAAGCATCTCCGGGAGAGAGTAAATACTGACAAAGGTAAAATTACCTAATACAAATTACAGACCAATCCTATATAAGGCTGACCTATAAGAATCTTTTGTTGATTATTGCAAGAAAAATCGGTAGATCAGGTAATTATCTGTAAAAAACAAATCTGATGAGTTTAAAGTGTGCCATTATGGTTTTCATGTTTGTGTCTCAGTGATTTCTGTATAAAATGTGTTCATTTTGCAAATAAGATATGGATATACATAGTTACACAAAATAACTTCAATAATATCACCACAATTCCAGTATAATCTATATTGGAAAATGGCAACAGAATACAGGAAATTTATAGGAATCTGTTCCTCCTATTGTACTTACTGATTGATCTATTAAGACTGATAGACCAGATCCTCAGCTTTTGTAAATTGATGTAGCTCCATTAACTTCAATGAGTTATGTTGATTTATGCCAGCATCTAGCTTTCCATTATTTGTTTCTGAAGCCACCTGAAAATAATAAAAAAAAAAAAAAAAAAAAAAAAAAAAGATTTTAGTAAAATTTTAACAATGGACAACATAAAACATGTTTTGTTTAAAATGCCCCCATATGAAAGAAACCGTACAAGGTCTGGCATGAATATTAGTGCTCAGACCCCCTCACAGGGTGAATTCAAATGTATTGGACATCGTAAAATCTAGAGCACACATCCAGTTGAAATACCCTTTTCACCTTAGCCATTCAGAAAGCCCCTTCATATCCTGCCACCAGCTTTGTTGTCATAATTCACTGTTCTTCTCCAGCCCAAACAACAGTTAATGTTTGGTTTATAATTAGGCTTAGAAGGAGTGAATTTTATCAGTAAATGTTGATTTCACCATAGGGAGGCACAAGGTGGATGAGGTAATATCTTTTATTGATCCAACTTCTGTTAGTGAGAGAGACAAGCTTTTGATAGGTTTCAGAGTAGCAGCCGTGTTAGTCTGTATTCGCAAAAAGAAAAGAAGTACTTGTGGCACCTTAGAGACTAACACTAGAGCTCTTCTTCATGTCTGGGAAAGGTACTCCCAGCATCACAGCTAAATACAAGGTGGAACAGATTGTTTAGCATAAATAATTAGCACATATTCTAAGGGACCATAAAAGGTAGAGTGGCCTGTTAACAACTCTGCAGTCATAGGACAAAAAGAGGGGGTTAGTGGGTTACAGATTGTTGTAATAAGCCATAAACCCAGTGCCTCTGTTCAGTCCATTATTTTAGTGTCTAGCAAAGCTATGAATTTAACCTCCCATTCCCAAACTCATCTTTTGAAGGTGTTGTATAGGTTTTCTTTGAGGATGAGGACTGATAGGTCAGACAGAGTGATCGCTTTGTGAAAAAAGTGTTCATCCACAGGTGATAGGGTGTTTTTGTCTTTTATCATTTTCCTGTGTAAGTTCATTCGAGAGCATAGTGATTATCTGGTTTCACCCACATAGTTATTAGGGCATTTAGTACACTGGATGAGGTACACTTTATGTTGTGCTAGGCATGTTTAGGATCCATGGATCTTGAAAGGTGTGTTTTGGGTGGGGTTGCTCATTGTAGCAGTGGAGATATGTCTGCAGGTTTTGCATCTGTTGTTCTGGCAGGATCTGATGCTGCTTTGAGTTGGTGTCACCTGGTCAGTGAGGAGCTTTCTTCTAATTTGGAGAGGTCGGCAGGTTGTTTGAAGGCCAGAAGTGGGGCTTCAGGAAAGATTTCTTTCCGGACAGGTCCCCATCGAGCATGTGTTGTAGTTTGATGATACCCCATATGGGTTCATAGGTTCCAGTATGGAGTGGTAGGTGACAACTACGGGGGTCTGGTCAGAATGGGTTTCATTTCTGTATTGAAGTACGTTCTCTCAGGGTATTTGGGTGGCCCATTCCCTGATGCAATCTACTTCTCTGGTGGAGTGTTAACGTGTATATCCCAGACTTTCTCCTCGGAGCATATTCACATATTCTGTGACATCTGACACACAAACCAATGAAAAATTATTTCCATTGATAATAACAGAAATATACAGACAGGCAAAAGAAGAAGAATGCTGCTTGAGAATTTATCTTTAAACCAAATTCTATTTACTTTGTCAACATCATGTCAAAATATACAATGTGTTTTAACAGTTATAAAGTTTTAACTTTATCAACATGAATATCAACATCTACTAAATCTACTCAACATCGTTATCCGACCCCCCATAATTTCCCATAACTGTGAAAATGTACATAGATAAAAATTGAAAAAAAAATGATTAAAAAAGATATTATCAGTCAAAATTTAAAAAAATTAAATTCTGCCAAGCCTACTTATAAGGTGGCTGTGTTTCCCCTCAGGATTCAAATCCTTGGATAAAAGGTAAAGAAATATCACAATTCTCAAGACTAAAGCAGGAACTAATAACTCAGCAAGCATGACATTTTCATTAAGTTCTGTGTTCTAACATTCTTCAGGAATCAGCTTTAATAATTTGGTTGTACACTGCTCTAAAGAGATTAATATTATGTACTTATAAGCACAGTCTGCAGCAGCTCTTATGACACATCCTCCAGTCTTTTCCCAGTTCTGCAACTGATTTCAGCCATGTCAGCTACACATAACTCAGAGGAATCAACACAGAGTGGTTTCCCTATTACGCATGTGCCTACAAGCAGTGGTGAGCTGGAGCTGGTTCGCATCAGTTTAGAAGCCCTTTTAGAACCGGTTGTTCCGCAAGGGACAACCGGTTCTAAAAGGGCTTCTAAATTTAACCAGCCAAAAGTGGTGCCTTAGGTGCCGACTCCACGGGTGCTCCAGCCCTGGAGCACCCAAGGAGAAAATTTGGTGGCTGCAGAGCACCCACCGGCAGCTCCCGCCCCACCCCCGGCCTCAGCTCACCTCCGCTCTGCCTCCGCCTCCTCCCCTGAACATGCCGCCCCACTCTGCTTCTCTGCACCCCCGCCCCTCCCCCAGCTTCCCGCGAATCAGCTGTTCACGTGGGAAGCCGGGGCAGGCTGAGAAGCGAGCGGCGGCTTCCCACTCAGGCCCAGGGAGGTGGAGGTGAGGTGGGGCGTGAGGAGGGCCGCCCGCGCTGCAGCAGGTAACCTGGGGGGAGTGGGGCACGCAGGGGAACTGCTTCCCGCCCCAGCTCACCTCCGCCACCCTCGGCCTGAGCGGGAAGCCGCGGACTGCTTCTCTGCCCTCCCTGGCTTCCCGCCGAACAGCTGATTCGCGGGAAGCCTGGGGGGGGAGGGCGCGGAGAAGCAGAGCGGGGCGGCGCATTCAGGGGCGGATGCAGAGGCAGAGCAGAGGTGAGCTGGGGCCAGGCGCGGGGTGGGGAGCTGCCGGTGGGTGCTCTGCACCCACCAAATTTTCCCCATGGGTGCTCCAGCCCCGGAGCACCCAGGGAGTCGGCACATAAGGCGCCACTTTTGATGTGATCAGTGGGGGAGCGTTTGCTCCCCCTGCTCCTTCCCAGCTACGCTCCCCCGCCCCTAGGAGCCAGAGGGACCTGCCAGATGCTTCCTGGGAGCTGCCCCAGGTAGGCACCACCAGGACTCCCCATCTCGCCCCCTGGCAGGTGCCTCTGGCTCTTAGGGGTGGGGTGGGCACCCACTACAGTGGCCCACAAGACCCTCCTGCCCGGTTCTGGGGGCAGTCAGGGGACAAGGGAGCGGGGTGGATGGGGCAGGGGTCCTGGGGGGGGCGTCAAGGAATGTGGGGGGGTTGGATGGGGCAGGAGTCCCGGGTGGCGGGGGTGGGCAACGACCCCCTCATGGGGTGAGGAGGGAACCCATTGTTAAGATTTTGGCAGCTCATCACTGCCTACAAGCATGCAAGGGAAAACTTTACAGAGCATATAAAATGGACTTTAATATCACAGACAAGCTCCCCAAAGCTGTGCTGATTTTATTAAACATTCATAAAAGCTGACAAGCTACTTTTTTGTTTAGAGAAGTACAGTAAGCCACGCACTTGCATACATGGAAAAGATCAAAATGGGGCTTAATGATTGCCCTCTTTTTCCCCCCATGTGATAACATCATGTACTTTTATCTTCTACTTTCCATTATTTTGTTAGATGCTTGATCATTATCAATTTCTTGATTAATAATTGTTGCTAGTCACAAAATAGCAGGCATTTAGGAATTCAACAAACATCTATCACTAATAAGGAAGAGCTTAGATTATTAAAATTGAAATAATTGCAAACAAACCTAACTCATTTTTAAAGGGACAACACCATCTTAAAAATCACACTATCACAATTTTTTTTTTTACCTACCATTCTCACTGGAAGTAACACCTAAGATTAACTACAACAGTAGAGAAAAAAAATCTATTTTTTTCCTCCAGTTTGTTTACTTTGTGCAATTGATTTTCTGAAGTCCTCAGCACCCACATGAGTTCAATGGTAGCTGCGGGTGCTTATAATTTCTGTAATTTAAACCTTTTGTGTAACATCCATTCCACTCTTTTCCCAGTATATTGGTTTTGGGTTTTTTTAATCTGGGCCTTATTTTGCTCCCAGTCAGTGACAGTTTTTCCATTGTCTTATTAGGGGAAGGAACTCTATTTTAAATTTTGTAATGGAAAAAAAAATTTTTTCTATGGCTCTGTCTACACTAGGGTGTTTTCCACTCTGATGTAGATGTGCCAGTGCAAACTCCTGAAGTACATATGCTGCCCCAGTATAAAAAGTGACTTTCACTGGTTCAGTGTAACCTGGCTACAAACTGAGATAACTGCCAGTGCAAATCACTTTAAACAGCAGTGAAGCACATCTATATTTGCACACTGATTCAGCTGCATCAGGATAGCTACACTGGTGGGGGTCAGGGAGGAAAGCGTAGACAGGCCTAAGAGACAGAGTAAACCAAACATAATGGGTGCACGTAGTGTATAGTGGTAAAAATATTAAGATCTTCAACCACACAGAAGGGAGAGGAAAGTGCTCCTCAAGCAAGTAATCACTTCGCATGTTAGGTTGAGGATGCAATGTGCCCCACAAGGGTAGGCCAGTAACAGAAATCATCTGTGGTTGATTAATCTAAAAAAACCTGCCTCATTAACATGAACCAACTATTACTAGAGAGTGGTTTTGTCTCTTTTTTTATGGTGGCTTGACTAGCCTGGCCCTGTTGCTGATCCTGAAAAGGGGAAGAGTTCCTGTGAAACCCGAAGAGCATAAGTTTGAATTGCAGCTAATAATTTTGTAGCACTAAAACTGTCCTGGACTGGGAACACATTCCTTTTTTGATGGTGGGTTAATGAAAGGGCTACTGCCAGATCAAATTTGAGCCAAAATGGCTGTTGTGTACAATTCCGATGACTGTCATTGCTATTTAATATTTATATTGCTGTTCCACTCCCACCGAGGATTGAAGCCCCACTTTGCTAAGTGCTGTGAAAACAAAGAAATAGTTCTGCCCCAAAGACTTTGCAATCTAAGAAAAAAAGTAACATGCATAGAGAAGGAAGAGGGCTACAGTTAAATGTACACAAACTAAAGAGTTTTTTTGAAAGCAAACACACCCAGTGTTTACACCATAAGTGTAACAGTATGGTGCTGGTCAATGAGAACTTGAAAATGAAACTGGACTACAAGTGAAAATGACTAGCCAATCTTCATGATCTAAGGTATGAGAAATGCAAGAAGTAGATTATCAGAATCCATAGTAATATAAAAAATAGTTAGACTTGATTTTATTGTTTTAATAAGGTGTTATTAGCCCATACAGGAACTGAGACGGAGAGAACTGGGCAAATACAAGAAAACTTTCCATAGATATTTACATCTTTTTGAAAATGAATTTGCATCTGCCAAATTCACACTCCTTTTGTGTTCCCTTTCCATTCAATGGAAACAGGATCAGACCCCCAGGTTGATTATAGCCATTCATATGAGTCAGCCTTCGCTGGCTCAGGCGGTTCTACTGCTTAGTCAACCAAATGTTCCAGTCTGGATAATGATCATCCACCCTGCACTTTTCCATGCAGTAGGTAGTCAAGTCACCATCATGTATGGGATTTCATAGTGCCCACTGATTGCATGCTGTGTAGCGAATTTCAGTGCCCATGCACCCCTGCCCTGGCTCTGCCCTTGCCCCGCCCCTTCTCTGAAGCGCCGCCTCTGCTCACTCCATTCCCCCTTTCCCTCCATCACTCACTCTCTCCCACCCTCACTCACTGTCACCAGGCTGGGGCAGGGGGTTGGGGTTATGGGGAGTGAGGGCTCCGGCTGGGGGTGTAGGCTCCAGGGTGGGGCTGGGGATGAGGGGTTTGGGGTGCGGGAGAGGGTTCCGCCCTGGGGTAGGGAGTCGGGGGGGGGGGGGTGGTGCAGGCTAAGGGGTGGGGCCGGGGATAAGGGTTTGGGGTGAAGGGGGGGCTGGGATCCAGTGGGGTACAGTGTAGGCTCTGGGTGGGGCCAGAAATGAGGGGTTCAGGGTGAAGGAGAGGGCTCTGGGCTGGCACAGGGGGTTGGGGTGCGGGGAAAGTGCAGGCTCTGGGGTGGGGCTGAGAATGAGAGGTTTGGGGTGAAGGTGGGGGCTCTGGGCTGGGGCAGGGGGTTAGGGAGGTGCAGGGTGCAGGCTCCGGGAGGGAGTTTGGGTGCAGGAAGGGACTCCGGGCTGGGGCAGGGCATTGGGGTGTGGGAGGGGTTTCAGAGTTCGGAGTCCCAGAGGCACTTACCATGGCTCCCAGGAAGCGGCCACCAGCTCCCTGCAACCCCTAGGCGCATGGGCAGCCAGGGAGGCTTCACATGCTGCCCTCTGCGCCTGCAGCAGCCACACCAGCAGCTCCGATTGGTCGCGGTTCCCAGCCAATGAGAGCTACAGAGACAGCAGTGGGGGTGGGGGGGTAGCGTGCGGAGCCTCCCTGGCCGCCCATGTGCCTCGGTGCTCCAAGGGCCTGGTGGCCACTTTGGGATCCATGCAGAGCTAGGGCAGGGAGGGAGCCTGCCTTAGCCCCAGGTCCCTGCTGTGCTGCTGACTGGACTTTTAATGGCCCTGCCGGCCGTGCTGATAGGAGCCACCAGGGTCCCTTTTCCCACAGGTGTTCCGGTCAAAAACCACATGCCTGGCAACGCTAATACAGACCTATAGCTATAACAGCACCTGCAGGCACGTTTCCATTACTGCATGACAGCCAAGGTAGGAAGAAGCCACCTTTGCCACCATGCCCTGCATGGAACTTTTACATGAACTAAGCCCTGGGTCCAGGATTTTGCCTGTGTGGAGGGATCAAGAAGGTTTTAGCTTCAGTAGCTTTTCACTGTGGGCCCAATGCTGCTGCCAACTAACTCAGTGGCAAAACTGTCTGGCTTCAGAGGTACAGGCCCTTGCCCTATGAGACAACTGCGGGATGTACACAATGAAGAAATAACACTGTTTTAGAGAAGCATTTTAGCAAAGGCAATGCCTGCTAAAACATATTAAACATACTTCTTGAAAAAACAGATGTACCCACAAGGGGATTTTTTTTGTATCTATAAGCCTATAGTTTTCTGGGACATACTTGAAGAAAAGTGGATGATAAGCACTGTAAAGTGAGACATTTCAAATAACCAGTGCATGGAGCACTGCCACCTTTTGGTCATTTTCAGTAAAAGCAGCTTTGCTATTTAGAAGAAGAAACAAGGCTATTTAGAAGAAACAAGAATGGTACATTAGCAATCTGTTCCCATAGTATCTCAAGTTTAATGCCCTCCCCTTCTCCCTTCTCCCCCATTTCCTTTACTTTGTGGGGGAAGGGGCTATTTATGTGTTTAGGAAGAGTGATTTAATGACTTTTGGTGTATTAGGTCATGTTTTTTGTTTGAAATTCATAATGTTTATGGTGCTCAGAAAGCTTCAGGTTTAAGCAGTGTGGAAATAAAAAGGAATGTTTTGTTATTATGTTTTCTATTCACACTGACAGGATTTTATGTAGGGTATTGTGATAACAGGGTTTGCCAACAATACTTGAGATGACAAATTTGATTAAAATCTATAGATGCATCTGTTATAGCCATAGTTATTGAAAAGTGTCTTTTAAAAACCACAGCTAATACTAGCCAAAGAAATGCTTTAAATTCAGAATTGGAAACCATATCCTGTGAGATTCAGAGAGCTTCTCGCAAGATACTAAAGGCCCTCAACTCCTATTGGCTTCTTCAAATCCTTAATGTAGGGAATCATTTTTCTGTTCCAGGTCGGGGCCAAATCTTGGTTTCCTTTGAAGTCAAACCGGAGTTATGCTTGAGAAAAGATTTGGTTTGAAAGTTTTCAGATTCACATTTTCTATTTTCCTACATAGACTACTGCATTCACTTCCAATTTTTGTTCAGTGCATGAATATATGAAAACACAACCAAAAGCCATTCACGAAAGTTGTAGCAAATTACTATACATACTCAAAGGAGCACTAAATGAAGCATGTAATCATTATTCATGCAAGCAAAGGCACTGAAGCCTTTCCAAAAAGTATAAAGTAGCATGATCATATTTCAAGTTTCCAAATAAAGGACTCTACTGGAGGGGGGAATACAGCAATACCATACCATGCCACCCTTACTTCTGCACTGCTGCTGGCCGTGGTGATGCCTTCAGAGCTGGGTGCCCGGCTAGCAGCCATCACTCTCCAGTCACCAGCTCTGGAGGCAGCGCATCCACCAGCAGCAGCACAGAACTAAGGGTGGCAATACCATACCATCTCATGACTACACAATAGTCTTGAAACCCCTTTTTGGGTCAGGACCCCCAGTATGAGAAACACTGAGCTAGGGGAAACAAAAAGGCCCAATTCTGCCAGGTACTGAGTGTTTTCATCTTGTACTGAAGTAAATAGGAGCTGAGGGGTGGTGCACAACACCTGACATGATCAGATCCTGCCAAAGTACAGTGGCCATCACATTTCCTTTCATTATACAACAGTCAAAGAGAATGCTCGCCTCTCTTTACCTCAGATAACACTTTTGAGGGGGGGGGTTCATGACAAATTTTCTCACTAGGAAAGAACCAGAAGTCCATTTCAATATCTGACCTTCCTTTTGTATTTATTTATGATCTCAAATCCTTGGGGGGGATGGGTGATTTTAATGTCAGGATTCACCAAAGTGTGTCAATCATATTTGAAAAGTTTCCCATATTTCCCAGAGGACAGGAGGCAGGGGATTATTTTAACTGCTGCGTTACACCCTTAGAGTTATTTTTTCAAAGCTTTGCTTGTGGAGTTCTAAAAACAAATCCTGTTATTGCTACAGGATTAGTGCACATAACTTCCTAACACTGCTTTGAAAATGTAGCCAAGAAACATTTGTATGTAGTTTTTGGAATTAACATGGGCTGTGATTATTGGCCAGTATTACAACAGCACTGCCACGTACAGAGCTGTTGATGTTCTGTCCACAGTCACTAATTAAAATCTGTTTGTTCGTTTGTTAACTGTGTGTGATGAAGTGGAATGTTTATGAAAAATGCATGACAAGACTGAAACTTCCACTTAACTCCTCTGTTGCTGTACAGTCAAGTGACTAATCTTCTTTTTGTCAACACTATTTCTTGTCTATTTTTCATTTTTGTCCAGACTGCAGTTTAGAAGTTTAAAAAAGCTTTCTAAAGTTGGAGTGAATAGTTAACACTAAGAACTTCATTTTGCTCACACTCATAGAAACCTGAAGCCTTCCTTTCAGTTCTGGTATCAACCCACTTCTACTGATTCTCCAGCCCTGTCCAGTCTGATTACATTAATCTCTCGCTTTCTGAGTTATTTATTAAAAAAAAAAAATACTCTGAAAATGTCATTATGTCCCTACACAGCGCAAGCAGGTAAAAAGCAGACCTAAAGCAGAATTTGTTGAACACTACCAACTAACATCGATAAGTAGTCTGTAATTTCTTTGTGTAGAGCCTGACTCTTTATGTGATTTTACAGCACTTAGCACAATTGTGATTGTGGTCTATGGGCTCTACTGTGGTAAAAATGTTAACCCCTGCCCCAAAGAGCTTACATTTATCTTCTCTGTTTGTATTGCACCCAGCACAATGAGGTCAGAATCCACAACAGGGCCTCCAAGCACAACTTATTACAAATTATTAATAAATACTTTTGATAAGCAAATATAGGACAAAAATATATGTTCCATACCGCTTAACATGCAGCACTTAACAATTGCAGCAAAAAATGTGATTTTGTTTTAAAAAGACACCAAACTGTGGAACTGACAGCACTAATATTGTTGGGGAAGAGTCAACATGGTTTTGTAAAGGGAAATCATGCCTCACCAATCTACCAGAATTCTTTGAGGGGGTCAACAAGCGTGTGGATAAGGGGGATCCAGTGGATATTTATGTATTTAGATTTTCAGAAACCCTTTGAAATTACAGACTAATTATAGATGTTAGTTGGTAGTGTCTCCCACCAAAGGCTCTTAAGCAAAGTAAGTTGTCATGGGATAAGAGGGAAGGTCCTCTCATGGATTGGTAACTGGTTAAAAGACAGGAAACAAAGAGTAGGAATAAATGGTCAGTTTTCAGAATGGAGAGAGGTGAATAGTGGTGTCCCCCAGAGGTCTGTACTGGGACCAGTACTATTCAACATATTCATAAATGATCTGGAAAAAGGGGTAAACAGTGAGGTAGCAAAATTTGCAGATGATACAAAACTTCTCAAGATAGTTAAGTCCCAGGCAGACTGCAAAGAGCTACAAAAGGACCTCTCAAAACTGGGTGACTGGGTAACAAAATGGCAGATGAAATTCAATGTTGATAAATGCAAAATAATGAACATTGGAAAACGTGATCCCAACTATACATATAAAATGATGGGGTCTAAATTAGTTGTTACCACTCAAGAAAAAGATCTTGGAGTCATTGTGGATAGTTCTCTGAAAACATCCACTCAATGTGTAGTGGCAGCCAAAAAAGCAAAAAAATGTTGGGAATCATTAAGAAAGGGATAGATAATAAGACAGAAAATATCACATTGCCTCTATAAAAATCCATGGTACTCCCACATCTTGAATACTGCAGCAATGTGGTCACCCCATCTCAAAAAAGATATATTGGAATTTGAAAAGGTTCAGAAAAGGGCAGCAAAAATGATTCGGGGTATGGAATGACTTCCGTATGAGGAGAGATTAATAAGACTGGGACTCTTCATCTTGGAAAAGAGACAACTAAGGGAGGATATGAAAGAGGTCTATAAAATCATGACTGGTGTGGAAAAAGTAAATAAGGAAGTGTTATTTACTCCTTCTCATAACACAAGAACTAGGGGCCACCAAATGAAATTAATAGGCAGCAGGTTTAAAACAAACAAAAGGAAGTATTTTTTCCACCCAACGCACAGTCAACCTGTGGAACTCTTTGCCAGAGGATGTTGTGAAGGCTAAGACTATAACAGGGTTAAAAAAAAAATAGAGCAGTTCATGGAGGATAGGTCCATCAGTGGCTATTAGCCAGGATGGACAGGGATGATGTCACTAGCCTCTGTTTGCCAGAAGCTGGGAATGGGCGACAGGAGATGGATCACTTGATAATTACTTGTTATGTTCATTGGCCACTGTGGGAAGACAGGATAATAGGCTAGATGGACTTTTGATCTGACCCAGTATGGCCACTCTTATGTTCTTAATATCCTATAGAATAAGAACCCCATTTTTAGGGATAGGAGTCCAAATTTCAGAAGCAAAATATACACACAAGGACACAAACCTGGTGGCTGTGTGGGCAAAACACATAATGCTATTGAGCAAATGGGTATATGTACATCCAAGTACCTATTTTGTGACCAAACACATGTTCTCTACATACAACTACCTGCTTACTTTCTCCCCTCCCCATACCATGCTGACACAAATTAGACACCAGGGCCGTCTCTACCCATATGCAAAGTACGCAGCTGCGTAGGGCACCAGGAAATTTGGGGCAGTGGGGCTGCGTAGGGCACCAAAATGGCTAGGGACAGCCCTGTTAGACACATTTATTTTTTAATGTGGCCCTACAATTTTACTGCCTGAGGGCTATATAACTCAGCCTTTTAACACACAAAAGTTTCATTCACTTAAATAGGAGTTAAGGCTTAATCCTACACATGCTCTATTAGCCTAACTCCATGCAAAGGGGCAGTAGGAGAAGTCATATTCAAAACAGAGTAAAAGTTACTCCATATAGTATATACACACCACAAATATTTTTCTATAGCAATTACAGAATTAGCGCCCACCTGGAGAATATAGGTATGTGACCAAGTGCTAGGGCACTTCCAGGTATCAGCAATATAATGTGGGGAGGGGGGATGGAAAGTGTAAGCCAATTGTGTTTCCCAACAGGAAGACATTCTCTCAATGGCTGCTTGGGAGACAGGAGGGAACGACTTGCAGCAGGGAACATGTCATATCCAGTTGCTACACGGCTGAGATAATGGCCCAGACAGAGGGGTTCTGGTTTTGCTTTCTGGAAATGTGTAAAATCAGTTTACTTTGATTGTCGACTCTAAGCTATAGCTCTTCAAAAACCCTGAAGAATAAAAGCCTGAAGGCAGAACCCAGACAGCCTGAAAAACTGGGGTTTTTGTTTTGTTTTGTTTTGGGGTTTTTACACTTTATCCACCAGGTGGCACTTTGCCTGCTTACAGGGTATATAGTTTCTCCCTTACAGAAGAGATGAAGTTTGAATGAAGCAAGATGTCACACGTTCCTTTGCAGCAGCTGTATCTGAAATATTTCAAATGTTTGAAGAACCAGAAAGTGAAACTAGCACTTGAAGTGAAACTAACAGTTGAATAAAAATACAAAAAATAAGCAAACAGCATAAACGGTAAAACACACATTGGATTGTTTGGGGGGTTTCCTCCTGGTTAAATTGCCTGGATCATTTCAAGACTAGTCTTGCAGTTTATACTTTGTTTGAGGGGGAGTTCTCCACAACTTAATTCTATTTGGCTTATGATATGAGGTGCTGCCCTCCAACATATACCCTTGTGGCCTTTTGGGGCCAGACAGGTGCATCGCACTCAGGGCCCCTCAGATTCTTTCAGTTACCCTGACTAAGTTGGTTCAAGATATGTACCCCTGTGTTTTATTAAACCTTTCTATCAAGTGTAACTCACTTTCGTTAGTTGCCCCAGGTCATTCCCTCTGGGTCCATATAAGAGTCCTGGCCTGCTCTCTCAAAACACCAGTCCCCAACTCTCCTCCTTGGAGCTGCGTTCCTCCTCAGCTTGCTTTTTCCCCTCACCCGCACAATTAGTCCTTAGGATCAAAGGGTTCAGCAGGCCAAGCTTCTCCTGCTAAATTTCTGCCCTGCTATAGGGGAGGAAGCAGCATTTATGCTGGTCTCCTTCTCCCAGCTCATCCCCAATTGATTGGGTGAGAGAGGAGACTTACCCTGCTTTCTCTGCAAGGCTCCTGGACCTTAAAAATACAGTGATGGGATTTCCTCCCAAGAACCACTTATTCCAGGCACCTCTTCCTCTCAGTATCTCCTAAGTCCCTTGTATATATACACTGGACCTTTAGAAATCTTAAAAGGACTATGCCACATAACGGGATAGGTTGACCACCAGGCATCACTGCCTTTAAGAGGCAAACTACCCCATCATGAAAGCACTCTAAGCTGTTCACATGGAGAAGAAGGCACTAAAGCATCATAAATATATATTGATAGATATTATCTGGATATTATTTTGTTATTCTAGCCAAATTACTTTTTCACCTACAAACAATGCTATATTTAACCTAAACAGAGGCTTTTACAGTGGAATAAACTGAAAAAGGATGCATACACACAAGGTAATTTATTAGCCAGTCACTCCCTATATTCCCACTGCTGCTATTTCACAGATTTGTGATTAGATATGAATTTATTCCGTTAAAACCCTGCTTCTCCTGTTTTTGATCCTGCAATAAAAAGTTAAAATCTAGCACTTTTTGTGACATAAAAGAGCCCATTTTTCCAATGAGAGCACCTAAATGCAGAACTTTAGAGCTGCTGGAATCAGTACCACACAGGTACTGTAGATAGGTGTTTAACTGCCACTTAGAGCATCCAAATGCAGGATCTGAGTGTCTAACATAGATGCCCAAATTTGAAAACTGGACTATAGTCTGTTACCCTGAAAACACCTCTGAAGTTATGAGGTTGTGATGTTAACTTTAAAGGCAATATCATCAACTAGGAAGAGAATAAGGAAGATGAAGTTACTCACCTTGTGCAGTAACAATTGTTCTTCGAGATGTGTGCCCCTATGGGTGCTCCACTGTCGGTGTACGTGTGCCCCTGAGCCTCTAATCGGAGATTTTTGGTAGCAGCGTCCGTTGAGCCTGCGCGTGTGCTCTCCCTCCCTCATGGTCTGCCTGGAGGCTATCTAGCACTGCGCAGGCGAACCCTGCTCACTTCCTTCTCCACCACAGAGCAGTACTCCGAAGTAGAGGGGAGGAGGGCTGTTGTGGAGCACCCATAGGGGGACAGATCTCGAAGAACCATCGTTACTGCACAAGGTGAGTAACTTCCTCTTCTTCTTCGAGTAGTGTCCCTCTGGGTGCTCCACTGTAGGGGACTCCCGAGCAGTACCCACCACTGGAGGCTGGAGCTGCAGAGTACTCTCTGAAGTAACAGACTCCACTCTGGAGTCGAAGGTGGAGTCGGGGGCCAAATCTTCAATGATCGCATAATGTTCTGAGGCCCGTCGTTGCTCTATAGATTACTGAGATAGGGATATCTTTAAGGAATGTGACCAAGGTAGAAATTGATCTCATGGAATGCTTTTAGACTCTGGATGGAAGCAGGTTGGCGCCCTTGATAACAGCGATTAATGCAACCAGAGACCCATTTGGACAGTCTTTGAGCCGATATCACAGAGCTTTTGGATCTTTCTGTGGATGAAAGGAAGAGTTTAGGGGATTTCCTAAAGTCCTTAGTCCTGTCCAAGTAGAATGCTAGTGTCCTTGTAACATCTAGCATATGCAGAATCATCTCCCTGTTGTCACAATATGGTTTTAGGGGAAAAACAGGGAGATGGATCTGTTGATTCATATGGAAAGTGCAGAAAAAGAAGGGAGAAACTTGGGATATGGCTTTAGAGTTACTTTGTCTTTAAAAAAGGCCATGAATGGTGGGTTGGCCATCAGGGCCGTTATTTCTCCTAAGCGCCTAGCTGAGGTGATGGAAATTAGAAATGCTGTCTTCATAGATAGATGTGAGAGAGAGAAAGTTGCCATAGACTCAAAGGGAGATCTAGTCAAAGCCCCGAGAACTAGGTTAAGGTCCCAGGCTGGAGCGGTTGGTGTCACATGCAGGAAGAGATTCCCTATGCCCTTAAGAAATCTACATGTCAGCAGGTGAGCAAACACCAAGTACCTGTCTACCTAGCAGTGGAAAGCAGTTTTCACCACGAGATGTACCCTAAGGGAGCTGAGTGAGAGTTTTGACCTCTTGAGGTCTAAAATGTAGTGCAAAATCAGAGTGAGGGAAGATGTGGTTGGGTCTCTGTGTTTAGAATGACAACAAAACTTGGAATAGTTCCATTTTGTAGATCAGTATGTCGAGTGGTCAACTTTTGGCTGTGTAGCAACACGTCTTTCAGCTCGTCAGAGCATTCTGACTCTAAGTCTTGGAACTAAGAAGGAGCCAAGCCTGGAGGTGGAGGACCCGCAGGTTGAGGTGAAGGATCAGCCCACTGCATTGAGAAAGCAGGTGAGGAATGGGCCGAAGAGGAACAAGAGGGCATATTGCCATCTGTGTCAGTTAAGGAAGCCAGACTTGTCATGGCCAGGAGGGGCAATCAGAACAACTCTCTTTGTGGCTCACTGAATTCTCAACAGAATCTTGGATAGAAGAGGAAACTGGGAAAAGGCATACAAGAGAGCCATGTCCCATGGGAGGATGAGGGCATCTCCCAGGGAATGTTTCCCCAGGCTGGCCCTGGGGCAATAATGAGGACATATCTTGTTCCAGTAAGTAGTCAAGAGATCCATAGTCAGTGTTGCCCAAAGGGCAAATATATCTTGAAGCACCTCTGAGTTCAGTACCCACTCATGGTCATGACAAAAATTCCAACTGAGACTGTCGGCTGTCACATTCTGTATCCCTGGTAGATAGACAGCTGAGATGAGCACATTGTGATGGATGCACCAATTCCAAAGTTTGAGTGCTTCCTTGCAGAGGAAGGGAGATCTGGCACCCCCTTGGTGATTTATGTAAAACATACAGGTCATATTAAGTCCATCATGACTTTTGTGTGGGTGTTCTTGAAAGGCAGAAAGTGTGCAGAGGCGTTCCTGACAGCCCTTAGCTCCAAAAAGTGATATGGAAGGTCACTTCTGTGGAAGGCCATTTACCCTGAACCTTGTGGTGTGCAGATGAGCTCCTCAGCCTATTAGGGAAGCATCTGTCCCAGGGTGGTGAGTCTGCATAGCGGGAGGAATGCTCTTCCCAAATTCTTCCCAAATCTATATTGATGTCAAAGCTGGAAAGAACTTAAGTCTCATAATAAGAAAAGTCATCCAAAATAAGATGTAGGGTTGGATCCTTGTTAGTACTGAGGAAGAGATTAAAGGATAAACAGATATGCATATTCCCAGTGTCTAGAGTAGGAATGATGAACTGTATTTTACCATTTGAAGCTTTGTAAAGGGAGTCTTTTTGGTGACCTTTGTGCCCACAGTTGACTTTCATACTGAGGGGCCTGAAAGAAAAACAAAGAACCTTATATAGGGACTTTCATCGATCAAGATGGCATTCTGCTATCATGGAGTTGCACCTTATTTGCAACATCTGTCTGTAGCTCCCATAGTCCCATGGCATTTTTCTAGCACAACACTGGTCATTGGTGCTACAATCTCAAACTGTTTAAATCTTTTTAGAGAAGATTATATTTGGAAAATATTATTTGGGGTAGGATAAGAATTGTCAGCCATCTTGAATTTCCTGGAATCATCATTCACAAGTCATGAAATCAATCTTGGGTTTGTGCAATGTTGTCGTGACATTTTTATACTGCATCACAATGTTTTAATACAACCTCAACACGGGTCATCGCAATGTGCCGCATGGCATTGTGAACGAGTTTGTCTCAAACTTATGATAATAGCACTTACATAGCAATTTACCGGTATCAGAAACACTGTATACACATGAACAAGAATCCTCACAACACCCCTGTCAGATAGGCAGATAAGTATAATGCTCATTTTACAGACGAGGAAACTGAGGCAAAATTAAATTGATTTGCCCCAGGCCACAAAGCAAATTAGAAGGACCCAATCCACCAAAGCAGTTAAGTGCATAAGTAATCCAATATGACGTTTTTTAATGAGATGTGGCTACTCTCATGCTTAAAGTTACATCTGTGTTGTGTGTTGCATGACCAGGGCCTCATAAAGCAGAACTTCCTGAATCTCAATCCAGTGTTTATTTCTCAAGACTACACTATATAGATAGATCTAAAAGCATTGAGACTCAGATAATGTATCTGCAAAGTGGAAAGGGCTATTTTGGTTTGGGAAGAATGCTCACAAAGTGCTTTTGCTACTTTGAAATGATCTAAACATCTCTGGCTAAATAAAATGCCAGAGCTCTTCACACCCATAGAGAACTGGCTGTAAATCAAAAATGCTTCAGTTTTGCTATGGATGGGAGAATCTGTGCACAGCTCAAAGAATGTGTAATGAAAGGAATGTGAACAACTTTAAGTCTTAATGTCATATGATAGATTGTAAAAAGTTACTTTATGGTGCCAAATCTTAATCTGATAACTGCAGATGTATTTCCTTCAACAGTCTCCAACCATATCACAGAATGTAAGTAGTTTATCCAGCCCTTTAAGGGAGTTTTATTTATCTAAGAAAAACAAACTAGTGATTCGTTAACCAGTGCTCCTTTAATTGTTGTATTTGAGACAGAAATAATTTGACTAGATGCTAGTTTAAATAGCTGCTGGAGTAGCTGATTTTTTTTTTCTTTTTTTTTTGTGAAGTATGATAAGTAACACCTGCCTGGACCCACAAAGTATTTCCCATCCATAGCCAAGAATGGGAATACAGAATGACATATGTAAGTTGGTGACATATGTAATGACATATGTAAGTTCCTTTCCATATGTAAGTTGGTGTTTTTAGTCATTATGAATCACAATTGTTTCTCTTCCTTTTTTTCTTTATGATTTTGAATGGAATAACTCCATTTGGAGCTCATTTGTAGTCATGTTTTTAGAAAACAAAGACACACAACTTGCAATAGTAAAACTATCCATTTCCTCTTATATGTTCTGATACTCAACTCATCGTGATGTTGTGTGGATAAATCTTGGAAGATGAAAAGCAAAATACAAGTAATACTTGTAACACTAGAAAAAGGTCTTGATTCAGCCTTTCAAGAAATCTTTGTCTATATTAGTTACATAACTACTTGTTCGTTTTTTGTTATACATCCAGTAAATATGCATAAATAGCATGTTTGTGCCAGAACCTGAGCTGCAGCCAATGACTACTTGGTACAGCTAAGGAGGATGGAACAGTCTTTACCCTGGCACTACCCTAGTGTTGGAGCTGTTCTCTACCTGGTCTAGTCCCATGGCTCAGGTAGGTACCACCTGAAGAGAACATGAAAGCAGCCAGGAATTGTTTGTGCAGTAGTATTCATGGAGTCTCAGGCTCTTATAAATTGTTTTAATGAACTATTTACAAGAACATATCAGACAAAATTGGATTTAGCCTTATTCAAGGAGCCACTAACCTGTGTCTGTCTACATGTCTCTCTTGGGCCTCCTATTTATTTCACTTTCTGTCAGAGCCATCAGGTGTCCTCAAGATGGCTGTATGCATTGGCAAGGGTACAGGGAAATGTAAGCTAGATCTTGTCCCTCATGGGGTTTTTCCCCTATTCCAACTGTAGGGATTGGTTTAATTATTGATTCTCCAGGTCATGACTACTTTGCCCTTCATATGGTGATAAATAGGAAGGGTGGCCCAGCTGGATAGGAGAACCACACAAGTGTCAGTATAGAAAAAAAGAGGTCATAGTACAGAAAAGGTTGGCTTAAACCATCAGAGTATCCTATTACAAAGGGAAATCCTTTAGGGTTGCATTGACTCAGTTTAGAGCTCTTTGGTGCTTATGGCACAAATAGGCTTGAGTGCCTCCCAGGATCAGGACTTTTGTATCTAATTGTACTATTTTATTTTTTACATTTGATATGTACTTGCCTTATATTAAGAAGTTTAATAAGTTAACAATTTTGTCACTGGCTTAAATGAAAAGAATTCAATAATTGTGTGGATTTGGGTCTCAGAGAATTTCTGTCAAGTTTGCTACGAAACTGTAAGTGCCCTATTCAGTCCAACATGCCCAACAACACTGGGTGTACAGGAGATCAATCTAATCAAGAGAGATCTCGTGCAAGGCAAACCCCTCCCTACTCACACTCTTTTCTCCCTCCCCGCCCCCAGACAAAAGAAGGGAGATTCTGTCAACTAGCCCTTGTGGGGGAGCTGCTTTCTGCTAGACAGGGACCGATGCTAAAGAGTTCTCACAGCAGCAATCTTTAGAATGTATTGAAGAGAACTTCTCCATGTTGTTGCTGCATCCTAAGTTGAAAAACATCCTACAATAAAGGAGAGGATCCCCATATCTTTAAATATATATATATATATATATATATATATATATATATTATCCTGAATGTGAGTTGAACAGAATTGAGTGTGTGTGTAATCATGGTATAGACCTTGTGGTCTGAAAATTGCCCTAGTAATTTCTTACATGACTATCAAAATACCTGACAGAAACACACTGGAAGCTCATTTGTCTTTTTGGCTGTACAAGTGGCGTACAGTGTTTGAAGTTGTACAATCAGCAAAAATGGTATCTCTTCAATAAATCGGGCTTTGTTAGCTTCATGCTTTGATTTTGCAAGCTTATGCATGCTATTAAAATAACATGGCAGAAACACACAATGGAGACATGAGTCTAATCTCACCTTGATTGGCTTATATGGCTACTAATGAACATGAGTCTGATTCTGCCACCCTTACTCTCACTGAGCATTCCTCAGAGATCGGTGGAACTATTGCATAATAAGGTAATGAGTAAGGGAGGCAAAATCAGTCCCTATATCTTTTTTCAGTTGCCTTAATTAAGTCATAGGCACTGTCTGTTTTCATCACTAAACCCAGGGTTCATCACTAAACCCAGATGCTTTTTGTTTTACCTCTGACAGCCCTAGGCAACCTGGCCTGCTGGTGCAGAAGAATAGTTTTTTCTGTCTGGATTACAACCTCCTTGAAGGTTATTTCAAATTCACACTGAGAATAGATGGTAAAGATAATAGTGCACGTTTGACCATAAAGCTTTCAGTCCAGAAACGATCAAGGAAGAAATAGAGGATATTTGCCAGCTAACTTTTTTTTTTTTAAGATACTTCCTGAAGTATCTTTCATGGTCATAGACCTGCATGTAGCCAGAATATTTCTGATCTGTCAATAGGACTGACATGTCACCACCAGTTTTTCTCCCCCGCCCCCATTTTCATCCTGAGTTTAAAATAGACTTTTTGTTCCTGTTCTAGCCCACCCACTGACAGTGTACATCCTTCCATTATTTCTAGGGCTGTCAAGTGATTTAAAAAAATAATCGTGCTGTTAAACAATAGAATACCATTTATTTAAATATTTTTGGATGTTTTCTACATGTTAAAATTGTGTTGTAATTGAAATCAATGTGTACAGTGCTCAGTATATATTTTTGATTACAAATATTTGCACTGTAAAAAAATAGTATTTTTCAGTTCTCCCATTTCAAGTACTTTCATGCAATCTCTTTATCATGAAAGTTAGCTGCACAAGCCAATATTTTTAATTTCTCATGTTGACCTGAGAACAGTTATTAATATAATATAGTACTTATACATATAATATTTTAATAAAAACAAACTTGATTTTAAAAAACTTGAATGTTTAACTAAATTCAAAAATTCATATGCTTGTTTTGTTAAAATATTATATGTTTTCTGTTGCAGAAAACAATCCAGAATACATAATGTTGTTGTTTTAGTTAAATAAAAAATTTAAATGTCTGCCTGGTGATGTTCTCCTCCTAGTACAGCATGGCAAGAAAATCCTCCAAATATTAATGATTAACCTGTTGAATTGGAGATAGTTCACCTTCCAATGACTTCATAAATATGTGGTTCAATTACCTTTGGTAATTTCCTTTGGTAAAGAACCAAACAATCATTCGTTTTCTGATATAGCTGTAAAACTAAACTGAAAAGTTTTCAAAATGAATCACTTTAAATATGTATAATGTGTACCTTCTAAAAATGAAACCTACATCTATCTCTGAGTTGTGAAGAATATGTATTAAGGAAAATCGACAAATGCAACTTTTATGTAGAAATCCATGATTAAATCGAATCTTCCTGACTAGTAATTTAAATAATGATTTAAAATCATTAATTTGATTTAAATCAAATCCACCCTGCTATAAACAGAGTAACAGGGGAATTTATTTGTATCAAAACAATTAAAATATAAAAAGTGGTAGAGAAATAAAAGGTATGACTGTGTGAGAATCATCATTATTGCTCTTGAGTTGAATCCTGCAAAGTGCCTAATATGCTTACTACCTGATAAGATTGAACCTATTACTGTATATATAATTCTATAGCCTCATACATGTGCATAGGATTTCAAAGATATATCAAAGCCAAGTGCTCTGCCCCAAGTTGCTTACAACCTAAAACTCTAACACACATACAACAAGTAGCAGCAAGTCACAGACCCCAGGTCTTCAGACTTGGGTTCATACTACAATGCTAAAAATATCCATATGGACATTGGCACTCAGGCTCGGAAGCTGAGGAAGGGGTTGGGATTCTGAGATTCACTGCCATGGGCTGAGTAGATGTACCCAACAACACATAATAATATGAAATTAACTATGAATGATTATAGAAGCCAGTGGACAGAGCAACATAACTCAGAGCAGAGCATTTTTGGATCATATTGCTCATATGAGATCAGAGGATCTTGTTCCAATGTAATAGCATGGCTTTTTTCCAAAACAGCTCAATACCAAGCAATGGCTGGCCTGTTTCTTGTATTTTCAGGTTAATGAGAAGATGGCACAAAACAGTCCACTTAGAAACTGTATATCTGAAGCTTGCTGGAGAATGTACTCATATTAAGGCACTGTTCACAAGTCCTTTGTTTTAATTCATGTAAATGCCCTATAACAAAGTTACATAGCCTGACTATATGATAGTATTATTTATGAGTCTACTATTTTTCTAATAAAATGATTACATAAAGCATGTCATGCCCAAAGGTCTCTGATATATATATATATAAATAAATAAATAAAATAAACCCTGCAATTTTTGTCTAGGCAAAACAGCTGCATAAGTCAACAGATATTTTCAGCAAGAAAAGGACTCACCAATGTGTCAAATTCTGTCCATATTCAAACCCATTGCAACTCCACTGACATACATATATATATGATGGTGCCCCCCATAAGGATTTATGGAAATATACTTATGAATGTATATATGACATAACTAGAATATGTTTTATGTTACATATGCCATGTAACATCTCTGTAAAGGTTATGATCTACTGAATCTATTAATCCTATTTGTATGCATGTATCATTTTTGTATTCAAAGTTATGAATATTGGCTGCATACTTGTTTGATTCTGAGTAGGTTTTAGTGAAGCAGACTATTCTCAGTAAGTGCCCAGTCAAGAAGCCCTTAAGCCAACAATGAACTTGGAGACGCCAATCCACATCTGGGCTTTTCAAGGAATGTGGCTTGGCTGGTAAGGAACTCAGTCATGCACGGACATGTGACTTTCCCAGGTGACTCCAAAACTCCATTTTGTCGCTGGACTTTGCATAGGAGAGAGGAGGGGGTCTCCACCCACATGAGAAAGTCTATTTAAACCCCTGGGAGACCCTTCCATTTTGTCTTCAGCTGGCTAAAGAGAGAGCCTCTCCACCCCCAACGATACCTGAAAGAAACTGGAACAAAAGACAGTAACTACAGGGGTGTGAGTGACTGCTGGACCCAGACTAGAAGGAGACTAGTCTGTAAACTTACTGGGTGAGGATTTTATCTGTATTCAGTCTTATTACTGTACTAGACTTAGACTTGCGTATTTTACTTTATGTTGTTTGGTAATTCACTTTGTTCTGTCTGTTACTACTTGGAACTGCTTAAATCCTACTTTCTGTATTTAATAAAATCACTTTTTACTTATTAATTAACCCAGAGTATGTATTAATACTTGGAGGGGGGGGCAAACAGATGTGCATATCTCTTTATCAGTGTTACAGAGGGTGAACAATTTGTGAGTTTACCCTGTATAAGTGTAAGCAGAGTCAGGATGAGCTCCACCCTGACATCTGGTGGTGAGGTGTGGCAAGTTGTGGAAAAGAACTTCAGGGGCTGATCTCATTTGCATAGGCACACCCACCCCGCCTAGAATGAGGCCAAAGCTGCCCAAATGGTCACTTTGGCTGTTGTGGGATCCCCAGTGTCTCTGTTATTGGGGCGGGAAGAATAAATTGTTATTACCCTGATTATTGGAACTGTGCTTGGAACTGTACTTGGCCTTTTGTTATGATGGAGGGACTCACCATCAACTAAGTCGCACTCGCTAAGCAAGGGACATGGGTTCCAAAACTCTGTGAATTGAGAGAGACTTAAGACAGGTATTTGTACCTGGTGGTGTGGGCCCCTTTGTCAGGGCCTGAAACACCAATTGCACCTCTGTCTCTCTCCACTGTGGAACGTCAGAGCTAATTTTGGGTCTATTAAGAGTCTTGCTACAGGTACTGTGTTGAATTCACTTTGGCCTTATAGTGCACCAGCACTAAGGCTCCCACTACTATGAGCTGAAATCACTGAGCACTGTGTCAAGTAGTGGGGAGCGAGAAGAACCAAAGTGCAGCGGTGCTGTTCGTGGATAGGCTGGCGGAGTGTTCGTGAGACGGTGAGGTGAGCTGTGCAGAGCGGAGCCGTTCGTGAGACAGCGGAGTGTTCGTGAGATGGCGAGCTGAGCAGAGCTGTTCGTGAGACGGCAAGCTGTGCAGAGCGGAGCCGGTCGTGGTGGAGCGGAGCCGTTCGTGAGACAGCGGAGCAGAGCAGAGCCCTGTGGGGCAGTCAGCTTCAGGACACGTAAGGTGCCCCTTACCTCTTCCACACACAGGCACATTTTAGCCAGACTGGGGAGTAACACTCTGCAAATGAACTTTTGAACTCTGGGGCTGGACTTTTTGAACTTTGGGTGATTTGTGGATTGCTGGACTCAAGAGATGTTTGGGTTCTGGGACTCAAGAACCCGAGGGAAAGGATGTGGCCCAATTTGCTGGGGTGGGTCTTTGCTCATGGTTTGGTTAATGAACACTAGTTGTGGTGTTTCCCCAAATTAATGCTGATGTCGTTTACCTCATGTTATTAAAGATTCTCTGCTACACCGAGACTCTGTGCTTGCGAGAGGGGAAGTATTGCCTCTTTGAGGCGCCCAGGGGGTGTGTAAGATTTTCCCAGGTCACTGGGTGGGGGCTCGAGCCAGTTTTGCATTTGCTTTGATAAGAGGGAACCCCTGTGTACTGAACCCGGCCCTTGCTGCTATCAACTTGGCCTGGCAGAAGAGTTACATAAGCTTTATACAGGCTAAAACAGATTTATTTAGGGGTTTGGACCCCATTGGGAGTTGGGCATGTTAAAGGCAAGAACACTTCTTAACTTGCTTTCAGTTAAGTCTCCAGCTTTGGGGTACGTGGTTCAGTCCCTGGGTCTGTGTTGGAGCAGACTGGCGTGTCTGGCTCAGCAAGACAGAGTGCTGGAGTCCTAAGCTGGCAGGGAAAGCAGGGGCGGAAGTAGTCTTGGCATATCAGGTGGCAGCTCCCAGGGGGTTTCTGTGATCCAACACGTCACAATATATATGTATATATATGGGCTGTTGATTAGTTGCAGTTAACCCACGTGATTAACTCAAAAAAATTAATTGTGATTAAAAAATTAATCTTCTGTGACACCTGTTTGAAACCTTGGTCTTCACAGTTCAGACTATACAGCCATAAGAGAACATGCCAGATGCCATGACATCATCATCGGATATGACACAGAACTCATATACACTGGCCAGGAATGAAAGAGTACCTGAGAATGTAAACAAATCACCAAGACAACAGAGCTTTAAAACTATGTGTCACATTTTAATTCAGTTTAGCCCTAGGTAAGAAAAATCGGTGATGTATACTGTGACAGACATTGCAACTCCATGCAGCATCTTTGAGGGCCACTGGATTAAATTTATGAATGGCTTACATGTGATTGTGATTACATGGGGTTCTGATCCAAAGCTTAATTGACCTGGTTCTGTGGATCTCAGCCAGATTACACCACTGTAACTGTGCCTTAGTGGATCACAACTGAGGATGCCAAATTCAGGATGAACTGCTGAGAAATAGGGCAAACACAACCCCACACTGGTGGTTATTCTTTTATAAGATATACCAAATCAGCCACAAAAGTAAACTCTTGTTTCACCACACTGGCTAACAAGAAAACATAAAGGCAGTTTCCTCAGGCATTCCAGTTCTTATATCACCACCAAAAACACTGGATTCAGAGATGAGTGGTTCTTTACAATCAGTCTCATCAAATAATAGGTTCTTCTGATCCCAAAGGACCAGCCACACACCCAGGTCAATATATAACTTAGATCTTACCCAAAAATCACCCAGATACCAATCCTTTAGTATCTAAAATCTAAAGGTTTATTTATAAAAAGAAAGAAAGAAAGGTGAGAGTTAAAATTGGTTAAAGGAGTCAGTTATATACAGTAATGGCAAAGTCCTCGGTTCAGGCTTGTAGCAGTGATGGAATAAATTGCTGTCTTAAGTCAAGTCTCTGGAATACATCCACAGCTTGGATGGATCATTCAGTCCTCAGCTGTTCAGAGCTTGAGTTTGTAGCAAAGTTCCTCCAGAGGTAAGAAGCAGGATTGAAGCCCAAGTGGAGGTGTTTCCAGGGCCTTTTATAGCTTTTGCCACGTGGAGGGCATCCCATTGTTCTTACTGTGGAAAATTACAGCAACAAGATGGAGTTTGGAGTCACATAGGTAAGTCACATGTTCATGCCCAATTTCCTTCAGTCATTGCAGAAAGCCATTACCTACACTCCAGACAGCACATTTACATGACAGTCCACTCAGTGTAGATGGGTGTCTCCCCAGTCCATTGTCAACCAAGTGTTTCTTTATGAGCCACTTAATTTGAATAGTTCCTCCAAGATGTGCTGGGCATTACCTTGTGGGCGTTACCCCAGGAGAAAACATCTGAAATCCAAGTATACATGCATACAGATAGCATAATCATAACCAGCAAAACATAACCTTTTCATAGACACCTCACTTGACAACCTTTGTACAAGATTTGCTGCAAATATAGAATAGTGGTTGCAACAACTATCCTTATGGTCATATTTTAATTACATAATGTCACAGACGTACTCTCCCTTTTGTGCTACACCCTTTTCAGAAGAGCCCTCATACCATTTCTCACCACTCTTCCGTGGCTTATATTCTCCCACCTTTTGTTGCTGGCAATGTAGGACCGTGTAACGCCACCTCTCAGGATCCTAAAGGCGTCCTGTTGAACTTACATGACAGCTTGAAATCTGTCAGCAAACCAAACTACAATCCAGTAAAAATGCATCAGCCTCTTTGGCACAGATGGACGTGTGACCTAGGGAGAGTAACTTAACTTTTATGTGCCTCAGTTTCTCCAGGTGTAAAATAGGGATAATGATATATACGTGGCTTTCATGAGAACTGTGATTAAATAATGTGTATGCAATGCTGAAATCTTTGAAGGGAAGGAGTTATAGAAATGTGAATATAGTAAGACTATCTTAAAGGATCATTCAAGGAACTATCAAAAATCTACTGCTTTAAGCGAAATGATATTTTAATAATGATGTAGAACCGTAATCAATACAAACCGTGAGAATGCTGGCGTGGTTCCAAAAACCAAGAAAGTTGCTACTGATTTCACCATGCAATAATATTATAGTAGCAATATATTCTCTCCTCAGAGCTGACGTAAGGGGAGTGGAAGGAAGTGCAGTTCACCTCTTCTCCTAAAAGCAGAACAGAAGGAACCTTCCAATCCCCTCCTTTCTCTGGTTGGGTAAGCAGTACTCCCACATGGCTCTCCCTCATTCTTGGAAGATGTGATGAGAGCTCCCCCTTCTGCTTTAATCTACTTTAAGCACTGCTCAGGGCACACAAGTACCTTTCATTGACATTAAATTAGGTATGTCTGCAGAGAGAGAACTAACCTTCTATATTATGTTTGGTGCTAACCAATAATGTAAGCCTGTCACTTTCCTAATAATTATAAAACATCACCAAACTCATGCCCATATTTTATAAAAGTAATACAATCGGACGACAAATGTCACAAATCACCATACTGTGATCACCACAACAGAAACATCATATTTCTAGATGTAAGAATATAGAGGGTCCTTGAAGGACCATTTTCTTATAATGTGCATTTTATGTGGTGATTTTTTCACTCCTTTTTGAAACATATGATTGGGAGGCTTTTCCATATCTACTCATCATAAACTAGCACACAGACAATTGACTGTCCATTTTCTCTGAACAACCAATTCATTGT
Source organism: Chelonia mydas (assembly GCF_015237465.2). Lineage (NCBI taxonomy): Eukaryota > Metazoa > Chordata > Testudines > Cheloniidae > Chelonia > Chelonia mydas. Next base: position 45,178,766 of record NC_057852.1, read on the forward strand.
CCTAATTTCTGTTCATATTCAGACATTTAACGTTTCAGGCTTGTGGGATATAATGATGAAAGGGAGGGAATTTGTGTTACTCTATTTACAAAGTAATGTGTAAACTTATGCTGCTATCAAATTATTAATTTTATTCTGTTCCATATAGATTCTTCGACAGACAGCCCTGATCACCATAGTAACTGGGTACTTTCCAGTAGTGCATTAAGCAACATAACTAATAACTCTCATCTGTGGTTCATTCTCTGTCTCAATCCTTACTCCAGTGGAAACTGTCTGTGCAGCACAGTGTTAAGGTAGGGTTTTTCTTTTAATAATTATGTACATGCTGCCTTGTGTTTATATTAGAGAAGGCAAGATCAAAGATTTGTGCCATACACTTGAAGAGGAAGGTGGTGAGGTTTGCAGTATTGCCAACAAGAAGAGATAAAAAATCATGAGTCAGACCACCACACAAGAGAACAAAACATGAGGCATCATGAGATTTTAGAAAACCATATAATCATGTTTTTAGTTTGTCTTTTTAACTGTGACTTTTTAACGCCCCTCTATTCTTCTGCCAATGTATGTGTGATGATTTCAGGTTGAAATGCACGCCTTCCCCAGGCTGCTCAGTTGGAGCCTCCTCTTGTCCTCTCTTCACCCCTATAATAGGGGACTCCCATCTATTTCCTATTGCTGTTGTGACTCTGTCCCTTCCTAATTTATTTCCTTTGATAAAAGAAGGGCTGGATAATAAATAGTATGAGAACCACGGACCTAATTAATGCATCATGATCCACTTGCACATAGAATGTATAACACTTTTTAGGATTGATGAGGTACACATATACATATTAACAAACTTTACATTAACTCTGTTTTCTGGATGTTGCTGAACAGGGTAAAAAGGAATATGTCAGGAGAGGGGATTTTAGAGAAAAGTAGGTATTGTACGCAACAGGAAAAGTGAAATACGTTCTGTCATTACATATGAGCAAAGAACATATGACATATTCACAAAGTATGAAATAACTAATCAATGTTAACTAAGGTGCACCTACCCAGTAACAGCAGCTTTAGAGAGCAGAGTCTAATCTCCTTCAATTAAATATTATAAAAAGTAAGTGTTGAAAGTAACTATAATATTTCAAAACTGATTTATGAGTGTTTCTATTCAACAACTGATATCAACCACGCATATAAGTGATAATATCACAGTGAAAACAATATGGGATTAGTTTAGCTTTGGCATGAAGCAACACTCCCTGACTCTTGCCACTCCCTCCCCTACAGGGCTCTGGGCCTGGGAACACTTCCCCAAACCACAGTTTCTTCCAGATTGTATTTCCTAAGCCCACCTAGTCCTGGGGCCTGCACTTCTCAAAACCTGACCAAGAGTTGGGACCTGGCCGGTACTCTTTCAGGAGCAGGGAGACTAGGGGCTGCGTCAGCTCCTGCTCCTTCAACATTCACAGGTTGCTCCTGTTGCTACATGCTGGGCAGCCCTGAAAACTGTGGGAATATATATTACCTTTTCAGTCATTGGGAGAGCTGTCCCTGCAGGATCCAAAATCCCATGACTCAGGATAAATCTGTGAGAGAGGCACTACTGGGTTCGGGATAGTTCTTAGTTCCTCTGAGAAGTTCATTCCACAGTCGGGGACCAGCCCTGCAGCAGTAATTACTAATGAGAGGCTCGTTCACTTGCACATCTACCAATGTGATATATGCCATCATGTGCCAGCAATGCCCCTCTGCCATGTACATTGGCCAAACTGGACAGTCTCTACGTAAAAGAATAAATGGACACAAATCAGACGTCAAGAATTATAACATTCAAAAACCAGTTGGAGAACACTTCAATCTCTTTGGTCACTCGATTACAGACATAAAAGTGGGAATACTTCGACAAAAAAACTTCAAAAACAGACTCCAACAAGAGACTGCTGAATTGGAATTAATTTGCAAACTGGATACAATTAACTTAGGCTTGAATAGAGACTGGGAGTGGATGGGTCATTACACAAAATAAAACTATTTCCCCATGTTTATCCCCACCCCCCACTGTTCCTCAGACGTTCTTGTCAACTGCTGGAAATGGCCCATCTTGATTAACACTACAAAAGGTTCTGCCCCCCAGCTCTCCTGCTGGCCATAGGTCACCTTAAGTGATCACTCTGGTTACAGTGTGTATGGTAACACCCATTGTTTCATGTTCTCTATGTATATAAATCTCCCCACTGTATTTTCCACTGAATGCATCCGATGAAGTGGGCTGTAGCTCAGGAAAGCTCATGCTCAAATAAATTTGTTAGTTGCTAAGGTGCCACAAGTACTCCTTTTCTTTTTTTTAATAATAAACGGTGCTTTGTTATTAGGGAAAGGTCCACACTGGAATGAACGATATGAATTCCTCGTCCCACCTCCCAACTTTAGGAGAGTTCAGATTCAGATCTGACTCAGGATCTAAACTTACCTAGTCAAGTTAACCAGGTTCTAATAATACTGCATGGAAGAGCCCTCACAACTCAGGAGCGTGGCTCCATCCAATTCAACGTTCTTCGCTGCATTTCCAGCAGCAGCCTGCAGATGGGGCCAGACCGCCCTGGGATGGGTCTGCGTTCCATATCGCACATGCGCAGCAATCATACATGTGTTTATTTGGGCACGAGTAATCAGCCAACTGCGCATGCGTCATCTCTATTATTCCCAACATGGAGCTACTGGTGCTTCCGAGCCAGCGTGATTACGTCAGCCGTGGCCTCCCTCTCGGAGGGTTAACGGCGCGATTTTTCAAAATGGTGGTGCGGAGGGAGAGAGGTTCCCGCCAGGCCCTGGAGCGGGGAAGGAGCGGCCTGGGGCACGGCGGCCGGAGGACGCGGCCATAATGGGGCGCCGGAGCCGCGCTTCGGAGAGGAAATCATAGAGCGGACGCGGGAGGAGCGACCGGCCGGCACCATGGCGACCTGCATCGGCGAGAAGATAGAGGTGCGGACCCGACCATCCCCCGCGTGGGGGTGGGGCTGAGACCCCACCATTCTCCTGAGCGGAGAGGGGCAGGACCCGACCAATTCCTCCGGGACGGGAAGTTCCGAGCAGCCGCCCCGCCCCCTCCTGCTACCTGCTGGCGTAGTGCCTCCTCCGCCCCACCCTCCCCGCGCCGGGCGTGAATTCTTCCCTTGGTTGTGTTGTGCTGGCTCAGGGCCTAAGGCCTCCCAGGAGGCGCCCCGGTGCAGTAAGCGCGACTGGGGAGGAGGACACGGATAGGGTGTCCTCTGCCCCGGTCATGCCCATCATCTCCTGGCAGCCTGAACACTGGCAGGTGGCAAGTGCGAATTCAATAGCACTGTCTGCTCCTAGGCAACCCCTGCTCTCTTCCCCAGCTTAGTATTTCTGGTGCAACCTGATCTCAGACCAAACTACCAGCCAGATGGTTTCTACCGCCTGGGTGCTCTCCTGTCCAGACCCCGCATGAATCCTGCAGCTTCTGTCTCCCAGTGACCGCAAGCCCCGTGGCCAGCTGGCTGCAGTGCAGCAGACACTTGTTACTTCACCGTTAATTGCATGAGTTTCAGAAGCACCTATCGCTGCAGTCAGTCTCTGGCCACTCAATGGTGTATCCTTTGGTAAATCAAGGAGAAGGCAACGACCAAGATTTTGGAGTATTTTGAAGTTACTCTGCTACCAGTCTGTACTGGAAGCCGCTTCTTATGGCGTGACTCAGCAGACAGAACATGTCTGTGATTCTGGTTGTGGTCAATCAAAGTTTTGTGTGGACTGGAGAGTCATGGTGTTGGAAGTTCGAGGTCGATGTATAGGTACTTTGAAAATTAGGGCCAGAGACCATAACATACTTTCCCATAGAAAATCTCACACTGAACGGGGGGGTCATATTCTGGTGACAGTCTTCTCTTGCTAGCTATGGGTCCTCCATAATACCATACATCCCAGTCAACACTAATACTACCTCATTGGTCACATACAAGTGACAGGAAGTATACGGAAGACATACATATTTTATCCTAAGGCTTGTTTGCCCTGAGAGTAACACTGAGCCAGGGGACGAGTTAGCAAGGTTGTCTCTTTAACTGTGTTGTAGCCAGATCAACTGTAGTGATGAAGGGACATTGTTAGGGCCTAGGTTAGAACCCTAGGAAGTGAAAAGGTGGTTGGGATGCGCCAGCTGTTGCAGTTGGGCTCAGCCCTTTAGGGGACAGGGTGTTGTCCGTGTGCCATCGCTGAGCGTCCCTAGCTGACAAGAGGTGGTTCTTGCTTGAGGGTGGTTGCGGAGCTCCAGGTTGGTCTCCCTACGTACTGCAGGGACAGGGAAGGTTTCTGTGCCTCACTGTTTGGCCAGCTAAGTTCCCTTGTAAACAGCTTGGCCACGGCCCTCAGAGTGTGTGTGGGCCCCTTTCGCTTTCTCCCTGCCGTGCACATCTGTTGCCATCTCGCTTCAGTTGTCCCACGGGATCCTAGTAGTCACTGTTGCCCGCTTGTGGGGCGGAGCACCCCCAAAGGGAAGCGAGTCTTCTGTGTGGGGGCTGTGACCGCCCACGGCGGGGAGCATCTCTTTGCGGCCGCTTAGGACTGTCAGGCGGGAGGAGGGGAAGTGACTCTGCCGCCGCTGCTATGGCAGCGGGAGCTGGCGGCCGTTGTTCCCCCTTCTGCTCCGCCAGGCGCGGGAGAGCCGGCGGGAAGGCTGCCCGGCTCTGGCGCCGCCGTTGCTGCTCCCCTCTGGCCACTGTGTTAAGAGTGCAAGCTCCGGGGAAGATGCCGGAGTGGCGGCTGAGTCTCCTTCTGGTCCCCACGCCCAGCCGCGTTGCCGCTGCAGGCATGTCTCGCAGCCAGGCCGGGGAGAGCTCCATCCAGGTACGCTCCTGGCGGCCCCCCCTCCCCCCCCCCAGTGGGCCAGGAAGAGGGCATAGGTGCTGGAACTAGGGATGCGGGTGTGTGTGCGCTGCGGCACCCGCCGGCTTGAAGTGGTTTCCATCGAATACCTGGTTTATAGTTTGATTGATTGGCTTTCAACGCCCCTACTATAAAAATTGTTCCAGCATCCCTGGAAGAGGGGCACCCTGCACTGTGATGGAAGACTAACTGAGGCGCGCGTGCTCTCTCTCTCTCTCAGGATTTCAAGGTGGGGAACCTTCTGGGGAAGGGCTCCTTCGCTGGGGTCTATAGAGCGATATCCCTAAAAACTGGCCTGGAAGTGGCCATCAAAATGGTAAGTGTTACTACCGCCCCATACATGGCTGGAGAATGTGCGTGTGCCAATGTGGCTTGCGAAGGTGCAACCACTGGTGGACGAGTCACCTCAGCGCATTCCTGTCCTACTATAGCTATGCATACTGCTGAGAGAATATTGCCTCTGGTTGCTGGTATCTTCTCTTCCCTTGCCCAACTTTGCTTGTGGTTGCATCTCTAATGCCCTGCATTAGATTTCGTGGCTAAGAGCTAGTGATTGAATTGCATATTGCAAAGTTGATATATTTTAAGTATATTGGGGTGATGCCCAGACATTCCAATCTGATTGGGGCCTCTTCACGATAAGTGCAGTAGAAACACATAAAAGATGGGGTTGATCCTCAGCCTGTGTAAATTATCATGGATTTCAACTGAGCTAAAATAATTTAAAGGAGGATAATTTATAATCTGAGGATGTGGCCCAGAGGTCCTGCCTTAGAATTCATATTCTAAGAGCCTGAGCCTGATATCAGTGAGGTTCCAACTGAGTGCAGGGGGTTCAGCTCACACAGAGTAGCCTGCAGGATTAGGACCTGAGTTTACAGTAGGCTTGAAAAATTCCACTGGCCCATGGACAAGAAACTTACTTTACTTCTCTGCTAAAAAAGAAAAATCATTAGATTTTTCATTATTATCCTCTTTGTGGTAATCGTGGGTAAACAGATTTTGTGCCTGGGCTGGTTAATCTTGATTGTCTTGGAAGGCTGGCTTGTAGTTTATCAAAATATCTGTTTGTATTTTATAAACTTTACTTATTCATATTAACAATTTGGCAAAACTTTTGCTAGAATTAATACAGGATGTATAGGTTTATCTTCACAAGATTATATTTTCAGGTTGCATTTAAATTGTCTAAATATTGTATATAAATATTACATTTTACCACATTAAATATACCTAAATATTTCTTATCTGTTTTATTACTGTCTCCTTTTTTCAGTAGTTCTAGATTTGCATGCATAACTGCTTGTTTAACAATCAAATATTATTCCAAATCTATCTGTGTTTACTACTAAGAACAAGGTATTAAGTGCACAATATTGTGATGTAAACTCAAAGTGCAGATATACTGATTTAAAAAAAAAGTTAAATGTAGAAGGAACGTGGGTATCTGTAGGGTTACAAAAGAACTTGTGAAATGCAATGTATAGTCCACAAAAGTAGAGTCTGATGGTAGCATTCACAACATTCATTCAGTTGTGGAATTTATCTTAAAATGTGTCTTGAAAGTACTTTAACTTGTACGTAAGTACTAAAACACTGATGTTTGGAAAAATATATATTGTCTGGTCCCTTTTCAGATAGACAAAAAGGCCATGCACAAAGCTGGAATGGTACAGAGAGTTCAAAATGAGGTGAAGATACATTGTCAATTAAAACATCCTTCTATACTTGAGGTAAGAATAACCTTACACTTTGTACACTACCTTAAAATTCTGCAGTCTTCATTATAAAAGTATTCTAACTGTTTTTATTCTGTTTTTATGTTCTAGCTTTATAATTATTTTGAAGATAGCAACTATGTGTACCTGATACTAGAGATGTGTCACAATGGAGAAATGAGCAGATATCTAAAGAACAGAATGAAGCCTTTCTCTGAGGAAGAAAGTGGGTTGGATTCTTTCATATAGTGACGTTTTAGTCAGTATTTGTTTATCATTAAACAGGCATTTAATTTTGATAGATAAAAGTCCCTTTTAAAAATGTTTCACTGTCATTGCTTTCCCTTGGAGCAATTCTATGTAGCTCTAAATCTAGTAGTACTTGAAAGACTTTGCGACAATTGAATATGTATTTGATGCATAGTTTCTTTGTTTTCTTGTTAGTCCTGTTTGGGACAGGAATAATAGCATAAAAGAATAACAATAGTTGTGATTTATAAGCAGGGATCCAAGTTTTTTGTGATTAAAAACCCCCCACGATTCTTTGATTTAAAAAAAAAAAAAATCCATGTTTTTCTGTGATTAAAATGAAATGTTGAACTGTAGTTTCCTTAGCCACAAAATATATAGTTATCAGTAAAACACAATGTTTTATTGATATATAGTAGAACCCCGTTAATCCAAGCTTCCGTTATCCAGATCTCCATATTAACCAAACCACCAGCCGCCTCGGGCTGACAGTGGCTGTGGCTCCAGTGGTCAGCCCCCACTGTGTGGGGCTGACTGCCCGAGCACTCCCCACCTCATCTTAAAATAAGGGATAGAAAGCTCTTTGCCAATTCTCCTGATTATCCCAATTTTTGATTATCAATTCTGGCCCCGGTCCCAATTAAATTTAAAGCGCATTCAAAAATCAATCATAAGAGCGGGAGGTTGTATGCATTGAATAAGTGACATTGGTACTTTCAGCAAAATTAAGTTAATATATTTTTATTTTTTCACAAAATGTAAAAACTGAAGATTGTTTGTAAAAATGGAAATTCCATGTTTTTTCTCTGGGAAACTGATTTCTTGCATCCCTTCTTATAAGTCCATGTGCTACTAGAAATAAAATATTAAAAATTGGTCTTCAGTGATGCCTAGGTAGATCTTCCCTTTTAACATTAAGGTGTAACCTTTGTTAAATTACAGTTCTAGTATGAAATATGACCATGTAAAATTGGCACATTCTTACTCCACAGATTTGTGCCCCTTGTATTACATATGAGTTACATCTCCATACAATAGGATCTAGGACTGTTGTGTGATTAAAAAAATAGAATACCATTTATTTAAATATTTTTGGAAGTTTTCTACATTTTCAAATATATCGATTTCAGTTACAACACAGAATACGTGTATAGTTCTCACATTATATTTTTTATTACAAATATTCGCACTGTAAAAAACAAAATAAATAGTATTTTTCAGTTCACCTAATACAAGTACTGTAGTGCAAACTCTTTCATGATAAAGTTGAACTTACAAATGTAGAATTATGTACAAAAAAATAACTGTTTTAATTTTTGAATGCAATATAAAACCTTATAGCCCACAAGTCCGCTCAGTCCTGCTTCAGCCAATCGCTTAGACAATCAAGTTTGGTTGCAATTTGCAGGAGATAATGCTGCCGCTTCTTGTTTACAATGTCACCTGAAATTGCATGGCACGGTTGTAGCCGGCGTCGCAAGATATTTACGTGCCAGATGTACTAAAGAGTCATATGTCCCTTCATGCTTCAACCACCCTGATGATGGATTCTGCTTGATAATGATCCAAAGCAGAGCAGACGGATGCATGTTCATTTTCATCATCTGAGTCAGACTCCACCAGCAGAAGGTTGATTTTCTTTTTTGGTGGTTCGGGTTCTGTAGTTTCTACATCTGAGTGTTGCTTTTTTAAGACTTCTGAAAGCATGCCACACACCTCGTCCCCCTCAGATTTTGGATGGCACTTCAGATTATTAAACCTTGGGTCAAAGGCTGTAGCTATTAAAAATCTCACATTGGTACCTTCTTTGCCTTTTGTCAAATCTGCTGTGAAAGTGTTCTTAAAAATAACGTGCTGGGTCATCATCTGAAACTGCTATAACATGAAATATGTGGCAGAATGTGGGTAAAACAGACAGGAGACATACAATTCTCCTCCAGGGAGTTCAGTTACAAATTTAATTAACGCAATATTTTTTTAACGAGCATCATCAGCATGGAAGTATGCCCTCTGGAATGGTGGCTGAAGCATGAAGGGGCATACGAATGTTTAGCATATCTGGCACGTAAATACCTTGCAACGCCGGCTACGAAAGTGCCATGTGGGTGCCTGTTCTCACTTCCAGGTGACACTGTAAATAAGAAGCAGGCAGCAGTATGTCCCATAAATGTAAACAAACTTGTTTGTCTTAGCAATTGGCTGAACAAGAAGTAGGACTGAGTGGACTTGTAGGCTCTAAAGTTTTACGTTGTTTTGTTTTTGAGTGCAGTTATGCAACAAAAAAAATCTATATTTGTAAGTTACACTTTCACGATAAAGAGATTGCACTACAGTATTTGTATAAGGTGAATTGAAAAATACTATTTCATCATTTTTACAGTGCATATATTTGTAAGTAAAAATAATATAAAATGCGAACTGTACATGTTGTCTTCTGTGTTGTAATAGAAATCAATATATTTGAAAATGTAGGACAAAATCCAAAATATTTAATACATTTCAATTGGTATTCTATTTAACAGTGTGATTAATCACAATTGATTTTTTTTTAAGTTAATCACATGAGTTAAGTGTGATTAATCAACAGTTCTAATAGGAACATTGGAACAGCCACATTATTTTCTGCTTTTGCTGGGGGGGTTTATTCTTGATACTGCAGATCCAACAGAGGTCAAAAAAGAGCTGGAGTCTGGTTTGTTTTGTGCAGCATCATTGGAACTATTTACCAATTTTCAAAATGGAGATGGATATGAAAATAATGTGGCTGTCCATATGGTACTGAGGGCCTAATCTTTTTGTGGAACTCTTTGGTAAGGATGATGATTGATACATTGGGAGGAAAGAATCCACATTGAGTTAGCAGAGCTGGCAGTTCAAAAAAAGCACCCCCCATATATTTGTAAATTGTGCACATTTCATATGGAAATCATTGCTACAAGAAGCACCAATCCCCATGTTTTTACTACCAGAGTTTCTTGTCAAGTAGATATACACGTCAAACAACCGATTTTGTTGGTCTCTTGAATAGTGGTTCAGGACAGATGTTACTGTACATTTGGGGATTTTTTTTAAATCACTGAAATACTTTTCAGTGCAATTCATTGTCTTTCACCTGTTAAAGCTTTGCATCATCCCTTATAGATATCATCCCCATAACACTCAGGAGCCAGAATCAAGTGATAGAACAAGAAGCTGCAAAGCGGCATGGTTTAACCAATTTGGAAAAAGTTACTTAAAAAATACTGTCTGCTGGACACAAACTAGTCTTTTGTGTGGAATGGTGACTTTTACCAGTACAATTCATTCCTCTCTCCCCAAAGTTTTCTTAAGGTCTTTGCCCTCTGCAGACTCCTAAAGGAGGAGTGGGAAAAGAGACTGAATATATTGGTGGCGGGAGAATAAGGGAGTTGGCCAGTAGGCTAGCTTCTGCAATTTGAAGAATGGTAGTTGGTGTTGCTTTCCAATCATTATGTCTTTAATTGCACTCCAGGTGGGAGGCAGAAGCATTGAAGAATACAGTACATCCCTAGGGATGACTACCAAATTTAAAATGCAGTTCTATTCTGAAGGTAACACCACTGTCTCCAGTGGGATTGCACAGGTGCAACTGATTGGAACTTGGAAACAATTCATTAACGAAATACAAGTGAATATAATTCCTCTTCTACTTGTGTTGGCTCTGCAGTGCCAACAGGCATTGAGGGTGGTACAAACTTATTTTTCTCACTAAGTCATAAGGATTTGTTGAATAAGATCTTGCTTTTATGTCATCATGTAGAGTCATATTGACTGAATTTAGAGG